>NC_092712.1:68421793-69631492 GCF_047496885.1 Scyliorhinus torazame | reverse complement strand
AATAATGTCATAGCGCCCTGTAGAGTTTTATGATAATGAATGCATTTAAACTGGTTTAGGTAAAATTGTGTTGCATAGGATAGGACAGTGTAGATCCTAAGTATGGGTGCCCCAGTGATCAGAGGATGAAAACGGCATAGTAATGTGATCCTTCACGCTGAGGATCACAAGGAGGTGGTGTAGCCATCTGGGATGGCCACGTCCCAATTACAAAATGGACACTTGCAAAGAATGCAGGGAAAATTGGACAATGCTAAGAAACAAACAGGTGTAATCTCTGTCTGTTGATTAGAACCTTAAACTCTCAGACAGGACAGAAACCACCAAACAATCTACGTACTAATGAGCCATCTCCGGGGACAAAAGGGAAACATTTAGATACACAATGTTAAGGCAGACTTCCCGGCGCCAGAAGAAGCTAAGACAAAGCAGACTGACAGTCACCAGGACACGCCCAGCGATCAGGGAACCACCTATCTATTGGAGGAAAATCGATACGGATGATTGGGAAAGACCCAATTAGTTGAGGCCAAGTTCAACGCCCGCCCAAAAGTGTGCAAAGCCCCTTTTCCGTATTAAAGGTATCCCCCAAGGGAGAACGCCCTCCTTTGGCTTTGGCTCTCACCGAAGAGAGAGACCTGCCTAGCAGCTGCATCAAACCAAGTAAGTCCCAAGTCAACGCACGCTACGTGATAGACGCCCCTAGTTGCTACCCTGTAAACAGCTCAACCCAGCAGCCTCAGAACCGAGCAACGGCCATTGTTCCTCTGACTGAGTGGGCGCCCGAAGCTAAGTATAGGCTTTATTAATAGTGGTAGTTTAGTTTGTAGAGTTTATGCATGAGTAGATTTGACTGTGTGTAAATAAATGAGCATTGCTTTTGAACTTACGATCTGGTGTATCGAGTCATTGATCAGTATTCGGTTCTGAACCTTGTGGCGGTGTCGGAAGACACCTGGCGACTCTTGAGCAAACGTGATTAAAAGGAGCCAAATTAAGAGCCAACCAAAAGTTAGCAACACCATTCGACCAATCCAGTCTGCACCAACCCTTCAAATGAGTATTCCACCCATATCCACCTGCCACACCCCGTCCTATCCCTACAACCCCATAACCAAACTTGTATACCCCTGGCCAATCCACCTACCCCGTACATCTTTCAACTGTGGGAGGAAACCGGACCACCCGGAGGAAACCCACGCAGAGAAGGGGAGAACGTACAAACACTGCACAGACAGTGAGCCAGGGCAGGGATTGAACCTGGGTCACTGGCACTGTGAGGCAGCAGTGCTAAACTCTGTGCCACCCACCCCCTTTGACATTCACCTTTGATGTCTTCAGTTCCATCACCATGGAACTGGCTCAAGCACCATGCACTGCACAGGCGTCAATCAGTTTGATAATCAAGATGGTATTGAAGTGATCTGATCCCAATTTCTGTATTATGAGGAGCCTATGTCACATGAAACAGGCAAGCTTTTTGGACACCTGGGGCGTCATTCTCCGACCCCCCGCCCCCGCCAAAGTCTCCGGTACCGGAGATTGGGCGGGGGCGGGAATCGGGCCACGCCGGTTGGCGGGACCCCCGTTCAATTCTCCGGCCCGAATGGGCCGAAGCCCCGCCCAGAAATTGCCTGTCCCTCCGGCGTAAATCAAAGCTGGTATTTACCGGCGGGACCAGGGGGAGTGGGCGGGCTCCGGGGTCCTGGGGGGGGCGCGGGGCGATCTGACCCCGGGGGTGCCCCCACGGTGGCCTGGCCCGCGATCGGGGCCCACCGATCCGCGGGCGGGCCTGTGCCGTGGGGGCACTCTTTCCCTTCCGCCTCCGCCACGGTCTCCACCATGGCGGAGGCGGAAGAGACTCTCCCCACTGTGCATGCGCCGGGAAACTGACAGCGGCCGCTGACGCTCCCGCGCATGCGCCGTATTTCCGCGCCAGCTGGCGGGGAAACAAACGCCATTTCCGCCAGCTGGCGGGGCGGAAATCCCTCCGGCGTTGGCCTAGCCCCTCAATGTTGGGGCTAGGCCGCCAAAGATGCGGAGCATTCCGCACCTTTGGGCCGGCGCGATGCCCATCTGATTGGCGCCGTCTTTGGCGCCAGTCGGCGGACCTCCCGCCGTTGGGGGAGAATTTCGCCCCTGGATACCTAAAGTTCCTTTCAAAGCAGGGCGCATCATAGGTTTTATAATGCTTTTTACGAAAGGCTACTAATCTCATTTCGAAGACATTAATGCCAGGCTTAGGTAGTAAAAGTTGACTCCAGTTAGTCTTTGTAGGATATTCAACTGTTCAGTGAAACAGAGACAAATATCAACCTATTGTTGTCCATTGTCAACAAGCATGCACTTTCCAGAGAGGCTGCTGGATTACAACCAAGTTTCAGAGCTCGCATTTATTTTTATTTTCCGTAATCCACGGAGCATATGGCCAGTCTAATTTCTTCTCCACTAGCCTGACTGACATTAGCTGAATCAGCATAAACTCACCACCTGGAAGCTATTTTTTATTCATTCATGGGATATGGTCTTCACAATCTAGGCCAGCTTTATTGCTCATCCCTAACTGCCCTTGAAAATGTGATGGTGAGCTGCCTTCTTCGAGTCATGGGGTGTGATTTAATAGAAACATTTCTCAAGGTGTTTTTGGGCCCATTTGGCATGGTGTTTGTTGACGGCCGTGTTGGTGAGATCGCAGCCTGTATTTAACAGCACTTAGTGCTGGAGATGAGTCCCCACGAACTTTTCGCCATTACTGGCATCTCGCCGACTGATTCACCAGTTGTGCACCTCAGCTTCTCGCCACTAACCAGCGCTCCCTCACCACTCACTCCCAGTCGACACACAAACATGGCAGTGCACAGACCTGCTCCTCACTTTGAGGATGCTGACCTGGCCATGTATCTTGACGCGTTGATGCGAGGCAGTCGGAGGACCAGCAGTCAGTCCATCAATACTGCCTGGGAGGCAGTAACAGTGGCTGTCATTGCGGGCAGCATGACGCGGAGGGCCGTCATACAATGTCAGATGGTGGCACAGTGGTTAGCGCTGCTGTCTCACAGCTCCTGGGTCCCAGGTTCAATTCCGGCCTCGGGTGACAGTCTGTGTGGAGTCTGCACATTCTCCCCGTGTCTCTGTGGGTTTCCTCCGGGTGCTCTGGTTTCCTCCCAAAATCCAAAGATGTGCAGGTTAGGTGAATTGGAGGCAAGGGCTTATGTGGAGTGCTCTTTCCAAGAGCCGGTGCAGATCGATGGGCTGAAGGGCCTCCTTCTGCACCGTAAATTCTATAATTCTATGATAAGACCAACAATCTCCACCGAGCTGCATGAGCAAATGACCACTTCTCTCCTATTCCACCAGTTCCGCCTGCCACCTTTCAAATTAGAACCCCCCCCCCCCCCCCCCCCCCCCGCTACCCTGCCCTCACAAATCGCTGACACCTCGCACCCTTCCCACATCCAATTTTTGTGTTTGCTCCTCAGAACCCCCTGGCACCCACCAGCAGAACCTCTTCATGTCCTGGAGCAGTGCCGACACAGGCCACTTGTTTTGGACCCTCCTGACCTATCAAGCATGTGGCTCACGAAAGCCCTCTCTTTGTCCACACAAGAGAAGTTAGCCCATAATAAGTAGGAAAGGGCCAAGATGGGGGAGGTGGAGTACCAGGGATTTGAGACCTCACCCCCTTTGAGGAATGAGCCTTGGAGACAGCGGGGTTGATTGAGGAGAGAGCAATCACCAACAGCGGGGCCGGCTTGCTTCGCAGAGGTGAGGATCCATTGTCCCTTCACCCAGATGACCTGTCTCAAGTAAGTTGTTGAAGCCCCATAAAATGATCCTTCCCTCTCACTGACCACATGTCCACGCTCTCGGCAGATCTCCATCTGATAGGGCCGGGCCATCCAGAGTCTCCCCCCACCACCACCCAAGAAACCACCTCAGGGGAGAACTCCGAGGAGACCATCATCGAGGCGTCACAGGTTTCACCCCAACATTCCACCAGCGCAGAGACACACACGTCAGTGGGCGGCATTAGTGGACAGACTTCTGGGGCACAATCGGATGAGAACCAGACAGTTGCTGATGCACACCAGGTGGAGGCAGGATCACCCAAGGGAAATAGCAGTCGGATCCCAGGACTCAGCTGGGTCCCAGTCAGATGTCAAGCCGCCGGACAAGGTTCTCACAGAGCTGATGCAGATGATTGGACACAGCCCTGACATTCAGAAGAGGATGTCAGTGGCATTCCAGTGAGTGCATAGCCGATTGGAGGAACCCCAAAGGCTGCAGGTGCAAGAGATGATGCCAACAATGCATGGCACTGAGGCAAACACTGATAGGGTGGCACGACGTCCGTATCTTGAGTGGTAGTGCCCAAGGCATGTTTCAGTCTGTGGCAACCATGGCTGAGAGCCTTGATATCATGTTCCAGTCGCTGAGGGACATGTCCCAGCACAGACGGACATTGCCGAAGCACTGAAGAGCCTGGCCCAGTCACTGAGGAGCATTATTGAAGGCATTGACACCATGGTGCAGACAACTGGGAGCTGCCAGGACTGGACTGGCAGATCCAGATGACTCAGAGGCCTCTGGAGCTCAATCCAGCTGCCCCTCTGTCCCAGGAGTTCCCCAGAGTCCTCCGGGCACCATCAGGGAGGAGGAAATGCAAGAGGCCAACCCAGGGCCTGCCACCAAGGAGACGACGGCGGTCTACAGTTCTTCTGTCTACACCCCCCCCCCCCCCCCCTCCTGACACTGGCACACCTCAAGGGCAGCAGGCAGAACAGAGTGGTGCGACGATGCCAATGACACCGGTAAGTCGGCCAGGGCCGCCCGGCTGCAGGCCCTGCAGAGGACGTCCGCCACGGGCATCAAAGGCCACAGAGCGCGGAAAGCAACAGACTGCCTCCACCTCCGATGTGCATCATGGGGACACACATCTAGACATAGCAATAGACCACGGATGATGAAGAAGAATGAGGGTCACTGCTTGGGCATGGGGTAACATTATCTGTATGTCAAATGTTCGCAACTGAAACATGTTACGCCTGATACATGCGGAGCCTCTGTCACGTTAATCTTCACAATGAGCCTGCCTGTACCGCCACCCTGTCTTGCGCTCCTCTCCCCCCACCCCCCAGGGCACTGTGGTCCAAGATCAATCACCCTAATGTAGACCCCGTTCAGAGGATGGGTGTAAATGCGCTGTCAGCAGAAAGTCAGGAGTCAGACTTTGGCATAAACTGAGGAGTGCCAAAGGCAACCTCACAGTGAGTTATCATCACTCTCCTGCCTTGTATATTGCCCCACGGACAGTGCCAACACAGGTTTATCACCCTGGGGTGATGTTACACAGACACAGGGAGGGTGGAACTGGGTAGTCGGTAGGAGTTGTGTGTGGGAGGGCTGTGGAATGGGGGGAAGAAGGTGGGAAATGGGTGGGAAGGGGGAAATGGGGGAGGAAGGGATTGGGGGGAGGAGGGATTGGGGCAGTGGAGGGATGGGGGAAGGAGGGATGAGGGGAAGGGGATTTGTTGGGAGGGAAGGGAATGGAGGGGTGGGGTGAGTGGGGAAGGAGGGATTGGGGGAGTAGAGGGATTGGGGGGGAAGGTGGGATTGAGGGAGGGGGTGATTGGGTTGGAAGGAAGGGAATGCAGGGGAGGGGGGATTGGATGGGAAGGAGGGGAATGTTGGGAGGGGGGATTGGGGGGGAAGGAGGGATCCATAGGTGGTGGTTGCATGAGTTGAACAGTCAGGGAGTGAAACATCTTCCTGTTAATAAAGACCACTCCCTGATCCCACCTATTGCCCCTTGCACCTGGGGCATCCCAGCGATGGCGGAGAATCCTGCAGCCCAGGGATACAGGGCATCCCTGAGCTCATGGATGCACTTGTGGATCGTAGCTTGGGAAATGGCACACAAGCCCGACTTCTGGCATGAACTAATTGCATAGAAATTCAGGGTTGCGGTGACATTCGTGGCCACCAGGAGTGGGTGTCCTCTCCTTCACTGGGTGCCAAGTTCATGAAGACATGGCACAGGTACGGCACTGTCTCTTTGTTGAGACGGAGTCTCCTGCGGCACATGCTGCCTGTCATCTCCTTGAAGGAACAACTCTGTACACCTCGGGCTGTCGCTGGCTTCTTGGTTCCAACTCAGCCTGATGAGCGACTGGGTCTTCAGAATGTTTGGTGGCCCCCTGTCCATGGGGTGCCGCCTCCAGCCTAGACCGACGCTGCTGCAGCCTTCTCCGGCTTCTGCCTGCCTCAGTGGCCAGCAGCACCACGAGGGCAACCTCTGCGGGACTGACATAACCAGCCACACTGTTATACCTGTAAGGAATGGGAGAGGGAGAGAGACCGACAATCAGTGAGGGCTTCCACGCCAGAACCCTCTGATTCCCCAAACCTCCCCATCCTTACTTATCCCACTTTCTCTCAGAGTGCTATCCAGCAAGCCAATTGTGATGGAAAACCTCACTCTGTACACTCACCCCCAGCCATAGCAGGAACTCCTCGACCCCAGACCCCTGCCAGGAACGTTAGAGAGACCATTCTCAGAGGCCCTCCCCTGATCTACACACTCACCCTTTGGCCGTGAGGATATCCCCAGTGCTGAAGCCCTGCTGTGTTTGATTGTTGGCTGCTGCCTCTACGGTGCTGATACTTCTAGATGTCAGGCAAGCTGGTCAGGCTTCAAAGTTTGATTGAAATGACACGTGCACCCATGAGAAGCCACTTGAGAATATTTTGTTTATTGAACCGTCAACAGTAACAAAGATTTGACAATCAACTGCATAACATTCCACATATCACGCTCACCATTAAACAAAAAGGAAACGTCATGTTCCATATTGGTACCGATACAAAGCTATATCATTACGCATTATCATGTCCAGAGCTTTGTTGTAGAAGTGATCCGTCCGTCAATGTATTACTTGTTCCATGGATAAGTGCCATTCTCCTTCCAGGAGCTGCAGCTGTGCAGGTCCTCCCACATGGTCCAATCTCACCGCAACCAAATCCTGATATCCACATGTTCCACTGGCACTAAAGATGCAGTTGCAACATCCTTGACTTTCAACATGTTTAACCCGCGGTGACGTGCCAATTACATGCAGCACTCACCGCACCAGCAACAAAGGTATCAGCAATCTGCAAAAGCATTTCTTCAACAGCGTCATCAGGTGGCCCATTTGAAAATGAAAATGAAATGAAAATCGCTTATTGTCACAAGTCGGCTTCAATGAAGTTACTGTGAAAAGCCCCTAGCCGCCACATTCCGGCGCCTGTTCGGGGAGGCTGTTACGGGAATTAAACCGTGCTGCTGGCCTACCTTGGTCTGCTTTCAAAGCCAGCAATTTAGCCCTGTGCTAAACAGCCCCTGGATCAATGTTGCCAGGTCCTGCAGCCTGTTCTTACTTCAAATCGGATTGCCTTCTGGACTTGTACGTCCTCCAGTTTTCCAGGACCCAGGTATCTTGGAAACAATTGTCCTTCTTTCCAGCTACAGAAAAGAAAGGAAACAGCAATAGCAGCCTGCAGGAATTTGCTGCCACCAGCAGCAGCAAGCAGCAAACACAACCTGTAGCTGTGAAATGCTCTCACAACTAACAAGGCTAATTCCTCAATTGAATTAGACTTCAACTGTGAAGCGAGAGGCTACTCTCAGTCAAAAGGAGTTAAAGTGACCTTCAGCATAGAACCAAGAGCAGGGCTCTGTCCTGGAAGTGTTTGGTAGGACATGCCGGCAGCAGCTGTAGTTGCCCCTGTAATGGGTATCCGCAATATTTAAAGATGGCTTGGAAGCCTCACAGACGAAAAGCCCTCACACACCCCTCCCTCCCGGCCCATGGGCAACCCCCGACCTGGAGCACTTCAGCCCTCCTGACTAAGCCCGACCCCCCTGAGGGGTTCCCCACCTACCCCCCGAGACTTCAGTCTCTCTAATGGGCTGGGAATGAATGCAAATGAGTGTTAATGATGTGCTTGGATATTTAGGTGAGATCCGGGACCCACCATCGGGAGTGGACCAGTTAGATCGCAAACTGATTCGCCTCTCTGGCAAGTCTTGATTTTGGCCTTTCCCGTCATTTAATTGGCACACCTAGATCCACGACAGGCACAACATGGTGGTTAAATAGCGCCCATTGACTCAAAGAGTTTTACAGCACAGAAAGAGGCCCTTTGGCCCATCGTGTCTGCAGTGGCTGTCAAGCACCTATCTATTCTAATACCATTTACCAGCACTTGGACCATAGCCTTATATGCTACAGTGTGCTGCTACTGTCCATGTGGTGTAGTTACACCCACAGTGCTGTTGAAGGCGGAGTTCCAGGATTCTGATCCAATGCCAGCGAAGGAAAGGTATTTCCAAGTCAGGATAGTGAGTGACTCAAAGGGAAACTTCATGACGGTAGTGTTCCTGAGGCTTCTCCCCTGGAATTACTGCAGGCAATTGATGGAGGCCCCACAGAAATTCATCTCCAATGTTTATTAAAATGACAACACGGATCTGATTACATTCCACCCAATAGTGGAATTATACTGAAGTGAATCTACAACAGTTACCTACTGTGATTCCTCTCATGCCAGAATCCCTGGTACAAGTTGGCAAACCAGCAGAAGTTAACATTTAGGTTTTCGACCTTCATGCACAACAACACAGTGCGTAGTCCAGAATATTAAAAAAATTAGTATTACGAACTTTGTTTAATATCAAGAATTACAAAACTGAACATTTGGTATTTGGAAAAACAAATAATTGTCTTCTTGTAAATTTAGTTATGCAGAATGTAGGTTGTGGAAAATTGGCCATAATTGCTATTACATGGCTCCTTCATTATAATTCTCTCCATTGTAAAACAATCTTTGCTTGCAAGGCTTCTGAATATATGGTTCCTCGTGCACATTTTATACTGTATTTTAAGTTTATTGTAACATGTGCCTCATTTAAATGCACAAAATGATTGTCTCTGAAGCACTGTGTAATGATAAAGCTAGAGTGTTCTCACATTGTAATACGGTGAACTCCAATTTAATGTCTGACTGATTGACCACATTTTTTTTTTAAAATATGTTTTATTGAAATTTTTTTCCCAAACAACAATTTTTCCCCTCTTACAAAGCAAACGCAACAATAATACAGAAATTTTTAACAATACACAAGTAACAAAACCCCTTTATCTTTGACCTAAACTAAACTAACCCCCCCGCCCCCCTTCCCCCTGGGTTGCTGCTGCTGGTCATCTGTCTTCCCTCTAACGTTCCCCTAGGTAGTCGGGAAATGGCTGCCACCGCCTGGTGAACCCTTGAGCCGATCCTCTCAGGGCAAACTTTATCTGCTCCAGTTTAATGAACCCCGCCATATCATTTACCCAGGCCTCCAGTCCGGGGGGTTTCGCCTCCTTCCACATGAGTAGGATCCTGCGCCGGGCTACTAGGGACGCAAAGGCCACAACGTCGGCCTCTTTCGCCTCCTGCACTCCCGGCTCTTCCGCAACTCCAAATAGAGCTAACCCCCAGCCTGGTTTGACCCGGGCCTTCACCACCCGCGAAATCACTCCCGTCACTCCCTTCCAATACCCTCCCAGTGCCGGGCACGCCCAAAACATATGTGCGTGGTTTGCCGGGCTCCCGCCACACCTCCCACATTTGTCCTCCACTCCAAAGAACCTGCTCAATCTTGCTCCCGTTATGTGTGCTCTATGTAGCACCTTAAATTGAATCAGGCTAAGCCTGGCGCATGAGGAACAGGAATTTACCTTGCTTAGGGCATCAGCCCACATACCCTCCTCTATCTCCTCCCCTAGTTCTTCTTCCCACTTTCCTTTTAGTTCGCCCACCGACTCCTCCCCCTCTTCCCTCATCTCTCGGTAAATCTCTGACACCTTGCCCTCTCCGACCCACACCCCTGAAAGCACCCTGTCCTGTATCCCCTGTGTCGGGAGCAACGGAAATTCCCTCACCTGTTGTCTAGTAAACGCCCTCACCTGCATATATCTCAAGAAATTTCCCCGGGGCAACTTATACTTTTCCTCCAATGCTCCCAAGCTCGCAAAAGTCCCATCTATAAATAATTCTCCCACCCTCCTAATTCCCAACTGGTACCAGCTCTGAAATCCTCCATCCATTCTTCCTGGGGCGAACCTATGGTTGTTCCTGATTGGGGACCCCACCAGGGCTCCCCGCACCCCTCTCTGTCGCCTCCACTGTCCCCAGATATTCAATGTTGCCGCCACCACCGGGTTCGTGGTAAACTTTTTAGGTGAGATCAGTAGCGGCGCCGTCACCAGCGCCTCTAAACTCGTCCCTTTACAGGACTTTCTCTCCAGTCTTTTCCACGCCGCTCCCTCACCCTCCATCATCCATTTACGTATCATTGCCACATTGGCGGCCCAATAGTAATCGCCCAAGTTCGGTAGTGCCAATCCTCCTCTGTCCCTACTACGCTGAAGGAACCCCCTTCTTACTCTCGGAACTTTCCCTGCCCACACGAAGCTCGTGATGCTCCTGTCTATTTTATTAAAAAAGGTCTTGGTGATTAGTATAGGGAGACATTGAAATACAAATAAGAACCTCGGGAGGACCATCATCTTAATTGCTTGCACCCTGCCCGCCAGCGATAGAGGCTGCATGTCCCACCTCTTGAAGTCCTCCTCCATTTGTTCTACCAACCGTGTCAGATTAAGTCTGTGCAAGGTTCCCCAGCTCCTAGCGATCTGAATCCCCAGGTATCGGAAGTTTCTTTCCACTTTCCTTAGAGGCAAGCCTTCTATCTCTCTACTCTGGTCCCCTGGATGAATCACAAATAATTCACTCTTCCCCATGTTTAGCCTATACCCTGAGAAATCCCCGAACCCCCTCAAAATTCGCATAACCTCTATCATCCCCCCCGCTGGGTCCGACACGTATAACAATAGATCATCCGCGTATAACGAGACTCCGTGTTCTTCTCCCCCTCTAATCACCCCTCTCCATTTCCTGGAGTCTCTCAACGCCATGGCCAGAGGTTCAATTGCCAACGCGAACAACAATGGAGACAGCGGGCATCCCTGTCTTGTTCCCCTATATAGTCGGAAATACTCCGATCTATGTCGACCTGTAACTACGCTTGCCGTTGGAGCCCCATAAAGAAGTCTAACCCAGCTAATAAACCCGTTCCCAAACCCAAACCTCCTTAACACTTCCCATAAATACTCCCACTCCACCCTATCAAATGCCTTCTCTGCGTCCATTGCCGCCACTATCTCTGCCTCCCCCTCCACTGGGGGCATCATTATCACCCCTAATAGTCGTCGCACGTTAACATTCAGTTGTCTCCCTTTTACGAACCCTGTCTGGTCTTCGTGCACCACCCCCGGGACACAGTCCTCTATCCTCGATGCCAGTACCTTTGCCAACAATTTGGCGTCCACGTTCAATAATGAAATGGGTCTATAGGACCCACACTGCAACGGATCTTTATCCCTCTTCAAAATTAACGATATCGTCGCCTCAACATCGTCGGGGGTAGAGTCCCCCCTTTCCTGGCCTCATTGAACGTCCTCACCATCAACGGGGCCAACAAGTCCACATATTTTCTGTAATACTCCACCGGGAACCCGTCTGGTCCTGGGGCATTCCCTGCTTGCATGCTTCCCAGTCCCTTAATAACCTCGTCCACCCCAATCGGTGCCCCCAGGCCTACCACCCCCCGCTCCTCCACTTTCGGGAACCTCAATTGGTCCAGGAACTGCCGCATCCCCTCCTCTCCCTCTGGGGGTTGAGACCTATACAGTTCCTCATAGAAGGTCTTGAACACCTCATTTATCTTTCCTGCCCTTCGCACCGTGTCTCCCCTTTCGTCTCTAATTCCTCCTATCTCCCTCGCTGCTGCCCTCTTTCGCAATTGATGAGCCAACAGGCGACTAGCCTTTTCCCCATATTCATACCTCCTCCCCTGTGCCTTCCTCCACAGTACCTCCGCCTTTCTGGTGGTCAGAAGGTCAAATTCCGTCTGGAGTCGTCTCCTCTCCCTGTACAATTCCTCCTCCGGGGTCTCTGCAAATTCCCTATCCACCCTTAAAATCTCCCCCAGTAATCTTTCCCTTTCCTTGGCCTCTGTTTTCCTTTTGTGGGCCCCAATGGAGATCAGCTCTCCTCTGACCACCGCTTTTAGTGCTTCCCATACCACTCCCACAGGGACCTCGCCGTCGTCATTGACCTCCAGGTATCTCTCAATACACCCCCGCACTCTTGCACACACTCCCTCATCCGCCATCAGTCCCACATCTAATCGCCAGAGTGTTCTCTGCTCCCTTTCCTCTCCTAATTCCAGGTCCACCCAATGTGGGGCATGATCCGAAACCGCTATGGCTGAGTACTCAGCTTCTTCCACCCTAGAGATCAACGACCTTCCCAAAACAAAAAAATCTATCCGGGAGTACACTTTATGGACATGGGAGAAGAAGGAAAACTCCCTAGCCCTAGGTCTAAGAAATCGCCATGGATCCACTCCCCCCATTTGGTCCATAAACCCCTTAAGTACCTTGGCCGCTGCCGGCCTTCTTCCGGTCCTTGAGCTGGATCTATCTAGCCCCGGGTCCAGCACCGTATTAAAGTCCCCTCCTAAAATCAAGTTTCCTACCTCCAGGTCCGGTATACGCCCCAGCATCCGTCTCATAAATCCCGCATCGTCCCAGTTTGGGGCATACACATTAACCAACATGACCTCCATTCCCTCCAGCCTGCCACTCACCATTACATATCTACCTCCGCTATCTGCTACGATGTTCTTTGCTTCAAATGCTACCCGTTTCCCCACCAAAATGGCCACCCCTCTATTCTTTGCGTCCAGTCCTGAGTGGAACACCTGTCCCACCCATCCTTTCCTTAGCCTAACTTGGTCCGCCACCTTTAGGTGCGTCTCTTGGAGCATAACCACGTCTGCCCTTAGTCCTTTCAAATGCGCGAGCACTCGGGCCCTTTTTATCGGTCCGTTCAGGCCTCTCACGTTCCACGTGATCAGCCTCACTAGGGGGCTACCTGCCCCCCTTCCGTGTCGACTAGCCATTACCTTCTCTAGGCCAGTCCCATATCCCGCCTCCGCGCTCCCGCTCGCTCCCCCAGCGTCGCACACCATCCCCGCCCACCCACTCTTTAGCCATTTCCTTTTGGATTTCCGCAGCAGCAACCCAGTTGTCCCCCCCCCCCCCCTCGCCCTCCCTCCCCCCCTCCCCGCTAGATCTCTTTCTAGCATGATTGCTCCCCCCATATTACTTCCGTAAGTCAGCTGACTTCAACTGACCCCGGCTACTCCTGCTCACTCCTCGACCCCCCCGTGTGGGGAACTCCCATCCGCCTTGCGCCTGTCTTCCCGCCTTATTCTTTCTGGCGCGGGAACATCCCTTTACCTGACCCGCCTCTTATGGCGCAGCTCCCTTTCCCCTCCCCCTCCCCATTCTCCAACTATGTCCCGTCTTTCCCCCCTCACCGGCGCCCTCATTTCCCCAATGTCTCCCCCCTTCCCAATTTACTTCTCAATTAACTTCAACCATAACATTAACAATAACATTTCCTGCAGCATCAGTCCCTCAGTTCCGATCCAATTTCTCTTCTTTGATGAAGGTCCATGCTTCCTCCGCCGTCTCGAAATAATGGTGTCTCTCCTGATACGTGACCCATAGTCTTGCCGGCTGCAGCATCCCGAACTTCACCTTCCTTTTATGCAACACCTCTTTGGCTCGGTTGAAGCTCGCCCTCCTTCTCGCCACGTCCGCACTCCAATCCTGGTATACCCGTACCACTGCATTCTCCCATCTGCTACTCCGCACCTTTTTAGCCCATCTCAGGACCTCTTCTCTATCCTTAAGGCGGTAAAATCGCACGATTATCGCCCTGGGTGGTTCTCCCGCTTTTGGTCTTCTCGCCGGAATCTGATTTGCCCACTCCACCTCCAAGGGGCCCGTAGGGGCCTCAGCACCCATCAGTGAGCTCAGCATCGTACTTGCGTACGCTCCACAGTCCACTCCTTCCACACCCTCAGGGAGACCCAGTATCCGAAGGTTCTTCCTTCGCGCTCCATTTTCTAGGGCTTCGATCCTTTCAGTACACTTTTTATGAAGTGCCTCATGCGTCTGTGTCTTAACCGCCAGGCCCAGGATCTCGTCCTCAATATCTGTCACCTTCTGCTCCACCACGCGGAGCTCTGTCTCCTGGGTCTTTAATGTCTCCTTGAGCCCCTCAATTGCCTGTAGCAATGGGGTCAGCACCTCCCTCTTCAGCAGCTCCACGCACCGTCTCACAATTTCATCCTGCTCAGGCCCCCATGTCGCCTGCGCTTTCTCCGCCACCAACTTGTACTTCTCTCTTTCTGACCCTCTGTTCGACGATTCCTCGTGCTGCAGCCGCCGCCGCCGGTTTTTTCCTCCTTCGTTTGGGGGGGACTCCCTTCTCACACACCCCACACCGGGTTGCGTCGTCAAAAAATTCCCCGTTGGGGCTCTTAAATGAGCCCGAAGGTCCGTCGGAGCTGGAGCCGCCGAAGCGTGCGGCTAGCTAGGCATCACCGCAACCGGAAGTCCCTTCAGTGGCCTTGATGAGGTCTTTTCACAGTTGTTCCCTCTGCTGCTAGAATTCACCTTTGATACAGGCCTTCAGGTCAGCTTGCAGCTTTAAGCTTGCCCTTCCCCCGCCTGCATGCTGGAAGAGGCCCTGTTTATCCTGCAGTTGCAGCCAAATGTTTTACTGTTTCTGCCCTGTCTGGCAACCCAGAGACATACCCTTCCTGGGGGACACTGTCGGGGGAATATTGCAGCCTTCTTCCCACACCGGGAAATGTCAAACAAATGCCGTGGGGGCCCTGTAAAAGAGCCCAAAAGTCCGTTCCAAGCAGGAGCTGCCGAATATGCGACCTAGCTCTGCATAGCCGCACCCGGAAGTGTCGATTGACCACATTTTTGTTTGTCAAATGTAAGAGAAGTAGATTTAAGAGATGCTTTGTGTGTATAATTTGAAAGATTTAAGGCCTCAGGAGCTTCACAGAGGCACTTTCCTGAGCTTGGAGTTAAGCCACCGACCTCATGGCCTCTGATCTGATCAGAGAACCGTGGCATTTATGTGGTTGGTCCAGTTGAGTTTATGGTTAATAGTAATCTCAATCATAATGTCAATGAATATCAAGGGGAGGTGGTTAAAGAGAAAAACATTGCATTTAAAAATTTTGTTTCTTGACCACTGGATGTCCATAAGTAGTTTTCAGCCGATTAAATACTTTTTAAGTATAATCATTAATTCATTTCAGGAAATGCAGCAGCCACTCCCAGATGGAAAGAAATTCCCTACACAGCAACGTGATAATGACCAGATCACCTCTTTCTTTGGGATGTAGATTGAGGGGTAAATATTGAATCAGGACACTGGGAATAACCCCCCTACTCTTCTTCAAAATAGTACCACGGGAACTTATATGACCATTTGATAGCCTTGGTTTATCCACTCATCCAAAAGACATCACCTCTGACAGTATAGCACGGCCTCAGTACTGCACTAACCATATTTAATGCTCAAATCTTGGAGTTGGACATGAATCCACAACCTTCTGATTCCAGAGGCCAGAGGACTAACTGAAGCACAACTGGCACTCTTTCCAGTTGTAGATCATCCCACTGGACGGAGGTGAACAGCTCCATTTCTGATCTCATGTTAAAGCAGTTGAAGATGGTTAGACCTAGGATGCTGCCCGTGAAAACCCCTGCAGCGATGTTTTGGAGTTGAGATAACCTTCTAATGGCCACAACCATCTTCCTTTGCGCCTGGCAAAAGTCCAGCTACTGGTATAAAAATCCGAGTTCCGAAGGTGACTTATATTCGGCCTGAAACATTAACTCACAGACCCTGCCGAGTGCTTCCAGCACTTTTCGCTGATATTTCAGATTTCCAGTGTCTGCATTATTTCTCTTTTATTCCAGCTGCTGGAGGATCCATCCACCCGCCCTGATCCCTATTAATTTCCAATTTTACAAAAGCTCCTTGGTGCCACATAGATCAAATGCCGCTTACCATCAAGGGCAGTCACTCTCACCACACCTCTGGAATTCACCTCTTGTGTTCATGTTTAGACCAATCCGTAATGAAGTCTGGAGCCAAGTATATCTGGCGGAAACAAAACTAAGCTTTGCTGAACAGGCTGTTGCTGGGTTAGTGCCTCCGGATAGCACTATTGTCGAATCTTTGTGTCACTTTGCTGATGATTGGGACTGAGCTGATGGGGTGTCAGTTGGTCAGGTTAGTTTGTCCCGCTTGTTGTAGATAGGATATGCCTGGGTAATGTTCTACATTGTAGAGTCAACATCAGTGTTGTAACTGTCCAGCAACAAGCTTGGCTGGGGCCGTGGCTTGCCCTGCAGCACTGAGCACTGCAGCCGGAATATTGTTGAGGCTGTGTCCAGTGCACCTAGCCATTTCTCGATGTCACATGTAATGAATTATATTGGCCGGAACCTACCATCTGTGATGTTGGGGCCTTAGGAGAAAGCTGAGAAAGATTATCCAGGCAGCGTTTCTAATGAACCTACCGATCTAGATTTTCCAATTATGATGACAACCACAAAGCCATTAAAATGAATGAGTTACTGTTGACATTACAAACAGAAAATTCAGGCCATAGTTTTCCCAGCCTTGAGCTTGCCTATACTTTTTGGTATAATTTAAACATTTCTGCTTGAGTCACCACCTTCCCTCCTCACCTTTTATTCACTGTGGCATTTGGCGCCAGTTTCTAAATGAAAATATCTGATACTTCCTGCAGTGTACAATAAATTGCTCTGTTTGCCCCGATATGCGAACATGTCTGGGTATTGCCGATGCTATCGTAATTCCAGTTAGGGACAGGTATAGCCCAGTTGGCTGGACAGCTGATGACAGTTGGACGATGCAGAGTGGAGCCAACAGCATGGGTTCAATTCCTCTAACCGGCTGAGGTTATCCATGAAGGCCCTGCCTTCTCAACCTCGCCTGAAATGTGATGACCCTCAGGTTAAATCACCCCCAGCCAGCTTGCCCTCTCAAAGGGGAAAGCAGCCTATGGTCATCTGGGAATACAGTGACTTTACTTACTTCGCTGTAATTCCAGTATCTTCTAACATTTGTTGTGTGGTCACTCAGCACAATCATAAACAACCTGCTTAACTGTGCAGTTCAGTGGCTATGATATGACAAGAATCATCTCTCAGTACATTCTGGTGGTAAATGGACAGTATGGCATGGCTGGTGATACGTATGAGTCATAGTTCGTAACTGATGAAGCCAAGTCTATTTGTTCAGCTTTATGAATGGCTCCATTTACTGTTTCCAACCACCAGCAGTGACACATTGGGCCAATTTTCTGACCAGCTGTATCATTTCCATGGTGTGGTATGTGTGGGGTGGGGAGGGGGGGGAGTGGGGGGTGGAGTTATCAGTAAATGGTGGCAAGAGGCCCTCTCAGTGCAATGGGAACAAGCGAGGAGCTTGAAGTCATCATTCAATTTTCCAATTTTGACAGAGAGATCCCTCGGCGTGCTTAGTCCGCCTTTAAAAAGTGGTTGCTGGAATTCTTCAGTCATCTCTTTAACTCTCACATGTTAACTCAAAGCTGAATGACTGAACTGTTGATTTCTGCAACTAAAATGGGGGTAAAACCTTATGCCTGGGTATTTTTGAGGTGTGATATAATAATACACGGCAAGGTCGCACAGTGGTTAGTACTGTTGCTTCACGGTGCTGGGTTCGATTCCCGGCTTGGGTCACTGTCTGTGCGGAGTCTGCACGTTTTCCCCGTGTCTGCGTGAGTTTGCTTCAGGTGCTCCGGTTTCCTCCCACAAGTCCCGAAAGACATGCTGTCAGGTAATTTGGGCATTCTGAATTCTCCCTTCCTGTACCCGAACAGGCACCGGAATGTGGTGACTAGGGGCTTCATTGCAGTGTTAATGTAAGCCTACTCGTGGCAATAAAGATTATTATTGTCACAAGTAGGCTTACATTAACACTGCAATGAAGTTACTGTGAAAAGCCCCCAGTCGCCACACTCCAGCGCCTGTTCGGGTTCACGGAGGGAGAATTCAGAATGTCCAATTCATCGAACAAGCATGACTTTTATTCTTCGAACCCAAGTTGGCGTAACCAGCGATAATAATCCTGAACCATCAGAAGAGAACTAACTTAATGGGCTATAACGTTTGCCAGAAAGTAATGCTAGAGTTGTGCCACTCACTGCAAGCTGACCTGAAGATAACCTTCACCACAAAGTTGGCATTGTCGACGACAGTCAAAAGTCACAACCACCCTCACATTGTATGCCTGTCTAATTAGTCATTGACTAATGAACAGACTTTTGGAGCAAAGGCAAAGGTAAATTTCCCTTCATCAGTAAGCAGAAGGTTGAAATAAATGGAGCAGAGTGTCCCATTGCCTCCACACAAAGCATTCACATTACCTTCCAAATCGAATGTGCTCCAGTTTATGTAACATGCTGCCTTGCCCTCTCAGTAAAAAGCCCATGTTGAGACACTGGGCAGAATTTTCTGCTCCGCTCCCCCCCTCCCCCGTGGCGCATTTTCTAGTGGCAGAGGTGACTGGCCATTGGCCGCTGGTGGGATCATCAGGTTCTGCAGATGTCCGCAACGTTTTGAGTGGTTCGCCCGTCCCACCACCGGGGAACCTGTCACAAGTTCCCACGTGACTGCTTGGAGACAGTGGACTGGCCCATATTTAAGAACTCAGCGACCAATTTAAATGAGTCTGCCACCTCCATCACAGACTTCATCAGCAAATGTGTGGACGACTGCGTGCCAAAGAAAGCAGTATGAACGTTTCCCAACCAGAAACCATGGCTTAATTGAAAGATTGACTCCCTACTGAAGGACAGGTCTGAGGCTTTCAAGTCAGGCGACCCTGACTTATGCAAGAAATCCAGGTCCGACCTCCGCAAAGTCATCCGGGATGCCAAGAGAGAATATCAGACCAAGCTAGAGTCTCAGACTAACGTTACAGACTCTCATCGGTTGTGGCAAGGCCTAAACAACATCAGTTCGAGCAGTAAACCACCGATCCGCTGTTGAGTGCCCCAGCAGCCCAAGACACACCCATACTCACCATCACAGCTTCTGAAGTCAGATCGGCCTTCTTGAAAGTGAACCCTCGGAAGGCGACGCATCCGGATTGTAATGATATGTATAATCTAAGGAGAGTGAAGGGTTAACAAGATGATGTTCATGTATATCAACACTAGATGGCATCACTGAGTAGTCTTATGAAAGACTGCATCTCTAGGCATTCTGGGAGAAGTTGTTGGAGAAGCGGTATGAAGTTGAATTAGAGTGTAGGTTATAAATTAGAGAGATAATTAATTACTGTATCATAGATTCAATTCTATTATTTTGTTAACTAAGAACAAAGAACAAAGAAATATACAGCACAGGAACAGGCCCTTCGGCCCTCAAGCCCGTGCCGACCATGCTGCCCGACTAAACTACAATCTTCTACACTTCCTGGGTCCGTATTCCTCTATTCCCATCCTATTCATGTATTTGTCAAGATGCTCCTTAAATGTCACTATCGTCCCTGCTTCCACCACCTCCTCCGGTAGCGAGTTCCAGGCACCCACTACCCTCTGCGTAAAAAACTTGCCTCGTACATCTACTCTAAACCTTGCCCCTCTCACCTTAAACCTATGCCCCCTAGTAATTGACCCCTCTACCCCGGGGAAAAGCCTCTGTTACTCAGTAGAGTGTGCAAACCAATTTAAGTAGTGTAAAATAAACTAGTTTTGATTTAAACATGTAGCTTTATGTTATTTGTCAACACCACGACTTTGGCTATCTTGGAGAACAATACAAGATATTGCTACCAATAGTGGACAGTCATAACACGGACGGGATCCCTGGTCGTGCACTCAGAGCCTTCGTGGACCAGCTGGTAGATGTTTTCGTGGACACCGTTAACCTGTCCCTACTCCACTCCGATGTAGAGGAGATATGGCCTCCTCTATATCGGAGAGACCAAGCGCAGACTGGGTGATCGCCTGGCTGAGCATCTTCATTTGTGCGCATTCAGGACCCTGACCTTCCCGTTGCTTGCCATTTTAAGAAAAGACCCTGCTCCCATGCCCACATGTCTGTCCTTGGCCTGCTGCAATGTTCCAGTGAAGCTCAACGCAAACTGGAGGAACAACATCTCATCTTCCGGTTAGGCACGCTACAGCCTTCTGGTCTCAACATCGAATTCAACAACTTCAGGTGAGCAGCTCTACCCCACCTCGACCCCTTTGTTTTCATTTCATTTTAACTGTCTTTTACCATTTCTTTCTTTCTTAATATAGATTTAATTTCCTCCCCCACCAATCTTATCCACCTTTCCTTCACCTTTCTCCTCTTTGCTTCCCCCTTCTCCTCCCCCCACATCTACAGTTCATCCTCTGATGTTAGTTTCCCTGCTATTTGACCTTTCACATCTTTTGTCCTCTCTGGGGACTGCCATTAGCACTCTTTCCCCTTGGTTTCTGTGGCCATTAGCACCCGGTTTCCCTGGGTTTCTGTGGCTATGACTCATCTTTCATTCTCACTCCACAGTATAAATATTTCTCACTTTGTCTGTTAGCTTTGACAGAGTCATCGGACTCGAAACGTTAACTCTTTTCCCTCCCTACAGATGCTGCCAGACTTGCTGAGATTTTCCAGCATTTTCTCTTTCGTTTCAGATTCCAGCATCCGCAGTTATTTGCTTTTATCCAGTGTCAGTGATAATGCTTGGTAAACATTGAAAGGTTTGCAAGTTAGTGTGAATGTGTTGCATACGGCACTTATATTTAGTGCACCTTCTTTGTTGAAGATACAGATGGGAAGATTTACTTTGCTGATTTCTTTAGATAAAAAATGTCTTTGTAATTTGATGCACCACTGGAGACTGCAAATACACATTGCACAGCTGACTGTGGAGACGTATGTTGGAGTGGGAAACTTCCTGAATCAGCACTTTAATTGCTACATCTGTATAAATGTGCATTTTGTTCATGGGATGTGAACATCACAGGCAAGATGGCCTTTATTGCCTATTCCTAATTGCCCTTGAGAAGGTGATTGAGCTGTCTCCTTGAAATGCTGCAGCCAATCTGGTCTGGTTACACCCACAGTGCTGTTAGGGAAGGAGTTCCAGGATTTTGACCCAGCGACAGTGAAGGAAAGGCGATATATTTCCAAGTCAGTACGGTACGTGGCTTGGAGAGGAACTTACTGGAAGTAGTGTTTCCATATTGCCTTGTTCCTCCAGGTGATGGTCATGGGTTTGGAAAGTGTGGTGGAAGAAATCTTGTTAAGTTCCTGCAGTGCATCTTGTAGATGATGCACACTGTTGCCACTGTGTGCCAGTGGTGGAGGGATTGAATGTTCAAGGTGGTTGGTGGGGAGCCAATCAAGTGAGTTGCTTTATTTGGATGATGGTGAGCTTCTTGAACATTGTTGGAGCTGCGTTCATGCAGGCAAGGGGCACGTGTTCTATCATGCTCCTGACTGAATGAAATGAAATGAAAATCGCTTATTGTCACAAGTAGGCTTCAATGAAGTTACTGTGAAAAGCCCCTAGTCGCCACATTCCGGCACCTGTTCGGGGAGGCTGTTATGGGAATTGAACCGTGCTGCTGGCCTGCCTTGGTCTGCTTTCAAAGCCAGCGATTTAGCCCTGTGCTAAACAGCCCCTAGACAGGCTTTTAAAAGTCAAGAGGTGAGCTACTTGGCAAAGAATTCCCAGCACCTGAACTGCTCTTCAAGCCAGGAATTTAGATGGCTGGTCCAGTTAAGTTTCTGGTAAATGTTAAACCCCAGGATGTTTATGGTGGGGGAAATAACAATAGAAATGCTTTTGAACATAATTCGCTGATTCACACAACGTTTACAGTGCAGAAGGAGAACACTCAGTCCATCTTGTGTGCACTGACTCTCCAAATGAACAATTTACTAAGTGCCTTCTCCGCATGACTCTGCACATTTTCTTTTTCAAATAACAGTCTAATTCCCGTTCGATTCCTTTGATTGGACCTGTCTCCATCACACTCTCAGGAAGTGCATTCCTGACCACAACCACTTGCTGTGTGAAAACGTTTCTTATTGCATTGTTTTTTCTTCTTTTACCAATTACGTTAACTCTGTGCCCTCTCATTCTTAATCCTGTCACGAGTGGGAACACTTTCTCCCTATCTACTCTGTTCAGTCTCCTTAAGATTTTGTACACCTCTATCAAACTCACCCACAGCATGCTTTTCTTCAAGGTAAACAGTCCCAAATTGTCCATTCTATTTACAAACTCAAGTTCCTCATTCTTGAACCAGTGAATCTTTTCTGCATCTTCTCCAATGTCTTCACATCTTTCCTGAAAGGCAGCACCCAGAACAGGACACAATATTCCAGCTGAGGCAGGTCCAATGAATTATATAGGTTCAACATAACCTCCTTACCCTTGAATTCTATGGTCCAATTAATCGCACTTAGGAAGCTGGCTTTACTGATAGGGGCATAGAGTACAAGAGCAAGGAGGTCATGCTGAACTTGGATAAGATACTAGTCTTGGGGCATTTAGGTCAAGGAGAAATTACACGATTTTCTCTTGTTGGAGATGCTTGGCACATGCGTGAGGTGAATTTTACTTGCCACTTATCATCCCAAGAATGAATGTTGTCCAGGTCTTGCTGCATATCGACACAGACAACTGCAGTATCTGAGGAGTCATGATTAATACTGAACATTGTGCAATCATCAGCAAACAATCCCATGGTTGACCTTACAATGAAGTAAAGGTCAATAATGAAGCAGTTGAAGGTGATTGGACCTAGGACACTACCCTGAGGAACTCCGGCAGTGATGTCCTGGGTCTGAGATGATTAACGTCCAACAAAAACAACCATCTTCCTCTGTGCTGGATATGGCTCCAGCCAGTGGAAAGTTTACCTTGATTCTAATTCATTTGAGTTTTGTCAGGGCTCCCTTATTCCACACCCGCTCAAATGCTGCCTTGATGTCCAAGGCAATTGTTTGCATCTCACCTCTGGAATTAAACTTTTTTGTTCAAATTTGGACAAAGGTTGTAATCAAGCCCCACCCTAAAGTAGAACAGTTTTTCTATTTTTTGCCGCCAAAATATTTTCCTTCCCCTTAAAAGGGACTCACTAGTTTTCAATCATGAGAGCAGTGCTGGATAACCCCTGTGCATTCCCAATGATTTGGGAAGCAGCCCCAACAATTACAACTATGTGCCCACGGTGAACATCTGCCAGGCCCAGATGGTGTGTCAATTCCAGTTATGTGGTACTCAAGCAGGCACAAGCATATTCTCTATTTGGGCCTTTATTATGATAAAATTCCTCAAGTTGCTTTAACTGAAGTATAATCAGACAGGAATGGAATGCTGAAGTATGGGTTTTCTTCGTACTGTTTATTGGTTGAAAAGGTTGAAATGTAATTTTCATCTCCCATGATGGTTGGTTTCGTTGAATCAGCTGTGGCTCGGTTGGCAGCTGGCTAGCCTCTGAGTTTAAAGGTTCTGAGTTCAGGTTCCGCTTCAGGAATTGACACAAAAGTCATGGCCAACACTCCAGAACTGAACTGAAGATGTGCTGCACTGTTAAGATTAGTTGGTGGGATTTTCTGGCTGGCGGGATCTAATGGTCCATCTGACGGTGCACCCCTGCCGCGCGGGTTTCCCGGTGGCGAGGGGTGTGTTCAATGGGAAACCACGCTGACAATAGCGGGCCGAGAAGATCCCACTGGCGAACTGCCTCCCACCCCTGCAAAACACACCGCAGAGGGGAGGAAACCACACCGGCCCGGTATCTTTCCAAAGAGCCATTGAACACTGGCCTTGAGTGTACATGTGCATAGAACATTGAAGGTGGCATGACAGGTGGAGTGAGTAGTTAATAAAGCATATAGCATTCTGAGCTTAATTGATATTGGCATAGAGTAAAAGAGCATGGAGGTTATGCTGAACTTATACAAGACAGATCAGAGGATTAGATAGGGTGGGCAGTGAGAGCCTTTTTCCTCAGATGGTGATGGCTAGCACGAGGGGACATAGCTTTAAATTGACGGGAGATAGATATAGGACAGATGTCAGAGGTAGGTTCTTTACTCAGAGAGTAATACGGGCGTGGAATGCCCTGCCTGCAACAGCAGTGGACTTGCCAACATTAAGGGCATTTAAATGGTCATTGGATAAACATATGGATGATAATGGAATAATGTAGATGGGCTTTAGATTAGTTTCACAGGTCGGCGCAACATCGAGGGCTGAAGGGCCTGTACTGCACTGTAATGATTTAATATCTAATGACATTAGTTAGAGCTCGGCTGGAATATTGTGTACAGTTCTATGCCACACTATAGAAAGGATGTGAACACATTGGAGAGAGTGCAGAAGAGGTTTACAAGAATGGTACCAGGGCTGCGAAACTTCAGTTAGGAGGATAGATTGGCGAGGTTTGGACTGTTCTCCTCGTGGAGAAGAAGGTTAAGAAGAGACCTGATAGAGATGTTGAAAATCATGAGGGAGTTGGACAGAGCAAACAGGGAGAAATTGTTCCCGCTCATAAAAGGATCAAGAACTAGTGGGCACAGATTTTAACTCATTTCCAAAAGAAGCAAATATGATGTGAGAAATATCTTTTTCCCATAGCAAGTGGCTCGGGTCTGGAAGTGCGGTGGAGGCAGATTCAATTGAGGCATTCAGGAGGGCATTAAATGATTATTTGAACAGAAACAATGTCCAAGTGTACAGGGAAAACTCAAGATGCTCGTGTGGAGAGTTGGTGCAGACTCAATGGGCCAAATGGCCTCCTCCTGTGCCTTAACAATTCTGTGATTCCGGGGCAGCATGCGGCGCAGTGGTTAGCACTGGGACTGCGGCACTGAGGAGCCGGGTTCGAATCCCGGCCCTGGGTCACTGTCAGTGTGGAGTTTGCACATTCTCCCCATGTCTGCTTGGGTTTCACCCCCACAGCCCAGGTGCAGGTTAGGCGGATTGGCCATGCTAAATTGCCCCTTAACTGGAGAAAAAATAATTGGGTACTCTAAATTTATTTTTAAAAAACCATAAAATGCAATTCTGTGACTCTGATTGTCTGATCTCACTTCTGTGATTCTGATTGTCTGATCTCACTTCTGTAATTCTGATTGTCTGATCTCACAACTGGATGTTAAAAATCTCGGAGCACTGTTTTGAAGAGGAGCAAGCGAGCTATCCTCATTATCTTGGCTAATATCCCTCAATCTCGAATAACGACTAGTCAGAATACAGGCGGGAGATAGAGAACCGAGTGGAGTGGTGTAGCGACAACAATCTCTCCCTCAATGCCAGCAAAACTAAAGAGCTGGTCATTGACTTCAGGAAGCAAAGTACTGTGCATACCCCTGTCAGCATCAATGGGGCCGAGGTGGAGATGGTTAGCAGTTTCAAATTCCGAGGGGTGCACATCTCCAAAAATCCGTCCTGGTCCACGCACGTCGATGCTACCACCAAGAAAGCACAACAGCGCCTATACTTCCTCAGGAAACTAAGGAAATTCGTCATGTCCACATTAACCCTTACCAACTTTTACAGAAGCACCATAGAAAGCATCCTATAGGGCTGCATCACAGCCTGGTATGGCAACTGCTCGGCCCAGGACCGCAAGAAACTTCAGAGAGTCGTGAACACCGCCCAGTCCATCACACAAACCTGCCTCTCATCCATTGACTCCATCTACACCTCCCACTGCCTGGGGAAAGCGGGCAGCATAATCAAAGATCCCTCCCACCCAGCTTACTCACTCTTCCAACTTCTTCCATCGGGCAGGAGATACAGAAGTCTGAGAACACGCACAAACAGACTCAAAAACAGCTTCTTCCCCACTGTCACCAGACTCCTAAATGACCCTCTTATGGACTGACCTCATTAACACCACACCCTGTATGCTTCATCCGATGCCAGTGCTTATGTAGTTACATTGTATATATTGAGTTGCCCTATTATGTATTTTCTTTTATTCCCTTTTCTTCCCATGTATTTAATGATCGGTTGAGCTGCTCACAGAAAAATACTTTTCTCTGTACCTCGGTACACGTGACAATAAACAAATCCAATCCAATTAACATCACAAAATCATATTATCTTATTATCACATTGCTGTTTGTGAGAGTTTGCCGTGCATAAATTGGCTCCCAGATTTCCCACAATACAATTGTGACTACACTTCGAAAGGACTTCATTGGCTGTAAAGAGAGCTTTGCGACATCTAGTGGTCATGAAAAGGGCTAAATTAATGTTTTTTCCTTTCCTGCACACAGTCATTTTTGTAAATTGTGCTGGACAGGACAGGTAGTCGGGAATAGAACTAGAACAAGAATGTGAGCTCCTTCTTGGCTGAAAGCCAACGCAGGATTAGGCATATAAAAACAGAAATGGTGGAAATACTCAACATACAGGTCAGCGAGCATCTGTGGAAAGAGAAATAGAATTAGCGTTTCAGGGTAATGACCTTTTATCTCAAGACATCCATCCTGTAGTTGCTGGAAGACCTTGTTTAGTTTTGAAAATGTACTTTACTTTTTCCATTTGATGTTCACAAAGAAATTCTTCAGCAGCAAATCACAGGGAAATCTCAGGCCCTCAATGCACAATGAAAAGGGTGGGGGGGGGGGGACGTGGACACTGCCAATATTAGAAACCTATCAATTTAGAACATAGAACGTAGAACATAGAACATTACAGCAAAATGTTGAAATGTTACAGTTCATGAAATGACGGGTTAATAGTTTGGATACAGGTGCTCTCTCAGTAATGGCCATTCCCCCAACTCATAGGCTCCAGGCAAATCAAAAAGCAACGAAGACGCTGATCTGTTCATATTTCCGAACTATTACTGCATTAGTCAAAGGGTTAATAACAAGTTAAGGCTTTGCACCAGTGAGCAGATCTATTACAGCAACAATAGCAATGTGTTTGCATCACTTGCACTGTTAGATCAGAGAATATCAAACCATACCCATTAGAGTCCCTGGAAAGGTCAAGCAGGTGCACTAAGTAATAGCCTGAGGGTAACTATTCTGAATAATTATACAGAGTGAAGGTACATCTAGATTAAATACGCAAAGTATGATAAAGCATCCTGACCCTAATGGGAATTGAGTGTGTTAAAAGGTTTCTGCAATACAAGAATGTACTTAATCCCCAAGCCCATATAAAACTCAATCATTTTGTTAAAAGCGCCTGTAGGAG
The DNA here is from genome assembly GCF_047496885.1 of Scyliorhinus torazame. Taxonomy (NCBI): domain Eukaryota; kingdom Metazoa; phylum Chordata; class Chondrichthyes; order Carcharhiniformes; family Scyliorhinidae; genus Scyliorhinus; species Scyliorhinus torazame. Next base: position 69,604,237 of record NC_092712.1, on the reverse strand, counting down.
TGCATCAACATAAAAAAATAATATATAGAGAACATTTCTAGCCTGTGTATGATTTATGCTGGAAAGTGAAAATATATGAAGATTGTATTTTTCTTTAGACCTCGCCCAAGGCCCACTGACACAATTTTGTGACTCGATCGCAAAGTGGATGGCCAGCAATCCTACCTGAAGTAGACAGGAACCTTATTTATAGGGCTCTAATCCAATTTCAGTCCTCCACAAGTGGAGAATTCACTCACCCCGATTGAAGCATTGAGTGGGGAAGCAAACAAAGAGTCCTTAATGAAACCACCTCAAAGGCTGCTGGGACAGCCCTGATAAGAGGCTGGTGTCACAGCTTTTTGTGTCCTTACAGGCATGCCCCTTCCTTTCCACCCACTAAAGAAGCCATATGGAATACTTGCCTTTATTCACCGAGGCACAGAATGTAAGAGCCGGGAGGTTATGATGGAGCTGTACAAAACGCTCATTTGGCCACAACTAGAGCACTGTGTACCGTTTTGGTCACCACACTATAGGAAGGATGTGATCGCACCAGAAAGGATGCAGGAGAGATTCACCAAGATGTTAGTTGGGTTGGAGGGTTTCAGCTATGAAGAGAGGCTGGTTAGGCTGAGGTTGTTTTCCTTAGAGCAGAGAAGGCTGAGGGGGGACCTAATTGAGGTGTACAACACTATGAGCGACACATATAGGGTAGGCAGAAAGGGATTTTCCCCTTTAGTAGAGGGTTCAATAACCAGGTGACATAGATTTAAGGTAAGGGGCAAGAGATTTAGCGAGGATTTGAGGAAAAACGTTTTCACCCAGAAGGTGGTGGGAATCTGGAAATCACTGCCTGGAAAGGTGGCAGAGTGGGAATCCTCATAGCATTTAAGAAACAAATAGAAAGGGCGGCATGTGGCGCAGTGGTTAGCACTGGGACTGTGGGCGCTGAGGACCCGGGTGCGAATCCCGGCCCTGGGCCATTGTCCATGTGGAGTTTGCTAATTCTCCCCCACAACCCAAAGATGTGCAGGTTAGGTGGATTGGCCACGCTAAATTACCCCTTAATTGGGGGAAAAAAAAATTGGGTACTCTAAATTTATATTTAAAGAAAGAAACAAATCAATGAGCACTTGAAATACCATAGCATACAAGTCTACGGACCAAGTGTTGGAAAATGGGAGGAGAATAGATAGATGCTTGATGACCAACGCAGACACGATGTGTCGGAGGATCTTTTTGTGCTGTAAAGCTCTATGACTCTCAATGTTAACCTCGGCTGCAGATCTTCAGCTAAGCCACCTGATTTCCCTCCTTCCCCAGAACATGACCAACAAGCTGCCAGTCCCTGATCATTGAACACACAGATGTGCAGATAACGCCCAGCCACGAAAATGGTTTCGACTTTCTGCTGGTGTCATCAGGCGTAAGGTACTGGTCGGCCTGCCAAACACCCATCCAAATTGCCCTAGAGTTTTAAATGACCTTTGGAGAGTCTCTGCTAAGGAAATGGATTTTCTAATTATCATTTGAATCCTGCAGGCTTAAAAGCATCACTGCTTTCACTAACGGTGAAAGCACATCAGATTGCAAAGCTGGTGATGAACGATGTGCAGGCTGGGTACATGGTATTAAATTAACTGAAGCATTACCAGACACATTAAAGAGACAGCAATACCATTCATGGACCCTCAAAGCACTTTGGTCGAAAACTGATGGAAATTAAAATGCCATTAGCTCCTGAATAAATCTTTGTAACTTCCAATTGCCTTACTGTTTGTTTATTATTATTTTTGATGTTATTTATTTGCTGCTGATAGTTCATTAACAGTTCCCTTGTAAAAGTCCGAGGAGCAGACAATTAGCTATCATTACACGGTATATAATGTTCATTAAAACCTAAGTAAAGTTGATCATTAAGAAGCTTCCTCTAATAGCTTTGTGGTTAAATACACCTCACTGATCTATACATGCCAGGAAATCCCTGAGTTCAATTTCCACACCAGTCTGTGCAGACGTACGTGCACAATGCAAACTGCTCAAATATACAGAAGTGCTTAAAACAGAAGGGACAGTTGAATCAGAGGAGGTGACCATAAAACAAGCTCAACAAAATATCCAATGCAGCAGCAATGCAAATTAAATTTATTGCAGATAAGTGCAGCCTACCGTATGAGGAGAGGAGACAAAAGACGATATAAATACTTTATGAACTTTGTTGCAAAAGCTAAGAGGCAAGCTGGGAGATACAGTCAGGTTTTTCTGCAACAGCCCGACCAGCAATTTAGATTGGAGACACCACCATTTAGTTCCCACTCTCGCTGTAGATAGTTTCCTCTGTTGTTTCCCGCGTTTATATTTAGCATGCGCACCAACTTAAACAACTCTACCATCGTTTTCCCAACAGTTCGACGCAGAAGTCACTTTTAAGCTTCAAAATAATCTTTTAATGTAAACCCAAAGGACGACACGATTTGAGCCTATCCCTCAGCCTCAGACTGGCTCTTGTTCACTCATTCTTACTTTTCTTAAAAAGAGCTGCAAAACGTTTGCAAAACTGCGATCACCGTTGTTTGCAGTTGCAAGAGCAAAGCAATGGAAATGAACTTATTGATGGAGTTTAATAGCGGAGAGCCTTAAAGCTCACAAACTATGGAACACCATAAGAGATGGTGCACCGTTCAAGGATTCTAACGACAAAGATATGCTGTTGTAATTGCCAGGTCTCCAAGAAAATATTGGCCACGATAAGACTTGTGCTTAAACGCTTACAAGCACTGAGGATTAGTGATAAAAAAAATACAAGTAAAATGCTGAGTTATAATGCCAAAACCTTATAGAGTACAGGTAGAATGCTGAGACAGGTAACCAAAGCAGTGTGAGCCAGAAGGTGTCATGTTTAAAGGGCACAGTGTTCTAATTAGACTACATTTGAGCACAGTTTTCAATTCGTTTTTTGAACAAAGTATATTTACCGTTATATACACAGAATAAGATATATATCGATATAGAAGAGAAAAGCACACACAAACATACCACAAAAAATAATAATAATAATAATAAAAAATAAATAAAAATAAAAATAAAATAACTGGTAGGATATTTATTATGCACCAGCTCGACAGCAGCAACTCTGTACAATTGGTAATATTATTTACAACACATAAGTAGGCATCTGTTTGGGGGGGGGGGGGGGTGGAAACTGGGGAGGTAGATATACATTTGGGTGCCAGAGAAACAATTACAGAGGGCAATATTCGAATGGGTCTGGTGTTGGTTCTCCAGGATGGATTTTGCTGCCGTTGTCGTCTAGCGTTCACCTCCGCTTCAGCCGTTCGTCCCGACTTTCACCTGGATTTTCCTTACTTTCTGTTCCTGTAGATGCCAAGTTTGTTATCGTCACTGTTTTCAATTCTGATTCCAAAGATAATTAGGTCCTCGAGGCAATACAGTGGGCAACAATAGGAATAATCCTTGAGAGGAAATTTTAAGTCAATGCTGGGAAGTGGGCAGCATATCTCGGCCGCAGGCTCCAGCTGTGACCCGGCTGAGAATTTTCAGTGTGATGTGCATGCATGGCGGTTGGGACCAGAAGCTACTAGGTTTCCCAGTTCCATCCAAGATCAATGAAGTACGCAATATCACACTGGCTGGCCATGTAAGTGCTGGCCAGCATGGAATGCTGCTGGATACTGTAAGCAACACAGGCAGAGGTGGGAGAGTAGCGGATGCCGAGTCAATGGCAGCCCAGTGGGATGTGTTTTTCCTCTTTTGGTAATATATCTCGTTACTCTTTGCTTCTTATCCAGAATGATTTGATGGTGTGATTCTGAAGAAACCACGAGTCTTCAACTTAAAGCAAACTAATTTATTGATTAATATTGAGTTTGCACACTCCACAGAACTATAACTAGTAATCAAGTAATTTATAGTTAAGTATTAACTAATTCAAACTACAGGTGCTAAACTATGCTGTGATCTATCTATCTTTCACTCTACTGTCTAGTCACTCCTGGTTGGAAGAGAGAGAGAGAGACCAAGATCCTCTAGGTGTTCTTATTTATCTTGGGATCCAGTGGTGCCCTCTAGTGGTTGTGTTACACTGAGGTATAATAATTAACCCCCGAGTTATCTACATATATACATATCATTACAGGATATTTAAAGGTGGCTGGCAGAGACCGCTGAAGACATCGGAGGAGGCCGAGGGAGGCTTGCACCGTGTGTGACAGTCGTAGCACCTGGCAGATACTTCAGGCAGAAGGGCACTTCAGATGGGCAACAAGCCCCCCGATTTCCGGATGACTGTCTACACGCTCTTGTCGAGTTGGTGACAGCCAGGAGGGACATCCTGATGCCGCGGAATGATAGGAGGAGGCCACTCCACATCCTCAAGAAGGTTGCGGCAGAGTTGGCAGCTGAGGTCAGCGGACATGACCTGATCCGACGCATGTGCATGCAGTGTCAGAAAAGGTTCAATGATCACCTGTACTCGGCAAGGGTGAGTTCTGAGTTGGCATGGTCCAGTGGCGAAGTTTGGTTTGATGCCATGCCCGTCCACAGCTACTTTCATGGATGTAGGAATAAGTGAGTCTCAGAATGCTGGAGAGAAGATCTGAAGCCCTGGGTCTATCTGAGGGTCAGGTGTGCAAAGGTGTTAGGAATGTCCACATAGAAGTGAGGAGGGGCTAAGGGGAGAGCATGGTATGATGTTGGAGGTGGAGGATTAAGTACTGAATAGAGCTTTCACTTACAGGAGAAACATAGCCAGAACAACACAGAATGATAGGGCACTGGAGTTGGGGTAGCAAATCTGGCTATTCTCACCAGCCCTGAAGCTGGAAAGTGAGTGAGGAGGAAGGTCCTCAGCTCATGGAGAGGCTGGAGTCTCTGAGGTAAGTAAGAGTCCAGTGGGCAGGATCGGGACAGGTGGACAGTGAAAAGAGAGTAGCATTGTCTCATCCCTCATCAGGAGTTTTGACAAACAGTCTCCAGTGATTCACCAATCCCTAACCCATTGTGATGCCATTGATATCACTCGCACCCAGCCATATATCATGGTCATTGACAATGTGATGACTGATAGCTCTGATCAACTGTTCTTCTCCCTCAGAGGATCCATCCTCCAGAGTCAGCCAGGAACCCGCCGACTCCCTTAACATCGGAGCAAGCGTGGACAACAGAGGCATTCACTTCACACCTTCTCCACACTAAGCACAAGCGTAGTTATCATAGAACCACAGAATTTACAGTGCAGGAGGAGGCCATTTGGTCGATTGAGTCTGCACTGGCCCCTGGAAAGTGTACCCTACCTAAGCCCACAGCTCCACCCTATCCCGACACCTCCACCCTATCCTCGTAAACCCACCTAACCTATTTTGGACTCTAAGCGCAATTTAGCATAGCCAATCCGCCTGACCTGCATATCTTTGCACTGTGGAAGGAAACCCACGCAGACACGGGGAGAACGTGTCAACTCCACACAGACAGTGACCCAAGCCAGGAATCGTACCTGGGACCCTGGAGCTGTGAAGCAACTGTGCTAACCACTGTGTTACCGTGCCGCCCCGCATACCGTTGGGCAATAGCACACTGGAGTAGATGGTAGTGCACATGGGTGCGGGCACATAACACTTGCATGAGCAGATGGTGGAGGCAGGGAGTGTCCAGGGCGCTGACAGTCGGAGGGCTGCTGGAATCCAGGATCATGCTGAGTCTGAGGCAGCTGGTGAGCCGCTGGAGTCGTTAATCAGACAGCAAATGCTGGGCGTCCAATGGGATGCGCAGGGAGATCTGGCAGAGATCGCTAAGGGTCTGCATGCCATGGTCTCTGTCATGGAGGAACCCTCGCGGAGCATGAGTGCTGCTCTTACCCTCAGCACACAGCCTCACCCATTGAGAGAATGACAATTCTTACGGATGGGCAATTCCAAGAACCCAATCAGGGATTCCAGATGTTGCGGTTGAATGTGCAATCCCCTACACTGGCAATAACCTCAAGAGCGCACTGCCAATGTGGGAGATGGATATGGCACCCAGTCTCGCAGCTAGGTGCCCGCTGATCAATGGTGAGCAGGGAGGTCCAGACACGCCTCACGATGGAGGAAGAGCTACCTGTCGTCTCTGTGGGTTCCTCTCACTGTGTCCCAGATGAGGGCAGCACCTGCTCCACCTCTCTAGCAGTCACTGTGCCATCCATTGAGGTGATCTGGTGCTGCAAACAGCCTTGAACTTGTGACTGGTGCAGCATGTATCATTGTGGGAGCTGCCAGGGGTATCCCGCACAAACCTGTAGAATCTGAGTCCTGTGGTCGCAAACAATTTGAACATTCATGGAGTGATGCCCATTCCTATTGGCACCTTAATGGGCACATGAGTGCAATCAATGGCACCTTGTATGTGGGGAATCCTGCAATTGCCTCAAAGCCTTTGACCCCCTCACCCTGGCTGACTTGATCTGTCCTGAAATGGATGAGTGTACTAACTCACCTGAACAGTACAAAGTCTTACAACACCAGGTTAAAGTCCAACAGGTTTGTGTCGATGTCACTAGCTTTCGGAGCGCTGCTCCTTCCTCAGGTGATTCACCTGAGGAAGGAGCAGTGCTCCGAAAGCTAGTGATATCGAAACAAACCTGCTGGAATTTAACCTGGTGTTGTAAGACTTCGTACTGTGCTCACCCCAGTCCAACGCCGGCATCTCCACATCATGGCGATCACCTGAACAGGGCATGAGTCACCTGCTTGATGCAGCTACACTCAGTGGAACACTGGTTAGCACTGCTGCCTCACTGCGCCAGGGACCCGGGTTCAATTCCGTCCTTGGGAGACTGTCTATGTGGAGTTTGCACTTTCACCCCGTGTCTGCGTGGGTTTCCTCCGGGCGCTACGGTTTCTTCCCAAAGTCCAAAGATGTGCAGATTAGCTGGATTGGCCATGCTAAAATTGTAGCTTAGTGTCGAATGATGTGCAGGTGAGTCACAGGGTTACAAGAACAGGGCAGGGAAGTGGACGTGGGTAGGATACTCTTTCTGGTGCTCTTTCAGAGGGTTGGTGCAGACTCGATGGGCCAAATAGCTGCCTTCTGCACTGTAGGGATTCTTGCGCCAGTGCCCTTGAGAGTCACGCGCATTGAGTGTCCACCCAAATGGCTGGAGGCAACCTTTGGCCCAATTAACTGGCAAATAGACACAATGCATTCCCATGAAGGCCGGAGCTTCCAGGACCTTTGTCATGTCCAGGTAGATGGATCGCACTCTGGGAGCTGGCTGATGGCGTCATCTGCCTGCCTCTCCGCGCTGAGGTGATGCCTGCGAGCACCTGGCCTCCTCTCTCATTGTTCCCTGTCTTCCTCCTCAGAGGAGGTGCTCCCTGCTGACCAGACAAGACCCATCAGCAGAGATGCTAATGGAGCTTACCCGTGCAGTGATGGTGCCAAAGCATTGGAAATCTCAGAGATGTTACAAGAGTGTAACGTCCTGAAAACCCCAAATAAGAAACACAAACCTCCAAAGAAAGCAGTGAAAATATTCACAACTCTCTCGTATAAATTTACATCTCTGTGGTAGTATGTATTGGGGGTCACGTGGGACTGGAAGCCCTAATGTCATTGGCTGACAGATCCCGGGTCCTGGTTGGCCGTTGACCTCTAGCTCCGCCCTGAAGGCGGAGTATAAGAAGCCGGAGTCCTCCCCCGCAGGCCAGTCTACTATTGAGCTGCGGGGGAACAGACACGCTTAATAAAGCCTCATCGACTTCACTCTATTCGTCTCACGGAGTCTTTGTGCGCTACAATTTATTAAGCATGCCTAAAAAGGACTATGGAGCTCAGGATCATTCCGGAATGCCTGAGGATCAGCCCCCACGCAGTGAACGCGGCAGCAGCCTTCAAGCACTGGCAGACTTGCTTCGAGGCCTACCTCAGAACGACCACCGGCCGGGTCACAGAAGACCAAAAACTACAGGTCCTGCACTCGAGGGTGAGCACGGAGATCTTCTCCCTCATCGAAGACTCGGACGATTTCCAGACGGCGTTCGCAGCACTGAAAAGTCTCTATGTCCGCCCAGTTAACCAAATCTACGCTCGCTACCAGCTCGCGACGAGACGGCAAGGTCCCGGAGAATCGATGGACGAATTCTATGCCGCGCTGCTGATTTTGGGACGAGCCTGCAGCTGCCCTTCGGTGAACGCAAATGAACACACGGACATGTTAATGCGCAATGCTTTTGTGGCAGGTATGAATTCCTCCCAAATCCGCCAAAGACTTCTAGAAAGAGAGTCACTAGGACTCTCAGAGGCCCGGGCCCTAGCAGCCTCCCTAGACGGGGCCGCGCGTAATACCCGCGCCTACGGCCTCGACCGTGCGGCAGCCCATTGGACTCCGTACGTACCCGTCGCGACAAACCCAACCCCCCCGGACACCCCACAGGCTTGCGCGGTCCAAACGCCGAGTCGCACCGGGGGCGCCCGCTGTTATTTCTGCGGCCAGGCGAAACACCCCCGACAGCGCTGCCTGGCCCGCGCAGCTATCTGCAAGAGCTGCGGGAAAAAGGGCCATTACGCGGTTGTGTGCCGGTCCCGCGAGGTCGCCGCTGTCCCGGGAGAACAGGGAGCCCTGCAAGCCGTTTACGCGCCCCAACCCCCCCCAGCATGCCATGTACGACCCGCAGGCGCAGCCGCTCTGGGTCCCGACCACCGCGGTCCCGGGAGAACAGGGAGCCCTGCACGCCGCTTACGCTCCCCAACCCCCCTCCCCGCACCCCATGTATGACCCGCCGGCGCTACCGCTTTGGGTCCCGGCCACCACTCTCCACGGAGAAGAGGGAGTTTTGCGCGTCCCTAACGCTCCCCTAACCCCCACCCCGCGCCCCACGTCTGACCCGCCGGCGCCACCAACTTGGGTCCCAACCACCGCTGTCCCCGGTGAGGGAGCTCCGCGCGGTCCTAGCGCTCCCCATCCCCCCCAGCGCCCCATGTGCGACCCGCAGACGCCGCCATTTTGGGTCCCGGCCACCACGAGGGGAGGAAGGGCGCCGCCATCTTGGACCGCCCCAGACCTGTACGACGCGTGGGGGCGGCCATTTTGTCCACCCCCGCCACCATCTTGTGACCCCCCAGCCACGTGCGATGTATGGGGGCGGCCATTTTGTCCATCCCCGACGCCATCTTGGACGGCAACAACGGACCCCACTCCACTACTACAACCACGCCTCGCTTCAATTACACTCGATCAAGCTCGGCCCCGGACACTCCAGACGACGACGACAACGGTGCTAATAAACGGCCACGAGACGCCATGCCTAGTCGACTCCGGGAGCACGGAGAGCTTTATCCACCCCGACACGGTAAGACGCTGTTCCTTGACCACCTATCCCAGCGCACAAAAGATTTCCCTAGCTGCAGGATCCCACTCCGTACAGATCCAAGGATTCTGCATAGTTACCCTAACGGTGCAGGGCAGGGAGTTCAAAAACTACAAACGAAACATCCTTCCCCAACTCTGTGCCCCCACCTTGCTGGGATTAGATTTCCAATGCAATCTACAGAGCCTTACGTTCAAATTCGGCGGCCCAATACCCCCACTCACTATCTGCGGCCTCGCAACCCTCAAGGTGCAACCCCCGTCCTTGTTTGCAAACCTCACCCCGGATTGCAAACCCGTCGCCACTAGGAGCAGACGGTACAGCGCCCAGGACCGGACCTTCATTCGGTCCGAAGTCCAGCGGCTACTAAAGGAGGGCATAATCCAGGCCAGCAATAGTCCCTGGAGAGCGCTGGTGGTAGTAGTGAAGACAGGGGAGAAACAAAGGATGGTCATAGACTATAGCCAGACCATCAACAGGTACACACAACTAGACGCGTACCCTCTCCCCCGCATATCCGACATGGTCAATCGGATTGCCCAATATAAAGTCTTCTCCACCGTGGACCTCAAGTCCGCCTACCATCAGCTCCCCATCCACCCAAGTGACCGCAAGTGCACAGCCTTCGAGGCAGACGGGCGATTATACCATTTCCTAAGGGTCCCTTTTGGCGTCACAAACGGGGTCTCGGTCTTCCAACGGGAGATGGACCGAATGGTTGATCAACATGGGTTGCGGGCCACATTCCCGTATCTCGACAATGTAACCATCTGCGGCCACGACCAGCAGGACCACGACGCCAACCTCCAAAAATTCCTCCAGACCGGCAAAGCCTTGAACCTCACGTACAACGAGGACAAGTGCGTTTTTAGCACCAATCGGCTAGCCATTCTGGGCTACGTAGTGCGCAATGGGATAATAGGCCCCGACCCCGAACGTATGCGTGCCCTCATGGAATTTCCCCTCCCGCACTGCCCAAAAGCCCTGAAACGCTGCCTGGGGTTCTTTTCATACTACGCCCAGTGGGTTCCCCAGTACGCAGACAAGGCCCGCCCCCTAATACAGACTACGACCTTCCCTCTGTCGACAGAGGCTTGCCAGGCCTTCAGCCGCATCAATGGTTGATCAACATGGGTTGCGGGCCACATTCCCGTATCTCGACAATGTAACCATCTGCGGCCACGACCAGCAGGACCACGACGCCAACCTCCAAAAATTCCTCCAGACCGCCAAAGCCTTGAACCTCACGTACAACGAGGACAAGTGCGTTTTTAGCACCAATCGGCTAGCCATTCTGGGCTACGTAGTGCGCAATGGGATAATAGGCCCCGACCCCGAACGTATGCGCGCCCTCATGGAATTTCCCCTCCCGCACTGCCCAAAAGCCCTGAAACGCTGCCTGGGGTTCTTTTCATACTACGCCCAGTGGGTCCCCCAGTACGCAGACAAGGCCCGCCCCCTAATACAGACCACGACCTTCCCTCTGTCGACAGAGGCTTGCCAGGCCTTCAGCCGCATCAAAGCGGATATCGCAAAGGCCACGATGCGCGCCATCGACGAGTCCCTCCCCTTCCAGGTCGAGAGCGACGCCTCCGACGTAGCTCTAGCGGCCACCCTTAACCAAGCGGGCAGACCCGTGGCCTTTTTCTCCCGGACCCTCCACGCCTCAGAAATCCGCCACTCCTCAGTGGAAAAGGAAGCCCAAGCCATAGTGGAAGCTGTGCGACATTGGAGGCATTACCTGGCCGGCAGGAGATTCACTCTCCTCACGGACCAACGGTCGGTAGCCTTCATGTTCGATAATGCACAGCGGGGCAAAATCAAAAACGACAAGATCTTAAGGTGGGGTATCGAGCTCTCCACCTTCAACTATGAGATTTTGTATCGTCCCGGAAAGCTGAACGAGCCGTCCGATGCCCTATCGCGCTGCACATGTGCCAACGCACAAATTAACCACCTCCAAACCCTCCACGAGGACCTCTGCCACCCGGGGGTCACTCGGTTTTTCCACTTCATCAAGTCCCGCAATCTCCCATACTCTTTAGAGGAGGTCCGTACAGTCACAAAGGACTGCCACATCTGCGCGGAATGCAAACCGCATTTTTTCAGGCCAGATGGAGCGCACCTGATTAAGGCTTCCCGCCCCTTTGAACGCCTCAGTCTCGATTTCAAAGGGCCGCTCCCCTCCACCGACCGCAACGCATATTTTCTTAATGTGGTGGACGAATACTCCCGCTTCCCTTTTGCCATTCCCTGCTCTGACATGACCGCAGCCACAGTCATTAAAGCCCTGAACAGCATCTTCACATTGTTCGGTTACCCCGCATACTTCCACAGCGACAGGGGGTCCTCTTTCATGAGTGACGAGCTGTGCCAGTTCCTGCTCAGTAAGGGCATAGCCTCAAGCAGGACGACCAGCTACAACCCCCGGGGGAACGGGCAAGTAGAGAGGGAGAACGGCACGGTCTGGAAGGCCGTCCTACTGGCCCTACGGTCCAGGGACCTCCCAGTTTCACGGTGGCAGGAGGTCCTCCCGGACGCTCTCCACTCCATCCGGTCGTTATTATGTACGAGCAGTAATCAAACGCCTCATGAGCGTCTCCTTGTCTTCCCTAGGAGGTCCTCCTCTGGAACGTCGCTGCCGACCTGGCTGGCAGCCCTAGGACCCATCTTGCTCCGAAAGCATGTGCGGGCACATAAGGCGGACCCATTGGTCGAAAGGGTTCACCTCCTCCACGCGAACCCGCAGTACGCTTACGTGGAGTACCCCGACGGCCGACAGGACACGGTCTCCCTGCGGGATCTGGCGCCCGCCGGCAACACACACACCCCCCCGACACCATTCACCCAACCCCCCCCCCTTCCTGCCACCGCCGCACCCCGCGACCGCCCCCTTCCCAGGAGGATCGGTTCCCCTCCCCTCAGGCCCGACCAAGAATAAAGCCCAAGCTGAAACCATAAGGCTCCCGGAGACGACAACACCGGTACAAGCACCACCACCACCACCGAGGCCGAGTTGATCGACACGGACGACCAGACCGCCCGACCGACTCGTGGCGTCGATCTAAATCAAAATATGGACTTTTCACAAGAACATTTTGCTTTTCTCCCTATACCCTCTGTAAATAGTTGAAACAGGACAAAATTGTACAATACGGTATTGCCATGTGAATGTTTTTTTCCTCCCAGGACCAGCCCTGTAAACCCTTACCACCATACGAAGCATCACCCCGCCGGGTTCATTTTTGACAAGGGGTGAATGTGGTAGTATGTATTGGGGGTCATGTGGGACTGGAAGCCCTAATGTCATTGGCTGACAGATCCCGGGTCCTGGTTGGCCGTTGACCTCTAGCTCCGCCCTGAAGGAGGAGTATAAGAAGCCGGAGTCCTCCCCCGCAGGCCAGTCTACTATTGAGCTGCGGGGGAACAGACACGCTTAATAAAGCCTCATCGACTTCACTCTATTCGTCTCACGGAGTCTTTGTGCGCTACACTCTCCTACCAAATAAGCCTGAGTTTACTCCGGCCTCCCTTTAACCCACCCTTGGACGAAAACAGCAAAAAACGGTTAGGCTGCCTGCCTGTGTTAACCGTGGGCTGACCTAAAAACTGCAGAGGCAACGTAAAATCCAGGTCAATTAGAGTTTTGATCCTTTAAATGAGCTTCTTGATTGTCGATGGGCGTGCATCCGATTCGCACTCATGCCCACTAACCAACATATTGCGAAAGTGCGCAATACACACTTATGGAATCCCCACAGTGCAGAAGGAGACCACTCGGCCCATTGACTCTGTGCTGACTCTCTGAAAGAGTACTCTACCTAGGCCCAGTCCCCTGCCATATCTCCATAACCCCTTAACCCTAACTACCCTATGGACACTGAAGGGCAATTTTAGCTTGGAAAAAACACCTAAGCCGCACACTTTAGGGATGATGTTGGGATGCACGCCCAATGACTTCTCGTGTGATTTCATGCGTTTCTGGGTTGCCAGATTGAGCAGCACAAATTTTTGGCCCTGGCTATTTAATTTTTAGGCCTCATTTAATGGTAATGGAGTGAAGTCAGGGACAATAGGCAGGAGCAAGAAACTGGGCCAGTTAATCCAAGGAAGCTGGAGACGCAAGGAAGTGGACAAAGGAAAGGCTGAGGAAGGGCTTTTTCAGACCACATTCTGGTATTGGGAGGAAGAGACAAGGTTGGGGTTAGGAAGGCTTCAGGCCTCCTTCTACAGTCCTGGAAAGCACTTCTGCATGTTCAGACCTTTAATGCAGCTGCTGGAGGCCACACAAGAAACAAGCCAAGCTGCTTTGTTTCTGATGCGCTTCATAATACCCAGACATCAAAATGGCTTAATCCTCACACCAACACAAAAGTGCGGGCAGATTGTCCACTCTGCCAATTCTGTGTCCATTTATAATTGCCCCCAGGTTAAGTATAATAATTGGCATACTTATCGTTAAAATTTAAAATTACTTACTATAGTGGCTGCGAGGAGACCAAAAGAGCGGAACAAACTGTTAGTGAGGAAGCTGCAGACTCACTTAAGCCATAGTTAATATGCTGCCTCACTACAGGAGATAAACCACATCTTTGATCTTCCGCATCACAGTGTGCAGAGATTGCCCTAATCGATTTTCAAGAGCATCGGGAATATTGACCGATCTCCAAGTAGAGTTAAAGTATCGCTGGTTTATTTATGCACCCTGTGAGGATTGGGGTTTAAAAGCATCTCGCTCATTCCAACCATGTGAAGCAAGTTAATTGCCTTTTTTTAAGCAATGCCCCTGTGACTGCCGGACATTAAAACCCCCCTCAAGGAAAAGACCAGAAAAGTGAGCTGACTTGAATACTAGGTATTAAAAATGGTTGGGTTGAGCTATGGGATGCCAACATCAGCATCCTTTCGCATTATTAAGAGAAAATGGTAGCTTTGTTTTGTTTCAACATCTGGAGGATATTGGTAAGGCAGTATCACTGCATTCAATTCATAGGTGATTCGTAATTTATGAATTTTAGAGATCTGCATGAATGACAATAGGAGTGAAATGAGTGTTTCTCCGCTCCGAACGTAATTCTCTTATGTATTACATTCCCATTTGGAAAAGGAATCGGCAATGACCTGGAGCTCAGTTTCTGAGTGAGCTCACACACATACGTGGTGTTCACATGTTGAAGCTCTTGACTGAGGTTGGAGTGGTTCTGGTTTTGGATTGAATGCAGCGTATGTGGAACAGTTTCCTGTCTGTTCTGTAGATGATCTCCGTGCCTGTGGGTTATTTGCTGGCGGTGGAGTGCAGAGCAGACAAATGAAGAGGGTTGCAGCAATGACACAGTCTTTTCTAACCCCAGTATTCACTGAGATGGGGTTGATGATGGTTCCTTTGGTGAGTACCTCAGCTTGCATGTCATTGTGGGCAGGCAGGAAGGGGATGGTGACAAATTTCTGAATTTGAGAATGATACTCCTTTAGCCTTCGTGGTGACAGAGTTAAAGGCTTTCATTGGACTGAAACACGCCATGCCATGGTTGGTGCTGTTCCTTGCTCCTTTCTTGAATTTGCCATGCAGCGAAGATCATGGGGTGCGATTCTCCGGCCTCGTTGCACTCTCACTCAAACATAACGAGGCCGGTGAATAATGGGAGACGGCAAAAAGGAGATCCGCGCTGGACGGCAAACAGTTTGTGATGTAACCGGCCTGCTCCCGTGGGCAAAATTGGGATCTTGCCGTAGTGTGGCGAGGATGTGCAGTCTGTGCGGAGTCTACACATCCTCCCCGTGTGTGCGTGGGTTTCCTCCGGGTGCTCCGGTTTCCTCCCACAGTCCAAAGATGTGCAGGTTAGGTGGATTGGCCATGGTAAATTGCCCTTAGTGTCCAAAATTGCCCTTAATGTTGGGTAGGGTTACTGGGTTATGGGGATAGGGTGGAGGTGTTGACCTTGGGTAGGGTGCTCTTTCCAAGAGCCGGTGCAGACTTGATGGGCCGAATGGCCTCCTTCTGCACTGTAAATTCTATGAAATCAATTATCACCACTTCAGCTCCATTTCTATACAATTAACGAGAGCGACCCCATATCCAGCGGTCTCCCTTCATTCATTGGCCTCCCCAGCGAGTGCTCACGCTGACGCCGATTAGTACTCCTGTTGACAAACATGAACCTGGCGGAAGGGCTTCTGTGGGGAGGGGAGTAGCAATCTTTGCTCACAGGCAAAGAGTCCAGGGGCACTGGGCTTGCCACCCCAGTGCTCAGCGGAGGGTGGGGGACTCTTGGTTGGGGGTGAGCCACCATGGGAGTGGTGAGGGGGAGGCGCTGGGGTGGGGGGCACCGCTCGCGGCACCACCAAGCCAAGCCTAGATCATGTTTACCCGTTCCTGGGCAACACTTATTCCTGCCCATCAGCCCCACCGACCACTCGTAACTCCACCGACTGCTAAGGCCTCTGGCTGTGCGGCTGAAGGCTATTGCTGATAGAGAGTTGGCGATCGTGGTTAAGTGAGCACTTTACAGATGCCAAGTGGATTCCCATGGATGGGCAGACCATGTAGCATGTGGGAGTCATTGTCTAGTATCCCAAGCACACCCTGATACCTGGACACTGTGCTTGAACACTGCGGGAGACAACACCACACACACACATTCAAACACTCAGGGGATGGGACACAGCTCCGGGGTCATGTCCACGGCCAGAAGGTGGGTGAGTGCCACGGAGAGTGGTGGGGGGCGGTATCTGGTGCCCTCAGTGATCCTCAATGTGCCTGGCCCTCCTAACTCTACCACTACGTCTAGATGTTTCCCGAGGATGCATATCTGACTTGGAGGCAGCCAGCTGCCTACCTTCTCCTGTGGCCCTTGGTGCCCCTGGCAGGTGTCCTCTGGGGCCGGAGGGTACCGGCTCACTTGTCAGCGGCACATGTACAGCCGTGCCACCCTGTCCAGTGTGCTGACCTCAAGATGCAGCCTCATCAGAGGGGTGGAATTCGGGGGAGTTCATGCCCACCGTCATCACTCCGTGGGTCGGGTCAGGGTTGCACTCAGCACCCTCTCCTCCCAGTCGGTGCCCATGGGAGCCTGGGGTTGAGCTCAGGGCGGAGGGACAGCTGGTTCAAGCCCCTGTTGTGCCTGCATCATCTGGCTCTGTCGGCCCTGGCGGTTCCCCATGGTCCACACCATGGTGTCGACGCCTTCGGCAATGCTCCTCAGTGACTGGGACATGCTCTGCGGAGCCTCAGCAATGCCCATCTGAGACTAGGACAGGTTCCGCAACGCCTCGGCCATGCCCATCAGTGAGTGTGACATGTCCCGCAGAACATCATCAAGGTCAGTCTGGTACTGGGTGACATTCCCCAGTGAGGCGGTCATTCTGCTGAGGTCCTCAGCCACGGCCATCACCGACTGCGCGATGCCTTGGACACCTTCTACTGCGGTCGCCACCCGAGCAGTGTTGGGCTCGGTGCCACTCATTGCCGGCGCCATCTCCTGCACCCGTAGCCTCTGGAACACCTCCAAGTGGCTATGGATGTGCTGAAGCGATGCTGCCATCTCCCTCTGAACATCCCGGCTGCTGCCTATCGTCTCCAGTAGCTCCGGGTAACCCACTTCCAGAAACTCAGCATAAGGCTGGGACCCAGCTGGTCCTGGGATTCTGCAGCCCTCCGACTCATCTGGGGGCTCCTGACTCCACCAAACGTGCATCATCAGCAGTGTGGTGCTCACCAGTTTGTGTCCCAGATGCCTGACTACTAGTATTTCCCACTGTGATGTGTGTATCTGCGCTGGTGGAGGGTAGGGATGATAGCTGGGACGCGACTATAACTGGTGCATCCTCGGAGCTCTCCTCCAAGGTGTTCTCCTCAGAGTCCAGAGAGGGGGCCGCCCGGAATGGGCCGTCTCATTTGGCTGGAGGACCTACGGGAGAATGGGCATGTAGTCAGTGGGAGGGATGGGTCAGTCAGTAAGGCAATCATTACTCACGTTTGACAGGTCGCCCGGGTGGATCCAGGTCGTTCCACACCTCTGCGACATCGCCAGCTCCGAATTGGTGACTGCCCTGTCCTCGGCCACACCAGTCACCTCTATGACTCCTCCTCGAAGGAGGTGAGGATTCTGATGTCCGGCACCCCACTGCCAGTCTGGGCCCCCTCCTGGCGAACGTGGGAGAGATTTTTCTGAGGATACACAGAGAGAGCATTGTTAGCCATACACATGGTGCACAGTGGTGGGAGAGGGGATATGAAGGCGGGGTTTGGGGTGGGTTTAGGGGGGTAGGGAGGGCTGGGGGTTGACTGGAGGTTGCAGGGGTAGATGTTCCTTTATGGGGGGGGCGGGTGGGGTGTGTTGCTGTCTAGTGTCTACTCACTTTTGTATTATGCTTCTTCGTGTAGCATAAGCTGCTTCCTTGATGTATACTCTGACAAAGGAAGGTTCAGACTTGGAGATAGGTTTACCAAATTTATTGACAGTTAACAATTCTCCTACATGGGTTCGACTCTCCTGCTAATCTTACTATAGTAACTCAATCCAACTAACCAGTCTGCTCAAATCCATGCGGTGGGTGTGGTGCTTCCTGATTTGCCCCTGTCTCTCTGGGTGTCGCCGATGGAAAGAGAAAGAGCATGTAGAACATAGAACATAGAACATAGAACATTACAGCGCAGTACAGGCCCTTCGGCCCTCGATGTTGCGCCGACCTGTGAAACCACTCTAAAGCCCATCTACACTATTCTCTTATCATCCATATGTCTATCCAATGACCATTTGAATACCCTTAGTGTTGGCGAGTCCACTACTGTTGCAGGAAGGGCATTCCACGCCCTACTACTCTCTGAGTAAATAACCTACCTCTGACATCTGTGTTATATCTATCTCCCCTCAATATAAAGCTACATCCCCTCGTGCTAGACATCACCATCCGGGGAAAAAGGCTCTCACTGTCCACCCTATCCAATCCTCTGATCATTTTGTATGCCTCAATTAAGTCGCCTCTTAACCTTCTTCTCTCTAACGAAAACAGCCTCAAGTCCCTCAGCCTTTCCTCATAAGATCTTCCCTCCAGACCAGGCAACATTCTGGTAAATCTCCTCTGCACCCTTTCCAATGTTTCTACATCCTTCCTATAATGCGGCGACCAGAATTGCACGCAATACTCCAAATGCGGCCGCACCAGAGCTTTGTACAGCTGTAACATGACCTCATGGCTCCGAAACTCAATCCCTCTACCAATAAAAGCTAACACACCGTACGCCTTCTTAACAACCCTCTCAACCTGGGTGGCAACTTTCAGGGATCTATGTACATGGGCACCGAGATCTCTCTGCTCATCCACACTGCCAAGAATCTTACCATTAGCCCAGTACTCTGCCTTCCTGTTATTCCTTCCAAAATGAATCACCTCACACTTGTCAGCATTAAACTCAATTTGCCACCTCTCAGCCCAGCGCTGCAGCTTATCTATGTCCCTTGTAACTTGTAACATCCTTCCGCACTGTCCACAACTCCACCGACTTTAGTGTCATCTGCAAATTTACTCACCCATAATTCCACGCCCTCCTCCAGGTCATTTATAAAAATGACAAACAGCAGTGGCCCCAAAACAGATCCTTGTGGTACACCACTAGTAACTGGACTCCAGTCAGAACACTTCCCATCAACCACGACCCTTTGCCTTCTTCCAGCTAGCCAATTTCTGATCCAAACTGCTAAACCTCCCTGAATCCCATGCCTCCGTATTTTCTGCAGTAGCCTACCATGGGGAACCTTATCAAACGCTTTACTGAAATCCATATACACCACATCAACTGCTTTACCCTCATCCACCTGTTTGGTCACCTTCTCAAAGAACTCAATAAGGTTTGTGAGGCACGACCTACCCTTCACAAAACCGTGTTGACTTGAGGGATATAGATAAGCTGCAGAGCTGGGCTGAGAGGTGGCAAATGGAGTTTAATGTAGAGAAGTGTGAGGTGATTCACTTTGGAAGGAATAACAGGAATGCGGAATATTTGGCTAATGGTAAAGTTCTTGAAAGTGTGGATGAGCAGAGGGATCTAGGTGTCCATGTACATAGATCCCTGAAAGTTGCCACCCAGGTTGATAGGGTTGTGAAGAAGGCCTATGGAGTGTTGGCCTTTATTGGTAGAGGGATTGAGTTCCGGAGTCGGGAGGTCATGTTGCAGCTGTACAGAACTCTGGTACGGCCGCATTTGGAGTATTGCGTACAGTTCTGGTCACCGCATTATAGGAAGGATGTGGAGGCTTTGGAGCGGGTGCAGAGGAGATTTACCAGGATGTTGCCTGGTATGGAGGGAAAATCTTATGAGGAAAGGCTGATGGACTTGAGGTTGTTTTCGTTGGAGAGAAGAAGGTTAAGAGGAGACTTAATTGAGGCATACAAAATGATCAGGGGGTGGGATAGGGTGGACAGTGAGAGCCTTCTCCCGCGGATGGATATGGCTGGCACGAGGGGACATAACTTTAAACTGAGGGGTAATAGATATAGGACAGAGGTCAGAGGTAGGTTCTTTACACAAAGAGTAGTGAGGCCGTGGAATGCCCTACCTGCTACAGTAGTGAACTCGCCAACATTGAGGGCATTTAAAAGTTTATTGGATAAACATATGGATGATAATGGCATAGTGTAGGCTAGATGGCTTTTGTTTCGGTGCAACATCGTGGGCCGAAGGGCCTGTACTGCGCTGTATTGTTCTATGTTCTATGTTCTATGTGTGCCCTCTCCTTTTATATGGACAGCCCCATTGTGGTAGTGTCACATCTGGGTGTGTCTTGACTGCCCATTGGTCGTGTCCTATCTTACTGACCTGTTGGTTGAATGTCTGTGTGGCATGATGTCTCTGGTGCTCCCTCTAGTGTTTATTTAGTCTAAGTGTATTTACATTAACCCCTTGTGTATTTACAGTGTTGCACATCACCACACTCACCCATGCTGCCCGGTGTGGGTCTTTGCCCTTTTTCCAGCACTGCGAGCTCTCCCCGACAGATCCACTTTTTACTTAACTTATACTCTTTCTAATCTTTTTTAATTTAATTCTAAGACTAACATTATTACTAACCTCTCTCTTTTATCTTTTCTTGCAGGCTTGAACATCCTCCGAGGCCCGTGGAGACCTTTTGACCCGACCCGACCTGACCTCCACGACCTGGAAGTGGATCGGGCCCAAACCAGAAGTGAAGCCCCGACCTCGATTTGGAGCGGACCTGGACCTCGGAACTCCAAACCCGGCCTAATAACAAACTCCAGCCCCCGGATTTCTGGCCCAGTCCCCGGAGCTCCCGACCCGATCCCCGAGGACGAGACCCGGCCCAACTCGACCCCGCGAGACCCGCCCAGCAACCCGACCCGGAGAGGCCCGCCCAGCAACCCGACCTATCTGGAGATGTAAGAAAGAAAAATCCACGTGGAGGCCCGACCGGGCCTACTTCGAGATCCGACCCCAGGAGCACCCAGGGAGGGAACAGACCACGGGACTCAGCCCAACCTGCCTCACGAAGCCCCTGCACCCGACCCAGGACCTCCGAAATGGCGGAGACCCCGCGCGAAGACCCGAACGCGCTGCAAGGTATTCACGTGCCCGCAGAATGCCGGGACCCATCCGGATCGCAAACATGCCCCCCTAGCAACCCCTCTACCTCAACCAGCACCCAGGACCCTGCCAGATGCGACCCCGGAAATGTAACCAGCGCCCTGGTCCCCGCCAGCGCCCTGGACCGCACCAGACGCAACCACCTACCTTAGACAAGGTCAGACTTCTCCCATCGGATCCCAGGATCATCCAGCCGCAGCCGCCGACCGAGGAAGCGAGGGAAACGCAGCGGTCTGCAGGTGAGACTGAAGCAACGCGATTTCAAGACCCCTCTCCCCAGCATACTCCTGGCAAACATCCAAGCGATCGAAAACAAGCTGGATGAACTTAACGCCAGACTTACCTCTCAGAGGGAAGTAAGAGTCTGCTGGGTGCTCTGTTTCACAGAGACATGGCTCACCCCCACCTCACCGGACTGTGCCATACAACATGAAGGCTTCTCAATTCACCGGGCGGACTGCACTGTGACATCAGGCAAAATGAAGGATGGAGGGGTTTGCCTCCTCATCAACTCCTCCTGGTGCTTGGATGTGGCGACACTGGCGACCTACTACTCCCCGGACCTGGAATCCTTGACCGTGAAGTGCCGCCCATACTATCTTCCACGTGAGTTCACTTCAGCCATTATCACAGTGGTCTACATCCCACCCCAGGCAGTAGTAAGGAAGGCCCTGGATGAACTGTACACAGTTATAAACAACTACAAAACAGAACACCCGGAAGCCTGGTTCATCGTGGTCAGAGTCTTCAACAAGGCCAACCTCAAGAGTGTACTGCCAAAATTCCACCAGCACATCTCCTGTCCCACCAGGGGCGCCAACACTCTTGACCACTGCTACTCAAAAATCAAGGGCGCCTACCGTTCCATCCCCCGACCGCACTTTGGGAAATCAGACCATAAGACGGTGCCCCTTCTCCCGGCATACAAGCAGAAACTCAAGCGGCAGAATCCAGCTAAGAAGGTTGTGCAGTGGAGGTCTGAGGAAACAGAAGGGCTGTTACGTGACTGCTTAGAGACAGTGGACTGGTCCACATTTAAGAACTCAGTGACCAACTTAAATGAGTATGCCACCACCGTCACAGACTTCATCAGCAAATGTGTGGACGACTGCGTGCCAAAGAAAGCTGTACGTATGTTCCCCAATGGGAAACCATGGCTCAATCACGAGATTGACTCCCTACTGAAGGACAGATCTGAGACGTTCAAGTCAGATGACCCTGACCTATACAAGAAATCCAGGTATGACCTCCGCAAAGCCATCCGAGATGCCAAGAGAGAATATCAAACCAAGCTACACAGACAGACTCTCGGCGATTGTGGCAAGGACTAAACAACATAACGGGCTACAAAGCGAAGCCGAGCAGTATCTCTGGCAGCAGCGCACTCTTCCCCGATGAACTCGATGTATTCTATGTTCGGTTCGAGCAGGTAACCAACGATCCGCTGTTGAGTGCCCCAGCAGCCCATAATTCACCCATACCCACCATCACAGCACCGAAGTCAGATCAGCCTTCCTGAAAGTGAACCCTCGGAAGGCGACGGGTCGGACGGGATCCCTGGTCGTGCACTCAGAGCCTGCACGGACCAGCTGGCAGAGGTATTTGGGAACATCTTTAACCTGTCCCTACTCCACTCCGAGGTCCCCACCAGCTTCAAGGTAACCACCATTATACTGATGCCAAAGAAGAACCAGGCAACGTGCCTCAATGACTACCATCCGGTGGCCCTGACTTCAGTCATAATGAAGTGCTTCGAGGGGTTGATCATGAAGCGCATCACCTCCATACTCCCAGAACACCTTGATCCACTGCAATTCGCATACCGTCGCAACCGGTCCACAGCAGACACCATTTCCCTGGCCCTGAGCATCTCGACAACAAGGACACCTACATGAGTCTCCTATTTATTGACTACAGCTCTGCCTTCAACACCATAATCCCAGCCAAGCTCATATCAAAGCTCCAAAACCTAGGGCTTGGCTCCCCACTCTGCAACTGGATCCTCGATTTTCTGACCAACAGACCACAATCAACAAGAATGAACAACAACACCTCCTCCACAATAGTCCTCAATACCGGGGCCCCGCAAGGCTGCGTACTTAGCCCCCTACTCCACTCCCTGTACATACACGACTGCGTGGCAAAATTTGGTTCCAACTCCATCTATAAGTTTGCTGACGATACAACCATAGTGGGCCGGATCTCGAATAACGACGAGTCAGAATACAGGAGGGAGATAGAGAACCTAGTGGAGCGGTGCAGCGACAACAATCTCTCCCTCAATGCCAGCAAAACTAAAGAGCTGGTCATTGACTCCAGGAAGCAAAGTACTGTACACACACACCCCTGTCAGCATCAATGGGGCCGAGGTGGTGATGGTTAGCAGTTTCAAATTCCTTGGGGTGCACATCTCCAAAAATCTGTCCTGGTCCACCCACGCGACGCTACCACCAAGAAAGCACAACAGCGCCAATACTTCCTCAGGAAACTAAGGAAATTCGGCATGTCCACATTAACCCTTCCCAACCTTTACAGATGCACATTGAAAGCATTCTATCTGGCTGCATCACAGCCTGGTATGGTGACTGCTCGGCCCAGGACCACAAGAAGCATCAGAGAGTTGTGAACACTGCCCAGTCCATCACACAAACCTGCCTCCCATCCATTGACTCTGTCTACACCTCCCGCTACCTGGGGAAAGCGGGCAGCATAATCAAAGACCCCTCCCACCCGGCTTACTCACTCTTCCAACTTCTTCCATCGGGCAGGAGATACAGAAGTCTGAGAACACGCACGAACAGACTCAAAAACAGCTTCTTCCCCGTTGTTACCAGACTCCTAAATGACCCTCTTATGGACTGACCTCATTAACACTACACCCTGTATGCTTCATCCGATGCCGGTGATTATGTAGTTACATTGTATACCTTGTGTTGCCCTATTATGTATTTTCTTTTATTCCCTTTTCTTCCCATGTACTTAATGATCTGTTTGAGCTGCTCGCAGAAAAATACTTTTCACTCTACCTCGATACACGCGACAATAAACAAAATCCAATCCAATCCATCCAATGAAGGCCAGTCCTGGTCACACTCCCCGGGCTGACAGCTGCTGCCACCTCATTCCAGGCAGTATGGCTGCCTTGTGCCTGACCCTACAGGACTCTCGGGGGAACAGGACATCAATCCTGGCTTCCACCGGGTCCAGGAGCTGGCTTAGGTTAGCGTCCCCGAATCTTCAGGCTGGCCTGCTCGGCGCCATTGTTGCAAGCTGGCTGGATTGGCTGAGCAGGTACAGCTTAAGTGCTGCTCGACCTTGTTAGTGGGGGGCTGGCAATCGCGGTTCCGGCAACTCAGCTGGCGAGCTTACATTTGCGGCTGGAAGCCCGTGAGGCCTTGTTAAGTGGACTAATTAACGGTGAATTGCGTTGCCGGCCTCGCTGGACCGAACTCAGGGAAGCTCGCTGCAATTCCAGCTCGCTACCACACTTATAGATTTTTCCGGAGAATCGTGATATCTGTGGTGCCTCTTGATGGGCGAGAACTTCACTCTGAGTCTGGAAGGAATTCCTCAGCCATTGGGTGGAAACAATTGGGGAGGATCCTTGCAAAGATATTCCCAGTGGCAGACAGCAGGAAGACTCCTCTGCATTTACCGCAACACAGCTTGTCTCCCTTCTTAAAGTGGTATCGATCGTATCACCTCGAGATTCCCGACGTGTGCTCTTCTTCTCAGATGAGGAATGGGAGGCGTGTATCATTCAAAACCAGCTCCGCTGGGTGAAACATGTCACTCGAATGTCTGACACCAGAGTCTTGAAGCAATTGTTCTACCCAGAACTCCGACTCAACAGGAGACTCCCAGGAGGACAGAGGAAAGGTTTCAGCGATGTCAGCAAAGCATTCCTGAAGAGAACAAACTTCCCCCCCACCCCCACACATGGGGAAGGTACCGAATACATCAAGATACTGCACACAACGCATCTACCCCTGTTGTGTTTGGTCTTCTATACTTTGCAAAGGAACCCACCAAACTCCTTGACTTGTCCAAACCAGAATCTTTATTGAGCCTTGTGTGGTAAGATAGCAATCTGTTACAGAGCATGTTATCATGGAGTCTCCTGATTACTCCTCTGGAACTACACCTACACTGACCACCACTTGTGTTATAACCTGCCTGCTTACCATTGGCTGGGAACTAATGACAATCCCACAATCCTGTGGGAGTATGAGCTTCCCCAATGAGGGGGGCGGAGAAATCATTAGCAGACTCCTTGTATAAATAAAGCTGGCCAGTTTCGAACCAGCAGGAAGGAGTAAGCAGCAAGCGAGGTTGCTGCTGTTGTGTATATATATGTTATTGTAAATAAATGTTATTTCTTTGTTTCCTTGAAACTCGTGCTGGATTCTTTGTGGCCCTCACAAAACTGGCGACGAGGGTTAAAGTGAATAGCTCTCAACACTGCTGAAGTTGGATACAGGTTGGAAGTTGTTTTCTATTACACCATGCCTCTGTACGGACATTTGGATGTTTTTGATGCTGCGCTGGAAAGCTGGAACCAGTATGCACAACGGATGCGTTACTATTTCCGGGCAAACAATATCACCGAAAATGAGCGCCAGGTGGTCATATTGCTCACCGCCTGCGTCTCGCATACGTTTGAGATGATTAGGAGCCTTACGTACCCAGCTGCGCCTGACACCAAAACGTTTGATGAACTTGTGAATATAGTGGGGCAACATTTTAACCCAACTCCGTCCACGATAGTCCAACGTTACCGGTTTAATACCGCTGAGAGGACCCCAGGAGAATCCCTTGCCGACTTTCTATCCAGGCTACGCAGGATTGCGGAGTACTGTGACTATGGTGAGACTTTGTCAGAAATGTTACGCGACCGTTTGGTTTGCGGTATTAACAATGCGGCCACCCAGAGAAAGTTGTTAGCTGAGCCAACATTGACTTTTCAACAGGCCATACAAATAGTATTGTCCCGAGAGAGCACAGAACGAGGAGTGCAGGAGATACAGGGAATGCAAGTGCATGCCTTGGGGCAACCCCTTCCATCCGAAAACGTCCCCCCGCACTCCTGCGGTACCTTGGGCAAGATGACGTCCGGATCGACGCCACTGGCCGTCGGACATTCCTCCCCGAAGGGAGCCTCCTCCAGAACCAATGGATGAGGAGCCATGTCCGTGTCAGACTTGTAGGCGCCGACCCCGTCGCGGACGCTGATCCTGGGGGCGCCAGAGGCGCCATCGTTTTGACCGAAACTGGGACCAGCCCAGGGGCCGTACCTTCCATGTGGATGAACCTGCGGCAGCTACTCCTGAGGACGTGGAGACGGAGGACAACTGCCTGCAATGCAGGAACTACGATGACCCCTGTTGTTTATGGACGCCAGGAGGGGTGTTTCCCACTTATCGTGGTGCGTGGCCATGGGCCCAGCCTGTTGGGTCGGGACTGGTTGCGCCATTTGTGATTGCAGTGGCAGCACATCCACCAAACAGTTTCTGAAGGGTTGACTGAGGTGCTAGGATGATACCCAGACGTATTCCAGCCCAGTTTGGGGAAAATAAAAGGGGCCATAGCCCGTATCCAAGTCGAACTAGGAGCCACGCCGCGCTATTTCCAGGCGCGCCTGGTGCCTTACGCCTTGCTCGAGAAGGTAGAATGGGAGCTCACTCGTTTGGAAACTTAGTGTATTATCAGGCCCGTCCGTTTCACTGACTGGGCAGCACCAATTGTGCCTGTAATGAAGCCAGATGCCACAGTTCGCGTGTGCGACGACGATAAACTTACAGTGAATACGGCTTCCCGACTCGACCGATATCCAATGCCTCACATAGAGGATCTCTACGCAAAGCTTGCAAGTGGACTCTCGTTCACAAATTAGATATGAGTCACGCCTACCTACAGTTGGAGCTGGACCCTGCCTCCCGACCATATGTAACGATTAATACACACCGGGGCCTGTATGAATATACACGTTTGCCCTTTGGAGTATCCTCTGCTGCGCTATTTTTCAACGCGTTATGGAGGGCATTTTGAGAGGTTTACCATGTGTCGCTGGCTACTTGGATGATGTTTTGATCACGGGGATGTCGGAGCAGGAACATTTGGAAAATCTGGAGGCTGTCCTTAGACGCTTTTCGGAGGCTGGAGTCCGTTTACGTCGTACAAAGTGCGTCTTTCAGGAGAAGGAAGTAGTCTACCTGGGTCATCGGGTGGACCGCGAAGGTTTGCAACCCGTCGCAGAGAAGGTGCGTGTGATTCAACAGGCCCCGCCCCGACTGACACTTCGCATCTTTGTTCTTTTCTCGGCCTCGTAATCTATTACGGGAAGTTCCTTCCCAATCTGGTAACTACGCTGGCCCCGTTGCATTTTCTGCTAAAGAAAAATCACACCTGGGTTTGGGGTCAGCCGCAAGAAACCGCTTTCCGACGGGTAAAACAACAATTCACGTTGTCTGGGTTACTAACCCACTATGATCCTGGAAAGCCTTTCTCGTCACATGTGATGCATCCCCGTATGGTATTGGGGCCGTCCTGTCCCACAAGATGGAGAACGGGGCCGAGCGACCGATAGCTTTCGCCTCCCGCACATTGACTGCAGCGGAAAAAAAGTACGCACAGATCGAGAAGGAGGGCCTGGCAGTGGTCTTTGCGGTGAAACGTTTTCACCAGTACGTGTATGGCCGCCACTTCACTATCGTGACTGATCATAAGCCTCTGCTGGGACTTTTCAGAGAGGATAAGCCAATACTGCCCATTGCTTCTGCACGGATCCACCGCTGGGCTTTGTTGCTCGCTGCTTACGAGTATTCTCTGGAGCACAAACCAGGAACGCAGATAGCGAATGCCAACGCACTGAGCCGATTGCCTTTATCGACCGGCCCCATGTCGACCCCCACGACCAGGGAGGTGGTTGTAACCCTAAATTTTATGGACACCTTGCCTGTCACGGCATCACAGATCCGGGAGTGGACCCAGACGGAGCCAGTCCTGTCAAAGGTTCGACACATAGCCCTGTATGGTGGGCAGCATAGACAGCTCCCAGGCGAGTTGCGGGCATTTTCCTCCAAGCTGTCAGAATTCAGCGTCGAAGACGGCATCCTCTTGTGGGGGACGCGTGTGATTGTCCCGGAAAAAGGACAGGAGCTGATACTAAGAGACTTGCACAATGGGCATCCAGGTGTGACCAAAATGAAAATGTTGGCCCGGAGTTATGTTTGGTGGCCAGGCCTCGACACCGACATTGAGAAGGTGGCCCAAAACTGCTCCATTTGTCAGGAGCATCAGAAGCTTCCGCCATCACTGGGAATGGCCAGGCGGCCTTGGGCGCGCTTGCATGCGGATTTCGCTGGCCCTTTTCAGGGATCCATGTTCCTTTTATTAATCGACGCCCAGTCTAAATGGCTAGAGATGCATAAGATGCTAGGCACAACGTCCTGCGCAACAATTGAAAAGATGCGTTTGTCCTTTAGCTTGCATGGCCTCCCCGAGGTGCTGGTCACGGATAACGGCACTCCATTCACCAGTGAGGAGTTTGCGAGGTTCATGAAGATGAACGGCATACGCCATATCCGCACTGCCTCTTACCACCCGGCTTCAAATGGGTTGGCAGAGCGCACAGTGCAGACATTCAAACGAGGCCTAAAGAAGCAGTCTTCCAGGTCAATGGACACGAGACTGGCTCACTTTTTGGTTTCGTATAGGACTACCCCCCATGCGGTGACTGGGATAGCTCCCGCAGAACTCCTAATGGACCGGAGACTTCGCACCCGCCTTAGTATATTTTCCCGGACATTGGCGCAAAAGTACGTCGCACATAAGAACGGCAGGGACAGGGTTTTTCTCGGCGTCGGCCGATTCGGCAGTTTGCGCCCAGTGACCCAGTGTTTGTTCGCAATTTTGCTGGTGGTGCCCAGTGGGTCCCTGGCGTAATCTTTTGCCAAACGGGCCCTATATCTTACCAGGTGCAAGCCCAGGGCCGTCTCCAGCGCAATCATGTAGACCACGTTCGGTCCAGAAAACTATCCCTTCCAAAGATTCCATGCCCCCGGAGCTCATTTCTATAGCCGCAGAGACCAGAGACAATGGAAAGTAGTCCTCACAATCTTCCTCTGGTGCCTCATTCAAAGCCTGCGCAGGTCATTACAGAACCGCGCGGAGATAGAGACACTGAGATGACAGAGGCAGCAGACTCTGACTCCGAGATGGAGACACAGGACGCATAAGAGGGGGAATCCTCGGTCCCACGGGCCGTGGATGTACAACCATTACGCCGTTCATCATGGAAGCGCCGGTGTCCGTCTCGTTACACGCCACGCGATCCAGCGCCTTGTGCAAATGGTGTTCGGCCTGCGGCAAAACGAGTCCGACGCCCTCCTTCGCCAAGGTCTTCGGTGGATTCCTTGGACTTTGGGGGGGAGGGATGTTATAACCTGCCTGCTTATCATTGGCTGGGAACTAATGACAATCCCACAATCCTACGGGAGTATGAGCTTCCCCAATGAGGGGGGCGGAGAAATCATTAGCAGACTCCTTGTATCAATAAAACTGGCCAGTTTGGAACCAGCAGGAAGGAGTAAGCAGCAAGCGAGGTTGCTGCTGTTGTGTATATATATGTTATTGTAAATAAATGTTATTTCTTTGTATCCTTGAAACTCGTGCTGGATTCATCGTAGCCCTCACACAAACTTGTATGTCTTATTACCATCTGCAACCATTTCCTGATGCCCGATGTGTCTCCACTTATATGGGAGTATCTGGTCACATGACCACGGTCTTGAGACTGCATGGTGTGTCTGAATCGCCACCTGCTGGCTGGAGGTCGCACACCATCCATTTATGATATTGCCCAGAAGCATATCACCACAACTCTTACCCTTCAAGCAAGTGGCAGAGTCTGCAGAAAGCACATTGGGTTTGTTGTATAGATGTTTGGTGAGGCCACAGCTGGAGTACTGTGTGCAGTTCTGGTCGCCACCTCATAGTCAGGATGTGATTGCACTTGAGGGGGTCAGATTCACCAGGATGTTGCCTGGGATGGAGCATTTATATTATGAAGAGCGGTTGGAAAGGCTTGGGTTGCTTTCGTTGGAGCAGAGAAGACTGAGGGGCTTCCTGATCGAGATGTAAAAGATTATGAAGGGCATGGCCAGGGTGGATAGTCAGCAGCTGTTCCACTTAGTTGAAGGGTCAGTCACGAGGGGAGTCAAGTTCAAGGTGAGGGGCAGGAGGCTTAGGGGAATGTGAGGAAAAATGTTTTTACCTGGAGAGTCCAGATGGTCTGGAATGTGCTGCCTGGGAGGGTGGTAGAGGTGGGTTGTCTCACATCCTTTAAAAAGTACCTAGATAAGCACTTGTAAATGGTACTGGTAAATGGGATTAGCCAGGTAGTTCAGGTGGTTTTCACGGTGTCGGCGCAGACTCGATGGCCGAAGGGCCTCGTCCGCACTGTGTGGTTCTATGATTCTGTGATCGATCAGCCATCTCAGAACCCGTTGATCTGGAGTGTAAGTAAGTCATTCTCAGTCCCGGGAGGTCTGCCTCAGGGAGAAGACATTCTCATTACTGCGTTCCGACAGAAAAAAGATGCCACAAATTATTTCTAAATTTAACAATGTAATATGTTTGCTGAAGAGCATGTTTCATATGGAAAATAGTGCTGACAATGACCTGCATATATATCGCAGTTTTGACTTTTTACAGTATTCCAAGGTGCTTCAAAGTGGTGTTATCAAGCAGAAAGTGCTCATGTCATGCCTCGGTATATTTTGAAATTCAAAATAATTTTTATATTTTAAAACTGGACTGCAAAGGCTGCAATTGTTGGCTGTTTTGGGTCACCCGACTCTCCTGTCCCAAGAGGGAACAAAAGGAACATTTCAGCCTGATGTTGAAACTAATCCAAAATCAAATTTGATGGGTCATTCAAACACCAAGATCCTGGCCAAACTTTAACGGATGTGTTTGCCATGTGGGAGATTCCTGTAATGGCTGCTAAATCATGCGTGGACTCAGAAGTGTAAATCATGACAGCGAGATTTGAGTTTCCAATTTTCCTTGCCCTAGTCAGGTAATGTGATCCGGGTGTAAACCTTATATCCATATTTAAAAATAAATTTTAAATGACACTACCATTAAAGGCGCCCCCCCCCCCCCCCCCCACCCCCGGTGCAGATATATCTGTTGCCCCTGGAGGTTGAGGGACATACTCAGGCATTGCTCACTGGCAGTGCCCCCAGCACTAATCCACTGGGTGGGTTTACCCTATCCCTTCTGCGTGTTGGGGTGAGGGTTCTGTACATCTATGGGTTGGGGCGGTCATGTGAATAGAGAGAATTCCACTTCTGCATGTGGGAAGTGGGGAGTGTTCCCCTTTTCCATGGGGAGGGAGGGTCCTGATGTCCATGTGCGGGGTGGGGGGGGGGGCCTTTAATTAACCTTTGAGATCAGGGCACCCTTTTAAGAGGGCGCCCCGATCTAACATTCCCAGGGTTGATGTCTTTTTTAGGCCCCGCCCCTCCAGTTGGCTGTGTGAACATCATCAGCCCTTTGAAATTGAACAGAGTGCATACAGATTTCCTCGCCTGATCCAGCAGGCTGCCAATTTTGGGGAAGATTGCACCCCCTGTCTGTCTCAAACACTCAAGTTGTAAAACAATATCACGGGAATAGAATCAACATACACAGCATCTTTTGTTCGGAAAAAATGTCTTTGAACTTGTGGAAGCCACATGATGAGGAAACAATTTTGTTGTCTGCTTTATAAAACCAGCAAGAAGATGTTTTCAGAAATTTCCACTAAAAGCCATCAAACGAGCTGCAAGACATTAAAGCAGCCAAGGTTATAAACAACAATACCTTGAAAGTGGGAAAATCTAACTGAGGTACAGACACCCCACCTGCCCCACATTCATGTTAACCTGAAGTCCAGCCTTCTGGAAATACAATTGTACAAAAAACATCACAACTTACTGAGAATCCATTGTTTACCTGTTATGGGCCAGGGTTTAGAGAACCCCAAAGTGTATCATGGAGTTCAGCTGACCCACTACTTTTAATAGATTGTGGTATGGGGAGCACACGGCCCACTCTACAGGTGTGGGACAGCAGAAATGGAAAAGTGTTTTTTAAAGCAAATTAATGTTCATTCTGTGAATTCAAGCTAACCTTTTTAAACATACAATGAACATCTTAGCAACCATTAATTCAAATACTACACCCAAAGAATACAACACTAAGTAATCCGTAAGCTGTCCTTTTAACATCCAGAATACTTTTAAAAAAAACTTTAAACAGAAGCACATCAGGTTTATATTCACTACTGAAAACATTTATAATTCTGAATTCACCAAATGATCAAGAGATAGTCTTTTGATGGCAGAGAGAACAACAGTACACCTGCTTGGTTTGGCTTCAGCTCAAACACTGAAAACAAAACTAAAACACACCCTGCAGCTTGCTCAAAAATGAAAGTAAAAAGCTAACAGACAGCCCAGCTCCACCCACTCTCTGGCATCACTGCAGTAGTAAACATCCATTTCTTAAAGGTACTCTCACTACAGATATTTATATATACACACCCATTTATAAACACCCATTTCTTAAAGGTACTCTCACATGACACCTCCCCCCAAGAAAAAAAAAATCCCATCAACTTCAAGATGGTTAGGGCAGCACGGTGGCACAGTGGGTTAGCCCTGCAACCTCATGGCGCCGAGGTCCCAGGTTCGATCCCGGCTCTGGATCACTGTCCGTGTGGAGTTTGCACATTCTCCCCGTGTCTGCATCGGTTTTGCCCCCACAACCCAAAACGATGTGCATGCTAGGTGGATTGGCCACGCTAAATTGCCCCTTAATTGGAAAAAATGAATTGGGTACTCTAAATTTATAGAAAAGAAGAAAAAAAACTTCAAGATGGTTTCATTTTTCACCTTTTCTCTATCCTTTAAGAAATGCACACAGTAAATATACCTTTTTGTTTAAAAAAAACAACAAATGCAAACAGGCATAATAATATTGTCTATTTTTCTTTATTCTTCTTCCTCCAAATTAAATCCTTCTCGATTGACCATCTCTTTGAACAAGAAGGTCCTTGCACGATCCGTCCATTTCTCTATGCCTCGGCATTTCTCTTTAAAGTCAGATACTTTAGTTCAATCTGATTACAGAATCCCTTGTAATTCTCCAACACATGGGCATTGGCTATCACGGCTTTCAGGCAGTCAAATGCCTGTTGAAATTCCGCTGTCCATTGCAATTTTCGACATTTCTTTAGTCCATCAGTGGAGCAATCACGCTACAAAACATTTGCACAAATGTTTGATCAAATCCACTCATGCCAAGAATTCGTATTATTTCCCTTTGTCTTAATGGTATCGGGAACTCCTCAATAACTGTTGGTTTCACATCCCATGTGACCATTCGACCCTGTCCGATTGTGTGGCCAAGGAAAGTGACTAAAGCTTTTCCAAATTCACTTTTGGCTAGGTTTATCACCAGACCCGCCTCCTGAAGTCGATCAAATAACTCCATCAGATGTTTTAAATGTTCTGCCCACGTCAGTCTGAAAATTACCAGATCGCCGACTTATACCACACAATTGTGTCATCCTGAAACAAATTTGTTAGTTAACTGTTGAAATGTGGCTGGGGAATTTTCCATGCCAAATGGCATAACTTTGAATTGGTATATACCATCTGGAGTCATAAAAGCTGAAATCTCCTTCGCCCTTTCGGATAAAGGTACCTGCCAGTAACCTTTAAGTAAATCCAGTTTGGAAATAAAAGCTGATTGTCCACTTTCTCAACGCAATTCTCCAAACGTGGGATAGGATAAGAGTCCGTTCTTGTAACTACATTAACCTTTCTGTAGTCCACACGCAACCATTGGGTACCATCTGGTCTAGGTACCATCACTATGGGTGAGCTCCATTGGCTGCAGCCCACTTCAATTATGCAATTTTAAAGCATACTCTCAATTTCTTTGTTAACCTGTGCCAATTTAAAGGGTTAAGTCTGTATGGATATTGTTTGATTGGAACAGCATTTCCCACATCTACATCATGTATAGCCATTTTAGTACTTCCCAATTTATCTCTACAAACTTGCCCATGTGATATCAATAACTCTTTCAGGTCAGTCCGTTTTTCCTCTGGAAGGTAACTCAACAATTTATCATAATTTTTAAGAACATCCTCGTTTTCCAATTTAATTTGAGGTATGTCAAATTCACAGTCATCTGGATTTGGTTCGTCACTTTGAGTTAGAATCATTAAAATCTCCTCCTTTTTCTCTCCTTCCCTTTCAAAGTACATTTTAAGCATATTCATATGACACACTCGGTGAGTTTTCCTTCTGTCCTTCTATCTGGCATTCTTACCACATAATTCACCTCACTTAATTTCCTTTCACTCTTATAAGGGCCACAAAACCTAGCTTTTAAAGGTTCACCTTACCACAGGTAATAACACTAAAACTTCATCTCCAATGGCAAAACTACGAACTCTGGATTTCTTGTCCGCTACCTGTTTCATCACATTTTGTGCAACTTTTAAATGTTGTCTAACCAATTCACCTGCTCTATTTAATCGTTTCCTAAAATTTGACATGTGAACCAATAATGTAATTTCCGATTTCTCACTCACCAATTTTTCCTTAATCAAGTGGTCCTCTTACCTTATGACCAAAAACTATTTCAAAAGGACTAAATTTGATTGACTCATTAGGTGCATCCCTAATTGCAAACAGTATGAATGGAATTCCTTTATCCCAATCCTCTGGATAATCGTGACAATAAGCCCTCAACATTGCCTTTCATGTCTGATGCCACCTTTCTCACGCTCCCTCCGATTCTGGATGGTATGCAGTTGATTTAAATTGTTTTATTCCTAAGCTATCCATAACTTCTTTGAATAACCTTGAGGTAAAAATGGATCCTTGATCCGATTGTATTTCTGTCGGTAGTCCATATCGAGTAAAGAATTTAAGTAACTCCTCCACAATCTTTTTAGCTATAATATTATGTACTGGAATGGCCTCTGGAAACCTAGTAGACACATTCATTATCGTCAAAAGATATTGATTCCCACTTTTCGTTTTAGGAAGCGGTCCTATGCAATCAATTAGGACCCTTGTAAAAGGTTCCTCAAATGCTGGAATGGGTATTAAGGGCACTGGTTTTGTCACTGTTTGAGGTTTCCCTATCACTTGACATGTGTGACATGATTGACAAAATTTAACTACATCTTTATGTAGTCCAGGCCAATAAAAATGTTTTTGTATTTTAGCTTGAGTTTTCCTTATTCCCAAATGACCTCCCACTGGTACCTCATGTGCAACTCGCAACACCTCCTTTCTATACCCAACCGGCAATACTACTTGATGAACTTCTGCCCACTTTTCATCCGTCTGCATATGTAAAGGTCTCCATTTTCTCATCAAGACATCATTTTTATGGTAATAACACTCTGGTATACACTCAGATTCCTCTTCCGTGTATGTTTTCTGATACATCCATTTTATTTCTACATCTTTCTGGTGTAACTCCGCCAATTTTCCTGAACTAAAAATATCTGCCTCATCCTCCACCTGTTCTTGTTCTTTTTCAACCATCTGATCAAAAATCGTTTATGATAATTGCACTTCAACTTCATCTTCACTCTTTGATTTCTCCTCTTGTCTTAACCTGTGACTTTACGACCTTGTTACTACCCAACCCTGAAAAATCCCAGGATATTCGTCCTTCAACTTTTCAGTTGTCTGATCTTTCACTGGCTTATCAGCCACAGTACGTATCACTACCACCAGCGTTCCAGCAATATTATTACCCAAGATAAACTGTATTCCTGGAAAAGATAGTTTCTCTGTTAATCCTACTACCACTCCACCACTCTTCACTGGACTTTTCAACCTTACCTTGTATATGGAACACTACTCCTCTCACCCTGAATTCCACACATTAACACCTTTTCTGGCAACATTCTTCCCAAACTACGTAACGCCTCATCTGTTACCATTAAAGATTGACTAGCTCCCGTATCCCTTAAAATTGTGACTTCTTTACCTGCTCCTCCTGGTACACATGAGTAAACTTTACCCACACAAGTAAATTCTTTAAAGAGATCTGGCACCTTCTTATCAATCACCTCTTGATCTGGCTGTATAATCTTTTGCACCTCCTTCGCTTCACTTGGGCTTTCCTTTACCACTTTCACAAACCCCACTGTCTTATCCTGTTTTACCACATCAGCCTTCCCAGTGCTTTTCTTCAACCACCAACACTGTGACCTTACATGGCCTAGTTTATGACAGTGAAAACATTTGAAACTTTTCATGTCTCTTCCACCCTCCTGGATTTCTTTTTTAATCTGAGGTACACTCTCCTTATTATCTCCTATCAGATCACCTTTACTTTTACCACTTGAGTATTTCTCATGACCCCAGCTTCTATCCCTCACAGGCTGAAACTGATGTCAGAAATCAAACGTTGATTTATGAACTAATTCATAATCATCTGACATTTCTGCTGCTAATCCCGCAGTTTTAACCCTCTGTTCTTCCACATGAGTTCTCACTACATCAGGAATTGAATTTTTAAACTCCTCCAAAAGTATAATTTCCCTGAGAGCTTCATACGTTTGGTCTATTTTCAAAGCCCTTATCCACCTATCAAAATTACTCTGAGCCTTTCAAACACCATGTATGTTTGACCAAATTCTTTCCTTAAATTTCTAAACCTTTGTCTGTAGGCTTCAGGCACTAGTTCATATGCACCTAAAATGGATTTTTCTCATCTCCTCATATGTCTGAGATACCTCCTCCGGTAGTGATGCAAACACTTCACTAGCCCTACCTACCAGCATTGTTTGAATCAGTAATATCCACATGTCCTGTGGCCATTTCATTTGTTTAACTACCTTCTCAAATGAAATGAAAAAGGCTTCAACCTCCTTCTCGTCAAACCTTGGCAATGCTTAGACATATTTAAATAGATTCCCACCAAGCCTTCGACTTTGACACTCTTTCTCACTATCCTCATCACTATCATCCAACTGTACGTTTCCCTTTACATCTGGCAATTTTAACTGACTGTCATGTTCATGGCCATTTTCTGAAGTTCAAACTCTCTCTCTTTATCTTCTTCCCTGATCTGTATCTCCTTTTCTCTTTCTTTTTGTTCTGCTAGGGCTATTATTTCTTTTCTCCTTTCTTCTCTCTCCTTTTCTTTTTCCTATCTCTCTCTTTCATATTCAAGCTGCTTTAATTCTTTCTCATGTTCCATTTGTTTAAGTTGTAACTGAATTTTTGCCATTTCCAATGAGTCAAACTGTATCTCAGGCAACTTTAAATGCTCAGCCACCACCATAATTACCTCATCTTTTTGCATTTTGTCGGGTAATGTTAACTGCAATGTTTTTGCCAAATCTAACAGTCTGCTTTTTGTCTCTGTCCATAAGGTACTGCGTGTGACCGTCTCCAGCCCCAAAAACTTCAGAGCCTCTGAAAGAGCCATTGTCCACAACACACTTCCTACTTAAACTAGAATACCACACCTGAAAAGGAACCACAATATGCTCACCCTTCACTGTCTTTAAGTTCACTAAGCCAATCCAATAGATAGACTTTATCCCCCTCGAGCCCCCAATTTGTTATGGCCCAGGGTTTAGAGAACCCCAAAGTGTATCATGGAGTTCACCTGGCCCACAACTTTTACTGGATTGTGGTATGGGGAGCACACAGCCCACTCTACAGGTGTGGTACAGCAGAAATGGAAAAGTATTTTTTAAAGCAAAACAATGTTTATTCTATGAACTCAAGTTAACCTTTTTAAAACATACAGTGAACATCTTAGCAACCATTAATTCAAATACAACCCCCAAAGAATACAACACTAAGTAATCCGTAAGCTGTCCTTTTAACATCCAGAATACTAACAAAAACCTTTAAACAGAAGCACATTCACTACTGAAAATATTTATATTTCTGAATTCACCAAATGATCAAGAGATAGTCTTTTGATGGCAGAGAGAACAGCAATACACCTGCTTGGTCTGGCTTCAGTAAAAGCTGACAGACAGCCCAGCTCCACCCACTCTCTGACATTGCTGCAGTAGTAAACACCCATTTCTTAAAGGTACTCTTACTACAGCTATTTTTAATATACACCCATTTATAAACACCCATTTCTTAAAGGTACTCTCACATGACATACCAGACCTTCATTTCAACTAAACTACTAGCTTCATCCAAGGCCTGCCATGGAAGAGACTGAGATAATTACAAGCTATAACAGCATATTACCTCCATCTCTACCTAATCTCACTGTATGTGAGAGCTTGTGTGAGATGAGCGATTGAAACACTATGTTAAATTTAACGTAGGTGTGAGGTAATAAGGGATGAGGTTTCAGCAGCAGATGAGTAGAAGCAGGGACCGAGACAAGTGATGTTATGAAGCTCGGAAGATATATGGCAATGAGGATTTGGAATATCTTTTGCTACTGGTGTTTGTTTATTCTTGTGTTGTACGGAAAGAAATAGTCTGACTTTCTAAGTTTAATCGCTGTCTTTGTTTTTCACTTGATGTGAACTCATTGAAGCAGCATTTTGCTCTCAGCATGGAAGTCAATTAAATTAAATTATGATTACGTCCTATGGGAGATCTATAAGTTGAGAACAAGTTGACTGATAATCAAGCAATGTCTTTAACTCATGTGTGATCATAATTTTCATACAGGCGTATTATTATTTTTGCAGTCATTGAATTTGCATTTATATGGCAGCTTCTGATGTCTGTTAGAAAAGCTTCAAAGTTCTTCACCCAACAATGGTTGCGTAGTTCCTGGAATGGTGCAATCACTGATATTAACCAATCATTGCACTGTTTCACAACCTCTTCCCACTTGCAGCAAAATGTCTTTGAAAATTCATTGAATGGACTGCACCGAGGAGAGTGGTAAAGCAGGGACCTCCAAAAGGGAACTTCCAATGAGTTACTCCAAAAAGCAATTGCACACCACAATTAAGAAGGAGTTACAAATGTTGGGCGTTATGGACATTCTCCGATCATTCTCGAGGCTGTCATTGCAGTTGTTTAAGCTTCGGGAGATACAGGTCTTCTGATTCAACAGCCATCTCATCTGTCAGGTCCATCTTATATTTAGGGTGGCATAGTGGCACAGTGGTTAGCACTGCTGCCTCACGGCGCCGTGAACCTGGGTTCAATTCCAGCCTTGGGTGACTGTGTGGAGTTTGCACGTTCTCCCCGTATCTGTGTCGGTTTCCTCCGGGTGCTGCGGTTTCCTCCCACAGCCCAAGGACGTGCAGGTTAGGTGGATTGGCCATGCTAAATTGACCCTTAGTGTTCAAAAAGATTTGCAGGTTAGGTTAAGGGGTTATTGGGATAGGGTGGGAAGTGAGCTTGGGTGGAATACTCTTTCAGAGGATCGGTGCAGACTCAATGGACCGATTGGTCGCCTTCTGCTACTGTAGGAATTCTATGATTCTATGAGTGGAATTGTGCAGAGTATAGCACAACATTACAATCCTTATCCCTGAAATGGGGATGCACTGTTGAAGTCTTCGCCCACAGTACCCATCCCCACACCTTTTTCTGACGTAGACGTAACCTTCCAGCATATTCATGTAAGGTACTGATCACCACTGTCTTATGATGCATGAGGGTGCCATCAGCTTCAGAGGTTCGGGCCGGGATCCTCCGAAATCCCGGACAATTGTTGATGCTGGCGTCAAACCTGGCACAAGCGATGCCAGCATCAACGGGCATCTAGGTCCAGTCATTCTCCCCATCCTCGGGGGCTAGCACGGTGCCGGCGTGCTGTGTGCTGCTCCGGCACCGAAAGGCGGCCCTACATGGCCGCCGCGGGTCCGTGCATGCATGCCCACGGCAGGTGTGGGTCCGCGCATGCACTCCATGGCCGGTGCAGTTCCGTGCATGTGCGTCACAGCCGTCTCCGCGCCAGCCCCCAAGCAACATGGTGGAGCCCTACAGGGGCCCGGCGCGGAAGAACATTGGCCCCACCTGGAATGAGCGTGCCCGCCGATCGGTTGCCCCTGATCGTGGGCCTGCCCACCATGGAGGCCCCCCCCAGAGTCGGCTCCCCCTACCCCCCCCACCAGGATGGCCCCCGCAGCCAGAACGGCGAGGTCCCGGCGGGTAGGACCATACGCGAACGACACCGACGGGACTCGGCGGGGTCTCAGCCCGTCGAGCGCGGAGAATCACCGCGGGGGCCGCTTTCAACGACCCCCGACCGGCGCCGCAGCGACCACGCCGGGCCAATTGGTGCCAATTCTCCAGTCGCGTCGGAGCAGCGTGGCGGGATTCGCGCCCCCCCCCCCCCCCCCCCCCCCCCCCCCCGCCGATTCTCTGACCCGGCGAGGGCTCGGAGAATCCCGCCTTGGACTTTGTTTTCAAAAATTCATTAACCTCCTTGAATCTCCCTGTCATTTTGTTTATTCTTTCATGGGAAGTGAGTGTCACTGGCAGGGCCTGCTCTTTGTTCACCCCTAATTGCCCTTGAGAAGGTGGTGATGAGCCACCATCGTGAGCCGCAGCAGTCCATGTGTAAAAAACTGCCCCCAGTGTCCAAAAGGTTTAGGTGAGGTTACGGGGATAAGGTGGAGGTGTGGGCTTAAGTGGAGTGCCCTTTCCAAGGTCCGGTGCATACTCGATGGGTCAAATGGCCTTCTTTTGCACTGTAAATTTTAGGATTCTATGTGGCAAAGTACACCAAGAGTGCTTTTAGGAAGGGGCTCTGGGAATTTGTCCCAGCAGCAGAGAAGGAACGGTGATATCGTTCCAAATCAAGAAGCTGTGGAGCTTGGAGGAGAACTTCCAGATGGTGGTGCTAACATGTCCATCTGCTACCATTGCCCTTCTCACCGGTAAAGATCAGGGATTTGGAAGGTGTTGTCAAAGGAGGCTTGACGAGTTGCTGCAGTGCATCTTGTAGACGGTATAGTACTGTGTTTACTGCTGCCACTGTGTGTCGGTAATGGAGTGAGCAAATGCTTTAGGTGATGGGTGAACTGGTCATTCAAGTGAGCTGCTTTGAGTTGAACTCCTTCAATATTGTTGGAATGTAGTCATCTTGGTAAATGGCTAATATATCATCAGATTTCTGATTTGTGCCTAAAGGTGATGAGTAGGCTTTGGGAAATCAGGCGGTGATGTACTCACCACAGAATTCCAAGCCTCTGACCTGCTCTTGTAGCCACAGTATTTAAATGGTTGGTCCAGTTAGGTTTCAGGACAATAATAAACTCTGGGATGTTGATAGTGGGGGATTCAGTGATGGTAACGCTGTTGGGGCTGGTTTAGCACACTGGGCTAAATAGCTGGCTTTTAAAGCAGACCAAGGCAGGCCAGCAGCACGGTTCAGTTCCCGTACCAGCCTCCCCAAACAGGCGCCGGAATGTGGCAACTAGGGGCTTTTCACAGTAACTTCATTGAAGACTACTTGTGACAATAAGCGATTTTCATTTCATCGTCAAAGGTAAATGGATAAATTTTCTCACGTTAGAGATGGCCATTGACTGCCACTTGTGTGTCATGAATGTTAGTTGCCATTTATCAGTCCAAGCTGAATGTTGTCCAGGTCTTACTGAATGTGGACACAGCCTGGGCGGGATTCTCGGATCCTGAGGCTAAGTGTTGATGCCATTGTAAACGCCGTCACATTTCCCGATGGCATCAACATGGCCTCAGGATCAGCAATTCTAGCCCCTACAGGGGGCCAGCATGGCACTGGAGCGACCCTCGCCGCTTCAGCTGCTGATCCTGGCATCAACTGGGTGCCGCGGGGTCCGCGCATGTGCAGTGGCACCGGCGCCAACGTGCGCATGTGCAATGGTTCCCTTCTCCGTGCCGGCCCCGACGCAACATGGCATAGGGTTACAGGGGCCGGCGTGGACGAAAAGAGGCCCCCAACCCGAGAGGCTGGCCCGCCGATCGGTGGGGCCCGACCGCGGGCCAGGGCACAGCGGAGGCCCCCCCTGGGGCCGGACCCCCTCTCGCCCCCACCACAGGCCGCCCCTGGACCCTTCCACGCTGAGGTCCCGCTGGGTAAGGCTAGGTTAGAACAGCGCTGGCGGTACTTGGGTTTTTTGTTACGGCCGCCCTGCCCAGGGCTGAGAGAATTCTGCCCACTATGTCAATGTCTGAATAGTCACAAATGGTACTGAACACTGCAATCATCATTGAACATTCATGAAGTGTTCAATTGTTTTGTGTTTGATTATGTGAGTCTGTTTACTGTTGATGCTCACTGTGCTTGATTGGTTAAGCCTTGGTGTGGAGCCAAAAACAAACTGTAGAACTTTCTGGAAGCTGATAGAAGCATGGAATAGACATTTTAAAGCACACCGAATAAACCTTGTGTGAAGATTGTGTCTTCCCTGCTTAGATCTGAGATATAAATTATACAACAATCCTCACTTCTCCCTGTTGAATAATTTGTTGATGGTGGGGTGGTGATGGGCAAAGGCACCTTCCCCAATGCTCAGAATTTACATGCAAGGTCCATTATTCGACATTTGCACATTTAGCGAGGGGAAACTTTCTGGGGATAAGCATGTCAGATGGACACCATTGGTAGCGTCTTGTACCCCGGGGAAGCCAGAAATCTTGAGAAAGCTGATGGTTCTGCCTCTGCCTCAGATGTTGATGAAGCCTTACAGCCTGCAAAAGAGGATACCTCTCACCTATCAAAAGAAACTTTTCAGCTCCCTGAATGATGCTGTAGGGGTATTCAGTGAATCGCGGTAAGGTACTAAATCGATAAGCCATTTGGACACACGGGAATCTAACGACAGCAATGCAACAAAGGACCAGTTAATTTATTTTAGATTCTGTTAATTGATGGATGAATTTGGCCAAAATACTTTCATTCCTTTGCCATCAGTCAAATATCTCATCTGAAGGCCAGTACCTGTAAATGTACTGCACTCACTTTGTTTCACACTGGAGTGGCAATAAATTATTTGCCCAAATTACAGTGTCTGGGTACTTGGCTAAAGGATGTTTGTCACTGGTCCTATTGACTGCAGAACATACGGCCTGCTTGGCTATCATGCTGCATCATATTTGCTGCAGACATTTTATTCCAATTACACAGCA
This sequence comes from Scyliorhinus torazame, assembly GCF_047496885.1. NCBI lineage: Eukaryota > Metazoa > Chordata > Chondrichthyes > Carcharhiniformes > Scyliorhinidae > Scyliorhinus > Scyliorhinus torazame. Next base: position 69,561,146 of record NC_092712.1, on the reverse strand, counting down.
GTTCTCTCCCACAGCTGGTCTATATTTCAGAACCAGCATGTTGGGCAACTCATTACCTAACCCATAATCCACATCAATGTCATATCCTTCTGCTTTACTGCTGTACTCAGCACTGGGGTGAACCTCATTAAGTTGTTAGTCCAATTCACTGAAATCTGTATTAGAAGCAAACTATTGAATTTACACCAAAATAATTGGAATGGGAGGATTCGCAGGACAAAAGCACTTGTTGTATAATGTATCAAACATGATTAATACTTACTTTGGTTCTATGGGCCTACTTAATTCTCATGTTTTACTTCAGTAGCCAGTGAAAATCGCTCATAATTTAACAAATTGCCTTGACTTTTAGAGTCACTGATCATTCCACAATGTTTGCAATGATAATTAAACCATTTCTAACTTTAATTTTTTAACTTTAACAAGATAATTTTTCAAGGTAGTCACCAAGGCGTCCGAAAGGGAACTCAGGAGGAACTTTTTTTTCCGAGAGAGTACGTAGAACTTGAATCCTGCCACCATAAGGAGAGTTGAGGCGGATGGTGTCAATGCATTTCAGAGGAAGCTAGTTGAGTTGAATGCTCTTTTTCTGAGTTGCACATTCTGTGTAATTTATCAGAACCTTCCACATTTGGCTTATTTCACAAAGTTTAAAAATCTGGGTTATATTCCTTCTAATTGTGCAATTAGGTGGTCACCTTAGTCTGAATGGAAAGTGGCTTCGGCTCAGCGTTAATGACAACTTCACTCGGGTGATTTCCAATCAGACCCAAACCATGAGTCTCCAGAAGACTGCTTTACATTGGTTTGAGATTGCAACAAGGGCAGGTTAGCTTCAAACTTAAGCTTTGTTATAGAAAAATTGAATAATTCCCTGTTAGCATCCCCCGCCCCCATGTTTTCCCCTATCCTGCTGAAATTGGTGAATGATGCTTGCCCAACAACTGGATTAACCAGCCTTTAATAAAGCAGCCATAGCTGAACCTAAACAGTGTGTATGGGACGCTTTTGCAGCATCACTATTAAACATTTTCCTCACCTAGAGCCACATGTGCATGCAGATACCCACGCAAAGCTAACCAGCCAGCCAAGACGGGCCAAGAGATATACAAAGACAGACAGAGAAAGGAACAAACACATACAGGTAGCCACATACTTAAAGACAGGCATACACATACAAACATAAAGATACACACACATGTGCATTTATACACATACAGCACAAAGGTAGGCATGCGTGTGCACACACACACACACCTGGAAATACGCAGGATACACATACAAGCATTCACGCACACACAAACAATGACAGCCGCACACAAAGACAGGCCCACATGCACAACCATACACAGGCATAAACACAAAGACAGACAGGCAAACTCACACACGGATACACACACAGAGACGTACAGACACCCATAAATACACTTTCTAGTAGTGAACACTGGAAAGTGATCAGCGTTCGGAACCCAGGCTCATTTGTTCTCCTTTCCAGCTGAGGCCAACAATAGTGTTTCCTCCTGCCACCCTAACTGAGATCATCTTACTCAGCACAGGCCAAGGATCAAAGAAGGCCGGTCCCAGTTTATGCTGTCTCGTCCCACACAATCAATTGCATTTACCTGCAATACTACGTGAAGAGTTTGCTCTTAAATAAGCAGCTGCGCATGACTGTCAACTGTTATGAAGTAGCTTTGAAAGAAAAGGATTGATCCACAAGGAAAGCAAATAATAGGACAATTAGGCTTTCCTTTTTAACCAACTCCAGAGCTTAATTTCTGCAAAAAAAAGGTATGGCAACATGGTTAGAATCAACTTAAGTCAATATTTGATCAGTTCTGAAGTGAAGTGAAAGGAAATTGAAAGGTGTCCATTTCATAGGACTAAAGTTCCAGTGTATATTTGCAGATTGCACAACTGTCTGTTTTTAATTTTACTTGAAACGCGCTTGCTGTACTCTGCTGCTGAGAAAGTAACTGAAAAGATCTCTTCCCACTGAGTGCTCCATGTAAACGAAGATTTTTCAGCTTTTTTCAGGGGCGGTAGGATTCATTTCCCTCAGGGCATGTAGGAAACTGTGACATAGTAGCTCGCCCAGCGTGTTTGCTGCTTTTAAGCAGAGCTAAGAGCTGCTTTGAACACAGTCCCACATAAACCGCTCTAAATGCTGTGATTGTAGTGTGTATTATCTTGATTTGTGAAGTGAGTCATGGACCTGTTGACTTGCATGGAAAAAATGCAACGTTGGGTTATTTATGCTGGCAACAAAGATCCGGCCAGCAACAACATTTCATCAAGTTTGGTATAATTTATACTTTGTCTTTCTTGAACTTATAATTCGCTATTTTATATATCAGGTTAAAGATAGCTCTCGAATACTGTACTATAAAATCAGCAACCAAAGCAATCCATAAAATGCACAGATAATGGAAAAAAAGCAGGTGAAACTTAAAATAGCCTCAGAGCTGCTCCAGTTGTTACAAAGCGCAGTGAAAACCCGACTTTCAGCGTGAGCAGGGCTATGGCATCCAAAAAAATTCTCGTCATAGAATCCTAGAATCACTATACTGCAGAAGGAAGCCATTCGGCCCATCGAGGCTGCATCGAACCTCTGAAAGAGGGCCCCAATCAGGCACCAACCCTATCCCTGCAAACCCGCAACCCCACCTAACCCGCACATGACTGGGCACTGGGGGTAATTCAATATGGCCGATCCACCTAAACTGCAGTGGGAGGAAGCCGGAACACCCGGAAGAAACCCGAGCAGACACGGGGAGTAAGTGCAAACTCCACACAGACCGTCACCCAAGATCGGAGTTGAACCCGGGTCCCTGGCGTTGTGAGGCAGCAGTGCTAACTACAGCGCGACCCGTAACTATTGTCGTTTAACTATCATTTAGTAAGATGCTGTCGACTGTCACATTGGAGAAAATATTCAATGTCCATACGGCTAAAAATTGCTACGTGTGAAATTAGCAATGGAAGTTTATTGGGTTTGAGTAACACTCCTTTATTTTAACAGGAACGTTTAAAATCTATTAAAACTAAAGAGGTTCACCCCTGCCGTTAAACTAACAGGCAGAGAGATGCTGTACGCAATCTTAAAAAATTAAACTTTCTCAGGGTGTGGACATCACTGGACAGGCGAACATTTATTGCATCGTTCTCATTGCCCTGAGAAGGTGCCGGCTGATTCTTACTGAACCTGGTTGATTTGACACAACTGAGCAATTCGCTAGGCTACTGGCAGTTCAGTGCCAACTGTGCAGGCAATGAGACTGGAGTTACGCATCGGACAGATCGGGTAAGAACACCAAATTTCCTTCCCTAAATAATACATCAGTGAACCAGTTGGGCATTTCAGACAATCGGAGAGCTTCCTGGTCACGTTTATTTATATTTATTTCCAGATTTCTTTAAAATTCTTTTTTTATTAATAAATCTCACAGGCTCCTGCCAGGGAGCTTTCAAGCCGACATGTATGCGGTCGATGGCACTCTGCACTTTCGGGAAACTCCAGGTCACAGTGAATCCCACAGCTCTGGCAGCCTGGCTTGCTTCATTCACGTGGAACTCTATGTAATGGTGAGCTTTAATAAAAAGAGCATTTGTCTGTTACTGATTGTGAAATTCTGTAATCGTCACCAGTGGAGCCCTGGAAGGATTAAGTTGGCAAATGGCATTGGATGCCCTCTAAGTCTGTGCAGCATGAGTTCCTCGTGGAGAACGTGGCCAATGTGAGCTCCCATACTGTGATGAACGGTTACTGGAGCACTGTACCCTTGTCATCATGTAAAGTGATGTCCCCTTTAAGACCGGGCTTGGAATCCTGGGGAACTCTGCCTCCGGCTCCACCCACCTGGGAGCCGTTTATAAGGGGCCACCTTGTGGGCGGCGTAGCTGTTAGCACACGTCTTGGCACCAGTCTAGTTCTTAGGTTATTGAAGCCTTCTTTACCATTTACACTCTAAGCGTCGTTATTGAGGGTACCACAATTTAATAAACTAAACTACATCAGGATGGACGCAGGCCTAAAACCAGAGAAACTCAACCTGGAAGCACGGACACCGGAGGCAAAGGAAATTTAAAAATACTGGCTCTGATGCTTCGAGGCTTACCTGGACTCCTTAGAGACTCCCATCCTGGGGCCGCGCAAGCTGCGTCTACTCCACGCCCAGGTGAGTCACAGAATCTTCGCCATGCTCGAAAAGGCGACGACTTATGAAGAGGCGGTCGAGCTACTCTGCAAGCGTTCGTCAAACCTATCAACGAGGTGCACGCCAGGCAACTTCTCTCTACCTGCCGGCAGCGCTCGGGGGAATCGCTAGACGAATTGGTCGAAAAACTCACTGCGCTTGCCAGGGACTGTGACCAGCAGGATGTGACAGGGGAAGTCCATATGAACCTGCACATCAGAGATGCTTTCGTGTCCGGCATCCGCTCGACTTACATCCGGCAGCGGCTGCCCGAAAACGGGGCAAAAGACCTCCAGGACAAACTAACGCTCGCCTCCTCGCTGGAGGTGGCCCGACATAATTTCGGTACGTACCCCGCGGACTCTGCGAGCCTCCCCCAGACTTCCTCAGACTCAGCCATGTTACAGGCCTGCACCACACGGCGACCCACTCATCATGGGGGCACACCATGCTACTTCTGCGGACAGGGCCAGTACACACGCCCACGCTGCCCAGCCCGATCCGCGATCTGCAGCGACTGCGGGAAGAAGGGGCATTTTGCGAGGGTCTGCCTGGCCAGACACAGGGGCCAGAAGAACAAACGGCCAGAAAATCTGGCTCTCGGGCCCGTAGGTCTCACAATGTGGTTGCGCACCGACCCGACACACCCCCTTCTGACGCATCATCAGCCTTGTGCGAATCATGGGAGCGGCCATCTTGTCGGCGGCCATCTTCTCGACCCGACACACGCAGCTGACGGCGGCGGCCATTTTACGAGTGGGAGCGATCACCCTCAACTAAACTCGGCCAAAACACCTGCAGAACTCCATGATGCAGGTCCAGGTCAACGGGCGCGACACTGCATGCCTCTACGACTCCGGGAGCACGGAGAGCTTAATCCATCCTGAAACGGTAAGGCGCTGCTCCCTGCGCACCCATCCCACGTCCCAAACCATAGCCCTCGCATCCGGGTCCCACTCGGTACAAATCAAGGGGTACTGTATCGCGGATCTCTCGATCCAGGGCGTCAAGTACACCCGTTTCAAATTTTATATCCTTCCCACCTCTGTGCCCTCCTGCTGCTCGGACTGGATTTCCAGTGCAGCCACCGAAGCCTGACACTGAAGTTCGGCGGATCCTTGCCCCCCCCTCATGGTATGCAGCCTTGCGACACTGAAAGTCGCACCCCCCTCGCTATTCGCAAACCTCACTCCCGACTGTAAGCCCGTCGCCACCAGGAGCCGACGGTACAGTGCCCAAGATATGACTTTTATCAAGTCAGAGGTCCAGCGTTTACCTGGAGAGGGGATCATCGAGGCTAGCCACAGCCCTTGGAGAGCACAAGTGCTGGTAGTCCGGTCCGGGGATAAGAAACGGATGGTCGTGGATTATAGCCAGACCATAAACCGATTCACGCAGCTTGATGCGTACCCCCTTCCGCGCATCGCGGAAATGGTCAATCAGATCGCCCAATACGGAGTATTTTCCACGGTCGACCTCAAATCCGCCTACCACCAGCTCCCCATCCGACCAAAAGACCGCCCCTATACTGCCTTCGAAGCAGCCGGCCGGCTCTTCCACTTCCTCAGGGTCCCCTTCGGCGTCACAAATGGGGTCTCCGTCTTTCAAAGGGCGATGGATCAAATGGTGGACCAGTACGGTTTGCGGGCTACATACCCGTACTTGGACAATGTCACCATCTGCGGCCATGACCAGCAGGACCATGACGCAAACCCCGAAAAGTTCCTCCGCACCGCCCAAACCCTTAACCTGACCTATAATGTGGAAAAATGCGTTTTCCACACAACCCGGCTAGCCATCCTCGGCTATGTCATGGAAAATGGGGTCCTAGGTCCCGACCGCATGCGCCCCCTCAAGGAACTCCCCCTCCCCTGCAGCCTCAAGGCCTTCGAACGGTGCTTGGGGCTCTTCTCCTACTACGCCCAGTGGGTCCCCAAGTATGTGGACAAAGCCCGCCCATTCATAAAGACCACCATTTTTCCCCTCTCGGCTGAGGCTCGATTGGCCTTCAACCGCATCAAGGCCGATATCATCAAGGCCGCTATGCGCACGGTGGACAAAACTATCCCCTTCCAGGTAAAGGGCGATGCATCAGACATCGCCCTGGCTGTTACCCTCAATCAGGCAGGCAGACCAGTAGCGTTCTTCTCCAGACCCTCACTGCCTCCGAGGTTCGACACTCTGCAGTCGAGAAGGAGGCACAAGCCATTGTGGAGGCTGTGCAGCACTGGAGGCACTACCTAGCCGGTAGGAGGTTCACCCTCGTCACCGACCAACGGTCGGTCGCCTATATGTTCGATAACACGCAATGGGGCAAAATAAAAAACGATAACATTTTGAGGTGGAGGATCGAACTCTCCACCTACACGTTAGATATCAAGTATCGTCCAGGGGAGCTCAACGAGCCCCCAGATGCCCTGTCCCGAGGCACATGCGCCAACGCGCAGGCCAACCGCCTGCAACCCATCCACAATGACGTCTGTCACCTGGGGGTTACCCGGCTCGTCCATTTTATCAAGTCCCGCAACCTACCTTACTCAACCAAGGAGGTCAAGGCCATGATCAGGGCCTGCCAGATCTGTGCGGAGTACAAACCGCACTTCTACCGACCAGACAAGGTTTGACTCATGAAGGCCTCGGGGCCCTTTGAGCGACTGAGCGTGGACTTCAAAGGGCCCCTCCCGTCCACCAATCGTAATGCCTATTTCCTCACCAATATCGATGAGTTCTCCCGCTTCCCATTCGCCATTCCCTGCCCCGACCTGACCTCAGCCACCGTGATTAAGGCACTGCACAGCATCTTCACTCTGTTCGGTTTCCCCGCTTATATCCACAGCGACCGGGGTACATCGTTCATGAACGATGAACTGCATCAGTATCTGCTCAGCAAAGGCATCGCCTCGAGCAGAATGACCAGTTATAACCCGCGGGAGAACGGGCAAGTGGAGAGGGAGAACGAGACTGTGTGGAAGGCTGTCCTTCTGGCCCTACGGTCGAGAAGTCTCCCAACTACCCACTGGCAGGAGGTCCTGCTCGATGCCCTACACTCCATTAGGTCGCTCCTCTGCACGGCCACAAATGAGACCCCTCACAACCAATTGTTTGTCTTCCCCAGGAAGTCTACCTCCGGGGTCTCGCTTCCACCTTGACTGACGGCTCCGGGGCCTGTTCTTCTCCGGAGGCACGCGAGGAGCCATAAAACAGACCCCCTGATCGAAAAGGTCCGATTACTCCACGCCAACCGCAGTTACACCTACGTTGAGTACCCAGACGGCAGGCAAGATATGGTTTCCCTCCGGGATCTGGCACCCGCTGGATACTCCATTACAGACGCTCCCCTGCAGGACCCGGCACCCCCTACAGCACCCCCCCTCCCGGCCCCACTCCCCGTTGGTGAGCACCTACCGAGCGCGCCCCCTAGCCCCCCCCCCTTTACACACCCCGCCGGCGCCGGCACCGCTACCCCCGGCCCCGCCTATTCTCCCTGCGCCCTGTTCTCCTGCCCCGACCAGGACCGAAGCTCCGACCGCCATGCTCCCGGACGTACCCTCAACCAAGATGTCCGTGTCCGCCGCACCACCGCCCGAACTGAGGAGGTCGATGAGGACGATCCGGCCACCGAGACGGATGGACTTATGATGGCACTTCACTCCCGCCGGACTCTTTTTTAAACAGGGGGTGAATGTGATGAATGGTTACTGTAACACTGTACCCTTGCCATCATGTAAGATGATGTCCCCTTTAAGACCGGCCTTGGAACCCTGGGGAATTCCACCTCCGGCTCCGCCTTTCTGGGAGCCATATATAAGGGGCCGCCTTGTGGGCAGCGTAGCTGTTAGCACATTCCTCGGCACCAGTCCAATTCTTAGTTTATTAAAGCCTTCTTTACCGTTTACACTCTAAGCGTCGTTATTGAGGGTTCCACACATACCCATTGACAAGCGAAGGTGCCTGCAGCACTGTCTTTCACCAATCTCTATGTATGTGATGCGACCATCAATTCACCCAAGACGGAGAGTTGAAGGGAACAGTGGTTTTAATCAGCTGGAACTGTGCCTGTCTGCGACTGCTCTGCACGGAGAACCGCCTGCAGGGCAGCAGATCTATATACCTCCCCCGAGGGGATAGAGCCAGGGGCGGAGCTCACAAGGGCACCAACATGATACAATGCAATGTAATGTAATACAATAGTCCATATAGTCCATACAATAGGTGGAGCCCACAAGGGCAGCAACATTGTACAATGTAATGTAATGTAATACAGTGGTGAATGGTTGCCGTAATACATTCATCACAGTATGAATTGTGTCTTCTGTAGATCCTTGGTCACAACAAACATCTTTGTGGATTTGGACTCTCCTTGCCAACATTTGGGATTTCCTGTGGAACTATTGGCTCTTGATCCTCAGGGCGATGGTCTTTCCAGAGCTGTGCTAATTGGCAACGGGCCCTATCATTTAAAAAAAATAAATTTTGAGTACCCAATTAACTTTTTCCAATTAATGGGCAATTTAGCGTGGCCAGTCCACCTACCCTGCACATCTTTGAGTTGTGGGGAAGAAACCCACGGAAACATGGCGAAAATGTGCAAACTCCACACGGACAGTGACCCAGAGCCAGGATCGAACCTGGGACCTCAGCGCTGTGAGGCAGCAGGGCTAACCCACTGCGCCACTGTGTTGCCCGACAGGCCCTATCATAAAGACAGCGTTGGTTGTACCTTTCGTTCTCCACCCCTTCTTGTATCTCTAACAGGGTACATTAACAATCAATGCTAGTTCCCTTGAATGGTCTCCCTCCAAATACAAGGCAGGAATTCAGTCTCTAGAACTTGACGTGCCCTCAGTCTGTACATAGCATTCCCAGGCCACCCCTTGCAGGATGATATCCCCCTGGAGGAAGGCAGGTGACTTAGCTTTCCCCTCAGATGTGACAGTGCACTCATGAAGAGGGTCTTAATTGGAGTCAAAGCACCCATGTTCTACCATCCACAGTCAGGCTTCTGGCGGATATCCTCCAGTGACTTTGACAGTAACTGATGATACCCAACCTTTGTTCTTATCTCATGACAGCAGTCATGTGCCTTGAATGCCATGACCAGTACACTGGGAACATGGAGGCTTGTAGCATCTGAACAGCAGACGTAGCCATTGATTGTTTGACCCCACATCATTCTCACATGCCTCTGTAAGGTCCATATGCACCGTAGAACCTAAACTGAAGGTGATAATAAATTTTACTAATGTGCAACATTAATGAAGAAGCCAAGCTTGTCCATTGTGCATTCGGCCTAGCACACAGCTAAGCCATGCAAGAAGTTTGCATTGCTGTGCTGAACTCCTCCCACATGTCCTTGATGCCTCCTTGATCAATTTGTTTCTAGCTTGCTTGTCAATCTGCATCATTCTCAAATGAATGTGAAAATAGTGCTGCTGACTTTCATTCGGGGAACCAGCTTCCAATTCAAGGGGGACTTTCTATCACCCACAAAGTTCCTTCCATCCTCCTCCATACTTACTATCCCCTAATTCCCATTCCTCCTGTCACTATCCAGCCTGCCCCTGTTACCCTCGATCCCCTCACGGCTCATATGGATATTCCTGCTCCCCACCGAATGCTTTAATATTGATATCCTCATTGTGCCACTTGTCGACCTAACCCTTCCCTCTCTCAAGGTCACATGCATCCTTATTTCTTGGGACTCCCCACTTCCACATGACACTACCCACTATATGCACCCCCATGACTTATCAGCGATTGAATTACAGGATCCAGATGCTTTCCCTGAACATTACTGTGCCCTCTGTTTCACAGTACCATGACTTGATCTCCCGAGGCCAAATGCCGTAGGTGACTGACCACCCACTGCTCACCATACTGTGCACAACTGTCACTGCCCAAAGAGGCCTTGCTCCATTTAAAATCAGGGCCAAGATATGCCTGCCACGCAGAACGCATTAACATGGCTGGTACAGCCTCAGGACAGACTCCCCCTCACCTTTCGTACTACCCCCCTCTGCCCAACCCTCACCCACCCTGGCTCCCTCACAACCCTCACTGCTGCCCCTACCTCTCGCGCCCAGGTTTAATAATAAGAATAAGAATAATCGCTGATTGTAGGCTTCAATGAAGTTACTGTGAAAAGGTTTGGCGCAGCTTGTGCTACAGACCCGAATATTTTGCAGCTCCGATCTTAAAGGTAGGTGAAAGCAACATCCACTGACCACCAGGTCATGGATGAACTGAAGTTGGACAAGTGCACAGTACTTATAAGCAGTCATGATACAGACATTCTAGTTATCCGCTGAAGGAGCACTTAATTTGGAGGAGAAAATTCCAGCGAACTGGCATTTTGTTGAGTGGTGATGCGATGCAAATGTGGTTCCGACAAACATCAACAGGAAACTCAGACCTCTTTAACCCACCATCAGAATCGGGAGAAACAAAATTCCAAATTAATTTCCCACTGGGGGGGGGAAACTGACTTTTTCCGTCATGCCAAATTTATTTCCCCAGCCACCATGGTTCCTGACAGTGGCGGGAGCAGAAAATTCCGTCCATTGTCTAGTTCATAACATGACCACTTGGACTTCCCGTATCCAGAGACACATGCAGCAGACAAAGCACCCGCTCATGTTTGTGTTTCTTGGCTTGCTTTTTCTGGAATATGTCATTAGCCTGAAGCCAGCTTGAGAGGTGCAAGTCTGCATCAAGCATAGCTGTCCTGAAGTATCTCCCACTCTTACTGCCTGCCATAGGTATGTTGGAAGGATTTACAGGTTAGCAGTCAACCTGTTTAGCCATGTTATGAACGTACCTTCCATGGCCATCAAGTCCTGCGGCAGGACAAAAACCCAAACTTTCTGGCTCAGAAAGATGCGACCAACTACACTGCAAGACCTCTTAAAATAACCATTGCACTACTGTAGACATTCACTCAAAAAAAATCACCAACAAAAATGTTAAATTTTCTATTATTCTAGGCACTGGATTGGAATATCATATGTGTTCTGTTTGGATTTAAATCACAGATACATATCTGAATGTCTCTGATAGGAAGGAAGGATAAAGTTCCAGTTCAATACAGAGAACCAACACTTGTTTAATGGATAATACTGAAGTATACATGTGGATTCTCAAATGGACAATGGGATGAGGCCTGAAGCAGCTAACGACTCTGGATGCTTGATGTTCCATTGCATTCAACCATGCAATGATCCACTGTATCATATTCTGCCGTCAGGATGTACTCCTTTCAATTTGAAGCTTTTAATTATCTCACTTACAAGCCTGCTAGGCCTTGGCTCATGACTTGGTCATCAAGCTTCAGTACTGGAACATTGGTTAAAGAGTACATTTTGTTGTGAGATGTTTGGTTTCTGAGTTAAACAGGTAATGAGCGTGGAATGCAGAGTAAAAGTAATATATTCCGTAAAATATATCTTCTAAATGTGAAGAGACATGCCAAAAATAAGAAATAGATTTTATGTTCCAAAACATATGAATAAACCTTTATGATCTTTTCATGTAGTGACATTTCAGATAAAGAACACTATGACCCTTAGGAGGTTCAGAATATTTAATTATATCTCAAACTTATGCCAACATTTGGAGGCTTCTAAAATCTGAGCTATCACATGTAATTTATTGTGGTTTTCGATTACAAGAAAATTGTTCTTGTTTTCACACACACAAAAAAAAGAGATGGCATTTAAACTTTATTAAATTTACCTTGAAGCAATCAGATCGACTAGTTCAGTGTGCAGCAAATCACACAGTGATCTAAGTTGAAAGGGGATTTGGCAGCATTTCAGGAAGCAGAGCATGCTGTATTAAGAGTATTACACTGACAAGTCTGCTTAGGTACGATATTATTGTAATATCTACTCAAAGGGACATTTCAAGTCCCCGAGGGGATCTGGTTTTTTCCCATACAGATTTATTCCAATAAAAACATCAACAAGTGGCAGTTTCCCATGGAAACTACAGAAGGAATGTAGCCCTCGGAAACCATGAGTAAATACCGCAGCTGCATGACTTTGTAGAGCAGGTACAACCTCTTTCTGTGTGGCTTTGATTGCACAAATCTTCCCTTCTGGAGCCAATTAAATACCCGAGTTTCACCCATTTCCCTCCAAAGAATTTTCTTCTTTTGAGAATAATCGTCCTGCTTTATACATCACAGTTCCTTTTTATGATTTATTTTAAGCTCTGAGGTCACCCATGTTAAAATGTGACAACGTCTAACATTGGGCAGTGCGGTACAACTTAATATATAATGTTGGGAAACATGCTGAAATGTGCACTCAGAATAGTGCAGTGTGTTGCACAACAAAATGTTCAGCTCCAAACTCTGCCCAAAATCTATCTAAAGTGCTGCCGTTGCAACTGAAATACCTATTTATAGCGTTGAAGTATTTTCAAATGGAGTAGTGGCCTTCTGAGTCACTTATGCTTACCAGCATTACCAGTCATGTGAATACTAGGAACCAAAAGCACTCTGCAGTAGCTCTCCCTTATCTATGGCCACCCTCCTTCTCTCTGAGTTCAACACTTGATAGAGGGATGGTGAGGTGTGGCAGGAGTGAGGGAGGAAATGTTAACTTCAGTAAAAGTGCTTTTAGGATGGATTTGCAGTAAGAGTAATCAGGCTTGCCATTGTGACTGCAACCCTTCTGAATGCACCCACTTTTATGTTCAATTGGGCATGTTTGGATACCTGGGAGTAACCTTCTTACCACAGTCAGAGCATTAATTAGTGTGGGTAATAGGTACGTATTGCTGCAGTTAACATCTCTTCGGATGTATTAATGGGATCTTTGTGCGTTGACCTTAACAGAGGTTTAAATTTAACGTGTCCTGGGATCAACAAACTGACCAGTGAGACAGTCATGAAATTGAGCCACACTTCAGATGGGCAGTTAAACTGGTGGTCCCTCCATCTGAATAAAGATTCACTTATTATAACACGCATCTCTGGTAAAAGCCCAGCACAGGTTCCTTCGGCAGATAGAGCTTTATCTCATTGTTGGAAACTTTCAAATGGACAAGATCAGGGAGGGAAGCACATTGGATATGTTTGACAGAACATCAGAAGAGGAAGACCATCACTTTAAGGCTGCAGAGGTGGGATGTGGCGGGATCAATATTCCAGTTCTTTTCATTCCAGGAAGCAACTTTAAGGGAAACTTGAGAGACCAGGGATAATCCCTTTAGGCATGGCTCATGGTGCCTGTGAGGAACCTCAGTAATAAAGCATTTTTTTTCCAATTAAGAGGCAATTTAGTGTTGCCAATTCACTAACCCTGCACATCTTTGAGTTGTGGGGGTGAGACACACGCAGACATGGGCAGAATGTGCAAATTCCACATGGGCAGTGATCCGGGGCCGGGATCGACCCGGGTCCTCGGCGCATGAGGCAGCAATGCTAACCGTGCCATCCACTCTGTAATGAAGAATAGGGTGATCACCAGGTTTGCAACCTAGCAAGCCATTGGAATGTTGAACATGTAATTCCAGGGCTGAGATAAATCTGGAGACAACTTTCAGTACTCGTCAGTGAGTGTGTTCAGAAAGGCACTCTTCCTTCTGGGCTGTATGGTGGCACAATGGTTAGCATTGCTGCCTCAGCACCATTAGATGGATAGGCCATGCTAAATATCCCCTTTGTGCCCAAAAATTGCAGGTTAGGTGGGGTTAGGGTGGGGTGGTCGGGGGAGTCGACCTGGGTAGAGCGCTCTTTCGGAGAGTCAGTGCAGACCCGATGGGTCGAATAGCCTCCTTTTGCACTGTAGGGAGTCTATGATTCTGTGATAGTGATGTGCTGTTACAGCACAGCAGAGACGTTTGCAGCTGGAGGAAGATGAAGGAGTGCATGATTGGACAAGGAGAACATGGAGGACGATGAAAATGAAGGACCCATCTCCAGGCCAGCCACACTCAGGATGCATGGATCCACATACATCACATACGTCACAACCCTATCAACCTGGGTGGCAACTTTCAGGGATCTATGTACATGGACACCTAGATCCCTCTGCTCATCCACACTTCCAAGAACTTTACCATTAGCCAAATATTCCGCATTCCTGTTATTCCTTCCAAAGTGAATCACCTCACACTTCTCTACATTAAACTCCATTTGCCACCTCTCAGCCCAGCTCTGCAGCTTATCTATATCCCTCTGAAACCTGCTACATCCTTCCACACTATCGACAACACCACCGACTTTAGTATCGTCCGCAAATTTACTCACCCACCCTTCTGCGCCTTCCTCTAGGTCATTGATAAAAATGACAAACAGCAATACTGCGGGACTTGAGGCTGTTTTCGTTAGAGAGAAGAAGGTTAAGAGGTGACTTAATTGAGGCTGTACTGCGCTGTAATGTTCTATGTTCTACGTTCTATGTTCTACGTTTGATTCTTATCTAAATAGCCATCTAAATTTGTTACTGGGGGGAGATGAATATCACGAGGGCCATTTTAATATTCTCTACTGCTGTCTCTAGGCAGATTTCTACCTGTTGCTGGATATCTCACATCCTATTATGTTTTGTTAAATTTGTTTTACTGCTGTTGCTAGGAAAATTCATGACACTCAGCATTGCCAGATTGTGATGGGTACAACACACACTGATGATGTATGAAACCCTACTGGGAGCGTACAGTAGTGTGCCACTTGAAAGTTCAGAGATCTGAAGCTCCTCTTCAGAAACCCAATGGTCTGCTGTATTAGGGAGCATGTGCTGTTGTGACCAACATTTCACTTCTTCGCTGAGGCTGGTCGACCAGTATCATCAGCCAATGTTTCAGTGGGTAACCTTATCCCCAACAGCTATCCCTGCAGACTTTCAGGTCCCTCAATAATCTCAGGCTCCTGGAATTGACTCAGGATGTAGGAGTCATGATAACCCCCAAGGTATCATGCACATAGATACAGCATGTGCTTACGATGATCACACACCTGTTGTATTTTAATGGTATGGTAGCCTTTGCAGTTTATGAATATTAGGGGCTGCTGCCATGGAGCCCTTAAAGCCACTTGGGTGCAGTCGATTGCATGCTGCACTCTTTGGAAGCCTGTGATAGTGGCAAAATCAGTGAATCTCACAGCCTCGCTTTCTTCATCCAAAGGAAACCTCACATACTGATGTACCTTTCTATAGAGACATATGTGATCTCCATTATGCATCTATGTGTTGCAGAATGAAAGATGGCATGCAAGCCCCCTGTTTATCCTTTGAAAGACAAATAGGGAAAAAAAATTCAACATGGCTGTCACCTTTAACTGGCAGAGAATAACCTCCAGCTCTACATGATAGCACAGTAGTTAGCACTGTTGCTTCACAGCTCCAGGGACCCCGGGTTTGATTCTCAGCTTGGGTCACTGTCTGTGCAGAGTCTGCACGTTCTCCCCGTATCTGCGTGGGTTTCCTCCGGGTGTTCCGGTTTCCTCCTACAAGTCCCGAAAGACAGGCTTGTTAGGTGAATTGGACATTCTGAATTCTCCCTCAGTGTACCTGAACAGGCGCCGGAGTGTGGCGACTTGGGGATTTTCACAGTAACTTCATTGCAGTGTTAATGTAAGCCGACTTGTGACACTAATAAAGATTCTTATTATGGTGTCAGGTCTTCACGAAGAATGTGGCAGTTGTGATCTACCAGAGCTCGGGACAAACACAGACATGCCTGGCATTGTCTCGCATTCATTTGTAAATAGGAGCGTCTTCTTCAGTATAATCTTGGACCAACAAATCAGTTCTATTTTCTGGGTATCTCCTCTTGCCCTTCTTGTCCCTGCTCTGGTTCCCCTTCACCCTGGACATCAGGCGGGGCCCGTTGATGGAGCTGATCCCTGCATTACCTCTCCTCCCTTCGCCTCCTCTATTGCATTAGGAACCTTAGAAAGATAGCATTGACCCTGGATCAATTTCTCCTTCTCTCTGAAATGCAACATTCAAGACATTAATGAGGAACTGCTCACGATAGTGAAGCTCACAATCTGCTACTATAGGAACTGTAATTCTCTACAGTGGTTTCAGCCCTACTGCTTTGCCGGTGTCACTGCCTTGTCTTCGAGGCACTACCACCCACACTGAATTGACCGAGATGCCATCCCGGGAATGTGACACCTGAATCCCTGATTGGTATGAGAAGGTTTGAATGACAAGCTCTACCGAAACCAGCTCAATTCTCCAATCTCTGATCTGTCGTTCTAATGAACGAAAAATTGCTGATGATTAATTACTGGATGCCTTTTGGTCCATTACAAATGCCAATTCTGGAGAGCACTGGCTGCCCTGCATTCATGGAATGCTATCTATGATGCACCCACGCCTCCTCCCCAATTGCCTGCATTCCCAAATTACACATTCCGATGTGTTAATGCTAATATGCTGCGAATGTGATGTGAAGCCAATGAGATGAGTATCCCTCTTACTGCTCTGATAAATGCATTGACTGCGAATGAATGTCTCCCTCCTTTCACTATATAAAGACTCCTGTTCACTTTTGCAGCAACAAAAAGTAAGAAGCCCCTACCACCCCATCCCCCCACCCCCCACCCCCCTCACTACAGTAAGGGCTCCTTAGCATTGAACACCTCCCATATTGTTTCAGACCCTCTTTCAAATTAAAACTGTGCAGTGACTCCAGTGTAGGAAAAAGGTGGTTCTGCACTATTATTTCGAAACAAGCTTCAAAACGTTGTCTCTGACTGTCCGTGCTCCCGATATCTATCTGGAACCTCACAATGTGAAGGTAGTGCTCCGCCCTGTCATTCTCCAGCCTCCCCAAATTACACTGTATCCCATAGTTGTGGTGGACATTCCAAGCACACACCCCCCCCGCCTCCCCCCCCCCCCCCCCCCCACCGCCCAGAGCCCATCACAATTAAACTGCCCATGTTCCATGTTGGCCTCTACCCTCCCCATCTGGAAGCTGTGTATATGGCCTGCTACCAAAGTGAACCCCTCCCCACCCCCATTCCAAGAAAGCTGTACATGCCCGCCAGCATGCCCCCCCCCCCCCCCCCCCCCACCGCATCATTTATTATTTGTCCCCTAAATACAGGCTGCTAGTGCCTCCCATTACAATCACCATACCATCTGCAGCTCAGTACAGAGACAGATAAAGCCATGGACAGTGGCTGTGAGGCAGCCTTTCAATCCAAGATGTGTATTATTCCTACGGAACACACAGCTATTGCCCCACCTTGCAGTTCCTAACGATTACTCCTAAAGCATACCCCCTGCGACCCATGACTGTTTCCACTGTCTGGCTGTTGACTGTGAGATTCACAAGGCCCAAACTTCAGAAACTTCTCCTCACTCCCTTTATGAGTCTTGCCTCATTGACTTTGTCTATATATGTGTTTCTGGGACCAACCTCTTCATTCACCTGAGGAAGGAGCTGTGCTCTGAAAACTAGTGATTCAAACAAACCTGCTGGACTTTAACCTGGTGTTGTAAGATTTCTTACTGTGCCCACCCCAGTCCAACACCGGCATCTCCACTTTATGAGTCTGTGATCGATCCTTTTTGTGGCACACTAACACCTCATCCCCCGCCCCCCCCCCTTCTATTCACGAGCCTGCATGAATCCCCTCCCATTCATATTTGTGGTGTACTTTTCACCTCCATGCTTGTTTCATTAGTTACGCTCATCTGTTTTCAACTTCCCACTCCTTGACCTATCCTCTGCCTGCAATCGCCCACCCCCCTCCTCTTCCACTACCTTTCAAAGCCTCCCTACCCCTCTGCTTACCATTGTGCTCCCTTTCCCCATTCCAACCATTGCAAAGCTCTCCTTCCCCATTGATCACATTTGATCATCCTTCACTATACCATGCACCCATTTCCCTTGAATAGCTTTCCTTCCCCACTGCTCCCACCTCACCACGTGTTCACCCAGCCCCACCCCTCCCACCCTCTTCCACAGTTGATATACTGGTTCTTGAATGCTCAGCCCTGTACTGACGCACGGCAGTGTCCGTCTGGGCCACAATGGCACCCACTGGGAGCAGACCTCCCCGCTCTCAATACTGGTCTGTGTCTGAAACGTGAGCCCTTCCTGATTACCGCTGCACATTGGTGTCCAAGTGACCACAGAGGCATCACAACAAGACCGGTGCAGCACGATGGCAGTTAAGCTCTTTGCGTTGCACCCACCTCGAAGTGTAGGGCAAAGTGAGGTCTGACGTGTGCACATCACCGCTTCTCAAACAAGATTCAGACCAGAGTGATTTCCCACCGGCGAGATTGGATGCCGACACTGTGATTCTGACAGGAAGTTAATTTAATTAGCATAGAACATAGAACATAGAACATTACAGCGCAGGACAGGCCCTTCGGCCCTCGATGGTGCGCCGACCTGTGAAACCACTCTAAAGCCCATCTACACTATTCCCTTATCGTTCATATGTCTATCCAATGACCATTTGAATGCCCTTAGTGTTGGCGACTCCACTACATTTGAGGCAGGGCATTCCACGCCCTTACTACTCTCTGAGTAAAGAACCTACCTCTGACATCTGTCTTATATCTATCTCCCTTCAATTTAAAGCTATGTCCCCTCGTGCGAGACATCACCATCCGAGGAAAAAGGCTCTCACTGTCCACCCTATCTAATCCTCTGATCATCCTGTATGCCTCAATTAAGTCACCTCTTAACCTTCTTCTCTCTAACGAAAACAGCCTCATGTCCCTCAGCCTTTCTTCATAAGATCTTCCCTCCATACCAGGCAACATTCTGGTAAATCTCCTCTGCACCCTTTCCAATGCTTCCACATCCTTCCTATAATGCGGCGACCAGAATTGCACGCAATACTCCAAATGCGGCCGCACCAGAGTTTTGTACAGCTGCAACATGACGTCATGGCTCCGAAACTCAATCCCTCTACCAATAAAAGCCAACACACCGTACGCCTTCTTAACAACCCTCTCAACCTGGGTGGCAACTTTCAGGGATCTATGTACATGGTAATGAATGCAAATGCAGCTCATGCCACAACTCAACGGGATCACCGACCTGCCATTAACCCACGTCAGGGGAATCACAAACTATTTTTACACCAGTGGGTATCCAACTTTTTGCCTGCCACTGGATTCTCTGCTCCTGCCCACCACAAAACCCATCGCGGGTTGCATGAGAAAATTCCGCCGGTTATCTAGCCAACAATGCCCACATGCCGTGAAACAATAATAAAAATTTTGTTTTTCATTTTCTGCCTGGCAAGTTGGATTCCTTCATCTGATCAGCTACTGTGCAAAATGTGCATGACCTATCTGGTTAGGTTGCTGATGCACTTTTAATATTCTCCTTCTCAACAATAGTCCCCAGGGTTCAATATCTGTGCCTTGCTGAGCAGAACTTGAAAATTAATGTGCCCTCCGATGCAGACAGCTGTTCAAATCACCAGTGTCTGTTCATGTTCACTTGGGGGTTGTGAAGAATCGGGTGAAAACTGAACAATCTGCCTTACTGAACCCATTATGTGTACACATTTGCATTGCTGTATGTCCTGTGATGATGCACCCTCAGAAGGAATGAGCATCTTCTGGGGAACTATTCCCATTCTCCTTGAAATTTCCAGCTGATCGAGAGAGCCAGTGTGGGATTACAAAGGAGAGGTCATGTCTGACTAACTTTGTTTCATTTTTTAAAAATTACATTGGAGTTGTGACATTTCATTGCATACGTTGCACTACAAGCCAAAATCAAAATCTACAAGAATTTACAGCAACTGCATTTTTAGCTATTTTACATAGGAAGAAGTATCTTCTCGATATGTGGAGATTGTCACACAGGGTATGCTAGCTATGGTCATCAGGTAATCGAGCAAGCTCCAGACATGGGTGATTTACAAACAAAATGCTGTTGAGCGCTAGCTGGGCCAGATCGTGGCCCCACTACTGGGGTTGTGTCGGGCTGACAGCTGGCTGCGTTTCCCTGAGGGTAGGCTTTTATATACTTAATGGGCCTGTTTGAATGCCCCCCCCAGCGATCGGCCATTACTGTTGTGCGGCCTACCCCTCGCCCTGGTTGCCTCCTGGCACTTACTCATTATGGAGGGTGGAGAGGGCATGCCTGCTGGATGTGCTCTTTTTTTTGCTGCCCTGTGTCCCTTGCGGTTCTCTCCTGTTCCACCTGCTCTGTGTTTTCCTTTGGTGCTTTTATTCCCCCCCTATTTCCTACCCCTCCTTCCTGCTCTACCCATCCCCCTTTCTCTTCCTTATTTTGTGGCCAGTCCTGCCCCCCCACCCCCCCACCCCACTTTACTGGATGCTGGTTATAAACAGGTCCTGGAACAAGTTGGCGAACCGCCTCCACATTTTGTGGGATCCTTCCTCCCATCCTCTGACAGCATACTTTATTTTCTCTAGCCTAAGAAATTCTGCCAGGTCGGTCAGCCAGTCTGCAGCCTTGTGTGGTGTTGCCGATCGCCAGCCGAGAAGGAGTCTCTGGCGGGCGATCATAGAGGAAAAGGCCAGGTCACCAGCCCCTCTCCACAGGGCTGGTTGAGCTCAGTGGGCTAGATAGCTGGTTTGTGATGCAGAACAAGGCCAGCAGTGCAGGTTCAATTCCCATACCAGCTGAGAATTCTTCATTCTCCCTCAGTGTACCCGAACAGGCGCCGGAATGTGGCGACATGGGATATCCCTGTGCAGGAACTTTTCTCCATTCTGACCCATTCTACTCCCAGTTCCCTAACCATCCCCACACCCTTTCTGCGGTAGCAGCCCAGTGACCCTCCCACATTTCTCTTTCTTTGTAGGGCCTTCTTTCTAATCCTCTGGTCCCCCCCCCCCCCTTCCAACACACACACCATCGTCATGATTAATTTATCGACTGCAGTGAAAAAGGCCTTGGGGATGAAGATCGGGAGGGATCTGTACAGGAAATGGAACCTGGGCAGCACGTTCATCTTGATCGTCTGCATTCTCCCTGCCAGGGAGAGTGGGGGCGAGTTCCACCTTTTGCAGCTCCCTTTTTACCTGTACCACCAGACTCAACAGGTTTCATTTGTGGATCCGTGTCCAGTCATGGTCTATTTGGATCCCCAGGTATTGGAATTTGGTCTGGGCCAGTTTGAATGGCAGCCTCCCGAGCTCTGCTCCTTATCCTGCAGGTTCACAGATAGATTCTGCTCATACCCAGGTTAAGTTTGTAACCAGAAGGCTCCGAACTCCTTCAGGAGTTTCATTATTCCTTCCATGCTGGCCAGGGCATTCGAGATGCAGAGGAGTAGGTCATCGACATAGAGTGAAACTATATTCACTGATTCCCCTTCTGATGCCACTCCACCCCTTTGCCGTTCTGATGGCGATTGCTAGTGGATCAATTGCCAGGGCAAACAGTAGCGGAGAGAGCGGGCATCCCTGCCTCATGCTTCTGTGCAGCCGGAAGTATCCAGAGCTGGTGGTGTTTGTCCTCACATTCTTCATGGGAGCATTGTCCAGTAGTCTCACCCATAAGGTGAACCCTGGCACAATCCCAAACCGTTCCAGTCGCTCTAAGAGGTACCTCCATTCGCTCCTGTCGAAGGCCTTTTCTGCGTCCAGGGAGATGATCATCTCTGGCGTTCTGTCCACAGATCGCGTCATGATCACGTTCAGCAGTGCCTGATGTTCGCTGTTAATTGTCTGCCTTTCACAAAGCCCATCTGATCTTTCGCGACTACCTCTGGCACGCAGCTCACCAGCCACCTTGCCAGGGCCTTTGCCAGGGTCTTGGCATAAGTATTGAGGAGTGAGATGGGTCTGTATGACCCGCACTCCGCCGAGTCCTTGTCCTTTTTAGGGATCAGTGGTACTCAGTAGACAAGATGTGTGAAGAGATCAGATCAGTCCATAAGAGGGTCATTTAGGAGTCTGGTAACAGCGGGGAAGAAGCTGTTTTGAATCTGTTAGTGCGTGTTCTCAGACTTTTGTATCTGCTGCCAGATGGAAGAAGTTGGAAGAGTGAATAACCTGGATGGGAGGAGTCTTTGATCATGCTGCCTGCTTTCCCAAGGCAGCAGGAGGTGTAGACAGAGTCAATGGAGAATGGGAGAATGGAGTGGGAGATTGTCTCCCAGTGTTTTTTGTATGGATTTCCACGAGGAATTTGATAAAGTCCCTCATAACTGTCAGTTAATGTTGAAGCTCTTGGAATTAAAGGCAAATTATTGAGCTGATCAGTCAACTCGCTGAGTGACGGAGACAGAAGAATGGACAATGGGGAAGTATTCTAATGAGCAGGATGTGACTAGTGGTGTCCTGCAAGGGTCTGGGGCGGGATTCTCCGCTCACCGGCGGGGCGGGCCGTATCGACGCCGGGAAGCGGTGTAAACCACTTCGGCATCAGGCCGCCCCGAAGGTGCGGAATCCTTCGCACTTTCGTGGGCTAGGCCGGCGTCGGAGTGTTTGGTGCCACGCCAACCTGCGCCAAAGGGTCTCCACTGGCCAGCGCAAGTTGCCGCATGCGCGGGAACGCCAGCGTGTTCTGGTGCATGCGCCGAACCGCTGGCGTGATGCCAGTGCATGCGCAGGGGGTTTCTTCTTCCCGCCCGCCATCGCGGAGCTTCACAATGGCCGATGCGGAGGGAAAGAGTGCCCCCACGGCACAGGCCTGCCCGCGGATCGGTGGGCCCCAATCGCAGGCCAGGCCACCATGGGAGCCCCCCCTGGGGCCAGATCCCCCCGCAAGCACTCCGCAGGCCGCCCGCAGAGCTAAGGTCCCGCCAGTAAGGACCTGTTGTAATTTACGCCGGCGGGACTGGCCGAAAACGGGCGGCAGTTCGGCCCATCGCGGGGCGGAGAATCAACGGGGGGCTGCTGCGGCACCCCCACCAAAACCCCGGCGCCGGGGAATTCAGCAGCCGGCGTCGGGGGGGGGGGGGGGGGGGGGGGGCGGGATTCACGCCGCCCCCTGGCGATTCTCCGACCCGGTGGGGGGGTCGGAGAATCCCGCCCCTGGTTTGGGCATCAACTATTCACAATATGTATTGACCAGTTGGATGGTGAGATAGGCACATAGCCAAGGGGGGAAATTTACATACCCTCTCAGTGTATTTGAAGATTGGAGGGGATTTGCGAGGCTTGTTAAATAAAGCGGGTGCTCAGCCCACTGCCCCCCCAACCCGTTATTCCCCCTATTATGGAGGTGGGGAGGAGGGGGGGTCTATAAGACATCAGGCAACCC
The DNA here is from genome assembly GCF_047496885.1 of Scyliorhinus torazame. Lineage (NCBI taxonomy): Eukaryota > Metazoa > Chordata > Chondrichthyes > Carcharhiniformes > Scyliorhinidae > Scyliorhinus > Scyliorhinus torazame. The sequence goes on along the minus strand of NC_092712.1, from coordinate 69,537,768 downwards.
GCCATTAGGCCTATTGAGACCTTAAATTTGACACATGAGCCTCCTTCCAGCTGTGCCGAAATGTTTCAGTCTACGAGAAAAGGTGGAAGGATGGCGAGGGGCCCGGCAGTATGGGCTAAAGGTAGGTAGGAAGGAGGACTCCCCTGTCACAATAAGGTACACCCCAGCCAAGATGGCACCCTCGTCTTTGTCCCTGCCCCATGGCCGCTATAATTTACCTCCCCAAACCCTCATGCCCCCTCACTGGACGGAGATGGGAAGGGACCATTTACATAGGTTATTAAAATGTCTTGGAGAGGTACAAAGAATAAGCAATATGGCTTATTACATGCTGGCCTTTAGAGGATTAGAAGACAATCGGCTTGGATATACACTACAGATGTACAATCGATAGTTAAACCATGCCTGAAGCACAGTGTTCGGTTCTGGGCAGTACACCAATGGAATAATTAAATTATGAGAAGAGATTGCACAAACTATGGTTGTGTTCCCTTAAATTTAAGAGTTTAAGGGGTGATTTGATCAAAGTTTTCAAGATAATTTGGGAAACTGATTGGCTGAATAGAAACTACGTTAGTTGGGGAAACCATAGGAGACATAACTTAAAAATGAGAACAGGGTTAAAATTAGAACAGGGTTTGTTGGCCGTGACGTGAGGCTACACGCCTCCATGAAAAAGAACCCTCTTCAGCAAATGGCAATTAATGCAAGGTCGTGTTAGTTTACGTCTAAGCTTAATCGGTTTTTATTAACTAAAGATATTAAGGGAGTTCGGTCACAGATCTGTGATGATCTCAGTTACTGAATGGTGAAATAGATTCAGGAGGCTAAGTGGCCTGATCCTATGCTCCCATGTTCCCATCAGTGCTGGGTTAGATCATCTACCACAGATCTTGCAAATCAAGGATCTCTGCTCCTATCTTCTTCAACTATATGAAAGCCATGAGCCAGAGGAGCCCTGAAAAACCTTTGAGAAACTACAGCACAGGGTACCTAATATAGTCTTAGAAAAGGCATGTTTTCACGCCAATGAAAAGAGCACTTCGACGTAACCTGGCAAATCTTTTCAAATTGATGACAGAGCCGACAACATTAACGCCCACAAACTGCTGAAACTGTGGAACCAATCAGAAACGGAGGCAGCCACTTAACCCTGGTGAAGAGGGACCTCAGGCCTTTCCCTCCAAGATTGGGGCGTTAATAGAAGAAGTTGGCTGGTCACTGAGAGAGGTGATGCGATCAGACGTTGTCAGGCCAGATCTGTCAGCAGACTGCTTTTGAAGCAGGCTGATCCAGCTGTGTTCAGGATAGCAACCCACAGACTGTTCCTGCTGAATTATTAATATCAATCAATTTAGAGAAAAAAAACTAACATCAATGAGTAGTCTCTTATCTGCCTGGGATATCATCCACTGTTTGCATTATTGCAGACAATTCCCTAATTATGCTAAGCTGTACATAAGATAATCAAATATTTATAGATAATGCCAATGTCGCAAGCTTGCTCGACAAACCCCTCATAAAGAAACAAAGAGCTCAGTTAATAGCACTCTGAGTTGAGAAGATTACTTGTTCACACTCCATTGCATGACTTTGCCATATAATCTGCTTTGACACTTCAGTGCAGCACAGCAGGAATGCTGCAGTGTTAATGCTGAAGGCTGAAGTGGGCTATTTTTATATAATTGTTATTGCCGTTCCTAAACAGAAACATTGCCCTCTGTGCACCTTTTTCACTTTTACAGTGGTGCTTTTATCTTGCCAGGAACAATGTGGAACATTAAGATCCGTTTTTTTTTAAATGATTGGAAATGTGGCGGGTCATGGGGAGGCGGCTGGAAGCCAGCTGTTCATATTGATTTCACAGACCCACAACGTCAGGGGTTACCACATTATCTGTTCATTGAGGTTAGGGGAGAAAATCCCAGGCAAGTCTTACATCCCTGGAATAAATAAACAGCATGGAGAGAGCATGGGAATATCACTAACCTGGTTATAATCTAATTTGAGTGTATCTATCATATATTTAGACACTTAGACAGTCGTGCTGAGTGTCAGCATTATGGGGGAACATCTCCAGAGGAGCAATTCATTGTTTACGAATAAACTGCCCGTGCTCACTGTTGTGATGTTGTTCGCTATATCCTTTCAGCTGAATGTTGATCTGATTCCCCTGATCTCTAGTCCCAGCAAACTCCTGACTTGAGCCTTGTAGATATAGGAAAATCTTTGGGGAGTCAGGAGGTGAGTTACTCACCATAGGATTCTCAGCCTCTGATCTGCCCTCATAAGTACAGTATGTATATGGCTGGTGCAGTTCAGTTTCTGGTCAATGGTAGACCCCAGGATGTTGATAGTGGGGATTCTGTCAAAGGGCAATGGTTTGATCCTCTCTTGTAGGAGATGGTCACTGCCTGGCACTTGTGTGTTGTGAATGTAACTTGCCACTTGTCAGCCCAAGCCTGGATATTGTCCAGGTCTTGCTGCATTTGGACATGGGCTGCTTCAGCTCCTGAGGAGTCGCAATGCACGCAATCATCAGCGAAAACCCCACTTCTGACCTCATGATGAAAGGAAAGTCTTTGATGAAGCAGCTGAAAATGGTTGGGTCTAAGACACTATAAGGAACTCCTAGTAAATTTGCAGACGATACGAAGATTTGTGGAGTTGTGGATAGTACGGAGGGCTGTTGTCGGCTGCAAAGAGACATAGATAGGATTCTGTGTGAGAAGTGGCAGATGGAGTTTAACCCTGAAAAGTGTGAGGTTGTCCATTTTGGAAGGACAAATATGAATGCGGAATACAGGGTTAACGGTAGAGTTCTTGGCAATGTGGAGGAGCAGAGAGATCTTGGGGTCTATGTTCATACATCTTTGAAAGTTGCCACTCAAGTGGATAGAGCTGTGAAGAAGGCCTATGGTGTGCTCGCGTTCATTAACAGAGGGGTTGAATTTAAGAGCCGTGAGGTGATGATGCAGCTGCACAAAACTTTGGTAAGGCCACATTTGGAGTACTGTGTACAGTTCTGGTCGCCTCATTTTAGGAAGGATGTGGAAGCTTTGGAAAAGGTGCAAAGAAGATTTACCAGGATGTTGCCTGGAATGGAGAGTAGGTCTTACGAGGAAAGGTTGAGGGTGCTAGGCCTTTTCTCATTAGAACGGACAAGGATGAGGAGCGACTTGATAGAGGTTTATAAGATGATCAGGGGAATAGATAGAGTAGACAGTCAGAGACTTTTTCCCCGGGTGGAACAAACCATTACAAGGGGATATAAATTTAAGGTGAAAGGTGGAAGATATAGGAGGGATATCAGAGGTAGGTTCTTTACCCAGAGAGTAGTGGGGGCATGGAATGCACTGCCTGTGGAAGTAGTTGAGTCGGAAACATTAGGGACCTTCAAGCAGCTATTGGATAGGTACATGGATTACGGTAAAATGATATAGTGTAGATTTATTTGTTCTGAAGGGCAGCACGGTAGCATTGTGGATAGCACAATTGCTTCACAGCTCCAGGGTCCCAGGTTCGATTCCGGCTTGGGTCACTGTCTGTGCGGAGTCTGCACGTCCTCCCCGTGTCTGCGTGGGTTTCCTCCGGGTGCTCCGGTTTCCTCCCACAGTCCAAAGATGTGCGGGTTAGGTGAATTGGCCAATGATAAATTGCCCTTAATGTCCAAATTGCCCTTGGTGTTGGGTGGATGTGTTGAGTTTGGGTAGGGTGCTCTTTCCAAGACCGGTGCAGACTCAAAGGGCCGAATGGCCTCCTTCTGCACTGTCATTTCAATGATAATCTATGATTAATCTAGGACAAAGGTTCGGCACAACATCGTGGGCTGAAGGGCCTGTTCTGTGCTGTATTTTCTATGTTCTATGTTCTAGTCATGTAGCCAGTTTTCATGCTCTAAACAAGTCCCTTCCACCCTATTTCATCTCACCCAAACCTGCTGTTCTTTCCTCCCACATGCACTCATTGGAGGCGGAGGCTCCACAAATATCCCCACCCTATCACTCTATTCTCAATCATCCATAAACTGGTGGAAGGGGTCATCAACTGTGCTACCAAGTGGCACTTTCTGAGCAATAAACTGCTCACTGACACTGAGTTTGGGTTTCAGCAGGGTCACTCAGCTCTTGACTTCAATATAGCCATGGTTTAAATAACAACAAATGTCCTGCTAGCCACCAGATACAGCAGGGATGCATTTCCCACGAATCTGAGTTGTCCCACATTAGGGGCATTCATTGGCTGGAGGTGAGACTATTGCCCCTCATTCGAGTGGAAGTCCTGCCTCAGAGCTATGCCAGCCAATCTGATTGGTCAGCGGCTCTGTAGGCCCAGCTGGGATTGGTGGGTACTGCTGGGATAACGAGTCAGCCCCAGGGTCAAACTGCCAGAATGCCAGGACACATGGAATCCTGGGATCTCGCAGTGAGGAGAATGGGGATCAAGATTTGAAGAGCAGGCAGTGATGGAACACCTGGGGTCCCTGACATTAGCGGGGTAGAGCTGCCCAGTAAAAGAGACCCTCTCCTGCCTGAGGCCATAGCAGGATAACCTTCTGAGCTTCCTTTCCCTTCCCTGAACACTTCTCAGTGGTCTCAAAATTGTGGCTGGATTCAGAAAGGGCCATTAATTTCCTCAGCTGGGACCGGGGCAGCTGGATCTTATTAGTCCTTGCCTGTAATTGTAACAATGCTGACAGGTCGAGGCAAACAGGAGGGTGGCAGGAAGGCCATCTGGAGAATTGTATAGGCACCCCTGCCTGAAAATTCACTGCAAAATCTCACCCTATGGGGGAGAGTTGGAGCCTGCATTCGCAGTCAGTGTAAATAGCAACACGGGCCCAAAATCATGTGAGAGTCAGAAAACGAGATGGCCCCTGCGGAGATCTTGTTTTTCGATTTTCCATGCCTGTTGCCTGTGACGCAACAAGATTCTTGCCCAGAAAGGGCAGGGCCTCATTTCAATAATGGGCAGCACGGTAGCATATTGGTTAGCACAGTTGCTTCACGGCTCCAGGGTCCCAGGTTCGATTCCTGGCTGGGTCACTGTCTGTGCGGAGTCTCCCCATCTCTGCATAGGTTTCCTCCCACAGTCCAAAGTTAGGTGGATTGGCCATGCTAAATTGCCCTGAGTGTCCAAAAAATGTTAAGTGGGGGTTACTGGGTTACGGGGATAGGGTAGATACCTGGGCTTCAGTAGGGTGCTCTTTGTAAGGGCTGGTGCAGACTCGATGGGCCGAATGGCCTCCTTCTGCACTGAAGGCCTTCTGCCTTCTTAAGTTCTATGATCAGCGATTTTTACAACGGGTCTTTAAAAACCTGAAGCAGCCGAGAGGATTCTGCCAGGTAAGTCTCGCCCCCGGAGGGAGGGGAACATGCCCAGGTGGCACTGCGAGGGTGGCACTGCCAAGGCGGCGCTGCCAGGGACAGTCCCTCTATGGAGCCCCTGTGCACAAAGTGCCAGAGAATCTGGTGGGTAAGCTCGGCTGTGCAACTGGAGAGCGACATGTTGGTTTTCTCACAGAAACCGACACTCTGACCCATTATCAGAAGATTCCGCCCTATGTGTCAAACTGACAATATTAAAATGACCCACAAAAGTGTTTATTGGAGGCCTGTGTGAATGTTTCCGATCCCTCAAAACAATACAAGATACACATACATACACATGCACGCACACATACAGATACAAAGGGAAAAAAATCATTGCTTTCATGTATTATAAGTTAACTTCCAAACTATTAAGCTTCCCTGGAAAGGAATCAGGCACTGTATTATAAATACACTCAAATGAACATAATTAATTTGATTGCCTTGTTACCCAAATGACGTGGTAAACAACTTGTGACCTTTACCATAATTCTTGAGGGATAATTCTGAAGTGTGTTTATCTATATTACTATTGAGCTGCCTGCGATAAAGAGAAAGATGAGATTTCCTTCCATGCAAATCTTCTCCCTGAGATGTATTTTAACAGCACTGTGAGCATCAGACACCCTGTTAGCCAAGCATGCATGTTAACATCAAATGGCGGCATGACTTGGCTCAATTCCTTGTGCGAAACACTGGGGGTGTCATTCTCCGCCGGCGGGAGCCTCCGTTTTGTCGGCACCGGGGGGTTTCCCGACGGCGTGGGGCTGCCCCACAATGGGAAACCCCATTGACCGGCCGGTGTTACGGAGACTCCCGCCGGCCGGTCGGCGCAGAAATGTGGCGGGGCGGGTAGGAGAATTTCGCCATAGGCATGTGGTAGATCTTGCATATATAAATGTAGAGAGTAAGTGCAGGTCAGTTATTTGGCTGCAGGAGAGTATTCAAACTGAACCCAAACAGGTCCCCAGTGGAGATCAATGTGTATGCAGTACGGGGGCAGCATGGTAGCATTGTGGATAGCACAATTGCTTCACAGCTCCAGGGTCCCAGGTTCGATTCCGGCTTGGGTCACTGTCTGTGCGGAGTCTGCACATCCTCCCCGTGTGTGCGTGGGTTTCCTCCGGGTGCTCCGGTTTCCTCCCACAGTCCAAAGATGTGCAGGTTAGGTGGATTGGCCATGATAAATTGCCCTTAGTGTCCAAAATTGCCCTTACTGTTGGGTGGGGATACTGTGTTATGGGGATAGGGTAAGGTGCTCTTTCCAAGAGCCGGTGCAGACTCGATGGGCCGAATGGCCTCCTTCTGCACTGTAAATTCTATGAAAATCTATGAGTATGGATGTGGAAGTCTAATTTTAAAAAAAATGCTGCAAATGCTCAACACATCAGGCAACATCTGTGGAGTGAGAACCAATGTCAACAGATTGAATTTTACTATCCCTCTGGAGATTGGATAAAAGGTGGGAGGCCTTGTAAAATATTGGTGGAAGGCAATGGAAGGGAAGCCTGATGCCTTCCCGCTGCCACAGATATAGACACCAGCAGGAACAGCTCATACACCAGCCAATCAGAGTTGGTGATCAATGAAGCCAATTAATTGGCCAATTGATTGCCACTTCCCACCATATGCCGGCATTTTACCAGCATTGGGAAAGGGAGAGACCACCAGGTAAACTGTGGCCACCTCCCAGCAGGTTCCGCCCTTTCTGTGTCCCACGGAGCGGCCTCCTGGCACCAACGACCATCGGGGTGGGGGGGTAGGGGGACTCTGGTGTTATCGCTGGAAGGTTCACATCTCTGTTCACGGAAGACTGCCAGCCTGGTCCCCGCACTGTAAAAAGTTCTTACTTGGCCTTCGAGGGTGCCTCAGAGTGAAGGCACCGTCTTCTTCTCCTTGAGGCCTCGGGCAGCGGCCCCCTCTATCGATGGCAGTATCAAAGCTGCCAATCTGCCAGCCCTCTGATTCAGTCGGTACCTCTGAGAAGTGGGCTGCTGCCTTCATTTGGCCTCCACCATCAGGAGGTTAGAAGCTGCACTGTGTGGGAAAAAGTCTCTCCACATGATATTCCCCAGATCCGGAGGAAAGGTTCTTGAAACTAGGGCAGCATGGTAGCATAGTGGTTAGCACTATAGCTTCACAGCACCAGGGTCCCAGGTTCGATTCCCGGCTTGGGTCACTGACTGTGCGGAGTCTGCACGTTAACCCCGTGTCTGTGTGGGTCTTCTCCGCGTGCGGAGCAAAATCCCGAAAGATGTGCTATTAGGTAATTCGGACATTCTGAATTCTGCCTTTGTGTGCCCAAGCAGGCGGCAGAATGTGGCGACTAAGGGCTTTTCATAATAACTGCATTGCAGTGTTAATGTAAGCCTACTTGTGACACTGATAAAGATTGTTATTATTATTAAATCAGAGGAAAGCAGCAGCACAATGGCATGGTCATTAAATAAGGGAGGGAGCCTTTAAATACAACCTGTTCAAACCTTAAATTTAAAAATGTTCTTTTCAAATTCTCCGCAGTTTTCCGTTGGGACCCTCAGTAGTGCGGCGTGTGGCTGATGTTGCACTGAAACAGACAGAGAGGGAGACGGAGAGGGAGACGGAGAGGGCCTCCTAGCCTGCCTGCAGTGCCAGCCCACCTGTGTTTTTTCTTATTTGTTCATGGACCTGGGCGTCGCAGGCTGTGCCAGCATTTATTGCCCATCCCTAATTACCCTCAGGGGGCAGTTAAGAATCAACCACATTGCTGTGGGTCTGGAGTCACATGTAGGCCAGACCAGGTAAGGATGGCAGATTTTCCTTCCCAAAAGGACATTAGGGAACCAGATGGGTTTTATGACAATTGACAATGGTTTCATGGTCACTTGCTTTAGTGATTGCAAGCCAGTGTCCAGTGGCGTACCACAGGGATCTGTGCTGGGTCCCCTGCTATTTGTCTTTTATATAAATGACTTAGATGACTATTTGAGGGTAGGATCAGTAAGTTTGCAGATGACACATATAGGCCGGGTGGTGAACACTGAGGCTGAGAGTCTTGGGTTGCAGGAATATATAGATGGGATGGTCAACTAGGCAGAAAACTAGCAGATGGAATTTAATCCTGAAAAGTGTGAGGTGTTACACACTGGAAGGAGCAATTTGACAAGGAAATATTCAATGAATGGCACCACACTGAGAAATCCTGAAGAACAAAGAGACCTTGGCGCGTTTGTCCATAGATCTCTGAAGGCAGAGGGAATAGGGTGGTGAAAAAGGTATATGATACACTTGCCTTTATCAATCGTGGCATAGATTACAAAAGCAAGGAAGCAAAAGTATAGAACATTGGTGAGGCCACAGCTGGAGCACTGTGTGCAATTCTGGTCACCACGTTATATGAATGATGTGATTGCACTGGAATGGGTGCAGAGGTGTTTCACCAGGATGTTGCCTGTGATAGAATATTTTAGTTATGGTAAGAAGTCTAACAACACCAGGTTAAAGTCCAACAGGTTTGTTTGGAATCACTAGCTTTCGGAGCGCAGCTCCTTCATCACCTGAGGCGGGTTGCCTCACATCCTTTAAAAAGTACCTGGATGAGCACTTGGCACGTCTTAACATTCGAGGCTAAGGGCCAGCAAATGGGATTAAGATTGGCAGATCAGGTGCCCTTCATGCGGCGGTGCAGACTCGATAGGCCGAAAGGCCTTTCCTGCACTGTATTTTTCTGCGATTCTGTCATCGTTAGACTTTTAATTCCAGATTTTTATTGAATTCAAACTTTACCATCTACAGTGGCGGGATTTGAACCTGGGTCACCAAAGCATTACTCTGAGTCTCTGGCTTAACTGGTCTAGTGATAATACCACTATGCCACCACTTCCACAGTGGGTCAATGGATCTCCGAGAGTCTTCTCTCTCGCAGACCAGTCAGAGTGCAGAGTTCCAGCCCAGTAACAGGGCAGTCATGCAATAAAATGGATCATCACATTGTATCTCGTGTGATGCTTTTAAATCCTTTCAAGCTCTCAAACTAATGTGATGGGGTGGCCAAGCAAACTGGGCCATTCTACCTTGGCAGATACCAAGGAAACTCTTGGTAGATTTTCATGGAGTCGGGGACACTCTGTGGAGGGGTTCAGAATGTGGCTGAGGTCCATTTCCGGCTTGCAGCATTGTTGTTTAGGGTACAGCTTTGTTCGGAGAGCGAGTGCACAACCTGCACTCATGACCTGGTTAGCTCAGGTATGTCCTAGTCCTCCACAATTTTCCTGGAGTTAGGCCAGCTTTTCAAAGAGTTATGGTTCAAGGCACCTCAGAGTTTTTGTGAACGATAGCCTGGATGAGGGCATGTTTTGAACGGTAAGTTCAAAAGGTCTTGGCAATGCTGCTCATGCCAAGCTATACTCCTCCATCCACCAGCCATTACCCCTCAAAGCCCTCAGTCAAGGCTATACCACTTCACCCAACCACCATGTGCCCTCATATCCTCTTGCCAATCTATAACACTTCCATACTCATTCAGTGACTATACACCATTTACAGAATCAATGAACACTATAATGACAAATAGTTTGTGTTAAAATAGCTTTAGAAAGTCATTAATTCATAAAAAGTGCTTTTTCTACAGTCCAATAAAAATGTCAATCATCCAGACCCCTTAAAGTATCAAAAGCAAAAACTACAAAAACTTACAATCTCTTTATCTTGTGTAAATAAACATTGTGAAATTGACAGTAGACATCAGAGAACCAGAGTTCTCATTCAAGCAAGGTTTTCCTTAAGGCTTAGGTGATTTAATGCTCTAATGGATGTCTGGGCCCAAAGCTAAGTATGCATATCAAAGCTTGGTGGAGAGCCCAGTGATCCATCAGAGTTCTAACAGAACTAGGCAGGTCAATGCAAGGAGGATGTTTCCGATAGTTGGGGTGTCCAGAACCCAGGGGTCATAGATTGAGGATACGGGATAGACCATTTAAGACGGAAATGAGAAGAAATATCTTCCCCCAGAGAGCCCTCAGCCTGTGGAATTCACTATCACAGGAAGCAGTTGAGGCAAAAACATGAGGTTTTCAAGATACAGTTATATAGCACTTAGGGCGAAGGGGATAAAAGGATATGGGGGAAAGGCAGGATCAAACTATTGAGTGAGATGATCAGCCATGTTCATATTCATAATGAATGTTGAAGCAGTCTTAAAGGGCCAATCCCCCCCCCCCCACTCCTATTTTCAATGTTTCTGTGTTCTGAAATACCTGAGACCAATGGAAAACACTGCTTGATTCTACTAATAATACTTTAAAGGGTCTGGATCATTGACACGTTTATAGGCCAAAGGTAAAATCAGTTTTGATGAATGAATGAGTTTTTTGAAAGTTTTTTTTAACACTTACAATTGTCATAGAAGGATTAGTTGGTTGTATATAGACTGTATATTGGATGAAATGGCATGGGTGTCATTGCTCTGCATGGAGGGTATGAGGGGTCTTGTGTGAGTAGAGGGGCATAACTTGGCATGAGGGCCATGAAGGGCCTTGGGAGAGTAGGTGGAAGGTATAATGTGGCATGGATGGAGCATGGTTTGTGTGGAGGAGGGGATGGAGCGGAAGGGGCGAGAGCTAGTGGGCCTTCCTGTTTTTATTATAACTGGAACCAAGCCCCAACGCACTAAGGCGGGTCTTTCAACCATTCCGCCTCCATTCCCCCCCCCCCCCACCCCTGCCCACACATACCTCAGAACAAACATCTCACCTCGACAGACATTTTCGACAAGGTGAATCACTGAGTTTTCCCAACACCCGCTACTCACCCCAAAGATGAAATTCCAGTCCCAAAACTTCAGTTTTTACAGATAGCAGGCCATAGGGATCTCACCAGCCCTGAATTGAACTACAGTAGCCTTTTTTTTCTCCTATGCTCTAGATAAGAACAAAGAACAAAGAAATATACAGCACAGGAACGGGCCCTCCAAGCCCGTGCCGACCATGCTGCCCGACTAAACTACATTCTTCTACACTTCCTGGGTACGTATCCATCTATTCCCATCATATTCATGTATTTGTCAAGATGCCCCTTAAATGTCACTATCGGCCCTGCTTCCACCACCTCCTCCGGGAGTGAGTTCCAGGCACCCACTACCCTATGTGTAAAAAACTTGCCTCGTACATCTACTCTAAACCTTGCCCCTCTCACCTTAAACCTATGCCCCCCCAGTAATTGATCCCTCTACCCTGGGGAAAAGCCTCTGACTATCCACTCTGTCTATGCCCCTCATAATTTTGTAGACCTCTATCAGGTCGCCCCTCAACCTCCGTCGTTCCAGTGAGAACAAACCGAGTTTATTCAACCGCTCCTCATAGCTAATGCCCTCCATACCAGGCAACATTCTGGTAAATCTCTTCTGCACCCTCTCTAAAGCCTCTACATCCTTCTGGTAGTGTGGCGACCAGAATTGAACACTATACTCCAAGTGTGGCCTAACTAAGGTTCTATACAGCTGCAACATGACTTGCCAATTCTTATACTCAATGCCCCGGCTAATGAAGGCAAGCATGCCGTATGCCTTCTTGACTACCTTCCCCACCTGTGTTGCCCCTTTCAGTGCCCTGTGGACCTGTACACCTAGATCTCTCTGACTTTCAATACTCTTGAGGGTTCTACCATTCACTGTATATTCCCTACTTGCATTAGACCTTCCAAAATGCATTACCTCACATTTGCCCAGATTAAACTCCATCTGCCATCTCTCCGCCCAAGTCTCCAAACAATCTAAATCCTGCTGTATCCTCTGACAGTCCTCATCGCTATCCGCAATTCCACCAACCTTTGTGTCGTCTGCAAACTTACTAATCAGACCAGTTACATTTTCCTCCAAATCATTTATATATACTACAAACAGCAACGGTGCCAGCACTGATCCCTGCGGAACACCACTGGTCACAGCCCTCCAAGTAGAAAAGCATCCTTCCATTGCTACTCTCTGCCTTCTATGACCTAGCCAGTTCTGAATCCACCTTGCCAGCTCACCCCTGATCCCATGTGACTTCACCTTTTGTACTAGTCTACCATGAGGGACCTTGTCAAAGGCCTTACTGAAGTCCATATCGACAACATCCACTTCCCTACCTGCATCAATCATCTTTGTGACCTCCTCGAAAAACTCTATCAAGTTAGAGAGACACGACCTCCCCTTCACAAAACCATACTGCCTCTCACTAATACGTCCATTTGTTTCCAAATGGGAGTAGATCATGTCTCGAAGAATTCTCTCCAGTAATTTCCCTACCACTGAAGTAAGGCTCACTGGCCTGTAGTTCCCGGGATTATCCTTGCTACCCTTCTTAAACAGAGGAACAACATTGGCTATTCTCCAGTCCTCCGGGACATCACCTGAAGACAGTGAGGATCCAAAGATTTCTGTCAAGGCCTCAGCAATTTCCTCTCCAGCCTCCTTCAGTATTCTGGGGTAGATCCCATCAGGCCCTGGGGACTTATCTACCCTAATATTTTTTAAGACGCCCAACACCTCATCTTTTTGGATCTCAATGTGACCCAGGCTATCTACACACCATTCTCCAGACTCAACATCTACCAATTCTTTCTCTTTGGTGAATACTGATGCAAAGTATTCATTTAGTACCTCGCCCATTTCCTCTGGCTCCACACATAGATTCCCTTGCCTATCCTTCAGTGGGCCAACCCTTTCCCTGGCTACGCTCTTGCTTTTTATGTACGTGTAAAAAGCCTTGGGATTTTCCTTAACCCTATTTGCCAATGACTTTTCGTGACCTCTTCTAGCCCTCCTGACTCCTTGCTTAAGTTCCTACCTACTTTCCTTATATTCCACACAGGCTTCGTCTGTTCCCAGCCTTTTAGCCCTGACAAATGCCTCCTTTATCATTTTGACGAGGCCTACAATATCTCTCGTTATCCAAGGTTCCTGAAAATTGCCGTATTTATCCTTCTTCCGCACAGGAACATGCCGGTCCTGAATTCCTTTCAACTGACACTTGAAAGCCTCCCACATCTCAGATGTTGATTTGCCCTCAATCATCCGCCCCCAATCTAGGTTCTTCAGTTCCCGCCTAATATTGTTATAATTAGCCTTCCCCCAATTTAGCACATTCACCCTAGGGCCACTCTTATCCTTGTCCACCAGCACTTTAAAACTTACTGAATTGTGGTCACTGGTCCCGAAATGCTCCCCTGCTGATACTTCTACCACCTGGCCGGGCTCATTCCCCAATACCAGGTCCAGTACCGCCCCTTCCCTAGTTGGACTGTCTACATATTGTTTTAAGAAGCCCTCCTGGATGCTCCTTACAAACTCTGCCCCGTCTAAGCCCTTGGCACGAAGTGAGTCCCAGACAATATTGGGGAAGTTGAAGGTCTCCCATCACCACAACCCTGTTGTTTTTACTCTTTTCCAAAATCTGTCTATCTATCTGCTCCGCTATCTCCCGCTGGCTGTTGGGAGGCCTGTAGTAAACCCCCAACGTTGTGACTGCACCCTTCTTATTCCTGATCTCTACCCATATAGCCTCACTGTCCTCTGAGGTGTCCTCCTGTAGTATAGCTGTGATATCCTCCCTAACCAGTAGCGCAACTCCGCCACCCCTTTTACATCCCCCCCTATACCGCCTGAAACATCTAAATCCTGGAATGTTTAGCTGCCAATCCTGCCCTTCCCTCAACCAGGTCTCTGTAATGGCAACAACATCATAGTTCCAAGTACTAATCCAAGCTCTAAGTTCATCTGCCTTACCCGTATACGTCTTGCATTAAAACATATGCACTTCAGGCCACCAGACCCTCTGTGTTCAGCAACTTCTCCCTGTCTGCTCTGCCTCAGAGCCACACTGTCCCTATTCCCTAGTTCTCCCTCAATGCTCTCACCTTCTGACCTATTGCTCCCGTGCCCACCCCCCTGCCATACTAGTATAAACCCTCCCGTGTGACACCCGCAAGGATATTTATGCCTCTCCAGTTTAGATGCAACCCGTCCTTCTTATATAGGTCACACCTGCCCCGGAAGAGCTCCCAGTGGTCCAGATAACGGAAACCCTCCCTCCGACACCAGCTGTTTAGCCACGTGTTTAGTTGCTCTATCTTCCTATTTCTAGCCTCACTGGCACGTGGCACAGGGAGAAATCCCGAGATTACAACACTAGAAGTCCTGTCTTTTAACTTTCTGCCTAGCTCCCTGAACTCCTGCTGCAGGACCTCATGCCCCTTCCTGCCTATGTCGTTAGTACCAATATGTACAACGACCTCTGCCTGTTTGCCCTCCCCCTTCAGGATGCCCTCTACCCGTTTAGAGACATCCTGGACCCTGGCACCAGGGAGGGAACATACCATCCTGGAGTCTCTTTCACGTCCACAGAAGCGCCTATCTGTGCCCCTGACTATAGAGTCCCCTATTACTATTGCTCTTCTGCGCTTTGACCCTCCCTTCTGAACATCAGAGCCAGCTGTGGTGCCACTGCTCTGGCTGCTGCTGTTTTCCCCTGATAGGCTATCCCCCCCGACAGTTCGAAAGGGATATACCTGTTCGAGAGGGGGACAACCACAGGGGAAGAGGGGGACAACCACAGGGGATACACTTCATTGAAGTATCGAAGTAGGCAAAGGAGCCCTTTTGTCCAGCAATAAGAGCTAACGCCATGCTGACAGGTATATGTAGGCTTTTTTAAAACAATTAAAAATTGAAATGCTATATGAGATCTGTGTGCGATGTTAATGTTTCTGTAGTGGCGAGTGAATTTGAAATTCAATGTGACATGAACAGTATTTTTTAGTATTTTTGGCAGATGTTACTGATTGTAGGATGAAAAGACTTGGGCAGATGTTGGACGTGACTGTTGAGACAGGGGACAGTTTTGGCTGAAAAAGCTCCTGACTCTTTCACCCCTCCCACTTCCTCGCAATCTTCAATTCATCTGTGTCCTCACCCGTTTCAACAACAATAACTTTCATTTATATACCGCATTTAGTTTTGTCATATGGGCAGCACGGTAGAACAAGTGGATAGCACTGTGGCTTCACAGCGCCAGGGCCCCAGGTTCGATTCCGTGCTGGGCCACTGCCTGTGTGGAGTCTGCATCATCTCCCCATGTCTGCGTGGGTTTCCTCCGGGTGCTCTGGTTTCCTCCCACAGTCCAAAGACGTGCAGGTTAGGTGGATTGGCCCTTAGTGACCAAAAAAGTTAGGAGCGGTTATTGGGTTACGGGGAAAGGGTGGAAGTGAGGGCTCAAGTGGGTCGGTGCAGACACAATGGGCCGAATGGCCTCCTTCTGCACTGTATGTTCTGTGTTCTATATGTCCCACAGCAGGAGCCGTGCCAAACAAAATTTGATGTTGAAACACGAACAGAGGTTTTCGGACAGCTGATGAAAACCCTGACTAACGACTTTAAGGAACGTCTTAAAAGGTGAGAGAACTGTGTAGAGGTTTCGGAAGGGAATTCCAGAGCTCAGAGTTGTCGTGCTGAAAGCTATTCCCCAATGGTGACGCCATGGGTGGGATTTTCCATCCCTTCCCGCCAGCAGGATCTTCCCATACTGGCAACACACCCATTCCTCCCCCCACCGCCCCCAGCCCCAAGTGGGTGGGTGATCCATACAAAATGCCATAGACCTTGGCAGGACCAGAAGATCTTGCTGGCGGCCATTTACGAGATGGAAAAACATGCTGCCGGGGGGGGCGGACAGAAAATCCAGCCCCAATTGTCGACTTCACTGCAAACAAAGGTATGTCACAAGCAGCACAGAACATTTACACTCTTTGTGGATCGTATGGAGGAACCTATTGGACCATATCATAGAATCATAGAATCCCTCCAATGCAGAAGGAGGCCATTTGGCCCATCGAGTCTGCACCGGCCCTCTGAAAGAGCATCCTACCCAACCCCAATCCCGTGCCCCATCATTGTAACTCTGTAACCCCACCAAAACTTTGGATATTTATGGGTAATTTATCATGGCCAATCCATCTAACCTGCACATCTTTGGACTGTGGGAGGAAGCCGGAGCACCTGGAGGAAACCCACGTAGACACTGGGAGAACGTGCAGACTCCACACAAACCTGAGGTCGGAATTGAACCCGGGTCCCTGGTGCTGTGAGGCAGCAGTGCTAACTGCTGTGTTACCATCCAGTATATGAAATACTTCATGAATCATAAAGACATAAGCACATGGCAACATGCACGCAGTCAGAGGTTTTCAAAATCCTGAAAAGTTTAGATAGTGCCACAGATGGGGTCAGTGACCAGGGGTCATTGATTTGAAGTAATTAGCAAAAGAACCAGAGGTGAGATGAAGAAAATGATTTGTACACAGCTAGTTTTACAATCTGGAACGAACTGCCTGGTGGGATTTGATTCAATAATAACTTTCAAAAGGGAATGGGATGAATACATGAAGGGAAACAAGTTGCAGGCCAATGGGGTAAGGGCAAGGGAATTGGGTTCATTGGAAAGCTCTTTTAGAATGCTGGCATAGATAGGATGGGCCTAATGGGATCCGTCTGTGCTGCATCATTCTATGATTCTATGCATAGCTGTTTAACTTCAATAGCTCGCAAAAAGCAATTCATAACTCTACTCTTCTCAGGTCAAAGGAAACCTCACAAAAGTTCACATATTGAATATTGTTGGCAATTAATCACAGAATTCCCAAAACTGTTGTAGCACAGAACGAGGCCATTCGGCTCTTCATGTTTGCACCAGTTCTCTGAATGAGCAATTTACCTAATGCCATTCCCCTACTTCACCCCATAACCCTGCATATGCTTCCTTTTCAGATAAGGGGCAAAATTCTCCGGTATCGGCGCGATGTCCGCCAACTGGCGCCCAAAACGCGCAAATCAATCGGGCATCGCGCTGCCCCACAGATGCGGAATGCTCCGCATCTTGGGGGGCCGAGCCCCAACCTTAAGGGGCTAGGTCGGCGCCGGACGAATATCCGCCCCGCCAGCTGGCAGAAAAGGCCTTTGGTGCCCCGCCAGCTGGCGCGGAAATGACATTACCGGGCGGCGCATGCGCGGGAGCGTCAGCGGCCGCTGACGGCATTCCCGCGCATGCGCAGTGGAGGGAGTCTCTTCCGCCTCCGCCATGGTGGAGACCGTGGCGTAGGCGGAAGGAAAAGAATGCCCCACGGCACAGGCCCGCGGATTGGTGGGCCCCGATCGTGGGCCAGGCCACCGTGGGGGCACCCCCCGGGGCCAAATTGGCCCGCGCCCCCCCCAGGACCTCAGAGCCCGCCCGAGCCGCCTTGTCCCGCCGGTAAGGTAGGTGTTTAATCTACGCTGGCGGGACAGGCATTTTAGTGGCGGGACTTCGGCCCATCCGGGCCGGAGAATCGTGCGGGGGGGGGCCTGCCAACCGGCGCAGCGCGATTCCCACCCCCGCCAAATATCCGGTGCCGGAGAATTCGGCAACCAGCGGGATTCACGCCAGCCCCCGGCGATTCTCTGATCAGGCGGGGGGTCGGAGAATCCCGCCCAAGGATCCAATTTCCTCTTGAATACCTTGATTGAACCTGCCTCCACCACACTCTCAGGCAGTGAATTCAAGACCCGAATCACTCACTGCAAGGAGACATGGGGCGGGATTCTGTGATCCTGAGGGTAAGTGTTGACGGTGTCGGAAACGATTACCTGAAGATCAGAGGCTGAATGCCGTTGACTGCTGAAGTGTTCCCCGACTGGAAGGGAACATTCCTGCCTGGAGATGGTCGTGGGATGTCCGTTTATCCGTTTTCGCAGCGTCTGCATCGTCTCTCCAATGTACCGCTGATCTTCGGGTAACCGGTCTCCAAGGCTGCCTTCAGGACGCGCGACAACGCAGAATCGCCGAGCAGAAACTTGCAGCCAAGTCCCGCACACATGCGTATGGCCTCAACCGGGACCTGGGATTCATGTTGCATTACATTCATCCCCCACCATCTGGCCTGGGCTTGCGAAATCCTACCAACTTCCTGGCTTGAGACAATTCACACCTCTTTAACCTGGGATTACCCCATCTCTGGATCTGTAAAGACCTAATTACCTGCAAATGCTCGCATTCAAAGTATCGTCTTACATCTTTGAATTTGTCTATATATATGTTTCTGGAAGATACCTCTTCACTCACCAGAGGAAGGAGCAGTGCTCCGAAAGCTAGTGATTTGAAACAAACCTGTTGGACTTTAACCTGGTGTTGTAAGATTTGTAACGAAGTTCATTAGCCCTGGAATCATTCTCGTGAATCCTTCCTGCACTCTCTCTAATGCCTTTAATCAATAAAAAAGTTAAGTGTGAAAAAAAAGGAAATATGGGGCACGATCTACCTGAATGGGGACAGAGTCCTGTGGTGCTCGAGATTAGCTGGGTGTTTCCCGGCACTTCGAGAGCTGAGAAAAACCCTGTTATCTAACGCCCATCTGAGTAGGTCGGGGGCCACAGCAAAGAACTCACCGACAAGGCCACCTTAGTCCCGTTTTCTGTATCTGCTCGCCTGAACTACCCAGTGCAGCGACAGATCAAGATGCCATTTTTAAATGGTGTCCTAATCTTTCGAGCCCCCAACATGACCCCTGAACCCCCCCAAGCCCCAACTCACTATAAGGTGGTCCCTCCACCCCTGATCCCCCTCCCGCTCCCCACAGCACAACTCGACCCACTCACTACCACACAAAAAAGTGTCAGCCTGGAACTCGATCTGTGCCCCTGTCAGCTGGCAGTGCCACCTAGGCACCTTGGCAGTGCTAGGATGGCACCTAGGTGTCACTCCCAGGGTTCGCAGATGAGGTTAGCAATGTTGGGATACCACCCTGCCCAGAGGGCATTCATCTGGGGGCCTCCAATCCCTTGGGAGACACACATTAGCGTGAGACTAGCTGTCTCACTCTACTATGCAGATTTGCCAGAAAGTGATCCCACACACAATGGGCGGGATTCACTTTATGACATCTCGCAAGATCACGTTCGATCCCGCAAGGCACGGTAAGTCGGGTAGATCCCGGAAGTGGGATCTCCTGGCATCTATCAGCTGTGTTGCACCGCGCTGTGCTGCTTTTCGGTCGGAACGCAAACGGGAGATCCCGCCCACAAACATTTGTTACTTCATCCCTACACAAAACTCTAACCTGCACAAAGTCAGGCCTGATAATAGAAGTAGATTGATTGGAGTTGTAGCCCTGTAAAATGGCTGCTTCCCTATTAATTTGGCCAAAACCCAATTTAAAATGGCTAACCGAAAAGGCTGATGGGAAAAGCAGACAACAGGACACAAACGGACAGCTGCAGGCAGAATATCATATTCGGCTCTGGGGAAGTCGGCCCAGATTGATACTCAGGACTATTAACAGCCCATCAACCCAGACATCTGCAGTTATACTCAGGACTATTAGCAGCCCATCAACCCAGACGTCTGCAGTTTAATCGGCTATCCCCAGGAACAATAGCAACATATTAGCAATTGAATACCGGGCTAGACCTGTCGCCGCCTGCAGTGGCCGAAACAAAGGCAGGTGAACGACCACCCCCCGATCGGGGAATCGCCTCGCAATTGGACGTATCGAACCCAGTGATTGGGAACAAGTCCAATCACTTGGGACTCAGGGTCAAGGGCCGCCCCGAGAGGCGGGAAGCCCCTGGGCCCTATAAAGTGAGGGGCCAAGTTCAGATCGCTCTCTCTCTCCCTTCTTCGCCTGCTCGAGACCTTCGCAAGAACATCAACCAGCAACTGTAAGTTTGAATCCAGCGATCGCTATCCGATAAAGACTCCTAGCCATCGACCTGTATCAGCCTTTTGAATCCCGCGGGCCAGATCCGATTCGATAAGCCATTCATTTCCCTGACCTGGTGGGCTCTTCCTAAAGTTAAGTATTGGCCAGTAGTGATAGGTTTCTATATAGGTAGTAGGATTATTGTGTAAACATTACTTGTTATACATAATAAATGACCGTTGATTTCAATCTTACTAAGCGGTGTGCTGACTTATTAATCATAACTTGAGCTTGAACTACGTGGCGGTATCAGAAAGATACCTGGCGACTCGTGAGCAAAGGTGACATAATCAGAGCTAATAAACTAAGGCTAAAAAGAGCAACATAATTGTCGACTCCGCCGGGACCCGACATAGAAGTGGAAAACCACTCCGGGAGAACCCCAACAATTTGAATAGAATCCAATCGGAAACAAAAACAAAAAAAACCCACAAGTGTTCAAGCGGTTCTGGTTAATAATTCACAATTCGGAAGTGTGTGTATGCATGCGTAACTAACAGGGTTATAAGGTAAAACAATAGATTTTGTTGCGTCAAAACTGTCGGAAGTCTGTATTTTCGGAAATTAGCGCAAGCTACGCATCTACGACATCACCTTAGCCCCCTGTTCCAAATTTGAACGTAACGAGCAGATAAGAGAGATAGCCATGCAGGCAATGCAGGCAATGCAGCGCCTCATGGACCCCGAAGAATTTGCGGTCGCACCGATCAGCAGCGTTAGAGTGGGACAGTGTCCCATTTGGGAAGTGGAAATTCGCAAATTTCTGCAGGGCAAAGGATGGCCCGTGTGGAGCGGTTTCTGTAATAATG
Source organism: Scyliorhinus torazame (assembly GCF_047496885.1). Classification (NCBI taxonomy): domain Eukaryota; kingdom Metazoa; phylum Chordata; class Chondrichthyes; order Carcharhiniformes; family Scyliorhinidae; genus Scyliorhinus; species Scyliorhinus torazame. Next base: position 69,516,845 of record NC_092712.1, on the reverse strand, counting down.
ACGACTCAGGTCCCGGAAGTATAGGGCATACTTGGTGGGAGAACATGAGTGAGATCCATAAAAAGAGCTTAGCAAAAGCGCGCAAGCTGATGGCAATCGTGTCCTGCATGGCACAATTGCGAGGCACAGAGGAGGTCGTCAGGACGCTCCGAAAAGAAATAGAGGGCATACATCGTATGAGTAAAATTGATGTATGCGAGATGGAAAAGGAAAACCTGGAATTGAAAAGGCAGTTAGAAGCCAAGGACGAAGAGGTGGCTGACGCCAAACGGGGTCACCAGTCTTGTCTGGCGCATTTAAGCAGTTTTCAATCCCAGTATGAGAAGGCTTATCAGGACACGCAGTGTGCCATCCTGGTTAAGAAAGAGACGGAGAAGCAGGTGGAGACACTACAGAAGCAATGTAGTGATCTCAAGGCAGCCTTGAGAGCGCTCCACGCTGCAACCACGGAACAAAGTCAGAGTAGCTTAGACCATGCGAAGTGCAGAAAGCAAATTGCAGACCTGCAAGCAATGCTTTCTGTCCAAAAGGGATTCCAAGACACCTTTGGGGAAAGTTTAGACCAGGAAGACGGCCCTGATTGGGAAGAACTGCAAGAGACAACGCAGTGATATGTTCAGGGAGCATGTGCGCAGGGAAAACCCCAAAGGAGAGCACCCCCACCCCCCACACAGCAGGTAATACAGGCTCCCATGAACCCTGTAACAACCCACCGCACCGCCACAGCAAACGAGGCGGAAGTCTTATATTCCACCCCCCTCACAGTGACCCAATTACGGGACACGTGTGCTAAAATCGCACCGTTCCTCCCCGCTTCAGACCCACACCATTTCTTTGCCATCGTCAAACACCAGGCGACCATGTACGGCCTGGATGAGAAAGAGCAGGTAAAGCCTCAGCTTAGACCCATCGGTCGCAGCAGCCCTTCCCAACCCACAGAATGTAGGAGGAGGCACCCTTGCAGAAATGCATACCGCGATCCTGGATGCAATCGGGTATAACCGGGGCGACCCCGTAGACGGTCTAAATAAATGCAGACAGAAAAATTCTGAACACCCCACAGCGTTCGCAGGACGCTTGTGGATTCACTTTGAAGCCGTTTTCGGCAACGTAGATCGTGCCCATTTGTCCGCACACAATATGGGCAAATGGACCCGCACCCTTATCTCCCATGCCACGGAAGCAGGACAGAATGCCTGTAGTAATTATGACCCCTCGGAGGAGGCTCAGAATGAGAAGTGGGTGGTCAAAAGATTGTCCCGCGTTTGGGAACAAGCGGCTCACGGTAAATCCGCAGCTAGAACCCCTGAGGAAAACCAAGCCGCCGCAGACGTGCAGGCAGTAAGAACCATTCTCCACAACCCCGCCTGGGTAAACGAGGGGAAGAGCAGCCCCCCAGCAAAACCGCAAGAATGCTACAATTGCGGACAGTTGGGACATTTTGCCAAAGAATGCAAGGCCCCTAAAAAAACACAGAGAGCCCATCAGACCGGCACTCTCAATAAGAAAAAGGCAGAGCCCATACATAGCGTTAGCGCCCAGTCAGATCAGACAGACTTGACCGGAACGGACTGACGGTGTACAGGCTCCCCCAGCTGGGTCTGCGATACCCTTTGGGATAGGTCAGGACGACCCGTAGTCGCAGCAAAGGTTAGGGGACAGCCGATCGAGCTTCTCTGGGACACAGGAGGGTCCCGCACAACCTTAAATTCCTCCACCCTTGGTAAAAACACGTGGCCCACCACAGCCACTATCACCCTCAGCGGCTTCACAGGCCACTCACAACAGGGACATATCACGACCCCTGTACCCATCCAGATCGGCACCATTAATACAAAGCACCCCGTAGTGCTAGTCGACCTGCCCCCAACAGCAGAGCACATTTTGGGGATAGACTTTATGAACTCTCATCACCTCTCTTGCGATCCAGTCAACCAGTGTGTCTGGAAGTTGGCGAAATCCGCTAGAGCCCCCGCAACGCTCAATATATCGGATTAGATGAACAAAATTAGTGCAGTAGGCGGGTTTTGGTTCAACCCCACCACACTCAGCACGGACCGACAGGTTAGGGCAGTCCTGCAAAAGAACAGGGCAGCATTCGCAACCCACAAACACGACTGTGGATGGATGACCGGTTCCGTACAAATAACAGGACTGGACCCTAGACCCCAGAAACAGTACGGATATCCCCTAGAAGCAGAGGGAGAAATCCTAAAGGTCATAGAAAGCTTATTAGAGGAGGGTGTCCTAAGATCGGTAGCCTCAACTAATAATGCCCCGATTTGACCAGTAAGGAAACCCGACGGATCATGGCGCTTGACCATTGATTATCAGGAACTCAATAAAGTCACCCCCGCAGCAGCCCCCACCGTTGCAACCAGTCCCGAGACCATGCTCAAACAGGGACTCCATGCCCGATATTTCACGGTTTTGGACGTCAGTAATGGGTTCTGGTCCATTCCATTGGCAAAAGCGTGCCAGTAAAAATTTGCCTTCACTTTCCGAGCGCAGCAGTACACGTGGACATGCCTGCCACAAGGCTTCCACAACTCCCCCTCCATTTTCCACCGACAGCTGGCAAATGGACTAGCAAAATTTTCTCGCCCCGAATGTCTGGTACAGTATGTAGACGATCTACTACTGCAGACAGACACAAAGGAAGAGCACATTGAGCTTCTGTCCGAACTCCTGGAGTTACTACATTCCATTGGCTGTAAAGTAAACCCCAAAAAGGCCCAGATATTGGAAGAAAAAGTGGTATATTTGGGTACAATTATCACCCACGGCAAACGCGAGATCGAGCACAAAAGAATTGACTCGATCGCTAAATTGCCCCTTCCCCAACACGTTTCAGCCCTCCGGTCATTTTTAGGACTGGTTGGCTACTGCCGAAACCATATTGACGGTTTCGCCAGCAAGGCAGCGCCCCTCTCAGACCTCCTGAAGAAAGGAACCCTCTGGGAATGGCTTCCGCAGCATACGGATGCTGTGGAATCATTAAAACAGGCGCTCATAGCCGACCCCGCACTACAAGTTCCCGACCTGCTTTCCCCTTACGCCATAGAGGTAGCGACCACAGACCGCACCCTTTCAGCCGTGCTCCTGCAGGAACGGCACGACCAGCTAAGACCCGTAGCTTATGCCTCACGGATTTTAGATGCTGTGGAGCAGGGATTCTCAGCCTGTGAGAGGCACCTGCTCGCAGTTTTCTGGGCAGTCCAGTACTTCTCATACATTACCGGACTGAAGCCCATCACCATCTTGACCGAGCACACCCCCACGCAACTTTTACTAGACGGACGACTTAAAGACGGTACCGTCAGCCAAATCCGTGCTGCTAGGTGGACCCTTCTCTTACAAGGACGGGACATCACAGTCAAACGGACAAAGTCTCACACATACTTAGCGGACAATCTACAGTACCCCGGAACCCCCCATGAGCAAACACCCCCCAGAAAACTAGCCACTCCATCTCAGAACCCCCCTCACCCGGACACGTGTGACCCCATTAGGATTTATGTGGATGGATCTACCACAATCCTGGATGGGCAACGCATAACAGGTTGTGGGATTTATGTGGCGGACGCGCAGGGACGCGCCCTCGAGGAAATCACATTAAAATTACCCGAACACTTAGGCGCGCAGGCAGCAGAGCTTGCGGCCATCGCTTACATTGTAGAGCACCCAGATTCCTTCCCCAGCCCAGCAGACATATATTCAGACAGTCTATACGTCTGCAACAGCCTCACTGAATTTCTGCCCCTCTGGGAAACAAGAGGATTTGTTTCCGCGGATGGAAAACCCCTCCCCTCAGCCCCATTACTCCGCCATATTCTGTAAAAAGCCCAGAACAGGACTTTTGGCATTATAAAAGTCCGCAGCCACCATCATTCCTCCCCCCCGGAAATGTAAAAGCCGACGCACTGGCTAAGGCAGGATCCAGGCATGGGTATTTTTGGAAGCCCCCCGAGAGCGCCCCAGTGAGTGCGCCAGTGAGTGCAGTTCAGGTCGCACAGACTAGGATCGAAGATCTAGTAGAGGCCCAGAAGCAGGATAGCGCTCTCACTGAAATCGTGAAAGGGAAGTTTCCAGTCTCATACGAGAGGTACAGAAATACAATAGCCAGACATGATGGTGTGGTGCTAAAGGACACCCTTTATGTAGTTCCTGAGCAGGATAGGAATCAAATGATTTGTTTATTCCATGATGGTCATGGACACCAGGGAATCAAACCCACCACGGCCCACCTCAAACAGCTTTGTTGGTGGCCTAATCTCAAAGAGGATGTATCCCATTACATCGAGAATTGCCTCATCTGCGCGCAGAACAACCCCGATAGATATGCCAAAAAGGCACAACTCAGCCACACCCGACCCGTTAACGGCCCCTGGACAAACCTCCAGATTGATTTTATAGGTCCATTGCCCCCTTGCAGGAATGGCTATGAATATGTTCTGGTGGTCATAGACACTTTTACAAAGTGGGTGGAAGCATTTCCAGCCCGCACCAACACCGCGAAAACCACTGCCAAAATCCTAACCCACCACATCTTTACAAGATGGGGACTCCCCCGCAGTATTGAGTCGGACCAAGGTTCTCACTTTACGGGACGGGTCATGTAGAACGTCCTCACGATATTTGGCATAATCCAAAAATTTCACATTGCGTACCACCCTCAGTCGAGTGGTATAGTGGAGCGCATGAATCGGACCCTAAAAACCACCCTTCGGAAAATGGTCCAGCAGAATAACACCACTTGGGATTCTGTCCTTCCCTTTGCGCTGATGTTTTTGTGTAACACTGTTTCCACCTCCACAGGTTACACCCCACACACCCTCATGACCGGACGCCCCATGAAAGGGACAGAGTACTTGTTGGGTTTAGACCTGACCAGCCCTGAAGTTACGGCACTCACCCACGAGAAAGCCGTTGAACAATTACTCGCAAATGTAAAAACGGCTCAGTTAGCAGCCGCTGTTAAACTGGGCACTAAAAGAAAACAGAGCAAGGCCTGTTTTGATAAGGCAGTACATGCGACGGAGTATAATATAGGACAACAAGTGATGTTGTCTGTGTATAACCCCAGCACATGTCTGTCTCCGAAATACTCGGGTCCGTACTCCATTACGGATAAAGTAAGCCCATCGGTATACAAAATCAAATACCAAAATGGTAAGACTGCGTGGTTTCACATATACCAGCTAAAGGTTTATGGAGCACAGTCAAACCACGCGCACCACGTCATGCTTGATGCAGCAGACCAAACCCCGCCCACAGCCAACGTAACCACACCAACCCCTTCCACGTCCAGCCCAGACACGGACTCGCCCCCGACTCCACCCACAAACTTTACGCTCCGCCCCGGAACGCCCACAGACTGCAGCAGCACAGACAGCGACTGTGACTCTGACGACAGCCATAGCACGCCTCCCTACTATCCTGGCCCCATACCCAGTGACTCCGACTTCGACTCCAGCGATCCCTTCCTCATCACTTTCTTAAACAAACCACACCCCCGACCACCGAACCACACGGACGACCCCGACTTTGTTCCCACCCAACTCGACCCAACTCATTGGCACCGCGACAACTCCTGCAGACTCGCCCGCAACGACGAGAGCGACCCCAACTCACACCATGCAGCCCTTTCCGCCCTAATTCACTCCAGAGTTTGGCACCCGGGAGAAGGTGACGACCTTGACTCCAAAGCCGCCAACCCCTTTGCGACCCTGTTCGCAACAGAGAACTGAGGTGTCCACATGATGATTTAAAGGAGACACTTGGTGAAAAGTGTTGTCCTTCCTGATGGAACCTGCAGGATGTTTTCCGTTGTTTGTATGTTTGTTTAATGTTGTTCGTCCAACAGGAGAATGTTCTCACCGCCACACACCCATTCACCTGAACTTTTTAACTTTTTCCCACTGACACCCACCATCGCCACACGCCCATTCGGCTGAAACCTCTGAGGACTTGCCTCAGACACCCACCGACACCAGACGCTTGTTCAGAGGAACTAGCCTTTCAGCTGATACTTGTTCGGGTATCAGATGCCCGATCATAACTGCTCTTCTGATTTGACGGGAGATTCAGAACAGTAACCCCACCATGATGACTACATTTTTGTCCGTTCTTGTTTGTTGCTCAGGCAGTGGAGAAACGGCGTGAGACCCGCCCTGCCTGGGGACCCCCCCGTTGGTCAAAAACGCTCGGGTAGGGGACATACGGTATTGGTAGCCGTCCTACCCGGGGACTCCATTCAAATCTTACCCGTCGCGGCCCATACGCACCTCATTCGACCTTTTCCTTTCAAAAACAGTTTTATTTATTTAGGCAACCTTTGGGTTGCTGCCAAATGCTATTTACATCCTAGAACATTTGGATGATAAGCTTGCCTGGTCTACCATTGGGAAGTGTGCCGTGTCCAAACATTTGTTTTGAAAAAAAAATGGGGGAGAAGTCACATATTGTGACCAATTATAAGGGAATAATTGGCCCCAAAGGACAGACACACTAACACACTGGATATTAAACCAAGGTAGTTACAGATACTATGCTTGTTTTACAGAACTTCAGAAGCTCCAGGACCGGAGAAAAACAGAGAACACAGAGAAAGAAAAGAAAGAGGACAGCCATGAGGACTCCTTTCATCGTGCTCAACACTCTTTTTCTGAACATTTGGTTGCGCGGGGACGCGGACCCCATTACTCCAAACCCCCCTGCCGTTAATGTTTCACTGCCCCGCAGTACCGAGGGCCCAGTCACCAGCCACGCTGCATTATCCTGGTGTGCCAAGTTCATAACTTGGTACTCCCTATCGTACGTCATTGAGGCACTGTTAGCATTGGCCATACTCTGCTGTGCAGCACAGACCATGCGCCTCCGCAAGTGGAAAAGGAGAGCGCACCGCGCTCGAACCCTGGTATATCGGATCCGATCCCCGATATTCGGTTATGACCAGACCCCAGACCCCCGCGACCTATGAATAATGAAACATGCACTTGCGTTTTCCTGTAAATAAAAAGAAATGTATGGAAATGTATGATCCTGCGCTTGACTGCCATGCCAGGAAAGAATATATGGAATATTATGATTGTTGTATGTTTAGAGAGATAGGATTATGCAATGCTTGATGAGTTGTTTAGGTAAAGTTAGAGGTTCCCAGTTTTATTTTTTTTTAGATACATGCCCCTGCCTGACATAACGCCCTCAAGAATTGTTTAGGTAAATTTTTGTGCATAGCAAGGGTCAGAGTAGTGGCCATGTAGGAGGTGCCCCCCCCCCCCCCCCCCCGGTCAGGGAATGGAAGAAACAAATTTATGTGATCCTTCACGCTTCGCGTTAGGATCACAAGGCGGGAATGTAGCCACGTAAAATGGCTGCTTCCCTATTAATTTGGCCAAAACCCGATTTAAAATGGCTAACCGAAAAGGCTGATGGGAAAAGCAGGCAACAGGACACAAACGGACAGCTGCAGGCAGAATATCATATTCGGCTCTGGGGAAGTCGGCCCAGATCGATACTCAGGACTATTAACAGCCCATCAACCCAGACATCTGCAGTTATACTCAGGACTATTAGCAGCCCATCAACCCAGACACCTGCAGTTTAATCGGCTATCCTCGGGAACAATTGCAACATATTAGCAATTGAATACCGGGTCAGACCTGTCGGCGCCTGCAGTGGCCGAAACAAAGGCAGGTGAACGACCACCCCAGATCGGGGAATCGCCTCGCAATTGGACGTATCGAACCCAGTGATTGGGAACAAGTCCAATCACTTGGGACTCAGGGTCAAGGGCCGCCCCGAGAGGCGGGAAGCCCCTGGGCCCTATAAAGTGAGGGGCCAAGTTCAGATCTCTCTCTCTCTCCCTTCTTCACCTGCTCGAGACCTTCGCAAGAACATCAACCAGCAACTGTAAGTTTGAATCCAGCGATCGCTATCCGATAAAGACTCCTAGCCATCGACCTGTATCAGCCTTTTGAATCCCGCGGGCCAGATCCGATTTGATAAGCCATTCGTTTCCCTGACCTGGTGGGCTCTTCCTAAAGTTAAGTATTGGCCAGTAGTGATAGGTTTCTATATAGGTAGTAGGACTATTGTGTCAACATTACTTGTTGTACATAATAAATGACCGTTGATTTCAATCTTACTCAGCGGTGTGCTGACTTATTAATCATAACTTGAGCTTGAACCACGTGGCTGTATCAGAAAGATACCTGGCGACTCGTGAGCAAAGGTGACATAATCAGAGCTAATAAACTAAGGCTAAAAAGAGCAACAGAGTTCTACCTGTGTTGTGAATGAATGTTTTTTTTTGCAAATCTCTGACACAGTTGCAGCAATGGGCAGCTTTACTCTGCACTCTAATCTGAGTCAATGTTATTCATAATTTTGTTTGACTGTGCACACGCTGCTTTTTGCAATACATGGTCCCTTTAAGATTTCCGGGCAGCTATGCAAGCGCAGTTTTTAAAGGGGTCGCTGCTTATTTGCGGCCTGTTTGTCCCCTGTGTGATTATTGCTGGACGCCGCACAAGCGCGCACCCATAAAACCTGGAACGAAAGCAGGCTTGGGTGTTGTAATCTTAAACCCTTTTCTCCCTTTTGCTTTCATTTGTTCTATGTTGAAAATTAAAAATTCATTCCCAGTTTGAGTATGCACCTTGTGAAAAATCAGGAAACCATTCACCGAAAATGTAATCGTTAACTGTGGCAGCAGAGGTGATTCGGTACCAAATTTCCCTTTCTCCCGACCCCCATTTTGGAGTTTCGCTTTCTTCCTGTTTGATTTAGTTCTTTTTCCCAAACCAAGTCTAATTTCCCGGCCAAGTGCCAAGACATGTGAGCTGTTCCCGGACCAGTGCCAACCCCGCTCTTAAACCGACAATAGGATTTAATTTCCTCAGAGAGTGTACTGCTTATCATATTTGCATAAAATCCCTTTGTGCCCATTATAAATGCAGTCATTAGCTTGCTTAAAATAAACAGCCCGATGACTACATTAAAATTGCAAATAAAGAGTTTGCAGAATTTTATTTTATGTGGTCTCAAGGTGTGAGCAACATGGTAAAATCTGCAAGTATTGTCCATCTGATGCCTTTTCCCATAATGGTGCTGTTGTTTTATAGCTAAAGCTTGTTGGGACACCAATGGTTACCATGTAGTGATGAATAACATCACATATAATTAATCAGGTGAAGATGGCAGGTTCCCTTTCTTGAGGGGCATCAAACTTGCATTCATATAGCACCTTTCAATGAAATATAATTTGAAGCGTCACTACTGTGGTAATGTATGATAAATGTACCTATGGATACACAGCAAGCTCCCACAATGGCAATAAAATAAATAACCAGATCTGGACCCAATTTCGGGTGATATTGGTTGTGGAATAAATAGCTGTCCAGATACCGTGGAAAACTCCTTTCTTCTTCTTCAAATGGTGCCATGGAATCTTTAATGTCCACCTGAGAGAGGAGATGGAGCCTTTGTTCAGTGTTCAATCTGAATGCTGACACCTCCAAGAATGCAGCACTCTCTCAGTTCTGAAGATCCAGCCTGATTTTGTTCAGGTGCTCAGAGTGAGACTTGCACCCATGATGTTCAGAAGCGGGAGAACCGCCAGCTACACCCAGACTGGCACTGGGATTCGTAAACCAGTTAGGTTTTTATGATAATCATACAGCTTTAATGGTCTGCTTCCTGGTAACAGCCCGCAGTTTCCCGGGACCTCGGAATTCCATGGGGATTCTATCAGCCATCCGGAAAAGTTAAAACAGGAGCCCTGAAGAACCCTTAGAAACCTAGATTTATCAAATAAAACTTTGCAACTTGTCCAGGTGGAATTTGAACTCATACAGAGCTGATTTTAACTTCTGGCATTGTCAGAAAACAAAGGGTACCACTTCAATCATCCGTTACAGGACGATCAGATGGGTGGACATTGGGTGACTGATCTGCTGACATCAATTTCTCACCACCATCAATAGTTAAGCTCTATTCTATGACCTCTGGGTCTCTCGTCCAATACCATTACCCCTGAACAACTATAACACATCTCCATTCATCATAAGAAATTAAATTCCAATGACAATCGTCCATGTGCCAATTTTCCCTCGCCTTACTTTAAGAACACAGCCAGGCAGGGTGGTGCAGTGGTTAGCACTGCTGTCTCACGGTGCTGAGGACACAGGTTCGATCTCAGCCCTGGGTCACTGTCGGTGTGGAGTTTGCACATTCTTCCTATGTCTGCTTGGGTCCCACCTCTATAACCCAAAGACGTGCAGGGTAGGTGAATTGGCCACACTAAATTGCCCCTTAATCGGTAAAAAAGGAATTGGGTACTTTAAATTAAAGAAAAGGAACACAGCCAGGACTCATTGGTGAACCAAAGCCAAAAGATTTTACTCTACCATTTGACAGCAGAACATTAAGCGGCTTGAACAGAATCGTGACTCAGTACTACGCTGTCACACCATGGGTAGGCCACCCTACTCTGAATTAAATATGGCCACCTGTTTGGAGCATAAATTATAGATTGTTATAATCTTAAAAAAAGCTTTGCCCTGTATATGCTTTACAGAACTATATGAACTGAAGGGTTATTAATAGGGTGTGAGCCTTTGCCTTAGTCCCACTGCAGTGTTTGAACCACGCTCCAGACAATTCTGGCAATTCGAGGCTGGAGTTCCGGTTCTGAATTCTGGAATTATATCTGTTTGATGGACACCCACCCTTCTAACCTCATTGCCTGGTTTGTAGAAGCTCATAGCACCGCCAGCTGGTTGGAGGACATACCATCGACTTGTGCTTGGGCAATACAAATTCGTCTTTCCTCAGGAGGCGATGGCAAAAAGATAATCTATCTTGACCGTGCAATTCAGCATTAAAATGTGTGCTCGTCAGAGGGGATTTGCTGGGTCAATTGTCTGCAAAGCCACAATACTTCTGTTTTCCGTGCTTTTCCTTTTCATATATCATTCATTCGCAACCATTCATAAGCCAGCACTGTCCTTACAAATGATGACTGACAGAGCGTGGATTCCCGTCGAGTTACATCACACCAGGAAACATCCAACAACAATTCTGCCTTTCTGTCCGAAATCAGGAAGGAAAACAGTGAGCCCCTCTGTTTCCTTCCACAGAATGTCATCATGAGCCTCTGATCACCCCTTGTCAAGGCCAGGGAAGTGCTTAAAGGATCTGAGTCATTTTAAAGGGAAGTACTTTCAATTGTTCCAAAAAGAAGGGTATTTGCGAAATGTCACAAAGGAAACAAAATCACAGACTCAATTGGAAAAATAAATGTATTCTCTCAGGAGAAGGTGACTTGCCACATTGACAAACTCCACTGCTTTCGCTCGAAAGAAAAGGGCCTTTGTTTCTTTTCCTTGTTGAAGAAGTTGATTATTTTTTTGTTCCGCAAGGAAAATTTTAAACACATTCAATGCCTAGAAATCATGCTTATCTGATGTTATGGTCGGGATGCTTCACTGGTGTGCAAAAAGTGTGGATTTTCTTTCAGCAGGAACCGCATGAGGTTTGGGTGTGAAACACTGGCATAGCCAAATAGACTCTGGGCGCTCATTCAGAACTACCTCTGAAAAAAGGCCAATTATTTTGTGGGAGAGGGGTGGAGGTGATTGTTGGCACCCACAGAACTCTATCCCAGCATGGGTCATCACTTTCAGGGGAGGGGGAAACAAAAATAGATCTACGTTGAATTGTACAGATTGAACTTCCAACTGCACTGTGTGTACAAGGTTTTCAGGACTCGATGACTGAAACTCCTAAAAAAGCCAGAGACCATGGGCTGGATTCTCCACTGGCGGGATCGTCTGTTTCACCGGCAGCGCACTCACGGCAGGTGATTTCCCGATGGCGTGAGGGTGCCCACGATAGGAAGTCCCCAATGGCCGGACGGAGGATCCCGCTGCTGGCGGCGGCACGCCACACCAGAAAACGGGTGTGGCAGGACAGAGAATCCCAGCCCATTTTTAAAATATTCATTCATGCTGGCTGGGCCTTGAATTGAGAGGTTTGCTGGGTCTTTTCAGAGGGGCATTTTAAGAGTGAACCGCATTGCTGTGGATCTGGAGTTACATGTAGCCCAAACCAGGTAAGGATGGCAGATTTCCTTTCCTGAAGTGCATTAGTGAACCAGATGTGTTTTTATAGCAATCGGCAATGGTTTCATGGTCACCATTAGACTCTGAATTCCAGATATTTATTGAATTCAAATGTGACCAACTGCAATGGTGGGATTTGAACCCAGGGCCCCAGAGCATTACTTGCATGCTATAAGCCTGTGTGTTTCAATCAATATCTACAGTACTAACAGCAAGGCTCTGCATTCTGAATCGGCATACCCAGCTGGCACGACAGTATGCTGATAAAAGCAGACACTCACACTCTCAACCGTACAGTTCCTTTGCACAATGATTTTTGAAACTACCTAACAAGTGAGTAAACTACTCAGGGTCAAATGTACGGCGAATGTCTGATAGGCGGATGCCAGGCTATGTTGTCTGCCCAAACTGTAAGCTCCTGCCAAAATTTGGTGTACCAGTACGCACATGTAACCAGACTCGGTACGACACTGTAACATATTCAGAGGGAGCCAGAGAATCTATTGTGTGTGTGGGCAGTAGGTTCAGCTGGTGTGACTGGGCCAGCATTAATCAATGCACCTCAAAACTGGGGCTTGCATTGCAGGTTAACAATAGCTATGGTGTGTGGCAATGTGGCACCTGGGAATTGTGACTGTTTAAACCAACTTAATTTAAATGCAATGTTCTTCTAGCTCCTTAAAAGTTTTAATGGGGAAACAGGTGAGGTGGAACTGAGCCAGATACATTGGCGGTTCCATCCTTGATCTCTGATCTGTACTGAGCCAGACTCAGAGCCAATTTATTTGGTCTCAGTGAATCTGACAGACAGAAGGAAAATGCCACAATTAAAACAACAACTTGCATTAATGTAGCATCTTTAATGTAGGGGGAAGAAAACTCAAGGTACTTCAGAGAGGAGCAATCAAACAAAACTGGGTGGCAAGCCAATGAATGAGATTAGGCAGAACGGTTTATGGAGGGTCTTCAGTGAGATGGAGCGATAGAGGAGTTTAGAGAGGTAATTCCACAGTTTTACAGCGACTGAAGGAAAGGGTGCCAATGGAGGGACAAGGAGAGGATTTTTTAAAAGTGCTCCCACAAGAGGCCGGATTTGGGGAAATGCAGGTTCTGAGGGGGGTGAGAGGTATGTTTTGATGAGTTTACATTAAGAGGAATGGTTGAAATCATGAAAGTAATTAAGTGGAAGTATACAGTGAGAAATGTTAATCTTTCTGAATGGTGAAGCCGATGGATGGCTACCCATGCCAGCCTATTACCGTGGCAACCTTGGAATCTTGCCACTGTGCCATTGTCTCAGACAGGAGCCAATAATCTGGCGTTTACCAGTAGCTTTTGTGATGAAAGAAAAAGAAAATGTTCTGGTTATGAATGAACTACACCAGGGACTCTCTGATCTCTAAAAAGTGAAATGGTATGCATCTCTGAATCAACCACTGTGAATTCCAGACAGCCAAGTGACCGTCAATCATTCCGAGGCGCCCGTGTGTACCAAGCACATGATGCATAACAGCAACTCATCCTAGACTCCCCCAACAACACCTTTCAAAATCGGGACCTCTACCTCATAGAAAGACATGCACAAGCATGCATGCAAACGCCAACACCTGCAGGTTGTGCCCCAAGCCACTCACCAATCTGACTTGGAAATGTATAGTCGTTTGTTCATCGATGTTGGGTCAAAATCCTGGAATTCACTCTCTAACAGCACCGACACTATAGGGAATGCAGCGGGTCAAGAAGGCATCACCTTGTCGAGGGCAATTAGGGATGGGCAAAAATACTATCCTAACCAGCAAGACACATGGGACTGGATTCTCCGCTGTCATGATGCTCCGTTTTGCTGGCAGCCCAGATGTTTTCCGACAGCGAGGGGCTGCCCCACAATGGGAACCCCATTGATCAGCCGGCGAAATGGATCATCCCGCCGGCGTGCTGAACCAGAAATCTGGCGCGGCGGGACGACAAATCCAGACCAAATTCTTTAAAGATTAAAAAGGTGGCCGACAAACACGCTGAGTCTCATTCAAAAGGATGACCATGAACCACGTAAACCAGAAGCAAGGATGAATATCAACCGTTCAGAGAGACCATCAACTGCTCATTCCAGATGCAAGAGAGACCAACCACTCAGTCCACACACAATAGTGACCATCAACCACTCAGTCCACACACAATAGTGACCATCAACCACTCAGTCCACACACAATAGTGACCATCAACCACTCAGTCCACACACAATAGTGACCATCAACCACTCAGTCCACACACAATAGTGACCATCAACCACTCAGTCCACACACAATAGTGACCATCAACCACTCAGTCCACACACAATAGTGACCATCAACCACTCAGTCCACACACAATAGTGACCATCAACCACTCAGTCCACACACAATAGTGACCATCAACCACTCAGTCCGCACACAATAGTGACCATCAACCACTCAGTCCACACACAATAGTGACCATCAACCACTCAGTCCACACACAATAGTGACCATCAACCACTCAGTCCACACACAATAGTGACCATCAACCACTCAGTCCACACACAATAGTGACCAACAACCACTCAGTCCACACACAATAGTGACCATCAACCACTCAGTCCACACACAATAGTGACCATCCACCGCTCCGTCCAAGCACAATAGTGACCATCAACCACTCAGTCCACACACAATAGTGACCATCGACTGCTCAGTCCAGACACAATAGTGACCATCAACCACTCAGTCCACACACAATAGTGGCCATTAACCACTCAGTCCACACACAATAGTGACCATCAACCGCTGCGTCCAAGCACAATAGTGACCATCAACCACTCAGTCCACACCCAAAAATGGCCATCAACCACTCAGTCCACACACAATAGTGACCATCAACCACTCAGTCCACACACAATAGTGACCATCAACCACTCAGTCCACACACAATAGTGGCCATTAACCACTCAGTCCACACACAATAGTGACCATCAACCACTCAGTCCGCACACAATAGTGACCATCAACCGCTCAGTCCAAGCACAATAGTGACCATCAACCACTCAGTCCACACACAATAGTGACCATCAACCACTCAGTCCACACACAATAGTGGCCATTAACCACTCAGTCCACACCCAAAAATGACCATCAACCACTCAGTCCACACACAATAGTGACCATCAACCACTCAGTCCACACACAATAGTGACCATCAACCACTCAGTCCACACACAATAGTGACCATCGACTGCTCAGTCCAGACACAATAGTGACCATCAGCCTCTCAGTCCACACACAATAGTGGCCATTAACCACTCAGTCCGCACACAATAGTGACCATCAACCGCTCTGTCCACACACAATAGTGACCATCAACCACTCAGTCCACACACAATAGTGGCCATTAACCACTCAGTCCACACCCGAAAATGACCATCAACCAATCAGTCCAGACACAATAGTGACCATCAACCACTCAGTCCATACACAATAGTGACCATCAGCCACTCAGTCTACACACAATAGTGGCCATCAACCACTCAGTCCACACACAAGAGTGACCATCAACCTCTCAGTCCACACACAATAGTGACCATCAACAGTTCAGTCCATACACAATAGTGACCATCGACTGCTCAGTCCAGACACAATAGTGGCCATCAACCACTCAGTCCAGACACATGAATGGCCATCAACCAATCAGTCCACACACAATATGACCATCAACTATCCAGTCCAGTCACAATAGTGACCATCAACCACTATATCCAGACAAAAGAGTGACCATCAACCTTTCAGTCTCGGCACAAGTGTGACTATCAACCTCTCAGTCCAAACACAATAGTGATCATCATCTTCTCAGTCCATTCGGGACAGCACAGTGGCACAATGGTTAGCGCTGCTGCGTGCAGCGCTGAGGACCCAGGTTCGATCCCGGCCCCAGGTCACTGTCTGTGTGGAGTTTGCACATTCTCCCCGTGTCTGTGTGGTCTCATCCCCACAACCCAAAGATGCACAGGTTAGCTGGATTGGCCACATTATATTGCCCTTTAATTGGAAAAAAATAATTGGGTAACTCTTAAATTGGATTTTTTTTAAATCTTCTCAGTCCACACACAATAGCGAGCATCAACCTTTCAGTCACAGACATTAGAATGACCATCAACTGTTCAATCCAGACATTAGAATGACCATCAACTGTTCCATTCCAGACAGAAGGGAGACCATTAACCGTTCAGTCCCAAACACAAGAGTGACCATTAACTGCTTCGTCACAAGAGTGACAATTATCTGATCAGAGTGGTGAATCTGAGTAATTCACTACCAGAAAAAGTAGTTGAGGACAAAACATTGTGTAATTTTAAGGAATTAGATATAGCTCTTGTGCTGAAGGGATCAATGGCTATGAAAGGGAAGGTGGGACCAGGGTACTGAACTTGATGATCAGCCAGGGTTGTAATAAATAGTAAATAAGGCTCGAAGGGCTAAATTGCCTCCTCCTCCCTGTATTTTCTATGTATGTTTCTGTGTAGAGACCCCCCATTAGAGAGCCCGCTGCCAGGAAGCCACAGAGCTGTAAAGACAGAGATAGCGAAAAAAATCACTTCTTTAAAACTTACCTGTGCTCTACATCTGCTGGCTTCACCAGTCAAAATAGCACCTGTAAATCCCGAGAAAGTGAAAACGACGGGCGGGATTCTCCGACTCCCCGCCGGGTCGGAGAATCCCCGGGGAGCGGCGTGAATCCCGCCCCACCGCTCCGACGCAGGCTGCCGTATTCTCCGGCGCTGGTTTTCGGGCGGGGACGGGGTTTACAGCACGCCAGTCGGGGGCCATTGGCAGCGCCCCCCCCGGCAGTTATCCGGGCCCCGATGGGCCGAGCGGCCGTCACTTCCTGGCCAGTCCCGCCGGCGTGAAATGGACATAGTCCCACATGGCTGGACACAGCTGGTAGGCCGTCTAGTGGAGTCCTTGGAGGGGCGCAGGGGGGGTGGGGGGGGGGGACCATGGCCTGGCCCGTGATCGGGGCCTACCAATCTGCGGGCGGGCCTGTACCATGGGGGCACTCCTTCCTTCTGCGCCGGCCTCTGTAGGGCTCCGCCATGGCCGGCGCGGAGAAGAACCCCCCTGTGCATGCGCAAGAACACACACCACCAGTCTGCACATGCGCGGAACCACGCCGGCAGTTCTGCGTATGCGCCAACTCACACGGCCCTTCGCCGCTGGTTGGCGCGGCGCCAGCCCCTCCAGTGCCGTCCTAGCCCCCAGAAGTGCGGAGGATTCCCCAACTTCCGGTTGGCCCGACGCCGCAGTGGTTGACGCAGTTCTTGGTGCCTGCATTGGGCCATCCCGCCAATTGCGGGAGAATCCCGGCCCACATATCTAAGGTTTAAACCTTGTTAGATCTTTGACCTGCAAGGCTTTCATTCACATCAATAGTAAATTGCTTGTATTGGGCTGTGATTGACAGGTTGCACACAGTCAGCTGTCTGAATTGTTTAATTCCATTTCCCTTCACGCTTGAATGGATCTCAAGTACCCTGTTGAGTAACCAACCATCATGTTTATAAACATCCACCTATTATTGACAGCTCTTGACTACATCAATAGCAGTTAAGTGCTCTCACTTCCTCTTGTTCTCTGCAGAGAGCACTTTGGGTTGGCCAGAATCTTCATTGTGGGGGTGAAAGGGGTGGGCCTCCGATAGACTTTGGGGGTACGCATCTTGAAGACATACCCCTTGGCCACCACGAGGTCCTCCACCCATATAAATCCCAGCCCAGAGGGCCTGAGAATCATGGAGGCGTGGAGAATCCAGTGCCCAGCCCATTAATAGGATGCAAATGGGTCAATTTGACCTATTTGCATCCTCCCGGGGCTGAAACCTCGATGGCGCTGGTAGTGGGGGACCGGAGCATTGGAAAAGTGTCGCGCCGATCCTGTATTTTCCCCCAACATTTGATTCTCCTGTGTATCGGAAACTCCATTACCGGTGGCGGGTGTCAGAGAATCTAACCCATAATTTAGGCCTTTAATACAGACCGTTTCAGTCCTGTGGTAGCAGCGAATTTCAACCATGGATCCTGCTGCTGATCACCATACAGTTGTTTACACTGGTAAGTGATTTCATCACTATTGGTATGTTACAAAGGATATACGACATACACACAGGCCATTCATCCAACCAGTCCATGCCGGTGTTTATGCTCCACATCCTCCACCTTTCCTCAGCTGAATCTATCAGTATAACTGTTCATTCCCTTCTCCCTCATATGCCATGGCAGGTCACAGGATGCAACTGTACCGCAATGCCCCATTTGTTGAATATCCTTTCATGTGCCATGAGTCCCACTCTATCTCAGTACAGCTGAGTGGTGTAACAACAACAATCTCTTCCTCAATGTCAGAAAACTAAAGAGCTGGTCATTGACTTCAGGAAGCGAAGTGTCGTACACACCCCTATCTGCATCAATGGTGCCGGGGTGGAGATGGTTCATATTCCTAAGTTACACATCACCAACAATCTGTCCTGGTCCACGCACGTCGATGCTACGACCAAGAAAGCGCAACAGCGCCTCTACTTCCTCAGGAAGTTAAGGAAATTTAGCATGTCCACATTGACTCTTACCAATTTTTACAGATGCACCAGAGAAAGCATCCTATCTGGCTGCATCACAGCCTGGTACGGCAACTGCTCGGCCCAAGACCGTAAGAAACTACAGAGAGTCATGAATACAGCCCAGTCTATCACGCGAACCCATCTCCCATCCATTGACTCTGTTTATACCTCCTGCTGCCTTGGGAAAGGGCAGAATAATCAAAGGCCCCTCCCACCTGGGTTATTCTCTCTTCCAACTTCTCCCATCGGGCAGGAGACACACAAAAGTCTGAGAACATGCACTAAAGTTTCAAAAACAGCTTCTTCCATACTGTTACCAGACTCCTGAATGACCCTCTTATGGACTGAACTGGTCTCTTCACTCATCTTCTCTACTGAGTAGCATTGCACTTCGCATGCTTCACCTGATGTCCATGTCTATGTATTTACATTGTGTATTTATCATATGTCCTATGTTTTTATGCATGGAACTATCTGTCTTGACTGTACGCAGAACAAAACTTTTCTCTGTACCTCAGTACACGTGACAATAAATCAAATTCAATTCAGTTCAATTCAATTCAATGCTGCCTTTGATTATATTGACAGCAAAAGTAAAGACACCGAAAGTGGATAATTGGAGGAAAGGAAATGCTCTTCAATCCACTAGCATTGGGAAATACATTTACTCTGTCATAACATCAGAGTTAATTTTTAAAAATTATTTCTGTAATATGCTGTGTTTTCATGAATTGTTCGAGCAGATTTATGAATTCCAGGGACTGCTGTTTGCATTGATGACAGTCCCATACTGATATGATTTACTGCAACCTATGGGCAGGGAACTGAACTTGGTTTGTGATGCAGAGCAAGGTCAATTCCCGTACTGGCTGAGGTTATTTATGAAGGCCCTGCCTTCTCAACCTTGTCCCTCACCTGAGGTGTGGTGATCCTCAGGTTAAATCACCACCAGTCAGCTCCCCCGTGAAAGGTGAAAGCAGCCTATGGTCATCTCGGACGGGGGCGACTTTACTTTATAAGAGTAGGGCACTGATGCAAACATTTTAATCTGCTTTTGAAGGCTCGTATTTTGCACCAGCAAATACAATATTGAAAGCATTGGAGTACCTGCACCATTTCACTTTTCCAGCCACTCTCGCAATAGAGAAACAAGGTTGCAAGATCGTTGCTCAAATTCCTGCCCGCCAAATTCTGCAAGTGTCACTCTATGAAAGATGTCAACTGTGATTGAATGTATTCCTGGAGGTTTCATCACAGGACTTGCCCCCACAGTCCTGCCATTTGTCAACTAACACATCGATTCTTGTGACGCACAGCCTTTCTACACCAATTGGAAAGCGAAAAGACTCATTACCCACTTGACTGTCAGAGAAATTGCCTTCCCCTCCCCCACCCATTTTCAATATATTTATGACTGGTAAAGAGAAATGGTCCACGAAAACTTATGTGGCTGAACGGCCACCTAAGATGGCGTCCTGCAAAGGACGCTGGGAACTTTAGCCATGTATAAAGACAAGCAGGCTGCAATTCAAATAAACATTGATGAGCAAGCTGCAGCCCAGACTTTACAATACACAGGGAAAGGCCATCTCCAGGGACAATAGAACTATCCTGTCAATCATACTTGTTCATCAGACACAGCGGCACTTAAACTCCTTATTTAGAAGAGCCTACCTGCCCCCAACACTTGCAGGCATAGCCACTGAGTGCTCACCCCAAAATCGAAGTGGCAGCCCCTGGTTGGACTTGATCGATCAGGGTCATTGAGCCTTGATCAATTGATTGGCAATGACCCAGGGACCGCGCAAAAAGGCACAAAACCCAGCAGGTTAAAAGGTGCTGCCCCACCTTAGAATCTCTTTCTTTAGCAGCAACGAAACAACGGTGAAACAACGGGTTAAAGACGCACTGTGGTAGCAATAGCTAACAAATATATATCTTTTTTTTCGTATCCCTATGAGTGCACAGCACTATCCTGGAGATTTATCTTCAATTTCTGGAGACATCAGGTGCTTCCTGTGTTAAGTAGGGTTAAGAGACATTCCAATTAGTTGTCTCATTTATGTTAAGTATCCAATAATTGACACTGGTATGTAAAGGGACTTCAGGTGGCCTTTGTGTCAGGTGATGTGATGTTAAGAGTTTTGTGCAGAGTCTGTTGAAGTAAATTAAAGGTGTTTGTGGAAAAGCAGCAGAACCTTTGACTATTTACACAACAGCAGCTAAACGTCGAACACATGGTAGCAGAGGACGGTTGCTGTGCAAATGTGAAGGATTGAAAGATACAACTTCTCCAGACCAAACCAAAGAGAAGAAATCCCCCCCCAAAAAAACAGATATATGGCTGAACCTAGGATAAAGATGGCCGAATATGACTACCCCCCACCTTATTTTCTGAAAGGGGATTGTATGATCAAGGGAGAAGTGCAGTCATTATGTGGACTAAGGTAACTGCCTTGGGAAAGAGAAAACAAGGTATCGCATTGGCTCTTTCTTTATCTTATGACAGTAAAATCCGAAGCAAAGTGTTTTCTGAGCTGGAATTGGAAGAGTTAGACTCAGAAGAAGGTCTGGAGGCTCTATTAGGTTATATGGATAAGATTTATAAAAAGGGTGACTTGTTAAGTGCAGATGAAGCATGGTCGGATTTTGATAGGTTCTGGAAAATAGAGGAATTATCCATGGAAGACTATATAATGGAATTTGGCAGACTATATAAAAGGCTGCAGAAACACAACCTGGAATTTCCACAGTCTGTGTTGGCCTTTAAATTACTTGACTGTGCTAGAGTGAGCAACATGGATAGGCTCCTGGATTTGACAGGAGTTCAGTTTGCGGATAAGGATACCTTATTCGATCAGATGACAGAAACTTTAAAAAAGACTTCTGGGGAAACATTTCATCATAGAATTTACAGTGCAGAAGGAGGCCATTCGGCACATCGAGTCTGCACTGGCTCTTGGAAAGAGCACCCTACCCAAGGTCCACACCTCCACCCTATCCCCATAACCCAGTAACCCTACCCAACATTAAGGGCAATTTTGGACACTATGGGCAATTTAGTTTGATTCAATTTGATTCTGATGGCCCTGATGACCCACATAGGTCAGTCTGCAATAAAGCAGAATATGGAAAACACACGACTAACAGGATGGCGAAATTTCACGCTACAAACAGAGGGCGATCAGGCTCCGGAATGTATGAAGACAGAAACCCAGTTAGAACCTACAATAGGAAGATGAACCCCAGAAATGCCCAGGCTATGATAAATCGATGTTTTCGATGTGACTCTCAATACCATTATGCTTTCAACTGCCTGACACGTTATAATAGAGTGTTTGAAGCGAAACATGACATGGAAGAGTCAGAAGAGGAAAAAGATAGTGACCAGAAAGAAGGCATTGTCCTATAACAAGCAGTTTTACGCCGGTAATGAGAGTGTTGGTTGTAGAATCCTTCAATTGTATTGGACAGCGGCTGCACATCTACTGTGTGTGGAATTGACTTGTTAAAATGTTACCTGGACTCCTTGTGGCCATGGACCTTAAGATCTGGGATAAAGCCAATAATATATTTATTTTGCATTTTGCAGATTTAGCAACCAGATTTAGTCAATCAACGATTGTACGAAGTAAAGAAAAGAGAGTAATTCTGGATCAAATTGTGGAAAAATGGATAGGGACAGGAATGGGCCCACCGGCAAAATTCCTTATGAACAATGGGGGAGAATTTGCTAATGATGAGATTAGGGATTATGTGTGAAAATGTCAATATCACAGTTATGAATACGGCTGCGGAAAGTAATGGTGTCTGTGAAAGTAACCATGCTCCGGACAACTTTGGCAGATAGACCAAACTGCAAGTTAAATTCAGCTTTAGCATGGGCAGTACATGCAAAGAATTCATTGCAGATGGTTGGGGGCTATAGGCCCTATCAATTAGTGTTTGGTAGAAATCCTAAAATTCCGTCCATCTTAGACTTCCAGCCTCCAGCTTGGGAAGGGACTACAATTAACTCTGCTTTTGCTGAGCATTTAAATGCATTACATAGCTGCACTACAAAATGATCAGGGGGTTAGAAAGGGTGGACAGTGAGAGCCTTCTCCCGCGGATGGAAATGGCTGGCACAAGGGACATAGCTTTAAACTGAGGGGTAATAGATATAGGACAGAGGTCAGAGGTAGGTTCTTTACGCAAAGAGTGATGTGGCCGTGGAATGCCCTATCTGCAACAGTAGTGAACTCACCAACATTGAGGGCATTTAAAAGTTTATTGGATAAGCATATGGATGATAATGGCATAGTGTAGGTTAGATGGCTTTTGTTTTGGTGCAACATCGTGGGCCGAAGGTCCTGTACTGGGCTGTATCATTCTATGTTCTATGTTCTATAGCAGTAGAACACTTTTTTGGAAGCAGAAGTCTCTGAAAGAATTCACAGAGCTTTTTTTAAAAATAAATGTTTTCCAATTAAGGGGCAATTTAGCGTGGCCAATCCACCTACTCTGCAGATCTTTGGGTTGTGGGGGCGAAACCCACGCAAACACGGGAAGAATGTGCAAACTCCACACGGACAGTGACCCAGAGCAGGGATCGAACCTGGGACCTCGGTGTCATGAGGCTGCAGGGCTAACCCATTGCGCCACCGTGCTGCCAGAGCTTTCAGACCTAATATACAGCCATCAGGTGCTGTTTTTCAGCAAGGAGACATAGTATACTACAAGAGACACAATTTTAATGAATGGAAAGGCCCAGAGAAGATCATAGGCATAGATGGCAAAACAATTATTTTGCAACATGGCAATCAAACTGTGAGGGTACATTCATCAAGAATAATGTGTACAGATTGCAAATTTTCAAATTTAGACAGAGCAGACAGACATGACGAGGAACCAGAGTCATCTGATATGCACGTGTTACAGAACTATGAGGACCAGTTAACTGATATAGACAGGGTTTCTGTAGAGGAACACAATACTTCTGATGAATTAGAACAGCCCATTTTTCCGAAAGGACAACTGCCAAATGTTGGTACAAAAGTGACATACTTGCCTGAAGGGTCTAGTCAATGGAAGGATGTAACTGTTATTAGTAGAGCAGGGAAGGCCACTGGAAAGTATGAACATTGGTTGAATGTACAGCATTCAGGGGAGGGAGTCAAGACAATGGATTGGGAACACGAAGTTCAAAAATGGAGGGCACAGAAACGCAGTGCCAGTTCAGATAGTACGTCGGATAGTGAACAGGTCTGCAGGAAAAGGTCGAGAACTAATGAAAGTTAATCCCACAGCAGAAGAGAAAGATCAAACAGTAGCATTACAGAACGAGATACCAGGTGGGAGAGGTGACGTAGTTTCTCAAGATCTCGGAACATGAGTAAGACTACAAATACTAATAGGAGTAGAAGCCCACATGCACATGAGATTTTGGTGGCTTCCAATAAATAAGATGAAAAAGTTATCAAAGGTGCCAAACTGCAAGAACTGCATAGTTGGAGTGAATTTGGAGTATACATGGAAGTACCGGATAGGGGACAAAGAGCTCTATCCCACAGATTGATTTACACGGAAAAGGTTCTTCCGGATGGAACTTAGAAGGCAAAGGCCAGGCTTGTGGCAAGGGATCTGAAGAAAACTTAGAATATCAGGATTTAAGGGTAGACTCACCTACGGCAGGAATCGTTATTTCAAAGATCTTCTTGGCTCTATTAGCCACAAAGGCATGGGAATGCAAATCTATAGATATAAAAGCTGCCTTTTTGCAGGGGCATCAGCTCCAGAGAGACATTTTCTCCGTTCTACTAAAGAGGCAGCTAACACATAACGGGTACTCTGGAAGTTGAACAAATGTGTATATGGATGGAATGATGCGTCTAGAGTCTGGTACTTTTTGGTAAGGTCAGTTTTGTTAAAGTTAGGCTGTTGCCAGTTGAAAGCAGATCCGGCAATGTTTTACTGGCACCATAAAGGAAACCTTTCTGGCATCTTTATGATGCATGTCGATGATTTTTTGTGAGGTGAGACTAATGATTTTGAAGCTATTGTAATCTCTGATTTGAGGAAAGAATTCAGGGTTGGTAGTCAGGCTTCCGGTGCATTTAAATATATGGGACTGGAAATCGGACAGACTAAGTTAGGGGCAACTTTACGTCAGCAATCTTATTTGGAAAGCATCAGCCCAATAGCAATTAGTCGTGGCTGGGTTTCACAAAAAGACACAATGGTTTCAAAGATGGAAAAAGAGCAACTGCAAAGTTTAATTGGGCCACTGAATTGGTTAGGTAGACAGACTAGACCAGACATGAGTTTTGATGTCTTAGAGTTGAGTACAAAAATGAATGATCCCAAAGTGGAAGACATAATAAGAGCAAATAAAGCGTTGGTCAAACTAAAAATGAAGGAGTGTGTTTTGAGGTTCCCGGTTTTGGGTGACATTAGGCACTTGAAACTCACAGTATATAGTGATGCGTCCTAAGCAAATTTATGTGATGGGTTTCAAGCGCAGGAGGTTTTATAATTTTCCTTTTGGGGAACAGTAAATGTTGCCCTCTTGTGTGGGAAACAAAAAAAATGGAGAGTGGTCAAAAGCACTTTGACTGCTGAGACTTTAAGCCTTGTAGAGGCGGTGGATATGGCCTTTTATATATCTCAGATATTGACAGAAATTTTGGGATTAGGGGATTTGGGTAATATACCTATTGAATGTCACATTGACAATAAATCCCTGTGGGAAAATGTGCACTCTACAAAAAGTGTCAATGAAAAAAGGTTAAGGATAGACATCGCAAGTTTGAAGCAGATGTTCGACAGAGGGGAGATAGCAAAAATTAAATGGGTTGACAGTAGCTATCAATTATCAGACTGTTTTACAAAAAGAGGGGCTAGCTCACAGAAACTTTTGGATATTGTTAATGGCCTTGCAATGGCCTGTTTCTGTGACTGTTTTTTTAATCCAAAAATGAAAAAAAAAGAAGGGGAGAAATTGCGTGTGTGTTTTTGAGTTTCTTGTAATTTTGATTTCACCTAATTATTTTTTTCTCCAAGGAAGGGGAGACTGTTAAGTAATGGGTTAAGATACATTCCAATTAGTTGTCTCATTTATGTTGGTATCCAATAATTGACTCTGATATGTAAAGGGGCTTCAGGTGGCCTTTGTGTCAGGTGATGTGATGTTAGCGTTTTGTGCAGAGTCTGTTGAAGTAAATTAAAGGTGTTTGTGGAAAAGCAGCAGAACCTTTGACTCTTTATACAACAGCAGCTAAACATCTAACATACTGGAGGGTTGGCATCTCTACCCTGTGGATGTGAGACAGTGAACATGCAGGTTTTGCCAACAGGTAATGAATTGGTTCTTATGTTTTCAAGTTCACACTGAAGAATATCATTCGCCATTGGTTGTTTAGGAAAACCTCCGACAATACTTTAGTGTCACTTTAATTTACTGCCCAAAACTCTGAGATTCAGTCTCCATAAGATGTCCAAAAGACATCTTAGATTCTGTCCCTTTTGTCTGATTGACATGAACACCAGAAAATCAATGAAACAGACAAAAAAAAGACTGCTTACCTTTGCACTGACATTGGACTGCCTTAGTTAGAAACTGAAAAGGAGACCTGAGCTATGTTAATCTGTCCCCTCACAGCATATAAAATGGCTGCCTCCATCTCAAAATAAAACCAGCTACAGTTCTCCATTGTAGGATAGGCATAAAAGGTTAGGTGTTTTTTGAGTTCACATCACCTGCAGTGAGCCTTGCTAGTTGGAAGCTCATCGGCCCACTGCTCATGGTTTTACAGCCATTAAATGATAGTGTTGGAAAATACCACATTACACCAGTGCCTGAATCTCCAGCATGAATTCCTGCAGGACTTCTGGCTACTAATGTCCTCCTTTAAGACACTCCTTAAAACCTACTTCTTGGCTTTCGGTCACCTGTTAAGACCATACGACCATAAGACATAGGAGCAGAATTAGGCCACTCGGCCCATCAAGTCTGCTCCGCCATTCAATGGCTGATATCATAGCTGGTATTTTTCACATCCCCAACCTCCTGCCTCTCCCCATAACCCCGATTCCCTTATTACTTAAGAGCATATCTATCTCTGTCTTAAAGATACTCAGGGGCTCAGTTCAACCTTACTAATTTAAGATGTGACCTAGATAAATGCATGTTGTTATTGTTCAAGGTAGAACATTACCTACTCAAAATACGTTCTCATGCAGCCTGTATCAGGTTATCGTTGGTACTTCTGCGATTAATGCGTAAGAACAAATCTTCTTTTTTTTTAATGTACTCTCTTGATTGCTTTTCAAAGTATATTGGAAGCATGGCTGATTGGTAGTGTTTGCAGTGGGCTGAGTTTTTTTCAGTTGAGTAGACACGAGCAGGACATCAGTCATTTGATGTGTTAGTGTGATTAGAGACCCACATTTTTAAATTGCGAAAGAAAGAAAATTGGGGTGATGAAAACTCTTTAATTGAGGGACCTGACAATCGAAAACAAATGCAAAATCACATTTGCACAGTGTACAGGGATTCTGAAGGTTCCTGCTGTAATAACAAGTAGCCACTGGTATCCCCTGGGGAACTAGTAGCAGCATCTGAGGCCTAGATGAAAAAAAACCTGTCCATAAATATAAAAATCATTTACATACTACAAATGAAATAGATACATTTGGTAGAATAATGAGCAGCAAAAAGATCTAGCAAGCATATTCTGTCAATACTTCCCAGTTACATTGTAATTCTATTCAGTATTATAGTCTCATTTAAATTTTAATTGATCTCATTAAGTTCAGTTATTCCCCCTAATTGCAGCTTTAGACAATGTCTGCTTTTCCTTCATTCTTATTAGCTTTTCTTAAATAGTTTGTTACCCATGCTCTGATCAAGGCATAGACAGGTCAAATAAAGCTTGGGAAGGTCAGTAGCCTTGTGTGATTGTTACAAATTAATTATTCATAATCTGGTATCTAAGATCCTTAGGGAGGTGGGAGGAGCAATAACCTTGGTGGTAGTTATGGTATCTCTAACCCTTAGTAATAACTGCAAAACAGTCATTGTGGAAAAAAACAGGTCACAATAAAGTAGGACACGTCCTTTTCACGAGGCTGAAGTAACCCAGTTTTCCCTTTGCAGTACCTATTTTAGCAAGAAGTAGCGTGTTTGATATAATGATCCAGACTGGACCGAAAAACAAGAAATTGATTTCTTGCCAGACAGACCCCCAAAAATCCAAAGATAAACATTGAGATTTTATGCTAATACATTCATGGTGTGAACATTTTGGGTGACATAGTTAACACTTGCACACAGGAACAATACATAAATGTTGCCATCTAGCCTGAGATTTTATGCCTGATTATTTAAAGATATATTTGTTATTTTTCTCTGTTCCTCATTAAGCGCCTAGTTTTAATGCCAGTAATGGATTTGAGTTAGATCTTATTTCATTAAATGTGAGATCCACCTCGCAGTGAAAAGTTATTTTCCTCGGAAAGAAGAAACTCTATATTGTACAATTAACTCATACAGAACAATACCTGCATTTATTATACAGGCTGGCTTGTCTTGTTATGCTTCTCGATCCCTCGAGTTACTCCTCCTTGGATACCACTTGGGACACAGTCAGCATGCTGGGGTCAGAATCTTCCTTTCTGGACTATAAATTCGGTGGCACAGAAGTGAGAGTGATTTCTGCTGGGGGGAGGGGCGGGACGTCTGGTCACACATGATATTGTATCCTCCGAGGAGCTTGCTGATTCTCACGGTGGGTGGGGGGTTGGGGGGGGTGGGGTTGAGGGGCCAGGTAGAAAGTTGCCGACCCCACCGTCACCTCATGGGGTCGAAGGTCTGAGAGCAATTTTTAAAGGGCCACTCATTCACTATTAGCACAGGTGCATCAGTCTGGCTGTCATTCAAGATTCTGCTACAGCCTCCCTGCAGACTCCTCCAGACTGCCCAAGAAAGCCAGGAGATACTGTTTCCCAGGGATAGCAGAAGGAGGCCCTCCTGTCTGAACATGGCAGCCTGGGTGGAGATGGCAACAGAGGAAATGTCTTGGCGGCTTACTCTGCCTGGAATCTGTTAGCTATCTGATTGTCACGAGACTCTCCTCCACATCGTACCCTTGCAATGGCCTCTGCATGAGCCTCTGCGATAGATCGACCCTCGTCATCACCATCCTCGACTCATCTCCATCATCAGAGGAGACATCTTAGTCATCCATGAGTTCCTCAGCTAAGGCATCCCTACAGTTGTGTGGAGCGCAGCAGACAGCGATGATGGGGATGCTCTCTGCGGTGAGTATTAGCGTGCCCCACCTAGTGATCCAAACATCTGAACCTCGGCATTAGGAAGGCTATCGTCTGCTCAATCATGGACCTTGTGGAGGTATGTGCTGAATTATAGCTCTGTTCAGTGGCATTCTGCAGACTGCAGGTTGACATAATCAGCCCGGTCTTCTGGGGGTATCCTTTGTCTGCAAAGAGCCAGTCCTGTAATCACGGAGATGCTTCAAAAACCTGCAGCAGCAGGGAGTAGTGCACGTTGTAAGTATTATGAGAGCTCCCTGGGAACCGATCACAAACATTCATGGTTTTGCTCTGTGATCGCATATCAGCTGCACTTTTAAAGAATGGAAACATTTCCTATTGACGAATGTGACTAGCAATTGCTAGAGTTCTCTGAAGGCCACATGTGTGCAGCCTCTTGTACTACAGGAAACCAGCGAATGCTGCAATACACAACATTCTCGCAGCCTATCTTTCAGGATCCGGTAGGAGTTGGACAAATTGGTATGTTCTCCTGGACAGGGCATCTGTCACCTCCCTGATGCACTTCATGTCGCTGAATGGGACATGCCACATAGGTTCTCCGTGGCATCCTGGAAGGAGCCAATTAAGTTTAAAGTGATGGTGACCTTTAATGCCACCGGTATGGAGTTGCGTCCGAGTCCTTGCGGCTTCAGGTCCTCGTGGAGAAACTGGTAGATGTGAGCAACCACATTCCGAGATATCCAATTTGACATCATTTGCTGATCTGTAGATCGCTATAGCACCTGCGATATACCCACAGTCAGGCTAATACCCACTGTTGCAGTGGCCCCTGGTTGCCAGAATCTTAATCTTCTTAAGGCTCCTCTAAATCTTGCGCTGAGGCCATTGCTCCTCCTGGCCCTGTGCCAACCAGTGCCAGTCCCTCCTCCTCTTCTGCATCTGAACAAGATTCAGTGAAAAGGTAGGGTTGCCTGAAGATGGAAACATCAAGACCTTGGTGGATCTGTAAAGGAATTGCAGTATTCAACCTCGTGAACATACTGTCTCCATCCCAGAGTCCCTGGGCCAGTTCTAAGCCCTGTGCCTGGCTTTCCTCTCGATATTGCATCCCCACTCCACCCCTTCCAGGTGAAGGACATCCTGGAGGACCAGAGATACGTGTTCCTCCCATTCATACATAACAGTACGTGGAGACATTGCTCTTTGACTGGGGTGATGACAGCCATTTGTGAAAAACCTTCCTCAGTCACTATTCGGCATTCCTCCATTATCTTTGAGACTCTATAGAGAGCTGTGACAGCATGGAAAGATTTACCACATGAGACCTTGTAGCTATGACCATACACCAGGAAAATGCAGGTTTGGAGTCGGGAGCAGGCGACTGTCCACCAGCTGTGCACCTCGGAGGCATCCATTTTCCACCCTCCCTTCATCCCTGCCACTGACAGCAGCCAATGGCAAGTTGCACAGCATGAACATCAGCTCCACACCTTTCTGGGATCTTGATGATATCATACCCATGTGTCAGGGAGCAAACGTGTTGCTGTGTGGGCTCCACATAGAGACACAACCGATCATGGTTATCATCCAGTTGCCTCTTGATCTTTATGCCAATTGTGCTGACCTTGAACTCCACCAGCCCCCTCTCCTCGCATTGAAAGTCCCTCTTCCCTCTTCGAAAGATTGTACTGTCAGTTTCACTGAATTTTCGAGGAGACATGTAAAAAATAGTGCGCTGGCTTCACAACCTTCTACCCTCCCCCTCTCACGCTTGATCCACCCAATATCACATTCCTCTCCGCTCGGGCATCCTTGAACCTATCATCATCACGCGCGACACGGTGGCACAGTGGTTAGCACTGCTGCCTCATAACACCAGGGACCTGGGTTTGAGTCCAGCTTTGTATGACTGCCTAAGTGGAGTTTGCACTTCCTCCCCGTGTCTGCATAGTTTTCCTCCGAGTGCTCTGGTTTCCTCCCACAGTCCAAAGATGTGCAAGTTACGTGGATTGACCAGACTAAATTGCCTCTTAGTCCCCAAATATGTGTAGGTTAGAATGCAGGGATAGGGTAGGGGAGTGGGCCTAGGTAGGGTGCTCTTTCTAGAGAGTCGGTACAGACTGGAATAGCCTCCTCCTGCACTGTAGGAATTCTATGATTTATCACCCGCCACATGGCTTTCCCCTGCTCTGAGCCTGTACCTGTTACTATCCACATGTCCACCCTGACACTGGCCTTTCCTGTCATCCGAACCACCTGTTTTGTTTGTTTCTTGACCCCCCCCCCCACCTTAAACTTTCACCTGCCCCACTATCACCTTAGACTTGCTACCCTACCACATCCCATTCAATTCCCTCACTGCGACTGTTCCCTCCCCTACCCAGTCCTCTCAGTTCAACATCCAGGACTCCATCGTAGGCAATGCTGACCCCATCCTCTCAGTCCATCTCTTTACTGCCATCCCCTTCCCACCAGATCCCGAGGCTCAACAAGCAAGATCCCTCCCTGCATCCCATGTTCCTGCACCCTCACATTCCTTCGCTGCCTCCTTCACTGCACCAGACAGTCTGTCAACCTTCCCTCGGACATCCTCCCTTACCCGACCTGCCCTTAGCCTGCATCTCGAGTCCAGCCTCTGCTCCACCCTTTCCCCTTTAGCCTGGCTACTGTGTCTGGCCTCTGCTTCACGCTTCCTGCATCCAATGTCCAGCCTTCGCACAGCTTGGCCTAATGGGATCCAATCTCAATCACGAGACTGATGTTTGTGAGAGGTCCCCAAAGAGGCCAAAGGAATAGCTACTCATGTCAGAATTGTGGAAGAAACCATGTGCAAGGCACTTATATGCAGTTACAAAGGTGACCATTCTAATTTCTGACTGGTGGGGACCATAATTTAGAGGATGAACTTAATTCTGTTGAGCTGGCCTTTTAATGGGCTAAAAGGGCTTCCCGACATTGTTCATCGGGAATCCTGACCCACCTTTTGAAGTTCTTGGAACATAATTGTAAAAGTTTATCCTGCTGTCGGGAACTGATTCTTGGCCTCATGCCAAATTAAATTTCCTCACCTGCCGAGCTTCCAGCTGCTGGTGGGCCCAGAATATTCTGTCCTGTGTGGGGTGCTTCAACGTCACTAAGAATGACTCAGTAGCACCGCAACTGGCCAAGCTGGCTGAGTTCGCAAGGACATATCTGTCAGACTGGTAACCAAGATCATTCGGCACCCTTGACAACATCCAGATTATCCTAAACGCTTTAGTGTCAATTTACTTTTACAGCCATTGCTGCCACAAAAGCCAATTTGTGCTCAGCAAGATCCCAGAAACAGCAGCGACAATGGTCAGATAACCATTGCAGCAACGTTGGCTAAGAGATAAATATTGAATACCAAGGAGAACAACCCTGCTCTTCTTTGAAATGGAGGATCATTTATGTCTCCTGAGAGGGCAGATGGGGCCTTGCTTTAACATTTCAGTCAAAAGATGGATAGTAAGTAAGGAGCCAATTAGTCCTGAAGTTTACATGACAGTGCATGGATCTTAGGCACTGAGTACATGGCAGGATTGAAATATCACTGAAGTATCACAAGTTCTTTTTCTTTTGATCTGGGGACGTTCGGAAGATTGCGCTCTGCAAGGAATGCAGACCAGAACACCTCCAAGTAAGAAGTTGTGGAAGATGGATTTAACATGATGCAAAGAAATGGGTCAGAAAATTAGAACCATAGATGTTAATGCTGGTAGAGAAAAGAAATGGTCACCCTTGAAAAATGAAACCTTATAAAGAAAGGGAGAGTAAGGAATAATGGAAAAGCGAGTGCCATGAGAGAGAGAGAGAGAGCGAAAGAGAGAGAGAGAGAAATAACATCATTATGGATTCAGTTCATTCGAGAATCATATCATTTTACTGCCATCGTTAGGACTTGTTATGATACCTTGGGCATTGTGCCAATTAATATATCTGGTGATTGGAGCTGCCTCTTTGATTGGTTATTGCAGTTCCGTGCTCCGGAACATAATATTGTTGATGTGAAATCAATAATATATCAGCTGTTTTATGTTGATCTTAGTCCTGTCTTGTAATCGGCCGCTGATTATGTTATGTACTATCATCGAGAATTAACCTGTCAGTGATGATGTCTCTGTTAAATCTGGAATGTATTTTTTATGATTGAACGAGGACAAAAATGTGTTTCCTTTTAAAATCACACAATGGCAAGATGTAACACCTTCATGCTACTGGTGACCTCGTCGCTGTGGGTGTGCACAAGATTACTTCTTTAAAATCAATTAAACGCTGCCTCATGGTGCAGGTTTGAGCATTTTGTATGGTAAAATAGTGGCTTGGTTATTGGACAAGTAATCCAAAAATCTGAAATAGTGATCTTGAGGGATGAGTTCAAATCCCACCACAGCAACCGGGGAATTGGAATCAATTAATTAAATATAATCTGAAATAATAAAGCTCCAATTGGTAGTGGTGAGCATGTAATAACTGAATTTTAATTTTTTTTAAACTAGTTCACTAATACCCTTGTGGCATGGGCATCTGCTGTCCCCACCTAGTCTAACTTATGTATGACTCCAGACTCACAACAATGTGGTTAACTCTTAAATACCCTCTAAAATGGCCTAGCAAATCACCCAGCTGCATTCAAGAAGGCTGCACACCACTATCTTCTCAAGGGTGATTATGAATTGGCCATGATTGCTGGCTTTTCGAATGACATAATACCCTGTAAATGAATACAATGAAACATGGTACTCAGACGGCAATCAAACATGGCTTCCGCAGGTCTTGGTCCTCTGAGCGCTAACTACAGAACCATAGATAGAGTCATAGGGCGGCGGGGGGGGGGGGCGGGGGGGGGGGGGGCGTGAATCCTGACCCGCCACTCCGACGCCGGCTGCCGAATTCTCAGGCGGCGGTTTTTGGGCGGGGATCGCGACGTGCCGGTCGGGGGCCGTTGGCAGTGGCACCCCCCCTCGGCGATTCTCCAGATTCCGATGGGCCAAGCGGCCGCCCGTTTTCAGCCAGTCCCGCCGGCGTGGATTAGACATGGTCCATACCGGCGGGACCTGGCTTTGAGGGCAGCTTGCGAAGTTCACGGGGGGCGCGAGGGGATCTGGCCCCGGGGGGGGGGGCGGGGGGCACTCTTTCCCTCTGTGACGGCCTGTGTAAGGCTCCACGATGGCTGGCGCAGAGAAGAAACCCCCTGTGCATGTGCAGGAATCACGGCAGTGGTTTTGCGCGTGCGCCAGAACACGCTGCCGCTCCTGCGCATGCGCCAACTTGCGCCGGCCGGCGGAGGCCCTTCCGGCACCGGTTGGCGCGGCGCCAACCACTACAGTGCCGGCCTAGCCCCCGGAATGCGGAGGATTCCGCACCTTCCAGGCGGTCCGACGCCGGAATGGTTCATGCCACTCTTTGGTGCCAGTATGGCCCGCCCCGCCGATTGCGGGAGAATCCCAGCCATAGAGTTTCATAGCACAGAAAGAGGCCCTTCGGCCCATGTCTGCACTGGCCATCAAGCAACTATCTACAAGGTGGCTGGTTTCATCCCTCTTCTCCTTGTCATGTATCACCTTGCAGGCACCCTTAAGTGACCGTTCCTTTTCCGGTGAGTCATATCAGATGATGCCCAGAATGTATATTGAAGTGAGGGTCCTTCTCGCCAAACCTCCAAACCTTGACATCATGACAGCATAGCTGGTAATCAATGCAACCCAATGTTTCCTGCTTGATATTAGAGGTAGTACCTTTAGGGGGGAGGTAAATGTTGAAGGAGGCAGTTGGACATAAATATTAGTGCTTCTAGGCAGCATGTAGGCTTAATGCCATCCTTACTGCTGCTGGCAATTTTGCTGAAGTAGGGCTAAGGCGGGATCGGGAAATCTGCCTGTTTTTGTGAGAGTCCGATTGATCTTGTCACCGGCTCTGTCATGGTCAGTTTGGAATTTTGATGGGCTGCAAGAGTAGCACAATAGATCAAGAAGAAAGAACAATAAACAGTGAAGGTCTGTGAGTGACTGGAGAGCAAGAGCGATTATGTGGCAAAAAGTTTAATGGGGAAAAGCAAAATAAATTGGTCATGGACAAGTAAAGAAACAAAAGATGTGATGGATGAGGTGCGAATGGCAGGCTGGCATCCATCAAATGCAAAGTAATGAAGAACGAAACAAGAGGAGAAAATTAAACCTGCATAAAGTGAAAACAAAATGGAATTAGAGGATATGATCAAAAGTTGTTTTCCTCAAGATTGAGTCGAGAAGATTATCAATGAGCTTCATCGAAAGGTGTGCTGCTGTTCCTCAAGCTTACATAGAAACATAGAAACATAGAACATACAGTGCAGAAGGAAGCCATTCGGCCCATCGAGTCTGCACCGACCCACTTAAGCCCTCACTTCCACCCTATCCCCGTCACCCAATAACCCCTCCTAACTGGTCACGAAGGGCAATTTATCATGGCCAATCAACCTAACCTGCACGTCTTTGGACTGTGGGAGGAAACCGGAGAACCCGGAGGAAACCCACGCACACACGGGGAGAATGTGCAGACTCCTCACAGACAGTGACCCAGTGGGGAAATCAAACCTGGGACCCTGGCACTGTGAAGCCACAGTGCTATTCACTTGTGCTACCATGCTGCCCCCAACCATATTAGCACCTGGGGTAATAAAATTAACAAAACATGCTACAGCCAAGAGATTGTATTGTACTTCGTTGGAAGACCATAGCAGGCCAAGGACCGAGAAATTAGAGTGCGTCAATTGAAATGACCAGGAGCTCTGTGTCTGTACTTGCCCCATTGCCACTCTTTTTGCCTTTCACCATGAAAAATTTTGTAATTTAATCTCTCCTGCCCTCCACCCTATTAGAGATATTCCCTTATGTTCTTCCTCCCCTTACCTTGCTTCACTGGCTTAAAATCTATTACATTTCTAACTTCTCTCAGTTCTGATGAAAGGTGCAGATCCAAAACACAGGGCTCTCCTGGCCCTGCCCACAGATGAGGTTTATCAACACCGCCACAGTCAATAGACATTTGGTTCACTCACCTCATCTGTTGTGGCAAGGTGGGAAAATCTTCCCCATTGGAAGGGACTCTCCAGTCACCTCCATTGCAGGACCTGTTGCGAGTGAGAATGAAAGATTTGACATTCCAGCCAAAACTCCATTCACTCTCAGAGGCACCAGAAAATCCCACCAACGAGCGAGGATGGAAGATTTTGGCCATTATCTCTGTTTCTCACTGTACAGATGCAGCTGGTCCTGTTGAGTATTTCGAACATTTTCTGATTTCATTTCAGATTTTCAGCACCTGCAGTTTTTTGCTTTTGTTCCTGTGACCTTTGCACTGTCTTTCAGATGAGCTGCTAAACTGAGGAATCGTCTGTTCTCTTGGGTGAATATTAAAGATCCCATGATACTATTTGGAAGAAGAACAGAGGAATTATAAGGAATAAAAGAAAGATTTGTGCTCACAAAGAGCCTTTTGTAACCACTGGAAAGTACTTTACCATCAATTAAATACTTCTGAAATCGACACTTTTGTAATGTCAGAAATGTAGCAGCTAATTTGTATACAGCAACATGCCAAAGATAGTAATGTCGCAATGACCAGGTAATTTTTTTTTTCTCTTGTGTTGGTTAAGGGGTAAATATTGACCATGAAATACCCTGGCATATTATCTTATCATCACATTGTTGCTTTTGGGAGCTTGCTCTGTACCTATTTCCTACATTGCAACAATAAACTTCCAAAATACTTCATTAGCTTTGGAATATTCTGAGGTGATGAAAGATGCTATATAAATGCAAATTTTCTTTTTATATTCCTATCAGTTTTATATCTCAATTTTAGCTGTTGTTTGGATAGGTTCTGACAGCATAACTACCAGACTTTAGTACAGAAACCAATGCTAAAAGTACGGTAAAACTCAACTAAAAACAGAAAATGTTGGAAATGCTCAGCAAGACTGGCAGCAGCTGTGGAGTGAGCAATGGGGTTAACGTTTCAAGTCAAATCTGACCCTTCTTCAAAGAGATGTCATACTTGACATTAGGCTGGAAGACACTATGAACTTTTAGAAAAGGTAGGCAGGATCCAATTCCAGGATTTCTGACCCTATTCCCAGCAACCTCAATTGTTGTCAGCATGGGGAAAGGCTGCTGGTTGGTGTGGGTCGTGAGCCTGTACTCTATGCTCCTAACCTGGCCAGCTTCATTCTGGAGATAGGAGTTTCCGAGTCCCCTTATTTTCATGGAGTCGACCCAACTTTTCAAGGACTCATGGACCAGGCCCCACTAAGGTTCCGTGAACTGTCATCTGGATAAAGCAATCTTCTGAAAGGTAAGTTCAAAAGTCTATGCCCTCCAACAACCCCAAATGGAATACATAATGAGGCTTAAAGGAGCCCAGAGGTCAATTATTCTGTTGAAAAAGAAAAAACACTGGTTGATTGTTTGATTGCTATTTCTCCTCGATCTACTTTATCAATTGTGCAACATTTATTTACCCCAGATAAAGAAGTTGCAGTTTCTGCTATTCATACTTTAAAGGTGGGATATACCGACCGTTCACACCGGCAGGAAATTCCAGTCCCACGCCGGCTCATGGGTTTCCCGGTGACGAGGGGTGCTGTCAACACGTAATGGCTGGACTGGTAGATCCCACTGGCGGGTCCCCTCCCCCACCAAAAACCAACTAAGTATCAGCTAAGTGTCTGAATCTTTTCTAAAATAAATTTAGAATACCTAATTCCTTTTTTTCCAATTAAGGGACAATTTAACACGGCCAATTCACCTTCTCTGCATAAGTGTCTGAATCTTTAACAATTCCGTAGGTCTGGAGTAAAGTTTTTCTTTAAGAAAGCTGAGATTGTGTGACTGTTCATTCAGCTTTAACATACTTGTCATTGACAGGTATGTTGGACAATGAGAGTGGGTAAAGCGGCATGAGTTGTCATTGCTTTGGCATGGGGAGTTGTGGTAGGGGTGAGGGTGTGATGGGCGAAGGTTAAAGGGTCTTATTTTAAATAAAGGAACTGCGGCAAAGTTCCAGAGCATCAAAGGAATCAAAGGTTATGGGGATAAGGCGGGAAAGTGGAGTTGAGGATTATATCAGATCAGCCATGATCTCATTGAATGTTGAGGCATACTCAATGGGCCGAGTGGTCTATTTCTGCTCCTACATCTTATGGTCTTAATGTCACCGAGGTGGGGTTGTAATGCAGCATGCCCCCGCACCCAACACCCTGTGACCGCCTCCAAACTATTTCTGGGTGATGTGGGCCTGACTCCAGTCAACACCTGCCCTCCCTGCACCCCCCCCCCCCCCCCCCGCCTGCTCCCTACACTCCTCCCCACCCCTCACTAAAAACAAAATCCCAATTTTACAGGCAATTTCTCTCAAGGCAGGCATGCCGTGCTGGGAAGTTTCTGAACACTAGCTTCCTGCCTCGAGAATGAAAATCCAGCTGGTTAACTCTCTTTCTCTCTCCACAGATGCTGCCAGACCTGCTGAGTATTTTCGGCATTTCCTGTTTTTATTCCAGATTTCCAGCGTCTGCAGCATTTTATCCTTTTCATGGGATAACATCGTCTTTTTTCAGACTCTGGGAGGTGGGGGAGGGGGGGGACTGGCGTGAACTCTTCATGGAGTTTCCATATGACTGGAGTATAATGCTGATACCAAGCTGGGGTTTACAATTGCTCTTTCAGACACCTTCCAAATGTTTCCTGAGCTTGTTTCGAAGCACTATATATATAGGTGCTCTGAACCATGCTCTCCGTGATGGCCAGGAGGGGAGATCTACACGTGAACCTCGAGAGAAATCTGCAGAGCTCTGCCCTGGATCTGCTGATCTTCCAATCACAGCTAAGTGGATAAGCATGGTCCAGCCAGCTAATTCTAGGTACGATTGCTACAGCTCAGATATCACTATCTAGTGTATCACCGAAACGCAACTGCATTAGTTTTATCTTGCAGAAGCTCACCTCATGAGGACTGATCATGCAAATTAGACAGGACTGGCCATAAAGACGTTTTATGGCCCAAACAATGCCATTCGTCCAGCAGAAGGAAATAAAGCAACCGAATAATCGATAACTATGTGCATAAGATACACTTTCCTTCAAATGGCTGCCAGCAAAAATATTAGTTATAATATACTGGCAATCTACCTCTACTGAGTTAGTAATTGCGAGCAAATAAACGTTCAGTATGGGTGCCTGAACTCGCAACTCGTGTCCCATTCTTCCAGGTTACTGTCATACTTTGGGGAATTTAACAAGTTCCAACCGTATCCGAAATTCAGACTGTCAAGTAAACAGTAA
This sequence comes from Scyliorhinus torazame, assembly GCF_047496885.1. NCBI lineage: Eukaryota > Metazoa > Chordata > Chondrichthyes > Carcharhiniformes > Scyliorhinidae > Scyliorhinus > Scyliorhinus torazame. The sequence goes on along the minus strand of NC_092712.1, from coordinate 69,477,484 downwards.
CTTTGTTCAATGTTGCCAAAACCTGTCTCAATGTAGTTTTTATAAGAAATTAATTGGCAATAGAATTAACCAGAAAGGCTGTGTGCAGCAATTATTTCAAATCTGTTTATAGCATGAGACCCATTATGTGATTGCTCTCCAGTTCGTGAGCATGATACAGCAGGAGTTTTTCATTTTACCTTGGCTACCTCGACAGCACATGGGTGGGGTAAACAAGCATGGACCGATCAGTGCAGTGGCTATCCATATTACATTGCATTCCTTTCAGGCATTTATATAGGTGACAATAAGCAGTGAAAAATCTTCAATATTGTACCATTAAAGGTCCTCGGCCTATAAAGAAGATAAGCATAAAATGTTCCATTAACTGCCAGCGTATAAATTTCTCTGCGGTGGGGCATAATGTAATCCCATAGGGCACAAACGCTCTTTAAGCTTTAACTCTAAATGTAACAGATCAATAAACATCAGATGGTTGATTTAAATATCTGCCCTGGGACGGGGGCATACCATTTGTGCCTTTGACTCCTTCTGTTCAAATATCATTTCAAGTTCTAAGCTCTGTTTCCATCGGTTCAACTGTCTGTCCCTGAAATAGAGTCAATTGTAAATGTTTATTGTTACGCATTATCCTGTTACACCGCTGTGATCTAGTTGAGAGAGATTCAGGATTTTTGTTATACTCAAGAAATCGTCACCTGCAAAGGCTAAAACTAGACAACTGTGAAAAAGCAGCTTTGTGTCCCATGAACACTTTTCCAAACATGCACGAAATCACTTCAGATAGCATTGGGTTAGCTGATCCATGCTTATTAATTTTTCGATACTCCATACAATTTTTTCTCATGTTGAACATCCTTTGATTAATGTACTAAGCATTGCAGTTAAACTCTGTCCGAAACTCATTTATTTTCCTGGAACTGATTCCCTATGGTATTCCCGATCTGAGTGCAGTATTATTTTCTTTTCCACTGTATGTGCTTTTTAAATTTGTGCTTAGCACTAGGTAAAGTACTCAGTCTCAATTTATTGCACCTTCCGTTCCTGATTGGTCTCCAGTATTATGGGCCTTTGACCTGTGACCTTTCCCACCTTTAAGATCAAGGCATCAGACGTTTGAAAATATCACTGCTTGCCAGTTCCTCTCCAAGTCACCCGCACTCAGAAATACGACACCGTCCCTTCAATATAACTGAGTCAAAATCCTGGGACTCCCTTTCTAACAGCAGTGTGGGAGTACTTCCCCTGCAAAACTACTGCTGTTCAAGGAGGCAGCTTACCACCACCTTGCTTCATAGAGCTTCATTGAATTTACAGTGCAGAAAGAGGCCATTCGGCCCATCTAGTCTTCACCAGCCCCTGAAAAACCACCTTACCTAAGCCTACAGCTCCACCCGAGAACCATAACGGAGCAATCCCACCTCACGTTTGGACACGAAGGGCAATTTATCATGACCAATCCACCTAACCCACACATCTTGAACTGTGGGAGGAAACCGGAGCACCCGGAGGAAACCCACTCAGACACGGGAGAACGTGCAGACTCCGCACAGACAGTAACCCAAGCCGGGAATCAAGCCCGGGCCTCGGGCGCTGTGAAGCAACAGTGCTAACCACTGTGCTGCCATGCCACGATGACAAAATAGTTTTCTTTGATTTGGTTAAGTTAATTTTTTACAACTATTTGTTTGTCCAAATTACCCAAAAACATTCCAGAGATCTTTTTATTTTGATATCAGTTGACTACAGAATCTGGTCATCTAATTAGGTCTGCTGCAGATACTGCAACTCAAACCTTTTCTTTTTGCCCATTTTCTTGCTTCCCCAACACTCCTGATGGTATTGACTCCTTAACTTGTCCTGTGCACCAGATACCCTTCAGTATCTTGTTCAAGTGATCAACGTTCATGTGTTAATGTTAACCATGACCGACTGCAGACTATTTGACTGCAAGGGGTGTCACAGAGCTGTTAGGAACAATGGGTGCAATTTAATGAGTGTGACAGAGGCCCGGCATTTGCCACCAGCACTGGTGGTACGCCCAACACAATTTCCAATGGCCCAAAGGAAATAAGTTCAATGTGGACTGCACTCGATGCAGGGAAGCTAGAAACAGACGTCTAACACTGGATCCAACACTGTTTTATTCAACGATAGAAATGATATACATATTCAGCCGTGGGTTGACACCATACTGAACTGACTGGAGACGTTGTAGTAGCCTGACTGGACTTACTAGCCACCGCATGGTGTTTGCACTGTGCTGGCTCGTGGACTCTGACTGTCTCAGTGGCTGGGTCCCGAGAGAGCGGGAAACCTAGTGCCCTCTGGCTTTATAGTGGTAGTGTCTTGTCTGGTGATTGGCTGCACTGTGTTGTGTGCTTACTGCTCATCCTGTGTGTCAATCACTGCCTGTCTGCATCTCATTATATGAGTGGCTATTATGACAACTGGCAGCAGAGGAAAACTACGGCCAGGGCACAAGACCCCAGCAGCTACATTTAATTGCAAAACTTCCTCAAGTAGGTTGGCGATCCCACCCATGATGAGAGTTGCCGGTCAATCAGAGGCTTGCAACTTTTGATAACTAGCAACGCATTGGGAAAGGTGGCAGCTGCCTGTATGCTTGGGCCTTTGCCTGAGTTCCATCTCGGGATTCCCGGAGGAAGGTAAGGGATGGTAGGATGGGGGGGTCACAGGGACGTGGTCACTGGCAAGTGGGGCAATAGGGATCAGAGAAAAGGAGTGAGAGCAGTTAATACAGAATGTGGGATCCTTGGTTTTATAAGTATAGGGACATGAAGTACAAAAGCAAAGAGGATATGATACAGTTGTATACAACGCTGATCTGGTCTCAACTGGTGTATCGTGTCCATTTCTGGGCACCACACTTTAGGAATAATGCGGAGGTTTGGAGAGGGTGGAGTGAATGGTTCCAGGGACTTCAGCTTTATGGGTAGATTGGAGAAGCTGGGACCTTTCTCCTAGATGCACTGTAAATTCAATGATAATCTAGGACAAAGGTTCGGCACAACATCGTGGGCCGAAGGGCCTGTTCTGTGCTGTATTTTCTATGTTCTATGTTCTATGAAGAGAAGATTAAGAGGAGATTTGATAGAAGTAATCAAAATCACAAGGGATCCAACGGTGTAGATAAGAAGCAATTATTCCTGATGACAAAAGGACCAAGAACCAAAGGACAAAAGAAGAAACTACTACATGAGTGAAAACCTCTTTGGGTCAGTGTTGAATTTGCGCAGAGTGAATACACATGGAGCAGTAGGCAGGCTACAACAATACTGATTTATTTTTGGTACACAATAACTCTCCACCGCCAGAAGGGCCTCCCTCCAGGGCGGTCACAGGGAACCAGATGGTTCACACTCCATGACCTCCATGGGGGTTGTAACACTCCTACCCCCCCCCCTCAAGTCCATAGTGGTGTCCGCGTCGGTGGACTGGCGTGAGGGACCCCTCGCTCTCTTCGCCCTGGAACGGCGCTCGGGCATCGTCTGTGCAGGGTCCAGAATTGTATCTTGGGCAGGCCCTCACCATCGAGGATGACTTGCTTCCACTCCAGGGAGGTGGGTTCTGTGGTGGCAAAAAGGTCCGATTCTGGATCCGCAGACTGTGTCACAGGTTTGGCAGGTGGTGTTTGATGAGGTGGGTGGGATGCCCTGGATTCTGCACTCTTTCCGTTGTTTACACTTGGCCTCCGCGTGCTCCACCTTATGATGATAGAGGTGATTGGCACCACTGCCGATGCTTTGTCTCCAGCTTGTGCGTTCTGAGGCAAGCGATTCCCCCGTGTCGGTGGGGATGTTGCATTTATTTGGGGAGGCTTTCAGAGTGTCCTTGTAGCATTCCCTCTTCCCTTCTAGTGATTACTTGCCGTTGTGGAACTTAGAGTAGAGAACCTGTTTTGGAAGTCTTGTGTTGGGCATGTGACAATGTGGCCCGCCCATCGAGCGTGACCAGTGCCTCAATACTGGGGATATTGGTCTGGGAGAGGACGCTCGTGTTGGTATGCCAATCCTGCCCGTGGATTTGCAGGATTTTGCAGAGGCAGCGTTGGTGATGTCTCTCCAAGGATTTGAGATGTCTGCTGTACACTATCCATGTTTCTGATGCAGACAGGAGGGTGGGAACCACGGCTGCTCTGTAGATCATGAGCCTGGTGCTGGGTTTGAGGTTTCTGTCGTCAAATACTCTGTTCCTCAGGTGTCTGAACACTGCACTGGTGCATTGGAGTCCATGTTGAATTTCGTCACCAATGTCTGCTCGCAGCGAGAGGAGTCTCCTGAGATATGATCTACATTGTCCAAGGGCTCACCATGGATTTTGATGTTTGGGGTCAATTTTGTGTGGCAGGAACCTTTGTTTTCCGGATCTTTAGTCTCATGTCTCATGTGCCTCGGTGAATGTGTCAACAATGGTTTATAGTTCGGCCTCTGCATATGCACATACACAGTCATCGTCTACATACTGCAGCTCAATGACAGAGGATGGGGTGATCTTGGTTCTGGCCTGGAGTGGCAGTGGTTGAACAGTTTCCCGCTTGTCCGGTAGGTTAGCTCCACTCCAGCGGGGAGCTTCAGGGCAATGGGGTGGAGTATTGCTACAAGGGAGATGGAGAAGAGCATTGGTGCGATGATGCAGCCTGTTTGACCCCAGTTTGCACACGTATTGAGTCTGTGATGGCTCCGTTGGAGAGGACCACGGCTTACATGTCGTCATGGAGCAAGCGGAGGATGGTGCCGAGTTTCTTCGGGCAGCTGAATTTGAGGAGGATTCTCCACAATCCCTCATGGCTGACAGAGTCAAAGGCCTTTGTGGGATCGAAGAAAGCCATGTACAGAGGATGATTCTGCTCCCTGCACTTTTCCTGGATTTGTCACGGGCTGAAGATCATGTCCATTGAACCTCTTGATAGGCAGAAGCCGCACTGGAGATTCAGGGAGGAGCTCTTCAGGCACTGGGAAAACGCAGTTGAGGAGTATTCACGCGACGACCTTACCCATGGCGGAGAGTAGGGAAATCCCTCTGTAATTTCTGCCGTCGGACTCGTCTTCCTTCTTGAAGATGGTCACAATTAAGGCATCTCTAAGATCATCCGGCATGCTCCCTTCCTTCCAGTCAAGGGTGATAAGGTTATGGATTCTTGTCAAGAGCGTATCTCCGCCACATTTTAGTACTTTTGTGGGAATTCCATCTGCGTCAGAGGCCTTGTTGTTCTTCAGCTGTATACCAGACAGGAGACCGGAATTTGCATGCAGAGCGTCAGGCGGGATCGTTGCAATTAGCGCGGTGTTGGGCATTCACACGGCGATCTCCGCCAGTGGCTGAATATCCATGTCAGATTTGGAGTTGGTCGGGTTCACGTCTGGCATCTCCACGTCCTGTATCTCAATGGCAGCAGGAGCCAGCGGCGACGGCGGTAGCTGCAGCAGAGGTGACAGCGGGGTGGTTGAACACGTGGGACAGGGTCATCCGGAATCGGGATTAGCACTTTGGAAACGCAGCGACGGAGGGAGGTGGTGCACATGTCGTTGGACTCTCGGCCTTCTGCCCTCACTTTGACAGAGGCCCGCCCGGACTACGACAGTATCACGCCTGGGACCCCCGAGGCACTGTCACCACATTTTGGATGTATACCAAATCTTTAGGGACGGAGGCGTGTCGGATGGCCCGAACTTGGTCCTCAATGGGTCATGGCGGCCCACACGGTTACCCAGACATGTGATCTCGGCCGCGTTGAAGATGCATTTCTCCCGCCAGAGGCAGACGCCGGCTCCCTCAAAATGCCGCAAGACTTCAGCCAGGTTCTGTAAATTTTCCTGGTCAGAGGAACCTGTAATCAGGACATCATCCAAGTGTATCACCACTCGGGGCAAATTCCAGAGGATGTTTTCCATCACCCTTTGGAAAATAGCACATGCCTATGTTATGGGCCAGGGTTTAGAGAACCCCAAAGTGTATCATGGAGTTCACCTGACCCACAACTTTTAATAGACTGTGATATGGGGAGCACACGGCCCACTCTACAGGTGTGGTAGAGCAGAAATGGAAAAGTATTTTTTAAAGCAAAACGATGTTTATTCTATGAACTCAAGTTAATCTTTTTAAAACATACAGTGAACATCTTAACAACCATTAATTCAAATACAACCCCCAAAGACTATAACACTAAGTAAACTTTTAAGCTTTCCTTTTTACCATCCATATGACTTTAAAAAGTCACTCCTGAAAACATTTATAATTCTGAATTCACCAAATGATCAAGAGATAGTCTTTTGATGGCAGAGAGAACAACAGTACAGCTGCTCTGTCTGGCTTCAGCTCCCACACTGAAAATGAAACTAAAACACACCCTGGAGCCTGCTCAAAAACAAAAGTAAAAAGCTGACAGTCAGGCCAGCTCCACCCACTCTCTGACATCACTGCAGTAGTAAACACCCATTTTTTAAAGGTACTCTCACTACAGATATTTATATACACTCCCATTTATAAACACCCATTTCTTAAAGGTACTCTCACATGACACCTCTGAGACACTGAAAGGCAACCAGGTATATTCATATAGCCCTCGGTGCATATTTATCGTCACAAAGTTTTGAGAGCCAGGGTCCAAAAGCAACGGGAGGTATGCGTGGCTCTTATCCAGCTTCAGAAAGCTTCATCCTCGATTGAATTTTGCATAAACATCCATGCTGTGAAGGACCGGGTAACGGTCTAGACGAGAGGCACGGTTCACCATCATCTTCGAATCGGCGCACATGCGTATGGAGCCATCAGGCTTCAGCACGGGCATGGCTGGGCTGCCCAGTCAGAGAACTGAATGGCGTGTATAATGCCCAATCCTTCCAATTTGGCATCCACCTTAGGCCTTAGAGCATAAGGGACTCGAAAACAGCGCGCTGTGTCAATGGGTCGACACTGATCCAGGTCACTGCCCCCTGTATAGTGCCCAGGCCCTCCTGGAGAATGGTGGGAAGTCTCGTTCAGCACTCTTCGTGCGGCAAACCTGTTGCCAATCCAGATGGAGGTGCTGCAGCCAGTAGCGGCCTATCAAATTAGGCCTGCTTCCATGTACCACCACCAGTGGTAGAATTGCTAACTGCTGCCCATACTTAATTGGAAGCACCGATGTGCCTGCAATCGCTAATGGCTCCCAGGTGTCTGTGGACCCACAGGATTAATGTCTAGAGGCCCGACCGGATCTTATCAAACATGCGGTGACCAACCATGGAGACCGTCGCTCCGTTATCGAGCTCCAGTCGATGGAGTGCCCATTCACCTGCAGGACAACGTGGATTGGGGTAACCTGTGGCTTTAGCTGCTGGGAGGATGCGTCTTCAGCATCGACAGAGTAAGCCCGGTCATGTGGTCGGCGGTCGCGCCCAGCTGAACGGCGGAGGGATGGGCCGCCATGGAGCCGTCTGTTGCTTTGGTCTCGGCGGAAAACTGTTGCTCACCCGTACCTGACATCTGGGGCGTCATTCTCCGCCGGCGGGAGTCTCCGTTTTGCCAGCGCCCGGGGGTTTCCCGACGGCGTGGGGCTGCCCCACAATGGGAAACCCCATTGACCGGCCGGTGTTACGGAGACTCCCGCCGGCCGGTCGGGGCAGAAATGTGGCGGGGCGGGTAGGAGAATTTTGCCCCTGGTTCCTCTAGGTCGGGGAAGGCTGAGTGGCGGCTTCCCGGGCCTCTGTGATGGCGGTCTGTGTCCCTTAGATAATGGCGTCACCACCGGGGGCCCGTTTCTTCAGTTTGTGGCAAAACCGAACGGCAATCGGACAGGCAGCCTCGATTTAGGACCATGCTCTGGAGTCCCTGGATGGCCTGCAAATCACTCTCATGTTAGATGGCTACCTCGACCGCCCGCTAAGATCCAGATGAGTTTCACTAAAAGCTGTGAGTGGTATTATTGTTTGCCGTTCGTCCACAACAATTGCATTAGTCTGAAAACAATACTGCAGGCGTTCAATGTATCACCCCTAAAGTTCGTACGGCGTCAATTTCCCAATGTGGGGCATCTCTACCGGTGGGTGGGAGGCCTCCAGGGGCATAAATGAAGTGGTCTAGATACGCAGCAGTCAGCAGCTTCACTTAACCCTCGCGGCCAGCGCAGAATCCGCGTAGAGTGAATACACATGGAACAGTAGGCTGGATACAACAGTACTGATTTATTCTTGGTACACAATAACCCTCCACTCCCGGAAGGGTCTCCCTCCTCGATCCGCCCAGGTCGGGGCTTTTACCTATGAGGGATCCCCTCGTTAAAGTGGAAGCCCAACCCCCGTTTCCGGGGAGGTTCGTATTCCGTGGAGGTTCGTATTCCGTGGAGGTGACCTCTGTGGGGGTTGTAACAGTCAGGGATAGATTCTGGGGGCAGAGGAAATTCATTGACATGGTTGTAGTGGAACACAAGACAAAGGGAATGGCATCGGTAGTATTGAGGATTAAAAACTTTGGTCCAGAACAGCTGTTAATAGCAGAATAAAAATCAGCACTGTCTGAAAGCAAAATGGCCGAATGCATAAAGAGTAGAAGAAGATCAGCACTGTCTGGAAGTAAAACATGAGAACGAAGTACAGACTGGCACGTCAGGGAAAAATCATTCAAAATGAAGGTTGGAGTCCATGTTCTGGAGTTGTTGAACTCAGTATCGAGTCCAGACGTTGTGATGTGCCTAATAGGAGCACAGTATTTTGCTTTCAATCTTTTTTCTGTCCATGGTCGGATAAAATGAGCTTCCAGCTGAGGCTGTGAGATAGCATACCAGAGGAAAAAGCCTGCCATGAATTTTCCTTTTCTAAGTCAGGATTCCTGAGTCAATTGTAACTCCACCAGCCGTTCTTTTGTAAGATTAACTCAGTGTGGATTGTGGTACACTTCAATCTTATCTAATGTACTCTGTGTCTATCCCAGAAAGCTCCTGCTTTATTAGGCCTTTACTAAAGCAAGATACATTATATCTAATGTTTAATTGAGCCTCTTACAGCATATGTAGTCAATTCAAAATTATATGGTGCATCCATCGTTAATTAGTATAATGAGCATTTCACTGTCTCCTGCATTAAACACTGCATCAAAGGGATTGGCTCATTGGCACAGCATAAAATCTGACAAACAATTTATCCTATCTTCAGCCCACATTAGCCCAGCCAAGCAAGCCTGACTAACTTAATGGTTTGGTAGCATAACCATGTGCAGACATTGCTAGCATTGTGCTGGCCTCTAATATCATTGAAGAATAAGGTTAGTTTATTCATTGGTGCCACATCATAGATTTTAATAAAATTGCCCACTTAGAAAATAGTCTTGCTAAAGGTCAAAGTTGAATTGCATGTTACACACATCTTTTCTGGTTTCAAACAGACTTCCAGATAGCAGTTATTTCTCTTCTGTCCGCTACGGTTCATCTAGAAGAAATGTTGCCTCTGAGGCAGAAGATTGTGAGTTCAAGACTTGAAGTCCAGAGTCTTGAGGGTGAAAGTCAAGGCAGTGTTGCACTGTCGGAGCTGCCATTTTTTAGATGAGATGTTCAACTACCCTTTCAGGTGGATGTAAAAGATTCCATGGCACTGTTCGAAGAACAGCAGAGTGCCCTTACGAATATTTGCAATTGACGAATATGCGATAGAGAGCATCCTATCCGGCTGCATCACAGCCTGGTATGGCAACTGCTCAGTCCAAGATCGCAAGAAACTGCAGAATGTGGTGAACTCAGCCCAACGCATCACACAAACTTACCACCCCCACATTGATTCTGTATACACCTCTCGCTGCCTCAAGAAGGCAGACAGCATTATCAGAGACCCCTCCCATCCAGGCATTGCCTTCTTCCAGACCCTGCCATCAGGCAGAGAGTAGAGACATCTGAAGACTCGCGCATCCAGACATAGGAACAGCTTTTTACCCACAGCTACAAGACTTCTCAACGACTCTCCCTCAGACTGATCTGTTCCCTGTAAGAACATTATTCACGATGCCCTATGCTGCTCTTGCTCATGTATGGCTTGTTTGGCCCCTTGTTCCGCACTGTAACCAATCACTGTTTTGTCGATGTACCATTTGTCAATGTTCCCTGTTGATAATTCTTGTGTCTACTATGTACATACTGTGTATGTTCCGCGGCCGCAGAAAAATACTTTTCACTGTACTTCGGTACATGTGACAATAAATCAAAAGAATCAAATATTTATCCCTCAATCAACATCTATTGCAATAAAACAGATTATTGAAGTGTTATGACATTGCTGTTCGTGGAACCTTGCTGTGCACAAATTGGCTGATAAGTTTCCTATGTTAAAATAGTGATTACCATTAGACCATAAAATATAGGAACAGGAATAGGCCGTTCGGCCCCTCGAGCCTGCTCCGCCATTCGATAGGATCATGGCTGATCTGACATTCCTCACATCCGCGATCTTGCCCTTTCCCCGTAACCCTTGATCCCCTTACGGATGAAGAATTTATCTATCTCAGCCTTAAGGGCTCTACTCCCACAGCTCTCTGTGACAAAGAGTTCCAAAGACTCACAGCCCTCTGAGATGAAATTCCTCCTCATCTCAATCTTAAATGGGCACCACACTTCAAAGGTACTCAGCTGGCTGTAAAGCACTTTGGTATGCTCTGAGTTCATGGAAAACACAAGAAATTCAAAACTTGTGTCCTTACCATTCCTCCTCTTTCTCTGTCCACTACCTTGTAAAGGTGCTATGCTTTGGTGTGCCGTTGCTTTTATTGTGTCTTCCATTATTAACGATCGGCAGGGATTTTCACGGGAGTACCCTAATTTTTCACTCTAATTTTGCGGGAAATCAGCAAGGACCAGGGAAACATCAATGTGCATTTGTTTTTTTTTGTTTTTTTAAAATTTAGTGTACCCAATTCATTTTTCCAATTAAGGGGCAATTTAGCGTGGCCAATCCACCTACCCTGCACATCTTTTGGGTTGTGGGGGCGAAACCCACGCAAACACGGGGAGAATGTGCAAACTCCACACGGACAGTGACCCAGAGCCGGGATCGAACCTGGGACCTCGGCGCTGTGAGGCAGCAGCATTAACTACTGCGCCACCCTGCTGCCCTATCAATGTCCATTTGTGCTGCCTAGTTCGGATTCTTGACAAGATTCTGCTAACGTTACAGCAAAAGATCGGGAAATCCTATCACACCATCTCCAAGGAGCTTGTGTCCTCACTGGCAACAAATGCTATCTTATCAATTTTACCAGTCAGTAATCCACTTCTCTCTGCCTTTTCACCTTGCAATGTTTAATTCTATTTCACATCCACAATGGAAATTGCAAAACTATTCTTAATCTTTTTCAGTGGTCCCCAAACTGTTGGACGTCTTTTTAAAAACATTTTAACCTGATCGGTACCTTCTGAACAACCTTATTTTCTCCTGTGCTCTTTCAACCTGGCTAGCATCATGGATCTATGCGTTTCATTTTGCCTCCTGAAATTGAATATAACATTCATTTATACTGCAGTCTCGCTGTGGGTAAAATACCTGGACACTTTTATTCCCAGGTGTTTAGTTCACCCCTTTTTTTTCTTAGAACAATGTACCTGCACGTTGTAGAGTAATTACAATGGTTGAAGTGTTTATAATTCGGAAGATAAGAGAAGGTAAATCCATAGAACCCCTACAGTTCTGAAGAGGCCATTCAGCCCATCAAGTCTGCACCGACCCTCCAAAAGAGAACCCCACCTCGGCCTATTCCCCACCCTATACCCATACACCCTTAATCATACCTAACCGGGATAACGTTGGACACTAAGGCACAATATTAGCATGGTCAATCTGCCTAACCCGAACACCTTTGGACGGTGGGAGGAAAATCGGAGCACCCGGAGGAAACGCTGGCCTTGGAGTGTAATGTCAATTCCCAGTACAATTGCATTGATAGCAAATGTCTTCAGTTAATGAGGGAACACCTGATGTTGTACAATTAAACATAGAACATAGAACATTACAGCGCAGTACAGGCCCTTCGGCCCTCGATGTTGCGCCGACCTGTGAAACCACTCTAAAGCCCATCTACACTATTCCCTTATCATCCATATGTTTATCCAATGACCATTGAAATGCCCTTAATGTTGGCGAGTCCACTACAGTTGCAAGCAGGGCATTCCACGCGCTTACTACTCTCTGAGTAAAGAACCTACCTCTGACATCTGTCCTATATCTATCTCCCCTCAATTTAAAGCTATGTCTCCTCATGCTAGACATCACCATCCGAAGAAAAAAGCCCTCACTGTCCACCCCATCTAATCCTCTGATCACCTTGTATGCCTCAATTAAGTCACCTCTTCACCTTCTTCTCTCTAACGAAAACAGCCTCAAGTCCCTCAGCCTTCCATCATAAGATCTTTCCTCCATACCAGGCAACATCCTGGTAAATCTCCTCTGCACCCTTTCCAATGCTTCCACATCCTTCCTATAATGCGGCGACCAGAACTGCACGCAATACTCCAAATGCGGCCGCACCAGAGTTTTGTACAGCGGCAACATGACCTCATGGCTCCGAAACTCATTCCCTCTACCAATAAAAGCTAACACACCGTACGCCTTCTTAACAACCCTCTCAACCTGAGTGGCAACTTTCAGGGATCTATGTACATGGACATCGAGATCTCTCTGCTCATCCACACTGCCAAGAATCTTACCATTAGCTCAGTACTCTGTCTTCCTGTTATTCCTTCCAAAATGAATCACCTCACACTTTTCTGCATTAAACTCCATTTGCCACCTCTCAGCCCAGCTCTGCAGCTTATCTATGTCCCTCTGTAACTTGCAACATCCTTCTGCACTTTCCACAACTCCACCGACTTTAGTGTCATCTGCAAATTTACTCACCCATCCTTCTATGCCCTCCTCCAGGTTATTTATAAAAATGACAAACAGCAGTGGCCCCAAAACAGATCCTTGTGGTACACCACTAGAAACTGAACTCCAGGCTGAACATTTCCCACCAACCACCACCCTTTGTCTTCTTCCAGCTAGGCAATTTCTGATCCAAACTGCTAAATCACCCTCAATCCCATGCCTCTGTATTTTCTGCAATAGCCTACCATGGGGAACCTTATCAAACGCTTTACTGAAATCTATATACACCACATCAACTGCTTTACCCTCATCCACTTGTTTGGTCTCCTTCTCAAAGGACTCAATAAGGTTTGTGAGGCACGGCCTACCCTTCTCAAAACCGTGTTGACTATCGCTAATCAAATTATTCCTTTCCAGGTGATTATAAATCCTATCAATTATAAACCTTTCTAAGACTTTGCCCACAACAGAAGTAAGGCTCACTGGTCTATAGTTACCGGGGTTGTCTCTACTCCCCTTCTTGAACAAGGGGACAACATTTGCTATCCTCCAGTCTTCTGGCACTATTCCTGGAGACAATGATGACATAAAGATCGAAGCCAAAGGCTCAGCAATCTCCTCCCTAGCTTCCCAGAGAATGCTAGGATAAATCCCATCCGGCCCAGGGGACTTATCTATTTTCACACTTTCCAGAATTGCGAACACCTCCTCCTTATGAACCTCAAGCCCTTCTAGTCTAGTAGCCTGAATCTCAGTAGTCTCCTCGACAACATTGTCTTTTTCCTGTGTGAATACTGATGAACAATATTCATTTAGCACCTCTCCTATCTCCTCGGACTCCAAGCACAACTTTCCACTACTGTCCTTGACTGGCCCTACTCTTACCCTAGTCATTCGTTTATTCCTGACATATCTATAGAAAGCTTTAGCGTTATCCTTCATCCTACCTGCCAAAGAATTCTCATGTCCCCTCCTGGCTCTTCTTAGCTCTCTCTTTAGGTCTTTCCGAGCAAACTTGTAACTCTCGAGCGCCCTAACTGAACCTTCACATCTCATCTTTACATAAGCCTCCTTCTTCCTCTTGACAAGTGATTCAACTACTTTAGTAAACCACGGTTCCCTCGCTCGACGACTTCCTCCCTGTCTGACAGGTGCATACTTATCAAAGACACGCAGTAGCTGTTCCTTGAACAAGCTCCACATTTCAATTGTGCTCATCTCCTGCATTTTCCCTCCCCACCTTTGCATCCTAAGTCTTGCCTCATCGCATCATAATTGCCTTTCCCCCAGCTATAACTCTTGCCCTGCGGTAGATACCTATCTCCTCCTTATGAACCTCAAGCCCTTCTAGTCTAGTAGCCTGAATCTCAGTATTCTCCTCGACAACATATGCGAAAGTAAAAGTAACCGAATTTGTGGTCACTATCACCAAAGTGCTCACCTACCTTCAGATCTAACACCTGTCCTGGTTCATTACCCAGTACCAAATCCAATGTGGTCTAGCCTCTCGTTGACCTATCAACATACTGTGTCAGGAAACCCTCCTGCACACATTGGACAAAACGGACCCATTTAAAGTTTCCCAAACCCCTGCTGAATTAGTTTAAACCCTCCCGAAGAGCATTAGCAAATTTCCCCCCCAGGATATTGGTACCCCTCTGGTCCAGGTGTAGACCATCCCATTGTAGAAGATAGTGCAATGTTTCTCCTGCAGAATGTTTGAGGTGAGGGACGCCGTCAGTGTCCCTGCTGATTTCATCTGTGGGAAGTGCACCCATCTCCAGCTCCTCAGAAAACGCGTTAGGGACCTGGAATTTTTAGTTGGAATATTAAACAAATATGTCAACGTTTGGCACTTTTAATCAGTTTTAGAGCCTCACATCATGGTGCTAACTCTATGTAATTCTGCCTTTTGCTTTATACTTTCAGAATATACCCACAGTTTGACAGGTTGTGCTCAAGAGAATTTAAGAGATTCAGCCCTTCCATTACATTACTCACTATTGTCTCCCCTCCTTTCTTTCAATCTTTTGTTTGCTATCTTAACTAATGCAAATTCTGTCATGAAGGGTGGGTTTTACACGGAAATACAAGTGGATATTGCCACTGTGTACATGCAACTCACCGTGGGAAAAGGAAATGTCATGGCAACCAGAGATCTAGCTAAGCCAGTGCTGAGCGCACTGACCAGAGTGATTAGTAACAGCAGAGAAAAGATCTCAAATGAAAAGAATGGAGAGGAAGGTGAGTAATGTAGTGACAAAAATGACGTCAGACCTCAGTTTCAGTTCCTTTTGAAAGAAATGACTGGGAATTAGATCATCAAATATGGCCAACATTACTCCCTTCCTCTTCGTAAATTAATAGTCCCATGTCCATAAAACTCCTACTATAGAAAACACTGAGGGAAAAATATCTGTATTCACAAATGTGGAAAATGGAGTTGTGTTCTTTTCCAGAACCACAACTTATGAAAGAGCCGTGACCACAATTATTCTTTATCCATATACACGGCAAAAAAGCTAATGTGAGGTGCCAACAAAAATCAGAAACTGCACGCTTTCAATACCAAGAAGGATGTTTAACAGACTGCAGTGTGCCTACACAATGTTCACTATCTTGGCTGTTCACATAGTGACTGGAGCTAAAACATGCTCCATGTCCCTCGCTTTGGGTAAGTGTGACTATGAATGTTTAGCGGAGGTAAAATACTTGTCTGCACTTCCAATTAATTTTGCAATAATCAGATTTGCATTCCTGTAGATGAGGTAATGCAGGCATTCTCAGTGTCAGTTAGCACACACAGTCTTAACCACATAGGCAGGGAGGGTGTTCAATACCTTAAGGTTTTTGCAAATAACCTTTTTATTTGACTGCTAATGATCGCAATGAATCTTGGAATAATAATGTTAATCAATTCATTATCAGTGTGGCAACAGTTAAATGTATTTAATCAAATTTTTTTTAAACTTATGTTTCATTCTTAAAACTTGGAATAAATAGGATTTAAAGGATTTAACATTCCTTACTAAAAATATCACAAGATACATGGGCATGAATATTGATACTTCACGATGTTTATTAATCTGATTTGAATCTTATGAATGTATTTAAAAGTTTAAATGATTTAAATGAGTAGTGAGTGTACTATTCAGTTCCTACAATGATTAGAATGTCAAATACTGCACCGTGTGGGAGAAAGACATATTTGTAAAGTTGATTAAAAAAAACTCAACAGCTTTATTACCTGTTTTGAATTGTGGATATCTGGGAGTTATGAGCAAGCTTTCAGAAATTCAGTAAAGTGTCTTTTGTCTCTGTGCCAAGTCTCTAAAAGGCAATGCCTGCCTTCCATTTGACCTTGACATTAAAGTACATTCTTTTGTTAAGGTGAAATCTGCCGGATATAAATGTCTTATTCCTTAAGGGCCTATGTTTGTATATGAGGAAAACGTGAAAAGTCTGTTATCAACAAGATTTCAAATGTCACTTTTACATTTCTGATACATATGACTAAAATCTGTTCACAAAAGAATTACAGGATTGCAAGACTGCTACAGAGTGAAGCAGTGTCCATTCTATTTCACATGGACGAAGGCAATATTGTTGACCTGTTCACCATTAGGAAACAACAAGAAATCTGTATCCATTTTTCAGAACAAACTCACATGAGATCCATAATTTAAAGGCTACTTTTATTTCCTTGCAGTTCATATGTAAGCCATCGATTACACTCAGTTTTACTTGAAGCATTCCAGATTGTAACAACTCACTATGCAAGAAAAAACACATTCTCCTCATTTTCCAATTAGCTTAAATCGTCATCATATTGACGATGTGTGCTTTCACTGACCAGGGTGATGCAAATATGTAATTGCTCTATAAGCTTGTAGGATGGACTGCAAGGAAGAGGCACAGCCATGAATTGCATTGCCTGTTTCGAAGGGCGAATCAGTTTGCCAACATGTAGTCCTGTGTTAAATATGGTGCATTCGCTGGGTCTCATACCCAACTAGATTGTCCTCATACCTCCGAAAATTTGATTAACTTGTCCATCACTGCAAGAAATGGCTCTGCTTTTGTTAATTCTGAATAGTTTACCTTTCTGGATCATCTTGGATCAAATGGAAGGCAATCATAGAGTCCCTATATTACAGAAGGGGCAATTTAGCATGGCCAGTCAACCTAACCTGCACATCTTTGGAATGTGGTAGGAAACTGGAGTTCCCGGAGGAAACCCACGCAGATAGGGGGAGAAGGCTACCGACCTTGGGTGACTGTCTGTGTGGAGTTTGCACATTGTTCCAGTGTGTGCGTGGGTTTCCTCCGGGTGGTCCGGTTTCCTCCCACAGTCCAAAGATGTACAGGTTAGATGGATTGTTTGTGATAAATTTCTCCTTGAGGTCTAAAGGCTAGATACAGTTGCAGGGATTAGGCGGGCGGTTGGGCCTGGGTGGAATGGTCTTTCAGACGTTTGGTGCAGACTCAATTGTCAAATAGCCTTGTTTTGCACTGTAGGGATCCTATGATTCTGAGGTGCAAACTCCACACAACCAGTTACCCAAGGTCGGAATCGACCCGAAGACACGAGTGCTGTGAGGCAGCAGTCCGTGCTGTCGCAAGTAATTACTTTTTTGATGGCTTATATTAGAGTTCTTTCTGTTGATACGTGTTGGTGGTAAATGGTTGACAGAGGCAAGTTGTTAGCCTGGAGTCCTGGTTTCCTTCTGAAGTTAAACAGTGACTGAAAGCAGAACCCCAAACTGTCTAATTACAATAAAGCAAACAGTTCAAGTCTGGGTCATGTGACAGGGTGATTTCAGGTTCCACTAATGAGGCCCTCTTGTTAAAACCCATTGTGTTTTGAACAGGTAACTATCAAACCATTCACACAACATTGGGGACGCAAAGTCACAAATAGAGTCATAGATTCATAGTCATAGATGTTTACAGCATAGAAACCAGGCCCTTCAGCCCAGCTTGTCCATGCCGCCCAGCTTCTATCACTAAGCTAGTCCCACTTGCCTGATATCCCTATATGCCTACCCTGCCCATGTAACCGTCTAATTGCTTTTTAAAGGACAAAAGTGTCCGCAAATAGCTCTGCATTTATCCATATATCGCTGGTGCTGATATGTTGTCTATTATACTTTGTGTTGGTGTGGCTGAAATGTTTATACAATGCAGAGTGACACATTGCAGGAGTTTGAGGAGTTAGCCTTAGTCCATTTTTAAAACTGCTCAGAACCTTCCAGAACTACCATTATGTGGTCAGCTGTATCCGGCCAGCCATTTGTCCAGTTAAAAAATAGTTTTATAAAGTATCCAGAATGATGTAGATTGTATTCTTTCCTGTCTTCGGAATTGGTCACCTGCCATAGCAGGAGTTCAACGATGCAAGAATGTCCTGTGAGGAACGATTAAAAAGACTGGACCTTTATTCTCTGGTGTTTAGAAGAATGAGAGGTGATCTCATTCAAATATAAATATTCTTACAGGGCTCAACAGGGTAAGTGCAGGAAAGTAGTTTGCCATGACTGAGGGAGTCTAGAACCAGAGACATATTCTCAGAATAAGGGGCAGGGCATTTAGGACTGAGATAAGGATGAACTTCTTCATTCAGAAGGTGGTGAATCTTTGGACTTCTCTGCCCCAAAGTGTACTGGAAGCCAATCATTAATTATTTTCAAGACTGATATTACTATGTTGCTACATCTTAAATACATCAAGGAATGTACATCAAGGCGGCATGGTAGCATAGTGGTTATCACAGTTGCTTCATAGCTCCAGGGTCCCAGGTACCATTCCCAGCTTGGGTCACTGTCTGTGCGGAGTCTGCACGTGGCTGCGTGGGTTTCCTCTGGGTGCTCCGGTTTCCTCCCACAGTCCAAAGACATGCGGGTTAGGTGGATTGGCCATGATAAATTGCCCTTGGTGTCCAGGGAAAGTTGGGTGGGGTTACTGGGTTACGGGGATGGGATGGAAGTGTGGGTTTGGGTGGGGTGCTTTTTCTAGGGGCCGGCGCACGCTCGATGGGCCAGGTGGCCTCCTTCTGCACTGTAACTTCTATGAAATCTATGAAATTCTATGAATAAAGGATACAGCAGGAAAATGGTGTTGAAGTAGAAGATAAGCCATGACCTCATTGAATGGTGGAGCGGTGTCAAAGGGCTGAATGGTCCACTCCTACTCCTCTTTCTTCTATTATTTTGTTCCCATCCAGAACAAGGGGCTAACCCAGCCAGATGCCTATGACAAAGTGCTCTCTCTTTCTCCAGCCAAATTCTCTCAGGTGTCCAATACAGTAGAGTAATGCAACACTTACTCTTTTTAGGTAAGATCCCTGGAGAAGTTTTACAATGTCAGTATTGGTAGTGTCATGAGCAAAACGTATTTTCTCTCTACTCATGATGGCTCCGGAGCGTGGCGACTCTCAGCGAGCTCACTCCCAAAGATCCTCTTCCAACATCTCTTACAACCGTACTAACCTTTTAAAACTTAATTCTAACACTGACACAATCTCTAACCTTTCTCTTTTATGTTACACTCTGAGTGCTTCATCCAATGTCTGCATCTATGTATTTACATTGTGTATTTATGATATATTCTATGTTTTTTCATGTACGGAATGATTTGTCTGGACTGTACACAGAACAATACTTTTCACTGTACCTCGGTACACGTGACAATAAATTAAATCAAATCCAATCCAATACTAAGTTCCTTTCTTGTTGTACTACTATTTGATTGGGGGCAATAAAGGACTTTGAGGCCAATTTCTCACATTAAAGAATGTATGGTTCGAATTGTTTAATGTACAAAGTGCCAAGGAATCCTCCTCATCTTCTTTGTGGAGAGACACCAGAGCTGAATTTACTTCCAGGCACAGAACAATCACCGGTTTGAGCATGTCCATTTTCAAAATTCTCACCTTGTTTTGCTTCCCTCTCTCTCTGTAACCTCTTCCAGTCCTGTAACACTGAGATCTCCGTGCTCCTTCAATGCTGGCATTTTGTGCATTCCCGATTTTCAAAGCTCTGTCATTGGCAGTCTTACTTTCAGCTGCCGAGGCACAAAGTTCTGGAATTCACTTTCTCTCTGTCATCCTTCGATCATTTAAAACAATGCTTTTAAAAAACAATATCTTTGACCAAACGTTTGGTC
The DNA here is from genome assembly GCF_047496885.1 of Scyliorhinus torazame. Taxonomy (NCBI): domain Eukaryota; kingdom Metazoa; phylum Chordata; class Chondrichthyes; order Carcharhiniformes; family Scyliorhinidae; genus Scyliorhinus; species Scyliorhinus torazame. The sequence goes on along the minus strand of NC_092712.1, from coordinate 69,457,478 downwards.
ACTTGTCCTCTTACTTCGTTCAGTGACCCCAAGTCAAGTTCTGTTCGATAATTTGCTGCCGTGGTATGGCTGAGACCATTTTACTTCATTAATGGCATTAAAGAAATGCAACTTTACGACTGGCAGGTAGTAAGCTTCATACCTGAACCCAGAGGCAGAATTGTCTTACAGTTAGAGCTTGATATCGCAGAATCACAGAATTGTTGCAATGCCAAAGGAGACTATTCAGCCTATTGTGCCTGCACCAACTCTTCAAATGAGCAATTTACCTTGTGTCAGACATCCTCTTAATCCCATATCCCTGCATATTCACATGGAAGGAGGTGATCTCAGGGGGTGTCAAGGTGGGGTGGGGGATAGGGGAAGTGGTAGGGTGGAGTTCAATGGGCCAGTAGGGAACAAAAGGGACATAGTAATCATTTAAAAATATCCTCTACCCTTTTAAGGTCCAATGGCCGAGCTGATCAATGATGGTACAAATGGGGAGAATGTCAGTATTCAAAGCCTAGCCTATTTTTCCTCAACATTGCAATCATGATCCGAGATGTGTCACTGTGGCTTGATTTTGACTTAACATGTATCTGCCTATCGAATGCAAGCAGATGCACTGGCCACCCTTCTTCAGACCATAAGTATTCAGGTAATAACTGACCATTTTCTTTACTGGAACACCATTTACACCAAGGAGAGGCACTTAAAATCAGTCCCACTGTGAGATAGATGAAGTATAATAATCTAGGTAAGCCTGCTGTTTCTTTTCATCTTGCTTTCTCTAAATCTTACCTCTTCATAAGCCTAAGACCCATCTGCCCTGTGATAGGCTTTGTCAGTCTTCCTGGGCTGTGTGATGATACACTGTGCGACAGCCAATGGATACCTCAAAGGTAAAAGACTTCAAAATTCTTCCTCCATTTTGCTACAGATTACTTACCAGATAAGGTTACGTCTCGCTGCCTGGGGAGTGGGGGCTGGCTCATGCGAGCAGACTCTTGCATCAGTGATTTGAGAAAAATGTATTTGGCATGAACCCGAAATGTAATGCCAGCTCAAAAAACTATTGCCTACTCTAACTGCATCTTTACTAATAGAGTTTCATCCAGGCCTTAGTGAAGGATTGCTGCAGTCTTAAGTGGCACTTTACAAATGCAATATGTATCTATAAAGATTCTTGTTGCCAAATATAGTTATATTTTGGTATAGATCCATGTTGTGTCAGTGCTTTCTTACTTCGATGACATAGTTAACGACCAAAAGTAATTATATATTTGTGTTCTGTGTTTTATGTAACTGCAATTTTGCATAAAGTACAGCACATTAAAATTATAAACTATAAAATATTTAATTGCATGCCAGAAATGGTTGTGACAGCATCCCAGAACAGAATCAAACACGGTGCTCTGTTGTGTGAATGGAATATCCTGTCAAATTAATAAAACAAAAGTGAACTCAATTATTTGGATCATAGAATCATAGAATCGTATAGTGCAGAAGAGGCCTTTCGGCCCATCAAGTCTGCACTACTTCCCAGCACTTGGCCCATATCCTTGAATGTTATGACATTTCAAGTGCTCACTCAAGTGCTTATTTAAAGATTGTAAGGTTTCCAGCCTCAACTACCCTCCCACAAAGTGCATTTCAGGTTCCCACCACCTTCTGGGTGAAAATATTTTTCCTCACCTTAAAATTATACCCCTTTGTTATTCATCCTTCAACAAAGGGGGACTTTCCTCGCTGTCCATGCCCCTCATAATCTTATACACCTCAATCAGGTCCCCTTCTGTGATGCAAAGTAAACAACCCATGCTTATTCAGCCTCTCTTAATAATAATAATCTTTATTATTGTCAAAAGTAGGCTGGTTTAGCACACTGGGCTAATTAGCTGGCTTGTAATGCCGAACAAGGCAGCAGCGCGGGTTCAATTCCCGTACCAGCCTCCCCGAACAGGCGCCGGAATGTAGCGACTAGGGACTTTTCATAGTAACTTCATTGAAACCTACTTATAACAATAAGTGATTATTATTGTTATTAACACAGCAATTAAGTTACTGTGAAAATCCCCTAGTCGCCACACTCCAGCGCCTGTTCGGGTACACAGAGGGAGAATTCAGAATGTCCAATTCACCCAACAAGCACATCCTTCAGGATTTGTGGGAGGAAACCGGAGCAGCCAGAGGAAACCCACGCAGATACGGGGAGAACATGCAGACTCCGCACAGACAGTGACCCAAGCAGGAATCAAACCTGGGACCCTGGTGCCATGAAGCAACAGTGCTAACCACTGTCAACAGTGCTGCCCATTCATAGCTCTTCGGAGCGAAAATGCTCGATACCAGGCAATATCCTAGTGAATCTCCTCTATTTCTAAAAAAAATTCAGATTACCCAATTATTTTTTCAAATTAAGGGGCAATTTAGTGTGGCCAATCCACCTACTCTGCACATTTTTGGGTTGTGGGGGCGAAACCCACGCTGACACGGGGAGAATGTGCAAACTCCACATGGACAGTGACCCAGAGCCGGGATCGAACCTGGGACCTCAGCGCTGTGAGGCAGCTATGCTAACCACTAGGCCACCGTGCTGCCCTGTGAATCTCCTCTACACCCACTCTAGTACAATCATATCCTTTTGTGATGAATGTAGTAATTTCAGATACATTTCGTTGTAGGTAAAACTTAGTGTGTGTATGTGACTGCCGCAGTCATGTTTTTACAAATCCTAGTTAGAAAGACAGCCGAGCTTTTTGGAGACGGGGTGCAAGTAAAGCATCGTAAAAGTTTGGGCTAATGGACTTTTGTTTATATTAAGAGGGTTCTCTGGGAAATAGATAATTAGAGACATATGTTTAGCTTGGTAAGATGATGTAGTTAATGTGAGGAGCTACGGTATCAAGCATTTTTCAGAAAAGCAGTATACTTGAGTTTTAGATTGAGATGTGAGCGAAAGTTAAGCATTTGCTCACACTGAAGTTCAGTTAAAGATATGTCTGTAGACAGATTAGCACTCTCTTTCCAAGCAGTTCAGAATTGTGTGATTGGAATGTGAGCTGAAACAAGCTGAGAAGTAGCTTCTGAAGAAATACGGCCAGAGTTTCTGCATAGTTCTGACAGGATTCAGGTCTTTTCTTCAAAACAATGTCAACAGATCTCTTGTTCTCAAAGCAGGGTATCTAGACATCTCTCTACAGCAGGTATGCCTGAGTGCAAACTGTATTTGAAAGTGGATTGAGAGCTGAGATGGCTTTTTGTTGTTTGACTTGGAATAAAGATAGGAGTTAAGAGTTATCATGCCACTGTATTGATTAGCATTGTTTAAGGGGTAATTATAACCTATTTTTCTTGTGTGATGATAAAGATATTTTAATATTGTGTGAGTAATAAAATTTGTTTTAATATACCATGGGTGGGATTCACTTAATCAGCGATCGGGCGGAGAATCCCTTGTGATGCCGAAATCGGGGCCGCCGCCTGTTTGACGCAGGTTTTGCATGTTCCGCCCCCTCCAAGATGGCATCATCGTGTTGCGCACCACACGCTGTTGGGGCAGCCTTAGCACATCACCTGAAGGCCCTCCCCTGATGCTCCGCCCCAATGGGGTGAGTTACCGACTGCACGGGGAACGTGTGATCTCAGCGGTCAGGAACACGGGAATCTGGCGGGAACCGTGCTGCTGGCTGAGGGGGCTTCTGCGAGGGCTGGGGGGGTGGCCAGGCAGTGACCAGGGGGACACTATCTGTCAGGTCGGGTCCACGCACGGGCGGGGCCATATTTTAAAGCGCAACCGCTGCAGGTCTTCACTGTGCGCTTGCGCGGTCACTGACCCGGCCATTGTCCAGCCGTTTTTATTGTGGGAGCTGTGAGTTTTACACCATGTGGCTGCCCTCACTGGTCATAGGATCAGTGAGAGGGCACCGCCGATTGTTTTGACGTAAAACATCACAGATCCTCCGCACTTAAGCTCAAAAACAGTGAATCCAGCCCCATATTTCCCATTTTGCTTGAAGCCGTCCCTGATGCGAGGTATCCTTTCCTCACAGTCTTACAAAATTAAAATCAAATATTGGGGTTTCTGTCCAGTATCCTAGCCACTGTTCAGGTCTAGTCCAGGTCGTAACACTTCTGATAGTGTGGTGACCAGAATTGAACACAGTACTCCGGCAGTGGCCTTACCAAAGTCGTTTACAGCTCCAACATAGGCTCCCTGTTCATTTAATGTATGCCACGACGGACGGCATGTGGCGCAGTGGATAGCACTGGGACTGCGGCGCTGAGGACCTGGGTTTGAATCCTGGCCCTGGGTCACTGTCCGTGTGGAGTTTGCACATTCTCCCCATGTCTGCGTGGGTTTCACCCCCACAACCCAAAGATATGCAGGTTAGATGGATTGGCCATGCTAAATTGCCCCTTAATTGGAAAATAAAAAACGAATAATTGGATATTCTAAATTTTTTTTTAAATCTATGCCATGACTGATGAAAGCAAGTATCCCATAAGCCTTCTTAACTACCCTATTAACCTGTCATGCTGCCTTCAGGGATCTGTGGACCAACACCCTAAGATCCCTCTGCTCCTCTGAGGTTCCTAGTTCTTGCCATTCATTGAGTAATCCCTTCTCATTTTACTCCTACCAAAGTGTATCGCCTCACACTTTTCAAGGTCAAATTTCATCTGCCACTGATCTGCCCATCTGACCAATCCTTCGATATCCTTCTTTCTTCTTCACAGTCAACCAACCAGCCAATCGGCATGTCATCTGCAAACTTACTTATCATTCCCCCACACTTTATTATTTATCGTTCATATATATCACAAACAATAAGGGACCCGACACTGATTGCCGTGGTATGCCACTGGACACCAGCCTTCAGTCACATAAACAGCCATCTACCACCATCCTCTGTTACCTGTAAGAAAGTCAATTTTGGATCCAACTTGCCACGTTAGCCTGGATTCCATGTGCTTTTACCTTCTTTATCAGTCTTCCATGTGGGACCTCGTTAAAGGCTCACCGAGGCTGATTAAGCTTCTCCACAGCCACCTCAGCTGAAATTGGTGATGCCGCACAGAGCAACGGATGATTCAGGATCCTTTCTGTCCTCTGCAGGTCAACTTTTCGAAGGGGTAGTACACTTTCCAAGTGAGCTTTGTGTCTATCAATGGCAGAATTTTTCACTGTATACATTTTTTTGGAAATAAATTTAGTGTACCCAAATATCTTTTTCCAATTAAGGGCAATTTAGTGTGGCCAATCCACCCAACTTTCACATCTTTGGGTTGTGGGGTTGAAGCCCACGCAGACATGGGGAGACTGTGCAAACTCCACACAGACAGTGACTGAGACCCAGGGCCGAGATCGAACCCGGGCCCTCAGTGCCATAGGCAGCAGTGCTAACCACTGCGCCACCATGCCATTCCTTTCGCTGTATAAATGATGCATGTTTGGACCTGTTACAATCAATTTTAAGCTTTAAAAAGAACACAACATTGTTTCACTTTGTACATAATGTGTGTTGTCAGTTATAGCTCATAATGACCTCACTAAGATGAGCTAACAAGCAATTATACTAATCAAGACCAAAGTAGGCTAGGTCGACATTAAATCAAAAGAAGCTGCCTCAGCTGAACAAACTGAGCTCAGGTAAATATTTTGTGCTTGTTACCATGAGTGGGATCTTTGTCACTTATTTTAGTAATGAAGTTTATAATCTACTCCCTAGCAACCAAAATTCATGTTTGTAAAATGCACTTGAACTCTTAATTAGAACTCCTCATGTGATGAATAAACTTGTCCTTTATCCAATATTTCTACCAGGCAATCTCCACAGTATGCATGCCCTGATTCTCGTCACTAGTCTCGGATCATTTACTTGCACATTTATTAATGTATCATTTCAAGATTAAGACGCAGACTGGTCTAATCCCTGATTAAGCTTCATGTTTTCTTCACCCTCTGTAAATTCAAAAATAAACATGTCTAGGTTTAGCCAAAAGGAAATTTTGTAGATTCTGGAAAGCTTGTTATATGCTGTTGTATTATATGTAAATATAAGTAAAGAGCTAGGAACTAATTAGCTAGTAACGAATGGTTATGTGTAAGTGTTTCAGGAGCCGCACTTCACAGCTGCACTAGAGACAGATGTGGGGCGAAATTCTCCATTTGGGAGACTATGGGCTGGATTCTCCGATTTTCAGGCTATGTTTGGAGGATCCGTGGCGGTTTACGTCAAAAAAATCGGCGACGCCCCAGCACCGATCCATCGACCTGTGAGGGGCTAGCATCCACGCCACATAAAACTTCATAACAAAAACAGCCAGAGAATTGCCGGGTCCGCAGCCGCCATGCCGGGTTCCCGACCGCTGAGACCATGAGGCAACCACGCGGTTGGGGACTACGCCCATCAGGGTCCAAGCATCCGGAGAGGGCCTTCAGGTGATGTCCTGAGGCTGTCCCAATGGCGTGCGGCACGCTCCTCGATTACGGCATTTTGGAGGGGGCGGAACATGCAAAAACAGGCCGCGTTCCCGATTCCATCGGAAAAAGGGATTCTCTGCCCGATCATCGATTATGAAATCAGCGTCGAGGAACAAGGATTCCCGCCCTATGTTCTCCTGCCAGAGCTAAATTGCTCCTGATTTGAGCTCCCAATCCCATCCAAATTTATGATTGGGGTGAGGACTGTGAGGGATTTCTGAGGGGATCCCGCTATCAGGTGAGTGGCCTGATAACTAAGTCCCACGCTGGCCATCCCCCCTCCACATTGCAATTCAGCCACCCATCCCTGGAATTTCTGGTTTCCCCCTGCCTCCCTCCGCCCAGGACGATGGTAACCTGATTCCACTCCCCGCCCCCCCCCCCCCAACATGGACCTCCTAAATAAAGGCCCCCCAGACCCACTATATAAAGAACCCTTCCCTTCCAAAGACCCCCTAAATAAAGAGACCACCCACGGACACCCCCTAAATAAAGGATCTCCCCTCAAAGACCTCCGAAAGAAACAGACCCTCTACAGAGACACCCTGAAGAAAAAAGCCCACCCCCCCCCCCAGTGACCCCCACAGACCGCCCCAGAAAAATTACCCCTGTCAGGAAGCCCCCAAGAAAAGAGATCCCTGACAAGGACCCTCCTGGAAGAGGGACTCCTGTCAGCAGGTCCCCCCGAAGAGAGACCCCGGTATGGAAGTTAGAGAGCAATCCAGACAGAGTGGAAACAAAAACTGCTTTAACAACTGCTGGGCAATATACCTGCTGGCTCCGACACAGGAAGCACAACCTGTCAATTCATAGAATCATAGAATCCCTCCAGTGCAGAAAGAGGCCATTTGGCCCATTGAGTCTGCACCGATTTTCCGAAAGAGCATTCCACACAAGCCCAATCTGCACAATTCTACCTAAGGCAATTTAGCATGGCCAATCCACCTAACCTGCACATCTTTGGACTGTGGGAGGAATCCAGAGCACGCGGAGGAAACCCACACAGACACAGGGAGAATGTGCAAATTCCACAAAGTCACCCAAGATCAGAATTGAACCTGGGTCTCTGGCGCTGTTAGGCAGCACTGCTAACCACTGTGCCACCGTGCCGCAAATTCCTGGAGAGAGAAACCAGTCAGCTATGTTTAAACCCCTCAGATCCTTGAGCCGCAAGCCATTCATTCATTTCTCTTTGATATTGATTTTACTAGGCTGTGATTGACAGCTTCCACACGCACACTCCAGCTCTCAGCATTGTCCCATTCATCTTCCTTCACGGTTGAGTAACTCTGAAGTGATCTAACCGCAATGTTCACAAACATCAAGCTTTGATTGACAGCTTTTGGAGCTGGTGGTCCGAAACAAACCTGGACTTTAATCTGGTGTTGTAAGACTTCTTACTGGGCTCACCCCAGTCCAACGCCGGCATCTGCACATCATAGAATTTTCTATGCTCGTCTCAGCAAATAACATATGAGATTCAGTATATGTGTTTTTTTGTATCTATCTTTATGGAGCTGTAAGTTCTTTGTTTGTACAAATGCTGGATGAAGCTGTGAGTGCCAGAAAGTAAGTAAGAGTTAGAGCAGAGCACAAATGACCAATCACAATTAAAAACTTCAATTCCAATTTCGCTTCATTATAATTCGGAATAACTCTGACAAATCATGTTACATTTTTCCCATAAGTGTGTACAGGTGGGAATATCAGAAACAGCGTTAAACCCAAGGGGTAGAACTCAGTTAATTATTCAGGGTATAGTGCTCATAAAGGACAGTGAAGGAGATGGTGGCAGATCAACTGCGAGATAAATTAAGATAACCCTCATTGAAGGAGTAGGCAACAGAAATAACTACCCTCACTGGGAATCTCTATTTCCATTGATCACCAGGTCAACACAGGCAGGACAGTTTGCTTCACAAAATCGTAAGGACGATTTATGGGAGTGGCCAAGTTATTTTTATTGAACCCCCAATAAGATTGGGTGGAATCAGACTGGTAAATCTAATGTCGGGGTTTCCAATCTGGGCTCCATGGGAGCCTCAGGGAGTCTATGGCAAGACATTTGGAAAATTTGTAAAGAGCTGCTTCTCCAATCAGATTGGATGAGCATGGACAACAGAGTGATGGGAAGAGAGGGCCTCTGAACGGAACTCAAAGTGTGTGACGAAGGGGTGGTCGAGGGCATAAGAGTGGGTGCTTAGTGCAGGGTCCCAGAGCGGGCCTGGGAAGTGGGGGGGGTGGGGCCTCGGAGCGAGAGGAAGAGGGGTGTGAGACATGTGTGGTGTGTGTGAGAGAGAGAGAGGGAGATGTGTGTGTGTGCGTGTGTGAGAGAGAGAGGAAGATGTGGATTTTTGTGAGTGAGAGAAATAAAGATAGGGAGATGTGTGTGAGAGAGAGGGAGACATGTGTGGTACGAGAGAGAAGAAGTAAATCTGTGTGTGTGTGTGTGTGAGAGAGCAAGGAAGATGTGTGTGTGTGATGCCTGAGTGTGTGTGTGTGTGTGTTTGAAATGAGTCTCAGTTTTCCAGCATCACTTCTCCCATTAAACATGAAAGAAAGTAAGACTTTTGTAAAATTGAAAAACTTTAATAAAAACATTTAAAAAAAACATTAAAAGCCAACATAAGTGTACTTTACCTGAATGCTCGCAGTATTCAGAATAAGGTAAATGAGTTGATGGTGCAAATCATTGTGAATGACTAAGATGTAGTGGCCATTACTGAAACATGGTTAAAGGATGGTCACGACTGGGAGTTAAATATCCAAGGGTATCAAAATATTTGGAAGGACAGAGTGGATGGTAAGGGAGGTGGTGTAGCTCTGTTATTTAAGGATGACATCCGGGCAATAGTCAGGGATGACATCGGTGCTATGGAGGATAAGGTTGAATCCATTTGGGTGGAAATCAGGAATAGTAAGGCGAAAAAGTCACTGATAGGAGTAATCTATAGGCCACCAAATAGTAACATTATGGTGGGGCAGGCAAGAAACAAAGAAATAACAGATGCATGTAAAAATGGTACAGCAGTTATCATGGGGGATTTAAATCTACATGTCGATTGGTTTAACCAGGTCGGTCAAGGCAGCCTTGAGGAGGAGATTATAGAATGTATCCGCAATAGTTTCCTAGAACAGTATGTAATGGAACCTACGAGGGAACAAGCGGTTCTAGATCTGGCCCTGTGTAATGAGACAGGATTGATTAATGATCTCATAGTTAGGGATCCTCTCGGAAGGAGAGATCACAATATGGTGAAATTTAAAATACAGATGGAGGGTGAGAAGGTAAAATCAAACACTAGTGCTTTGTGCTTCACCAAAGAGATTACAATGGGATGAGAGAATAACTAGCTAAGGTAGACTGGGAGAAAAGACTTCATGGTGAAACAGTTGAGGAACAGTGAAGAACCTTCCAAGCAATTTTTCACAGTGCTCAGCAAAGGTTTATACCAAGAAAAAGAAAGGACGGTAGAAAGAGGGAAAATCGACCGTGGATATCGAAGGAAATAAGGGAGAGTATCAAATTGAAGGAAAACCATACAAAGTTGCAAAGATTAGTGGGAGACGAGAGGACGGGGAAATCTTTAGGGGGCAACAGAAAGCTACTAAAAAAGCTATAAAGAAGAGTAAGATAGATGATGAGAGTAAACTTGCTCAGAATATAAAAACAGATCGTAAAAGTTTCTACAAATATATAAAACAGGAAAGAGTGGTTAAGGTAAATATTGGTCCTTTAGAGGATGAGAAGCGAGATTTAATAATGGGAGATGAGGAAATAGCTGAGGAACTGAACAGGTTTTTTGGGTCGGTCTTCACAGTGGAAGACACAAATAACATGCCAGTGACTGATGAAAATGAGGCAATGACAGGTGAGGACCTTGAGATGATTGTTATCACTAAGGAGGTAGTGATGGGCAAGCTAATGGGGCTAAGGGTAGACACGTCTCCTGGCCCTGATGGAATGCATCCCAGAGTGCTAAAAGAGATGGCTAGGGAAATTGCAAATGCACTAGTGATAATTTACCAAAATTCACTCGACTCTGGGGTTGTCCCGGCGGATTGGAAATTAGCAAACGTGACACCACTGTTTAAAAAAGGAGGTAGGCAGAAAGAGGGTAATTATAGGCCAGTTAGCTTAACTTCGGTAGTAGGGAAGATGCTGGAATCTATCATCAAGGAAGAAATAGTGAGGCATCTGGATGGAAATTGTCCCATTGGGCAGACGCAGCATGGGTTCGTAAAGGCAGGTCATGCCTAACTAATTTAGTGGAATTTTTGAGGACATTACCAGTGCGGTAGATCTGGTATATCTGGATTTCCAGAAAGCCTTTGACAAGGTGCCACACAAAAGGTTGATGCATAAGATAAAGATGCATGGCATTAAGGATAAAGTAGTAGCATGGATAGAGGATTGGTTAATTAATAGAAAGCAAAGAGTGGAGATTAATGGGTGTTTCTCTGGTTGGCAATCAGTAGCTAGTGGTGTCCCTCAGGGATCAGTGTTGGGCCCACAATTGTTCACAATTTACATAGATGATTTGGAGTCGGGACCAAGGGCAATGTGTCCAAATTTGCAGACGACACTAAGATGAATGGTAAAGCAAAAAGTGCAGAGGATACCGGAAGTCTGCAGAGGGATTTGGATAGGTTAAGTGAATGGGCTCAGGTCTGGCAGATGGAATACAATGTTGACAAATGTGACGTTATCCATTTTGGTAGGAATAACAGCAAAACGGATTATTATTTAAATGATAAAATATTACAACATGCTGCTTTGCAAAAAGACCTGGTGCATGAGTCGCAAAAAGTTGGTTTACAGGTGCAACAGGTAATTAAGAAGGCAAATGGAATTTTGTCCTTCATTGCTAGAGGGATGGAGTTTAAGACTAGGGAGGTTATGCTGCAATTGTATAAGGTGTTAGTGAGGCCACACCTGGAGTATTGTGTTCAGTTTTGGTCTCCTTACCTGAGGAAGGACGTACTGGCGCTGGAGGGTGTGCAGAGGAGATTCACTAGGTTAATCCCAGAGCTGAAGGGGTTGGATTACGAGGAGATGTTGAGTAGACTGGGACTGTACTCGTTGGAATTTAGAAGGATGAGGGGGGCTCTTATAGAAACATATAACATTATGAAAGGAATAGATAGGATAGATGTGGGCAGGTTGCTTCCACTGGCGGGTGAAAGCAGAACTAGGGGGCATAGCCTCAAAATAAGGGGAAGTAAATTTAGGACTGAGTTTAGGAGGAACTTCTTCACCCAAATTGTGGTGAAAGGGTGCTAAAGAAAGAGACCCCAAAGTTTACCAGTTTGGGGCAAGACCAAAACATGTGTGTGATTGGTTAGGCCCCCAGAGCACCACTCACACCTATTTCCACCTTTGGGAAAAAAAACGCTTATCTACGCCTTGGTCAGGTGCGCCTAAACCTTGAGCTGGATCAAGCCCAGCCTCATAAACGAGGTTGTGGAGTTCACCCTGCAAAGGCCTCATTCTACACCTCATCATCCACTGTAGGCCCCAGTTCCCCTTCCCGCCTCGCTTTCACCTTCTCCACCAGGCCCACTTAATCTGTCAGGATCCCCCATAAATGCCAGATGTGCTGCCCTCCCGTGACCCCCTTTGCAGATCAGACTTAACCTTACTCATCAGACTGGCATAGTTCAATTTATGGACCCAGGCCGAGTCCTGGACCACTCGGAAACTCAGATACCTGAAGCTAGATCCGGTAAGTCAAAAGGGAAGCACTCCAGGATTGGCTGCCCCATCCATGGGGTCCAACGGAAAATACTCACTCTTTCCCAGATTAAACTTGTCTCCCGAAAAAGAGCCAAAAGCTCTTCAATAACTCCATTATATCACCTTGGGTCCATCGATTAAAACAGTAAATAGTCAGCATATTGAGGTACCCTATGCTCCTTCACCCACTCCCTTAATTTTTTGCTTCCACTTTCTCAAAGCCTTCAAAGCCATAGCTAGGGGCTCAATTGCCAACACAAATAGGAGGGGAGACAACAGACACCCCTGTCTCATTCCCCTACCTTGGTGAATGTACCCTGAACTCAAAGTGTTGGTGCGCACACTAACCGAGGGGGCCTTATACAGTAGACGCATCCACAAAACAAACTTTGGTCCAAGACCAAACCTCTCAAACTGTAAACAGGTGCTTCCACTCCACCCTATCAAATGACTTCTCAGCTTCGAAAGACACAATCGCCTCTGGATCAGGCCTCGCAGACAGGGAGAGAACTGCATTTAATTGTCGCCAGATATTAGACGACAGTTGTCAGCCCTTAACAAATCCTGTCTCATCTTCACCTATCACTCCAGGGAGATAGGCTCTAACCTCATCACTGGCATCTTAGACAATACCTTGACATCAACATTCGACAACAAAATAGGAAGGTTCGACCCACATTCCACTCGATCCTTATCCTTTATCAATAGAAGGGAATTCGATGTCTGCACCAGCGTTGCCAAAAGGGAGCCCCGGGTCAGAGAGTCCTTAAACATGTCCACCAGCATTGGGACCAACTCTCCGGCAAATGTCTGCTAAAACTCCACCAGAAACCCATCCGGCCCTGAGGCTGGCCTTAACTGTTTGCATCAACCCTATAGCTGCTAAGACCTCCCCAGGAACTAGCGGTGCCTCCAACTCTTCATGCTCCTCCTCCTCCACCACAGGAAATTCCAAACCCTTCAAAAATGGCAACATATCCGACCTCCCTATCTATGTGTGTCTTGTATGATATAATCTCCCCCCTGATAACTGCTTTCAAAGCCTCCCACCGCATGGAAGGAGAGACAGACCCTTTCCCATTGAATCCTTAGATGCCCCTCTAATGCGTTAGAAATACACCCACAAAGCCGCTTATCTGCTAGTAGCTCCACATCCAACCTCCATTCCAGATGTTGAAATGGGCCCACCTCTAAAACCAAGTCCACCAAATGCGGAGCTGGGTCTGAAATGACTATAGCCAACTATTCTGCTTTCCTCACCCTAGGAAGAAGAAACCTACCCATCAAAAATAAGTCTATCCTGGAGTATACTTTATGAACTGGGGAAATGAACAAAATTCTGTATCCCTCGGATGCATGAACTACCACGGGCACACTCCCACGCCTCCCTACCCACCTCAGCCATAAACGCTGACAGCACCTTCACTACCCCCGAAGAGGCCAATTACTTTGACCCAGAGCAGTCTAACTTCAATGCTCAAATGCCCACAAGGACCATGTATTTCCATTACTATTACCGTAACCACTGTCCCCTATGCACATTGGCCCCTCATCACCCCTCCGTACAGCATATGCAAACCCCGAATAACACCAAATATATACAGTATTCAAGAAATCTCACACAAGCCCATCCCATCAAGAACCATAGAAGTCCGCACAGAAGGCCTTTAACTGAATCCAAGACTGTGTTCTTTAACAAAGGCCTCCATCTCCTTCAACATACCAAATTGTGGTCTTTCGCCCCATATGGCATCTGCAGCCTCGCTGGGTACACCACTTCCACTCTGGCATAACATTGCCTTTGCCTTCTTAAAGGTCGCCCGCCTCTTCGCTAGCTGCGCTCTGATGTCCTATTATATCCGGGTGGTACTCCCTTCCCATCTCGAGTCTCGATTCCCTTTGGCCCACTTATTCTCTCAGGAGCTATGGAACCTGACAACCACTGCTCGTGGTGACGCATTCACCCGGAACTTCTGCGAGAGAGTTCGGTGGGCCCTATCCAACTCTGGAGTGGATATCTGTCCACCACTCCAACCAACCCCCACACCCCACACCTGCTTCCCGAACATCTGAGAAAAATACTCAGTGGGTTTCTGGTCCTCTATCGCCTCCGGCAAGCCCACGTTGCTGAGATTTTGTCTCCTCGACTTGTTCTCCAGGTCATCCACCTTTGCTCTCACAATTCAGTTTCTCTCCCCCACCAACAAGATTTTAGGCTCCAATGAGGTGATTTGTTTGCTGAGCCACAGCAACGTTGCCTTGGTGTATTACAATTGCAGTCCAGAATATCCTGCTTTTCTTTGAATGAAATAAAATATTTGTTAATGAAGCCTGTTATTTGGAAAAGGTGGATTAACTTTGCATTGCTGCTCATGTATCTGATAGTAACTGTCAGCCAATGTTCATAAACTCTGTTTTCAAACTGAATTAAATCAAAGCCTCCACTCCCTTCAACACCTCTCCGTGCTCTTCGCAGCCTCCGGGATTTTCTCCACCTTCTCTCAAATCGGACCAAACGCCTCCTCAATTGATCGTTTGAGCGTTTCCATCAGCACCTGCCCTTGTTTCTCGAAGTGCTTCCCAAACTGCTTCTCAAACTCTGAGGCCAATATCCCCGCCAGCAAATCCACCGTGATAGGAGCAGCTACACCTGCTGGAGTTGTATCCACCACCTTCCCTCCAAGTAAGCCATGCGGACTTCCCAAATCCATGGAAGGATATCCACTTGCAACCTTCTTTTCGTCAGCCTTTTTTTGAGATTTTCAACATTATTTCGTCGACCGGCTCACTAAACCTATAGATGGGCCGAGCTTGTTCATAGATTATCATAGAATTTACAGTGCAGAAAATTAACCAAAATTTCCCAGGAACTGGGCAAAAAGGATTTTTTAAAAGCCAAGTACCTTGGTGGGAACTACCTAGTGTGTCACCTTCTCCTACTGGAAGCTGCCACCGGAAGTCCCAGGAGTTAATGTTAAGGGACCATGGGAGGGTGGCTTGGCCAGTGGTTAATGTAAGGGGGCTATGTAGCTGGCAAATGTATTTATGCCTGTGGCTGGGACTCTACGACCTCACTTGCGGCTGGGATTCTCCAGTCCCGTTGAAAGTGAATGGAGTTTTGGCTGGAACGCCAAATTCTCCAATCTCACTTACGGCGGGCGGCAATGGATGAGATTGGAGAATCCTGTCATGTGTGTCTCTTTCTAATTCCTATTATATGCAAGTATATAAACAGAAAAGACTTGTTCACATTTTATTTTTGCGTTTGCGCCTATTTGGTGGTCAAAAAATGTGTGTTGACAAAAAAGGGTTCCCCGACGCATTTGGGAGTTCACGAGGAGTTCCGCAGCTTGAAACATTTGGGAAACCCTGATCTGATAAATGCCTATTTCATGGTTCAGAATGTAAGGGAAGCCAGCAGAGGGAGCGACAGGCTTCAACCAGTGTTTGTAAATGAGCCAGACAACATCCAGGAAAGCGATGGTAGATATAGTATCCCTGGGAGACAATGACCAAAGGATGATTGGATTTAACATATCGTTATGATCAGCTGTGGAGAGGTGGATTGGCTCCCCTTTTTTCCACACCTCAGTTGACTAGGTTGATTTTTTTTCAAAGGAAATGCTTGCTAATTCAGTGAGCGATTATCTATTTATATACTGTGATGGTAAAATACACACACAGACAGGTACTCTTTGGTTTCTTTACAATGAAAAATAGCTTTTATTGTACTTAGGAAGGAAAAGATTTTTGTTGCACTTAAACGAATGGCCAAATGGCTTAATTCTGCTCTTGTGTCTTATGGTCCTTACCTGAGCTAAGTAATGTAATAAAAATGGTCCATCTATCTCACACACACAGACACACTTGTCAGAACTGACACAGGTTGCAGACGTAACAGGTTAATGAATGGAAATCCCATCGGAGAGAAGATCGGAATAAGTGGGAAATCCAGGAAAAGAAGTGGAAATGAACTAAACACTCAAACAAAAATAGATCAGTGACCAAATTCATGGCACTTCTCCACAATGGCTGACTCTCAAAGTCACTGAATGAGAGTTAGGAGATGTGAAAAGGGAGGTAAGCCAACCACAAAATAGCTCTGGACAGCAAATCACAATAACTTGAAGCTATTCAGCAGCATGTATTCACTCCAATTGTGCATTTAGTGATCTTTTATATATACATGTCATGATATGCAGGCATGCAGATAATGAAATACAGACAGGCATAGGCAGGCCGCTAATGAACACAGAGAACAGGACATGACCAATGAGCAGGCAGGACACTCAGGGGTGGTATCTCACTTTAAAAGGCACGAGGCACTCACACTCCGCCTCTTTCCACTGATGAACATCTACAGAGTGAGTCAGGGTGTATGTACAGTATCACACCTCCAGCACGTGGCTAAGAGCTAGTCTGGTTCAGTCAGACAGAGTAACCACACTTCGGTTAGCAGAGAGTCGAACTCATAGAGAACTGTGCTAACTGTGCTACTGGTTCAATAAATCAGATTGAACTAACTTCAAGGTCTGGAGTATCTTTTGGTTAAAGCTCCATCCAGTTGCAGCCTGTGTTATCCCAGAGTACATAACATGACATGCTACCAGGGGACTGCTTAATCTCGTGGTTTACCTCAGTCCGTTCCGTGACGAACAGCGAATGTATCCTGGCACCATGGGGAAGATACAGGCTCCTCACCAGCTCAGGACCTCCGGCAATCTCAGTGCCAACTGGCGGACATTCAAGCAAAAGTTTCTGCTGTACATCGAAGCTTCAGACCTCGTGGGTGCGTCTGATGCAAGGACGATCGCACTTCTCCTCTCAACAGCGGATGATCAAGCCATCAAACTCTTCAACTCTTTTCACTTCACTGAAGGCGAGGACAAGAAAAAGTTTCAGACCATCCTGGACAAGTTTGACAGTCACTGTGAAGTGGACACCAATGAAAACTTCAAGTGCTACATATTCAAACAGCGTCTACAAGGTAAAGATGAATCTTTCAACTCCTTCTTAACTAACCTCCGCCTGCTAGCACTGTCCTGCAACTTTGGTGATATTGCTGACTCCACGATCAGAGACCAAATCGTTTTTGGAGTTCAGTCTGATCCTCTGCGAGAGCAGCTACTGAAAATCAAGCATATGGCCCTGCCAGCCACGATTGAAACATGCACAGTGCTTGAGCACGCAAAAAATTGCTATGCCCAGTACAAATCGGCTGAAAATGAGAAACTTGCCTCTCATGAGGCAGAGAGTCTGCAGGCCATCTCCCAGATGCAGCGCCTCAGCATTGATGAAAGCGGCCATTTCGCGCACTTTTCCCGGGGCCCCATGCATGTGCGATGCGAACGGGATAACAAAGCGCCAACACCCGCACTGCACATGTGCGACGACGTGCGGAACGTCAGGACGCCGACGTCATGATGTGCTTGAACTGCGGCAACACCCACTTACAGAAACACTGCCCTGCAAGAGGCAGGCGATGTTTAAACTGCGGGAAGCCTGGACACAATGCAGCCTGGTGCAGGTCTGCACCACCAGTCAGGGGCCAGCGCTCCCAATTCCGACGACGGCGCGTTCAGAGTGCAACAACGATTACAGGATTCTGATCCTGGCAGCACAACAGATCCAGAGGAAGAATGCCTGGACTCCGCCTACTGTGTGGGCATCATTACCAAATGTGAATATGCCACATCCAACTCATCACAAATTCAATCCAACCTCGCTGTGGATTCTGCAGACGAATGTTGTGCGGCGATGGAGGTCAACCACTGCTCCATCCAGTTTAAGCTGGACACAGGTGCTTCTGCCAACCTCCTCTCACAGGCAGATTTCAAACACATCAAGAAGCCCCCCAAGGTCATTCCAGCAGCCTGCAGGCTCCTGGACTACAACGGAAATGCCATCACGGCACTGGGATCCTGCCAACCACACCTCCAACTGGAGCACCCATGCACAGTTACGTTTTGAAATTGTCAAGCCAGACAGGGCATCCCTACTTCGCTCGCAGGCCTGCAAACAGCTGAACCTCATGCTGCAGGTTTACACAATGATATCCTCCAAAGTGGATCTTCAGGCCGGCATTGACGACATCCTCGCTCAGTATCCGGATGTGTTTGACAGGATGGGCACGCTGCCATATCGATACAAGATTCTGCTATGACCTGATGCCAAGCCAGTGGTCCACGCACCACGCCGGGTCCCGGCTCCGCTGAGGGAGCGCCTGAAGGCACAGCTCAAGGATCTTCAGCAACAGGGCATCATTTCCAAGGTAACCAAACCGACTGACTGAGTCAGCTCAATGTGCAAGAATTTGGGTGTTTGGCAAAGGCAGGATTGAACTGTTACACATCGTCACCCTTTACAAATGAAGAATGGCCACTTGTGGGATGAGCTATGGGTACAATTAAGGCAGGTGAATCAGTAACGTTTTGTCCATTCTGAGTAGAACATCAAAATTAAATTGTTTAATGCCGACTGTCGGATAATTATATCTTGAAGCCAGTAGGGCAGTTAGATGTTGGGCAAAATCTAACAGCCACATTGAGCCCGACTCACATCGTGACATGGCCGTTAAATACTCGGCTCACCACGCCTTGCAATGGCAGGACCTAAATTTGCATATTAAAGCGTGCAGCTAGGCACACTTGAATATGCACTCACCGGGTCTATCTATCACCTGGGATCGAATCCTCTTGAAGCGGAGACTCCGGACAGGCACCGTTGAACAGTGGGCTCCACAAATGGGGGCAAGCAGAATGGCAATTGGGGAGAGGGGGGCTTTGTGATTGGAGGCCCCTGGGTGGTTGTCTTCTGGGCAGGGTGGCAACCTAGCACTGCTGATGCCACTTTGGCACAGCATCTTGGCCCCCAACAATGCCATATGGGCACCCTCGCAGTGCCAAGGTGTCCAGGTGGTCCCGCCAGTCTGGCAGGGGACACAATTAATAGCGGTGTTTTTCTTTTAATCCACATATTTTGATTATTCAGGTTTTTACATGCTCGCACTTAAAATGTAAACAAAATATTTTTACTACACTTTCAGCTGAAGTCTTCCTTCGTTCCATTACAAAAGTGAACTTTATCATTTAAATGGTGTTGAATTGTGCAGTCTACAGCTGCAGAGACAGTAAAGTACTGCCTTATCAAATTTCATAACTTGATACAATTTGGCAGTCACAGAAGTATAATTTAAGGTCTGGAATTAAATCCGTTTCCTTCTTTTGTCCAAGGACTACAATGTTTGCAGGAAGTGAGCCTTTAAATTAACCTGATATCAATACTTCTTGAAACTGGCCTGGCTGACATAATGGGAGAGTCGGGACTGGAATCTAGGTTTGATCTTATTCCAGGCAGGATAACATTCGTCAAATCAAACTCAATCTCTCACTCACTTTCAAAGGCCGCAATTGAAATCAGTTTTGGGCATTCTCAGTGTGGCTCCTGACGGGCATAATTCCAAATCCTAACACTGACCAATCTTACTCATGACCTGTGTTACCTCTTTCCCACCAAGAATTCAGCTTCTCAATTACGACTGTATACATCAAATGCTCCCTCTGGAGGTAAAAGCACCACCATCAGTGGTATATAGTGTATGTATTTTTTTACATTCATTCTCGGCATATGGGCATCACTGGCAAGCCTGACATTTATTACCCATCCCGAGTTGCCCTTGAGAAACTGATGGTGGATCTTCTACTCTAACTACCGCCGTTTGCGTAGTGAAGACTTTGCCATGTTGCTGTTAGAGAGGGGAGTTTGAGGGTTATGACCCAATGACAATAATGAAATGGTAATATATGTGCAAGTCAGGATGGCATGTGCCTTGAAGAGGAACATGTATTTGATACCCTTGTCCTTCCAGATACTGGCGATCACAACCTGTTAAAGAAACCTTTGTTACTGTGCATCTTGTAGATAGCATATACTATAGCCATGATGTGCTGATGGTGGAAAATGGATAGCTAGTGGAGAGGTGCCTATCAATCAGGTTGCACCAGGTACATATATCAACCCAACACACAAGCTTGGAAAATGTTATTGGTTTAACGTAGTGGTGGGTAACCTTGGCCCATGGGCCGCATGAGGCCCATCAGGGTTCTGAGTGTGGCCCACAAGACATTTTTTTGACTGCTGCTGATGCGCAGAACTGCCACATTCCACTGATTTCCATCCACGTAGCTTTGTTCCTACCGGTATGACTGAAGTGATACACACTTAAAGCAAGGGCAAGTGAAATGAGGTGAGTGCTGATTGCGCGCAACCTTGACTGTGAGTGCCGCGGAGTCGCTCTGCGTCCAATCAAGCATAAATATTTATTTTGGTTTTACTGCCTGAGGTTGATGACAGTTCTATTAATATATGAATGATTAAACATTTTCTAGAACTTGTTATGAAATATTCGGCATGCATTAAATATATTCAATTTTATTCAAGGGTCATAGTTAGTGAACATGTCCTATTTCAATCTCGCAGCCCACAGAGGTGGAAGAGGGTCACTCGTCTGACTCACTCACTCGTCTAGGTTGTCCATCACTGGTTTAATGTTTTGTACAGTAGCAATTCCAGATAATAATTCCCATGTGATACTCCTTCATTGAGCATCAGTACTAAAATTATTGCAGGATTTTCAATAGGCTGTAGTGGTTTTAACAATAAAAATCTACATCTTATTGTGGCACTTAGTGAGGGAACACACTAAATTACCTTTTTAAATACAATTTTAGGCATGGTTCATTGCTCTAGTCCAGATGGGAAGAGCATAATATGTTATTCCAGAAATCAAGTTAACTGTTACAATTTGCAGAATTGGAAGTATATGGTCGAGTGTGGGTTGTTTGGCTTGGACAAGGAGATGTTTAAGAACTGTTACTGAGAGAGGAATTTCTTCAGCCAGAGGGTGGTGAATCTGTGGAACTCGTTGCCACAGAAGGTTGCGGAGGCCAAATCACTGAGTGTCTTTAAAAGAGACAGATAGGTTCTTGATTAAGAAGGGGATCAAGGGTTATGGGGAGAAGGCAGGAGAATGGGGATGAGAAAACATCAGCCATGATTGAATGGCGGAGCAGACTCGATGGGCCAAGTGGCCTAATTCTGCTCCTATGTCTTATGATCTTATAGCATCTGAATCAGTAACATATTGATTTGATCTCCTCTATGTTTTCAAATCACTCCATGCCCCTCTTTGTTTCTGTAACCTGTTCCAGCACAAAAATACTTTGCACCTCTCCCAGTCTGGTCACTTGTACGTCCCTCATTCCTTCACCTACATTTAGGCAGCAACGCCTTTTGTTGTCTAGACCAGAGCTTTCAAACGTTGAATTGCTCCTGTGAATTGCTCCATAAATGCAGGTTTTTGCATTTGCTGAAAATATACACAAAATTTCACATACAGGGCCCTGTCATTTGCAGGCAAAAGGAACATGTTCACACATTGAGTCTTTTTTCAACTAAATCAAAGCTTCGGGAACAGACATTCCCTGATCCATTCCACAGGGCAATGCCTCTACCAATCAGAGCCCATTATAAACCAGTCAGCACTTTTCTCTTGTGTAGTATAAATTGTTGGTCCCTGTTACTGATGGAAAATTCTTACGATTGTCCTAATGAGTGCAAGGTGAAAAGCTTTGGTGGCATGTCTCTTTATCAGCAGTACTCAAGTTTCGTACCACAAAACAATTGTTTTGGCTGTTGTCGTGAAATGAAAATCAGCCTAAATCTGACAGAATATGAACTGCAGCAAGTCCTCCATGTTAGGGCTCCTTCACCCTGCCAACTTCTCAAAGACTTTATTGACTTACTGGACATTTTCTTGGCCCTCATATTATTTTGAATCGTCCTGTCAGCAACTTAAGGTTACTGGGGGTGGGCGAGATACAGGTTTGAGGTTACTACCACGTCAGCAATGATCTTAATAAATGGAAGAGCAAGTTGGAGGGACCGGATGGTTACTCCTGGTCCTTTTTTGTACGTCCGTACGTAAATCCATGCCAAAATATAATCTGCATGTTGTCATGTGAGAGTACCTTTAAGAAATGGGTGTTTTTAAATGGGTGTGTATATAAATATCTGTAGTGAGTGTACCTTTAAGAAATGGGTGTTTACTACTGCAGTGATGTCAGAGAGTGGGTGGAGCTGGGCTGTCTGTCAGCTTTTTACTTTCATTTTTGAGCAGGCTGCATGGTGTGTTTTAGTTTTGTTTTCAGTGTTTGAGCTGAAGCCAGAGCAAGCAGGTGTACTGCTGGTCTCTCTGCCATCAAAAGACTATCTCTTGATCGTTTGGTGAATTCAGAATTATAAATATTTTCAGTAGTGAATGTAAACCTAATGTGCTTCTGTTAAAAGCTGTTTCTTTTGTCTGGATGTTGTTTGGGAAGTTATTAAGGATTACTTAGTGTTGTATTCTTTGGGGGTTGTATTTGAATTGATGGTTGCTAAGATGTTCACTGTATGTTTTAAAAATATTAACTTGAGTTCATAGAATAAACATTGTTTTGCTTTTAAAAAATACTTTTTCATTTCTGCTGTACCACACCTGTAGAGTGGGCCATGTGCTCCCCAAACCACAATCTATTGTGGGTCAGGTGAACTCCATGATACACTTTGAGATTCTCTAAACCCTGGCCCATAACAATGTGCCTGACTCCAATGTGGCTAATGTCTAGACCACTTGGCGATCTGTTCTGCACTATTTTAATACATAGTGCTTTAATTCTGCCAACTTTAGATAACAGTAAACTATAACCTCTTTTTGTGCCCAAATTGAATCATCCATAATTTTTCAATCACTCTGTTATCCAGAGTGATTGAAAAATTGCCAGTGCTATTATATTACTACTGAACAAGTCACTCATTGAGAGCATATAGAAAAACACACACAAATGCAATAAAACTGATAATTTACCAGCATCGAAAGACATCTCATTAGACATTCACATTCTAAGTTTAATAGACAACAGAAATCAATAATACATTTGTGCATAAGTCCATTATTACTTCATTAATCCACATCTATTTAAAGATATGGTTCCCTGGTTCTGAGAACAGGCAATTATTTCGGCAGAGTTCTTTCTCTTAACGTCAAATACATTAAAAAATATCTGAAAGATTTGATTTCACAGGAATACAGAGTATCAGTTTATTTATCTAAAATAAAGTATTTATTTAAAATAAGTATGGTGGGTTAAGCAAAGGTATTTAACTGGTCATCAAAAGTAAAATCTATCACAGGGAAAGGCATTTATCGTGGCCAGCAGCACAAAGTTGGCCATTGTGAATTCGCAACACTGCACTGTTGGAGGTGCCATGTTTCCGATAAAATGTTCATTCAAAATGCTTTCAGTGAACATAAAAGAGCCAAAAATCATTATTTGAAGAAATGCAGTAGAGTTCTCCCTGTGTCCTGACGTCCCTGCACCCCATCCCCCTCTGCCCCTGCCCCACACTTTGTAGGAAAGTAGCAATTGCTAGAGCAAAGAAATCCCCACAGTCCATTCAGTTCGCTTTCTAACATTGCGGGATCAATAATGGACCTTTGGTAGCACAGCACATGAGTACTTCTGAAAGAAGAGATATGCTGTCATAATTTTTCATCTACCACTCATCTAGACTCACCTGCTCTGATAAGTGTAAGACAAAATGCTTCAACAACATGTCTCTCTTTTCCTCAAAATTGGACATTTTGACTGAGCTCTTAATGCTACCATTACATTGGGATTGCATCTCCTGGAGACTTTCAGCACTGATCCCATTGAAATATGGGGTGGGGGGTGGGTGCAATAGGAAGTGCTATAATTCGTACACTCATGTGGGTGTCAATGACCTTTAAGTTGAATCTAAGACACCCACATCCCTACCCAAGCTGCAGAGTCCAGTGTCAACACTTAAGGAAATGAGAGATGATCAATATTTTTATTATATTATTATTATTTTTTATTATATTATTATTATTTTTTATAAAAAATTTAATTTAGTTGTTAGCCAGATCTTGGTAGAAAGTTAGAGGAATGGCAGGGAAGGGAGTGCAATGTTCCTCCTGCAGGATGTTTGAGGTGAGGGATGCAGTTAGTGTCCCTGCTGATTTTACCTGCAGGAAGTGCTGCCATCTCCAGCTCCTCCAAGACCGAGTTAGGGAACTGGAGCTGGAGTTGGAAGAACTTCGGATCATTCGGGAGGCAGACGGGGTCATAGATAGCAGCTTCAGGGAATTAGTTACACCAAAGATTGGAGATAGGTGGGTAACTGTAAGAGGGACTGGGAAAAAGCAGGCAGTGCAGGGATCCCCTGCGGTCGTTCCCCTGAGAAACAAGTATACCGCTTTGGATACTTGTGGGGGGGACGACTTACCAGGGGTAAGCCATGGGGTACGGGCCTCTGGCACGGAGTCTGTCCCTGTTGCTCAGAAGGGAAGGGGGGAGAGGAGCAGAGCATTAGTAATTGGGGACTCTATAGTCAGGGGCACAGATAGGAGATTTTGTGGGAGCGTGAGAGACTCACGTTTGGTATGTTGCCTCCCAGGTGCAAGGGTACGTGATGTCTCGGATCGTGTTTTCCGGGCCCTTAGGGGGGAGGGGGAGCAGCCCCAAGTCGTGGTCCACATTGGCACTAACGACATAGTAGTGAAAGGGGACAAGGATGTCAGGCAGGCTTTCAGGGAGCTAGGATGGAAGCTCAGAACTAGAACAAACAGAGTTGTTATCTCTGGGTTGTTGCCCGTGCCACGTGATAGTGAGATGAGGAATAGGGAGAGAGAGCATTTAAACACGTGGCTACAGGGATGGTGCAGGCGGGAGGGATTCAGATTTCTGGATAACTGGGGCTCTTTCTGGGGAAGGTGGGACCTCTACAGACAGGATGGTCTACATCTGAACCTGAGGGGCACAAATATCCTGGGGGGGAGATTTGTTAGTGCTCTTTGTGGGGGTTTAAACTAATGCAGCAGGGGCATGGGAACCTGGATTGTAGTTTTAGGGTAAGGGAGAATGAGAGTATAGAGGTCAGGAGCACAGATTTGACGTCGCAGGAGGGGGCCAGTGTTCAGGTAGGTGGTTTGAAGTGTGTCTACTTCAATGCCAGGAGTATACGAAACAAGGTAGGGGAACTGCCAGCATGGGTTGGTACCTGGGACTTCGATGTTGTGGCCATTTCGGAGACATGGATAGAGCAGGGACAGGAATGGATGTTGCAGGTTCCAGGGTTTAGGTGTTTTAGTAAGCTCAGAGAAGGAGGCAAAAGAGGGGGAGGTGTGGCGCTGCTAGTCAAGAGCAATATTACGGTGACGGAGAGGATGCTAGATGGGGACTCTTCTTCCGAGGTAGTATGGGCTGAAGTTAGAAACAGAAAAGGAGAACTCCCTGTTGGGAGTTTTTTATAGGCCTCCTAATAGTTCTAAGGATGTAGAGGAAAGGATGGCGAAGATGATTCTGGATAAGAGCGAAAGTAACAGGGTAGTTATTATGGGAGACTTTAACTTTCCAAATATTGACTGGAAAAGATATAGTTCGAGGACAATAGATGGGTCGTTTTTTGTACAGTGTGTGCAGGAGGGTTTCCTGAAACAATATGTTGACAGGCCAACAAGAGGCGAGGCCACGTTGGATTTGGTTTTGGGTAATGAACAAGGCCAGGTGTTGGATTTGGAGGTAGGAGCGCACTTTGGGGACAGTGACCACAATTCGGTGACGTTTACGTTAATGATGGAAAGGGATAAGTATACACCGCAGGGCAAGAGTTATAGCTGGGGGAAGGGCAATTATGATGCCATTAGACGTGACTTGGGGGGGATAAGGTGGAGAAGTAGGCTGCAAGTGTTGGGCACACTGGATAAGTGGGGCTTGTTCAAGGATCAGCTACTGCGTGTTCTTGATAAGTATGTACCGGTCAGGCAGGGAGGAAGGCGTCGAGCGAGGGAACCGTGGTTTACCAAGGAAGTGGAATCTCTTGTTAAGAGGAAGAAGAGGGCCTATGTGAAGATGAGGTGTGAAGTTTCAGTTGGGGCGATGGATAGTTACAAGGTAGCGAGGAAGGATCTAAAGAGAGAGCTAAGACGAGCAAGGAGGGGACATGAGAAGTATTTGGCTGGAAGGATCAAGGAAAACCCAAAAGCTTTCTATAGGTATGTCAGGAATAAGCGAATGACTAGGGAAAGAGTAGGACCAGTCAAGGACAGGGATGGGAAATTGTGTGTGGAGTCTGAAGAGATAGGCGAGATACTAAATGAATATTTTTCGTCAGTATTCACTCAGGAAAAAGATAATGTTGTGGAGGAGAATGCTGAGCCCCAGGCTAGTAAAATAGATGGCATTGAGGTACGTAGGGAAGAGGTGTTGGCAATTCTGGACAAGCTGAAAATAGATAAGTCCCCGGGACCTGATGGGATTTATCCTAGGATTCTCTGGGAGGCCAGGGAAGAGATTGCTGGACCTTTGGCTTTGATTTTTATGTCATCATTGGCTACAGGAATAGTGCCAGAGGACTGGAGGACAGCAAATGTGGTCCCTTTGTTCAAAAAGGGGAGCAGAGACAACCCCGGCAACTATAGACCGGTGAGCCTCACGTCTGTAGTGGGTAAAGTCTTGGAGGGGATTATAAGAGACAAGATTTATAATCATCCAGATAGGAATAATATGATCAGGGATAGTCAGCATGGCTTTGTGAAGGGTAGGTCATTCCTCACAAACCTTATTGAGTTCTTTGAGAAGGTGACTGAACAGGTAGATGAGGGTAGAGCAGTTGATGTGGTGTATATGGATTTCAGCAAAGCGTTTGATAAGGTTCCCCACGGTAGGCTATTGCAGAAAATACGGAGGCTGGGGATTGAGGGTGATTTAGAGATGTGGATCAGAAATTGGCTAGCTGAAAGAAGACAGAGGGTGGTGGTTGATGGGAAATGTTCAGAATGGAGTACAGTCACAAGTGGAGTACCACAAGGATCTGTTCTGGGGCCGTTGCTGTTTGTCATTTTTATCAATGACCTAGAGGAAGGCGCAGAAGGGTGGGTGAGTAAATTTGCAGACGATACTAAAGTCGGTGGTGTTGTCGATAGTGTGGAAGGATGTAGCAGGTTACAGAGGGATATAGATAAGCTGCAGAGCTGGGCTGAGAGGTGGCAAATGGAGTTTAATGTAGAGAAGTGTGAGGTGATTCACTTTGGAAGGAATAACAGGAATGCGGAATATTTGGCTAATGGTAAAGTTCTTGAAAGTGTGGATGAGCAGAGGGATCTAGGTGTCCATGTACATAGATCCCTGAAAGTTGCCACCCAGGTTGATAGGGTTGTGAAGAAGGCCTATGGAGTGTTGGCCTTTATTGGTAGAGGGATTGAGTTCCAGAGTCGGGAGGTCATGTTGCAGCTGTACAGAACTCTGGTACGGCTGCATTTGGAGTATTGCGTACAGTTCTGGTCACCGCATTATAGGAAGGACGTGGAGGCTTTGGAGCGGGTGCAGAGGAGATTTACCAGGATGTTGCCTGGTATGGAGGGAAAATCTTATGAGGAAAGGCTGATGGACTTGAGGTTGTTTTCGTTGGAGAGAAGAAGGTTAAGAGGAGACTTAATAGAGGCATACAAAATGATCAGGGGGTTGGATAGGGTGGACAGTGAGAGCCTTCTCCCGCAGATGGAAATGGCTGGCACGAGGGGACATAACTTTAAACTGAGGGGTAATAGATATAGGACAGAGGTCAGAGGTAGGTTCTTTACGCAAAGAGTAGTGAGGCCGTGGAATGCCCTACCTGCTACAGTAGTGAACTCGCCAACATTGAGGGCATTTAAAAGTTTATTGGATAAACATATGGATGATAATGGCATAGTGTAGGTTAGATGGCTTTTGTTTCGGTGCAACATCGTGGGCCGAAGGGCCTGTACTGCGCTGTATTGTTCTATGTTCTATGTTCTATGTGCATTTTCTGCCCTTGTCTTTCTAGGTATTGGAAGTGAGGGGAGGGGAGTAGAAGCAGGGTTTGAGAGGTGCTGCTAGAGAGGCCTTAGTAAGATACTGAGCTGCACCCTGCAACATCTCAGCCATGTTGTGCATCTCTGCAATGGACACACAGAACAAGAACAAGATTCCTCTGAATCATACAAAAAGTCAGATGGATTTGAAACAGAGATACTGTTTCTCTCTCCAAAGATGTTGCCAGACCGGCTAAGTTTTTCAAGCATTTTCTTTTATGAACAAGCTTTCTGCTCCTTGCTGACTTAACAGTGGCCTCTGCTGAACAGTATGTATGGTCGTAATTTACACCGAGTCTATACGTCAGATTGGTGGGAGCAGAGGCAATGCCCACTCTCGCCCAACACCAGCTGTTTGCAGTCCCCCCTACAGGCAGTCAGTGATCAACAGGAGATACTGTTGCCAGGTGATGGTAAGTGGAAGTCTCTATATCTAACCATGAAAGCCTGGCCAGAGCTGGTAGTGAGCAGCCGTGGGTTGTATGTAGGAGTTGGGTGCATGATTGGAAGTGGCTCAATGATCTTCTCCGCTCTGCGAGGATGAATACAAAAGGCAGATACTGCTGTTTTCCACCATCAGGTAGTTCATTATACAGACCAATCACGGACTCAGATGATCCCCCATTATCATCTGGTGAGGCGGGACCCTCAGGTGCTGCCATGTCACATCTTCGCCACCTCAGATACTCCCATCACAGTGGTGTTGAGCGCATGCATACAGCCATACAGCTGGTAGCAAAGACTGAATGCAGCACATCACAATTTCCTGTGCTGCTGTTGGAAACTACAATTGTCCAGCATTCTGGCAGTCGGAGGAATGTTGGAGACCAGGAAGGTGCTGAACCCCAGGCAGTTGGCGAGCCTTTGGAGCCATCCAAGGGCGGGTGTTCGGCGAAGGCACATGGAGATCTGGTCGAGCTTCCAGAGGGTATGCTTGCCCTGGTCTATACAATGGAAGAGTTCCATCTGAGGCATGAATGCTGCATCCGCCCTCTCCTTTGAACACATGGCATCATCCATTGAGAGATCAGTGTCTCTCATGGAGAGCCAGAAACTTAATCAAGGGTTTCTGGTGTTGCTTCCAGATCTGCAAGTCCACACACTAGCAGGGACCTCAGCAGGGAATTACCGATGTGAGGGGGAGATGCAGCACGCGGTGTCTCTGTTCGCTCCTTGCCCACCGATGGTGAGCAGCGAGGTACCTGCCGGAAGAGTGGCAGCTATCTGCAACTGGAGGGCAGCTCTCAAGGACATTCCTGTTGGTAACACTAACTCCAGTGCCCCTCTGCCAGTGACAGGATTGTCTCAGGGTTCCATGTTGACTGAGGAGTGTCCCGCCATCGTGTAGAAGTCTCCTGCACTGCTAGAGCCCCACAGCCTCTGGCAACCAGAGGCCATCCAGACCAATGGGGCAGCTGGGTCAGCTGCTGGCAATGGGGGAGAACCAAGACAAAGTACGCGTAAACGGTTTTAACAAATCACACTGAACACAGGAGGGCTACCGCAGGTGACATATTTTGTGGTGTAACTTGTGGTATGCTGTTCCACACCACCTTATTAAATTGATCTTTCACATTACATCTTGTTTCTTGTGTAATGAGTGGCAGAAAGATTGGACGCCTGTAATTCAATCTCAGAAAGTAATTGAGCATGAACATTGTATTTTTCTTAAGAGGAACAATCAAGTTGGTGCCTTGAGAGTTTCCTGTGGTCAGAGCAATGACATAATTACAGATTATTAATGACATGGCATGAGGACTATGGGTAGCCTATTGCAAATTCCCTGTGAATGAGAGCTTCCCTCCTCTCTCCGCCTCCCAATTCTCCCTGTTGGCTCCTCAACATGACCTTGTGGCTGTTCAAGTTCATCCTTGGAGTCTGTGTTGAAATCATCATCGGACGTTGCTGGCTGTTCCTCTCAGTCCACCTCCTCCAGCTGGTTTCCCCAAGAGAGAGACAGTTTGTGCAGGGCACAGCACATAGCAACTGTGAGGGAAATCTGATCCAGTGCACATTGAAGAGACCCCCAGACCGGTCCTATCAATGGAACCTCATTTTGAGCAGGCCGATCATCCTTTGCATTCCAGGATGACTCTGGAAGAGTGAGCAGTTTTATCAGACAAGAGCAAGACATGACAGTGCCTTCTGTGCCACCAACACATAGCTGAGAGGCTATACCAGTTGACTGTCATACCCTTTCAAATTTCTGTCCCTTGCATTTAAGGGAGTAGATTTGAAGCCCATAGTGGAGAAAATGGCCAGGGTGAGAGAGAGTAATGGTGTTGTTGGGAACTGGGGCATCAGATGTGGAGATTAGATTGCTCTTGAGCCTGTCCAATATTCAGGGCCATTGACAGAGTGGGATGGTGGGGTAGATACATAACCAGACAGCATTTTTATAAATAATCTTTATTATTGTCACAAGTAGGCTGACATTAGCACTGCAATGTAGTTACTGTGAAAAGCCCCTGGTCGCCACATTCCGGCGCCTGTTCAGGTACACTGAGGGCGAATTCAGAATGTCCAATTCACCTAACAGCACATCTTTTGGGACTTGTGGGAGGATACCGGAGCACCCGGAGGGTACCCACGCAGTTACGGGGAGAACATGCAGACTCCGCACAGACAGTGGCACAGCCGGAAATTGAACCCGGGGCTCTGGCGCTGTGAAGCGACAGTGCTAACCACTGTGCTACAGTGCCACCCATTTGATGTCCCAGGAGGAGTCAAATCGAATTTCATACCCTACTTATAAAATCAAGAATCCCCATATCAACTTTTTATGTCTTCACACACCTCATCCAATCTATCCTTGCGTGTATGGTTTTTAAATCGAAGTAAGGTAATAAGAGAGATGAGAAGATCACAATGACACATAAGTGGCACTCCTGTGGGTATCGTATCAAAGATTTCTATTCTGCCGATGTGGCTGACAGCTGGGATCTGTCAGCAGACTCACAGCTATAAAGCCGGGTGCCATTAAACTAACAAAACACTGTTCCTTGTGCAACCATGCATGGCATCTCACAGTGGGTATAGTATGAGACTGTCTTTCATTCATTTAAAATAGCTCAACATGTCCCTAGTGGGCAACTGCTGTTTGTCAGGATTGGCACGCGAGTGATCAGAAGTAAACTTTTATGCTTTTTAATCGTTTAAAGACACAACTCCAAATTAAAGTAGAGATGAAAAACGCATTTATCTTTAGTTTGGCTTCCACTCAAAAATTCCAGGGCTTTTAAATTTTCCGTAT
This sequence comes from Scyliorhinus torazame, assembly GCF_047496885.1. Lineage (NCBI taxonomy): Eukaryota > Metazoa > Chordata > Chondrichthyes > Carcharhiniformes > Scyliorhinidae > Scyliorhinus > Scyliorhinus torazame. Next base: position 69,426,064 of record NC_092712.1, on the reverse strand, counting down.
GATTTGTTCATGTCTTCCCCGCCCCCCCCCCCCCGTCCCCCCAAACCCAATCTTGCTATTGATTATCATGCACTTTAAGGACAGCCAGCTGGATAACCAAACATTTTGGTTGCCATGGAAGCATCCGTATTCAATGGCTATCGGCATCTAGCGTGTTCGGGTACTGTCAAGCTCCAATCAATCAATCTCAGGCCTGGGGCGAGATTTTCTGCAATCGGTGCGATGTCCGCCGACCGGCGCCAAAAACGGCGCGAATCAGTCTGGCATCGCGCCGCCCCGAAGGTGCGGAATTCTCCGCATCTTGAGGGGCCGAGCCCTCACCTTGAGGGGCTGGGCCCACGCCGGACTGATTTCCGCCCCGCCAGCTGGCGGGAAAGGCCTTTGGTGCCCCGCCAGCTGGCGCGGAAATTACTTTGCCGTGCGACGCATGCACGGGAGCATCAACGGCCGCTCACGGCATCCCCGCGCATGCGCAGTGGAGGGGGTCTCTTCCGCCTCCGCCATAGTGGAGACCATGGCGAAGGCGGAAGGAAAAGAGTGCCCCCACGGCACAGGCCTGCCCGCGGATCGGTGGGACCCGATCGCGGGCCAGGCCACCGTGGGGGCACCCCCCGGGGCCAGATCGCCCCGCGCCCCCCCCCAGGACCCCGGAGCCCACCCGCGCCGCCTTGTCCTGCCGGTAAGAGAGGTGGTTTGATTCTCGCCGGCGGGACAGGCATTCCAGCAGCGGGACTTCGGCCCATTGCGGGCCGGAGAATCGCCGGGGGGGGGCCCGCCAATTCCCACCCCCACCGAATATCCGGTGCCGGAGAATTTGGCAACCGGCGGGGGCGGGATTCACGCCAGCCCCCGGCGATTCTCCGACCCGGCGGGGTGTTGGAGAATCCCGCCCCTGGTCTCTGGGGAAAAACTCTGTTGTAATATTTTAATGATTCATGTGCATTGCCTTAATCATAAACCTTTTCAACCAGGCACATTTCAGTAGTTCATTTACAGTGTGTGTGTTATAAAGAACTGTACACCTTTAACAGAATAATATCCAAGTTGTACTGCAGCAATGGGAACAGTTTGCTTTTAACAGGAGTATGACTGTATGTTGGAAATACCACTCACCAATCTCAGGCCGCAGATACAATTTCTAGTCTTCGAAAAAAGTTGACAAAGTTGCTCGATCCCTTCAACTATTAGGATTAGATGGATTAAACGGATGCTGAAAGGATGTTTCTGTGATGATATGTGAACTAGCATCTGTGTATATAATATAATAACCAAACTGTATATAAACTTTTGTGCTTGTATGTATAAATTACAATTCTAGCATCCGACCACAGGTGGCGGGGCGACAGGAGAATGTTACTGGAACACAGACACATGGGAGGCAGATCGTCGCTAGCAGGCGGAGAGTCCAGTCGCATATTGAGTAGTTCCTTAGTCAATGGTAATTCATACTAGTTAATCATAGTTATTTGCTTTTAGCCATAGCATCCAACTGTAATCATAGTAGGCATCATAGAAACCCTTGAGTGTTTTAGTTAGTTCATAACAGTTTTGTTCATTTCCAAAGCTATATGTTCTCTGATCACTTCAACTACAAAGACATCGCCATCCGTGCATACAGAGAACATTACAGTTTTCCTTGTGGCATGAGGGGACATATTTTAAAAGTAAGGGGCCACCCATGTAAGACAGAAATGAAGAGAAATGTCTTCTCCAGAGAACCCTGGAGGCAGGGTCATTCAATATTTTGAACGCAGAGGTAGATAGATTACTGACTAACAAGGGAGTGAAAGGGTATGGGGGTAGGCAGGAAAATGGAGTTCATGCCACAGTCATATCAGCCATGATTTTGTTAAATGGTGGAGCAATCTGGAAGGAGCCAAATGGCCGACTTCTGCTCCTGAGCCCTATGTTTGTATGTGCCACAGGCAACTAGAAACTACTTTAAATCTGTAAAACCTAAGTTAAAACAGGGCTGCATATTGTGTGGAGTTGTTTTGCAGCCTGTGTCTGATACCATAGACTTCCTAATAATGTAGAAGGAGGCTATTTGGCCCATTGAGTCTGTACTGAGCCTCTGAAAGAGCCCTGCACCTAGGCCCACTCCCCCGCCCCAGCCTCGTAACCCCATAAACCCACCTAACCTGCACAGCTTTGGACACTAAGGGGCACTTTAGCATGGCCCATGCACCTAACCTGAACGTCTTTGGACTGTGGAAGGAAACCGGAGCATCCGGAGGAAACCAAAGCAGACACGGGGAGAAAGTGCAAACTCCACACAGACGGTCACCCAAGGCTGGAATTGAACCCAGGTCCCTGGTGCTGTGAGGCAGCAGTGCTAACCACTGTGCCACCGTGCACGACCACCAGTTCCAAGCGATCAAACAGACAAAGATTGTGGGTTCAAGTCCTGAGATTGGAGCACAAAATCTCGGCTGGCATTACAGAGGGATTGTTGCATTATCAAATTAAACTCTGTGGTATGTCTGCCTTCCTTGACAGATGTTCAAAATCCCATGGCGCTATTTCAAACAAGAGCAGTGGGGTTTTCCTCACTGTCCTGGCGAATATTTATCCCTCAACCAATATCACTAAAAGCAGAGTACCTGGCCATCATCACTGTTATTTGTGAACCTTGCTGTGTACAATTTAGTCACTATATTTTCCTACATTACAACAATGTCTACAAAAGTACTTTGTTGGCTGTGAAACATTTTGGGATGTTCTGAGATTCTGAAAGCCAATTCATATGTAGTACTTTCTCTTTTACTAATGTAAGCTTGGCATGGTTATATTGTGCAGCTGCAGTAAGACATCACACTGGATCAAGATGTGCATATTCAGGAAGAGACACAACATTTGGCCAACACTGAATCTGTTCAAACACCATGCTGATTTGGAACTATATGGCTGTTCCTTCACTGTTGCTGGCTCAAAGTCCTGGAACTCCCTTTCTAACAGCACTGAGGGTGTACCTGCACCACATGGACTGCAACGTTTCAAGAAGGCAACTCACCATCACCTTCTCAATTTGGGGAAACAAATGCCGACTTTGTCAACAATGCACACATGCCATGAATAAAAACAATGCATACTCATGTGTCTTTTTAAAATGCGATTAAGGTTTTCTTTTAAATTTAGAGTACCCAATAATTTTTTTCCAATTAAGGGGCAATTTAGTGTTGCCAATCCACCTGACCTGCACATCTTTGGGTTGTGGGGGTGAAATCCACACAGACACGGGGAGAATGTGCAAACTCCACACGGACAGTGACCCGGACCAGGATATGAGCGGCTATGGGGAAGTGGACACCACTTGGAAAGAGTTGGGAGCAAGGGAGAGTATAGAGCGGGGACAGGGTGGTGGAACTGCCAGTGGCCAGACTATTTAGTTGGTAAATCGGGAGGTGATGAGGTTGTCCCGGTGTGGTGGCCCTGGAGCACACGTTGAGCCGCCTGCCAGCTCAGGCTCCAATCCTGGTTCTTCCTGGCTATCCTCCTCATCAGATGAGGCCTGGTGTTCTTGCTCCTTGTGCAGCATATCCCCACTCTGCTGCACGATATTGTGCAGGATGCAACAGGTCAGCACATTGTTCGATACCCTCTTGGGGCTATATTGGAATGCCCCACCAGAGCGATCTAGGCATTGGAAGCACATCTTTAAGACGCCGATGCAATGCTCAATGACATTCCTAATTCCTGCATGAGCGTTGTTATAGCTGTTCTCTGTGTCGGTCTGGGACCTCCGTACAGGCATTACTAGCCAAGTCCTCAGGGGGTAACCCTCATCACCAAGAGCCAATCCTCACCCTAGGGTACCTCTCGAAGGTGCTGGGAACTGATGAGTGGACTATGTGTCGTGCACACTGCCTGGATATCATGCGCAGATATCATGATCCGGGACATGTGTGCCATCGATCACCCCCTGGACCTGGGGCATGCGAGTGATGGTGGCACATCCTGCTGCCCGGGTATCCTGGTGGGTTTGGACCAGACTGAAGCTTATATGGTCCGCTGCCCGGGCACATAGGCAGCTGTCACAGCGCCGATGCGCAAGTGGTGACGAGGGGCTTTTCAAGGTAATTTCACAGTTCATTTGAAGCCTACTTGTGACAATAAGTGATTTTCATTTCATTTCATTTTCAAGTCTGAGAGATCCCAGGCAGGTCTCCACTTGGAACCTGGAAAGACCCAGAGGCATTAAAGTTCTGGGTGACTGTCACCTTGACCACCACCGAGAGTAGGTGTCCGCCGTTGTACCCCTGCAGTGCCAGGTGCTCCATCACCCGGCACAGGTGGCGCACGGTCTCCCTGGTTAGCCAAAGCCTTTGGTGGCACACACGGCATCTCTTTGAAGGACAGGCACTGACAGTATTTACATGCGGTGTCTCCCTCACACCTCCTCCTCAGCCTGTTTGATGGCCAGTACTGGAGCCTCACCAGGTGGCTCCTGCTCTTCTGGGGCAGGCTCCTCTTGTGCAGGGTCCTTCCTCAGCAGACCCTGTGCCTCCAGCCTCCGTGCATCCATGATGGCAGTTGTGACCAGGTAGATAGCAAGCATTCCTGGCTGTACTTCGAGATTTATTCTCTGCAGTGGGAAAAGAGAGGAGAAATGTTTGCAAGATGAGTATTCCCTCAGGGAGGGTGCCAAAGACCTTGGTACATGTGTCCTTTGTTTGGGATGAGCTCTGCTATTCCCCAGCCTCCCCTGCAGTAAGGCTGCGTTTCTGACGAGTGCACTGAGGAGCGGTAACACCTGGTGTGCCACTGATTGAGCTTGACCACGCCCATCCCATTGATGGGTCAGCTGGGGTTTCCAGAGAGGTGGCCTGGCTGGGCTCCCAAATGACCAGAGGCTCTGTGAACATTTACAGGACACAGTGAGCAGTCAGCAGAGTGAGCAGGCAGAGGCCTGTAACCTGTACCAAATGAGTGCGTTTAAGACAAATCCTGCAGCAATGGTGGTCTGAGCCAGGCCCCCCCAGTCGCAGGAGGGACATCGCAAATCCACGGAGCTGTCAGCATGTCGCTCCCCATTACACCCTCCAGCCCTGGTAGTCACCCCCCAGCAAATGGTATAATTTTAAACATTTATTCAAACTTTGTTTATCTTATCTCTCTCCCTCAACAGCCATGGCGCCCAGTCCCCATTTGTGAATGCCTCTAGTAAACCGCACCCACGTGGCTTCCGCCTGAGAGGGGCAGAGTATTGCTGAGGCCCGGAGCATAGTGTGTCAAACACGTTACACATTAACATGAATACAAATGCCTGTTTTGCATGTCCCCGCCGGGGCCAAATCTTGTCACCAGCAAGTGACATGGGCATGGCATCCGAATTGGCGCCGGACACAGCCCTTGATTTTTGCTGGGGGCCTGATTCTCTACCTGATCATGGTTCGCGGCATTGCGAGGCGGAGAATTTAGCCCTATATCAATTACTTTTGGGCCCTTCTTTCCTGGCCCTTGTTACTACAGAATATAACCCTTACAAATTGGAGACCACAAAATATAGACCAGACAAACTATAAGTGATAAAAGTAGTGTGGTGAACCACTGTAATAGGAGATGTAAGGTAGGACCTGTACTCCAGGTTCGCCGATAGCTCCTGCCGGCTGGCTCCGCCCACGGAGAACTGTATAAATATGCATGACCTCCAGTGCCCTGCCATTTCGCCAGCTGCAGCAGGAGGCCACACATCGGACTGTAATAAAACCACAGTTGTACCCAACTTTAGTCTTTGTGCAATTGATCGTGCATCAATTTATTACAGTCAGATTTTCCACAGAATGGATATCAGAATTAAGCCCGATTGCCTGCAGCTGGATCCGCACTCGCCCGACGCCAGAAAAGACTTTACTCATTGGCTAGCATGTTTTGAGGCCTACATCAAGGCAGCGGACCCCGAGCAGAAGATAAATGTCCTGTACTCCAGAATGAGCTCCAGCGTGTTCCCGTTGATCCAAGACGCCATGAATTACACAAAAGCAATGGAACTCCTTAAGGAACACTACGCGCAGAAGGTGAACACGCTCTTCGCCAGGCATGTACTCGCCACCCGCTCGCAACTACCTGGTGAGTCCATCGAAGACTTCTGGCGGGCCCTAATTCCACTCGTCTGGGATTGTGACTGTTAAGGCGTTACAGCCGCCGAACACGCAAATCTCCTCGTGCGCAATGCCTTCGTGACGGGGATTGCGTCGGACCGCATCCGAGAACGATTACTGGAAGGGGCCACGCTCGAACTGGCGCAGACGAAACACTTGGCGCTTGCCATGACGGTTGCATCCCATAACGTACAATCGTACCCCTCCCGCCGTGCTGCCCACTCTTCTACTCCTTCCTACCCCTCCTGGACCCCGCCGATGACCTCCTCAGCCGGGGCCCTGCCTTCCCAATACGCCTGCGCCGCACATCGATCCGCGCATCCCGGGAGTCCCCGCTGCACCTTCTGCGGTCAGCACAGACACAGACACCAACACAGCCCGGCCCGCACTGCAGCTTGTAAAGCCTGCAGTAAAAAGGGCCACTTCGCGGCTGTGTGCCAGGCCCATGCAGTTGGTGCAATCATGCCCGCTATCGCCCCCTCCCCCACGCCAGACGCACAATGGGAGTCACCATCTTCTCCTCCCGGGTCCATGTACGACCAATGGGCGCCGCCATCTTGTCCCCCTTCGGCCAAGTGCGCCCCATGGGCACCGCCATCTTGTCCCGACCCTGCAATGTGCGCACCATGGGCGCCACTACCTTGTCCCGACCCCGCAATGTGCGCACCATGGGCACTGCCATCTTGTCCCCCACAGGGTCTCCGGACATCCCGAAATCGGAACCGCACACGCTCGCCACCCGAAGCATCCGATGGCTACCCACAGCTCGCTTCGATGACGCTGGACCAATCGCGCCCGCACAACCAGGCCACCGCGCCGACGACGGTTAAAATCAACGGCCACGCGACCTCGTGCCTGCTGGATGAGGAGCACCGAAAGCTTTGTTCACCCAGATACGGTAAGGCGCTGCTCCCTCGCGGTCCACCCTGCCAATCAAAGGATCTCCATAGCATCCGGATCCCACTCCATCCCAATCCGAGGCTTTTGTACAGTCACCCTCACGGTCCAGGGCATAGGATTTAGTAACTTACGCCTCTATGTCCTTCCTAATCTCTGCGCGGCACTCCTGTTGGGCCTGGACTTCCAGTGCAACCTCCCGAGCCTCACGCTCAAATTCGGCAGGCCCATACCCACCCCCCCCTTACCGTTTGCGGCCTTACGACCCTCAAGGTCGATCCCCCCTCCCTTTTTGCCAATCTAACTGTGGATTGCAAGCCCGTTGCCACTAGGAGCAGACGGTACAGCACCCAGGACAAGACCTTCATCAGGTCCGAAGTCCAGCGGCTGCTTAAGGAGGGTATTATCGAGGCCAGCAACAGCCCCGGAGAGCCCAAGTGGCAGTGGTTAAAACTGGGAGAAACACAGGATGGTCGTGGACTACAGTCAGACCATCAATCGGTACACGCAGCTCGACGCGTACACCCTCCCACGCATATCTGATATGGTCAATCAGATTGCGCAGTACCGGGTCTTCTCAAAAATTGACCTGAAATCCGCCTACCACCAGCTCCCCATCCGGAAGTCGGACCGGCCATACACTGCCTTCGAGGCGGACTATAGCCTCTACCACTTCCTTAGGGTCCCTTTCGGTGTCACAAATGGGGGGCCTCATTCTCCGCCGGCGGGAGTCTCCGTTTTGCCGGTGCCCGGGGGTTTGCCGACGGCGTGGGGCGCCCCACAATGGGAAACCCCATTGACCGGCCGGTGTTAAGGAGACTCCCGCCGGCCGGTCGGGGCAGAAATGTGGCGGGGCGGGACGGAGAATTTCGCCCGGGGTCTCGGTCTTCCAAAGAGAGATGGACCGAATGGTCGACCAGTACGCTTTGCGGGCCACCTTTCCGTACTTAGATAATGTCCCCATCTGCGGCCATGACCAGCAGGACCACGATGCCAACCTCGATAAATTCCTCCACACTCCCACTCTTCACAACCTGACCTACAACAAAGAGAAGTGTGTGTTCAGCACGGCCCGGTTAGCCATTCTCGGCTATATAGTACAAAACGGACTTCTCCGGCCCGACCCCGACTGAATGTGCCCCCTCATGGGACTTCCCCTCCCCCACTGCCCCAAGGCCCTCAAACGCTGCCTGAGGTTCTTTTCCTACTACGCTCAGTGGGTCCCAAACTATGCGGACAAGGCCCGCCCATTCATTCAGTCCACCCAATTCCCCCTCGCGGCCAAGGCACAACACGCTTTCGCCTGTATCAGAGCAGACATCGCCAAGGCCGGGATGCGCGCAGTGGACGAGTCACTGCCTTTCCAAGTAGAAAGCGACGCTTCAGACGTCGCCCTTGCCGCCACTCTAAACCAGGCAGGCAGACCCGTGGCATTCTTTTCCCGCACCCTTCATGCCTCTGAAATTCGACACTCATCCGCGAAAAGGAGGCCCAAGCTTTCGTTAAAGCTGTGCAGCATTGGAGGCATTACCTGCCGGTATAAGATTCACTCTCCTTACGGACCAACGGTCAGTAGCCTTCATGTTCAATAACACACAGCGGGGCAAGATCAAAAATGATAAAATCTTGCGGTGGAGAATCGAGCTCTCCACCTATAATTACGAGATCTTGTATCGCCCTGGTAAACTCAACGAGCCCCCAGATGCCCTCTCCCGAGGTACATTTGCCAGCGCACAAGTGGACCAACTCAGGGCCCTACAAGACAGCCTTTGTCACCCGGGGGTCACTCGATTGTACCATCTGGTCAAAGCTCGCAATCTGCCCTACTCCGTCGAGGAAGTAAGGAACGTCGCCAGGGACTGCCAGGTCTGTGCGGAGTGCAGGCCCCACTTCTACCGGCCAGACCGTGCGCCGCTGGTGAAGGCTTCCCGCCCCTTTAATCGCCTCAGCGTGGATTTCAAAGGGCCCCTCCCCTCCACCGACCGTAACACGTACATTCTCAGTGTGGTCAATGAGTACTCCAGATTCCCCTTCGCCATCCCATGCCCCGATATGACGCCTGCCACCGTCATCAAGGCCCTCAGCACCATCTTCGCTCTGTTCGGTTACCCCGCCTACATCCACAGTGACAGGGGATCCTCATTCACGAGCGATGAGCTGCATCAGTGCCTGCTCAGCAGGGGTATAGCCTCCAGCAGGACGACCAGCTACAACCCCCGGGGAAAGGGGCAAGTAGAACTGGAGAATGGGACGGTTTGGAGGGCCGTCCAGCTGGCCCTACGGTCCAGGAACCTCCCAGCCTCTCGCTGGCAGGAGGTCCTCCCTGATGCTCTACACTCCATCCGGTCACTATTGTGCACCACCACTAATAACACACCCCATGAAAGTGTTTTTACCTTCCCCAGGAAGTCCACATCCGGGGTGTCGCTCCCGACTTGGCTCGCTGCTCCAGGACCGGTCCTTCTCTGTAGGCACGTCCGATTCCACAAGGCGGACCCCTTTCTGGACAGGGTTCACCTGCTCCACGCCAACCCTCAATACGCCTACGTTGAGTTCCCCGACGGCCGCCAAGATACTGTCTCACTCAGGGACCTGGCACCGTCAGGTTCCACCCCAACACACACCCCCATCAATGCCACCTCCCACCACGCCGCCAATATTGACCACACCAGAGCACCCCCCTCCCCTTTTCCGCACAAGAGGACAAAGAGGACTTCTGCATGCTCCTGGAGTTCTCCAATGACTGGCCAGCATCAGCACCGCCACCACCACCATCGGCGCCACCTCCACCACCGCCAGCACCGACTTCGCCGCCACCGTTACGCCGCTCCCAACGAAGCACCAAAGCACCGGACCGGTTGAACCTTTGACGGACTCCGGACCGTCAACATGGACTTTTCTTTCCCTACCACTGTACATAATTGCACTAATTGTATATAGTTTCACGTCACCCCCGCGGGACTCTTTTTTAACAGGGGGTGAATGTGGTGAACCACTGTAATAGGAGATGTAAGGTAGGACCTGCACTGCAGGTTTGCGGCAGCTCCTGCCGGCTAGCTCCTCCCACGGAGAACTGTATAAATATGCATGACTACCAGTGCCCTGCCATTTTGCCAGCTGCAGCAGGAGGCCACGCATCTGACTGTAATAAAGCCACAGTTGTATCCAACTTTAGTCTTTGTGAAATTGATCGTGCATCAAGTAGTAAATACTTCCCTGAGCATCCTCACCCAATCAGCTGCTTCTAATTGCCCCTCGGCACTATTGAATCCTGATGGCATCTCAGGAGCTCCAAACTCTAAGCTAGCCCTCCACTCTCAGTCTCACTCTTTCTCGCTCTCTTTTATATCCCTGCCTCTGTTGGTTTTCCTGTGATGACACTCTTGTCTTTGGACTTTCTGAAATAAAAACAAAAAAGGGCTGGAAATATTCAGCAAGTCTGGTCACATCTGTGGAGAGACAAACAGAGCTTCAACATAGAAAATAAGAGCAGGAGTGTGTCATTTCATCCCTCAATCCTGCTCAATATGATCATGGCTGATCCTGTTTCTAAACACCATGCAGGGGCTGGCATGGTGGCACAGTGGTTACCACTGTTGTCTCACAGTGCCAGGGAGCTGGGTTCAATTCTGGCCTAGGGTGACTGTATGGAGTTTGTATTTTCTTCCGTGTCAGTGTGGGTTTCCTCCACCGTCCAAAGATGTGCAAGTCAGATGGATTGGCCATGCTAAATTTCTCCTTAATGTGCAGGAGTGTGCAGGTTAGGTGGGATTATGGGGTTGCAGGGGTCGGGCAGGGGAATGGGCCAGGTAGGGTGCTCTTTCAAAGGGTCTGTACAGACTCGATGGGCCAAATGGCTGCCTTCTGCACTGTAGGAATTCTATGGATTCTACTCCCACTCACTCCCTGTATCCCTTGACACCTTTAGTATCTAGAAATCTATCTATTTCCTTCTCACTATTCAGTGACTTGGCCTCCACAGCCTTCTGTGGTAGATTCCTCATCTCAGTCTCAATAATCTTGCCCTGTACCCTGAGATTGTGGCCTATTTTCTATGTTGCAGAAAGGTGTAAGTGTTTGTCAGGACCTGGGTGAAACCTAAATATAAAGATTGGAAGAAGTATTGCATTCCGCCAGGTTACATTTACAATCTGCACCAGAAGGTTTGTTGTTGGAAAATTTAACCTTGCATCCGGCTCACTTTATCACATGACCATTCACATCAATTGCGTTCTCCACCATGTAGAAGGACAAGTGTCGCGGATACATGGGAACAAGTCATAGGCCATCAAGACTGGGATCTGCATCAACATCTTTGTGGTTCCTGGAAGAGAATGGTTCCTAGTTCTCGTCCCCCAAGCCAGTGGGAACATCATCCCTGTATCCAGTCTGTCCAGCCCTGTCAGAATCTTAAACGTTATAATTAGATCCCCTCTCATTCTTCTGATCCCCAGTGAATACAGACCCTTCAACTCAATCTCTCCTCATATGACAATACTCTTCCGTTCTGCTTTTCCTACCAAAGTGGATAACTTCACATTTACCGCATCTGCCATGTATTTACCCACTCACTCAACTTGTCTAAATCACCTTGAAGTCTCTTTACATTCTCCTCACCTCTCATATTCCCACTAGTTTTGTGTCTTCTGAACCATAGTATTACATTTGGTGCCCTCATCCAAATCATTGATGTATAGTGTGAATAGCTTGGGCTCAAGCACTGATCACTGCGGTAACCCACTAGTCACCACCTGCCACTCCAAAAAAGACCCATTATTCCTACTCTTTATTTCCTTTTTATAACCAATTCTCAATCCATGTCAATATATTATCCCCAATGACATGTGCTTTAATTTTGCACACTAACCTCTTCTGTAGGCATTTATAACATCATGGATTTCATTTGTCACTCTCCAAACTGTCGGGACTATTCCAGAATCTCCAAAATTTTAGAAGATGACAACCAATGCATTTGCTGTTTCCATAATCACCTCCTTTAGTACCCTGAGATGTAGATTATCAGGCCCTGGAGATTTAGCAGCTTTCAGTCCATTAATTTTTAGTAATACTAATTTCCTCCAATTCCTCTTTCTCACTAGGTTCCTTAGTATTTCTGGGAAGTTATTTTAGTCTTCCTCCGTGAAGACAGAACTAAAGTAGTAGCTTAATTGCCCTGCCACTTTCTTGTTCTCCATTATACATTCTCCTGTTTCAGACTGTAAGTAATTTACAATTGTCTTCACTAATGTTTTTCATTTTACTTACTTATAGCAGCTTTTGCAGACCACTTTTATGTTACTTGCAAGTTTACTCTCATGCTCTATTCTCCCCCTCTTATTCAATCTCTGGCCATTTGCTAAATTCGAAACTGCTCCCAATCTTCAGGTTTGCTACTTTTTCGAATAAATTTATACAATTCCTCTTGGGATCTAACACTATTCTTAATTTGTTTTATTAGCCATAGTTGGGCCACGTTTCCTGTTTTGCTTTTGCGCCAGAATGGAATGTACAACCATTGCCTATCCGCCATCATGCCTTTTAATGACGTTCCCCAGTCAATCGGAGACAACTCACCCCTCATATCTTCACAGTTTCCTTTGTTTACATTTTTCATAGAATTTTTTTTCATAGAATTTACAGTGCAGAAGGAGGCCATTCGGCCCATCGAGTCTGCACCGGCTCTTGGAAAGAGCACCCTACCCAAGGTCATCACCGCCACCCTATCCCCATAACCCAGTAACCCCACCCAACACTAAGGGCAATTTTGGACACTAAGGGCAATTTATCATGGCCAATCCACCTAACCTGCACATCTTTGGACTGTGGGAGGAAACCGGAGCACCCGGAGGAAACCCACGCACACACGGGGAGGATGTGCAGACTCCGCACAGACAGTGACCCAAGCCGGAATTGAACTTGGGACCCTGGAGCTGTGAAGCAATTGTGCTATCCACAAGGCTACCGTGCTACCCTTTAAGGTTCTCAGAATATCATGTTTATGTCCGATTGCATATTTTAAGTGGCCTCTTCCCTTCTCCTGTCAAGGGAATATAGACAGGAAACAAGACAAAAAACTGAGAGGAACCAATGACATTTTTCCCTAATGGCTTGAAGATTCCAAAGGATCACAGAACCAGAGACTCGAGGGATCAACGCCTACTCCCATGTTCCGAAACTAAAAGAAACCTAGAAAAGCTCATCAACTTTGTTTCATGTACCTTTTAGCCATGAGCTCAGCAGTTTTAGTCAAACAGCTGGGTATATAAAATAAATAAATCATCAAAACTTATTATGTGCTGTCAGAAACACAGGAAATGTAACTTTGGCAAGATTTCCTTTTCCAGAAGTGATTGACCAGCTTCAGTACAATTTCTGTTCCTCTTGATTGGTGGAGCCAGTGGCAAAGACCAAGTGAAGGCAAATGAATCAGAAAAAGATCCCCACTGTTGGGTATCTTCCCAGTTTTCACAATGGTTCATCTTCCATCTGGCCTTAAGTGTTGTGCACGAAAGACTTTCATGTAAATGGTGCTATGTTTATTAAAGCCTGTTCAATAAGCTGACGAGTGATTCTTCAAGTTTCTAACACACAGTGCTCTGTAACCTCAGTTTACCTCAGTAAAATGGGCAACGAAGATCAGACTGGAATCGGGGGTGGGGGGGGGGGGGGTGGGGGGGGTGACAGATAAGAAGGTAACTCCATGAAAGGGGGACACATCTGATTTTGCACCATGATTGCTTCCTAATGTGGAATCTGACTCTATATTTCCAAGAACTGTATTTTGGAGTGCGGACGATGCACTCTGTTTTTTTGTTGGTGATGCGTGCTGGAGATTGATTCTGAGAATTTTGGTGAAGCTCCTCTTGCTTTGTGTTACTTGGCAAGAGGATGAGAAGTTCGCAGCAGTTTTGCGTGCAACTGAAGTGGATCTCCACATCCATGCAACTGTGCCCAACTACTCAGACACTTGAGGGGGCAGTACGGTAGCACAGTGGGTAGCTCTGTTGCTTCACAGTGCCAGGGTCCCAGGTTCAATTCCCGGCTTGGGTCACTGTCTGTATGGAGTCTGCACGTTCGCCCCGTGTCTGCGTGGGTTTCCTCCGGGTGCTCCGGTTTCCTCCCACAAGCCCCGAAAGACGTGCTATCAGGTGAATTGGACATTCTGAATTCTCCCTCTGTGTACCCGACCAGGCGCCAGAATGTGGCGCCTAGGGGCTTTTCACAGTCACTTCATTGCAGTGTAAATGTAAGCCGACTTGTGACAATAAAGATTATTATTATTATTTTCTGAGAATATCAGCCTTTCCCGACCTCAATTCACCAGAAAGGCAAAGATGGAGCTTTGCCACCTGCTAAAAGCTGACTCCAGCACATTGTCAGTTGCAATCAAGGTCATCACAACCGTGAACATTTTTCGAAGCTAATCACGGGTGACATCAGAAGCATCTGTCAATCAGTGCAGTGGTGTATCAACTAGATCACCGTGTCTCAAAAAACAAAAATAGTCATCTAAATTCACTTAGCCCAAATAAGGCTAATATCCTTAGGCTATGCTTCTTGCAAAAGCATTTCTGAGACCACCTCAGTCATAAATATTCTTTTGTGGAGCAATATTTTCTCCTCACAGGTTCTTTGGATGACGAAAATAGGTTTTCAATATTTCCACTATTTTCTCTTTCCCCCCACTGAGATTCCTTGATCAGGTTCCATCCGGGTTGAAGTTCCCTGCGATTGTGTCATTAGGGTAATCTTCGGAAATCTAACTTCAGTGCTGGGATAAGAAGTATATCGCCAGCAAATGTAACAACAGTCCATAATTTCCTTAGAATGGAAATAAGTGTTGCGTTACCAGTTCATGCCCAATTACGTATGTCAATTATGCCTGCATCACCCAACCTTCTAACACAGACCGGGAAAGTTGTAGGCAGCGCAGTTGTCCCCCGAGGCCCAGTGTCCAAGTCCAGCTCCATCGGATTGAAGGAGGACATGCCCCCTTTTTACAACAGGAGCTACCGTGAACCGGATAAGTTTAAAGGTCCTATTGAAAGTGACAGGCCAGGGCAAAATGTCTCAGGCAAGTGGACAGTATTTGGGGGGTGCGAGGGATCAGAGGTCAGAGAGAGTGGGATCGGTGAGCAGGGGGATATCGAAGGCCTGTGGTGGTGGGAGGTCTGGGGGCTGGATAATTGGGGGTGGGAAATCAGGAAGGTGGGAGCTTGCAAATTGTGGGGAAGGGGCTGTTTGGGGGGGACGGAGCTCAGGGTAAAGGGGTGGGCTGGGGGAGAGTGTGATCTTGAGGGTGGGGTCTTGGTGCGGGTGGGTTACAGTGGGCGGTCAGACCTCCTTGGACTTTGGGAGAGTGCTGGTGTGGGTCACATCTTGGGAATGCATGAGTGTGGTCGGACCTCGAAGGGGTCGGGTGGCGGAGCCTGAGGGATGGGGCCTTGGGGTCGGATCTCTGGGTGGGGGGGGGGGGGGGGTGCACCGTCGGGTTCGAGAGAAGTCAGGCCTGTGGTTATGGGGTTCTAGTTGGGTTGGGTGGATGCCGGGCCTACAGAAGTGTGTGGGCAGGTGTCTGGTTGGGTTGGGCCTCTATGGGGGATGTCCGATTGGGTAGTGGGTAGGGTGATCCAGTCGGGTTGAGTTGAATCCCATGGGGCGTTTGGGGGGGGGGGGGGCAAATAGCGCAGATTTGTTGGTTGTTGGGAGAATCCTGTCAGGTGGCGTTTCACCTGGGGGTTCGGGGGTGTTGGAGAAATTTGAATCTTTACAATAGGTACCCAGAAGTTAGAAAAGTTCTTAATTCATTAAATATTTTCTGGGTAATTATTTATGTGACCCAGTCGGAATTGATTTAAACTGCATTTTCAGGTGGTTCTCAGTGCCGGGCAATTTGCAGTTCTGGGCATTAGCCGTGCAAACCCAAATCTGGGAACCTCCGAAGAGGTACCCACAAATGTGGGTTGTGCCTCAATATGTACACAATGGGTTCCAAAATTGTGTGTGGTGACATTCAGCGGGGTTGTGAGACAAGATTCTGAGGTCATGGGCACGGCAGCAATGGCTGACGCTAAGACCCTGTGAGACCCCTTTAAATCCTTTTCTTCTACTGGTGGCCATGGCCTTACAGACAGGTCCTTGAGGCTCGTTTGCTACTGACACAAAAAGCTTGTGGAAAGGTTGGCAAATTCATTTTTCAAAACTCTGTAGTTTCAACAATTCCCATTACGCTGAAGTTCTTCCCTGTTCCCACCCAGGAGCTAAACCCCCCCGCACACATCCACACACACACTCTCCCCCGCCCCAACGTCTGTGGCATTGTAATAAGATCGCAACGGGAAGAGGTTTGGGAAGCACCAAGGTAAATAATAAATATCAGTTGTCATACCTGCAAACTGCTCCTTTTTCCTGAACAGCATGGTAGAAGAAACTCTAAATCGGGGGGTTGTCTGTCTCTCCACCTTCCTTAATAACCTGGAAAGGTAGCTCTCATCATTTGCTCAGAAGGTGCTGTTCTTCTAAATGACACTTCACCTCAGACACACGGGGAAATGACAATCATTACTGCTCCCCACAAGCATTTTCCTGTCAGAAAGTTTCAGAGCTCCATCGATGGCAATCATGTGGAAGTCTGCAGATCCGACCAACCTATCATCACAAATGAAAGTGATTGCCTGGCAGCAGGTGGTACCCGCAGGGAGGTGTTACGCTGGCATGCCGTCAGTGACAGGTTAAAGGACAGGTTGTTTCCCTCACTCTTCACGTCCTCCCCCTCCAAAATGGAAACCGTCAGAGAAATTGTATACTGGTAGAAACTGAATAATGTGCTTTGCAGAAAATCTTCACCAGCACTGCGGGTATACCAATCCCACATGGATTACAGCTCATACTCAAGACAATTAGGGATGGACAATTAAAGCTGGCTGAGCCAATGACACCCACATCCCATAAAATAATTTTTTTTTAAATTAAACTGCGTGGTGTAAATGTAAATGTCTTTATTTAAACAGCAAGGAAACACTTCAACAAACAATGAAAACATGACGACTGAGGAAGTTAATAAATATATGTAATTAATTATTGCAAAATCACTGACATTTAAATATGGAAGGAGGTAATTTTATGTGAAGTGATACATGGTCGTTGGAAGGTTGGGGAAAGACAATATAAAATAAAGGGCATAATATTAAAAGGGGTGCAAGAAAATAAAGATTTGGGGGTTCATGTGCACAAATTATTGAAAGTGCCAGGGCAGGCTGAGAAAGAGGCAAATAAGGCATACAGGATAGATAAAGGAGAACCAGTAGATGTAACATACTTGGATCTCCAAAAAGCGTTTGATACAGTATCGCACAAAAGGCTACCTAGTAAGAGAAGAGCCTATGGTGCTGGGGGTAGTATATTGGCATGGAAAGATGATTGGCTAACGAATAGAAGACAGAGTGGGGAAAGAGGGGCATTTTCAGGATGGCAACATGTAATTAGTGGAGTGCAACAGGGGTCAGTGCTTGGACCACAATTATTTGCAATGTATATTAATGACTTGGATGAGACACATTTGCAGATGACACAAACATCGGTGAAAAGGCAAGTGATGAGGATGACATAAGGGGCTGGATTCTCCAAAAATGGGGCTATGTCCCCACTCCAGCATCAAAACGCTGGCGTTTCACTCTGGACTTTCCTTAAGAAAGTCCAGAGTGATACTCCTAACTGCAGGGGACTTGCAGGGCCCCGGAGTGCATCTCGCAGCTCTGGCTGCGGATACAGGGCCCTGCACTTCCGGTTGGGAGTCCGCACATGCACATGACGGTGGTCTGCGTCGGCCGCCTCGTGCGACATGGCGGACTCAGACCACGGAGCAGCACCAAAAATGTAGGCCACCCCCCGAGATCGCGCGCACCCGCAGATCGGTGCCATCCATGAGCCCCTGCCCGGTGATTGATCTCCCCGTCCCCCCACCAGGGCGGCTGCAGACTGAGTCCGCAGCCGCCACCCGAGGTTCCCGACGGCCGGCACGTGGTTAGAACTCAGCCAGTTACCCTCTATGAATCGCGGGGAGCCGAGTAGACCGCGCACAAATTCCATTTGCCATGTTTTTGCCCACTCACTTAACCTGTCTATATCCTTCTGTAGACTCTTTGGGCTGGATTCTCTGAGCCTGCGCGCCGAACGCGATTTTGGATCGGAGAATCCAGCCCAAAGAGTCTACAGAGGGATATAGACAGGTTAAGTGAGTGGGCAGAAGCTTGGCAAATGGAATTTAATGTAGGGAATTGCAAAGTTATGCATTTTGCAATCAGAATAATGGAACTGAATGTTATTTAAATCGAGAAAGACTGCAGAAAGCTGCAGCACAGAGGGATTTGGGGTCACAGAATCATAGAATTTACAGTGCAGAAGGAGGCCTTTTAGCCCATCGGGTCTGCAACCGCTCTTGGAAAGAGCACCCTACTTACGTCCACACCTCCACCCTATCCCTATAATCCAGAAACCCCACCTAACGTAAGGGCAATTTAGCATGGCCAATCCACCTAACCCCCACGTCTTTGGACTGTGGGAGGAAACCGGAGCACCCGGAGGAAACCCACGCAAACATGGGGAGTAGCATGCAGACTCCGAACAGACAGACCGCGACCGCCCTGATGGGGGGGGCGGGGGGGATCCTTCACCGGCGGGGAGGGGGGCAAATGGACAGCCAGGCTAGCGATCGGGGGCCACCGATCCGCGGGCGCGCGCGATCTCCGGGGTACCTATATTGTGAGTCCACCATGTCACTTGAGACGGCCACCAAAGGTCGACGCCGTGCCCATGCGCCGACTCCTGACCAGAAGTGTAGGGCCCGTATCGGCAGGCAGAGCTGGGAGGAGGACCCCTTGCTAGCCCCCTGCAAATTGGAGAATCATTCTGGACTTTCTTCAGGAAAGTCCAGACTGAAACACCCGCATTTTGACGCTGGAGTGGGGACATTGCCCCATTGTTGGAGAATCCCACCCAATGTTTTGGTCTCAACTCCTTGCTGTGGTAACAAAGTCCACAGGTTCACCACTCTCTTGGTAAATAAATTTCTCCTCATCTCTGTCCAAAATGGTCTACCCCGTATCCTCAGACTTTGACCCCTGGTTCTGGACACTCCCACCATCTGGAACATCCTTCTTACACCTACACTGTCTAGTTCTGTTAGAATTTTATAGGTTCCCCCCCCCATTCTTCTGAACTCCAGTGAGTACAATCCTAACCAGTCCCGCCATCCCAGGAATTGCTGCATTCACTATAGCAAGAACATCTTTCCATATTCTTTCCTATACTCCTCATCAACATTTTGCTTCTTCAAGTGTAAATGTAGATGTAAATAATCTTTATTGTCACAAGTAGGTTTACATCAACACTGCAATGAAGTTACTGTGAAAAGCCCCGAGTCGCCATATTCCGGCGCCTGTTCGGGTACACGGGGAGAATTCAGAATTCTCAGCTGGTACGGGAATTGAACCCGCACTGCTGGCCTTGTTCTGCATCATAAACCAGCTGTCTAGCCCACTGAGCTAAACCAGCCCTTGAACCAGTGTTCAAGTGTTTATCTTGCTTTCTTTTAAATGACTCAATTGTTTGGACTGATATTCAAATAACCTCCGCACGATAAAAATGTTCTTTCTAACCTCTTCTGTTAGGCCTTTGTCCTAATATTGATTCAGTGGTACCTTGTTACTAGATCACCAGTGAAAATGACATTCACTTGTTACTGCATTTGGAACCATTAGTATTGAGACGTTACTCTGGACACTCTTCAAAACGTTGACACACTTTAGCCTAGCTGAAAACCTGACTAATTTCTAAAAGGGAAACTGCACAACACTTGTTGTGTGTGTATGTCAACAGATGCAAAGTGTTGCAGGGTTATTCAAAAAAGAAACAGAAATATAGGCATGTGATCATAGACAGAAATCTGGGACAGGATTCTCTGTCCGGCCACACCCGTTTTCTGGTGCGGCGCGCCCCCACCGGCAGTGGGATTCTCCGTCCCGACAGCCAGCCAATGGGATTCCCATTGTGGGTACTCCACGGCATCGGGAAATCCACGAGCATATGTGCACTGCCAGTGAAACGGAGGATCCTGCCGACAGAGAATCCAGCCCCAAACTCCCTGGACCCTAGCTATCCCAGTTTGAAAAGATATGTCTTCACTAATTACCCTCTCTGCCCTTTGCATCAGTTTGATCTCTATACTACTTGGTCTCACCTTGATCTCCACTTACTTAGTTATTCAGCTCTAATTGTTTCTTAGTGTCTTCATCATTGCTATATCCTCTCTTAGCCTGATTTTCATTTTTGCAAAGATATACTTTATTCATAAAATATATGAAAGAACATTCAAAACATTTCAAATTGGCCATCACTCACAGTGCAATAATATTAATGTTTTCTTAATCGAACATATTGCACTCTGAGGTGCTTCAATACAGTCAACGAAACATTACAGACATTTCAAAATGGTCATTACAAATGGTGCAATGGTATTTAAGTTGTTTACATAGATCAAGTTGCACTCTGAGGTGCTTCCACACAATAGTGATTCATGTTCTATTCACTGAATACATTCAGTGTGAGTCATACAGCCCAAGGGAATTCCATAAAACTCCGCTCTCCTTGGTACACTCTGGCTTAAAGGTCTTAGACAGCAACCTTTCCCCATTGTCCCTCTCCAGTGGTTGCCCCAAGGTTTAGTGCATTCCTCAGTACATAGGCTTTGTAATGTGCCAGTCTGCAACACTCGGCCAGGGACAACTCCTTGTACTGGAAGATCAACACATTTCGGGCAGACCAAAAAATCCTTGAGCAACAGCTAATGTTTGTCTCGGTGTATGTTCCTGGGCATAGCCCATAGAGCACAGAGTTCTGCATCACGGAGCTGCTTGGGATGAATCTCGACAAAAAACATTTTCTTCCTCTCCAAGCCTTCTTTGTACAGGCACATTCCACAAGGGGGTGGACAACTGTCTCTTCCCCAACACAGCCCTCTGGAGGGCAATGTGCGGATGGGATGCAACTCTGGGCATGTCGGAAGGATCTGCCAGAGACAGCCTTTCTCACCACCAGCCAAGCTACCATCCTGGGGAATCTGTGCTGTAGTGTTTCCATAGTTTCTAAACACTTTTCTATAATGATGGGTGTCCCAAAGCTGTGCACAATACTGTAATTGTGGCATAAGTTGCGTACTGTGCAAAGCATTTAATTCAAACCCTAAATGTGTGTGACTGGGACATTTTGTTTCTAAATCTAAAATGTTTGCAAATGCTGCTTATTCATTCTGCAGTTATTCTGATCATTTGCAGATGTTGGTTAAGGCATGTTAATAGAACTGCTGACCAGATTTGGCCACACCCATTGGCCTTATGGTTTCTTCAGCAGACCCAAAATATAAATGAGTCAGTAAATGAGTATGCATGACTTTCAGCCAAACTCGGATGACTGTTTTTAAGTTATTCTTTGTTTCAAGCTACAGTGGCAAGTTTCTCATTTTCCTCAACTGATTTTTCAAGTCATAATGTACTCCATGAAAATATTTACTTCCTCACAAAAAATGACACAAAGTCATAAATTCAATTGTTGCCATATTCAACAATAATTACTGGAGAGCCATTTTAATTGGTTCAATCATTCTTCAAAGGTCTGCTCAGTTTAGTTAATTTTATATCTTGTGACTGTTTTACTGCTCCTTTACTACAGTAAGCTGCATGTCTCTCTTAACTCTCTCTGGGCTGAATTCTCCTAGCTCCACGCAGAGATGGGATGGAGGCAGGCAGCCGATTAAGTAACCGACTAGGAGCCATTTTGCCAGGAAGAAAATTGTTTTCCCACTATCGCAGCTGCCTCCCTGTAGCAGACTTAGGAGCCATCGACGGTTCCCAGAGCGATGGTGATCTTCATGGTACAGCAGTCACAACCACAGGCCATCTCATGATGGGGCTACTCCTTCCACAATGATAGCCTGGCAGCTGTTGCCACACTTGCTTTGAACCGTCTTAGAAGTCTCAGAGGACCCCTCCATCTTGAGGCACCCTTTGTGGACCCCACCTACATTGGCAGAGCCAACCTCTCTTGGTGGAGCTGTCAGCTGCCCACTGTCTCAGGTACTCCCAGTGCCCACTGGAAAATTCAGCCCTCTGTGTCACTAAGGATGTAATCAAATAGAAATCATATCAAATACAAAACTGCACAAATAAAGCTCTCAAGAGTTTCCTGAAAGTACGAGCATGCACCCCTCAATCTCTCACAAAGATGTACAAAGTTAACACACACTTTATCACCTTACAGAAACAAAATCAGCAAGGAATGGAGGAGATTATCTGAGTTTTCTTACATATTATGTACTTTCTCTTACAAAGGGATATTAAATACTCAAAAAGCACTATTGTATTGGTAATTATGACGCGTATGCACATGATTAGAGTCAGTTCGCTATCCCTGTAGCACACAGACCTTGCAAATGCGGCTGAAGTGGCATGATTGGTGAAATAACTATTTTCGAATTGTATACATAATCATATATACATCATGCATACTAGATCAAGCATTGTCAAACTCGGGGGCGGGTCGCGGGCGGGTGTTGGGAGGGTCACGGAGCCGTCCGTCGCGGCGCTCCCGATCGCCCAATTCCGCGCCAACAGCCGTACCGGGTTTTAGTAATGCCGGCTGCAAGCGGCCTTCAAAATGGCCAGGAACAGATAGAAAAAATTCGGCCGCGCTGCGCATGCGTGCCTGATCATCAGGCATGTGCACCGATGACCGGGCACGCATGCACAGTGCGGCTGCATTTTTAAAAATATGGTCGCAGCCTTTTTGTTTCAAATTTGGGGGGCCAAAGGGACAAAGGGACCATTGGGGCCAAAAGGACCCCAAACCATTTCCTCCATTTTTGTCAGCAACAAACAAGGTAAGAGGAAATGGTGGGTCGGGCAGGTCGGCAGGCATGGGTCGCGCAGGTCGGCGGCGTGGGTCGCGAAGGTCGGCCGGGTTGGGTCCCGAAGGTTGGCCGGTTGATAAAAATGGGTCCCCGGAAAGAAAGTTTGAAGAACACTGTATTAGATGGTCTTCCATGATGTTAGTTGCCAACAATCCCAGTGTTTTAGAATATCATTGTGATGTCCAGTCACTAGGGGCAGGCGCTGTCCCTTTATCAGACTGACCCTTTAAGGTCACTGTTTAAGGTTTGAATAGGCAATCAGCGACTAATATGTTGAAGACATTTCTGCAGATTAATAGCTCATTTTGTTTAAGGCAGGTCAGATTATCAATGTCAGAAGAAAGCAGCTGAATATCACTGACTTTTTTCTCCACTTTGATACCTTTAACACTTTGAAGAATAATGGATATACTCCAAATCCAAGAATGGTATATAAGATACCGTGGCAGTAAATGTATAATGTTCATGCCCCTGAGGAAAGAAACGGAATGTAGAAGGACTGGGGTATTGTTGCAATGGCCTTCTTGCTGTGAAAATTGAAAGAGGTGAAGACTGTTTACACACTTAAATTAGCAAGAAGCCAAAACAAAAACCTCAGACAAAAAAAAAGCTACATGCAACTTTCCATTCGCAACTGGCTGTACACATATGTTGAATCGTCAGAATGTCAGTATAATGAATTGTTAGAGGGTGCCATTTACCACATTTGGGGAAGCTACTAATAGCTGCTCTTGTAACGTGCTGAGAGATTTTCTTCAGGTATGGCAAAATTATATGAATGATAGAGAGCCCTGTGTTATGATAAATTATTATGGTTGCTTCAGAGAGTTTCTTGACTATTGTGATTTGTGACAGAGGCTGACCAAATATGGACTAAAAATCTGTTTTTGTGACACTCATGTTTTTGTAATTGAACACTGGAATGTCCTCACCCCAGACTATATAAAGCCTTGCACAGTTCGCTTTTGTGTGGACTGGCAGAGGAGATAGTTTTAACGTTGAACTGGCTGACATAGCATCAGTCTGTATTAAAAGCCCGGCAGGAATTGACCCAATGCTTTCCTCACCGAGTTCCTGAACTGAATCCACATGAGCAACATTTTCCGATGTTTTGTGAAAAACACAGCCGCAAGATAATCTGCTGTTTCAGAAAGAAGTCACGACCGAAGACCGAAGAATGTTAAATACTATCTGTCAACAAATGTTTTTGATTGGCACAAAGTTCATTAAAATCCAAACTTTGAATGTTTCAGGGTAATCCAGTTCTTCTGTAAATTTCATTAAGGGGACTATATCTTTCAGATATTGCAGCTTATTCTGCCCCGTTGATCATGAGTTATTTTATTGTAATGACATCATGGGGCCGATTTTCAAATCGCAATCGCAGTCAGAGAGAACAGCGACTTGGGCGGAAAATCCAGAGAGCTCTGATTCTTTCCGGAGAGATGGAGTTTCCCGATTTTCTCTGCCGCTCACCAGCGATGCCACAAAGTTTGCACCCACAAAGGTTGGGAACCTCATTTAAATGGATTTGAATATGTTTAAATATTGTTAACGGGCATCTCAGCCACATGACGCCCACACTAAATATTCATACCATGCCAACGTGAACAATGGCAATACTCTTGCTGTGGTGGAGGGAGGGGGTGGTGGAGGAAACCCACGCAGATTTGCGGAGAACATGCAGACTCCGCACAGACAGTGGCCCAAGTCCGGAATTGAACCCAGGTCCCTGGCGTTGTGAGGCAGCAGTGCTAGCCACCGTGCCACCCTGTTGTTGTTGTGGGAGTGGAGCCCCTGATGATTGTGGGGTGGGGGACGGGGAATGGGACATGGGGGAATTCGGGAAGATTCTGGACACTGGGACGTTCCGTGGAACAAAGGGACCTTGACATGTTTGTCCATATATCTCTGAAGGCGGGAGGGCAGGTTAATAGAGTGGTGAAAAAGGCATATGGGGCACTTGTCTTTATAAATCGAGGCATAGGTTACAAAAGCAGGGAGGTCATGTTGGAGTTGGAGAGAACTTTGGTGAGGCCTTGGCTGGAGTACTGTGTGCAATTCTGGTTGCCACATTATAGGAAGGATGTGATTGCACTGGTGGGGGTGCAGAGGCGTTTCACCAGTATGTGGCCTGGGAAGGAACATTTAAGTTATGAAGAGAGGTTGGATAGGCTTGGGTTGTTTTCGCCAGAGCAGAGAAGACTGAGGGGTGATCCGATTGAGGTGTACAAGGTTATGATTGTGCATAGTATGGACAGGAAGCAGCTGTTCCCCTCAGTTGAAGGATGAGTTACAAGGGGACACAAGTTCAAGATGAGGGGCAGGGGGTTTAGAAGGGATGTGAGAAAAAACATTTTTACCCAGAGGGTGGTGACGGTCTGGAATGCACTGCCTGGGAGGGTGGTACAGGCGGGTTGCCTCATATCCTTTGAAAAGTATCTGGATGCTGTTGCTCTTTAAAGTCGCCTATATGATGTTACATCCCAACAGCGTCGTCAATACTGTGGGTGTTTCTATCTCTCTTACTGAACCACAAGGCTTCCCGTATATTGGTCAAATGACCACACAGTGACCAGTTAGTCAGTTCAAGTTCAAAGACGGTTTATTTACACACAAGGGTTACTTCGACATGCAAGCATAATATACTACAAATTAAACTACACCTATCAGCTACAATAACCTATACTTAACTTCAGGATGACCGGCACTGTGCAAGTGGATAAGGCCTTTATCTTGATCTCACGTGGCTGGTTTGAAGAAGTGGCTCTGTCTCTGCTGGGCTCATCCGTCAGGTAGCGATCGTTGGTCTTGAACTTGGCTGGCTGTTCCTGCTACAGTTGGCTGGCACGGGCCAGATTCAAAGGAGGCTGGCACAGGCCGGATCCAAAAGAGGCAGAACACATGGCTGTGTCCCCTTTTATCCCTTTGGGATTTCACGCTCTTTGGGGCGGTCCTTGATCTTGGACCGAATAGTTCAACAAGGCTCTGATCACTGCCTTCGATTTCGGACAGTAAAGGGGCGGGTGCCTTTGTGGCTGTGCGAGTCCTTAGCGGTCATTGACCTTGGCAGTTGGGCTCTCTGAGTAAAGGGAGTGGCGCCAATCAGTCTGTGTCTGTAGCGGTTTCTTGATTGGAGTCCTATTGTTCTGGGGAACGGGCCATTAAAATGCAAACGAGCGGGGGTTTCGATCAGGTCTACCTACCTGCGTTTCAAATACACATAGGCTCTGTATCTGCCTGAGTCCTGGGTTGGCCATAATTCACATGGTCCTTTGCAGGTGGCCATCTCAGATGGCTACATCGCGGACTTGGCACATCTTAACATTCAAGGCTATGGGCCAAGTGCTGGCAAGTGGGATTAGAACAGAGAACATAAAGTGCAGAAGGAGGCCATTCAGCCTATCGAGTCTGCCCCAACCCACCCAAGCCCCCACTTCCACCCTAGCCTCATAACCCAATAACCCCTCCAAAACGTTTTGGACACAAGGGGCAATTTAGCATGGCCAATCCACCGAACCTGCACGTCTTTGAACTGTGGGAGGAAACCGGAGCACCCGGAGGAAACCCACGCAGGCACGGGGAGAACGTGCAGACTCCGCACAGACAGTGGTCCAGCAGGGAATCGAACCTGGGACCCTGGCGCTGTGAAGCCACAGTGCTAGCCACATGTGCTACCATACTGCCCCTTACTCGGCTTATTAGGTAGATAGGTCAGTTGCCTTTCATCCGTTGGTGCAGACTTGATGGGCCGAAGGGCCTCTTCTGTACTGTATTATTCTGAGATTCTGTGATTGTCCGAGGGAGGGGACATGGAGCAGACAGGGTATCCCCATTTCTTCTGTGGCACCTTAATCTCCATGGAGCTAGGTGCTGGTTATATCAGCCCCCCACCCCCCTGCCAGAATGATGGCGCATACCCGCCCACTCAGTTTTTTCTTTAAAGAGGCTCAAGGTTTGGAGAGAAAACTGATCAGTCCAACTGGAGTGTTCCACACCAGTTTTCAGTCTGAGCCTGACACTTTGCCAAATTCTGGTCAGATTCCACCCACTGCTCCATAATGTGAGCTTATTAGGATTTGCTCTGTAGACCACAGCAAAAATCTGAAATACTTTTAAATAGTCATTTGGGTGTACAAAATCAGAGTGTTGCTGAATAAAGACATTTTGTCAAAACTTTTCATCTTGCACTCATCAGGACAATCACAAGAATACCAATATCATGGGAAACAACACATTCATATTGTATGAGAAGACAGTGCGGATTGCTTGGCAACCAGTACTGTGGCAGAAGCACTACCATGGAGAATGCACTAATTAATTATGACTGATAATTAACTGCTAAGCATTGTTTGAAAATTTAAACCAGGCAGCTTGATGCTTGCCAAGGCATTTCCTTGAGGAATAATCTAGCGAATGGCTATCATTTATTTAATTTAGTTGAAATTCACGCAATGCGTGTACATGAGGAGAGCAATAGTTAGAGGGGACTCTATAGTAAGGGGCACAGATAGGCACTCTGTGGATGTGAAAGAGACTCCAGGATGGTGTGTTGCATCCCTGGTGCCAGGGTCAAGGATGTCTCTGAACAAACACAGGACATCCCGAAGGGGGAGGGTGAACAGCCAGAGGTCGTAGTACACACAGGTACTAATGACATGGGCAGCAAAAGTGAAGAGGTCCTGCAGAAGGAGTTACATAAGAACATAAGAACTAGGAGCAGGAGTAGGCCATCTGGCCCCTCGAGCCTGCTCCACCATTCAATGAGATCATGGCTGATCTTTTGTGGACTCAGCTCCACTTTCCGGCCCGAACACCATAACCCTTAATCCCTTTATTCTTCAAAAAACTATCTATCTTTATCTTAAAAACATTTAATGAAGGAGCCTCTACTGCTTCACTGTAAGTTCAGGGAGTTAGGCAGTAAAGTAGGACCTCTTGGGTTGTAATCTCAGGATTACTCCCTGAGCCACATGCCAGTGAGGCTAGAAATAAGAGGATAGTGCAGCTAAACACGTGGCTAAACCAGTGGTGTAGGAGGGAGGGTTTCAGATTTCTAGACTGTTGGGATCTCTTCCGGGGCAGGTGCGACCTGGACAAGAAGGACGGGTTGCATCTAAACTCGAGGGGCACCAATATCCTGACTGGGAGGTTTGCTAGTGTCACTCGGGAGGATTTAAACTAATATGGCAGTGGGGTGGGAACCAAATCGTTAGCTTAGAAGGTGTCATAACTGAAGGGGAAATAGAGAACAAAAATAATAGAACATCACCCTCAGGCAGAGCAAAGAAGGTGACAAGTGTGAGAAGAGAGGTGGTCACTGGAGGACTGAGGGTACTGTACCTTAATGCGCACAGTATACGGAACAAGGTAAATGTGCTTGTTGCGCATATTGAAATTGGCCGGTATGATGTTGTGGGCATCACAGCGACGTGGCTTCAAGGGTATCAGGGTTGGGATCTAAATATACAAGGATATGTGTCCTATCGAAAGGACAGGCAGATGGGCAAAGGGTTGCATTGTTAGTAAGGAATGAAGTTAAATCGATAGCAAAGAGCGATATAGAATCAGAAAGCATACAATCTCTGTGGGTAGAGTTAAGGAATCGCAAAAGTAAAAAGACCCTGATGGGAGCTATGTACAGGCCCCCTAGCAGTAGTCAGGATGTGGGGCAGAAAATAAACCAGGAGATGAGAAAGCATGTAAAAAAGGCAATATCGCAATAATCATGGGCGTTTTCAATATGCACGGGACTGGAAAAATCTAGGGCGGGATTCTCCGTGAAGTGGCGCGATGGCCCGAACCCGGCGCCAAAAACGATGCGAATCACTCCGGCGTCGGGCCCCCCGAACCGTCGCGAATTCTCCGGCCCCGAATGGGCTAGCAGCGGCGTGACGCCATTCGCGACGGCATCAGCCGTCACGGACGCGCACGCCGTCAGTGCCGTCAGTGCCGCCGCACGACGTCGCAGCACAAAGGACGGCCCCTCCGCCCCCGCGTCGCAGCACAAAAGACAGCGCCCCCCCCCCCCCCGAGACCCGTGAGTTCGAGGTTCCAGGAGTGGGACATCGAGGCGCTCCTCGGCGCAGTGGAGCAGAGGAGGGAGGCCCTGTATCCCGGGCACGGCCGCAGGGTCGCACCACGCCTCAGCCGGCGCCTGTGGAGGGAGCTGGCAGAGGCCGTCAGTGCCGTGGCCGTGACAGCAGGGACAGGCATCCAGTGTCACAAGAAGATCAATGACCTTGTCAGGGCAGCCAGGGTGAGTACCCTCGCCCACCTCCGACGGGCGGCACAGACCTAAGTGCAACCGACATGGCTACACCCACCCATACAGGCTGCAGTGTCAGGATGGCTTGTGAACCTCTGCCGACATACACACAACCGCTGGTCCGCATGTATATGTCTGCCTAACACTGTTGCCCTTTATCCCTGCCACCCTCCCGCCCCCCACAGGAGAAGCGTGCTCACAACAACCGGGAGCGTGAGAGGATCGGAGGGGGTCCACTCTTACTGCGACCACTCACCATCCATGAGCAGAGGGCGCTGGAACTTGCAGGCGGACCCGAGGACCGGGAGGTTGCGGATGCAGATGTCGGGGGCACACCACCAAGTGAGAACCCCCAATGCCTGCCCCCCTTTCCCCCTTCCCCCATATCCCACTTCCCCCATATCCCCCATATTCCCCTTCCTCCATATCCCCCACATCCCCCTTCCCCCATATCTCCCATATCCCCCTTTCCCCATATCCCCCATATTGCCTTCCCCATATCCCCCTTCCCCATATCCCCTTCCCCCTATCCCCCATATCCCCCTTCCCCCATATCCCCTACCCCTATATCCCCCATATCCCCTTCCCCCATATCCCCCTTCCCCCCATATCCCCCTCTACCCATATCCCCCATATTGCCTTCCCCATATCCCCCTTCCCCATATCCCCTTCCCGCATAGCCCCCATATTCCTCTTCCCCCATATCCCCCTTCCTCCATATCCCCCATATCCCCCTTCCCCCATATCCCCCTTCCCCCATATCCCCCTTCCCCCGTGGCCCAGTCTCACCAGGCCATGGCTGAGTGCATTGGCGCCATTGTCCAGGTACTGGCCGGCGTCGCCCAGACACAGACAGGGATGGCCAACTCCCTGAGCTCCATGGCTGCAAACTTGCAGACTCTTGTTGATACCAGGGCGGGTCTCCAGGATTGGCAGCGCCAGGTGTCGGGGAGGCATCGGATGCTCGGTCTGTTCGCATGAGCGACCCATGTAAAGGCCGGGGGCCATCGGGCACCCCGAGGGAGGAGGACGTGCTGGAGCCCGTCCCTGGTCCCCCTGCAGGGGAGATCCCGGAACACCGCGACACCTCGGACTCCCCCCCTTCCGTCCCCGGTGCATCTAGTGGGCAACAGGTAGGACAGGCTGGCAGCTCGCCATCCCAGTCGCCCGAGCCACAGCCTGGCCCATCTAGGCTGGGCCGCCCCAGGAAACGGCCACCAAAGGGGTCCCTAGTCACAGGGCAGGAATCACAGGAGTCCACCTCCAGTTCTGCAGCACTGTCTGGGCAACCACCTAGACGTAGTCATAGGGCCCATAAGGCCAAAACATTAGACACTGAGTTAGTTGGCCCGGGTGCAGGGCACAGATTAGTTATCGGGGCTAGGGCACGTGTATGAACTGTTTGTTATTAAAATCACTTTTACTCCTACAGAAGCTGCCTTTGTGCTCTGTCTGATGCGTGCGGGGTTGTGGTGTGAGGTGAGCGCCAGTGTGTCTGTGAGGGGTGATAGAACGTCGGCTTCAGGTAAGAGTGCCCCCCCTCCCATCGGTCGCCCTCGCCATCCTCCCGAGCAGACGACAGGACCATGCGCTGCAGTGTCATGGCTGCATGCAGGGACGGTCCGGGTGGAGGGTGGTACTGTGGCCATGGGTCAGACACTATCCAACGATGTAGAGCCCAGAGCTCATCGCAGAGCGGGTTGTCATCACCCTCCATGGCCTGCAATAGACACGCTTCCACCGGCGACCGTGTGAGCCCGGCCCATTGTGCCGCAGTTGGATGTGCAATGGAGGGGTGATGTGCATGCGGGTGGGGTGAGGGTGGTTGGTGGTGGGTGGGTGGAGTGAGGGTGGTAGGATGGTGGGTGGGCGGGGGTGAGGATGGTAGGCTGGTGGGTGGGTGGAGTGAGGGTGGTAGGATGGTGGGTGGGCGGGGGTGAGGATGGTAGGCTGGTGGGTGGGTGGGGTGAGGGTGGTTGGTGTTGGGTGGGTGGGGTGAGGGTGGTAGGCTGGTGCCATAGTTTGCATTCTGTGCCCATACTCGGCGATTCCTACACCCCCCTAGTCCGTGAACCAGGCGGCTATCAGCCTGTCCCTGGCCCGCTGGCCCAGACGGTAACGGTGGGCAGCCTCCCGTCCATGTCCAGCCCGTCTGTCCTGACCATTGCCCCCATCCTCCTCATCTGGGGAGGTCTGCGCCTCGTCTTGCTGCTCCTCCCCTTCCCCCTCCTCTGCCTGCAGCACATCGCACCTCTGCTGTGCTATGTTGTGCAGGATGCAGCAGACCACAACGATGAGGCCGACCCTATCTGATGGGTACTGGAGGGCCTCTCCAGAGCGGTCCAGGCACCTGAAGTGCATCTTTAGCAGCCCAAAACAACTCTCTATCACATCCCTGGTCGCTCATGGGCATCGTTGTAGCGGTTCTCCGCGTCAGTCTGTGGCCTCCGTAGAGGCGTCATCAGCCACAACCGCAACGGGTAAGCCCTGTCGCCCAGCAACCAGCCACTCAGCTGGGGGGGGGGGGGGGGGATGTCTCTCGAACATGGGTGGGATGAAAGATTGCGCCAATACGAATGAGTCATTTACACTGCCCGGGTACCGGGCGCAGACGTGCAGGATCATCATGCGGTGGTCGCATACCACCTGAATGTTCATGGAATAGGTCCGCTTCCTGTTCGTGAACATGGCCCTGTTATCCGCAGGTGGCCGCACGGTGATGTGCATCCCGTCGATCGCCCCCTGGACCATGGGCATCCTGCCCGCTGCAGCGAAGCCCGCTGACCGGGCATCCTGGCTGGCCTGGTGCACAGGGGACTGGATGTAGCGATCTTCAATGGCATATAGGGGTCTGTCACTGCACGGATGCACCGGTACACCGATGCCTGCGAGATATCGGACAGGTCCCCACTCGGCACCTGGAATTACCCCATGGCATAGAGGTTCATGGCCACCATAACCCACTGGCCCATCATGGCCCACTGAAGGATAGGCAAGGGAATCTATGTGTGGAGCCAGAGGAAATGGGCGAGGTACTAAATGAATACTTTGCATCAGTATTCACCAAAGAGAAGGAATTGGTAGATGTTGAGTCTGGAGAAGGGGGTGTAGATAGCCTGGGTCACATTGTGATCCAAAAAGACGAGGTGTTGGGTGTCTTAAAAAATATTAAGGTAGATAAGTCCCGAGGGCTTGATGGGATCTACCCCAGAATACTGAAGGAGGCTGGAGAGGAAATTGCTGAGGGCTTGACAGAAATCTTTGGATCCTCGCTGTCTTCAGGGGATGTCCCGGAGGACTGGAGAATAGCCAATGTTGTTCCTCTGTTTAAGAAGGGTAGCAAGGATAATCCCGGGAACTACAGGCCGGTGAGCCTTACTTCAGTGGTAGGGAAATTACTGGAGAGAATTCTTCGAGACAGGATCTACTCCCATTTGGAAGCAAATGGACGTATTAGTGAGAGGCAGCACGGTTTTGTGAAGGGGAGGTCGTGTGTCGTGTCTCACTAACTTGATAGAGTTTTTCGAGGAGGTCACTAAGATGATTGATGCAGGTAGGGCAGTAGATGTTGTCTATATGGACTTCAGTAAGGCCTTTGACAAGGTCCCTCATGGTAGACTAGTACAAAAGGTGAAGTCACACGGGATCAGGGGTGAGCTGGCAAGGTGGATACAGAACTGGCTAGGCCATAGAAGGCAGAGAGTAGCAATGGAGGGATGCTTTTCTAATTGGAGGGCTGTGACCAGTGGTGTTCCACAGGGATCAGTGCTGGGACCTTTGCTCTTTGTAGTATATATAAATGATTTGGAGGAAAATGTAACTGGTCTGATTAGTAAGTTTGCAAACGACACAAAGGTTGGTGGAATTGCGGATAGCGATGAGGACTGTCGGAGGATACAGCAGGATTTAGATTGTCTGGAGACTTGGGCGGAGAGATGGCAGATGGAGTTTAATCCGGACAAATGTGAGGTAATGCATTTTGGAAGGTCTCATGCAGGTAGGGAATATACAGTGAATGGTAGAACCCTCAAGAGTATTGAAAGTCAAAGAGATCTAGGAGTACAGGTCCACAGGTCATTGAAAGGGGCAACACAGGTGGAGAAGGTAGTCAAGAAGGCATACGGCATGCTTGCCTTCATTGGCCGGGGCATTGAGTATAAGAATTGGCAAGTCATGTTGCAGCTGTATAGAACCTTAGTTAGGCCACACTTGGAGTATAGTGTTCAATTCTGGTCGCCGCACTACCAGAAGAATGTGGAGGCTTTAGAGAGGGTGCAGAAGAGATTTACCAGAATGTTGCCTGGTATGGAGGGCATTAGCTATGAGGAGCGATTGAATAAACTCGGTTTGTTCTCACTGGAACGAAGGAGGTTGAGGGGAGACCTGATAGAGGTATACAAAATTATGAGGGGCATAGACAGAGTGGATAGTCAGAGGCTTTTCCCCAGGGTAGAGGGGTCAATTACTAGGGGGCATAGGTTTAAGGTGAGAGGGGCAACGTTTAGAGTAGATGTACGAGGCAAGTTTTTTACGCAGAGGGTAGTGGGTGCCTGGAACTCGCTACCGGAGGAGGTAGTGGAAGCAGGGACGATAGTGACATTTAAGGGGCATCTTGACAAATATATGAATAGGATGGGAATAGAAGGATACGGACCCAGGAAGTGTCGAAGATTGTAGTTTAGTCGGGCAGCATGGTCGGCACGGGCTTGGAGGGCCGAAGGGCCTGTTCCTGTGCTGTACATTTCTTTGTTCTTTTGTTGTTCTTATAACCTTGACGGCCACGGGTAGAGTGTGTCCTTCCCATGTGCCACGCGGTGCCAGTGTGCCATCAGGTGGAGATGTGTGCCATGGTTTCCCGGCTCATCCGGAGTCTCCTCCTGCATGCCCGGTCTGTGAGGTCCTGGTACGACGAGCGGGGTCGGTACACACAGAGCTTCAACGGGCATCTCTGCCGCCGTGGCACCACCACCTCCTCCTCGTCCTGTCGTGCGGGCGGCCCTCCAGCCTGGGCGGCTGCCACCTGCCTCCCTGCGGCACGCTCCTCTGCGGAGCCTCCGCCGCCTCCCTGGCACGCTCCTGCTCCAGCTCCCAGGGAAACATGTAGAAGTGCGGTTCCCGCTACTGCGGCCAACATCGCTGGGTGATGGCCAAACATAACGGCCTGCAGGGGGTGGGGGGTGGGGGTGGGGGTGGGGGGGATAGACGACATGTCACCATTGCCCATACCCCCCCCCCCCCCCTACACCCCCTGCAGCCAGGTGTCATGGGCTGCATGGTTGCAACTGTTGCCAGCTGGAACATGGCCAGGCGGACACCCCTCCCCCACCCCAGCACGCATCCCCCCCAACCCCACCCGCCCCCCCCCCCTCCTCCCCGGAACGCACCCTCTCCATAACTCACCCTCCCTGGCCTCTCCCCTCTCCTCTCCGGCATGCACCCTCCCCAACCCCCCACCCCCCCTCCCCCTCCCCGACACGCACCCTCCCCAACCCCCCCTCCTCCCCGGCACGCACCCTCCACAACACCCCCCCCCCCTCTCCTCCCCGGCTCGCACCCTCCCCAAACCCCCCCCTCTCCTCCCCGGCACGCACCCTCCCCAAACCCCCCCTCTCCATCCCGGCACGCACCCTCTCCATCACTCGCCTTCCCCAGCCCCACCTATCCTCCCCAGCACGCACCCTCGCCAACCCCCCCCCCCTCCTCCCCGGCACGCATCCTCCCCAACCCCACCCGCCGCCCCTCTCCTCCTCGGAACGCACCCTCTCCATAACTCGCCCTCCCTGGCCCCTCCCCTCTCCTCTCCGGCATGCACCCTCCCCAATCCCTCCTCCTCCCTGGCACGCACCCTCCCCAACACCCCCCCCCTCTCCTCCCCGGAACGCACCCTCTCCATAACTCGCCCTCCCTGGCCCCTCCCCTCTCCTCTCCGGCATGCACCCTCCCCAACCCCCCCCTCCTCCCCGGCACGCACCCTCCCCAACACCCCCCCCCCTCTCCTCCCCGGAACGCACCCTCTCCATAACATGCCCTCCCTGGCCCCTCCCCTCTCCTCTCCGGCATGTACCCTCCCCAACCCTCCCTCCTCCCCGGCACGCACCCTCCCCAACACCGCCCCCTCTCCTCCCCGGCACGCACCCTCCCCAACACCCCCCCCTCTCCTCCCCGGAATGCACCCTCTCCATAACTCGCCCTCCCTGGCCCCTCCCCTCTCCTCTCCGGCATGCACCCTCCCCAACACCCCCCCCCCCCCCCACTCCTCCCCGGCACGCACCCTCCCCAAACCCCCCCCCTCTCCTCCCCGGCATGCACTCTCTCCGTCACTCGCCCTCCCCTCCCCACCCTCTCCATCACGCACCCTCTCCAAACCCCCCCCACCCACCCTGCCCCTCCCCACTTCCCCTCCTGCCCCTCCCTCCCTGCAGCCCCTACCCCCAGTCCCTCCCTTCCCCCCCAGCCACTCCCTCCCCCCCAGCCCCTCCCTCCCACTCCAGTCCCTCCCTCCCCATCCAGCCCATCCCTCCCCCACCAGCCATTTCCCCCATCCCCTCCCTCCCCCCCAGCCCATCCCTCACCCCAAGCCCCTCCTCCTCCCCTCCCCCCCAGCCCCACTCTCCCCCCCCAGCCCCTCCCTCCCCCAGCCACTCCCTCCCCCCCGGCCCCTCCCTTGCTCCCCAACCCCCCCCCCCGGCAAACACACCCCAATGGCTCCTGTGACCCCCCCCCCCCACCCACCTGTGGCCGTGCCGTCACTTCTCCGGCGGCCGCCCCACGCCGACCCCCACCTCCGTGCTGGCCGGCATCAACCATCATGACTGGTTGACGTTGTTAAATAGGTGGCTTGATTTACGCCAGCGTGACCCGTGGTCATGTCGGAAGGAATCTGGACAATTCTGCCCGGAGAATTGGGGCGGCCCCGGGGACCGTTGGGGTCGCGCCGGTCCTTGACATTCTCCGAGTCGCGCGGCGCGATTCACGACGACGGGAATTTTGGGGGGCCAGAGAATATCGCAGGGGGGCCGGGCGGGATTTACTCCGCCCCCCAGGAGATTCTCCGACCCGCCGGAGGGTCGGAGAAACCCGCTCCAGGTTAGTAGTGGATCCCAAGAAAAGGGATTTGTGGAATGTTTAAGAGATGGGTTTTTTGGAGCAGCTTGTGGTAGAGCCCACTGGGGAACAGGCATTTCTGGATTTTGTGATGTGCAATGAGGCAGACTTGATTAGGGGTCTTAAGGTGTAGGAACCCTTAGGGAGCAGTGACCACAATATGATAGAATTTATCCTGCAGCTTGAGAGGGAGAAGCTGGAGTCAGATGTAACGGTATTACAATTAAATAAGAGTAACTACAAAGACATGAGGGAGGAGCTGGTCAGAGTTGATTGGAAAAGAAGCCTAGCAGGGAAGACAGTGGAACAGCAAAGGTAGGAGATTTTGGGGGTTATTCGGGAGGCAGAGTTGAAATTCATCCCAAGGAGGGGGAAACATGCTGAGGGAAGGACAAGGCATCCATGGTCGACGAGGGAAATCAAGGACAATATAAAAGCAAAAGAAAAAGCATACAAAGTGGCAAGAATTAGTGGGAAGCCGGAGGATTGGAAATCATTTAAAAGTGAGCAGAGGACTACTGAAAAAGCAATAAGGGGAGAGAAGATGAAATATGAGTGCAAGTTAGCTAGTAATATAAAAGTAGATAGGAAGAGTTTCTTTCAATATATAAAAGGTAAGAGAGAGACAAAAATAGACATTGGACCACTGGTAAGCATGGCTGGAGAAGGAATAACAGGAAACAAAGAAGTGGCAGACGAACTGAATAGTTAATTTGCAGCAGTCTTCACGGTGGAAGACACCAGTGAGATGCCAGAGTTTCAGGAGAATCAGAGGGCAGAGGTGAGTGCAGTGGCCATCACTAAGGAGAAGGTTCTGGGGAAACTGAAAGGGCTGAAGGTGGATAAATCACCTGGACCGGATGGACTACACCCCAGGGTCTTAATAGATAGCTGGAGGAAATTGTGGAGGCATTGGTGGTGATCTTTCAGGAATCACTGGAGGCAGGAAGGGTCCCAGAGGACTGGAAAGTAGCACCACTACTTAAGAAGGGAGGGAGGCAGAAGATGGGAAATTATGGGCCGGTTAGCCTAACTTTGGTCATTGGTAAGATTTTAGAGTCTATTTTTAAAGATGAGATTGCGAAGTACTTTTCACAATAAACATTAATGATCTGACAGGAGGAACTGAAGGCACTGTTGCTCAGTTTGCAGATGATACAAAGATCTGTAGAGTGACAGGCAGTATTGAGGAAGCAAGGGGGCTGTAGAAGGATTTGGACAAGCTAGGAGAGTGGACAGTGAAGTGGCAAATGAAATACAATGTGGAAAAGTGTGACGTTATGCACTTTGGAAGGAGGAATTTAGGCATAGACTATTTTCTAAATGGGGAAATACTTCGGAAATCAGAAGCACAAAGGGACTTGGGAGTCCTTGTTCACGATTCTTTTAAGGTTAACGTGCAGGTTCAGTCGGCAGTTAAGAAGGCAAATGCAATGTTAGCATTCATGTCAAAAGGGCTAGAATACAAGACCAGGGATGTACTTCTGAGACTGTATAAGGCTCTGGTCAGGCCCCATTTGGAGTATTGTGAGCAGTTTTGGGCCCCATATCTAAGGAAGGATATGCTGGTCTTGGAAAAGGTCCAGAGGAGGTTCACAAGAATGATCCCTGGAATGAAGAACTTGTTGTATGAGGAACGGTTGAGGACTCTGGGTCTGTACTCTTTGGAGTTTAGAAGGATAAGGGGGATCTTATTGAATCATACAGGATACTGCGAGGCCTGGATAGAGTGGACGTGGAGAGGATTTTTCCACTTGTAGGAAAAACTAGAACCAGAGGACACCATCTCAGACTAAAGGGACGATCCTTTAAAACAGAGATGAGGAGGAATTTCTTCAGCCAGAGGATGGTGAATCTGTGGAACTCTTTGCCGCAGATGGTTGTGGAGGCCAAATCACTGAGTGTCTTTCAGACAGAGATAGATAGGTTCTTGATCAAGAAGGGGATCAGGGGTTATGGGGAGAAGGCAAGAGAATGGGGATGAGAAAATATCAACCATGATTGAATGGCGGAGCAGACTCGATGGGCCGAGTGGCCTAATTCTGCTCCTATGTCTTATGGTCTTATGGTCTTACATGTCCTTTCTGTCTGCAAATATATGTAGCTCCTAGTATATGTAACATGCACCACATCGTGAGCCTGATTGACAATCTTAAATTGGTTTTCAGCAGAATCGTAAAAAGAAATTACACTCTAAATCAATTATAAATCATCAGTTGGGTTTGTAGTGTGGTGCATTTGCTTGTACTGGAAACTGCATATATTAATACACAGGTTCTTTGCAGAGAGAAATGTGCCCACATTGTACCTATTTCAGCCAAATAACATTCACGATAGGCATTCACTGGTTCATCGCTCAGGGCAATGCCTTGACTTATTGAATCAAGCTGCCTGGATTAAATTTTCAAACAATTCTTGGCCGTTAACTGTCAGCCGCCATTGACTGCTGCATTCTCCATGGCAACGCCTCTTTCTGGTGTTGCGGAAATCTTCCAAACGAGCAGGATGGTCACAGTTTGGCAAAGTTTATTCCTGACAATTTCAGGAACTGAATTTTAACCAGAAAGAGTGGATGAACTATCATGGCTAAAATCTAGTCAAATCGCGATGCAGTCACACACAAAGCTCACATGTAAAAGGAGATATAGATGCAGTGTAATAATATCTCATCACAAGCCATTGTGTTCGAGTCAGTAGACAGCTCAGTAGGATCTAACGCTTTTTAAACATTATTGCTGTAGCCAGCACTCACAATCTGTAATAAAATGGTCCTACAATATGAGGCTGACAGTAAAAAAAACCTCTCAATTGTCACGGGTCTACTTACAGTTCTATATAAAGTTTTCACAGCTGCAGGCTCAAATTTCTGGTGACAAAATCACCACCAAGGCACATGAAGCTGGCTAAGCAAAAGTTAATATCAGCTTTGGGAGAAAAAGGCATTGAAATAAATGAATCCTAAAATAGAACAAAGCAGAAAATGTTTCAATCGAATACTATTCAGACTTAAATGTGCCTCCTTGTCCCAGCCATGATGTCAGGTTACTGATCTCTGACCTAAATATTAAACACGATGGCAAATGTCAAGGACGGAACAAGACAACTGGGCCCCATGGGTCATGCCCAATGGAAATAGCAAACGTCTGCTGGCCTACTACAACAGCAATGGACTTAGCATTTGGAATACCTTCCTCAAACATAAGGACATCACAAAAAGATACTGAGGTCTCCAGATGATTATGCCCTGATCGAGATTGACTATATATGAATCAGCAGCAGATGGAGGACATGCTGACAAGATGTCCAGAATTGTTGCGGTTCTGATGTAGGATATAGCCACCACCCTGTGTTCGGCAGACCCACCTGACGCTGAAGAAGACAAAAAACACAGAGTCACAACAGCCACTTGCTGGGGAAACTGAAGGAGAAGGACATGCTGGATAATTTCCAGCCGGAATTATCCAATGTATTCAAAGTACTACTGAAGTTGGGAAACACCGAAGAAGTGGGAAAATCTTGCTCAGTCTGGAACACTGTGAAGTGTCTAATCAAAGGTTATGTTCTCCATGAGGAGGCCAGGGACAAAGAGTCAGGGTGAGAGCTAAAGCCACTAGCAACCTGAAGCTCTGGGTTACACTTGCAGACTGAATGGAGATATTCAGTGAAGCAATAATGTAATCTGCGTTTAGTCTTCCCAGTGTAAAAGAAACCGTATTTTGTACAGTGAATACTAAGCATCTGGACCAAAGGTATGGGGCTCTCAGAATTTATTTTTATTCATTCAAAGGATGTGGTCATCACTGACTAGGCCAACTTTAATTGGTCATCTCTCATTGTTCTTGGGAAGATGGTGGTGAGCTGCCTCCTTGAACACTTGCAGTCCATGTGATGTAGGTACACACACCACTGTTAAGGAGGGAGTTCCAGTATTTTGACCCAGCGACAGTGAAGGAATGGCGATATATTCCCCAGTCAGGATGCTGAGTAACTTGGAGGGGAACTCAGGTGGTGTGTTCCCAGATATCTGCTGCTCTTGTCCTTCTAAATGGTAGTGGCCGTGAGTTTGGAAGGTGCTGTCTCAGAAGACTTGGTGAGTTCCTGCATTGCATCTTGTACATGACAAATATTGCCTTCCAAAAAATGTTGGCTTCTGTCTCCTGTTGAAAAATGACCTCTGAACATTCTCTCACAGTCAAAAGGTAAAGAATCGACTCAGTTCAGAACACTGGATTTTGTAGCACAAAGTCATTTTATTGTGCGTGCATATATAATTTTTGTAGCATGTACACTTTCTTTAACACTGTACAGAATCCAAATGAAACATAGACCAGAAGTATGCCAATCAGATTCATAGAATCATAGAATCCCTACAGTGCAGAAGCAGGCCACTCGGCAAATCGAGTCTGTACTAACCTGCCGAAAGAGCACCCGACCCAAGCCCACTCGCCCACCCAATCTCCATCACCCAACCCAACCTTTGGACATTAAGAGGCAATTTAGCATTGCAAATCCACCTAACCTGCTCATCTTTGGACTGTGGGAGGAAACTGGAGCACCTGGAGGAAACTCACACAGACACGGGGAGAACGTACAAACTCTATACAGTCGTTTCTTCCGGTGACGGCTGGCGGGAGGCAGCCGCACAATGGAGGGCTCCCGTTCGGGAACTGCATTTTCGGAGCTTTAAGCCCGGTCCCAGGGTCCACGGAGGCGGCAAAAGCAGGGAGGAGGCACAGTGAAGGTATAGTAAAGCAAAATGTCGAGGGTGAGCAAAAAAAACAGCCGTAAAAAAAACAGCTGGAGGTCCATCGGGGAGTGGAAAGGTCACCACAGGGTCACCAAGGAAAATGGAGGCTGGAGCACCAGGGGAGACCGCCTTGCTTACGGCTGAAGAAATAACTATGGTGATGGCTGCGGAATTCGAAAGGCAGTTTACAAAATACATGGAGACAATGAGGAAGGAGATGAGGGAGGTTTTGAGTGTGTTGGTGGAGGAGGCGATTTCCCCGGTGACGACGGCAGTGGCGAGCGCAGTAGCGGAGGTGCGGGAGCAAGGGGAGGCACTGAAGGAAGTGGAGGAGACATTATTGCAGCACGGTGATCAACTTACCTCGATGGGGAAGGAGATGCGGAAGGTGATGGAGATTAACAAGGATCTGCTAGGAAAAATGGAAGACCTGGAAAACAGATCCAGGCGACAGAATTTGAGGATTGTGGGGCTGCCCGAAGGAGTTGAAGGACCGAAACCGACTGAGTATTTTGCCATAATGCTGGTGAAACTATTGGAGGAGGGGGAGGATCCCTCCCGATATGAGCTGGATCGGGCTCATCGGTCGTGGAGGCCTGCACCAAAGGCAAGTGAGCCGCCAAGGGCAGTGACTCTGTGCTTCCGGAGGTACAGTGCGAAGGAGAAGGTCCTGTGCTGGGCCAAGCAGAAGCGGGTGGTGCAGTGGGCTGGAGCTGGTATACGTGTATACCAGGACTTTACGATGGAGCTGGCGAGGAGGCGGGCTGCCTTCAACCGGGTGAAGAGGGCACTGTACATTAGCAAGGTGCAGTGCGGCATTTTATATCCAGTGAAGCTGAGGGTGACTTACAAGCTCAAGGACTTTTATTTTGGAACGGCGGAAGCACTGGAGGAGTTTGCGAAGGCAGAAGGACTGTGGCAGGACTGAGAAATTGAGAAATGGCCATGTGCCGATGTAACCTCAGGACTGTAGTTTCTTCTTTTTTGTTTCACTGCGTGCGGGTGTATGGGCTAAAGGAGCCAATGTTGTATATATTTGGGCAAGGGAAGTGATAGGACTTTGACTCGAAATGAGGGCTCTTTGGGGTGTCGGTGGATATGCGGGGTTTGTGTGCTAAAAGGGAATTTCTGGGCTTTCCTAGGGCCGGGCAAGGGGGAAAGTGACCCGGGCGGGGGCCTCCACGCTGGCCGGTTTAAGCCGGCCAGTGAACGGGAGTGAGGTGGGGGAGGGGCTGCGGCCATCGGAGCCTGGAAGAACAGGGTCCCAGTGGTCTAGCCGGGGTGGAAAGCTGGGGGGAAGGAACCGAGGTTGAGGGGAGGAGTTTTACGGGAGGCAGTGGATGGAAGGAGTTGGAGAGAGGGGGGATGGTTTACTCTTGGGTATCATGTACAGTACTTTTTCAGAGGTTGGATGGCGTTGAGTGTAGGGGGTGGTGGGGGAGTGGACTCTATAGGTCAATGGTGACCATGGGCGGTCCCGGACTCCTTTTTCTTTTTCTCCTTTGTTTTTTGTTTCCACCGTGGGAGAGGATGTTGTATTGGATGCATATATTGACAGGTGGGCCGTTGTTTGGGGTGGTGGGAGGATGGGATCGTTGTTACTGCTAAGGGGATTGATTTTGTATCTGTTACCGTTTACTGTCTGTGGGTGGGGTGTAAATTTTGAAGGAAAATGTGAAAATGGAGAATAAAAACATTTTTTTTTTAAACTCTATACCGTCACCCAAGGCCAGAATTGCACTGGGTCCCTGACCCTGTGAGGCAGCAGTGCTAACCACTGTGCCGCCCATTAGAATATCCTGCAGCGCAGGTGGAAGCCATTTGAAATCACAAGCTTTCCGAGTGCTGCTCCTTCATCAGGTGAAGTCAGATCATCAGATGAAGGAGCGGCGCTCCGAAAGCTTGTGATTTCAAATAAACCTGTTGGGCTTTAACCTGGTGTTGTGAGATTTCTTACTGTGCTCACCGCAGTCCAGCACCGGCATCTCCACATTAGGGGAAGATAGAATTCAGTCAGTGGTACCTGACGGGCAAGCAAAACCTTGAGAGGGGATTTTCCACCACCCCCAACTGCAGCAGGCCACCATGGACCTCTGGCTTCACGGGCAGCACGACGGGCAAGCGACGCAAATGGCCAGTGACTCCGACTGGACCAGAATATCCCTGC
This sequence comes from Scyliorhinus torazame, assembly GCF_047496885.1. Taxonomy (NCBI): domain Eukaryota; kingdom Metazoa; phylum Chordata; class Chondrichthyes; order Carcharhiniformes; family Scyliorhinidae; genus Scyliorhinus; species Scyliorhinus torazame. The sequence continues at coordinate 69,382,819 of NC_092712.1, read as the reverse complement.
GATGGCCAATGGCGAGTCTCCTCCGCCGCTGGAAAACCTACCGTGTGGGTGGCGGGGAGAAGGAGATGGAAAACTCCACCCTTAAACACCAGCAGATGAAATGAAGGGGTTAAAGACCTTTACATCTTTTTGAATGATTCATCAGTCCACAGGATTTAGAAGACTTACAATTTCAAAATCTTGCCTGCACGGGATTGCCCAACCATGCTTCAGGTATAAAGCAGCTGAACAGCCAGCTGTGTTACAGTCAGCAACCTCCACGGGAAAAAATCCCAGCATGGTCAAGCATGGATTCAGATTCATTCAACACCTTGTCAGCTACAAATGATTCAGAGAATTAGCACATCGGAACTGTGAGAAATTATCATCTGAAAGCCACAATTGTTGGTGTACTGTATTCATTTAAATGCCTGTGCAGGAACAGCTGCCCATCACCAATAGATGTAACCACCAAAGTACAATATTAATCTCCCGAATGACTAATACATGGTGGGAAGTAAGATTCGCGTCTGGGACTGTAGGAAGCCCCACCCTGCCGAGGAGCCCAGGTAAGTCTGAGTTCTGGTGTCTCAGCAAAGACGGGTCACAAAGTTGGGGGTTTGTGTTCAATAGCTTTGAGGGAGGGCGAAATGACCTTGGGGCCAAGGCATCTTCATTGGATTGGTTTGGATTTGTTTATTGTCACGTGTACCGAGGTACAGTGAAAAGTATTTTTCTGCGAGCAGCTCAACAGATCATTAAATAAATGGGAAGAAAAGGGAATAAAAGAAAAAATACATAATAGGGCAACACAAAGTATACAATGTCACTACATAAGCACTGGCATCGGATGAAGCACACAGGGTGCATTGTTAATGAGGTCAGTCCAGAAGAGGGTCATTTAGGAGTCTGGTAACAGCGGGGAAGAAGCTGTTTTTGAGTCTGTTCATGCATGTTCTCAGACTTCTGTATCTCCTGCCCGATGGAAGAAGTTGGAAGAGTGAGTAAGCCCGGTGGGAGGGGTCTTTGATTATGCTGCCTGCTTTCCCCAGGCAGCGGGAGGTGTAGATGGAGTCAATGGATGGGAGGCAGGTCCGTATGGTGGACTGGGCGGTGTTCACGACTCTCTGAAGTTTCTTGCAGTCCTGGGCCGAGCAGTTGCCATACAAGGCTGTGATGCAGCCAGATAGGATGCTTTCTATGGTGCATCTGTAAAAGTTGATAAGGGTTAATGTGGACATGCTGAATTTCCTTAGCTTCCTGAGGAAGTATAGGCGCTGTTGTGCTTTCTTGGTTTTAGCGTCGATGTGGGTGGACCAGGACAGATTTTTGGAGATGTGCACCCCTAGGAATTTGAAACTGCTAACCATCTCCACCTCGGCCCCGTTGATACTGACAGTGGTGTGTACGATACTTTGCTTCCTGAAGTCAATGACCAGCTCTTTAATTTTGCTGGCATTGAGGGAGAGATTGTTGTCGCTACACCACTCCACTAGGTTCTCTATCTCCCTCCTGTATTTTGACTCGTTGTTATTCGAGATCCGGCCCAATGTGGTCGTATCGTCAGCAAACCTGTAGATGGAGTTGGAACCAAATTTTGCCATGCAGACGTGGTTGTGCAGTGAGTAGAGTAGGGGGCTAAGTACGCAGCCTTGCGGGGCCCTGGTATTGAGGACTATTGTGGAGGAGGTTTAGTTGTTCATTCTTATTGATTGTGGTCTGTTGGTCAGAAAACTGAGGATCCAGTTGCAGAGTGGGGAGCCAAGTCCTAGGTTTTGGAGCTTTGATATGAGCTTGGCTGGGATTATGGTGTTGAAGGTGGAGCTGTAGTCAATAAATAGGAGTCTGATGTAGGAGTCCTTGTTGTCGAGATGCTCTTGGGATGAGTGTAGGACCAGGTAAATGGCGTCTGCTGTGGACCGGTTGTGGCGGTATGCGAATTGAAGTAGATCAAGACGTTCTGGGAGTATGGAGGTGATGCGCTTCATGATCAACCTCTCGAAGCACTTCATTACGACTGAAGTCAGGGCCACCGGACGGTAGTCATTGAGGCACGTTGCCTGGTTCTTCTTTGACACCGGTATGATGGTGGTCTTCTTGAAGCAGGTGGGGACCTCGGAGTGGAGTAGGGACAGGTTAAAGATGTCCGTGAACACCTCTGCCAGCTGGGCTGAGGGAACCTGCAAAGGTGGTCTCTCCTCCCCCCTCCCCCTCCTCCCCCGACTCCCTTGCCCACCATCAGCCCATACACCTAAAGCTACCAGGCATCCTGCACGTCTCCCCCCAACGTACATGAAATAGTTGTGTGGGAGGGATGGGACTGTGGAATAAGACCCTTAATTGGCCATTATTTACACACTTGGGGTCCTCACTGGACCCAAGTGTGGGTGGGCTGCCTGCCGCCTCCCCATCCTCCCCTCTGGCAGGTTGGAGTTCGATGGGTAAGTACCAGGGAGGCCACCTGCTGGATTTTACATGCTCTCTCCCACTTTCAAACCCACCAGCAGGGGAGAGTACAATCCAGTGCGCAGCCAGGTGTGTAATCCACCCCTGGGAACATAAGAACATAAGAACATAAGAACTAGGAGCAGGAGTAGGCCATCTGGCCCCTCGAGCCTGCTCCACCATTCAATGAGATCATGGCTGATCTTTTGTGGACTCAGCTCCACTTTCCGGCCCAAACACCATAACCCTTAATCCCTTTATTCTTCAAAAAACGATCTATCTTTATCTTAAAAACATTTAACGAAGGAGCCTCTACTGCTTCACTGGGCAAGGAATTCCATAGATTCACAACCCTTTGGGTGAAGAAGTTCCTCCTAAACTCAGTCCTAAATCTACTTCCCCTTATTTTGAGGCTATGCCCCCTAGTTCTGCTTTCACCCGCCAGTGGAAACAACCTGCCTGCATCTATCCTATCTATTCCCTTCATAATCTTATATGTTTCTATAAGATCCCCCCTCATCCTTCTAAATTCCAACGAGTACAGTCCCAGTCTACTCAACCTCTCCTCGTAACCCAACCCCTTCAGCTCTGGGATTAACCTAGTGAATCTCCTCTGCACACCCTCCAGTGCCAGTACGTCCTTTCTCAAGTAAGGAGACCAAAACTGAACACAATACTCCAGGTGTGGCCTCACTAACACCTTATACAATTGCAGCATAACCTCCCTAGTCTTAAACTCCATCCCTCTAGCAATGAAGGACAAAATTCCATTTGCCTTCTTAATCACCTGTTGCACCTGAAAACCAACTTTTTGCGACTCATGCACTAGCACACCCAGGTCTCTCTGCACAGCAGCATGTTTTAATATTTTATCATTTAAATAATAATCCCTTTTGCTGTTATTCCGACCAAAATGGATAACCTCACATTTGTCAACATTGTATTCCATCTGCCAGACCCTAGCCCATTCACTTAGCCTATCAAAATCCCTCTGCAGACTTCCAGTATCCTCTGCACTTTTTGCTTTACCACTTATCTTAGTGTCGTCTGCAAACTTGGACACATTGCCCTTGGTCCCCAACTCCAAATCATCTATGTAAATTGTGAACAGTTGTGGGCCCAACACTGATCCCTGAGGGACACCACTAGCTACTGATTGCCAACCAGAGAAACACCCATTAATCCCCACTCTTTGCTTTCTATTAATTAACCAATCCTCTATCCATGCTACTACTTTCCCCTTAATGCCATGCATCTTTATCTTATGCAACAACCTTTTGTGTGGCACCTTGTCAAAGGCTTTCTGGAAATCCAGATATACCACATCCATTGGCTCCCCGTTATCTACCGCACTGTTAATGTTCTCAAAAAATTCCACTGAATTAGCTAGGCACGACCTGCCCTTTATGAACCCATGCTGCGTCTGTCCAATGGGACAATTTCCATCCAGATGCCTCGCTATTTCTTCCTTGATGATAGATTCCAGCATCTTCCCTACTACCGAAGTTAAGCTCACTGGCCTATAATTACCCACTTTCTGCCTACCTCCTTTTTTAAACAGTGGTGTCATGTTTGCTAATTTCCAATCCGCCGGGACCACCCCAGAGTCTAGTGAATTTTGGTAAATTATCACTAGTGCATTTGCAATTTCCCTAGCCATCTCTTTTAGCACTCTGGGATGCATCCCATCAGGGACAGGAGACTTGTCTACCTTTCGCCCCATTAGCTTGCCCATCACTACCTCCTTGGTGATATCAATCCTCTCAAGGTCCTCACCTGTCATAGCCACATTTCGATCAGTCACTGGCATGTTATTTGTGTCTTCCACTATGAAGACCGACCCAAAAAACCTGTTCAGTTCCTCAGCCATTTCCTCATCTCCCATTATTAAATCTCCCTTCTCATCCTCTAAAGGACCAATATTTACCTTAGCCACTCTTTTTTGTTTTATGTATTTGTAGAAACTTCTACTATCTGTTTTTATATTCTGAGCAAGTTTACTCTCATAATCTATCTTACTCTTCTTTATAGCTTTTTTAGTAGCTTTCTGTTGCCCCCTAAAGATTTCCCAGTCCTCTAGACTCCCACTGATCTTTGCTACTTTGTATGTTTTTTCCTTCAATTTGATACTCTCCCTTATTTCCTTAGATATCCACGGTCGATTTTCCCTCTTTTTACCGTCCTTCCTTTTTGTTGGTATAAACCTTTGCTGGGCACTGTGAAAAATCACTTGGAAGGTTCTCCACTGTTCCTCAACTGTTTCACCATAAAGTCTTTGCTCCCAGTCTACCTTAGCTAGTTCTTCTCTCATCCCATTGTAATCTCCTTTGTTTAAGCACAAAACACTTGTGCTTGATTTTACCTTCTCACCCTCCATCTGTATTTTAAATTCCACCATATTGTGATCGCTCCTTCCGAGAGGATCCCTAACTATGAGATCCTGAATCAATCCTGTCTCATTACACAGGACCAGATCTAGGACCGCTTGTTCCCTCGTAGGTTCCATTACATACTGTTCGAGGAAACTATCGCGGATACATTCTATAAACTCCTCCTCAAGGCTGCCTTGACCGACCTGGTTAAACCAATCAACATGTAGATTAAAATCCCCCATGATAACTGCTGTACCATTTCTACATGCATCAGTTATTTCTTTGTTTATTGCCTGGCCCACCATAATGTTACTATTTGGTGGCCTATAGATTACTCCTATCAGTGACTTTTTCGCCTTACTATTCCTGATTTCCAACCAAATGGATTCAACCTTATCCTCCATAGCACCGATGTCATCCCTTACTGTTGCCCGGATGTCATCCTTAAATAACAGAGCTACACCACCTCCCTTACCATCCACTATGTCCTTCCGAAAAGTTTGATACCCAACCTTTCCTACTTGCCAAGTACAGATAATCCAATATGTCCACGTGGAAGTATAGGCCAATCGACTCCAGTATCTCTTCTCTGATGTTAGGAACACACTACTCAAATAAGGCGATAGTTTAAAAAAAATCTTTCATGGGACATTGGCATCACTGGCTGGGCCAGCATTTATTGCCCATCAACTGAGTGGTTTGCTAGACCATCTCAGACGACATTTTAAGAGACAACTTCATTGCTGTGGGTTTGGAGTCAAATGGAGGCCAGACGGAGTAAGGATGGCAGATGTCCTGAAAGGCATCAGTGAACCTGGTGGGTTTTTGCAACAATTGTTTCATGATCATCATTAGACTTCTAATTCCAGATTTTTATTTAATTCAAATTTCACCATATGCCATGGTGCGATTCAAACCGAAGTCACTGGAGCTGTACCCTGATTACACTCGATTACACTGGATTACTCGTCCGGTGATATTATGCTCTGCTACGGCCTGTTAGCATTTGGGAAGCCACATCTATTTTAGGCAACGAGATTGAACTGATTTGTGTACAAGGATTAAAAGTTGAAATCATTTTGAATTAAATGGCAAATGCTCTACCTGTCCCAACAATCTTGGAGTTGAAAAATCATCACGGTTCGGGCTCTGTTGGGCAGCACGGTGGTGAATGGTTGGCACTGCTGCCTCATGGCACCGAGGACCCGGGTTCGACCCCGGCCCTGGGTCATTGTCCGTGTGGTGTTTGCACATTCTCCCTGTGTCTGCGTGGGTCTCAGCCCCACAACCCAATGTTGTGCAGGGTAGGTGGATTGGCCACGCGAAATTGCACCTTAATTGGAAAAGGAAAGAATTGGGGACTTTAACTTTATTTTTAAATGGATCAGGCTCCATGCAGGAACCCACAGAATCCAGGACCAATAACACGGAGTTTCTTAGGTGGGCAATCATGCTCATTAGCGAGTGATCACCGAAGAAGAAGAAGGTGTGGTTCATAGTCACAGTAGAAGATGAATGGACCTCATCATGGTGGTGCTTAGCTGGTGTCATGAAGAAGTGTACTGTTCATGTGAGCCTATTTTTAGGCCTCAATATTCACTGCATTACCATACGCAATGGCAATTCTGGCAGTGTATTTACACACAAAGACATCAGGAGCTGTAAATGAATTGTTTTCACAGTTCTGAAGCAGACTGTTAGGTGTACAGCCAGATGGGGATATTATAGCAACAAGTTCACTTTGCCTTGGGACAAAAAAAAGAGAACATACAATAGCAGAATAATGTAGACTTAATAAATGAATAATTAACAGCTGCTGTGCTGTAGAAAACAGTAAACATATTTCAGTCCCTTTAAGGAACACCAAAACAAAATGAGACTTTAAGATCAAAAAGCTATACAAGGCCATTGGTTCCTGTGCTGGGTTACAATGCTGTCATTTCCACTTTTCGGTACTCATTTGGAAGTGATGATCTGCGGCGGGATTTTCAATTCCTGAGACGACGCCGGGGCAGGATTTGCGGAATTCCGCAACCGCGAAACTGGCATCCCACCTGGACCAATTCAGCTACTGTTAAGGAGCTGGCACCGGTGCCACGTGGAACACAATAGATTCCAATAAAAAAGGCAGCAGGATTTGCGATTATCGCTGAGGAGGCTGACAAGCTGCAGCCACATATACATATTTTACTCCTCACACACACCATACCAGACAACAAGATGCAGCAAGATGCGCACGGCACCACGATTCACCAATGCCGAGCTGGAGAACCTCCATGACACAGTGGAGGATAGGCGGTTGACCCAGTATGCTGGACTGGGAAAGAGGCTGCCAGCCGCTGCTGTGCGCAGTGCCTGGGTGCAGGTGGCAATGCTGGTGGCACCATCAGCAACACATTCTGGACTGGCCAGCAGTGCCGGAAAAAACTGCACAACCTCCTCAGAGCAGCCAGGGTGAGTAGGCAGCACTGTGCCCCTGGCACTCACTCATGTCCCACACACCTGTAACCTGACCCCCCTCCCCCCAAAATCCGGAGGGCGGCCGAACCCCCACCCTGCACCCCATGCCGGCATCCATACCGGCCAGCACGGCCGGGAGCCCTGGCCACTGAGGTCACCAGCTATCCACCCCTTGGGCTCCATGCGTCGGACTGTCTAACATTGTCATTTTCTTCCCCCCCCCCCCGCCCCCCCCCCCTGCCCAGGAGAAGGCCATTCAAAACTACAAGGAGTGGGAGAAAACTGGAGGGGGATCGCGGGGCCTGTAATCCCTGGCTGTGGCAGAGCTGAGGGGGCTAGGGCAGCACGGTGGCGCAGTGGGTTAACCCTGCTGCCTCACGGCACCGAGGTCCCAGGTTTGATCCCAGCTCTGGGTCACTGTCCGTGTGGAGTTTGCAAATTCTCCCCGTGTTTGCGTGGGTTTCGCCTTCACAACCCAAAGATGTGCAGGGTAGGTGGATTGGCCACACTAAATTGTCCCTTAATTGGAAAAAAATGAATTGGGTCCTCAAAATTTATTTTAAAAAAGAGCTGAGGGTGCTGGACATGGGCAGCGGCCCCAAAGTAAGGGAGGTCGCTGGGGAGGAGGTCGGCAGGGGCAAGGAAGTGAGACTCTGCTGAGTTGCGGTCCCCACCCCACCCCACACCATGCTCGCCCTCACCACCCCCGCATCCTCACCCTCACCCCACACCACCGCACACCACCCTCATCGCCCCCCCAGACCACACTCACACTCACTCCCACACCAACTTCACCACCCGCCCCACACCACACTCACCCCGACCCCCCCCCACACCACCCTCACCACTCACCCACACCACACTCACAATCACCCCCACACCACCCTCACCACTCACCCACACCACACTCACACACACTCCCACACCTACTTCACCACTCACCCACACCACACTCACAATCACCCCCTCACCACCCCTCCATACCACACTCACCCCCACACCACCCTCACCACTCACCCACACCACACTCACACTCACTCCCACACCAACTTCACCACCCGCCCCACACCACACTCACCCCGACCCCCCCCCACACCACCCTCACCACTCACCCACACCACACTCACAATCACCCCCACACCACCCTCACCACTCACCCACACCACACTCACACACACTCCCACACCTACTTCACCACTCACCCACACCACACTCACAATCACCCCCTCACCACCCCTCCATACCACACTCACCCCCACACCACCCTCACCACTCACCCACACCACACTCACACTCACTCCCACACCAACTTCACCACCCGCCCCATACCACACTCACCCTAACCCCCCCCCACACCACCCTCACCACTCACCCACACCACACTCACAATCACCCCCACACCACCCTCACCATCCCCCCATACCACACTCACACACACTCCCACACCAACTTCACCACTCACCCACACCACACTCACCATCACCCCCACACCACCCTCACCACCCCCCCATACCACACTCACACTCACCCACACAACACCCTCACCACTCACCCACACTCACACTCACTCCCACACCAACTTCACCACCCGCCCCATAACACACTCACCCTGACCCCCCCACACCACCCTCACCACTCACCCACACCACACACACACTCACTCCCACACCAACTTCACCACCCGCCCCATCCGACACTCATCCTGACCCCCCCCACACCACCCTCACCACTCACCCATACCACACACACACTCACTCCCACACCAACTTCACCACCCGCCCCATCCGACACTCATCCTGACCCCCCCACACCACCCTCACCACTCACCCACACCACACTCACAATCACCCCCACACCACCCTCACCACCCCCCATACCACACTCACACTCACCCCCACACCACCCTCACCACTCACCCACACCACACTCACAATCACCCCCACACCACCCTCACCACCCCCCCATACCACACTCACACTCACCCCCACACCACCCTCACCACTCACCCACACCACACTCACCCCCCCACGCCACCCTCACCACCCCCCCATACCAAACTCACACTCACCCCCACACCACCCCCCCACACCACACTCACACTCACCCCCACACCACCCTCACCACTCACCCACACCACACTCACGCTCACCCCCACACCACCCTCACCACCCACCCACACCACACTCACCACTCACCCACACCACACTTGCACTCACCCCCACACCACCTGTACCCCCACCACCCCCACTTGCTCCCGGTCGAATCATGCGTCTTGTCTTGTGTCTGACGAGGAGAAGAGGTGAGAGGCAGCCCTCAGCCGAGACACAGGACACCCCGGAGCTCGGGTCGGAGGATGCCATGGATTTCCCGGCACAGCTGCTTCCAACACCCTCCACCATCCCAGAGACACTCACCTCGGTTGGGCACTTTAGTGAAGAAGCTTCTGGGACACTCTCTGTGCTCACCACAGAGCTGCTCCAGTACATCAGCTAAGAGTTCGGGACTCCGAAGTGGGTGGACGGTCGGAGGACAGACTGATCCCAGGGACCAGCTAGCGTTCAGATTGGTTCAAGAACAGACAGTCCCATCGATTGTGGGGATGCAGTCGCAGAACCAGGTACTACATGAGGGGTTGTCAGCGAGCATCTAGTACCTGCAGGCACAGGTGGAGCAGTCCAACTGCGTGCAGGGTAGGAGGTGGTGCTGATCATGCGTGCCACCCAGCCCAACACCGCATGGATGGAGGCATTGGAGACGATGGTTTTGGCTATGGATCAGCATGTCCACGAGCTGGATAGAGGGCAGCACGGCAGCATAGTGGTTAGCACTGTTGCCTCACAACTCCAGGGCCCCAGGTTCGATTCCTGGCTTGGGTCACTGTCTGTGTGGAGTCTGCACGTTCTCCCCGTGTCTGCGTGGGCTTCCTCCGGGTGCTCCGGTTTCCTCCCACAGTCCGAAGATGTGCAAGTTAGGTGGATTGGCCATGCTAAATTGCCCATAGTGTCCAAAAAGGTTGGGTTGCGTGGGGTTACTGCGTTACAGGGATAGAGTGATGGTTTGGGCTTGGGTAGGGTGCTCTTTCCAAGAGCCGTTGCAGACTCGATGAGCCGAATGGCCTCCTTCTGCAATTCTACTGTAAATTCTATGATGTCCAAGGCCTGGGCATTCCAGGACAGGGTTGCCGCCTCACAGGCAGCGACGTGCCAGAGCCACCTGGATTTGCAGCGGCGCTCCTGAGCGTGGCCCAGTCACAGCAGGTCATGGCTGGGAATGTAGGCAGCATTGCACAAGTGCTGGCAGATGTGGCCCAGGCACTGAGGGAGGTGGCCCAGTCGCCGGAGAAGGTGGGGGGGTTGGGGGGGTGGAATGGTGCAGTTACTGGCTGTTGTGATACAGGTCTGACAGCATCTGTGGAGGGAGAACCGAGCGAACGTTTTGCGCCTGGATGACTCTTTATCAAAGCTGAAGATAGGATGAGATTTATGCTGTTGTGGAAGAGGCGTGGAGCAGTGGGGCTGGATAGAGGGCTAGCGAAAGGTGGAAATTGATCAAGATGTCATGGACATAAAGACAAGTAGAATGTAAATGGTGGCAATAATGACTGAGAAAGGTGCTGATAGTGCCACATTAAGAGATCAGAATTTGCTAATGGCAGAATAGGGGTAAGCAGTGTGTCAAAGGGCAACTTGGAACAGGGAACAGATGGCGCTAGTTGCATGGGATGGGGGGAGGGGAGACAATGGTGAGGGGAAAATAGATCGATGGAATAAATAGAGAGAAATAAAAATGGGCTGAAGGTGGATGAGAGAGTTCACCAGTCTGAAGTTGTTGAACTCAATGTTAAGTCCGGAAGGCTGTAACATGCCTTCCGATTGGAAGATGAGGTGCTGTTCCTCCAGTTTGTGCTGGGATTCACTGGAACATTGCAACATGTGGACGGACATGTGGACATGAGAGCAGCACGGTGAGTTGAAATAGCAAACGACAGGAAGTTCTGGGTCCTGCTTGCAGATGGAATTAAAGTGTTCTACAAAGTGATCATCCAGTCTGCATTTCGTCTCTTCAATGTTGAGTGGACCGCACTCCTCAACAACAGTATAAATCTCATCCTATTTCCAGTTCTCTCCAGCATCGACAAAGAGTCATCCAGACTCGAAACGTTAGCTCCGTTCTCTCTCCACAGATGCTGTCAGACCTGCTGAGATGGTCCAGCATTTTCTGTTTTGCATTTGAATAAAATAAGCTTTTGGACAGCCAGAAGCCGATGTGGTAATGCAAAGTATCCTTTCAGCCACGTAAGGGATTATATTCCCAATTCGTAAAAAAGGTTTTGCCGATTTGAAATTTAGCAATTGCCCACTGATTGGGAAAAAATAATCAACTGGAGAATTTATTATCAAGTGTAAAATACAATAAGCCCCTCACACCATCCTAACTAGCCTCTTAAGATATCATCAAACACAACTCAATTGAATCTGGTTTTGTAATTGCTGTGATTAGAGATGTTAATATAATGAACAGCTGAGGAACTGTTTGCATTTGCAGATCTTGAAGAAGCAGGATGACAGAATGGAAACACTGGATGAAGAGGGGGGTGGGGCTGTGGGGTGTGCAGTGACGCAATGCTCCTAATTTATATTCCAGAAAGGAAATACCAAGGGGACTATTGGGCCTTCGTCTTTCATACTTAATTAAAACTTACATTTATAAATGGAAATCTGGGGCAACATTCTCCGACCCCCCGCCGGGTCGGAGAATCGCCGGGGGCTGGCGTGAATCCCGCCCCCGCCGGTTGCCGAAGTCTCCGGCACCGGATATTCGGCGGGGGCGGGAATTGCGCCGCGCCGGTTGGCGGGCCCCCCGCGATTCTCCGGCCCAGATGGGCCGAAGTCCCGCCGATAAAATGCCTGTCCTGCCGGAGTAGATTAAACCACCTACCTTACCGGCGGGACAAGGCAGCGCGGGCGGGCTCCGTGGTCCTGGGGGGGCCCCCACGGTGGCCTGGCCCGCGATCGGGGCCCACCGATCCGCGGGCGGGCCTGTGCCGCGGGGGCACTCTTTCCCTTCCGCCTCCGCCACGGTCTCCACCATGGCGGAGTTGGAAGAGACTCCCTCCACTGCGCATGCGTGGGAAACTGTCAGCGGCCGCTGACGCTCCCGCGCATGTGCAGCCCGGAGATGTCATTTCCGCGCCAGATGGCGGGGCAACAAAGGCTGTTTCCGCCAGCTGGCGGGGCGGAAATTCCTCCGGCATCGGCCTAGCCCCTCAATGTTGGGGCTCAGCCCCCAAAGATGCGGAGCATTCCGCACCTTTGGGGCGGCGCGATGCCCGTCTGATTGGCGCCGTTTTGGGCGCCAGTCGGCGGACATCACGCCGTTTCCGGAGAATTTCGCCCCTGGTCTTTCATTTGGACATAAAAGATCTCATTGCACTGAGATCTCAGAAGAACAGTATGTTCTCCCTCATGACTTCATATATTCCTTAACCATCATCACTGAAAACGAACAGATTATTTGTTTGTTATGGCACTGCTAAATTGGTTGTTGTGTTCACTACTTTGTTGGCTGTACCTCTGGAACGACACCGAGCACTGACCAATTACATGTACGTCCTATTACCCTCTCCTTATTCTTCTGAAGATGGCCGGATGTGCCTTTCTTAATAGCCAGGTCCTAGGTCATATGACCTTGGTCTGGAGACCGGATGGTGTGTCTGTACTGCCACCTGCTGGGTGGAGGTCTCACACTATCCAACTATGATATAGCCCAAAGGCATATCACCACAGTTGTGATTCTCAGCAATGGTTGAACAGCCGAGGAGTGACACTCAGGCCTAGACTTACCAGTGACTACCAGCCGTATATCCAAAATATTGTCAACATGTGGAAAATAAACCTATTCACCGTCCAATCCAACATGCTCCAGAGGAAATGATACAGAACATATAATCTGTCTGCTGAGTAGAAGCAGAAATATGGCAACTCTATAAACTCCAGGGTATGTTTCTTATCATTTGTGTTTTCACAGTGCTCGTGCACAGGAATCCTACATATTTCCACTGTCCAGAGTTGCCACTGACATGGGAAGTTGCGGGGGGCAGGGTGGGTGTTTTGTTAACTGTGTGGTAGGTAACATGTGCTACTCAAACCTTGGTTAGTGATGAGGTCTTCTGAATCTCGATGAAGAAGACTCAAACTCGTCCAGTAGTAACAAAAGGTTTATTGAGTAACTACAACAATAATTGCTTGAGTTCTTTACTTTAACTTTGATACTAGTGATAAGGTTAACAAGATCTAACTACAGTAACTATACGTAACTCCACTAGCCAACTGAACTAGTTTGCTATCGCCCTGGTCACAGTGCACCCCCGAGAGATACCCAGAGACCCAGTGTGGTTGCCATTTATACCACTGTTGGTCCAGCCCTCTAGTGACCATGTGGTGCTACTGATTACACAAGGACACTGACGACGTTAGTGTACATGCACATATAGAGATCACTACATCCCCCTTTATTTCATGTTACATATTTTCTGTATGTTGTAAAGAAAATTGAACAAACATCATGGATGCAGTTTGCAAATGCATTACATAAAATCAATAAGTTAGTCCGTCAAATGTGAATACATTTAGTCTCTAAGTTTTTTTTCGCTTGCGTGAAATAGGTAGACAAATAATGTTATGTACAAGTTGTGATGATCTTGATGATTATACAAAGCCAATTAATATTTATGAGTCCAATCTTAAGAAAAAAATTTGTGAGTCCAAACTTTATGAATTTGTTCGGTTGAGTTGCTTTCATCTTCTGTTGTTGAAGTGGTGATGTTGATGTCATTATTTCTTTGTGAACGTCGTCAGTGTCCTTGTGTTTAAGTGACCATCAAGTCATCATGAGGTGTTTGAATGGTCGAATCACTTTGCTGTCTGATTTAGACTTTTTTTTTTTTCTATACTTGTGGTAGCGATTCTGTGTTACACCATTGTCTGACCTGGACGTTTTTCTGCGCTTTCGGTATTGATTCTGTTTGTCATCTTTGTCGTCTGACCTGGACTTTTTCCTGTGCTTGCGGTATTGATCTAGTGTGTCACCTGCCTTGAAAGCTGGCGTGCTTGCTTGTTCTGGAGCAGATGTGAATTTGTGAGATTCTTTGTCATGCCATGGCATGTTTGTAGTCTTGTCATTGTTTTGCAATGTGCTGTGGCATTGTCCTTCATGTGCAGAGTTGTACCATGTTGTACAGGTCGTTGTTTCATTGTTGTTGTTTCTGCCGTTTCTGTGTTTGTTGTTTTCATTGTTGTTCTTGTTGTTGTCGCTCTTGTTGTTTTTGTCGTGCTTGTTGATTCTGTTTTTGTTGTTTTCGTCGCTGTTCTGGTCATTTTTCTTGTCGTGCTTGTTGTTTCTGTTATGCTTCTTGTTGTCTTTGTTATTCTTGTTGCGCTGCATGTTGTTTTTGTTGTTGCTGTTGTTGTTCTTGTTTCTGCTGTGCGTCTTGCGGTGTTCGTTGTCCTTGTTGTGCTCAATGAGTGTTCCATGTGGATGATTTGAGTCATTGTCACAGTTATTAGTGTCAATGTCAGTTGTGGTATCTGTTAAATTTAGCATTTCTTCTTGAGAATTATGAGAATGATCTGATGTTGCATTGATGTTGGTGACATCAGTCATTTGTGGTGGATTTGATTCCTCTTCTTTGCTTCCTTGGTACTCCTCTTCTAGAATCATTTCTGGTTCACTTGAATCAGCATTGATTTCTTTGTGCTCCTCTTCTGGAGTTATTTCTGGTTTATTTGAATGACCTTTGGTTTCTTTGTGCTCCTCTTCTGGAGTCAAAATCTTCAAGATTTGAAATGAAATGAAATGAAATTCGCTTATTGTCACAAGTAGGCTTCAAATGAAGTTACTGTGAAAAGCCCCTAGTCGCCACATTCCGGCACCTGTTCGGGGAGGCTGGTATGGGAATTGAACCGTGCTGCTGGCCTGCCTTGGTCTGCTTTCAAAGCCAGCGATTTAGTCTTGTGCTAATTTTCTTGTGGGTCGTGGTGCTCCTCTTCTGGAGTCAGAATCTTCAAGATTTCTATTGACGCGGTCTCTCTGGACTCATGAGTAGCCCTCCTCTGATTGTTGAGTGCTTCTGTGCAGACGAGCTGAGATCTGTCAGTCTCGCTGTGATCCTGCACATCCTGTATGGAAATTTTGATTTCTTTGTCACTTGTCTCACATTGTTGCTAATTTTGCCTTAGTTTAATTGCTCTGTTTTATCACCTTTGCTCTTGAGTCGCCAGGTACCTTTATGATACCGCCACGTGGTTCAAGTCTGAGTAATGATCAATAATCCAATATACCGCTTAGTAAGATTTAAATCAAAGCACATTTATTATACACAGTAATCACTACTCATGTATAAATTCTACGTCTAAGCTACTTCTACAACTAACAGGCCAATACTTATCTTGGAACTGGCCCACCAGGTCAGGGAAATGAATGGCCTTTCGTTCGGGTTCTGAGCCTGCAGGATTCGAAGTTGGTACAGATTGATAGCTAGGAGCGCCTGTCTCATAGCGAGCGTTGAAGTAAGACTTACAGTTCTGCCCAGCTGCTGTAGAATTAAGAGAGCTGGAAGCGGTTGAAGAGAGCTGGAGAAGAGAGAGCGCCTTGAACTTGGGGCTCAATTCTTATAGTCCCCAGGGGCTTCCCACCTTTTGGGGCAGATCCTGTACCTGGTCCCAAGTGATTGGACTTTGTCCCAATCGCTTGGTTCGATTTTCTCCAATGCTGGAGCGGTTCCCTGATCGATGGGCAGTCTTGAGGTGGTCGTTCACCTCCTTTTGTGTTGGCTTCTGCTGGCGCCAAAGAGTCTGGTTTGGCTTTATGTGTCTAAATGTTGCTCATTGTTCCTGGGGATTGCTCATTAGTATGCAGATGGCTGGTGTTTTGTTATGCTGATGGTTGCTGGTATCGATCTTGTCTGGCCTTTCCAGAGGTAAATACGCAGTCAACCTGCAGCTGCTTGTTTTTGTCCTGTTGGCTGACTTTCCCATCAGCCTTTGCCATTCGCCATTTTAAATCGGGAGTTAGCCATTTTAAGTGGCTACAATATACAGTGGGTAGGCATTCAGTGTCTTCTTGTTGGTGAAATGAGCTGGGTAGACTTTCATAGTCTTCCTCGGGTGGCTCACAGAAGCTGGGTAGACTGTCTTCTTGTTGGTTAAATGAGCTGGGTTCTGATGGCTCAAGTAAGCTGGGTAGACTGTCATAGTCTTTTTGTTGTTCATGTGAGCTTGGTAGACTTTCATAGTCTGCTGCTGGTTGCGCAGATAAGGTGGATAGACCTTCATAATCTCACTCATGCATGGCGTTCGCTATGGAGTGTTTGCTTGCATCCATTTTTGAGTCTGTCACCGAGCTATCTGTGGAGGCTTACGTCATTCTCTTTGTGGAGGCTTGCGTCGCTCTCTTTGTGGAGGCTTATGTCGCTCTCTCTATGGAGTCTGTCATCGCTCTCTCTGTTGAGTCTTTCATCGTTCTCTCTTTTGAGTCTTTCATCACTCTCTCTGTGGAGTCTGTCATCACTCTCTCTGTGGAGTCTTTCATCGCGCTCTCTGTGGAGTCTTTCATCGCTCTCCCTGTGGAGTCTTTCATCGCTCTCTCTGTGGAGTCTTTCATCGCTCTCTTTGTGGAGTCTGTTGCAGTGTTCTCGCTGTAAAGTCGGTCTGTGCTCTCTCAACGAGTCGTTATGTGCTCTCTGTGTGGCGTTGTCTTCTTCTTGGGTATTTGACAGGTTGCTGTCATCCAATGTATCGACGATCTGCCATGGCATCATGGTATTGGAATCATCTACCCTGAGTAGAGTTGTGTTGAGCTTTGCAACCGTGTTGCTGATGCTGTGATCAGCATATCCGAATAACTCAGCCATGTCTGAGTAGTATTGTGTGTATTGTTCGGTAGACAAATCATCTCTTTTTGTTTCAGAGTTGTTATCGTTCTCTTCATGTTCAATGAATAAATCATCTTCTTGGGTTTCGGATTTGTCATTGTGCTCTTCACTTTGGGTGGTGCAGACTGCTTGTTCCAGGGTGTTGTGAAAGTTAATTTCAACTGCTTGTGTAAGTTTAGGCATTGTTCTGTCATTTGAGGTAAGAAAATTGGGTTTTGCAGCTTTACATTTCTTTTTGTTCATTTCCGTGCATTTCCCTTTTAAGTGGGCATGGTCCGGGTCCTCTCACGTCATGATGCTCGTGACGTCATGCATAAGAATCGATTGCGCATGCGCAATTCGAGTTTCCTTTACTGTGCACTCTTTTTGCAACTGCGCATGCGTGGCTTCTTTTAGGGTAGTGTGCATGTGCGTACTGGCCAGAGCGCTCTCGCTCAAGATGGCTGCCAATCAAAAAGTGCTGTTGCATCGAGTGAGATCCTGCCTCTGCCTCGTGGTGAGTGTTTGCGCCATTTTTACCGATTTTGTTTTCTAGATAATGATTCTGTGTTTGTAAAGACTCATAGTATTGATTTTGTTTCTGTTCATAAGCAAGGCATTTTTGTAAAGCAGTTTCTAGAGTTAGATACCTATCTTGTGAAAGTTCTTCCTTCAAATTTTTGTCAGATAGTCCATAAATTAATTGATCCATTATCATTTTGTCTCTGAAATCAGCATAATCACAGCCTTATGGTATTGACTTGAGATTTGTAATAAAATCAGTGATGGGCCCTCTGTTTCTCTGGCATTTGTGACAAGAGTTAAATCTTTCCAGCATCTCACCAGACTGACTCTTAGTGTTCATCAAATTTTTTGAGTATTACTTCTAATTTGGTGTTGTCTTCACCTACTAAGTAATTAAAGTAATTATAGATTTCTCTAGCTTCATGCCCTCCGAATGAGAGTAGTAGTGCAATTTTTGTTGAGTCGGAGACCGTGCTTAAATCATTATCTGCGATAATGTTGATTTTTGTGTTTTTTTAAAAAGTTACTGTAATCACGTAGGCCAGCAAAATAGACTGATGATCATGTTATGCTGCAACAGCACACCTCTTCCCTCTCCCCTGCAAGCAGCCACTCCCGCCCCATCCAAGACAAATCTTCACCAACCCTGGAGGTCTCCCCATTGGAGGCCAAGGAGCTTAGATAATGTAAACACACTATCTGTTCTGATGAAAGGTCATAGATCTAGGTTTTAACTCTCTTGCACTCGCCACAGATGCTGCCTGACCCACTGAGTGTTATTCAGCATTTTCTATTGATACTTTAGAAAAGCCATGCTGTGGGATTCAGGTTTGCCAGCCGTGTGTTCCTCGGCGGCGCAGCCTCACCGCCTGCACGATTCTCCGTTCCGGCCACCTGACAATGGGATTTCCCATAGCGCCACCTCACGCCGCCAGGAATCCCATGGCGTCGGTGCGCTACTGGTAGAACGGAGAATCCCGCTGACAGAGATGTTTCGCTCACAACAATGACACCGAGATTGTTGTCAAGGTTACAATAGAAAACAAGTTCAGATGTGTCCGGGCTTCTAAAGTTCCACTTCAGCATGCTGATTAACATGCTGAGTTATTCTCCTGGTGTGTGGCTGGCCCTCATTATACCTGTACTCAGCTGTGTCTCAGGTGTCACTATCCAAGACAATACCTTTGGCATCCTAGAAACCACCTTGAAACTTGCACATCTGGATGAAACAAAACTGGAATGTCGGATTGCCTTAAAATGAAGACACTGTGACAACGCTCAGGAAAGTAAGTATTGACCCACATGATATGGTCATTTAGGCTGCAAACATGAGAATGGAATCTCATTCATTTAAAAGTGATCAGCCAGAAGCAGCCATGGGAGAAAGTTGAGGACAGGCCTGAGGAGCAGTAGTAGGCTACTTAACCCTTGGAGCATTGGAGTTGAGTGTGACCTATGGCACCTTAGACCACCCACTATCCTGTAAAATGCCTGTGCTCTCTTATCGTGGTTGGTGTCATCTGCATCAACAAAGGTCAATATTCCTGGATGAAACATAGAAACATACAACAAAAGAAGGAAGAGGCCATCCGGCCCTTCGAACCTGCTCCACCATTCATTGTGATCATGGCTGATCATTTAGCTCAGTAGCCTGATCCCGCCTTTCCCTCATATCCTTTGGTCTCCCTCATCCCAAGTGCTGTAGCTAACTGCTTCTTGAAAACATACACAGCAGAATTCTCCATTCCTGAGACTAAGTGTTGATGATTCGCGGAGTACTACGACAGTAAAACTGGTGCCACACCTGGACCAATTCAACGACCGTTAAGGGGCTAGCACCGGCGCCACGTGGATCACAATTGATTCCAATAAGAAACGGTGCGGATATGCCAGGTTTGCGATTGACACTCAGGAGGCTGACGAGCTGCAGCTGCATATATATACCTCATGCCCCACACACACCACCCCAGCCAACAAGATGGCAGCGAGGAGGGCAGCACCCTGTTTTAAGGACGCTAAGCTTGAGACCTGCAAGATACCGTGGAGGGGATGTGGGTGACCCTGTACCCCAGCCCGGGAGGGAGGCAGCTATCTGCCACCATTCGCCGTGCCTGGATTCAAGTGGCAGAGGCTGGCAGCGCCGTCAGCAACACCATCCGGACTTGCCAGCAGTGCCGGAAGAATTTGTACGACCTCATCAGTGTGGCCAGGATGAGTAGGCAGTGCTGTGCCCCGGCACCAATTTCTGTGTCCCACACACCTGTAACCCTACTCAGCCCAACTTTCAACCCCCACTTCACACCACATGCTGGCACCCATACCAGCCAAAACCACCAGCTACCCATCCCTAGCCTGCATGCGTTGGACTGTCTAAAATTGTTCATTTTCTGTCCCTTTAGCCCCCCCCCCCAGGAAAAGGCCGTCAATAACCGCCTGGAGCGGGAGAAGACTGGAGGGGGAATGCTGTACCTGCAGCCCCTCACCAAGGCAGAGCAGCGGGCCATGGACATGGTCGGCGGGCGTGAAGAAAGGGCAATCACCAGGGTGGAGGTTGGCATTGGTTGGCACCCGCTCACACCACCCTCACACCACTCCCATCCCCACATCTCCGCTCCATCACCATCAACCCTAACCCCCCCCAAACCCCCCTCCCCCTCCCAACACGGACGTTAGCCATCGACCTGAGGCCCAGGACACCCCGGAGGGAGTCCGAGGATGACAGTGATTTTCCATCACAGCTGTCTTCAACACCCTCCACCATCCCAGAGACACTCATTCAGAAGAGGCTTCAGGGACACCATCTGGTGCGCACCACACACATGTCCTGTATAGCAGGTGGAAGTAGGAACTCCCGAGTGGGCGGACAGTCGGAGGGCAGGCCGACCCCAGGGATTAGCTGCCGATCCCCCCATCACCCCCTCCCTGCCCCCCCCCCCCCAATCCACCGGCCCTGGCAAGACCCCCCACCCCTATTCAGCCCAGCCAGTGTCAGGAACGGCAGCCACAGTCACGCATCTCCGTGTTCTACCTCCTCTCTCTCCCTCATCGGCCACGCCACCAATTTCATGAGTTTTAAAAGGGCAAGTAATCCTCGCCATCGGGAATTCCGCCCAGTGGAGTCGGAGAATCGAAGAGGCCTCGGAGAATACCGGGTGAGGCCCACTAATGATATGCCAACTGCGTTTATGGTACTTGTGGAGTGGAATGCATTGACGCTGCTATCGAGGCATCGGAGAATTGCAATTTGGCGTGAAAACGGCGCCCGCCACATTTTTGCTGTCAAAGCAGATTCTCTGCCCAATTGCGTTTCCTGATTCTGGCTTCGGATGATGGAGAATCCTGCCCACAGTGTTTTGTCCTCAACTGCTTTCTGTGGTAGCAAACTCCATAGGCCCACTCTCTGGGTGAAGAAATTTCTCCTCATCTCAATCCTAAATGGTTTAGCCCTTATCCTCGCGATCCCTGGTTCTGGACACCCCCAAGATCGGGAACACAGTTCTTGCATCTAGTTGTGCACGAGTAGTGGACATGGATCCATGGCCTAACATGAGGCAGCGCCTTCATAATAGGAATGATCAAGGGGAAAATTGATGGTAGCTTTTTATGTCTGCAGTTCGAAACAGCATGCTGTGTTTTCTTTTTTTTTCAGTTAGTAAGCAAACAATATTTGCATATGAACTCTCTTTTGACATTCCAGTCAGCATCAAATTTCTGCCTCACCTCCCACATTCAGACCACTTTTTTGTCTGTAGTGGGCTGGACTGTGACAGATAAACTACAATGTTACTTGGTTTTCTCGGAAGGTCATTACAGAATTACTCATAATGAAGTGTCCCTTCTTAAAAAAAATGGCCTTTGTTTGCATCAATGCATTCCACTCCACAAGTACCGTAAACACAGTTGGCATATCATTCGTGGGCCTCACCCGGTATTCTCCAGGGCCTCTTTCTACCCCGCAAATGAGTAATGTGGTATATGAATTTCAGTGTCCGTTCAATGTCAGGTACATCAGCCGTATGTCCCAATGGCTGGCGGACCAAACAGCACATTCCTTTGGCTGTTCGCAATGGGCAAAGTACTGCCCATACTCAACCAGCCCATGGTTGCAAAATTCAGAATATCATGTCAAACGTTAGTTGTAATTCTCAGTTGGACAGCACTCGCTGAGTAATTCCGAGTGTGCTGAGAATTATACTTCTAACCGATTTAACATTATATGTGGCTCATTCATGCTTGCTAGAAACTAGACATAGTCATATACAGGGGGCTGGATTCTCCGTCCCACCCCTGCCATATTCCTGTTTCAGCATGCTGGCGTGATGCTCCGTTAGGCCAGCTGGTCAATAGGGTTTCCCATTGTGTGGCAACCCCATGTCATCGGAGAATCCAGCCAGGGATTGGTCCTCAGCAAGCAAAAGGAACATGCCCAGTCATTGTGCTTTTTTGAATTAAACAAAAACATTAAAGACAAAGGTTTAATGGCGCATTCTTCATGACAGCACCTTGACCAATTAGAGTTGACTTGCCAAACAATCGGTGCCCTTCTCTCATACAGTATAAATTGCCGCTCTCTTTGAAATTTGGCATTCTTGCACCTGTCCTGATGATCACAGGAAGAAAAGCTTTGACAGCATGTCTCTTTTTTCAGCTATACTCAGTGAATTAGTCAGCATCTGTGGAGAGAGCTTCGAAGTTGACTTTTCAGGTCAATGATCTTTCATCAGAACTGGAAGATGTTAGAGGTGGAGGGATTTTACACAAGTACAGACCTGGGACGGTGCAAGGATAGATCATATTTTGTGATAAGGTGGAGGTAGGAGTGAATAAATGACAAAAGGGATGATGGTGCAAGGTCAAAAAGTTGAGGTAGTGAGACAAACAAAGAATGCAAAGGTGTGAATGTCAACAGCAGAACAGCAGTGGAGGAGACAGCATAGAAAACCCAGCAAAGGACAGAAGTATTTTTAAAAATATATTATTTTATGGAATGTGAGCCTCCCTTGCGATGCCATCATCTGGTGTCCACCAAGGTGCCCTTGAAAAGTGTCAGGACCCCCTCACTGGCCAGGTACTAAGAGATGTCTATCCCAAGCACCTGCCCACACCTCCTCCACTCGTAGTGGCTCTGGTGCAGGCACATCCCATTGCCAACACCTATTGTATGAGAAGATGGGTTTGGTGATCTGAAGTAGCTAATTCAAAGATAGGACTAGAAATCTCTCAGACGCCTGGATGAAACATGATTGTTCTTCCTCCAGCTTGCATTGAGTTTCATTGGAAGTGTATGGGGTTCAAGTGAGAGTGGGATGGAGAACTAAGATAGCAAGTGACTGGAAACTCAGAGTCACCCCTGTGGATTGAATGGAGGTTCTCAATGCATCGATGTGCATCTGGTCTTCTCAAAGTAGAGGTGGCCACATCGTGAACTGCCAGCCAATCTGAGGCTGAATACTTATAGCCATCAGCCTCAGTGGAGAATCCCTGGTAGCAATTGGTAATGCACCAACCAGAGGCCCGCCAAAGGACGCTGGACAGTTGGGTTACATGTGAGATTGCAGTGTTCAAAGAGAAAACAGCATTCATTGTTCATCCTCCATAAATCATGTTCTCCTATGACCATAGGTATTTCAAGAGCATAAAGGATGTGATATTGTAGCCACCTAAATTGGCCAAATCCCGATTTAAAATGGCGAACGGCAAAGGCTGATGGGAAAATCAGCCAACAAGACAGAAACCAGTGGCTGCAGGTTTGCTGTGTATTTACCTCTGCAAAAACCAGACAACATCGATACCAGCGACCATCAGCATAACAAAGTAGCAGCCATCTGCATACTGATGAGCAATCCCTGGGAACAATAAGTAACATTTTGGACACACAAAGCAAAGCCAGACTACTCGGCGCCAGCAGGAACCAACACAAAGGAGGTGAACGAGCACCTCAAGACTGCCCATCGATCAGTGAACCGCTCCAGTATTGGAGAAAATTGAACCAAGCGATTGGGACAAAGCCCAATCACTTGGGACCAGATACAGGGTCCGGCCCGAAATGCGGGAAGCCCCTGGGGACTATAAGAGTTAAGCCCTAAGTTCAAATCGCTCTCTTCAGCAGCTCCCCTTCACTCTCTTCTTCCTGCCCGGGTCACCCAGCAACACGAACCAACATTGACCGTGACCGGTGCAGTGACTCCAGTGATCACCGAAACCAGTAAGTCGTAATTCAACGCTCGCTACGAGATAGGCGCTCCTAGCTACCAGTCCATACCAACTTCGAATCCCGCAGACTCAGAACCCGAACGAAAG
This sequence comes from Scyliorhinus torazame, assembly GCF_047496885.1. Taxonomy (NCBI): domain Eukaryota; kingdom Metazoa; phylum Chordata; class Chondrichthyes; order Carcharhiniformes; family Scyliorhinidae; genus Scyliorhinus; species Scyliorhinus torazame. The sequence goes on along the minus strand of NC_092712.1, from coordinate 69,358,828 downwards.
GCCATTTGTTCCCCTGACCTGGTGGGCCAGTCCAAAGTTAAGTATAGGCCTGTTAGTTGTAGAAGTAGCTTAGATGTAGAATTTGTGCATGAGTAGCGATTACTGTGTATAATAAATGTGCTTTGATTTAAATCTTACTAATCGGTGTATTGGGTTATTGATCATTACTCGTACTTGAACCTCGTGGCGGTATCATAAAGATACCTGGCGACTCGAGAGCGAAGGTAATAAAACAGAGCAATTGAACCAAGGAGAAAATCACATACAATAGCCCTTTAATTGTTTTCTACATTTATTCTTTATGGGAAGATTACCAGTGATGTCCATCCCTATTTGTCCTTGAATTGAGTGGCTTGCCACACCCACTTCAGAGGACAGGTAAGAAAGAATCAGACACATTACTGTGGGTCTGGAGTCGCGGTTAGACTAGAATAGCTATGGATGTCAGATTTCCTTTCTTAAAAGGAATCAATTAACCAGACAGGTTTTATGGCAATCAACAAGGGTTTTGTAGTCACACTTACTGAAACTAGCTTTTTAATAAGAACTGCAGATTACTACTTGGGGTACCAGGATGGGATTTGAACCCTTGCTTACCAAATATTAACCTGCATCTCGAGGAGAGGTTGAATAAACTTGGTTTGTTCTCACTGCAACGACGGAGGTTGAGGGGCGACCTGATAGAGGTCTACAAAATTATTAGGGGCATAGGCGAGTGGATAGTCAGAGACTTTTTCCCGGGGTAGAGGGGGCAATTACTAGGGGACATAGGTTTAAGGTGCGAGGGGCAAGGTTTAGAGGAGATGTACGACACAAGTTTTTTACACAGAGGGTAGTGGGTGCCTGGAACTCGCTGCTGGAGGAGGTGGTTGAAGCAGGGACGATAGTGACGTCTAAGGGGCATCTTGACAAGTACATGAATAGGATGGGAATAGAGGGATATGGACCCCGGAAGTGTGGAAGATTTTAGTTTAGACAGGCAGCATGGTCAGCGCAGGCTTGGAGGGCCGAAGGGCCCGTTGCTGTGCTGTACTTTTCTTTGTTCTTTGTTCTTTGCAGGCCAGAGGTATTCACTTTGCACCACCATCTCCCCATAGGAGAGATGAGTGACACTGAATCCAAGCAGACTTGGAATTTATTTAATATTCAAAGTTGGGTCAAAGCTGATAAATACAACTGTAATTTATTTTCTATAGTTTGGAGATTTCTCCCCACTAGTGTATAACTATCTATACATTTTTGCTTTGCATTATAAATTTATGATGCAACACTGGACAATTTATCTCCCCTAGCTTCTTTTTTATTGAGAAACAGAAAGAAGACAAAACATTTGCCACTTAAGCGTAGCGAATGAGTGTAGAACAGGCTGGATCCTTCCAAAACATCACTGACACATTCAGCAGAAGATTCCATTTATGAGCAATTCGGTGCAACACATCATCATTTTTTTATCCACCTCAGCTGAAGGTTCAGACGTCTGCTGTTGTCTGTGGCAGTCAATCCGCTCCCTTCATTCCGACAGAATAACCTTCTGAACTGTATTATTGTAGCAGATGTTAATTTTGTGCAGTTATCGATCGTGCATTCAGGTTAAAACACAGTCAGTCGAAGTGCACGTGCAGGTTTTCTGTCATGTGCGTGACACTTTCAGTTCGATGTAATACTTTCCACCCAGCTGAACAATTGACCTTGATTTCTGGTTCTCTATTGACTTGACTCAATGCTCTAAAACGACAGAGGTTTATTTTCCGCCATTCCACACATGGATTTGATTTATGTGAGAAGATGAAAATATCATGTCAATGTCAAACTTCCTTTAGTTCTGAAACTTTATAGAAGGTGCTAACATTGAATTCCAGTATGGTGTATATTATTTATATCTACTGCATCCCAACTGTAAATCACTTCATAACAGATATGGAAATCTGGAACTCTCGCCCCAAAAACTGTTCAGTTTAGTGGACAATTACATTGTTTTAAACTGAGATTCAGAGACCTTTAATAGGTTGGGGGCACTAAGGGCTGGTGAGCTCTGTTAGTTAAATATCTAATATGTACAAAGAACAAGAACAAAGAACAATACATCAAAGGAACAGGCCCTTCGGCCCTCCAAGCCTGTACCGGTCATGATACCAACCTTGGCCAAAACCCTCAGCACTTCCTTGTGCCGTATCCCTCTATACCCATCCTATCCATGTGTTTATCAAGATGTCTTTTGAATGCCATTAATATATCTGCTTCCACAACCTCCCCTGGCAACGCGTTCCAGGCACTCACCATCCAATGCATAAAAAACCTGCCTCGCACATCTCCTCTAAGTTTTTCCCCACGGACATTAAACCTATGCCTCCTGGTGACTGACCCCCACCAACCCTGGGAAAGAGTGCCTGCCTATCCACTCTATACATGCCCCTCATAATCTTGTAGACCTCTATCAGGTCACCCCTCAACCTCCGTCTTTCTAATGAAAACAGTCAGAGTCTATTCAGCCTCTTCACATATCTAACACCCTTCAGACCAGGCAACATAATGGTGTTGCTAACTTTGGTTGGCTCTTAATTCATTGCTCATTGGGTCTTTACTGAATTTGCTCTGTTTCTATAACCTTTGCTCTAGAGTCGCCAGGTATCTTTATGATACCACCACGAGGTTCAAGTTCAAGTACTGATCAATAACTCAACACACCAATTCGTAAGATTCAAATCAAAACACATTTATTATACACAGTAAATCACTACTCATGCATAAACTCTACTTTCTAGACTATTCTCTATCACTAAAAGGCCTATACTGAGCTTCGGAACTGGCCCACCAGGTCAGGGGAACAAATGGCCTTTTGTTTGATCTGAGTCTGCAGGATTCAAAAGCTGGTATGGACTGGTAGCTGGGAGCGCCTATCTCGTAGCGTGCGTTGACTGGAGACTTACTTGGTCGGCGGCAGGAGGCAGGTCACTGTCAAGGGTTGGTTCGAGCTGCTGAGTGACCCTGCCAAAGAAGAACGATTTGAACTTGGGGGCTTTACTTTATAGTCCCCAGGGGCTTCGCGCCGTTCGGGGCGGACCCCGTATCTGGTTCCAAGTGATTGGACTACGTTCCGATCACTTGGATCGATTTCTCCAATACTGGAGTTGTTCCCTGATCGCTGGGCGGTCCCTGAGTGTCCGTTGGCCTTCCTTTGTCTTGGCTCCTGCTGGCGCCGAGGAGTCTGGCTTGGCCATATTCACCTTAAATGTTTCGATTGTTCCAGGGGATCGCTCATTAGTATGCAGATGGCTGCTGGTTTCAGTGCTGTCTGGGCTTTTGCAAGTTCTAATACACAGGATTTCTGCACTTGCTAGTTTTTGCCTGTGTTGGCTGAATTTCCCTGTAGTCTTTGCGGTTCTCCATTTTAAGTCGGGAAGTGGCCAGCCCAGGTGGCTACAATGGTAAACCTTCTCTGCACCCTCTCCAATGACTCCACATCCTTCTAGTCGTGTGTTGTGCCGAACAATCCTAACAGCGTGGTTTCAATTGCCATACTGACCGAAGTAGCTCATGGGGTTGATCTTCTTACCCTGCTCCATACTGACATGTTGGCAAAAGGAATGATTAATAACCCTCAGGCAACGGGGATGCTATGCAAAGAGAGAGATAGGTATGAAAGGTTACAGAATGATTCTGGATAAATGGATTGAATTACAGAAAAGACTTGAGGGGCTGAATGGCTTGATTTTTTTCAACAAAGTAAAGTTCCAGTTGACTGTGGACAACATACAACAGGCCACATGAACAGTACTTCAGACAAAAAGGAACTTGGGGTTGGATTTTCTGGTTTCACGGCCACCTGTTTTTCGGCGGGGCCTGTTCGCTGGCAGCGGGATTCTCTACTCCCACCGCTTGTCAAAGGAATTTCCCAGTGAAGCCACCCAACTCCGCCGGGAAACCCACGGGTGGGCATGCGCTGCTGGTCAGAACAGGGATTTCCAATGGCTGGATAACTCACTGTCCTTTCCACCTCATACAAATCAACTAGATATAACACAGATCAAGCACATACAGTTGTTGAAATTGTCATGTGAGAGTACCTTTAAGAAATGGGTGCTTAAGAAATGTACCTTTAAGAAATGGGTGTTTATCAGTGATTTCAGATTGTGGATGGAGCTGGGCTGTCTGTCAGCTTTTTACTTTTGTTTTAGGCTGTTTGCTGCAAGGGTGTGTTTTAGTTTTGTTTTCAGTGTTGGAGCTAAAGCCAGACCAAGCAGGTGTACTGCTGTTCTCTCTGCCATCAAAAGACTATCTCTTGATCATTTGGTGAATTCAGAATTATAAATGTTCCCAGTAGTGAATGTAAATCTAATGTGCTTCTGTTAAAAGATGTTTCTTTTGTCTTCTGGATGTTGTTTGGGAAGTTATTAAGGATTACTTAGTGTTGTATTCTTTGGGGGTTGTATTTGAATTGATGGTTGCTAAGATGTTCACTGTATGTTATAAAAAGGTTGACTTGAGTTCATAGAATAAACATTGTTTTGCTTTAAAAAATACTTTTCCATTTCTGCTGTACCACACCTGTAGAGTGGGCCATGTGCTCCCCATACCACAATCTATTAAAATTTGTGGGTCAGGTGAACTCCATGATACACTTTGGCGTTCTCTAAACCTTGGCCCATAACAGGAGGCAACTCACCACCCACCTTCTGTAGGGCAACTAGGGATGGGCAACCAGCGATGCCTACAGCCGGTAAATGAATTTTTTAAAAAGCAGTCCTGTGCAATAGAAGGTTAAGATGGTTTATGGTCTCCCAGGCTGCCTACATTTTCTGTAGCCTTTGAGGAGTCTGTGCTCCATATTTACACAGGTTGTGCAAGGTTGCAGCCCCTTCTTGATTATTTGAAGGGTCTGCTCTTCAACCTTTTGTTTTACTTCAGCTGAGTGCTCCTGATGTTTAGCCACTTGCTGCAGAAAAAGGGTTGGCAGATCGATGGACCGCCTAGTTAGCAATAAATAGGTCCGGGAAGCAGGTGGTTGAGGAGGTCATTCAATCTGACCCTCTGCTTCTCTTCCTTCATTACAGCGGCACCCAGGTGTCTTTGAAAAGGCAGCCTATGTATCCATCTATACGTTCCAGGCCTTCTATGAGCGGGGGCACATCACGGCTGGAGTGCATCATCTCCCTACCAACTATTATTTTAAATTAAATTAGCGAGTTTATTTTTTAAATATCTGTTTGTTACCAAGCTGCTGTAAGCGGCTGTCAATTTGTTGATTTTATTATTGGTTGATTTGTTCATTTGATTTACTTTTACTCAAAAGTATAAAGGAGGGTTGGCTGGGACACTGGCGAAGGCAGAAACATGTATTGCCTCATTCTGTAACTGAACCAATGATCAAGAAAAGGATTTGCGGTGAGCTTCACCCTGCACCATCTGGCTTGGGATCCAATTAACATTAGCGGCTTTGAGAAGATGAGTGTCTGAAGGTGGGGAGTGGGACCACTGATGGGGAAATGCCATCAGCAGGTGGATGAGCTAATCCTTGAATTAACCAGCAGCACCCACAGTCTGCAGGTTGCGAATCAGATCCAGTTAATAATAGTTCAGTGAAAGAACATTAAAAAGAGAAATATCAGAGCTTTGAAGTTCTTCTGCACAAACGACATGACTCATGGTTTGACCATGTCATGGCCACATTATCTTAAAGGTAATCTGTAAAAAATCAAATTAATTTTGAGCATTTTGTTATGGGCCAGGGTTTAGAGAACCCCAAAGTGTTCATTTGAAGCCTACTTGTGACAATAAGCGATTTTCAAGCAGGAGCTTACCTTGGTGCAGTCACTCTCACCATGGCTGCCACCAGTAGTCACTAACACTGTAATTAAGAAGCTGTAAGGGATGAGGTAATTATTTATTTTAACCATTTATTTGTTAACAGACAGATCCCTAATGGAACATTACTTTGATTGCTGGTAATTGTCTGGAGAGTACATAATTCATGAGGGAGTATATTTAGTCCTAGCTCTGCTGGTCATAGGACAACTTCATGGGATACAGGGGATGTAATTAATGGGAGGAGCCAGGTCTTCCTGTAGTTTTGAAGCCTGTTGTAGGATTTTAAGTCAAACAGCAGATTGCGATAGGTCTGACTAACAGAAGGATTTTTAGTTGTTCCTGAAAGCATCTTCTTTCCAAAGGTCTGCACAGATAAGCAAGTAACCCTGGTTGCGAAAATTATTTAAAAGTGAATTTTGAACTGTATTGGGTTGATTTGTTGGAATATATTGTGGCAGGTGTAGATCGTGGGTTAAATATTTTTCCTTTTTATTTAAGAACTGTTTTACTTTTAATTATAAAGCTTTTTTTATGTTAAGGTGGTTAATTCTGTGTTTAAATTTTTTGTAAGGGCCACAAAGAACCCAGCACGAGTTTAAGGATACAAAGTAATAACATTTATTTACAATAACATATATATAGATATAACAGCAGCAGCAACTTCCCTTGCTGCACACTCCTTCCTGCTGGTTCCAAACTGGCCAGCTTTATTTATACATGGAGTTTACTAATGGTTTCTCCGCCCCCCCCCCCCCCCTCATTGGGGAAGCTCATACTCCCACAGGATTGTGGGATTGTCATTAGTCCCCAGCCAATGGTAAGCAGGCAGGTTATAACAAAATTAAAGTTTGTTTTGACACAAAACATACTTATTGGTCAGAGTCATCGCTCCTAGGGTGCAGTATCCTTTCCTCATAGTTTTACAAATTGAAAAATTGTTTGTGTTTCTCATCTGGTTGTCCAAACCAAAATTTGGGTCTGGTCCGGTATTGTAACACAATCCAAAGGCACCCGGTTGTGAACATAGCCGTGAATGTGGAGCAGAGAGCCGGGTTGTAAATCCCCACTGCTCCCTGGATCTGGTTATGGCCAGCTTGGCCAGACCCAGGAGCAGGCACTTGAGGGGGTCCTCTCCCCTGCCCAGCTTCCCTCCACACTGGTGACCAAGGATCAGGAGATTGGAGCTGAAATGCTGCCAAAGCCTAAGCAAGAGCTCCTTCAAAAGAGGATGCAACCTTTAAGGGCAGCACGGTAGCACAAGTGGTTAGCACTGTGGCTTCACAGCACCAGGGCCCCAGGTTCGATTCCCCGCTGGGTCACTGTCTGTGCGGAGTCTGCACGTTCTCCCCGTGTCTGCGTGGGTTTCCTCCGGGTGCTTTGGTTTCCTCCCACAAGTCCAAAGATGTGCAGGTTAGGTGGATTGGTCATGCTAAATTGCCCTTAGTGTCCAAAAAGGTTAGGAGGGGTTATTGGGTTACGGGGATAGGGTGGAAGTGAGGGCTTAAGTGGGTTGGTGCAGACTCGATGGGCCGAATGGTCTCCTTCTGCACTGTATGTTCTATGTTCGATGTACTGTACATAGAACACTTCTCAAGGCCACTGAAAATACAGACGGCCAAGGAGTCATTCCTCTCTTAAGTGCTCCACGTACTGAATTAAACAATGCGCTTCACACGTGTATCTTAATATAATTAACATACCAATAACATTGACACACTTGGGAACTGGTCAGATGATACAATAACTGGCCAGCCCTCAGGCACACCTGAATAGTATGGAGCAGAATGTTAAAATATGAAGTATATTGTTCTCTTACATTTTCATCTGGATGGTTATGTGTTTGAAACCCAAGGCAATGGGTGATTTTGAGATGACGAGTCTGACACTTCTCCATTTGTGGAACATTATGTAAAGTAGATGCATGTAAATTAGTGAAGTGGTGGCCACAAACATCACTGGGCCAATCCTTTTGTCAGTGCTCCCGCCAAGTGCTGGAAAAAACTTGGTTGAAATTGTTTTGGCCTCATTAAAGCTCTATTCAATCATGAAGAATACGAATGCAGATGCTGAAAGGAAAGTATCTTATAGCATTTCAAGCATTAAATACTTTAGGATTCCAATTGTGCAGATTCGTGGAAACTGAGGAAAAATGATTGGTCTTGCTGTTTGGTGATCTTGGCAATGGGGGTAGAGGACATTTCCAGTTATTCAGTTATAGTCATGAGTAAGAGGTCCTGGATTATATGGGAGGCTTATGAGTTACAGCGGTGTAACATGTTTGGAGTCAGCTAGCGAGAAGATGGCTGGGAGTGCTCAGTCCACCTGTTTGAGGCACCACACCAACTCTTTGAACACCCGAAGGGACAGTTGACCATTTACAGTGCACTGCCAAAGCGTCACCAGTGTCCAAGCAGTTCAGAGTCAGGGGAAGGGGCATTTTGCCATTTGATCCCTTGAATTTTACCCAGGAATTTCATTGACCATGCATGTTATCACAGTGGGGCGAAAAGTGTGATTTAACTACACATTTTGATGATTACTGGACTGTGCAAAAATTATATTCAGGAAAGGGCAATTTCATTAAACGCGTTAACACTTTAGCTTGCAGTTAATTGCTTTCCCTTGCTGTTTTGTAATATTTGTGGGATGGCAAAGAGATAGTAGGCGGATGTTGGATGTGGGGTGAAAGTGGTGGGTGAGGTGGAATAGGGAAAGAATTTAGCAGTCAGGAAATCTGGAAGAAATGCACAATACTGTGAATGCTGGAAATCTGAAGTATAAATGGAAAATGCTGAAAAAACACAGCAGGTTAGGCAGCACGGTAACACAGTAGTTAGCATTGTTGCTTCACAGCACCAGGGACCAGGGTTTGATCCCCGGCTTGATTCACTGTCTGTGCAAAGTCTGCACATTCTCTCCCTGTCTGCATCGGTTCCTTTGGGTGCTCTGGTTTCCTCCCACAGTCCAAAGATGTGTAGGTTATGTGGGTTGGCCATGCTAAATTGTCCTTAGTGTCCAAAAACGTTGAGTGGGATTACTTAGTTACGCGGATAGGGTGGAGGCGTGTGTTTAAGTAGGGTGCTCTTTCCAAGAGCCGGTGCAGACTCAATGGGCCGCCTGGCCTCCTTCTGCACTGTAAATTTTATGCTCCTATGATCTGTATAGAGAGAGAAACAGATTTAAAGGGCTGGATTCTCTGCCCCCTCCCAGCTGGGTGTTTCTCAGGGGCACACTGTTCGCTGGTGGTGTGATTCTCTGCTCCTGCCGCTTGTCAATGGGATTTCCCAATGAAGGTGCCCCGCGCCGCCAGAAAGCCCATGGGCGGGATTGTGCTGCTGGCAGGAACAGAAAGTCCCAACAGCCTGAAAATTCCAGCCAATGTCTCAGACCCATCACCTTATGTTAGAACTGAGAGAAGTTAGAGATGTAGTAGGTTTTGATCAAAGGCTGGGCAGAACATGTAAAAATGAAGGTCTGTGACCGGGTGAAAGACGGGAAAGACTGAGTGACAGAAGGGTAGTCCTCCCGGGCCAAAGGGAATGGTGATGGGGCGGGAAACGAAACCAGCAATGTACCTGTGCTGCTCACTGAGAGGAAAAAAGAAAGCGAAGACCAAAAAACAAGATGGCAGGACAGAGTTTATGGTCTGAAATTGGTGCACAGGGAGATAGAACATAGAACATTACAGCGCAGTACAGGCCCTTCGGCCCTCGATGTTGCGCCGACCTGTGAAACCACTCTAAAGTCCATCTACACTATTCCCTTATCGTCCATATGTCTATCCAATGATCATTTGAATGCCCTTAGTGGTGGCGAGTCCACTACTGATGGTAGGGTAGTGGTAATGTCATCGGACTAGTAATCCAGCAGCCCAGGCTAATGTCCTGGGGACATGGGTTCAAAGCTGGTGGTGTAAACTTAAGGTAAAAAATCTGGAACTTGGAAAAAAAAGCGCTTGTCTCATTAATAGTGGCAGTGAAACCATTGTTGTAAAAACCCATTTGGTTCACTAATACTCTTTAGGGAAGGAAATCTGCCATCCTTACCTGGTCTGGCCTACATGTGACTCCAGACCCACAGCAATGCGGTTGACTCTGTGTTGACAATGTGGAATGGCCTAGCAAACCACTCATTTGTATAAAACCATTACAAAGTCTGTAAAAAGTAATGAAACCAGATGGATGACTGGTATTTACTGAGGCAATGGAAATGATAATGGCAAACTCAGCTTGTTGATCCTGCAAATTCCTCCTTACTAACATCTGGGGGCTTTTGCCAAAATTGGGAGAGTTTTTTTGCAGACTAGTCAAGCAACAGCCTGACATAGCCATACGCGTGGAATCATACCTTACAGATAATGTCCCAGACACCATCATCATCAGTCCTGAGTGTGCCCTGTTCCACCAACAGGACATATCTACCAGAGGTTGCAGCGCACTGTATGCAGCATACAGTCAGGAAGTTCTAAACATCAAATCTGGACCTCAGGAAGTCTCATGGTATCCAGTCAAACATGGTCAATGAAACGTCCTGTTGACTACTGCTAACCAAAGCCCCCCGTTTCCCCCCCCCCCCCCACCCTTCCGCAGCTGATGAATCAGTATCCTTCTATTTTGGAGGAAGCATTGAGAGTGGCAAGGCCTCAGAATGTACTCTGGGTGAGGGGCCTCATGTCCATCACCAAGAGTGGCTCGGTAGCACCACTACTGACCAAGCTGCCTGAGTCTTAAAGGAAATAAGTGCTTGACTGAGTCAGCGGCAGGTTGTGAAGGAACCAGCAAGAGAGAAAAACCTTACTGACCTTATCCTCATCAACCTGCCTGGAACAGATGCTTCTTTCCATGGCAGCATTGAGAGGAATGACAAAGTCTTGTCTTCACATTGAGAATACCCTCCATTATATTGTGTGGCACTACCATGTGCTAAATGACATAGATTTCAAACAGATCTAGCAACTCAAAACTGGATGCCCATGAATCGCTGTGGGACATCAGCAGCAGCAAAATAGTGTACAATCAGAATCCGTAACCACATGGACCAGCATATCTCCCACACTTCTCTCCCCATCAAGCCAGGGAAACATACCTGGGTTAATGAAGAATACAGGAGGCCATGCCACGAGCAGCCCCCGGCATACCTAAAAAGGAGGTGTCAATCTGGTGAAGCAACAGCACAGGATTACTTGGATGCCAAACAACAGAAACAGCATGTGATTGACAGAATGAAGGTCTCCTACAACAAATGGTGGTGTAGTTCAGCCATCCTATTATGTCCAGTCATGAATGGAGAGGACAATTGAACAACTAGCAGGAGAAGGAGGCTCCACAAATATCCCCATCTTGAATGATGGGGAAGCCCAGCATATCAGTGAAAAAGATAAGGCTGAAGCATTTGCAACAATCGTCAGTCAGAAGTGCTGAGTGGGTGAACTATCTCAGCTTGCTCCAAAGGTCCACAGCATCACAGACACCAGTCTTCAGCCAATTCGATTCACTCCACGTGATACCAGAAAGGGCTGAATGCACTGAATGCTGCTAAGGCTATGGGCCCTGTCAATATTCTAGCAATAGCACTGAAGATTTATGCTCCAGAACTCACAGTGTCCTTAGCCAAACTATCCAGTGTAACTATAATGCTGGCATCTACCTGGGAAGGTGGAAAATTGCCCAGGTATGTTTTTTCCACAAAAAGCAGGACAAATCCAATCCAGCCCATTCGGTCTACTTTGGATCATCAGGAAACTTATGGGAAATGTTGTTGACAGTGCAATCAAGCAGCAATTACTCACCAATAACCTGCTCACTGATCTCAGTTTGGGTCAGCCAGGGCCACTCCATTCTTAACCTCATTACAGCCTTAGTCCAAACACAGAAAAAAGAGCTGAACTTCGGGGGCGGAATTTTCCGATTTTTTTTCAAAGTGTCGGTCCCGGGGAGAAGACCAGGGAGAATCTCACTGTCATCAACGGCGGAAACACTCGCTGTAGATCCAGCCTCTTCAATAATTCTTTTTTTTCCCCACATGTTTCAAGCCGCACTTGTGATGGCCTGCCTCTGATTCGCTCGCCCCAGGTAAACCTAATCCCTGTAAATAGTGGATCTCTCCTTTTAAATGTCTCCCCAGCACTTGTCCCAAGTCAATTCGGAGAGATGGCTGCCAGAAAGACAGCACCATGTTTCACGGAGGGAGCCCTCACCAAACTTCTAGATGGTGTTGAGCAAAGGCTTGTCATCCTGTACACAGGATTGGCAAGATGCCCAGCAAGCAAGGTCGCCAACCCCACTTGGAAGGCAGTGGCCACAATAGTGAGTGCCAGCTCACTCCATAAGAGGATAGGTCTACAGTGCCATAAGACCATAAGACACAGGAGAAGAATTAGCCCACTCAGCCCATCGAGTCTCTTCCGCTATTCAATCATGGCTGATATTTTTCTCATCCCCATTCTCCTGCCTTCTCCCCATAGCCCCTGATCACCTTATTAATCAAGAACCTATCTATCTCTGTCTTAAAGACACTCAGTGATTTGGCCTCCACAGAGGCCACGCAATGAGGCGGAGAACCGCTCCAATGATGCCCATGTAGCGACAAGGGGAGTGATCGAGAGGTGCTTTGGCATGCTGAAGATGCGTTCCAGGTGCCTGGACCTCTCTGGGGGCGCCCTCCAGTCCCGGTCAGATAGGGTCGGCCGCATCATTGTGGTGTGCTGCGTCCTGCACAACATAGCCCAGCAGAGGGGCGATGTGCCGCAGGCAGAGGAGGGCGGAGTGGAGGAGCAGCAGGAAGAGGCCCAGTCCTCCCCAGGTGAGGGGGATGGGGGCAATGGTCAGGGCAGACGGGGTAGACACAGGCGGGTGGCTGTCCACCGTTACCGGCTGGCCCAGCGGGCACGGGACAGACTGATAGACGCCCGCTTCACTGACTAGATGGGCGTGGGAATCGGGTAGTATGGACACAGACCGCACACCATGGCAACAGCCGACCACCCCCACCCCCCACCCATCCACCCACCCAGCACCCTCACCCCCCTCCCCAACCGCACCCACCCCACCCGCATGCACACACCCCCACCCACCCATTGCCGATCCACCTGCGGCACAACGGGCCGGGCTCACACAGTTGCGGGTGGATGCGTGTCTATCGCAGGCCATGGAGGATGATGACAACCCGCCCTGCGATGAGCTCCTGGCTCTACATCGTTGGACTATGTCTGACCCATGGCCACAGTACCACCATCCACCCGGACCATCCCTGCATGCGGCCGTGACACTGCAGCGCACGGTCCCGTCCTCTGCCCGGGGGATGTTGATGGCGGCCCAGGGGGAAGGGGGCAGACTCACCTGGGGCTGAGGTAAGACCACCCCACACACACACACTGGCGCTCAACGTACATGACACCCCCGCACACTTTGGACAGAGCACAAAGGCAGCTTCGGTAGGTGTAACATTGACTTTAATAACCAAAGGAGTTCATGCACGTGCCCTAGCCCCTAAAACTCATCTGTGCCCTGCACCCGTGCCAACTTACTCAGTGTCTAATTGTTTGGCCTTACGGGCCCTTTGACTACGTCTACGTGGTTCCCCAGACGGTACAGCAGAACTGGAGGTGGACTCCTGTGATTCCTGCCCTCTGACACTGGATCCCTTTGGCGGCCGTTTCCTGGGGCGTCCTGGCCTAGATGGGCCAGGCTGCGGCCCGGGCGACTGGGATGGCGAGCTGCCAGCCTGTCCTGCCCATTTCCCACCCGATGCACCTGGGACAGAAGGGGGGGAGTCCGAGGTGTCGCGGTGTACCGGGACCTCCCCTACAGAGGGAACCGGGACGGACCACACCACCTCCTCCTCCCTCGGAGTGCCCGATGGCCCCCAGGCCTCTACATGGGTGGGGGATGCGAACGGACTGGCCATCCGACGCCCCCCCGACATCTGGCGCTGCCAGTCCTGGAGGCCCGTGCTGGTATCGACAGGGGTCTGCAGGTTTGCAGCCATGGAGCCCAGGGGGTTGGCAAACCCTGTCTGTGACAGTGCGACGCCGGCTCGCACATGGCCACTGGCGCCGATGCCCTCAGCGATGGCCTACAGAGACTGGGCTATGGCCTGCAGAGACTGGGCCATGGCCTGCTGAGACTGGGCTATGGCGTTGAGCGCCTCTGTCACCTGGCGCTGGCACTGGCTCATGGCCTCCTGTGAGAGGGCAGCCATTTCCTGGGCCACAGACGCCGCCTGCACGGAAGGCCCCAGGCCTCGCAAACCGTTCCCCATGTCTGACACCGTCGCACCCATTGCCTCCACCGCGGATGCCACCCGTGCGGTGTCGGCCTGGGTGGCACGCATGACCGGCACCACTCCCAGCTCCTGGACGCGGGTGGATTCCTCCACCTGCGACCGCAGCCGCCGCAAGCCGCCCGTCACCCTCTTCGCTCGTCACCGGGTCGGTGGTTGCATCGGATCTATGTGTGGGTGTGGAAACTGCAGGAACCCGGGATCCATCTGGGCGGCAGATGTTCGCTTGGGCTGGGCTGCCCTCCGACCGCCCGGTCCCTCTGCTGTTCCTACCTCCACCTGCTGTACCGGGACGGCTGTGTTGTGCGCACCAGTGAGTGTACCAGACGCCTCATCACTAAAGTGCCCAACCGTGGTGAGTGTTTCTGCGATGGTGGAGGGTGTTGGTGACAGCAGTGGCGTTGTGTCGTGCTCTTCGTCCCACTCTGAGTCCATGGCACTTTGGGGTGGGGGTTCGTCTCCCCCCATCCACTCTGAGTCACTGTCCGGTATTTCGTCTTCCTGGGTAGTGCTGTCCCGGGTAGGGGTGTCCTGGGTAGTGGTGTCCTGGGTAGTGGTGTCCTGGGTAGTGGTGTCCTGGGTAGTGGTGTCCTGGCTCGGATGTGACGGGGGCCTGTGGCTGCCCCCCTCGTCGCTGGGTGGTCGCTCCCGCACGTGACGGGGGTGTCGTCTCCCTGTTGCGCCAGGTCTCTCCGTCTCCCGTGGTGTGCGAGGGGCATCCTGCGGGCGTCGCATGCTGGAGGGTCCGGGTCTCTCCGTCTCCCGTGGTCTCCGAGGGGCATCCTGCGGGCGTCGCATGCTGGAGGGTCCGGGTCTCTCCGTCTCCCGTGGTCTCCGAGGGGCATCCTGCAGGTGTCGCATGCTGGAGGGTGCGGGTCTCTCCGTCTCCCGTGGTCTCCGAGGGGCATCCTGCGGGCGTCGCATGCTGGAGGGTGCGGGTCTCTCCGTCCCCTGTGGTCTCCGAGGGGCATCCTGCGGGCGTCGCATGCTGGAGGGTGCGGGTCTCTCCGTCTCCTGTGGTCTCCGAGGGGCATCCTGCGGGCGTCGCATGCTGGAGGGTGCGGGTCTCTCCGTCTCCTATGGTCTCCGAGGGGCATCCTGCGGGCGGTCTGCATCTGCGGGGATGGGTGCCTGGACGTTTGGTCCTGCGATACACAATGAAGCATGCATGGTTAGACATCAGGCAGTGATCAGGTGATACGGGGGAGGGGGTATATGGGGGAGGGGGGATATGGGGGAGGGGGGATATGGGGAGGGGGATATGGGGGAAGGGGGATATGGGGAGGGGGGATATGGGGGAGGGGGGATATGGGGATATGGAGGATATGGGGGAGGGGGGATATGGGGAGGGGGGATATGGGGGAGGGGGGATATGGGGGAGGGGGGGATATGGGGAGGGGGGATATGGGGGAGGCTCACCCTGCCTGCTCTGACGAGGTCGTTCACCTTCTTGTGGCACTGGGTGCCTGTCCGTGGTGTCAGGGCCACAGCGGTGACGGCCTCTGCCACTTCCCTCCACAGACGCCGGCTGTGGCGTGGGGCAACTCTGCGGCCGTGCCCGGGATACAGGGCGTCCCTCCTCTGCTCCACCGCGTCCAGGAGCGCCTCCACATCGCGTGACTCGAACCTCGGGGCTGAGCGGCGGCCAGCCATCCAGTCGGGTGTTGCGGTCGGTTGTTCCGGTCGGGTGGGGGGGAGCAGCGCGGCCTTATGAGCCGTCACGCCGTGCAGCGCGTATGACGCTGCACGGCGTGAACCACTGCGCAAGCGCAGATCCCGTTACGTCGCTGCTAGCCCATTTCGGGCCGGAGACTATCGACCCATTTTTCCGACGTGACGCAAGTCGGATTTGCGCCGTTTTTTGCGCCGATCGGCGGAAAGTCCGCCGATAACGGAGAATTCCGCCCCTGAGGTCCCTTCTGCTTCAAGAAGACGACCATCATCCCTGTACCAAAGAAAAGCAAAGCAGCGTGCCTTAATGACTATCGTCCAGTGGTTCTGACATCCATCATTATGAAGTGCTTCGAAGGGTTAGTCATGGCACGAATCAACTCCAGCCTCCCGGATTGCCTTGATCCACTACAGTTCGCCTACCACTGCAACAGGTCCACAGCAGACACAATCTCCCTGGCCCTGCACTCAACACTGGAACACATAGATAACAAAGACATCTATGTCAGACTCCTATTTATTGGCTTCAGCTCAGCCTTCAACACTATTATTCCGACAAAACTTATCTCCAAACTCCGAGGCCTGGGCCTCGGCTCCTCCCTCTGTGACTGGATCCTGAACTTCCTAACCCACAGACCACAATCAGTAAGGATAGACAACAACAACTCCTCCACGATCACCCTCAACACCGGTGCCCCACAAGGCTGTTTTCTCAGTCCCGTACTATACTCCTTATACACCTATGACTGTGTGGCTAAATTCCCCTCCAACTCGATTCTAAAATTTGCTGATGACACCACCGTCGTGGGTCGGATTTCAAACAATGACAAGACAGAGTACAGGAATGAGATAGAGGATCTGGTGAACTGGTGCGCTGACAATTATCTCTCCCTCAATGTCAACAAAACGAAGGAGATTGTCATTGACTTCAGGATGCCTAGAGGAGAACATGCCCTTGTCTATATCAATGGGAACAAAGTAGAAAGGGGTGAGGGCTTCAAGTTTTTAAGTGTCCAGATTACCAACAGTCTGTCCTGGTCTCCCCATGCCGACAATATAGTTAAGAAAGTCCACCAACGAC
Organism: Scyliorhinus torazame; assembly: GCF_047496885.1. Taxonomy (NCBI): domain Eukaryota; kingdom Metazoa; phylum Chordata; class Chondrichthyes; order Carcharhiniformes; family Scyliorhinidae; genus Scyliorhinus; species Scyliorhinus torazame. The sequence continues at coordinate 69,341,991 of NC_092712.1, read as the reverse complement.
TACACTTTCTCAGAAGACGAAGGAAATTTGGCGTGTCAGCTATGACCCGCACCTACTTTTACAGATGCACCATTGAAAGCATTTTTTCTGGTTGTATCATAGCTTGGTAGAGACCGCAGGAAACTACAAAAGGTTATGAATGTAGCCCAGTCCATCACACAAACCAGCCTCCCATCCATTGGCTCTGTCTATAATTCCCGCTGCCTCGGAAAGGCAGCCAGCATAATTAAGGACCCTACGCACCCCGGACATACTCTCTTCCACCTTCTTCCATCAGGAAAATAATACAAAAGTTTGAGGTCACGTACCAACCGACTCAAGAAGCGCTTCTTCCCTACTGCCATCAGACCTTTGAACGGACCTACCTCGTATTAAGTTGACCTCTACATCCTAGCTATGACTGCAACATCACATTCTGTAGTCTCTCCTTCCTTCCCTATGTACAGTGTACATTGTTTGTGTAGCATGCAAGAAACAATACTTTTCACTGTATACTAATACATGTGGCAATAATAAATCAAATGAGAGTCAAATGACTGCGGCCATGAATCCAAGGTGCAGGGCTTCAACTGCATGGTGCAGGCACTGGTGGGAATCCACAAGTGTCAATGCCAGAGGATTGCGGAGCTTCTGGATCTCACTCCAGCTGCATCTCTATCCCATGGAGGAGCCCGAACGGCAGGTGCGCAGCCTGGGGCCTTCCACCCAGGAGACTATAGGGATGTCCATCCATCTGACACCCCCTTTCCTATGAGTAACTCACCTCCAGCCCTGCACACCGAGGAGGGCAGCACTTCAACACCCATGCAGCCCAAATATAGAACATTACAGCGCAGTACAGGCCCTTCGGCCCTCGATGTTGCGCCGACCTGTGAAACCACTCTAAAGCCCATTTACACTATTCCCTTATCGTCCATATGTCTATCCAATGATCATTTGAATGCCCTTAGTGTTGGCGAGAGACCTAGGCTCCCCAGAGGACGCCCACTATCTTTTGCAGCAGGGCATGGAAGTCAGAAGGCTGCCTCAGCCTCAGCTGTAGATCTTGGGAATACACCGCAGGACATCAGAGGAGGGTGAAAAGGTTAAGAAATGAAAGACACCTACTGGGCGTGGGTGAGCCCAGGCACTAGTAGAGATAAATCACCATAAAAGCGCATTTGCATTAGAAATCACCCATACAGATCCTCACTCTGTCATGTCCTGACGCCATGCTCTGCAAACCCTTGCATAAGCTCAGCACTTCATCCCTGTGCAGTATGAGAATGGTGGCGCTATGTCTCTCCCACCTCCCACACTGATGATGCAGCAAAGCCACTCCGCTGCTGGCACAGGCCGCCCACTAACTCACACCCGCAACCCCATCCCCTCATCCATCGAATGTTCACCCCCACCCCCCAACATCAATGTTCAGCCCTCTCATGTCTGCCAGCATTCTCCAGTTTGGAGGATGCCGAGGGCTGTAAACGTGCAGAGATTCTGTCCATCTCGTCAGCAGGTGGAGATAAACACCAGGACCCCTGACCTCAGAGGAGGCAGTAGTAGCTGAGATGTGCCATTCAGCCTCTCTGGGCCTCTAGATCACCCCGCTCATTGGCAGGTCACGTTTAGCTCTCTGTCAGTCAGGAGTCAGACTTTTCACAGAGGATAAGAGGAGCATCGCTCTGACCTCACTGCAAGTCATCATCATTCTCCTACAGTACCCGGTCAGCCCCTATAGTGACCTGTCCATGAATGTCGCCACCATCACGATGACCTCCCGCAGGCACTACCATAGTAAACAGATGCCAGACCACATAGTGGCAGAGGCCTTCACACACTTTTCTTGGTCGTCACCGAACCGAGAGGCTATGAGGACGTCCCTTGCCCTACATCCCAAGTGGCCACTGGCCATCACCCAAGGTCTTTCGTACTCCTTTTCTGTGGGCTGCACCTCGCTGCCCTCCTCAACATTGTCAGCCGAGGAGATGTGGCGGTCTTCCATCTGCTCCTGGTCCAACTGCTTGACCCACTGCAGTTCAAGTTTATGCTCCCCAGACCGGTCCATGCAACTGGACCATATCATGAGCAGTCCAATCGACTGTTCGACCAGCGCACGCACTGACAGACGAGCCTCGTTGTAGCGAATCTCAGTGGGTGTTTACTGCCTCTGCCATCAGTCACCGCCTAAGTGGTTACCCTATTTCCCCCAGGATTCATCCCTCCAGCTGCTACTCTCCATCAAAAACAGCTGGGATCGGTGAGGGTCCCAAGGTGTAACTACCATGGACACTCCCCGGGAAATAGGCACACACCTGAATAATGTGCATTGTATGGTCACAGGCAACCTGGTTGTTGAAGCAGTGGTATCCTTTGTGGTCCATAATGGTGCCTAATGCCACCATGGGAGCACTGACCCATGCTGGTTCATTCGATGACACCGTGCACCTGGGGCATGCTTGCTTTGTGGGCGAAGCCCATGGCCCTGGCATCCTAGCTCACCTGGTCCCACTCCAAGTTGATGTACATGTTGGCTTTTGCAAACATCGCACCTGTGACCTTCCTTACATATTTATGCATTGCTGACTGGGAGATGCTGTGTAGGTCAACTGTGCACCCTGAAATGAGCCGCTGGCATAAAAGTTCAAAGCTGCAGTGACTTTCAGGGCTGCTGGCAATGGGTGGCCTCCTATTCCATGCGGTGCCAACTCTTGTATCATCTGGCACAGGTGGTCCACCATCCCCCAGGGCAGGCGTAGTCTTCTCCAGCACTAGGCGTCTGACATCTGGATGTAGGAAGTCCTAAGGAGGTATACCCATGGCCGGCAGTCTCACCTCCAAGGCTCCACCATCTGTTGACCTGCAGGGCATTTTCCTTGGCCTGTTGCATGCTGGGTCAGGTCAGTTGGATTTTTGCCAGGCGGGGATGGGTGCCAGATCTGGTCAGGTCAAGTCAGGGCGTGGTCGGGTCGGTGGGGGGTGGGTGTTGGGGCGAGGGAGGGATGCTGGGATGGGAAATGAGGAATTCCATGTGGGGTGGAGTGCTTAGTTGCAGAGGCTCCCCTGTGGAGATCAGGGGTGTGGGGGATGTCCCCTCTGGGGCTCGGTCTGGGTGATTAAAATAGTTATGCTGAAGTTAGAAGTGACTTTATTTCTTCAGAGTGACTTTAATGTAACACTGGCAAAACATCGAACGTTAGCAATTTAAATCGCTTTGTCAGATGGTTCCTCGCGCAGCACAATTGTTCTGGGGAAGTTGCCTGTGTACTTGCAAGCGGGATTCACAAGTGCATCTTTGGGGTACCCCCCAAATCCGTCACTGCGGAGCCAGGAAGTTAAGGGCCAGTTTAGCATAACTTCCCTACTTTTAAAATCCATCCAAATAAGTGTTTACTTTGCTTTTCTATGGCCTTGATAACCTGTGGAGCAACTTGTAGCGATTAGTGTATTCATACTCTGAGATTCCATTGTTCCTCCACCCCACCTAAACCTGCATCTTCCAACTAATTAGTCACCTAGTGTTCTGACAAAAGTGTATCACCACGCATTTATCTGTGTTGAACTTCATTTGGCACTCAAATATTTGCCCATTCCACAAATTTATTAATGTTTTCCTGTAACTTATTGCAGCTGCATTCAAGTGCTTAGTGAGGGACTCACTTCCCGAGTGTTGGTTGGTAACCCCACCACCATCACATCACCATTAAAACTATAAATAGTGGGTTTCAGGTGGGTTGGGTTCAGAATTGAAACCCTACATTTTAGCTTCCCATCCAAACCAACCCCCACACTCATTTTAAGTTTCTAAATAACCCTTTCTCTGTCTAATATCATATTTGTATATATACACATCTAAGTATTTGTTTTTGCCTGAGCATAGTGGTTTATCGTTATAATGTTTGATGGCTTTCAAAGAAGATAAAAGATAATTGCAAACATCCTATGTAATCTCTGGCATGCTATATGAAAGTTAAGAATTACTTACTTGTTCATGTCCACACTCTCCTATTCAATGTGCCAATAAGTGTGCAGGCTTTGCTTTATAGAGAGCTCTGTGTACTTATGGAAACTGAAATCTGCTACGAGCATCAGGTAAAAGTACGACAAATAGCCTGAGCTGGAATGGAGTTCAAGATATATATCATTTCAATAAAGCTCCTGCATCTATTTCAATTTCCTTAAGCATGTTTGAAGAGATAAAGGAGGTCAAGGTATAGTATTATTAATATCAGGCAAAGAGGGTAATGGTCCAATTTACTCCCTTATCCCTAACATTTCAAATTTCAGATTGTGTCTGTGCAACCTGATCATGTACTGAATAACTAGACTAATGACGATGGTGAAATGAGTTCACTTTAAGAAGCACTTGTGTAGTAATGAACTGTATACATTCTAAAGAAGCAGTGCTGTCTTTTGCATTGCAATCCATGGTCTTGGTTGAACTTGATAAAGCAACTTTAATCTAAGCATTCTATGCTGCTGTGTTTTCAAACTCGAGCATTGATTGGAACAACATTTAAATTGTACAATTTGAACTCACAGCTTCGTCCAGAGTTCGAAATCCGTCCCCCACTGGCAGATCAATTTGTTTGTCCTCAGGGGGCAGAGATTACGGAGGGTCATTCAGTGACTAACGGCATGGCAGCTGAGCAGTTATAGTTAGGACAAAGAGATTGGCAGAGTCATCACGCTGAATAGCAAGGCATGGATGCATAGATCGTGCCAATGTAGAAGTGCAGGACACAGAAAATCCCACTTTATTGGTCTGGAGGAAGAAGTGTGCGAAACCAAGGTGCCCGCAGTCACACTTTGTCAGACTATGTCATTTTCAGTAACCTGCCATCACTCCAGCTGGGACTAAGCGTTAGTCGGGAATTTAACAGGTGAGGGTGTTACATTGCTCTTCTCAAAATCAATTAATGGTGGGCAACAAATGCTTGTCTTGCCAGTGATGCATATATACCCTTATGAACAAAAATAGGAAGTTAGTCAAGATGAATGCGTGGCTGGAGAAATGGTGCAGGAGGGAGGCTTTAGATCTCTGGGACATTGGGACCACATTTGGAGATGGTGGGAAATGTACAAGGAGGACGGTTTGTACCTGAACCAAAAAGAGACCAGTCTCCTTGCAGGGAAGACTTGCGAGTGATGTTGGGGAGGGTTTAAACTAACTTGGCAGGGGCCTGAGATCCTGAGAGCAGGTTCAGCAGGGGCACATGCACAGCCAAAATTCTAAGTGAGTCAGGAAGGCACAGAGGGCGGAATTCTCCGATCCCCCCGGCCGGGTTGGAGAATCGGCGTGGGGCGGCATGAAACCCTCCCCGCCCCTCCGACGCCGGCTGTCGAATTCTCCGGCGCCAGTTTTTGGGCGGGGGGTGGGGAGCGCACTGCGCGGTCGGGGGCCGTTGGCTACGGCCACCCGGCAATTCTCCGGGCCCCGATGGGCCGAGCGGCCTCCCATTTTCGGCCAGTTCCGCCACTCTTTGGCGCCGGTACGACTTGCCCCGCCGATTGCGGGAGAATCCCGCCCAGAATGTCTTGCCCAGTAAAGTCACAAGGGAGTTTGGAAAGATTGGATGATCTTTATTTTAACGCAAGGAGTCTGACAAACAAGACAGATGAATTGAGGACACAGATTAAAACATGGGGTGTGATGACATTGTTGCCACTGAGACATGGTTGAGAGCGGGGCGGGATTGGCAGCACAATCGTCAGGATCTTCAGGCGATATAGGGAAGGAGGTAAAAGAGTAGGTGATGTCGCAATTTTGATCAGGGGATCAATTACAGCAGTAAGCAGGGGCAACATCTTAGAAGGCTCTTCAAAGGAAGCCATATGGGTGACCTTAGAAACCAAGAGCAATCACATTGCAGGGAGTGTTCTATAGGCCTCCTTGCAGGCTGAGAGAAATAGAAGAGCAGATACGTAGGCAAATTTCAGAGAAGTGTAAAAGTAATAGGGTAGTGCTGTGGGGGATTTCAACTTCCCCAATATTAACTCGGGTAGCCATCGTGTGAAAGGTTTAGAGGGAGCGGAATTCTTAAAATACATCCAGCAGAACTTTTTAAGACAGTATGTAGAAGGTCCCACAAGAGAGGGGCCGGTCCTGGACTTAATTTAAAAAAAAGAAGCTGGGCAAGTGGTTGAAGTATCAGTGGGGGAGCATTTTGGAGACAGTAATCATGAGTCTGTTACATTCAAGATTGTTATGGAAAAGGTCAATGATGGGCCTGAGATCAAAGTTCTAAACTGGGGGAAGGCCGACTGAATAAGATCAGATATGATTTGGCCAGAGGACTTGAAGCAGACTCTTTTAGGTAAATCTGTGACAGAACAGTGGGGTGCATTCAAGAAGGAAATAGGGAGAGTACAGGGCCTACATGTGGGGCCGCACGGTAGCATAGTGGTTAGCATAGTTGCTTCACAGTTCCAGGGTCCAGGGTCGATTCCCAGCTTGGGTCACTGTTTGTGTGGAGTCTGCACATTCTCCCCGTGATTGCGTGGGTTTCCTCTGGTGCTCCGGTTTCCTTCCACAATCCAAAGATGTGCAGGTTAGGTGGATTGGCCGTGATAAATTTCCCTTAGTGTCCAAAAAGGTTAGATGGGGTTACTAGGTTCCGGGGATAGGGTGGAGGCATGGGCTTAAGTCGGGTGCTCTTTCTAAGAGCCGGTGCATATTCAATGGGCTGAAAGGCCTCCTTCTGCACTGCAAATTCTATGATTCTATGATTCTATGTTCCAATCAAGAAAAAGGGTGGGACGAACAAATCCAGTGAACCCTGGATATCAACAGATATGCAGCATTGGATCAGGAGAAAAAAGGAGGCTTTTGGCAGATATCGAGGGCCCCAAACAGCAGAAGCCCTGGAGGCGTATAGAAAGTGCAAAAGAGGAGTAAAAAAGGAAATTAGGAGAGCGAAATGAGGACATGAAGGATGCTGGCAGGTAAAGGAATGGAAAATCCTAAATTATTTTGCAAGTACATTAAGGGTAAAAGGATAACCAGGGAAAGAGTAGGGCCCATTAAGGACCTCCTGTATGTTTCACCCGATGCCGGTGTCTATGTATTTGCATTGTGTACCTTGTGTTGCCCTATTATGTATTTTCATAGAATTTACAGTGCAGAAGGAGGCCATTCAGCCCATCGAGTCTGCACCGGCTCTTGGAAAGAGCACCCTACCCAAGGTCGACACCTCCACCCTATCCCCATAACCCAGTAACCCCACCCAACACTAAGGGCAATTTTGGACACTAAGGGCAATTTATCATGGCCAATCCACCTAACCTGCACATCTTTGGACTGTGGGAGGAAACCGGAGCACCCGGAGGAAACCCACGCACACACGGGGAGGATGTGCAGACTCCGCACAGACAGTGACCCAAGCCGGAATCGAACCTGGGACCCTGGAGCTGTGAAGCAATTGTGCTATCCACAATGCTACCGTGCTGCCCCTATTTTCTTTTATTTTAATTTCTTTTCATGTACTTAATGATCTGTTGATCTGCTCGCAGGAAAATACTTTTCACTGTACCTTGGTACACGTGACAATAAACAAATCCAATCCAATCCAGTGGTAACTTGTGTGGAGCTGGAGGATGTAGATAGGGTTTTAAATGGATACTTTGTGTCGGTGTTCAAGCGTGAGAGGGACAGTGTGGGTGTAGAAATCAGGGAGAAGGACTGTAATAAAATTAAAGAGATTAACATAGACAGAGAGGGGGTTCTGAGTTGTCTGGCAGGCTTAAAAGTAGACAAATTCCCAGGGCCGGATGAAATGTATCCCAGGCTGCTGAGTGAGACAAGGGAGAAAATAGCAAGGACGCTGACAATAATTTTCAATTTCTCTTTGGCCACAGGAGAGGATCCGGAGGACTGGAGGATAGCCCTTGTGGTACCATTGTTCAAGAAGGGAAGAAGGGATAAACCAGGAATCTACAGGTCAGGTAATCAAACCTCAGCGGTGGGGAAATGATTGGAAGCAATTCTGAGAGGCAGAATCAATCTGGTTTTCAGGAGCATGGATTAATCAAGAACAGTCAGCATGGTATTGTTAAGGAAAGGTCATGTCTCACCAACTTGATTAAATTTTTCAAAGAGGTGACCAGGTGTGTAGATGAGGGAAATACATTTGACATAGTCTACTTGGACTTCAGCAAGGCTTTTGATAAGGTCCCACATGGGAGACTGATAGTGAAGAATCCCATGGGGATCTAAGGAAATCTGGCAAATTGGATCCAAAATCGGATGAGTAGCACGAAGCAGAGGGTGATGGTTGAGGGGTATTTCCTGACTGGAATTCAATCCGGATTCAATCCGGATAAGTGTGAGGTGATGCCCTTGCGCAGGACAAACAATGCAAGGGAATACATACTAAACAGCAGGACACTGTGAAGCACCGAGGATCAGAGGGATCTTGGTGTGCATGTACACGGGTCCCTTAAGGTAGTAGAGCAGGTGGATACAGTGGTTAAGAGGGCATATTGTGTACTTGCCTTTATTAGCCAAGGCATAGAGTTTAAGTGCAGGGAGTTTATTCTGGATCTGTATAAAATGTTTGCTGGGCCATAACTGGTGTATTATGTGCAGTTCTGGAATCCACATTATAGGAGGGATGTGGTAGCAGTGGAAAGGGTGCAGAGCAGATTTACCAGGATGTTGCCTGGGCAGGAGAACATAGAACATAGAACATAGAAAATACAGCACAGAACAGGCCCTTCGGCCCACGATATTGTGCCGAACCTTTGTCCTAGATTAATCATAGATTATCATTGAATTTACAGTGCAGAAGGAGGCCATTCGGCCCTTTGAGTCTGCACCGGCTCTTGGAAAGAGCACCCTACCCAAACTCAACACCTCCACCCAACACCAAGGGCAATTTGGACATTAAGGGCAATTTATCATTGGCCAATTCACCTAACCCGCACATCTTTGGACTGTGGGAGGAAACCGGAGCACCCGGAGGAAACCCACGCAGACACGGGGAGGACGTGCAGACTCTGCACAGACAATGACCCAAGCCGGAATCGAACCTGGGACCATGGAGCTGTGAAGCAATTGTGCTATCCACAATGCTACCGTGCTGCCCTTAAGAACAAATAAATCTACACTATATCATTTTACCGTAATCTATGTACCTATCCAATAGCTGCTTGAAGGTCCCTAATGTTTCCGACTCAACTATTTCCACAGGCAGTGCCTTCCATGCCCCCACTACTCTCTGGGTAAAGAACCTACCTCTGATATCCCTCCTATATCTTCCACCTTTCACCTTAAATTTATGTCCCCTTGTAATGGTGTGTTCCACCCGGGGAAAAAGTCTCTGACTGTTTACTTTATCTATTCCCCTGATCATCTTATAAACCTCTATCAAGTCGCCCCTCATCCTTCTCCGCTCTAATGAGAAAAGGCCTAGCACCCTCAACCTTTCCTCGTAAGACCTACTCTCCATTCCAGGCAACATCCTGGTAAATCTTCTTTGCACCTTTTCCAGAGCTTCCACATCCTTCCTAAAATGAGGCGACCAGAACTGTACACTAGAGTTTTAGTTATGAAGAGAGATTGGATAGACTTGGGTTGTTTTCCTTGGGGCAGAGGAGACTGAGATGTATAAAATTATGAGGGGCACAGATAAAGTAGATAGGAAACAACTTTTCCCTTTGGTGGAGGGGTCCATAACTAAGGGCATAGATTTAAGGTAAAGGGCAGGATCTTTAGAAGGGCTGTTTAGAACTAACTGAAAGGATGGTGGAGGCAGAGACCCACATTACATTTAAGACATATTTAAATGTGCACTTGTGATGCTAAGGCATACAAGCCAATGGGACAGGCAATCCTTCCGGATTTGGATCTATTCAACCATTTTCACAATGATCGAGAAGATCTCCACCATGGTGAAAATCCAGGCCAAATGGCTCAGTAAAGATAGCAAATGAAAAGGGGAGATGGGGTGGCAATGCTGATGAGGGAAGATATTGAAGTGTTGGAAAGAGAGGAGGTCTTTGAAGGGACAAGGATAGAATCCATTTGATTGGAGTTGCAAAGCTAATTAAGAAGTGATTAAAGATATTAAAGACTGGAACATTCTTCCATAAATCTTAATCTCATTTCAAGGAAATCTGTGGAACATTCTAAACCAATGGGCTTATCAACTGCACACATTGTGAGGGGCACAGATTCCTCCTGTGAAAATTCCCTCGTTGAAGACTACAGAGGGACATTTTACCAAGTATACTACTTGTGGTAATCCATCGGCCTCCAAATAGTGAGTGAGAGATGGAGGAGCAAATCTTCAGGGAAATCACAGAAATGTTCAAGAACAATGGAATGGTGAGATATGGGACTCTAATGACCCAAATATTGATTGGGATAATGTTGAAGGTTAAGGAGGAGGAGGAATTTCTGAAAAGTGTTCAGGAGAACTTTCTTGTCCAGTATGTTCTCAGTCCAACTAGGAGGCATTATTAGATCGGGTGCAGGGAAATGTTAAATTAAAGGTCAAGGCGACCTTGAGGCCTGTGTCGGAACATTTTGGTCAGAGTGATCAATGTGTAATAAGGATTATATTAGCTATGGAGAAGAAAGAAAGAATCTGAAGTCGAACCTTGAAGTTAGAAGCAAACTATGTGTAGTGGGATGAGGGGGGATCAAGCAAAGATAAAATGGACCAAAGAGTGAGAGGAGCAACAACGTGGGTTTAATTCCTGTATCAGCTGAGGTTATTCATGAAGGCCCTGCCTTCTCAACTCTGCCTCTTTCCTGAGCTGTGGTGATCCTCGGGTTAAATCATCACCAGTCAGCTCTCCCTTTCCAAAGGGGAGAGCAGCCTATAGTCCAACTTTTATTTCACATACAAACAACACAGAAGGAAAACATTGGTTGAGAGGTAAAGAAAATATCAATAAGAATAAAAGAATGAATGATCTTTGATGCACTAGGATGACTTCCAGTTAATGTCTTTCTAGAGTTCAAGCTTTCATTTTGGTACTTCTTCCTTCCAGGCTTGAGATGGTTTTCTCTGGCAAGGTTGTCTACTTTCTCTGTAGTTTCAAGATCCTTTCAAGTTTGTAATAAAGATGTGCCGGGCACTTACTAGTTTTGGAACATTAAAGCAGTTCTTTACTTCAGCAGCGAGAGGGAGAGGGACTGTTCCTATCTCCTTTCAAGGTCTAATCACCTCTGCCCATTTTTCTCAGAAGCATCACACTGGAACCATTCACTACTGTTGTCAGGCAGAACACTGCACTCCTCAATTCACAGCACATGGTCTCGCAATACCTCAAGGAACTCTGATGAATGGCCAAATTTCTGCCACTGTGGGCCCGAGGCAGGAGCCTTAAACTGTGACTCCTGAGGCTCTTCCTGGCTGGCCTGCGGAGCATCATTATGGCTCTTCTCACCACATCCCATCCTCTTCCCCCATACCCCCATATCTGCCCACAGATGTCTCAGCCTCAAACCCCGCCGCTTGCATACTAATGCTGTGCTCCTCACCTAGTGGCACTTATTACTGCATAGGGACCCTCCTAGTTTATGTATATGTGCTGCTGCCTGGTTAGTTCAGCCGGTGCAATGCTATTCCCTCTATTATGTTTCCCTCCGATTATCTGAAGATCTCCTCAGCACCTGAAGGTGGGATCACAATAGTGGGACCAAGAGGGATACGGTGATATGATGGTAATGTCACTGAATAGGAATCACGAGACCTGGATGAATGCTCTGAGGAAACAGGTTCAAATCCCACAATGCCAGGTGGTGGCAGTTAAATTCAAATGAGTAGTTTCAAAAGCTAGTCTCAGTAATGGTGACCATGATATTATCATTGATTGTCAAAAGATCCAGATGTTTTGGAAAGTTTTCTTTTGGGATGATTACCTACTGTCCTTACCTGGTCTGGCCTATGTGTGACTCTAGACCCACAACAATGTGGAAGACTCTAACGAACCTCTGAAATGGCCTAACAAGCCACTCAGTTCAAAGGCAATTTGGGATGTGTAATGTCACAGAGCGCAGCTATAATATATAATCTTTTGGAAAATATGTTCTGAAGGTCACATTTAAAGAAAAGCCTTGGACAGTGGTTAGCACTGCTGCCTCACAGCACCAGAGACCTGTGTTCAATATTAGCCTTTTGTGGAGTTTTCACATTTTCCCTGCATCTGTGTGGGTTTCCTCTGGGTGCTCCAGTTTCCGCCACAGTCTAAAGACGTGCAGGCATGGTGGCACAGTGGTTAGCACAGTTGCTTCACAGCTCCAGGGTCCCAGGTTCGAATCTCGGCTTAGATGACTGTCTGTGCGGAGTCTGCACGTTTCCTCCCACAGTCCAAAGATGTGCAGGTGGAATGGCCTTGCGAAACTGCCCTTCGTGTCCAAAACGTTTAGGTTGGGTTACTGTGTTACGGGGGTAGTGTGGAGGTGTGGGCTTGGGTGGGGTGCTCTTTCCAAGGGCCGGTGCAGACTCGATGGGTCAAATGGCCCCCTTCCTTCTGCACTGTAAATTCTATAAAAAAAGGTTGGATGGTGTGAACAATGTAACCCTTTTGATCACTACAGGGAGTAAGGAGACTTTGAATAAGAGTAATGGAATTACCACTCACCTGATATAGAAAGTGACTTGGAATTCTGGCACAGGTCATGTGATTAAAGTGGCCATCTCGCGTTACCAGCAAAAGGCATTGAAAAGGGCAAGAAAAAAGGCAACTTTACAGAGAACCATCTTGAAGAGCTTCACTTCAGGGAGAGACAGCTAGAAAGCCGTCTAGAAATAGCCAGAGCTTCTGCTATAAGTGACTCGAGAATTTGAAAGTACCACACCAGCAGAACCAGAAGAAAGGAACTTTGTCTTCTCCCTGTAAGCCCTGATTCCACCGACTAAGCTTACCTTTTGTAATTCGACCATGGAAATCATCACAGCTATCGGGACAATCTTACAACTTCAAAACTTTCAATCTTACAACTTCAACATGCCCCAACCTCAAAAATAAACTACTGAATATGGACCAAATTCACTCAATTTTTGTAACTGTGGTGATTGCCCCTTTAAGGGCAACAACGCAGAGAAAGGTCGCCTGCCCTGGGTGACCAATTGCCCTGGGTGACCTGAGAGGCTCAATAATGAAGGGCCTGATTCTCCAGAAAGATTTCTAAGTGTGGTAGCGAGGGAGAATTGCTGTGAGCTTCCCGGCGCTCAATACAGCGAAGCCGGCAACGATATTCAACGTTAATTTGTCCACTTAACGAGGCCGCGCAAGCTTCTCGCTTCAAATGAAGGGTCGCCAGCTGATTCTCCGGGACTGCGCTCACAAGCACCCCTCCACCCCTACCCCAAAACAAGTTTGAAGAGCAGCACTTACTCAGCCAGCTCGCAACAATGGCGCCCAGGAGACATGCCCCAAGATTCGGGGATGTCGACTTGGCGAGGCTCCTAGACGCAGTTGAGGCCAGGAGGAAGGTCCTGTTCCCCCAAGGGTCTTGGAGGGTGAGCCACAGGGCAGCCAGTGCTGCCTGGGATGAGGTCGCAGAGGCTATAAGCTCAGAGTGCGTGGCCATGAGGACGTGTCTCCAGAGTCGTAAGAAGGTCGATGACCTACGAGGCACCCAAACCTCCTTTCAACCCCTATCCTTTCAAACCCCCCAACCCTTCCTTTACACACCCCCTCCAACCACTCTGAACCACGCATGTGGCTATCAATGTCCTCTCTGTCTCCTCAGGAGAAGCTGTCGCTCAATCGCTGGTGGAGGGCCCAGACGGGTGGAGGCGTGCCGGACTTAAGAATCTTCACCACCTTTGAGGAGCAGGCCCTGGAGGTGACTGGGGTAGCCGAGGACAGAGTGATCACCAATGCGGAGGTTGACAGATTGCGCAGTGCTGAGGACTCACTGGGCCCCACCCAGAGAACGTGCCATATGTGAGTTGTTGTTGCCTTACTGACTGACCCCTCCCTCCCACTGACCACATGCCCATTCTCCCGCAGGTCCTCCAGCTGACAGCGCCGGTCCATCCGGGGTGTCCCCCTCTCCAGTCTCCCAGGAGAACATCTCGGAGGGGAACTCCGAGTAAGACACGATCAATGCATCACAGCTGTCATCCTCACCCTCCAGCAGTGCAGATATATACAGCTCGGTGAGAAACGTTTGTCAGGCTTCTGGGGCACAATCTGGTGAGCACCACTCAGCTGCTGATGCACATCAGGTGGAGGCAGGACCTCCAAGCGAGATAGCAGTCGGAGGTCTGGTGTATCCCAGGACCCAGCTGTGTCCCAGCCTGATGCTGAACATCTGTTGCAGGGGTACCCAGAGCTGATGGAGGTAAGGACATTCAGAGGGAGATTGCAGCGACACTCCAACAGGTCCATAGCCAATTTGATGAGGCGCAGGAAATGTAGGCAGCAATGCGTGGCACCAAGGCCAACATTGCTAGGATGGTGACAGCAGTGGAGAGGCTTGTGCATGACGTAGGCACCATTAGTGAAGGTGTCCAAGGCGTTGCGCAGTCAGTGACAGCCATGGGTGAGGGTCTTGGCAGAATGTCCAACTCGCTGGGGAATGTGACCCAGGCTGACCTTGATGAGGTTCTGCAGGACATGTCCCACTCCGAGATGGGGATGGCCGAGGCACTGCGCAGCTTGTCCCAGTCACAGGTCGGCATTGCCGAGGCACTGCAGAGCATGGCCCAATCACTGAGGAGCATCAGCAAGTGCATCAACATGATGGTGCAGGCTTTGTGGAGCTGCCAGGGCTGGCAAAGCCAGGTGCAGGGGCAGCCGGGTCTCAAACCAGCTGCCCCTCTGCCCCAAGGTGAACCTCAGAGCCCGATTCACACCGATTGGGAGGAGGGGGTACTGGGTGTTAACCCGGACCTATCCCATGGAGTGGGGATGGTGGCTACCAACTCCCCCGATTTCCACCCCTCTGATGAGGCCGCGTCTTGAGGTCAGCACACGGGACAGGGCGGCTTGTCTGTGCATGTGCTGGCGACAAGTGAACGGGGGCCCTCCGGCCCCAGAATCCCAGAGGACGCCCGCCAGGGGCATCGAAGGCCAAAGGACGAGGTAAGCAGCTGGTTGCGCCACCTCAGATGTGCATCCTGGGGACAAACTTAGTCACAGCGGTAGAGCTATGAAGGTGAAGTACATAGAGGATCACTGAGGGCAGGGAGGAGTGGGGAGAGGGTTGGGGTTAGGTAGGGGGTGAGGGGGTGGTGGGGAGAGTGGGGCTATACCATCGGGAGTGGGGAAGTGTATGACACCTGTGACACATCAAAAACCCTTGTGCACAACCAGTATGATGCCTCTGTCACATTCCTCTGCAATGTGGCCTGACCTCCGAACCCTTGGCCCATCTCTCCAGGCTTCCCCCCGTCCCCATGGCACTCTCCCACCCTACGGTTGTGAACATGTCCCCGGAGCTGTGTCCCATCTCCTGGATGTTCAGATGTTGGGTGCTGTGTGTGTGGTGTTGTCTCCCGCAGTGTTCAAGCACCGTGTCCAAGCATCAAAGTGTGATTGGGATGCTAGGCAATGACTCCCACATGCTACATGGCCCACCCAACTACAGGAATCAACTTGGGATGTGTGAAGTGCTTACATAACCACGATTTCCAATTCCCTAATAGCGATAGTCTTTAGCCACAATGGTTATGTATGGTTGGTGGGGCAGACAGTCAGGGGGTAGGGTTGCCCCCGGATCGCGTTCACATGATCCGGGGTTTGGCATGCTGGTGCCGTGTGCAGTTGTTCTCCCAGTCCCTCCCACCTCCCCCTTCCCATGGCGGCCCAGCCCTCAGGAGGGTGCCCCCCCCCCCCCCACCACCACCACCACCACCCCCCCCCCCCCCCCCCCCCCACCCAACCAGTGTGGCCACTTGCTGGGGAGGCTGATGAATGACGGGAGAACGTTGGACATGGGGTCACTCCCATTAATTTATGGAAATAGGGCTTGAGTGGTGATAATTGGTTATGATAGGATCCCGATTTCGCTGAGGGGAGCGGGCCGGTTGCATCGCAAACTGTTTGCCACCTGACACAGTTTGCGTTCCGGCCTCACTCGCTTTTCATCGGCCTCATGTCACTTGAGGGAGAGCGCAACGAGGCTGGAGAATCGCGCCCAAAGTCTGTGAAAGTGCATCTGTGGAATAACTTCCAGAGTAACAGAGTGAATTAACTAATCCTTTCTATTTTAAGTAATGTGGTAATTCAATGTCTCAGTGTAACGTGCAGAGGGGATAAGATGCCAAATAGTAGGTTGGATTGTGGTATTATAGAGACTTTCATTTGGAATTCCTGCACTTAGCCTTGGTTTAAAAATGATCAAAGTTTTGGTATTGAGTTGAATAACAGTGCATTGTCTGAATGCATTTTTTAAAATTTAGGTTCTACCTTCTTTCCATGCCTCGAAAAGGTAATTCGTGAAAGGAACAAATGATGACCTTGCCAGCAAGGTCCGCAATCCATGAAAGGACTTTTAAAAAGACAAAAGAAAATCTTACGAGTGATAGGCTTAGAGCCCCTCATCACCCCTCACTGGCTATGTATTCCACTACACCCAATGCTGGGCATGATGTCAAACTGGGGTTTCCTCACAAATTCAGTATAACTCTCCCACTTTTCAACATCAATGCCATTCCGCAAGATCCACCACCATGACAACCAAATGCTGCTTCCATAGCCATGTGTACCTGGAGTAGTGAAATACCTGGACTTTCCATCACAAACATGCTCTCGTGACGGGGCCCCAGCGATCTCCATGGTCCTCTCCTCTATGGCCTTTACTGACTTCAGCAGAGGTTCCACCCCTGGTCCTTTCCCTTCCGTGGGTATTGTGTGCTCATTTTTCCCTGCAAGGACAATAGGCAGATGGAGATGAGGTCGGTGACAAGGAGAAAGGGAGCTCTTCCATTTGGTTTGAGGTAATATTTTTCTTCGGCTCCCTTGCCCATGAGTGCTAGATGCTGCATCAGTAACCTAGCCAGGCAATCCTCTAATATTGAGGAGCAGCATGTCCCCCTGTGCCGCCCTGATGCTCTACATGCT
Organism: Scyliorhinus torazame; assembly: GCF_047496885.1. NCBI lineage: Eukaryota > Metazoa > Chordata > Chondrichthyes > Carcharhiniformes > Scyliorhinidae > Scyliorhinus > Scyliorhinus torazame. The sequence continues at coordinate 69,324,984 of NC_092712.1, read as the reverse complement.
GCATGTTGCGCTACAACTGGGGGACACCACTTGGCTGGAGGTCTCACTCACTTTACCAGAACACAAAAGGTGACTGAACCAGCGGTGCTGCAGTGAGATGTTTTAAACAATAGACACTTGCCATTTTCTCCCCTGTGATATTCCTGATTTATACTATTCACCTCAGGACTGCAAGTTGAACACCAGTAATTACAGCAATCCTCAATCTTGGTGCTTTGGTTGGTGTTTTTCTTCTTTCATGGGCTGTGGGCATCAGTGGCAAGGTCACCATTTGTTAACCATTCCTAATTGCCCTTAAACCGAGTGGGTTATTAGGTCATGTCAGAGGGCAGTAAAGAATCAACTGCATTATACTGTGGATCTGGAGTCACATGTAGGTTTGGCCAGATTTGGATGGCTGACTTCCTTCCCTGAAGGATATCAGTGGCTGGTTGGGTTTTTATGGCCGTCAATAAGACCAGCTTTCAATTCAGATTTTACCAATTAAATTTAAATTCCGCCAGCTGCCACGGTTTGATTTGAACCCAGGTCCCAGTATCATTACGCTGGTCCTCTGGATTATGAGTCCAGTGACATTAACGCTGTCTCCCCCAAACACATCATGATATCACAGGCATGTGGTGTGGTTTCCAGGTCCTTAGGCCTGAGAGCTCCCAATCCACTCACTGCCACATGGACGTACTTCTGTGCCTTCCCTTTATCACATTGCTGGGTTGCCAGGGGAACTGGATTATCTCTATGAGTTCTTCTCAAAGATTCTATGAACCAAAGCAGGTAAGATTCTTCCCTGACCAGCAAAGGTGGTTCTGGATAAAGAAATCCTGTTGACGAACTGCTATTAGAATTGCTGCCAGGAGGACATTCGCCTCTGAAGGAAAAGGTGTTGCTAGCTTCATTGACTCGTTTGAATTTAATGGAGAAAATAGGATAAATCATCCCACCCGTGCTGTTCACATTTGTTAATAATAAATCTAAAAATAAAGATATTGGATTTTTGGCATCTGCTGAACACAAGAGCCAGCAAGTCTAGTGAGTAATGTCTGCCAAATCAAATTCTGACATTTAGTTTCCAACCAATGATTTATTGACACCATGTAAATGGTAACAGCCATTTTCTGTTCATCTGTCTTGAAATCTAGTTGAATCAGCCGGTTTTCAAAATTTATCAACTAATGGCGCTATCCTCATTGCTAAGTCTGAATAGGGAAGCAAGTGTGGGAGAAATAATATATAACCACAAACAGTTTGGGACAATAAGTGGGATCGTCTGTCCCTGGTGAAGGCGATCTCCCTGCAGCGGGTTCCCCAACAGTGCGGTCAGCGGGCAACACAAATGGCCGTTGACTTTTGGCGGGACGAGAAGATCCCACCGGCAGCCAATTATGAGCTGCCTCCTTTGGTAGAAAACCCACCGCTGGGGTGGGCGGAAAACCCTGGCCATTGTGAGTTATTAACTTACTTGTCAAACTTTGCCGAATAATGCGCAAATGGAAGTTATCATTGTACAGATTCAAATTCTTCCAGTCACCACATTTGTTTCCAAGAGGAGACTTTGGATCATTACCATTTAAAGAAAATCATAAAAAATGCACATAAAACACTTTATTGCCTTCAGTTTGCATTTTTTTAAGCATATCACCACACACACTTTTCTCCTTTTGGGGGATGGAGAAAAATCGATGGATGCATTCTCAAGCTGATTATCTGCCCATTGAACCATGTTACGAACAGTTCTTCCATGGCCAACAAGTCCGGTTGGTTGACTTGAACCTGGAGCTTTCGGTCTGGACGTAGCGATGCTACCACTATGGCACAAGACCTCCACCAGTTTGCATTGCTCGCCTTCTACAAATAATAATGGTGTAGGAGGATATCCTCATTGTTTAATCTCAATTAGTATTTAAAACTGTGAAATTAGGGAATGATCACTGAGTTGTCCATGTGCTGTGTGATAACTCAGTATTACTTGTAGAAAAATAATTTCCCCTGATTGCAATCGTCAGTTGTTCATGACAATAAAAGAAGCAGTTATAGAATAGTTGACAGTTTATCTTGGCCCTGCTTCCGTTCAGCAAGTGAAAATGCACTGAATCTGTCCAGCGTGCCTGCAGCCTGTTATATATTGTTGTATTAGCTGTAAGTAGCTAGGAACTAATCAGCTGGGAACTAATTGTTATGTGTAAATGTTCTGGGGCCACATTTCAAAGCTGCACTAGAGGCATCATGTGATGTCCAACAGAACCAGTTCGAACTGTAGCCATCACAGATGGCCACCTGCAAAGGAACATGGGAATTATCGCCAACCCAGGACTCAGACAGACTCAGAGCTTGTGTGTGTGTATTTGCAACCCAGATAGCTAGACGCGATCAACCCCCCCCCCCCCCCCAGCTCGTTTGCATTCTAATGGCCCATTTCCCCAGAACAAAAGAACTGTACTCAGGTAACCGATACAGATACAGACTAATTGACGCCACTCCCTTTACTCAGGGAGCCCAAACAGCCAAGGTCAATGACCGCTAAGGACACACCCAGCCATCAAGGCACCCGCCCCTTTATTGGCCAAAATCGAAGGCAGTGGTCAAAGCCTGCCGAATTATTGGGTCCAAGTTAAGGACCGCCCCGAAGAGCGTGAAATCCCAGAGGGATAAGAAGAGACACAGCCATGTGCTCGGTCTCTCTTGGATCCAGCCTAGGCCAACCCAAGTGCAGCATAACAACCAGACGGACAAGTTCAAGACCAACGATCGCTACCAGACGGATGAGCCCAGCAGAAACAGAGCCACATCTTCCACCTAGCCACGCACGATCCGGACAATGGCCTTGTCCATCTGCATAGAGCCGGTTGCCCTGAAGTTAAGTACAGGTTATTGTAGTTGTTAGATGTAGTTTAACTTGTAGTGTTTTGTGTTGCATGTCGACGTAATCCTTGTGTGTAAATAAACCATCTTTGAACTTGAACTGACTAACTGGTTGTGTGGTCCTTTGATCGATATCCGGTAAAGCCCTGTGGTGGTATCATTTGATACCTGGCGACTCTAAAGAGCATCATTATTAATTGTCAACATTACTCCAGTGCCGATTGGCAACATTATTGGTGACGCTGGTGGGGTAGTATTTCATTCATTAAATTAGCAATATTATTGGCGACATCTGACGTGTCTCGAATTAGAAGTGATTTTGTCACTCCGAGAGAACCCACAAACTTTGAAATCCAGTTGCGTGAAAGAGAAAGAACTAGAAGTGCAAGCCCATATCGACCAAATCACTGAATTTCGGAAGTGTGTACTAACCTGCATGCGTACTAACAGAGATATACGGTAAACTCGTTAGATTGTGTCAAAACCATCGAGGGAATTGTGAACCGGAAAATTGCTTCGGCCATACCCGCAGTTCAAATCGTCTTCTTATCCCCCTGTCCCAAATTAACGATAAGAAACAGAGATTAAAGGTAGGAAAGAGAAGTTAAAAGTAGAGCAAGAAAGATTAGAGGAAATAAAAGTGATATTAGAAGCAATGGCCACAAAAGCGATGGAACGCTTAATGAACCCACAGGAACCTGAGGTCGCAGCGACCAACAGAGCAGAGCAGTGCCCCATATGGGAAGAAGAGTTGAGGAAGTATTTAAAGGGGAAAGGATGGCCCCTTTGGTCCGATTTTTGTTCAAATGAAGAGTCAGGTCCAGGAAGCATAGGACACACTTGGTGGGACAACCTAACTGAGGTGCATCAGAAAAATGCAGCGCAAGTGCGAAAGCCGATGGCAATAGTGTCCTGTTTGCCACAGTTGCGAGGCACAGAGGAGGTCGTGAGGACGCTTCTCAGACAGCTAGTTGAGAAGAAGGAGGGAAACTATAGTGAATGTGAAAAGGTTATTGAGCAACTCCAGGATCAGTTGGCAGCTAAAGATAAAGAGATGGCTGATGTCAAACGGGCACACCAATCTTGTTTAGTTCACCTTAGCAGCTTTCAGACCAAGTACGATAAAGCCTACCAAGATACACAGCGCGCAGTCTTGGCACGAGAAGAGACAGAACAGCAGGTAGCACAGTTAACAAGACAATGCACGGATTTAAAAGCAGCTTTACGAGCGCTCCATAACTCCACTACAGACCACACAAAATGTAGACAACAAATAGAGAAGTTACAGTCACTGATTTCAGTGCAGAATGGATTTAGATATACCTTTGGACAAAATTTAGATGAGGAAGGTGCCCCCAATTGGCAAGAACTAAACGAAACCGCCCAGAGATATGTGGAGAACACAGAAAATCACAATAGAGCCCCCCATGCCCGGAAAAGGAAAGCACCCACACCACCGACTGCACAGGCAGCACACCCCCCCATGAATCCTAAAATTGATCCGTTCAAACCCACCGCAGACCCACATAATTTCTTTGAGAGAGTACACCAGCAAAAGGTTATGTACAGTCTAGACTAAAGGGAGGAAGTTAAACTTATAATAATGAGCCTTGACCAGTTTGTCAGCTCAGCTTTGCCAGAACCCCAGAATGTAGGGGGAGGAACACTACAGGGGATGAAAACGGCCATTTTAGTTGCGATCGGGTACAACAAGGGAGACTCAGTAGAAGGTTTGAACCGTTGTAGACAGAAGCAGGGAGAGCATCCGACCGCATTTGCAGGTCACCTTTGGATCCATTTTAAAGTAGTATTTGGGGATTTGAATCGCGCACACTTAGCTAGGGACGACACAACTAAATGGGCCCGCACTTTAGTCTCCCATGCCATAGAAGCAGGTCAAAAGGCTTGTGTGAATTACGACCCCGCAGACTCCACACACAATGAAGTTTGGGTATTAAAGAGACTCTCCAGAGCTTGGGAACAATCCCTACACAGGAATGCAGATCAGGAACAGGTAGAAGCAAATATGCACCCAGTCAGGACTAACCAGGACCCAGCATGGATAAGTGAGGGTAGACATGAAGGACAGCACTCCAGAGCACCTGCACCACGAGGGTGCGACAATTGTGGACACATGGGACATTACACCCGCGAATGCCAACAAATCCCCCGAACCAGCAACGCCACCAACAACCAGGCCCCCCACCTAGGGGCCCATACATAGTGTTAGCGCCCATTCAGATAATTCAGCAATCAACACCACAGATTGACGGTGTTTGGACTCCCCAACTTGGGTCTGCGACACACTCTGGGACATATCAGGCAGATCAGTAGTCACAGGCACAGTCCGGGGACATCCAGTAGAATTTATTTGGGACACAGGAGGGTCCCGCACCACTTTAAACTCCTCCACAATGTTCCAGCGTGACAAATGGCCCACCACAGACACCATCACCCTTAGTGGATTTACCGGACACGTACAGCAGGGATACATCACAGCCCCGTAGATATTCAGATAGGAACCATAAGCACCAGACACCCTGTTGTTTTAGTTGACTTGCCCCAAACAGCCGAGTAGATTCTAGGAATCGATTTTATGAGCTCCCACAACCTTTCCTTTGATCCCGTGAATAGATGTGTATGGAAAATGGCCAAAGCAGCTAGAGCCCCCGCTATGCTCACAGTAGGGGACTATGAACATAGGATTTGCTCAGTAGGAGACTATTGGTTTGATCCGCAAACAATTAGTACAGACCAGACAATTAGAGAGGTCCTCAGAAAACATAAAGCTTCCTTCGCCCAACACAAACACGATTGTGGGAAGATCTCAGGAATGGTCACAATTTCAGGTCCCGATCCTAAGCCACAGAAGCAATACGGTTTCCCACAGCAAGCCGAGGGTGAGATTTCAAAAGTCATCAATAGCTTATTAGATCAAGGAGTAATTCAGCCGGTAGCCTCAACAAATAATGCCCCAATTTGGCCTGTGAAAAAACCCGATGGTTCTTGGCGACTGACAATCGACTACCAAGAACTTAACAAGGTCACTCCTTTAGCAGCCCTCACCATTGCCACGAGTCTCGAGACCATGCTCAAGCAGGGAGTACAGGCAAAGTACTTCACAGTGCTGGGCATCAGCAATGGCTTTTTGTCCATCCCGCTAGACAAGAACTGTCAATATAGGTTCGCGTTCACATTTCAAGGGCAGCAGTACACGTGGACATGCCTCCCACAAGGATTCCACAACTCCCACTCCATTTTCCACCGACAATCGGCCAACGGACTTTCCAAATCTTCCCGCCCCGAATGTCTTATCCAGTATGTGGATGACTTACTCCTACAGACGGACACAAAGGAAGAGCATGTAAAGCTTCTTTCAGAATTACTAGGTCTTTTGCAATCCATTGGATGCAAGGTCAACCCAAAAAAAGCCCAGATCTTAAAAGAAAAGGTCCTTTATTTAGGTACCATTATCACCCACGGGAAGAGAGAGATCGAACAGAAGCGAATTGAGTCAATAGTTAAATTGCCCCTGCCCCACAATGTCACTGCACTCCAGTCATTCTTAGGATTAGTTGAATATGGTAGGAACCATATAGATGGTTTTGCCATAAAAGCAGACTCACTGTCAGAGCTCCTTAAAAAGAACGCCCCATGGGAATGGCTTCCTCAGTATACAGACGCCATCGATGAATTAAAACGCGCCCTAGGCACAGCCCCTGCTTTGCAAGTTCCAGACTCACACTCTCCCTATGCCATAGAAGTAGCAACCACCGGCCGAACCTATCAGCAGTACTCCTACAGGAAAGATATGACCGCTTAGGACCCGTAGCCTATGCCTCACGAATTTTGGATCCCGTAGAGCAAGGATTTACAGCCTGCGAACAGCACTTGCTTGCAGGCTTTTGGGCAGTACAGTATTTTGCATACATCACAAGACTTAACCCAGTAACGACTTTAACCGAGCACACCCCAACGCAGCTATTGTTAGATGGTAGGTTAATGTACGGTTCAGTCAGCCAGATCAGAGCAACTCGCTGGACACTGTTGTTACAAGGAAGGGCCATTACAGTCAAACGTACAAACACCCACACATTTCCAGCAGATAACTTTCAGTATGCAGGAATCCCACTTGAGTGCCAGATCATAGCAGCCCAACACCACACAGGACCCTTTATTCCAAAGTCACTGCACACACGAGCAAGCAGTAAAACACAGAATCCACAAACCACAGACAACGCCTTAAAGATTTATGTAGACGGCTCCTCCACAATTGAAAAAGGAAAGAGAATAACAGGTTGTGGCATTTATGTAGAAGGCGCACAGGGACGTGCATTGGAAGAAATCTCTCCAAAATTGCCAGGCCACCTAGGATCGCAAGCAGCCGAATTAGCAGCTATAGCATATGTAGTGCAACACCCAGATTCTTTCCCGACCCCCGCAGACATACGTTCAGACAGTTTATATGTATGCAATAGTTTGACAGAATTCCTGCCCCTGTGGGAATCACAAGGATTCGTATCCGCTGATGGTAAACCCCTACCCTCAGCCCCATTGTTGAAGCATATTTTTAGAACAGTAAAAGACCGCACATATGTTATAATCAAAGTGAGAAGCCATCATCGTTCCTCCCCACCCGGTAATGTAAAGACAAGGCAGGATTACGCCACGGTCACTTTTGGCAACCCCCCGAAAATGAACCGGTACACGCAGTCCAGGTTTCTCAGACCAATATCAAGGAACTATCCCAGGCCCAAAAAGGCAGACGACATTCTCAAACAAGTTTTAGACGGTAACTTCCCAGCCCCCTACGACAAATTCAAGGACTCACTGATGGTACAGGACGGTATAGTTTTGAGAAATGGAATTTATGTGGTCTCCACCCAGGACAGAAACCAGATAATTTGCCAGTTTCATGATGGACAATGACATCAGGGGACAGACAATACCATTGCCGATTTAAAACCTTTGTGTTGGTGGCCCGATTTAAAAGCAGATGTAACACATTATGTTGAGAATTGTTTAATCTGTGCACAGAACAATCCTGAAAGGTACTCCAAGAAAGGACAATTGAGACATGCAGACCTGTTAATGGCCCTTGGACAAATTTACAACTCGACTACATTAGCCCCCTCCCCCTTGCAGGAATGGTTTCAAATACGTATTAGTGGTAATCGACACCTTTACAAAATGGGTAGAAGCATTTCCCTCACGGACAAACACTGCAAAGGCAACAGCTAAGATTTTGACCCAACATATATTTACAAGCTGGGGACTCCCCCGCAGCATTGAATCAGACCAAGGTTCCCATTTCACTGGCAGAGTCATGCAAAATATCCTAACAATATTTGGAATCAAACAAAAATTTCACATCGTGTATCACCCCCAATTCAGCGGCATTGTTGAACGAATGAACCGCACTTTAAAAGCAACCATCAGAAAAATAGTGTAACAAAATAACACCACATGGGACACAATTCTCCCATTCGCCCTTATGATTATTCGGAACACAGTATCCAGTTCCACAGGTTTCAGCCCCCACACTCTCATGACCGGATGGCCAATGAAGGGAATTGAATATGTATTAGGTCTCGATTTGGCAAGCCCCACAGTCACCGCCGTCACCCATGAAAAAGCGGTCCAACAAGTCACAGACAATATTAAAGCAGCACAGCTCGCTGCAGCTGCCCGACTAGGTGCTAGGAAAAAGCAGAGTAATGCCTGCTTTGATAAAACAGTCCACCCCGTAGAGTATACAGTCGGTCAGCAAGTAATGGTTTCCTTTTACAATCCCAGTTCTTTCCACTCCCCCAAATTTGCAGGACCCTACTCCATTTTGGACAAAGTCAGTCCCTCTGCGTACAAGATAATGTATCCCAATGGTAAAACTGGTTGGTTCCACATCAACCAGCTCAAAGTCTATGGAAACCAATGTAACCACTCCCACCACATCTCCCTAGCAAAAGCAGACGATTCCGCCCCGCCCATCGACAACCTAGTCCAACCCTCCCCCAGCCCTGACAGCACATCCATGCCCACAAACTGACATTGTCTCTGTCCACAGGTACGCCCTTCCACCTAGAGCTTGACTCCGATGACAGCGCCAGCCTCCTCAAATTGACCACAATCACTGACCACTGGTACAACCTCCCCAGCCCCAGTCACTCCAGCCCTGGTACCATGACCAAGACATGTTTGGCCCCCTATACCCCCTTCCACAGCCAAACCAAGAGCCACCGCTACTGCCCGACAACAGTAACATGCCCTTCACTGCCACCGCCCCTACGCCTCATGACAAATGAACCCCTTTTTGGCACCGCAACAACTCTTGTAGACTGGTTAGACATGACAATTCGGATTCCACGACGGCCCACGCGGCCACGGCACAAAACCGGCAGACACGAGTCTGGCAACCGGGTGATAGCGATGATTCAGATTCTGACTCTTGTATTGGTAATCCTTTTGCAACGCTTTTTGATACAGAACCCTGAGCTGTCCAGATGATGAGAAAAAGACGCTGGATAAGAATTACGATGTCCTACTTTCTGATGGAGCCTGCCCGCCTTTTTATTTTTCTTCTTTCTTTCTTCTTGTTACATGGTTTTAATTAATGTCGGCCTCCCACCCAATTTCTTGATACAGTCATAGTTAATTTTCCGACGCTATTTACTGACCAATGGCTGTTAAAGGAACAATTGTTGGATCTCACATGTGTTACAAATTCTTTCCGCTCATTTAGGTCACGCAGGTAGGGAATAATGGCACTAATCCCCGCCCTGCCTGAGGACCCCAAATGCATCTGATCAGTTAAGCTCGGGTAGTGGAGCAACGGCACTGGTCACCACCCTACCCTGGAATCCCACCCATTCTTGCCCTGCTACGGCCCACACGCACCTCATGTTCCCGTCACTTTGATACTCTGGAATGGTTCCCTACACTTTGCGCTGTCTGGGGCAGATCTTCGTTTTCCCTTCTCTGCTCTTTCTTTGCGGTTTCAAGAATGCCCTTTGCCACATTCTGTACACTCATTCCTTTACCTTCCGTGACCCTCTGGTCGTTCCCAACCTGCTATTTACACATTTGACACACTTGGTTGCCACATATGAAATATGCTGCTACACGCGAACTACCTCTGGACCCTGGGACGACAAAACTCTATAAAACTGCCTGCCCTAAAATTCGGCTAGTTAAGATGAGCCTCAGCCATCATTGGTTGCAGTAAAGGAAAGGCTGGACGGAGAAATTGTCTGCCCACTCCCCGCATCAACCACCAGTTGCGCGAATCGCTGCACTTACAAAGAAATTTTTTTTGGCAATGCCTTGTCTCTCAAAATGTTATTTCAAAACAAAATTGAGGGAGTCACACATGGTGACGATTCTAATGAATTGAATCTAATTGAAGCTAAGGAGAGAAAGACAAATAAATGAGATAATAACAAATATTATGCTTGCACCCCCAGGAATATATGGAAAATGGAAGACAGAAGACAAGACGAAGAGAGGACTGATGATTTACATTGTGATCATCGCTGGACTCCTACAACTGCACGCGTTATACGCCTCTGTTCCACACACCAGCCCCGAACACCACCACACAACATGACACCCCTAGCCCGGACACCACACCACACATAGAGATAGACACTGAAACACCCACTTGGTGCGAAAACATTACCAAATGGTACCCCCTTTCATACACAGTAGAGGCCCTTCTGGTAATTGCAATAATCTGCAGTGTCATCCAGACACTTAGGCTCCGCAAATGGTGGAAAAGAGCCTCCTGCTCCCCGATATATATACTCCGAGCCCCCTTCTTTGGAATTCATCCAACTCAACAAACACTGCAATCACTGATAAAAATAAAGACCGTATACCTCTCTATCTTTGATGGATTAAGTAGAAATGTGATGCTGCTGTTTTGAAATCTTGTATTGTACATAAGTACTTTTTGGTATTTGCCAGCAGCATGAGAGTAGCTTTGATAGTGTTAGTTAGATATTCAATTGTGCGGAACAGTGAAATGTTTTATAGTCACCCGTTAGAAAATATGAATGGATGATGTGTTAATAAAAATGTTAGGTGAATGCTCCAAAAACATAGGACAGAGTCGTGTAGAATCTATCCTTGACCAAGGGTAACCGGTACACCAGGGATGGATAAGGAATCAACAGTGTGATCCACCACGCTTCACGTTCAAGATTAAAAGGACAGGATATAGCCATCTCAGGTGGCCACCTGCAAAGGACTATGGGAATTATGGCCAACCCTGGACTCAGACAGACTCAGAGTTTGTGTGTGTATTTGCAACCCAGATAGCTAGACGCAATCAAAACCCCCGCTCGTTTGCATTCTAATCGCCCATTTACCCAGAACAAAAGAACTGTACTCAGGTAACCGATACAGATACAGACTAATCGGCGCCACTCCCTTTACTCAGGGAGCCCAAACAGCCAAGGTCAATGACCGCTAAGGACACGCCCAGCCATCAAGGCACCCGCCCCTTTATTGGCCAAAATTGAAGGCAGTGATCGAAGCCTGTCGAATTATTGGGTCCAAGTTAAGGACCGCCTCAAAGAGCGTGAAATCCCAGAGGGATAAGAAGAGACACAGCCATGTGCTCGGTCTCTCTTGGATCCGGCCTATGCCAACCCAAGTGCAGAATAATGACCAGACAGACAGGTTCAAGACCAACAATCGCTACCAGACGGATGAGCCCAGCAGAAACAGAGCCACTGCTTCCACCCAGCCACGCCAGACAAAGGCCTTGTCCATCTGCATAGAGCCGGTTGCCCTGAAGTTAAGTACAGGTTATTGTAGTTGTTAGGTGTAGTTTAACTTGCAGTGTTTTGTGTTGCATGCTGAAGTAATCCTTGTGTGTAAATAAACCATCTTTGAACTTGAACTGACTAACTGGTTGTGTGGTCCTTTGATCGATATCCGGTAAAGCCTTGTGGTGGTATCATTTGATACCTGGCGACTCTAAAGAGCATCATTATTAATTGTCAACATTACTCATGTGCCGATTGGCAACATTATTGGTGAAGCTGGTGGGATAGTATTCCATTCATTAAATTAGCAACAGACCGTGTCTTTCTTTTGTACAGGGCGGCATGTCAAATATTAAACATAATGAGCTCTCATCTTTTCAAGATTGAAGTGTAATTATTACCAATTTCAGGGATCCGAAAGGCAACAAGAATGCATAGCATGGTAGCAGCAAGTGTCTGTGAGCATTTTAAATTAATTTCTTGCTAATTTGGAAAATCACCCCACATTGGTGCCAGAAGGAAAACCTGTGTGATTGTGTGAAAACAAAAAATGAAGTGTCAACTGGCAGAGCAATGAACGCACAGCACCCAAAATGAATTGGGAAGCTGCTGATTCCATAGTGGCATTTGTAAAGTTTATACGAGAGTATAGGTTCATATTCAGTAGTGTGCTAAAGAGGCACTATCAATGAATAGAGGGTTAGTCCTTCTGTGGGCAGGATATGTAGGATTAAACTTATTTAAAAGCTGGGATCTGACTGAAGAGGACAGCAAAAACCTTAATTTTCATAAATTCAGCACCCATCTCCTCGCAAATTCGAACCACCGGATCTGCTAGTACGAATCAGTCAGGGATTAGGCAAGCCTATTGATAACTTTGTCGTAAGATTTAAAAATGCAACAAGAAAATGTAAATCGTCAAAATGGCTGGGACCATTCACATGGTGTTAAAATAAATCATTGGCTACAAGATGTGACCATTGACAACATACAACACAGCTGTTGGATGGTACAAATTCCTGCGTCCAGCTTTTGGTCTTAAAGTAAGCCAGGATGGTTCCAACAGAAAGTAGGGGAAACATACAAAGGATGGAAAGGAGCAGTTGGTACAATAGGTGATATTCAGATATACAGTGTAGATGATAAAGTCCATGAATGCTATGTACAAGAAGCCCTGAAAAGAACCTGGAAATCTGGTATCAAGTTACATACAGACAAATGTATTGTGCAAGTGACAGAAAGCCTATTGCCCCGAATGGTATTCAGCCCTGATATTCCATCAAGCCACGCCCTGAAGGAATCATGGCTATGGTTTGAGAAGTTTGAGAAGTTTCCTTGACTCACAATCATAGAAAATAAGAGCAGGAGGAGACCATTCGGCCCTTCAAGCCTGCTCTGCCATTCACGGTGATCATGGCTGATTATTCAACTCAATAACCTGATCCCACTTTTCCCCCATATCATTTGATCCCCTTCACCCCAAGTGCTCTATCTAACACAATGTTTTGGCCTCAATTGCTTTCTTTGGTTGTGAATTCCACAGGTTGACCACTCTCTGAGTGAAGAAATGTCTTCTCATCTCAATCATAAATGGTTTACCCCGTATCCTCAGACTGTGACCCATGGTTCTGGATACGCCCAACATCAGGAACATCCTTCCTGCATCTACCCTGTCTAGTCCAGTTAGAATTTTATAGGTTTCTATGAGATCTCCCCTCATTCTTCTGAACTCCAGCGAATATAATCCTAACCGATTCAATCTCTCCTCATACGTCAGTCTGCCATCCCAGGAATCAATCAGAAACAGGAAAGTGTTACTGGAAGATAAGGTTGCATGAGGATCCAGAAGGTTGTACAGCAGGATCCACAGCACTTCCAGTTGTCCAACAGGTTTGATGTTCTTCCAGCTTGTGTGAGTGAAAACAGGTTCTTCAGCGAGGAAGAGTAAACTGACGACAACACCAAAGACATCTCTGACATTTTAAGGGCACAGGCAAGGCCTAGGGAGGCTAACCTGCCCTCAACTCAAGTGAGGCCATTAAGTGGTCAATTAACGGCTAACATATGGCACATCAGGTGATCCCTGCCTTGCTGGTCTCTCTGTCCCATGCTCACCCACATACCACTGGGCCTTCCCTTCAGCCCTGCTTTGAGACACCACCCTTACCTTGTTGGTGCTCCTGGTGCACTGAGAATTTGGGTACTGCCTGCAGTCTCTGCAGTGGCCACTGCTCCGGCCGATGATGCTTGGTCCTGTGTAATGGTCTCATAGTTAGGGGGTGGGATTCTACCTTTTGGGGACTAAGTTCCCACACCAGCGGGAGAACCGGCGCCAACCACTCCAGAAAAGCCACTAGGAAAGAGGATAATCAGCAATGGATATCTAAGGATATAAAGGATGGTATCAAATTGAAAGAAAATGCATACAAAGTGGCAAATATTAGTGGGAAACTCGAGGATTGGGAAATCTTTAAAGGTCAACAGAAAGCCATGAAAAAAGCAATAAAGAGGTAAGGTAGATTATGAATATAAAAACAGATGGCAAATGTTTCTACAAATATATAAAACATAAAAGAGTAGCTAAGGTAAACATTGGTCCTTTAGAGGATGAGAAGGGGGATTCAATAATGGGAAATGAAGAAATGGCTGAGGCATTGAACAGGTATTTTGTGTTGGTCTTCACAGTGAAAGACACAAATAACCTGCCAAAAATTGTTGGCAAGGAGGCTATGGCAGGTGAGGAGTTAGAAACGATCATTATCACTAAGGAGGTAGTGTTGGGCAAGCTAATGGGGCTAAAGGTGGACAAGTCTCCTGGCCCTGATGGAATGCATCCCAGGGTGCTAAAAGAGGTGGCGGGGGAAATAGCAAATGCGCTCGTGGTAATTTACCATAATTCGCTGGACCCTGGGGCAGTTCCAGCAGATTGGAAAACAGAAATGTAACACCACTGTGTAAAAAAGGAGGTAGATTAAAGGCAGGTAACTCTCGGCCAGTTAGTTTAACTTCTGTAGTGGGGAAAATGCTTGAAACTGTCGTTAAGGAAGAAATAGTGAGACATCTGGATAGACATTGACTCACTGAGCAGACACAGCATGGGTTCATGAAAGGCAGGTCATGTTTGACTAATTTACTGGAATTCTTTGAGGACATTATGAGCACAGTGGACAACGGGAAGCCGATGGATGTGGTGTATCTGGATTTCCAGAAGGCATTCGACAACGTGCCGCACAAAAGGCTGCTGCATAAGATAATGGTGCATGGTATTACCGGTAATGTATTAGCATGGATAGCGGATTGGTTAACAGACAGAAAGCAAAGAGTGGGGATAAATGGGTGTTTTTCTGGTTGGCAATCAGTGACTCGTGGTGTGCCTCAGAGATCAGTGTTGGGTTCGTAATTGTTCACAATTTACATAGATGATCTGGAGTTGGGGACCAAGTGTAATGTGTCAAAGTTTGCAGATGAGTGGTAGAAGCAAGTGTGCAGAGCACACTGAAAGTCTGCAGAAGGATATAGATATTTAAGTGAGTGGGCAAGGGTCTGGCAGATGGATTACAATATTGATAAATGTGAGGTCATCCATTTTTGTTGGAATAACAGCAAAATGGACTATTATTAATGGTAAAAAATTGCATGCTACTGTGCAGAAGGACCTGGGTGTCATTGTGTATGAATCACAAAAGACTGGTTTGCAGGTACAGCAAGTAATTAAGAAGGCAAATGAAATTTTGTCCTTCTTTGCGAGAGGGATGGAGTTTTAAAGTAGGGAGGTTATGCTGCAGCTGTATAGGGTGCTGGTGAGGCCACACCTGGAGTACTGTGCCCAGTTTTGGTCTCCTTATTTGAGAAATATCTATTGGCACTAGATTGTATGCAGAGGAGATTCACTAGGTTGAGTCCAGAGTTGAGAGGATTGCTTATGAGGCGAGATTAAGTAGACCGGGACTATGCTCATTGGAATTTAGAAGAATGAGCGTGGCTCTTACAGAAACATAAAATTAGGAAGGGAATAGATAGGATAAAAGCAGGGAGGTTGTTTCCACTGGCGGGTGAAACTAGAACAAGGATCATAGCTTCAAAATAAGGGGGAGCAGATTTAGGACTGAGATGAGGAGGAACTTCCTTTCCCAAAGGTTTGTGAACCTGTGGAATTCCCTGCCCAGTGAAGCAGTTGAGGCTACCTCATTAAATGTTTTAAGGCAAAGGTAGATCAAGTTTTGAACAGTAAAGGAATAAAGGCTATGGTGAGTACATAGAACATTACAGCGTAGTACAGGCCCTTCGGCCCTTGATGTTGCGCCGACCTGTGAAACCACTCTAAAGCCCATCTACATTATTCCCTTATCGTCCATATGTCTATCCAATGACCATTTGAATGCCCTTAGTGTTGGGAGTCCACTACTGTTGCAGGCAGGGCATTCCACGCCCTTACTACTCTCTGAGTAAAGAACCTACCTCTGACATCTGTCCTCTATCTATCACCCCTCAATTTAAAGCTATGTCCCCTCGTGCTAGACATCACCATCCTAGGAAAAAGGCTCTCACTGTCCACCCTATCTAATCCTCTGATCATCT
This sequence comes from Scyliorhinus torazame, assembly GCF_047496885.1. Taxonomy (NCBI): domain Eukaryota; kingdom Metazoa; phylum Chordata; class Chondrichthyes; order Carcharhiniformes; family Scyliorhinidae; genus Scyliorhinus; species Scyliorhinus torazame. The sequence goes on along the minus strand of NC_092712.1, from coordinate 69,308,779 downwards.
TGTATGCCTCAATTAAGTCAGTTGGGTAAATGGAGCTGAGCCCACCAAAAGATCAGCCATGATCTGATTGAATGGAGGAGCAGGCCCGAGGGGCCAGATGGCCTACTCCTGCTCCTAGTTCTTATGTTCTTAAGTTCTCACAACCGAGCTGCCAACCTAGGAGCTCTGGTATCTCTCTGAGGTGAGATTTCTTCCTGAGTGAGGGAGTGAAGTCTTGTCTCCTGTCTCCAGCTAATTAATGCAAAATGGTACAGGGCTGCTGATATCAACGGGGATGCATTCCCCATTCCTGTTATCGCCCGACCATCTGAAAAATGCTGTCCATCATGTCGATGCTGACTCTTTGAAAGAGTTTGCGCTGAGTGTTGTTTTTTTGTATCAGAGTTTGGTGGAGTTTGGTGAAAAAGGGAGTTAAGTAAAAAAGGGAGGAGCGAAGACAGCCGGACCTGCGAGGAGCGCCTCTACTTGGGCAGTGGGCTGAGTTAGAAAAGCAATCCAGGAGTTGCGTCACAGGAAAATGGTAAAATAATTGGCTGGTAAATAACTTCTAATTTGCATAACCTATTATAAATTGCTTTCAGATTAAAGGTAAAAAGGATAAATATTTCAGAGTTAAAAAAAATAAAAACCTGTTGGAAATCTAAAAAAAAACAAATTAAAAACAGATTAAATAAAATAGAGATGCAAGGCCAGACAATGAGTTGTACCTGCATGGGAGCTGATGGACTCCATTGTGGTTCCCGATGAACAAGTCTGCAGCAAGTGTTTGTTGCTCGAGGAACTTTGAATCAGAGTTGATGATCTGGAGTGTGAGCTTCGAACGCTGCGACACATCAGGGAGGAGGAAAGGTACCTGGACACTGTGTTTCAGGAGACAGTCACACCCCTTCGATTAACAACCTTGAATTTGGCCAGTGGTCAGGGGAAGGAAGGTCTGACTATGAGTGAAATAGGTAGAGGGGCCTAAGAGGAAGGGTTGCAAGAGCCTGAGTATTGTCCTTGTCCAACAGTTTTGAAATTCATGCTCCCTGTGTGGTTGAGAGCGGGGACTGTGAGGAGTTTGAGCAAACAGACCAGAGCACCATGGTACAGGGATGCAGTCAAACTGGGGAGCAAAGAGAAATATAGTCATAATCAGGGATAGTATAGTTAGGGATATAGACATTGTTCTCTGTGACCAGGATTGAGAGTCTCAAAGGTTGTGTTACATACCTGCTGCCAGGGTTCGGGTCAACATGGTAGCATAGTGGTTAGCACAGTTGCTTCACAGCTCTAGGGTCCCAGGTTCGATTCCTGCTGGGTCACTGTCTGTGTTGGGTCTGCACGTTCTCCCCGTGTCTGCGTGGATTTCCTTCAGGTGCTCCGGTTTCCTCCCACAGTCAAAAGATGTGCAGGCTAGGTGGATTGGTCACGTTAAATTTCCCTTAGTGCCCAAAAAGGTTAGGTGGGGTTACTGGGTTACGGGGATAGGGTGGGCGTGTGGGGTTTTCTTTCCAAGTGTCGGTGCAGACTCGATGGGCTGAATGGCCTCCTTCTGCACTGTAAATTCTATGACTATGTGTATCTCATCTGGGCTGCAGAGTAACTTGGAGGGGGGGGGGGGGGTAAAGATCCAGTCTTCATGGTCCATGACATCAGTAGTACAAGGATAGAGGTTCTCCTGAAGCAATATGAGCAACTAGCGGCTAAATTCAAAAATCAGAACCTGAGCTACTACCACAGCTACAAGCCGATTGGTGCAGACTCAATAAGATTAAACAGGTAAATGCATGGCTCAAAGATTGATGTGGGAGAAATGGATTTGAATTCATGGGACATTGGCATCAGAATTGGGGAAGGAGGGAACTGGTCTGTTGGCATGATCTTCACCTGAATCATGCTGGTACCAGAGTCCTGGGCCAAAGTAAATAGTGGGGGTGTTCAGTTGCATGGAAAATTAGAAAATCAAAGTTAAAGGAGAAGGTCGGAGACAGGTTCGAGATGAGGTGGATTGTTACCAGAAAACAAAAGCAAGAGAGAGAACGTGTGAATATCATGCCAAGAAATTAGACAAGAGTAGGAAAATCTGATAACAGAACAAACTTGAAGGCTTTGGGCTGGATTCTCCGCAGCCTCGTGACAAAATTGCGTTTGGCGCGGGGGCGGAGATTCAACATTCATGCCGAAGTCGGGCCCGGCGCCGCGCCATTGATTCTCCGGGACCCGAGAATCGGCCTTTTTGCGAATTACTCCGCGAGGCTGGGGGGCCCATTGCCCGAGGCCCGCCAGCGATTCTCCGCTCCCAGCCAGCCGAGCTCCCGACGGCGTGCTTCTAGCCACCTATTGCCGTTCGGGAACCGAGCATGGCCACGCGAGGTGGGGGGATCGGGCACCGAGCGGGGGGGGGGGGGGGGGGTCCTTATGGGCGGCTGGGGGACATATCGGGCCGGTCCGATGCAAGGGCCCGCGGCCAATCGGAGGGGCCTACATTTCGGAGCTGCCTCCGCGGTCCCAGTCCACACATGCGTTCGGCGTGGCCGCTGGAGGCCGCCACCATACGCATGTGCGGACTCAAAACCGGAAGTGTGGGGGCCCGTATCCACAGCTAAACCTGCATGATTTACTCCGGGTCCCTGCTAGCCCCTTGAAGGTAAGTGAATCGGTTCATCTTTTTTTAAGGAAACACGGGAGTGCAGCATTTTTAGGCCGGCGCGGGGACATAGCCCCATTTTTGGAGAATTCAGCCCTTTGTATCTGAATTCATGAAGCATTTGTATCAATATTAATGAGTTAACAATGCAAATAGAGACAACAAGGTGTGATTTTGTGGCGATTACTGAGATATTATTACAAGGAGTCCAGGTGCAGGCGTTCAATATCCAAGGGTACTCAGTATTTCAGAAGGAGAAACGGAAAGGAAAAAGAAATAGTGTAGCATTGCTAGTAAAGGAAAGGATCAGTGTTGTAGTGAGAAATGATATAGACACTGCAGATCAAGACATGGAATCAGTCTGGGTAGAAATCAGAAATAGCAAAGGAATGAAGTCCCTGGTGGGAGTAGCCAAGTGGATAACGGGAATCCTATAGATGTAGTATATCTGGACTTAGAGAAGGCATTTGATAAGGTGCCACACAAAAGGTTCGCACATAAGGTAAGCTCACAGGTGATTAGGGGTGGTTTATTAGCTTGGATAGAAAGACGGGGATGATTGTCCAGCGGGGAAGAGCCCCAGAAAGCTCCATGATGGGGTCTGTGGGCCGTCCGGCTGCAGCTCTGAATAACAGCCCTTTAATGATGGTGCTATGATCTCTATGGAGGTGATTGCCGTCTCTATCAATCCTGTCCCGCCAGAGTGACGGCGTAAACCACGCCCACTCACATCAGCCGGCAAAGAGTCCAAAGATTTGAAGAGAAAGCTGGTGTGTGTAATTTTAGTTATATGCCTGTTTTCAGTCTGAGCGTGACAATCATAGAATTCATAGAATTTACAGTGCAGAAGGAGGCCACCCGGCCCATCGAGTCTGCACCGGCTCCTGGAAAGAGCACCCTACCCAAGGTCAACACCTCCATCCTATCCCCACAACCCAGCAACCCCACCCAACACAAAGGGCAATTTTGGACACTAAGGGCAATTTTGGACACTAAGGCCAATCCACCTAACCTGCACATCTTTGGACTGTGGGAGGAAACCAGAGCACCCGAAGGAAACCCACGCACACACGGGGAGGATGTGCAGACTCCGCACAGACAGCGACCCAAGCCGGAATCGAACCTGGGACCCTGGAGCTGTGAAGCAATTGTCCTATCCACAATGCTACCGTGCTGCAGGGGTTAACAAGGAGATGACAATTTGCCATATATTGGGTAAGAATCCACCCTATATTTCAGGCCATAACAACATGCGGGTTAAAAAGAAAAACATTCCGCACCTTCCCCCTGATTCTTTTGCTGGATGCTCCGAAATCATGTCATCTCCTTGTTAACTCCTGCAGCGGAAGCTGTTTCTCCCCATTCACTCTTTCGAAACCCCTCAGAGTTCTGAGTGCCATTTTAAACTTAATGATAATAATCTTTATTGTCACAAGTTGGCTTACATTAACACTGCAAATGAAGTTACTGTGAAAAAACCCCAGTCTCCACATTCCGGCGCCTGTTCAGGTACACAGAGGGAGAACTCAGAATGTCCAAATTACCTAACAGCACGTCTTTCAGGACTTGTGGGAGGAAACCGGAGCACCCGGCGGAAACCCACACAGTCACGGGGAGAACATGCAGACTCCGCACAGACAGTGACCTAAGCCGGGAATCAAATTTGGGACCCTGGATCTGTGAAGCAACAGTGCTATCGTGCTCACTCTCCGCTGGAAGGAGAAGAATCAATCCCAGCATTTCAATTCTCTCCACACTAAGATACCAGAATAGTTTTTTTCTCTTTCCATCAAATAATTTTCTTATTAAAATAAACAACTGTATCCAAACTTTCTTGTTCCAAGATCACACACAACTCCTGTTGTCACCAGCATTCAGCCAGTCGCCATGAGGTCCCTGCTCCCTGAACGTATAGACTCCATGAAAAAGGAACATGAAAATATACCTGTGAGTGAATTCATAGCCAAAATTTCATCCGAGACCTCAGATCACATTGATAAACTCTTTGAGCCTTGCTACCGTGGTAAAATTCTGATCTATATTCCTTTCTGACAGGGGATAAAAGTCTCATACGATTGATGGCGCGGTCTGTGCAATCTAAGGTACAACTGGTAGGAACATTCTTACTCGCCTGATAACTCAATTGTGTTCATGAGCATCCGTTTTAGATACAGAACCTATTGCTTCAAAATTAATGTGAACACATAAATCTGCAGTCTTTCTCCAATAATTCCCAGTTTTCTTTCAATTTGTCAGTGCTTATGTATTTTTTACATTCCCACAATTTCCTTTATTGGTCAAAATTGCATTTATTTTCGGTAAAATGGATGATATTTCAACTAAGTACCATAAGACCATAAGACATAGGAACAGAATTAGGCCACTTGGCGCATCGAGTCTGCTTCGCCATTCAATCATGGCTGATATTGTTCTCATCCCCATTCTCCTGCCTTCTCCCCATAGCCCCTGATCCCCTTATTAATCAAGAACCTATCTATCTCTGTCTTAAAGACACTCAGTGATTTGGCCTCCACAGTCATCTGCGGCAAATAATTCCATAGATTTCACCACATTCTGGCTGAAGAAATTCCTCCTCATCTCTGTTTTTCAGGATCGTCCCTTTAGTCTGAGATGGTGGCCTCTGGTTCTAGTTTTTCCTACAAGTGGAAACATCCTCTCCACGTCCACTCTATCCAGGCCTCGCAGTATCCTGTAAGTTTCAATAAGATCCCCCTAATCCTTCTAAACACCAACGAGTACAGACCCAGAGTGCTCAACAGTTCCTCATATGACAAGTACGTGGTCAGTTTGGAATTTCTTTTATGAACCATAATGGATAGATAGGGAGAATATTGCTTTCAGATAAGCGTGGTGAGCGTATTGTACTAACCATTCACCATGGTATTACATTGTATCATGCTGTTGCCCATTTGGGCTCCACCTATGGACCATTGTACTGTACTACATGGAATGTATCATGTTGGTGCCCTTATGGGCTCCGCCCCTGGCTCCACCCCCTTGAGGGGAGGTATAAAGAGCAGCTGCCCTGTAGGCGGCACTCACTAGCAGAGCAGTCGCAGGCAGGCACTGTTCTAGTCGATTAAAGCCACTGTTCACTTCTACTCTCCGTCTTGCATGAATTGATGGTCGCATCAATCAGTATATAATTCCACAAGGCATGTGTGCAGGTTGTTATGCTTCAACCATAACCACCACCACTGTCCTTGAAAACCATTTATTTATTCCAATTAAATTATGTGTAGAGTCCATAATCAGGTTGTTTTTCATCTGACTGCAGAAAAGAATCATCAGAATTTAAAAAAACCCCAACAAAATAGGCCAGATAACCACGATGATAAAATGACGAGGGGTTGGGTTTGGATTTTATTATTCTTTTACTCTATGTGGGCATAGCTGGCAAGGCCAGCATTTATTGCCCATGCTTGATTGTCCTTGAGAAGGTGGTGGTGAGTCACCTTCTGGAACCGCTGCAGTCCGCGTGGGCGCACAGATCATACAAGTGGAATTAAAGTGGTTAATCCTCTTACTGTAAAATAAAATTGCCCTTTGAATAGCTTTTGCTCTTTCGGATGAATGCAATATTGGAGTTGATTTATTGTTACGAAGTGTAGTGTTTTATACAAAGAACAAAGAACAAAGAAATGTCCAGCACAGGAACAGGCCCTTCGGCCCTCCAAGCCCGTGCCGACCATACTGCCCGACTAAACTACAATCTTCTACACTTCCTGGGTCCGTATCCTTCTATTCCCATCCTATTCATATATTTGTCAAGATGCCCCTTAAATGTCCCTATCGTCCCTGCTTCCACTACCTCCTCCAGTAGTGAGTTCCAGGCACCCACTACCCTCTGCGTAAAAAACTTGCCTCGTACATCTACTCTAAACCTTGCCCCTCTCACCTTAAACCTATGCCCCCTAGTAATTGACCCCTCTACCCTGGGGAAAAGCCTCTGACTATCCACTCTGTCTATGCCCCTCATAATTTTGTATACCTCTATCAGGTCGCCCCTCAACCTCCTTCGTTCCAGTGAGAACAAACCGAGTTTAATCAATCGCTCCTCATAGCTTATGCCCTCCATACCAGGCAACATTCTGGTAAATCTCTTCTGCACCCTCTCTAAAGCCTCCACATCCTTCTGGTAGTGTGGCGACCAGAATTGAACACTATACTCCAAGTGTGGCCTAACTAAGGTTCTATACAGCTGCAACATGACTTGCCAATTCTTATACTCAATGCCCCGGCCAATGAAGGCAAGCATGCCGTATGCCTTCTTGACTACCTTCTCCACCTGTGTTGCCCCTTTCAATGACCTGTGGACCTGTACTCCTAGATCTCTTTGACTTTCAATACTCTTGAGGGTTCTACCATTCACTGTATATTCCCTACCTGCATTAGCCCTTCCAAAATGCATTACCTCACATTTGTCCGGATTAAACTCCATCTGCCATCTCTCCGCCCAAGTCTCCAGACAATCTAAATCCTGCTGTATCCTCAGACAGTCCTCATCGCTATCCGCAATTCCACCAACCTTTGTGTCGTCTGCAAACTTATGTCGTATGTTAGCTGCAAAACTGGCTGACCCAGGGAAACAGTTACTGCCATGACATCCTTGGCTGACGAAAGGTTGAAAACGTTTTGTATAAAATTATCCTACATCTTCAGAGTACAAAACACAGTAGTTGTCAAAAATAAATCCAAGGGGGAAATGAGGTGTCATTGTTTTTTTTTTACACAGTGGGTTCTTCAGATCTAAGGCACGATCCTCCGGCCACACTGCGCCGGAAAAGCAGCTCACCGCGGCACAGCGTGGCCATTGAAAGTCCGCTCCCGGGATCTACCCAGCTTGCAATGCCTCGCGAGATTCAACACATTCTCCAGAGACAATGTAAGGCGAGTCCCGCCCACAATGGGCAGGATCACTTTTTGGCAAGTCTGCATATTAGAGCGAGACAGCTAGCCTCACTCTAATGTGCAGATTCGCAAGGGACCTGAGGCTTTGGAATTCAATCCATTTGCCTCAGAGACCTCGGTTGAGCGCCGTTTGGTACTGATCCCCACAAATGTGGAGCAGATGGTACGCACTTGTGGGGTTCTCCAAGGGGATCGGAGGCCTCCAGCTGCATGCCCTTTGGGCAGGGTGGTGCCCTAGCACTGCTGGTGTCACCTGGGTACCCTGGCAGTGCTGAGCTGGCACCTAGCAGAGGCACAGTCAAGCTGGCACTGCGAAGGTGCCATACTGGCATTTTCTGCGTGCGTGATTGGGCTGGGGTTGCCCGGCATGGTTGTTGGGAGGTGTGAGGGTAAGGCCGCCAGTGGACCCTCCCATATTGTGTTCGGGCTGGGGGGGGGGGGGGGGGGGGGGGGGGGGGGAGGTCAGGGATTCTTTTCGGGGCCTTGAAAATTGGGACACCATTTAAAAATGGCGTCCTGATCTCATAGAATCATAGAATTTACAGTGCAGAAGGAGGCCATTCGGCCCATCGAGTCTGCACCGGCTCTTGGAAAGAGCACCCTACCCAAGGTCAACACCGCCACCCTATCCCCATACCCAATAACCCCACCCAACACTAAGGGCAATTTTGGACACTAAGGGCAATTTATCATGGCCAATCCACCTAATCTGCACATCTTTGGACTGTGGGAGGAAACCGGAGCACCCGGAGGAAACCCACGCACACACAGGGAGGATGTGCAGACTCCGCACAGACAGTGACCCAAGCCGTAATCGAACCTGGGACCCTGGAGCTGTGAAGCAATTGTGCTATCCACAAGGCTACCGTGCTGCCCATCTCTTGCGACAATGGGGAGTTACAGCGAGCGAAGCTCCCCATTGTGAAAAACAGGACCATGTGCGGTCTCAGCTGCGCGTGCCCCGTTCAGGTTCCTTATTCAAAGCGAGTCGCCTGGAATAGTCATGTATTTCTCGGTACTCCAAGTGCTCGCTTGGGGACTTTGCTCCCTTTTAGGAAGATCGCGCCCCCAAACTAACTGCTTGAAAAGAGGTAACAAGAAGATTCAATAGTAACTTTCAAAGGGGAATTGGATAGAACTTAAAAAGGGGAAATCAGAAAGGTTATGGGAAAAAGCAGGGGAATTAAGATCATTTGGATGGTTCTTTCAATGAAGCACACAGGACGAATGTCTCTCTTGTGTGTCACATGTTGTTTCCCTTGTTTCCAGGGAGCAGTCTCGGAGGTTGGCGTGGTGAGTATAAAATAACTTACCTTGGGAGTTTGCGGCCTTGTTTCCAGGGAGCAGTCTCGGAGGGTGGAGCGGTGAGTATAAAGTATACACAGTTAGGGAAGTAAACACGTGACTAAATGAGTGGTGTGGGATGGAGGGGTTTCATTTCATGGTGCATTGGCATTAGTATTGGAACAGGAGCATCCAGGAGGGCTTCTTAAAACAATATGTAGACAGTCCAACTAGGGAAGGGGCGGTACTGGACCTGGTATTGGGGAATGAGCCCGGCCAGGTGGTAGATGTTTCAGTAGGGGAGCATTTCGGTAACAATGACCACAATTCAGTAAGTTTTAAAGTACTGGTGGACAAGGATAAGAGTGGTCCTAGGATGAAGGTGCTAAATTGGGGGAAGGCTAATTATAACAATATTAGGTGGGAACTGAAGAACATAGATTGGGGGCGGATGTTTGAGGGCAAATCAACATCTGACATGTGGGAGGCTTTCAAGTGTCAGTTGAAAGGAATTCAGGACCGGCATGTTCCTGTGAGGAAGAAGGATAAATACGGCAATTTTCGCGAACCTTGGATAACGAGAGATATTGTAGGCCTCGTCAAAAAGAAAAAGGAGGCATTTGTCAGGGCTAAAAGGCTGGGAACAGACGAAGCCTGCGTGGAATATAAGGAAAGTAGGAAGGAACTTAAGCAAGGAGTCAGGAGGGCTAGAAGGAGTCACGAAAAGTCATTGGCAACTAGGGTTAAGGAAAATCCCAAGGCTTTTTACACGTACATAAAAAGCAAGAGGGTAGCCAGGGAAAGGGTTGGCCCACTGAAGGATAGGCAAGGGAATTAAGTGTGGAGCCAGAGGAAATGGGCGAGGTACTAAATGAATACTTTGCATCAGTATTCACCAAAGAGAAGAAATTGGTAGATGTTGAGTCTGGAGAAGGGTGTGTAGATAGCCTGGGTCACATTGAGATCCAAAAAGACGAGGTGTTGGGTGTCTTAAAAAATACTAAGGTAGATAAGTCCCCAGGGCCTGATGGGATCTACCCCAGAATACTGAAGGAGGCTGGAGAGGAAATTGCTGAGGCCTTGACAGAAATCTTTGGATCCTCACTGTCTTCAGGGGATGTCCCGGAGGACTGGCGAATAGCCAATGTTGTTCCTCTGTTTAAGAAGGGTAGCAAGGATAATCCAGGGAACTACAGGCCGGTGAGCCTTACTTCAGTGGTAGGGAAATTACTGGAGAGAATTCTTCGAGACAGGATCTACTCCCATTTGGAAGCAAATGGACGTATTAGTGAGAGGTAGCATGGTTTTGTGAAGGGGAGGTCGTGTCTCACTAACTTGATAGAGTTTTTCGAGGAGGTCACTAAGATGATTGATGCAGGTAGGGAAGTGGATGTTGTCGATATGGACTTCAGTAAGGCCTTTGACAAGGTCCCTCATGGTAGACTAGTACAAAAGGTGAAGTCACACGGGATCAGGGATGAGCTGGCAAGGTGGATACAGAACTGGCTAGGTCATAGAAGGCAGAGAGTAGCAATGGAAGGATGCTTTTCTAATTGGAGGGCTGTGACCAGTGGTGTTCCACAGGGATCAGTGCTGGGACCTTTGCTCTTTGTAGTATATATAAATGATTTGGAGGAAAATGTAACTGGTCTGATTAGTAAGTTTGCAGACGACACAAAGGCTGGTGGAATTGCGGATAGCGATGAGGACTGTCAGAGGATACAGCAGGATTTAGATTGTTTGGAGACTTGGGCGGAGAGATGGCAGATGGAGTTTAATCCGGACAAATGTGAGGTAATGCATTTTGGAAGGTCTAATGCAGGTAGGGAATATACAGTGAATGGTAGAACCCTCAAGAGTATTGAAAGTCAAAGAGATCTAGGAGTACAGGTCCACAGGTCATTGAAAGGGGCAACACAGGTGGAGAAGGTAGTCAAGAAGGCATACGGCATGCTTGCCTTCATTGACCGGGGCATTGAGTACAAGAATTGGCAAGTCATGTTGCAGCTGTATAGAACCTTAGTTAGGCCACACTTGGAGTATAGTGTTCAATTCTGGTCGCCACACTACCAGAAGGATGTGGAGGCTTTAGAGAGGGTGCAGAAGAGATTTACCAGAATGTTGCCTGGTATGGAGGGCATTAGCTATGAGGAGCGGTTGAATAAACTCGGTTTGTTCTCACTGGAACGAAGGAGGTTGAGGGGAGACCTGATAGAGGTCTACAAAATTATGAGGGGCATAGACAGAGTGGATAGTCAGAGGCTTTTCCCCAGGGTAGAGGGGTCAATTACTAGGGGGCATAGGTTTAAGGTGAGGGTGGCAAGGTTTAGAGTAGATGTACGAGGCAAGTTTTTTACGCAGAGGGTAGTGGGTGCTTGGAACTTGCTACCGGAGGAGGTGGTGGAAGCAGGGACGATAGTGACATTTAAGGGGCATCTTGACAAATACATGAATAGGATGGGAATAGAGGGATACGGACCCAGGAAGTGTAGAAGATTGTAGTTTAGTCGGGCAGCATGGTCGGCACAGGCTTGGAGGGCCGAAGGGCCTGTTCCTGTGCTGTACATTTCTTTGTTCTTTGTCCTTTGTTGTTGGGACAGTCTTTACCTGAACCAATTTGGGATCAGCATTCTAGTGGAAAAGATAAATAGGGTGGTCTCAAGGACTTTAAATTAGCAAGTGGGGGAAGGGAAGGGTAACACTACGGGAAGTAAAATAGTTATTGGGGAGCAAAGTAGCAGGTTAGCACGTGGGGAGGTGGATTCAACTTCATCGAAAGTTATGAAAAAAGATAAAGGGAAGGAGAACTGATGAGATGTTATTAATGGAGGTACTGGATTCAAAAAGAAAGTATTAAAACTAACATACAGGCACTTCACCAGAATGCGCGTAGGATTCGAAACATGATAAATGAGTTGATGGCACAAATCATCACAAATAAGTGTGATTTAGCGGCCATTACAGAGACATGGTTGCAGGATGGTCAGGACTGGGAGTTAAATATCCAGCGGTATCAGACTCTTCGGAAGGACAGACAGGTAGATAAGGGAGGTGGTGTCGCTCTGATATTTAAGGATGACATCAGCGTGATAGTGAAAGATGATGGCCGGGATTCTCCCGGAATTGGCGGGGTGGCCCGTACTGGTGCCAAGGAGCGGCGTGAACCACTCCTGCGTCGGAGAAGTTGCAGAATCCTCCGCACTTCCGGGGGCTAGGCCGGCGCTGGAGGGGTTGGCGCCGCGCCAACCGGCGCCGAAGGGCCGCCGCAAATTCTGGTGGTTGAGTTGAATTCAAAATACAATTCAATTTGTGGTAATTTCTTCAGATCAAAATGCACAATACAAAAATGAAACAAAAGAAAATGAAAGTTGATTGCAAAACAAAGTTGGACCAGGTTTCAAGGGTTAGGTTAAAGATGAATTCAGAGAGAGTGAGAGAGAGAGAGATGAGAGATGATTTTGGAGAGAGCAAAAAAGGTTCGCTCCCTGTCTCAGAAGGAAATCATAATCTTTTTATATTCTGTCCCCTTTCTGACTGTGATTGGGTTAAAATAATTATAATTCATCTAGTTGACCCAAATGTCTGTCTATCAAGTTTTATGAGATAATATATCATGGGAAAACTTCACCATGTTTCTATTGTTATGGGCGAGGTGTTTTCAGAACCCCAAAATGTATCATGAAGTTCAACCAACCTCCCCCTTTCATAGATTATCATAGAATTTACAGTGCAGAAGGAGGCCATTCAGCCCATCGAGTCTGCACTGGCTCCCAGAAAGAGCACCCTACCCAAGTTCAACACCTCCACCCTATCCCCATAACCCAGTAACCCCACCCAACACTAAGGGCTATTTTGATCACGAAGGGCAATTTAGCATGGCCAATCCACCTAACCTGCACATCTTTGGACTGTGGGAGGAAACCGGAGCACCCGGAGGAAACCCACGCACACACAGGGAGGATGTGCAGACTCCGCACAGACAGTGACCCAAGCCAGAATCTTACCTGGGACCCTGGAGCTGTGAAGCAATTGTGCTATCCACAATGCTACCGTGCTGCCACATTGTCAATCACATTGAGGAGCCTCTGCACATTAGTGTTTAGCTGCCTGCCCTTTACAAATCCCGTCTGGTTCTCATGAATCATCCCCGGGACACAGTCCTCAATTCTCGTAGCCAGCACTTTTGCCAACAACTTAGCTTTTCCTAGCACACGGCATATTCCCTAGGTGTGGGATTACAATTATGGACACGTGGGTTTTTAAGCACAAAACAATGTTTATTCCGTGAACTCAACTCAACATCTTAAATAACCATTGGATCTCTTAACACCCCTTACTTCAAAGATAACTCCAAAAATATTGCAACAGTGAATAATTCCTCAAAAATGTTCCTTCAAACTTCCAAGCGACTTAACACCTTTAAACAGAATCACAGCAGGTTAAAGGCTTTACTATTATGAGTTTCAATCACCCAAATGATCCAGAGATAGTCTTTCATGGCAGACATCACAGCAAATCTAGCTCACTGCAAAACCAGACACTCCCAAGCTCTTTTCCTCCAAACTGCAGCTCTCTGGAAACACACAGATACACACAAGCTGCTTTTCCAAACTGAAACTTCAAAATGGCTGATCTAAAGCCCAGCTCCACCCACTCTCTGACATCGCTGTTTTCTTAAAGGTACATTGCTAAACATCCATGTCTTAAAGGTACTCTCACATGACACTATAATATGGTGTGATCGAACCACCTGTTTTCCACCATGTTTTCTAAAACTGGGATGTTTGCCCAATAATGATAACAATGAGTCTATTCTGCAATGTGGATAGTCAGTTTGAATACTGACTCCCTTATCAGATCTTTCCCCATGCTCTCAGTATTTTCTGCTGTCTTGGCTAATGTATGATTTTTAGTAGTATAATGTCACTAAATCATTTCTTCCCTTGAACTTTTATTACCAAAAGAAGAGTAGGTTTCTATTACCTACCCAACCCCTTTGGTCATTAAGGGCAATTTAGCATGGTCAATCCACCTAACCTGCACATCTTTAGACTGTGGGAGGAAACCGGAGCTCCCAGAGGAAACCTACGCAGATACGAGGAGAACGTGCAGACTTCGCACAGACAGTGACCCAAGCCAGGAATCGAACCTGGGATTCTGGAGCTGTGATGCGTCAGTGCCGCCCACTGTGTTACCGTGCCACCCATGGAAGAAATAGGAAGAAATAGCGAGACATCTGGATAGAGGTTGTCCCATTAGGTAGACACAGTATTGGCTCATGAAAGGCAGGTCATCGTTAATTAATTTTGTGGAATTCTTTGAGCACACTACGAACACGGTGGACAATGGGGAGTCAGTGAATGTGGTATATCTGGATTTCCAGGAGGCATTCAACAAGGTGCCGCACAAAAGGTTGCTACGCAAGATAAAGGAGCACGGCGTTGCTGGTAATGTATTAGCATGGATAGAGGATTGGTTAACTGACAGAAAGCAAGGGGATAAATGGGTGTTTTTCTGCTTGGCGATCAGTGGCTAGTAGTGTGCCTCAGGGATCAGTGTTGGGTCTATTATTGTTTACAATTTACATAGATAATTTGGAGTTGGGGACGAAGTGTAATCTGTCAAAGTTCACAGATGACACTAAAATGAGTGGTACAGCCACGTGTGCAGAGGACACTGAATGTCTGCAGCGGGATATAGATAAGTGAGTGGTCAAATATCTGGCAGATGGAGTTTAATGTTGATAAATGTGAGGTCATCCATTTTGGTAGGAATAACAGCAAAATGGGCTATTATTTAAATGATAAAAAATTGCAGCTTTGCAGAGTCCTTGGGTGTCCTTGTGCATGAATCGCAAAACGTTGGTTTGTAGGTGCAGCAAGTATTTAAGAAAGCAAATGGAATTTTGTCCTTCATTGCTAGAGGAATGGAGTTTAAAAGCAACGAGGTTATGTTGCAGCTGTACAGGGTGCAGGTGAGGCCACACCTGGAGTACTGTTAACAGTTTTGGCCTCCTTACTTGAGAAAGGATGTACTGGCACTGGAGGGTGTGCAGAGGAGATTCATTAGGTTGATTCCGGAGTTGAGAGGATTAGTTTATGAGGAGAGACTAAGTAGACTGGGATTACACTCAATGGAATTTCGAAGAATGAGGGGGTATCTTATAGAAACACATAAAATTAAGAATGAAATAAATAGGATAGAAGAGAGAGGTTGTTTCCACTGGCGGGTGAAGCTAGAACTAGGGCAACTAGCCTCAAAATAAGAGGAGCAGATTTAGGACTGAGTTGAGGAGGAAGTTCTTCACCAAAAGGGTTGTGAATCTGTGGAATTCCCTGCCCAGTGAAGCAGTTGAGGCTACCTCGTTAAATGTTTTTGAGGCAACGTTAGACAGATTTTTGAAAGTAAAGGAATAAAAGGTTCTGGTGAGTGGGTGGGTAAATGGAGCTGAGTCCACAAAAAGATCAGCCATCTTATTGAATGGCAGAGCAGGCTCAAGGGGCCAGATGGCCTACTCCTGCTCCTAGTACTTATGTTCTTATGTCCTTATGACTCTGTGATTGGAGGAGAAGGCGGGCTGTGCGTCACTGACAAATACAGCATCAATTTTAAAACAAACAAATAATCAGATCTAATAATAAGAAAATGTGAGCCCATATGTGAAATATCCTGCAATTAAAAAAATGAGATAACTCTGCAATTCTTGTTGCAGTGTCCACAATGAATTAATGGAATATTAAGATGCCTGCAGTTAACATTATAACAGCGTATACTCATTTTGCTTTCATTGTACCTGCACATCATCGGCCTATGTTTATTTTTGAGTTGCCTGCTTTTTTAAAATTAAGCTATTTGTCAGCTTTTACTAATAGCCCAGATTGGAGAGGTGATTATCATGAATGATGTGAATTATTTCAGGCTTCATCAGTACCATCATACACTAGCTTGAAATAAAGATGGGAAGTGATGTCTACCCTGTGGCTGAACCAACATTGCCTTTTTTATTGCCCAAATTAATAAAGAGCCGCAAAGATCAGTCACCTGGCTAGGGTCTCACACTAGGGTTGAAAGTGAGCTGCATTCCAGCGAGATGCAGTGCCTTCAGAGGAGAAAGCGTTTTCAGAAGAAGGAACAAACCAAAGAATAAAGCGAGATTGCTGTCCTCGAGCCATCACAGCAGCTAAATCAAAAATGTGGGACAATGGGCGAAATTCTCCGGAAACGGCGCGATGTCCGCCGACTGGCGCCCAAAATGGCGCAAATCAGTCGGGCATCGCGCCGCCCCAAATGTGCGGAATTCTCCTTAAGGTTGGGGCTCGGCCCCCAACGATGTTGTGGCCGCTGACAGCATTCCCGCGCATGCACATTGGAGGGAGTCTCTTCTGACTCCGCCATGGTGGGGACCGTGGCGAAGGCGGAAGGAAAAGAGTGCCCCCACGGCACAGGCACGCCCATCGGATCGGTAGGCCCCGATCGCGGGCCAGGCCACCGTGGGGGCACCCCCCAGGGCCAGATCGCCCCACGCACCCCCAGGATCCCGGAGCCCGCCCGCGCCGCGTTGTCCCGCCGGTAAGGTAGGAGGTTTAATCTACGCCGGCGGGACAGGCATTTTAGCGGTGGGACTTCGGCCCATCCGGGCCGGAGAATCGCGCGGGGGGGGGCCCGCCAACCAGCACGGCGCGATTCCCGCCCCCGCCGAATATCCGGTGCCGGAGACTTCGACAACCGGCGGGGGCGGGATTCACGCCAGCCCCTGGCGATTCTCCGACCCGGCGGGGGGGTCGGAGAATCTCGGCCAATATGTTTCCGCAGATACCAGCCTTGCACATTCATCTTGTTCCCCTTCACGTTCTTTTGTTTAAGACGCACCTGCACATTTGTGTTCTGCAGTCTCAGCTTCATTCAGACAGGAACAACCGTGAACCAATTTGTGACAGAGGGCAGCACAATATGCTCTTCGGCATACATTTTATATTGCCCGTAAAAAGGCCGGTAGTTCATTTTATTGACGGTATTGTGGGACCCAGTGCGTTCCTTGTCAGCAGTGAATTATAAGAAGCATTTCTTTGTCATTTGTAGTGCAGAATTTCAAAGTTTATTCAACTTGGGCGGTTAAAAGGGCTTTGGGATAATGGGACAGTAAGGTGCAGAAATATTTGAAAAATGTTTCATGTCATAAATTCTCCCGCAATATTCTTGTGAGCTCATTATTTAATTCCATGGTACATTGTGTGGAACTAAAGAGGGAAAAGAAGATCTGGAATAATCAAGATATTTAACAGCCACTGTTGTATAAGTCAGCACCATAAAGGATTTTTAAAAAATGAATGTTGTGATCATAAAGCCTGCGGAATGAGCAAAATAGGTTTTTGGTAAGCCAGGTTGTTATATTCTCATTGTAAGATTTGTTATGTTCTTTGAGCATGGTAGTGCATAGGGAGCATATAAAATATGTAAAAATGATGATAAGCGGGAAAAGAGCAACTAAACTCATGATGTCTGGTGCAAAATGGCTACCCGGTATGTCATTCTCCTCCTCCACTCCCCAACCTCCTCAGCCATGTCATCTCAGGTGAGAGGCAAAAACCCAGGGGGTGATTTTGAGCCTCCGTTAGCCATCAACGTGAATGGTGACGCAGGTGGCGGTTTTGGCGAAAACGCGATTCTTTGTTGCGAGATTGGGGTTGCCGATTTTCCAGGCCGCTCCCCGGCAGCGTGTTGAGAAATCCGTTGCGGAGGCTGGGAATCTGATTTTAGTACATTATGATGTCAATAGCGAGCACTCCCTCCGGGACTTCCCCAATCACTGAATATTCATCGGTACGCCATTTTCAACAGTTGTATATAAACGAGAACATGCCGACCTTACCTCTGAAGGGGATATTATAGGAGAGTACTCAGGCCACCGTTACCATCCAGGGTGCCAGTTGCAGAGGGGCCATCGGAGAGGACGTGGAGGACCCAAATAAGTTCAACTCAGGGTCCGGGCGGTGGAGGGTCGGGTGGGGATTCAGCCTTGGCATCTCAAGGGGGGGGATTTTGGGTCGCTCGTCGATCTTAGTGGCCCTTCATGTCTGCGAGCCTCTAGGCTTAAAAGGGTCTGCCGACTGGTTTGCAGGTAATGCTTCCCATATCCCCCTTGCTGGGCTTGTGCCCTTCCAGAGTGGCAGCTGGAAGGTTGGTGGGAGCAGGTGAATCCATAGGGTCAGCACAGGGGGTGGCTCCTGCCTGACAGAGAGCTGAATGCGTCCTGCCAATGAATGGGCTTATCATGGGGCTCAGAGATGCTGGATGACAAATCTCAGCTACTACTGCTACCTTTGAGATCAGGGGTCCTGGTGTTTTTCTTCACCTTATGTATGAGGTTGGCAGGCTCTCAACACATTGTCAGTCCCTGGCATCCTCATCACTATAGAAGAGTGGCAGACAGGAGAGGCATGAGCATTGATGTTGAGGGCGGTGGGGGGGGGGGCAGGGTGGTGGTTGTGGTAATCACCACTGTTGTACATATTAGAAGATGTGTGGTAAGACCCTGTACTACAGGTACGGTGGTAGTCCCAGTAAGGTTTCACAGTTGCAGCCGTGTACCGGCAGGCAGGGAGGTGGTTTAAAGTGTGTCTTCTTCAATGACAGGAGCATCCGGAATAAGGTGGGTGAACTTGCTATTCCTGACATGTCTTTCTCTAGACATGTCAGGAATAAAAGAATGACTAGGGTTGGTACCTGGGACTTTGATGTTGTGGCCATTTCGGAGATATGGATAGAGCAGGGACAGGAATGTTTGTTGCAGGTGCCGGGGTTTAGATATTTCAGTAAGCTCAGGGAAGGTGGTAAAAGACGGGGAGGGGTGGCATTGTTAGTCAAGGACAGTATTACGGTGGCAGAAAGGACGTTTGATGAGGACTCGTCTACTGAGGTAGTATGGGCTGAGGTTAGAAACAGAGGTCACCCTGTTAGGGGTTTTCTATAGGCCTTTGAAAAGTTCCAGAGATGTAGAGGAGAGGATTGCAAAGGTGATTCTGGATAGGAGCGAAAGCAACAGGGTAGTTGTTATGGGGGACTTTAACTTTCTAAATATTGATTGGAAACGCTATAGTTCGAGTACTTTAGATGGGTCCGTTTTTGTCCAATGTGTACAGGAGGGTTTCCTGACACAGTATGTAGATAGGCCAACGCGAGGCGAGGCCGTATTGGATTTGGTACTGGGTAATGAACCAGGACAGGTGTTAGATTTGGAGGTAGGTGAGCACTTTGGTGATAGTGACCACAATTCGATTACGTTTACTTTAGTGATGGAAAGGGATAGGTATATACCGCAGGGCAAGAATTATATCTGGGGGAAAGGCAATTATAATGGGATGAGGCAAGACTTAGGATGCATCGGATGGAGAGGAAAACTGCAGGGGATGGGCACAATGGAAATGTGGAGCTTGTTCAAGGAACAGCTACTGCGTGTCCTTGATAAGTATGTACCTGTCAGGCAGGGAGGAAGTAGTCGAGCAAGGGAACCGTAGTTTACTAAGGCAGTCAAAACACTTGACAAGAGGAAGGAGGAGGCTTATGTAAAGATGAGACATGAAGGTTCAGTCAGGGCGCTCGAGAGTTACAAGTTAACTAGGAAGGACCTAAAGAGAGAGCTAAGAAGAGCCAGGAAGGGACATGAGAATTCTTTGGCAGGTAGGATCAAGGATAACCCTAAAGCTTTCTATAGACATGTCAGGAATAAAAGAATGACTAGGGTAAGAGTAGGGCCAGTGAAGGACAGTAGTGGGAAGTTGTGCTTGGAGTCCAAGGAGATAGGAGAGATGCTAAATGAATATTTTTCATCAGTATTCACACAGGAAAAAGACAATGTTGTCGAGGAGAATACTGAGATTCAGGCTACTAGACTAGAAGGGCTTGAGTTTTATATGGAGGAGGTGTTAGCAATTCTGGAAAGTGTGAAAATAGATAAGTCCCCTGGGCCAGATGGGATTTATCCTAGGATTCTCTGGGAAGCTAGGGAGGAGATTGCTGAGCCTTTGGCTTTGATCTTTAAGTCATCTTTATCTACAGGAATAGTGCCGGAAGACTGGAGGATAGCAAATGTTGTCCCCTTGTTCAAGAAGGGGAGTAGAGACAACCCCGGTAACTATAGACCAGTGAGCCTTACTTCTGTTGTGGGCAAGGTCTTGGAAAGGTTGATCAGAGATGGGGTGTATAATCATCTGGAAAGGAATAATTTGATTAGAGATAGTCAACACGGTTTTGTGAAGGGTAGGTCGTGCCTCACAAACCTTATTGAGTTATTTGAGAAGGTGACCAAATGGGTGGATGAGGGTAAAGTAGTTGATGTGGTGTATATGGATTTCAGTAAAGTGTTTGATAAGGTTCCCCACGGTAGGGTACTGCAGAAAATACGGAAGCATGGGATTCAGGGAGATTTAGCAGTTTGGATCAGAAATTGGCTAGCTGGAAGAAGACAAAGGGTGGTGGTTGATGGGAAGTGTTCAGACTGGAGTCCAGTTACTAGTGGTGTACCACAAGGGTCTGTTTTGTCATTTTTATAAATGACCTGGAGGAGGGCGTAGAAGGATGGGTGAGTAAATTTGCAGATGACACTAAAGTCGGTGGCATTGTGGACAGTGCGGAAGGATGTTACAAGTTACAGAGGGACATAGATAAGCTGCAGCGCTGGGCTGAGAGGTGGCAAATGGAGTTTAATGCAGAAAAGTGTGAGGTGATTCATTTTGGAAGGAATAACAGGAAGACAGAGTACTGGGCTAATGGTAAGATTCTTGGCAGTGTGGATGAGCAGTGAGATCTCTGTGTCCATATACATAGATCCCTGAAAGTTGCCACCCAGGTTGAGAGGGTTGTTAAGAAGGCATACGGTGTGTTAGCTTTTATTGGTAGAGGGATTGAATTTCGGAGCCATGAGGTCATGTTGCAGCTGTACAAAACTCTGGTGCTGCCGCATTTGGAGTATTGCGTGCAATTCTGGTCACCGAATTATAGGAAGGATGTGGAAGCATTGGAAAGGGTGCAGAGGAGATTTACCAGAATGTTGCCTGGTATGGAGGGAAGATCTTATGAGGTAAGGCTGAGGGACTGGAGGCTGTTTTTGTTAGAGAGAAGAAGGTTAAGAGGTGACTTAATTGAGGCATACAAGATGACCAGAGGATTGGATAGGGTGGATGGTGAGAGCCTTTTTCCTCGGGTGGTGATGTCTAGCACGAGGGGACATAGCTTTAAATTGAGGGGAGATAGATATAGGACAGATGTCAGAGGTAGGTTCTTTATTCAGAGAGTAGCAAGGGCGTGGAATGCCCTGCCTGCAACAGTAGTGGACTCGCCAACACTAAGGGCATTCAAATGGTCATTGGATAGACAAATGGACGATAAGGGAATAGTGTCGATGGGCTTTAGAGTGGTTTCACAGGTCAGCGCAACATCGAGGGCCGAAGGGCCTGTACTGCGCTGTAATGTTCTATGTTCTATGCTGGCTCCGCCCAGCAGGCGGAGTGTAAAAATGTGTGCTCCCTATACAGCAGCCATTTCGCCAGCTGCTGTCGGAGGCCACACATCTTAGAGTAATAACGCCTCAGTTGTCTTCAACTCTCGTCTCCATGCAATTGATCGTGCATCATTGTATTACTCTAAGATTTTCAGAAGATGGACCTCGGCATCAAGCCGGATCGCCTGCAGCTGGATCCGCAATCATGCGACGCCAAAAAGGACTTTCAACACTGGTTAGCTTGTTTCGAAGCTTACATCAGGTTTGCACCAGACCCAATCCCAGAAGCTCAGAAGATCCAGATACTCTACTCGCGGCTGAGCTCCAACGTCTTTCCTCTTATCCAGGACGCGCCAAACTACGACAAAGCCATGGCGCTACTGAAATAGAATTACGCCCAGCAGACGAACATGCTCTTCGCCAGACACGTACTCTCTACTCGCATTCAACTCCGTGGTGAGTCCGTAGAAGATTTCTGCATGCTTTAATTCCCCTGGTCAGAGACTGTGACTGTCAGGCCGTCACAGCCATGGATCATTCGAACCTCCTCATGCGGGACTTTTCGTCACGAGGATAGGGTCAGACCTCCTACGCCAGTGACCTCGCAGCAACAAAAAAACTGGTGCTATCGATGACGGTCGCCTCGTGCAATATTCAGGCCTACACCCCCACCACCCCTCCTACACATCATGGACTCCGCAGACGGCTGCCCCACCGGGGGCCTCACCTAGCCAATACATCTGTGCCACGCGCCAGCCAGCCAACCCCGGGGGCCCTGATGTTACTTCTGTGGGCAACAGAAACACCCCCGTCAACGCTGCCCGGCCCGCACCGCCCTTTGCAAGGCCTGTGGCAAGAAGGGCACTTGGCTGCGGTCTGCCAGGCCCGCCCAGTCGCCCCTATTGCCCCAACCCCCCTCGCGTATGGACAATGGGCGCTGCCATCTTCACCTCCCCGGACCACGCGCGGCCAGTGGGCACCGCCATCTTCTCTCCCTCAGACCGCGCGTGGCCAGTGGGCGCTGCCATCTTCCCATTCTCGGACCACGTATGGCCCATGGACGCCGCCGTCTTCACCTCCCCGGACCACGCGCGGCCAGTGGGCGCCGCCATCTTCTCCCCCTCAGGCCACGCGTGGCCAGTGGGCGCCGCCATCTTCTCCCCCTCAGACCGCGCATGGCCCGTGGGCGCTGCCATCTTCCCATTCTCGGACCACATATGGCCCATGGACGCCGCCGTCTTCACCTCCCCGGACCACGCGCGGCCAGTGGGCGCCGCCATCTTCTCCCCCTCAGGCCACGCGTGGCCAGTGGGCGCCGCCATCTTCCCATTCTTGGACCACACACGGCCCATGGGCGCCGCCATCTTTTTCGACCCCCGCTGTGCGGCCCATGGGCGCCGCCATCTTGTCCACCCCAAGATCATCAGGTGCCGCCATCTTGTCTTCCCCATGGCATATGGGCACCACCATTGTTCCAGGACCCATGCCCCTAGGGGGCCCCATCATTCGACACCAGCGACGACCAGCCACGACTCGCCTCGGTCACGATCGACCAGTCTCGCCTGCACAATCTAGCCACCGCCTCGACAAGCGTGAACATCGATGGACACGAGACCTCTTGCCTGCTGGACTCCGGGAGCACCGAAAGCTTCATCCGTCCAGATACAGTAAGGCGCTGCTCCATTGTGGTACACCCCGCCAATCAAAGAATCTCCCTGGCCTCCCTGGCCTCCGGATCCCACTCCGTGGTGATCCGGGGTTACTGTATATTCACACTCACGTTCCAGGGTGTTGAATTCGGCGGCTTCCGCCTCTACGTCCTCCCCAACCTCTGCGCTGCCCTGCTACTCGGCCTGGACTTCCAATGTAACCTCCAGAGCCTAGCCTTGAAATTCGGCGGGCCCCTACCACCCCTTACTGTGTGCGGCCTCGCGACCTGAAAGGTCAACCCACCTTCCCTATTGGCAAACCTAACCCCAGATTGCAAACCCATCGCCACCAGGAGCAGACGATACAGCACCCAGGACAGGACCTTCATCAGGTCCGAGGTCCAGCAGCTGCTTCGGGAAGGCATCATCGAGGCCAGCAACAGCCCCTGGAGAGCCCAAGTGGTAGTGGTGTAAACTGGGGAGAAACACAGAATGGTCGTGGACTACAGCCAGACCATCAATCAGTACATGCAGCTCGACGCGTACCCCCTCCCACGCATATCTGATATGGTCAATCAGATTGCACAGTACCGGGTCTTCTCAACTGTAGACCTCGGAATCAGCCTACCACCAGCTCCCCATCCGTAAGGCAGACAGCCCATACATTGCCTTCGAGGCAAAGGGCCGCCTCTACCATTTTCGCAGGGTTCCCTTCGGCGTCACCAAAGTGATCTCAGTCTTCCAAAGGGAGATGGACCGAATGGTCGACCGGTACGGGTTGCGGGCCACCTTCCCGTACCTAGACAATGTCACCATCTGCGGCCACGATCAGCAGGACCACGATGCCAACCTTGCCAAATTTCTCCACACAGCCACTCTCCTAAACCTCACTTACAACAAGGAGAAGTGCGTGTTCAGCACAAACCGCTTAGCCATCCTCGGCAATGTGTTCCAAAACGGAGTTCTGGGGCCCGATCCCAACCGCATGCGCCCCCTCATGAAGCTCCCCCTTCCCCACTGCCCCAAGGCCCTCAAACGCTGCCTGGGATCCTTTTCATACTACGCCTAGTGGGTCCTAAACTATGTGGACAAGGCCCGCCCACTCTTCCAGTCAACTCTTTTCCCCCTGATGGCCGAGGCTCAACATGCCTTCAACCGTATTTGAGCCGAGATCGCCAAGGCCGGGATGCATGCAGTAGACGAGACGCTTCCCTTTCAAGTGGAGAGCGACGCATCAGACGTTGCCCTAGCCGCCATGCTCAACCAGGCAGGCAGGCTCTTGGCATTCTTTTCACAAAACCTTCATGCCTCCGAAATTCGGCACTCCTCCGTCGCAAAAGAGGCCCAAGCCATCGTTGAAACTGTGCAGCATTGGAGGCATTACCTGGTCGGCAGGAGATTCACTCTCCTCACTGACCAACGGTCGGTAGCCTTCATGTTCAATAACACACAGCGGGGTAAGATCAAAAATGATAAAATCTTGAGGTGGAGGATCGAGCTCTCCACCTATAACTACGAGATTTTGTATCGCTCCGGCAAGCTCAACGAGCCCCCAGGTGCCCTATCCCGAGGTACATGTGCCAGCGCACAAGTAGACCGACTCCGGACTCTGCACGACAACCTTTGTCACCCGGGAGTCACACGGTTGTACCATTTCATAAAGGCCCGCAATCTGCCCTACTCTGGCGAGGAAGTCAGGGCAATCACCAGGGACTGCCATGTCTGTGCGGAGTGCAAACCGCACTTCTACCAGCCGGACCGCGTGCGCCTGGTGAATGCCTCCCGCCCCTTTGAACACCTCAGCGTAGATTTCAAAGGGTCCCTCCCCTCCACCAACCGTAACATGTATTTCCTCAGTATGGTCGATGAATACTCCAGATTCCCCTTCGCCATCCCATGCCCCGACATGACGTCTGCCACCGTCATCAAAGCCCTCAACACAATCTTCGCTCTGTTCGGCTTCCCCGCCTACATCCACAGTGACAGGGGATCCTCATTCATGAGTGATGAGCTGCATCAGTTCCTGCTCAGCAGGGGTATCGCCTCCAGCAGTACAACCAGCTATAACCCCCGGGGAAACGGGCAGGTGGAGAGGGAGAATGGGACGGTCTGGAGGGCCGTCCAACTGGCCCTACAGTCCAGAAATCTCCCGGCCTCCCACTGGCAGGAGGTCCATTCGGTTGCTACTATGTCCCGCCACTAATGGCACACCCCATGAATGTCTCTTTGTCTTCCCCAGGAAGTCCACATCCAGTGTGTCGCTCCCGACCTGGCTCTCAGCTCCAGGACCCATACTCCCCCGTAGGCACGTCCGACTCCACAAGGCAAACCCATTGGTTGAAACGATGCAGTTGCTCCACGCTAACCCCCAGTATGCCTACGTAGTATACCCCGATGGCCGCCAGGATACTGCCTCCCTCAGGGACCTAGCACCAGCAGGTTCCACACATACACACCCCTCCGTCCTGACTCCACCCGCTCTCCCCCTGTGCACCCAACAGCAACCCCCCCAGGCCCATCCGTCCTCCCCCTGCCCACGCCCGAGGATGAAGAGAATTTTAGCTCCCGGAGTCACCGAGGACCAGACCAACACCGGAATCGCCGCCACCACTGCGTCGCTCCTAATTCCACAACAAGGCCCCGGACTGGCTAAATCTATAATTAGTTCGGGACTTTCAAACCACCTTGTACTGGACTTCAGAAAGAGACTTTTTTTCTTCCGCTTCTGTATATTAAACTTGCTCTGTATATCGTTCTCCACCACCCCCGCCGGACTTAATTTTAACAGGGGCTGAATGTGGTAATCACCACTGTTGTACATATTAGAAGATGTGTGGTAAGACCCTGTACTACAGGTACGGTGGTAGTCCCTGCCTGCTGGCCGCGCCCAGTAGGCAGAGTATAAATATGTGTGCTCCCTATACAGCAGCTGTAGGAGGCCACACATCTTAGAGAAATAAAGCCTCAATTGTATTCAACTCTCGTCTCTGTGCAATTGATCGTGCATCAGTGGTGTTACCTTCCATGGATGGGGGGGGGGGGCGGGGGCGCGGGGGGGCAGGGGGGAGAGCAGGTGGGGAGACTAAGGAGGCCCATGCCAGCAGCAGCATGCCTTTACTGCATGGTCTGTGTGGGAGGTGGGAGAGACATAGCGCTGCCATTCGTGCACTCCACATGAATGAAGCGTCGAATGTGTGTTGGTGTTTGCGGAGCATGACGCCATGAAATGACGTGTCGAAGGCCTATATGGGTGAACAAAGCAATGTTTAATGCAAGAACTGTATTACAATAGTGACTTATCTCTATTGGTGCCTAGGTTCACCCATGCCCACTAGGTGCCTATAGTTTCTTACTCTGCCTCACCCTCCTGCTATGCCTAGGTTTTAGCCCAGGATCCACAGCTGAGGGTGAGGTGGCCTGCTAACTTCCACGTCCTGTTGCCATGAGATGACCTTGGCAGGCATCCACTAGGGAGCCAGGACCATGAGGGTCCAGGCTTACTTTCAGGTTACAGGGTTGTTGCAGTGCTGCCCTTCTCGGTGTGTAGGTCGGGAGGTATGTCAGTCACAGCAAGGGGAGTTTCAGATGGGCTGGACACAGCTAGAGTCTGCTGGGTGGGAGGCCCAAGGCTGTGCTCCTGCCAATCCTCTTACCCTCGGCTGTTTGAGGGTTTCTTGGCTCCTCCATGCACCTGGAGTGAGGTATAGAGGCTCCGCTGTCCTCTGGCGCTGACACTCGTGGATTCCCACTAGTGCTTGCGCCATGCAGTTGAAGCCCTGCACCATGGAGCTCATGCCCTCAGCTATGAAGGTCATGAGCTGAATCATGGAGTGGACATGGGGAAAGTGTCTGCGGGAGTTGTGCCAGGTATGATGATGATGTTGTCTGGCATGCGTGGGAGATGAGTAGCAGAGTATCAACTGGGGGTAACATGGAGAATGGGTCATGGGGGCAGGAGCGGGTCGTGGGGGGAGGGAGATTACGTTTTTCCGGGGCGAGCAAATCAGAGGCAATCTGCACAATCAAGGCGTGAATTAAGTGGGAAAAGATAATTTTGTTCAAGAGGCTCAATGTTCAATGAGTTTTCCCGCTGTCGGCATCAGTGGGATTCTCACCGATTTCCTGACCCGAATCGACATTGCAAAAAATATGCTATATGATTCCATCTCCAATGTCAAGAGGAAAAGTACTTTGGAAATTCCTCTTGTTCCCCATGATATAATTAAAACCAGTCCAGGGGGTAATTTGGATCACATGTTACTTCTCTTTTTGTCCTTTGTCCTTGTCAAGAATGAGCCCAGTTCCCTCTCAAAGACATACCGTCAGCACACAGGACATCAGCCTGGGAAAAGAAGAATCACTCAACAAAACCCTTTAGAGTAAATAGGCCCACCTCTTAAAGTTCAGCTGAGTAACTGAGGATCTTTAAGCTAGAAATTGTTCTCAGTACATAAACCGAGCCCTTGGACACAGTGGTTCTGTTGTGTAAAGGTGTCAAAACAGAGCCCTGGCTATCCTCTCAGGGTACAGTCGTCAAATCCAGAGTGTGAGCTGAAACCCAGGAACAAGTCTTCGTATGGTTCAAAATGGAAAGGGAGAAAGGGAAAAACAAGAGAGTTTACTGACATCACAATCTTTAATTAGATTTATGCGGACTTAGACCTTCCGAACTGGTCACATTTTACGATCCACTGATCAAGTGGTCCTACTGGTTGTTCGCAGCTGAATCTGTAACTTTTTTTCACAGACTGGGACCATCCTTTTGTCCGTTATTCAACTCTGCCATCATTTACCATCATAGCCATCTAAGTAACAAATAAGAGGGAGATCTTTACTTTGAGAGATAAGAGTAAAATGATTGATCGTGAATCGACAGCCAATTTAATATCTATTCCTTGTTTTATTTCCAAAAATCAAAGTCAGAATTATCCCAGTATCTCCCCAGGCCTTTTACAGGCTGGAAGTCAGATCTAATTTTGACACCCATTCAAACTATTCGGTGGGAAAGTACCACTGAGATGCATAGGCCTCTATATCAAATGAGGACACAAGATAATAAATAACTCCTCAAAAAAAAAATTATTCCAAGTAAATACAAAGACTTCTCATATAGTTGCAACAATAACAACAACTTGCATTTATATAGAAATGCTGGAAATACTCAGCAGGTCTGGCAGCTCCTGTGGACGGAGAGAGCGAAACAGAGTTAATCGGCTAAATTTTGCTGATTAGCTCAAGATCCCGGGCGGGGTCATTTCCAGGTCATGCATCCGCATGTGCAGATGGCTGGACATCTGAAGGGATTTGGGGATACCTGATCCCAGAGTACTCAAGGAAATGGCCTTAGTCTTAATAAATGCTTTGGTAGTCATCTTCCAAGATTCTACAGACTCTGGAAAAGTTTCTACAGATTGGAGGGGAGCTAATGTTATCCCACTATTTGAAAAGGAAGGTAGAGAGAAACCGGAATTACAAAACCAGTCAGCCTGACGTCGGTCGTGGGGAAAATGCTAGAGTCCATTATAAATTATTTAATAGCAGAGCACTTGAAAAACTATGGCAGGATTGGACAAAGTCAGAGGCAGGATTTAGGAAAGGGAAATTATGATTGAAAATCTACTGAAAGTCTTTGAGGATGTAGCTAGTCGAGTTGATGAGGGGCAGGCAGTGGATGTGGTTTATTTAGATGTGGTTTATGCAAAGATGCTTCAGTGTGATTTGGCAAATGCATGGTAGATGCAGTATAATGTGGATAAATGTGAGATTTTCCACTTTGGTAGCAAGATAGGAAGGTAGATTATTATCTGAATGGCGAGAAATTGACGGAGAGTAATGTGCAATGAGACCTGGCTGTCCTTGTACACTAGTCGCTGAAGGTAAGCATGCAGGTGCAATGGGTGGTGAAGAAGGCAACTGGCATGTTGGCCTTCATAGCAAGAGGATTCGAGTACAGGAAAAGGGATTCTTGCTGCAATTATACAGGGTTTTAGTGAGACTACACCAGGAATATTGTTGCAGTTTTGTTCTCCTTATTGAGGAAGGATGTTCTTGCTATGGAGGAAGTACATCAAAGGTCTACTAGACTGATTCCTGGCATGGCAGGATTGACATATGAGGTGAAATTGAGTGGGTTAGGATTATATTCAATAGAGTTCAGAAGAATGAAGTAGGATCTCATAGAAACCTATAAAATTCTAACAAGACGAGACAATAGATGTAGGAAGGATATTCCCAATGGCGTGCAAGTTCAGAACCATGGATCACAGTCTATGGATATGGGGTAAACCATTTAGGACTGAGAAGAGCAGAAATGTCTTCACGCAGAGAGTGGAGAGCCTGTGGAATTTGTTACCGCAGAATGTAGTTGAGGCTAGAACATTGTGTTTTCAAGAAGGTTTAGATATAGTTCTTGGGGCTAAAAAGATCAATGACTACAGGGAGAATGCGAGAACAGGTTATTGAGTTAGGTGAACAGCCATGATCATGATCAATGGCAGATCAGGCTCGAAGTGCCGAATGGCCTCTCCCTACTGCTATGTTTCTATGATTAATTAACAGTGGACCTGCAGCGGAGCTGGGCAATAAACGTTGTCAAGCATGAGTTAGTATTGGTAGTGAACTTGAGAGTGCCATATGTGGGCTCATTGGTCAAGGGGTATCATTTTCACTTTGGATATTGTGGTCACAAAATTTGCGAGAGGTCACGGGTTCAAGTCCCGGGCGAACCCTTTGATATTTCCTGTATGAGCGACATGGTCGCACAGTAGTTAGCATTGCTGCACCACTAGTCCAAGGACCCGGGTTCAATTCCGGCTTTGGCGACTGTGTGGAGTTTGCACTTCCTCCCCGTGTCTGCGTGGCTTTCCTCCGGGTGCTTCGGTTTCCTCCCACAGTCCAAAGATGTGCAGGTTAGGTGGATTGGCCATGATAAAGTTCCCCATAGTGTCCAAAATCTAAAATTGGGTTACTGGGTTATGGGGATAGGGTGGAGGCGTGGGCTTAAGTAGAGTGCCCTTTCCAAGGGCGGTGCACACCCGATGGGCTGAATGGCCTCCTTATGCACTGTAAATTCTATGAAAAAAATGTCAATGATCTTTAAAGGACAGGTGTCACAACATGCACAACTATTGCACAGAAACACAAAAGGACCAATATGTGCATCAAGACAGAGGGCGACAACCCTAACCCTAACCCTAACCTACACCAGTATACCATGACCAATCATTGGTGAGTATTTGCAGTAGACCTCCCAGTTATACAACGATAGCCATTGAAAAGGGCTCAGCTTTGAACATCCTAGGACAGGAGGGTTGTATCTTGCCATTGTGACAGGAGAAGAGAGCTCATAAATGCAAGAGGTAGAAGATGCATGGGTGATATTTTTAAAAATTCATAGAATGTTGAAGTCGCTGGCAAAGTTTGCATTTGTTGTCTAGTACCTAATTATTCTAGTGGTGAGCTTCCTTCCTGAAATGTTGCCGCCTGTGTGGTGTAGATAAACTGACATTGCTGTTCGGAAGGAAGTCCCAATATTTTAACCCATACCCTGACAGTGAAGGAATAATGGCAACACATTTCCAAGTCAGGGTGGTGTGCAGCTGGGAGGGTGAATATGCAAATTATGGTCATCCCATGCATCTACTGTCCTTGTCCTTTTGGATGTTGGGGGCTGCTTATTTGGGAGTTGCTGTCGAAGGAGTCTTGGCGAGTTGCTGCAATGCTTGCAGGTGGCACACGCTTCTGCCAGGTGGTAGAAGGGGCAAATGTGAGGTGATGGATGGGGTGCAAATCGAGTGGGCTGACTGGTATTCACACGGAAATGTGGGAACTTGCCCAGGTGTGTCCTGTCCACGAAAAGAAGCACAAATCCAACCCGGCCAATTCCCGCCTCATCGATCTACTCTCCATCATCAGCAAAGTGATAGAAGAAATCATCAACAGTGCTATTAAGCCGCACTTACTCAGCAATAACCTGCTAATCGGCACTCAG
Source organism: Scyliorhinus torazame (assembly GCF_047496885.1). Classification (NCBI taxonomy): domain Eukaryota; kingdom Metazoa; phylum Chordata; class Chondrichthyes; order Carcharhiniformes; family Scyliorhinidae; genus Scyliorhinus; species Scyliorhinus torazame. Next base: position 69,277,799 of record NC_092712.1, on the reverse strand, counting down.
TTTGGGTTCTGCCAAGGTCACTCACATCCTCACTTCATTACAGCCTTGGTTAAAAATGGACAAAAGAGCCGAGTGCCAGAGGTGAGGTGAGAGTGACTGCCCTTGGCATCAAGGCAGCATTTGACAGAGTATGGCATTGAGGAGCCCTAGCAAAACTAAAGTCAATGGGAATCAGGGGAATTCTCTCCACTGGTTGGAGTCATACCTGACACAAAAGGAAGATGGTTGTGATGGTTGGAGGTCAATGTTCTCAGTTGCAGCACATCCCTGCAAGAGTTCCTCAGGATAGTGTCCTAGGTCAAACCATCTTCAGCTGTTTCATCAATAACCTCCCCTCCATGACAATTTCAGAAGTAAGGAAGTTCTCTGATACAGCACATTTGTGACTTCTCAGATACTGAATCAGTCCATGTCCAAATACAGCAAGACTTGGACAATATCAGGTTGACAAGTGGCAAGTAACAAGTACCAGACTCTCACAGCAAGAGAGTATCTCACCATAACCCCATCACATTCAATGAAATTACCATCATTTTATCCCCCAGTATCAACATCCTCGGGGGTTACCATTGGCCAGAGAATGAACTGGACGAACCATATAAATACTGTAAGAAGTCTTACAACACCAGGTTAAAGTCCAACAGGGTTGTTTCGAATCACTAGCTTTCGGAGCACTGCTCCTTCCTCAGCTAGTGATTCAAAACAAAGCTGTTGGACTTTAACCTGGTGTTGCAAGACTTCTTACTGTGCTCACCCCAGTCCAACGCCGGCAGCGCCACATCATGGTCCCCATCAAAGACATGAGGACACGCCCAGCTATGTTCAGCTCCACACAGACGCTGAACCTCGATGATTTGCCATGAAGAGGTGCCTGTAGAGCAGTAATGTGAAAGTGTGGGCACTTGTTAAAATTCACAGAGGCTGTTCACTCCCACGTGCACATGTGAAGGAATCTATCAATGTCATGAGTGGTGCCATATCTCTGGCATACCAGTAGCTTCCCCCATTGTGAGGGTTTTGCTCCTCAAGGAAAGCCACATGTGACAGGCCACCAATTAGATTCAGGAAGTACACATTGACTTCCACAGTATGACCTCAATCTTGAGTAATGTTAAATGTTAGCTTAGTTCTTCGCCCTTTGCCAGGTGTTGTCTCACTCCAGCTAAGCAGGGAGTGCACCAAGGTCTATGAAAGAGTTGAACAACAGATGGGTGAAGGTGATGGATGATCTTCTCAATGTTTCCCTGGCTTTGAATGCAGCCCCTTAGACTATGACATGAACATTGCTTCCAGCCCCGATGACAGAGGCTACCCCAATATAGAGGCAAATGGCCCAGTCTGGCCCCTCTTCGGCTCCACAGCCAAGAAGTCTTCACTACAGAATCTAACTCACCAGAGCAGCAGGTTGACTCCACATCAGCCTTAACTCTAATTTCCTCCTTGCACCACTTATCCACCACCATTAGTTTTATCTCCCTTGTTGATCAAAAATCTGTCCCAGCAAAATCTAGTGTGGATGAAAGAGTCATGCAAGTTAATGACCACAACCATTAACACCTCTGTGGATGATCATTGTCCCCTGGGTCTTGCTCCAATATCCCTCATGTGGTTCATTGGAGGAAGCAGTACACTCAGGAGAATTGTCCAGTGCCAAGTCAATGCTTCTCTGCTTACCCAGATTGTGCAGAGCTCAGTTCACCAATACATTGGAGACCCATACTCAACATTTGAAGCACATTTTCAGTAGCTTACTTGCCTGTTCAAACATTGCCCTCTTAGTTGGATAGCTGTAGTTGTGTGCATTCTCCACTTTGATGTTGATGTTCCAAACTAGTGTGAGCAACCATGCTCCCAGTGGGTATGTTATTACTCAGGATCCATCCACATAGGTTTTCGAGTGCAGAAGGCAATTGAGACACCTGTAACTATCTCCGAATGAAGGCATCATGGCAGCTATCTGGGGATCTACCATGCCCTTGCAAGATTCTTTTGTGGTGGCCCACACACAATTTGCACATGGAGAGTGCAGAGCCCCCCCCCTGTTGATGAAAGCATCTGGCTGCACTGCCACATGCATGCATTCTATGATGTAATCTGGCTTGAAGACTGATGGCCCCCTCAAGCCAGAACCTTGTGTACTCCCCTGCCCATGGAGTCAGAATTTGGAGGAGATCTTGGGAGGTTGCAAGGGCTGGCGGAAGTTACATTGTTAAAGTGAAGGGTTTGAAAATAAGTGTGATAATTTTAAAATTAAGGCACTGCTAGACCAGGAACCAATGTAGGTTATTGTTGCACAAGGGGTGATGTGTGAATGGGACACACAGGCACCTTTTCATATCTTCAAAACAAGCAATATGTTTTGATTCTGGTTGAAACTTCATGAGGCCTCACTAATGTTGGTTTCATTTTTGTGTCCATTGGGTCTTCCAGGGACTGTTGCTGGTCACTTGGCTCAATCAAAAATGTCCGTGGATGTTACTTGGTACAGCAGGGAACATGAAGTTGTTGGTAACTGGTGCACACTCAAAAGAAAATTCCACCGGGGTAACGGTCAAGGTCTTCCACTGTTGTTCCTTACAGTCTGCATTGTCAGACAGCCACAAGAGCCAACATCAGAATGACATCAGGTAAACACTTGCACGGCTCTCTTTCAGGAATGTTACAGTCATGAAGCCGACAGATATGCAAAAGCACCACATTTATAATTCCTGTTTTCATCTTGAGCTCAAGCCCAGCAGTACCTTCATAATTATTTTTTCATGCGTAGTTTTCAATACTTTTCATGTTAGGTAAGTTAGTTACCAGGTTTGATTAAATTCCCATACTCTTACAGTGTTAAACATACATGCAGTTAGGCATTATCGTTAGGCAGTTTGACGGTTATCCGTCCCATTAATAACAGTGTTTTGACAAGTACAGTTGTGTATTTTGCTATACTCCATTATAACACACTCCTACTGCAGGGAAACCTGTTTGACCTCAGGCACATTCCTGTCATGTTTTCTCAGGATATAGTACTTAGCCAGCAAATCCTTAACATTGACCAAGCAGAAGGTTCGTACTCGGTGCCAAAATACTGAACATTAAATTGCAAAAACACATTACAGGTTTGGGCGTGCCTATCTCTGAAAGTACACCGTAAAGAGCAACATGAAACCAGGCATCAAGATGCAGAGGAAATTTTCCTGGGAAAGAACATATTTTATGTTTATTGTTGCTAAATGCCTATGTTGCTGGTGGCGGGGGCGGTGAGCCGACATCAAACTCCCCAGATGAGGCAGGAGAAGTCGGAGTTCAAAAAGGTTGTGATGATCTGTGCCTCCACTCGATTGCAGTTCATACTTCTGTCCCTCCTACTCCCAGTACGGAGATCTCCAGAGTTTCAAAGGAAGATATTTGAGTGAGTTTGCAGAGAGAGAGAGAATTTGGCCAGATTTCCATGGGAAACATGTTCTCGTGAATTGTAGGAGTGAAATTTGGCTAGGTAAGTGAAGAAGAAGGCGCTTGGTATTCATTGCAACACTCAACATAAACTTGTCAGGACAATGCTGGGTATGTTATGTCCTGTTTGGAATGTTCCAGCTTCTTCCCCACCCACCTCCACCAAGTTAATGTGTGGTCCAGGCATGCTAAGCAATAACATCATAAAACCAGCAGAAATCCTGAAGATGTCAAGGATAAAGTGCTCAATAATTATATATGTCTACCTGGAGAAAACCAAAGAAAAAGGGCAAATTTTATTGATCCTTCCATCAGCAAGGGAAGAATTTGCATAGCCTTTTCTTCAAGGTACAAAGGAAAGAGACCTTACTCTGTCCTGCTGCAGAAGATATATTTTTACTGTTGTATCTATCCCTAATCCTGTTAAATTACACTGGAAAAACAAATGCAGTTAATCACCAACTAAAATGTAAATATTTCCACATGAGAACATTACCCAGCCAATAAATGTGCAAGTCTCACACCCACTGTGTGAAACCTGACAAGTGTCAAAAACTGAGTTCTCAGTTCCAATTAGAAATGAGGAATTTGTATTTCAATCACGATATAATGACAGCTTGTTGCTGATGGTCTCACCATTATTGATGGACGGACTCTCAAATTTTACCTAGCCTGGAACAACCTTCAAAATGGCACATTGCTGTGTGAATTTGAAACAAAATTATCTTTGTCATTTGGAGACGTTGCAATCACCCTAAGGCAAGGGAGGTGGAAAAGATCAGAATTGATCAGTATCTCTGTTGCTTTTGCGGATAAATGTGGAGTAATTTGGGGTAATTATGACTGAGTGATAACGTCGAAAGGCGATACCGGGTCAGCTAACTGTTATAGATCACTCGCAACTTTTATTGTCACTGACCATTGATCAGTGCAAATTAATATCACAAGAGATATTTGGGCAGTTGATCTGACTTTATCTGCTGTTTCTGTCAAAAATCAAAACTGCTCCCTGTGATTGGGGACATAATATAATGTTGCAATGACCTCCACAGTCAACACATTTGAGTCCATATTTCTCCATCTGGGGTTCTCCCAATCGTTTGTTGTAACCTTGCTTGGCAAACCATGGAAATTCCTGGGAAATGGTAAATCTGCTGTTTGCCCATGGTTTCCACAAATCTTCCACAGAAGATACGGCAGAAAACAGGGTGAATTTCAGTTTTACTCCTTACTATCCGAGGGAAGACTAAGGAATTGTGAGATACTGGAGGTGTCTGATGTCCAGCATTTAAAATACAATTGTAATCAACAAAATGTGTGTTTTTAATCTGTAATTTCTCTTAATAATATTGGTGATCTATGTTATTTAGCCATGATATGGAGATGCTGGTATTGGACTGGAGTGGGCACAGTAAGAAGTCTTACAACACCAAGTTAAAGTCCAACAGGTTTGTTTTGAATCACTAGCTTTCGGAGTGCTGCTCTTTCCTCAGGAGTTGTAAGACTTCCTCAGGTGTTGTAAGCGCAGCTCCTTCCTCAGGTGTTGTAAGACTTCTGACTATGTTATTTAGGAAATTGTTGCCCAATGCAAGGGCTGAGCATTTTGTTATCTTGCACTCTCTGCTTTACTCTCTATTGGGGAGCTGTAAATAAAGTTAATCTAATAATGGCTGTGAGCTGTGAATCCAATGGCTCAGTGCAATACACAGCAGAAAGATGACAATGGGACTGGCAATGCAATTCTTTCTCATGTTTCATTTGAGAAATTAAAAGCTGAAGGACATTGGAACTCCTCAGAAGGAAAAAAACAGTAAAACGGGCAAATAAGAATACTGATCCGAATTGGTCTTGCATACTTCAAAATGACATGGAGATGCAAGTGTTGGACTGGGGTGAGCACTGTAAGAAGTCTTACAACACCAGGTTAAAGTACAACAGGTTTATTTGGAATCACTAGCTTTTGGAACGCAGCCCCTTCGTCAGGTGAGTGAAGAGTTGGGTTCCACAAACACATATATAGACACAGTCAATGATGCAAGATGAATGCGAGTCTTTGCAGGTAATTAAGTCTTACAGGTTCAGTTGGTGGCGGCTGGAGAGAGGGATAATCACAGGTTAAAGAGGTGTGAATTGTCTTAAGGAAAGTTGGTAGGATTTCGCAAGCCCAGGCCAGATATTGGGGGGTGAATGTAGTGAGATATGAATCCAAGGTCCCGGTTGAGACTGTATTCATGCGTGTAGAACTTGGCTATCAGTTTCTGCTCAATGATTCTGCGTTGTTGTGCGTCCTGAAGGCCGCCATGGAGAAGACCGCCGAAGATCAGAGGCTGAATGCCCTTGACTGCTGAAGTGTTCCCTGACTGAAAGGGAACATTCCTGCCTGGTGATTGTTGTGCGATATATGTTCATCCTTTGTCGCAGCGTCTGCATGGGATCGCCAATGTACCACTCCTCGGGACATCTTTCCTGCAGCGTGTGAAGTAGACAACGTTGGGCGAGTCACACGAGTATGAACCGCGTACCTGGTGGGTGGTGTTCTCACTTGTAATGGCATGGTAAGCACATCTCCCTTGAGTGGTCGGCTGTACAGAATCCCCAGCACATGATTGCTGATTTACAAGAATGTTGCCAAGGTGCCAAGGCTTGAAAACTGCAGCTATTGTGAGAGATTGGTTGTTTTCTTCAGAATAGAGGAGGCTACGTGGTGACCTAATTGAGGTGTACAAAATTATGAGGTGCCTGGACACGATTGACAAGAAATACTTGTTTCCCCTCACTGAGGGGTCAATTACCAGGGGTGGGGGGGCATAGATTTAAGGTGATTGGTGGAAGGATTAGAGAGGACATGAGGAAAACTCTTTTCACCCAGGCGGTGCTAGGCATATGAAATTCCCCGCTTGAATTGATGGTTGGGGCTCGTGCACTCAATTCATTTAAAAAGTACCTGGATCTGCATCTGAAGTGCTGTAACATGCAAGGCTACAGACAAGTTGTTGGAAAATGGTGGTAAAATAAGTGGCTGGTTCCTTCTTCAGTATGGTGCTCTTTCCAAGGGCTGGTGCAGACTCAATGGGCTGAATGGCCTCCTTGTGCACTGTAAATTCTATGATTCTGTGAGTCTTTCTCTTTTTTAACTAACACAGACATGATGGGCTGAATGGCCTCTCTCTCTCTGTGCACCATAACATTTCCATGGTTCTATAGTCGACATCACTCATTCATTATCTATTCTACTAACTCATTGGACGACACTCAAGTTAATTTTGAGGAAGTTTGAGCAGTTTGAAAGACTGCTCTGTGTGTAGTATATATAGTTCAGTGAGTCAGTATGGGACGTAATTAAAAGAAATGGCACTGAAGGCATATGTGGGGCAATGGAGTACAAAGAGGACTGGTGTAATTATGAATGAAGGTTTCACATTTGGTTGAAAATGAACATAATAAGAAGTTGAGGACAAAGTAAATGTTATCCTCATTGTGATGGGAATCAGGTGCTTTTGATGTGGTGTCTAACCAGTGTTTCCCAAGAGACAGTACTGTGGACAATGTTGAAATTAATGAGATTCTGGACTTGTATTTAGGCATGATTCAGAATGAAACTGCACAGGGAGTTCCATTCAGTCAAAGAAAGCCATCTTCCAGTGAGATGAGTGCAAATTACATTCTTAAATTAAAGAAATTCTCTCATCACTGCGGGTACGCTGTGAACTTAGAAACCGACCTCACAAATACATTCACAAACACATTCATAAGAGGCATAAAGAACACTAAACTCCAGGCCATGCTTTTGAGAAAAACCAATAAGTTGACATGGAAGGAGGCCTGCGATGTGCCCAAAGCCATTGCAGTGGTGGAAAGAGATTGTTTCAGATTGCAAGAGAGTTCTTTTCCTGAGACAACAGGGCTGTTCCTCCAGTTTGGAGCAGGATCCCAGCCACTGCAGCCAAGTGCATAGTCTCAGGGTCAGAAATTTATGGTTGCCACATTAGCCACCAACCATTTAAATGTCCCCATTTCCAAAGTGCAATGCCTGAATTCCTGGAGTGTGTACGAGATAGATCTCTGGAGCAGCATGTTGAGGAGCCAACTGGGGATCGGGTTATGTTGGATTTAGTGTTGTGTAATGAGAAAGTGTGAATTAATAACCTTGCTGTGAAGGAGAATTTGGGAAATATAATATGATAGAATTTGCGCATTTAGTTTCAATCTGAAATTGGGGTCTTAAATCTGAAGAAAGGCAATTATGAAGATATCAGGAGCAAATTGGCTATGGTGGATTGGAAAAAAACACTAAAAGATTTAATGATAGACAGGCAATGGCTACTATTTAAAGAAATACTATATACGTGAGAGACAGCAGAAATGCAAGGCAGAGCAGGTTTATTACGGAATACACAAAATAACAAAACTATAACTCCTCTCCCCAAAAGGCCACCCTCCTTGACCTGCACCCAGGTCAGGGGGCGAGATTGTGATCCTGATGCTAAGTGTTGACACCGTCGTAAACGCCGTCGCATTTCTCGACGCCGTCAACATGCCCTCAGGAGCAGAAATTCTGACCCCTACAGGGGGCCAACACGGCACTGGAGCGGCCCACGCTGCACCAGCTGCTGATCACCGACGTCAGATCGGCGCCGCGGGTCTGTGCATGCGCAGTGGCTTCCTTCTCCGCGCCGGCCCTGACACAACATGGCGTAGGGCTACAGGGCCCAGCGTGGAACAAAAGAAGCCCCCAGCCCGAGAGGCTGGCCCGCCGATTGGTGGGCCCCGATTGCAGGCCATGCCACAGCGGAGGCCCCCCGCAGGGAGTCGGACCCCCCTCCCTCCCCCTCCCCCCCCCCCCCCACCAGGCCGCCCCCGGATGCATCCACGATGGGGTCCCGCCGGGTAAGAGCAGGTGTGGACGACGGCGGCGGGACTCAACCTTTTTGGCATGGCCGCTCAGCCCATCCCGGGCGGAGGCAATAACGTTGCTAAAAGGAAATTATGTGAAATCCGTTAACCAGGTATATGCTAGGCACCTCCTCGCCACGAGACGGCAACGCCCTGGGGAATCACTCGTAGAATTCCTGCGTGCCTAGCGCATCCTCTGCCGGAACTGTGACTGCCGGGCGATATCGGCTACCCAGCATGCGGAGCTGCTGATCAGGGACGCCTATGTCGCGGGCATGCACTCTAACTATATCCGCCAGCAATTATTAGAAGGGGGGACACTCGGCCTCCCAGAGACAGTACAACTCTCCAACTCGCTGGAGGTGGTCTCCCAGAACATGGGGGCCTACACCTCCGACCGCGCGGCACCCTCATGGGCGCAGCCATCAACCGACCCGGGTGCGATGCAAGCCTGCGCCGGGCAGCAGCCCGCCAATGCCGGAGGCCCAAAGTGCTACTTCTGAGGCCAGAGTAATCACCCCCGACAACGCTGCCCGGCACGGAACGCAACTTGTAACAGGTGTGGGAAGGAGGGCCACTTCGCAAAAGCCTGCCAGGCCCGACCCCCCCTAAATCTTCTAGGCCCAGCAGCGCTGCCTCCTGCCTGTCGGGGCCACCCCCAGCTATCGCGCCACCCGTTATGTGTGACCCATGGGTGCCGCCATCTTTAATTTCGGACGACACGTGCGACCCACAGGGGCCGCCATCTTGGATGCCATCTTGCACCTCACCCGCCATGTGCGACTCATGGTGGCCGCCATCTTGGGACCACTCCGCAGCCTCCCGGGAGCCCTGCTCACCTGACCGTACACCCGCCGCCGCTTCCTCCGACCGGCCTACCGATCGCCTTCTAACACTCGCCTCCGTCACACTCGACCAGTCCCGGCTGCACCACCTCAAAAAGTCCACGATGACCGTCCGGATCAACGGGCACGAGACGGCCTGCCTTTTCGACTCCGGGAGCACAGACAGCTTCATACACCCAGATACGGTAAGGTGCTGCTCCCTTCCCATCCTACCCGCGACCCAGAAAATCTCCCTGACTTCCAGATCCCACGCAGTAGTAATCCGGGGGTACTGTGTCGCGACCCTCACTGTGCAAGGCGTAGAGTACACAAACTTTAGGCTCTACATCCTCCCCCATCTCTGCCCTATTGCTGGGGCTCGACTTCCAGTGCCATCTCCAGAGCCTTACCTTAAAGTTCAACGGACCCATGCCCCCCCCTCACCACCTGTAGCCTTGCAACACTTAAGGTCGCCCCACCCTCCCTCTTCGCAAACCTCACCCTGGACTGTAAGCCTGTCGCTACCAGAAGCAGACGCTACAGTGCCCAGGACAGGGCCTTCATCAGGTCGCAGGTCCATTGACTCCTACGAGAGGGAATCATTGAGGCTAGTAACAGCCCCTGGAGAGCCCAAGTGGTGGTCGTCAAGACTGGGGAGAAGCACCGGATGGTTATCGATTATAGCCAGACAAACAACCGGTACACGCAGCTCGATGCGTACCCCCTCCCCCGCATATCTGACATGGTAAACCAGATTGCGCAGTATCGAGTCTTCTCTACAGTTGACGTGAAGTCTGCGTACCACCAACTCCCTATCCGCCCAGAGGACCGTCAATATACTGCCTTCGAGGCAGATGGCCGCCTCTATCACTTCCTCAGAGTTCCTTTCAGCGTCACCAACGGGGTCTCGGTCTTCCAAAGGGAAATGGACCGAATGGTTGACCAGCACGGGCTGCGGGCCACGTTCCCGTACCTAGACAACGTCACCATCTGCGGCCGTGGCCAGCAGGACCATGATGAGAACCTCCGGTGCTTCCTCCACACCGCCAAACTCCTGAACCTAACTTATAATAGAGAGAAATGCGTCTTCCGCACAACTCGCCTGGCCATCCTCGGCTACGTCGTGGAACACAGAGTCCGAGGGCCTGACCCCGACCGCATGCGCCCCTCCTCGAGCTCCCTCTCCCCCACTGCCCCAAGGCCCTGAAGAGATGCCTGGGGTTCTTCTCTTACTGTGCCCAGTGGGTCCCCAATTACGCGGACAAGGCCCGTCCACTGATCAAATCCACCACTTTTCCCCTGACGGCTGAGGACCGACTGGCCTTCAATCATATCAAAGCAGACATTGCCAAAGCCGCGATGCACGCTGTGGACGAGTCCATCCCATTCCAAGTGGAGAGCAATGCGTCGGACTTTGCTCTGGCTGCTACCAGGCAGGCAGACGGTGGCTTTCTTCTCCCGTACCCTCCATGCCTCCAAAATTCGACTCTCCTCCGTTGAAAAGGAGGCCCAAGCCTTCATAGAAGCTGGGCGACATTGGAGGCATTACCTGGCCGGCAGGCGATTCACTCTCCTCACTGACCAACAGTCAGTTGCCCTCATGTTCAATAACACATAGCGGGGCAAGATTAAGAATGACAAGATCCTGAGGTGGAGGATCGAGCTCTCCACCTACAGCTATGATATCTTGTATCGATCTGGGAAGCTCAATGAGCCCCCAGAAGCCCTCTCCTGCGGTACATGTGCCAGCGCACAAGTAGACCGACTCAGGGCCCTCCACAACGAGCTCTGCCACCCAGGGGTCACCCGCTTTTTCCACTTCATCAAGGCTCGCAACCTGCCTTACTCCATGGAGGAGGTAAGGTCCGTGACCAGGAACTGCCAGGTCTGCGCGGAGTGCAAACCGCACTTCTATTGGCCAGACAGAGCATATCTGATAAAGGCCTCCCGCCCTTTTGAGCGCCTCAGCATGGACTTCAAAGGGCCCCTCCCCTCCACTGACCATAATGTGTACTTCCTCAACATCGCTGACGAGTACTCCAGATTCCCTTTCGCCATCCCCTGCCCTGACATGACCTCTGCCACCATCATCAAGGCCCTGCACAGCCTTTTCACCCTGTTCGGGCTCCCCGCCTACATCCACAGTGATCGGGGCTCATCCTTTATGAGCGACGAGTTGCGTCAGTTCCTGCTCAGCAAAGGCATCGCCTCCAGCAGGATGACCAGCTACAACCCCCGGGGAAACGGACAGGTGGAGAGGCAGAACGTGATGGTTTAGAAGGCCGTCCTTCTGTTCCTACGGTCGAAAATTCTCCCAGTCTCCCGCTGGCAGGAGGTCTTCCCCGATGCGCTTCATTCTATCCGGTTGCTCCTATGTACAGCTACTAACGAGACTCCTGATGAACGTATGTTTGCCTTCCCCAGTAAGTCCACCTCCGGGGTCTCGCTTCCGTCCTGGCTTACAGTCCCAGGGCCTGTTCTTCTCCGGCAGCATGCGAGGAGCCATAAAACCGACCCCCTCATCGAGAAGGTCCTGCTGCTCCATGCAAACCCCCAATATGCCTACGTGGCACGCCAGGAATGGCGGCAGGACATGGTCTCCCTTCAGGATTTGGCTCCTGCAGGCTCCAGAGACCATCACCACCATCCTTCACCCTACACCGTCTTCCCACACCCCTGCTCACCTCCCTCGCGAACTGACACCCGCAGGCCCCCGGGCGACAAGCACCACCACCTCCGCCCATACACCGCCCCCCCCTTCGCCGACTCAACATCTGGGTGAAGAAGAAGATGACAACACGCTCCCAGATGCGCAGGTCTCGACGCCGGCGCCCACACCACAGCCGGGACTGAGGCGATCACGGAGGAAGGTCAAGGCCCCCAACAGACTTGACCTTGAAGACCACTTCACCCCCGCCGGACTCTTTTATAAACAGGGGGTGAATGTGGTAAACCACGTTATTGTATTATATGCATTGTGCTGCATCGTACATGCCTGGGCTTGTCCAGGCTGGCTCCGCCTGTGGCTCCTCCCCTCGGGCTTCTGTATAAAAGTGGCAAGTCTCCGCCTCCTGACCCAGTTCAGGTCCAGAGGCAGGAGGCTTGCTGTTTAGTGTATTAAAGCCTCAGTTGCGTTTATCACTCTTCGTGTATTATTGATGGTGTATCACTTAGTCATATTGTTACCAAGATATTATGTACATGTGCCATTTTACATTTTAAGTGGTGGAGGGAGAATCGTAACTTGCAAAAGCTGAGCATTTTGTTACACAGCTCTCCCTCTCTGCTGCCCTCTCTGTTTGGGAGATTTAAATAAAGTTAGTTCAAAATGGTTTCCAGCTTTGAATCCACATGGCAAAGTGCGATACACAACAAAGACCACTACTGAACCACAAAATATTGAGTTATGTGGTTCCCTTCATTCAGAGTATGTAAAAGGTTGCAAAAAAAATCATGTGGAGTATCCTATATTCACAAAACAATGGTGGCACTATTGCGCTGTTCAAAATGTCATTACAAAGATGTAAATGGCAATGGAGGTTGTCACATTGTCCCTCGGTGTAGCTTTTGTTTCCTTTTTTGCCACCTCTTCTCCTTTTCTCCCAATCCCTCACTCCTCCTGTCTTGAAATTAGGGGAATCTTGCTTTTGTACAGCTCCACGGATGACAATAACTGTCCAATGTCTCACTCACTCATAGATTTGGCTCACGTTAAACTGCATAGTGAGTGTTGATGAGCTGCCCATCATAATGGGGGAGGTGAGGCAGAGAAAGAGTGCAGCATTATGGTACATTATCATTAAGGATACATACATTACATGAAACATGAAGACCAACATCAGATTGATGCAAATAACTTGCTCCAAACTGTTATCCGTATGTCAGTCAGGATGTTATTATACTCCTATGCTTCACTCACTTTTCATTCGAATTCACAACCTTTGAAATTATTGGGAAACCAAGTGTGATGAAGTATTCTTTTCTGCAAAGCAGAAAGATTGTTCTGATCCTGTGAATAGGTTCACTTTTTTGTGGGCCCGTGTTGAGCTTCCTGGTTGATGCTTCTGACTGACTCTGTGGGTGGAATGAGCCATTTTCAAACTGTAGTCCATCCAGTGTTTTAAAGCAAATTTGGCAAATTCATGTATTTGGAAAGTTTGTGAGGCATTTATTTTAATTGGTTGCCAAGGGGACAACTCAGCATACTGGTAAAGAGCACAGTCACATGATAGTTTTACTTCCCTTTTATTGTCCCTTACACATCAGCAGAGTGACCATGAGCCAAAGCCACAAACATGATTAAAAATATGTTAAACGTTTACAGCGCAAGGTACATATAACCATTTAGGCCCCTTGAGAAAAATTCAGTTCAACTGCTTTTCAGACTATATATATTATGCTCTTGGACTGGTGTTAGGAAGTCAGCCTTAAGCCAACATCTGTGTGTTGCTTTTAACCAACCTTGTTTCTCATATAGACCCAGTGGAACATTAGAATTCCTACAGTGCAGAAGGAGGCCATTCAGCCCATCAAGTCTGCACTGAACCTCTGAAAGAGTATATTCCCTAGGCCGACTCCCCCCCCCTTATCCCTGTAGCCCCACCTAATCTGCACATCTTTGGATTGTGGGAGGACACCGTAGCATCCGGACGAAACCCACTCAGATACAGGGAATAAGTGTAAACACAACACAGCCAGTCACCTGAGGCCGGAATTGAACCCGGGTTCCTGGCACTGTGAGGCAGCAGTGCTAACCACAGTGCCAGCGTGCTACCCTAGAATCTGAATTGAGTATTGAAGCCTGCAGTGGGATTTCCAGTGGCCCACTGGGTGACTTTGAGGGCAGGCATGTGCATTCGGATGACAGGTTAGTCTTCTGACGTCTCTGTGATACACTGGCACTTTTAAAGAGAGTGTTGTGTATTTTATATCTTGGATCTATGGACAGATGACACTAGTTTATTTGTGCGCAACAGGTTTTATTTATAATATTCTAAAATATCTATTGCATACTTCAACTCTGGCTTCCAGCTCTTTATACTGCTTTGTTTATTTTTCGATGCGCTCACTCCCAGGCTTAGCCAATCAAACACAGTGGACAGAGTTCTCCCCAAAATTGACAAATGGCGTAATTGAACTGGACAGAAACAGCGTCCCATTTTGGGCACGTTTAGCGGGTTGTTTCTCGGTGCCTGCAGCACCGACAGAGACACCGCTACGTAACAGCACTTTGCTTTTACTTTTGGCCTTGTGGGGACTTCCGCATCGAGGATGCACTTATATCATTTCCTGCACTGATGAGCTCAGCTCGCCAGTGCAGGAAGAGTACTCGCGGATCTGACGACCTCCCTCAGCCGCTCCACCATGGCATCCGCATCCACACCGCACTGCACCCAACTTATCTCTTCCGGGGTCCTTGAGCCCCCCCTCGCCCCACCTCTTGATCCTGATCCAGTCCCTGGCACTGCCAGCCTGGCACACTGGCAGTGCCACTGCCAATCTGACAGTGGCACCCAGGCAGTGACAAGGTGCCCGGCTGTCAGCGGGAGAGTGAGGGTACCACACTGCCGAGAGCCGAACACCCAGGGGTCTCCGATGGCCTGGGAGACGCCCCCAGTGCCATTACGCCTGGTCAACATTTGTGGAAATCAGTGCTAAACGGTGCCATGGCGAGGTCTCCCAGCGCGGTTGTTAGCTCCTGGGCTCCGGGGGTATATGCGCATACATATTTAAATGAACCAGTGTATTCATCTGGATGTCACCCGGCGAGGGCAAGATCCTGATCGCGACATCTCGCGTGATTCCGTTAAATCTCTCGAGACGTTTTGAGCATCTCAAATCTCGCAAGATTAAACAACCTCGTCGCTCACCAAGTCGGGCACACAAGGCCATTAAATCACACCATATGTGTTATTTTGGGCAGGAATATCAGTGCAAATCCTACCGGCTCTTTCAGCATGATCCCCATCATGATCCTCCCTTAAGGGCAGCACGGTAGCATAGTGGTTGGTACAATTGCTTCACAGCTCCAGGGTCCCAGGTTCGATTCCTGGCTTGGGTCACTGTGCGGAGTCTGTGGAGTGTGAGCGTGGGTTTCCTCCGGGTGCTCCGGTTTCCTCCCACAGTCCAAAGATGTGCAGGTTAGGTGGATTGGCCATGCTAAATTGCCTTTAGTGTCCAAAATTGCCCTTAGTGTTCGGTGGGGTTACTGGGTTATGGGGATAGAGTGGGGGTGTGGGCTTGGTTAGGGTGCTCTTTCCAAGAGCCTGTGCAGACTCGATGGGCCGAATGGCCTCCTTCTGCACTGTAAATTTTATGATTCACATTTAGCCATTTATTTGGAGCCAGAGGTGACTCGGGTCAAAAATGTGATGTGAGGGAACCAAAGGCACCAGCAAGACTGGATCCTTAGAGATTGGGGCACCCTTTTTGAGAAAAATACTACAGTAATTCCACCCACCCCCCAACTTTCTCACTGGAAAAGATCCCCCCTTCTCACCTGCAAAAATCCCCATTTTCGTCGCCAATGGCAGCCTCCTTCTCGCCATGAAAAACCCCTCCGCCTTTCAGGCTCTCAAATACCCCCTTTCTTGCCAGCAAAGACCTTCCTTGTTGACAGCAAAGGCTTCCCTTCTCGTGACTGCACCTGGGAGACCTTGCCAGGGCGCTGTTTAGCACTGGTCGACACAAGCGTGGACCAGGCATAATGGCACCTGGGAGGTTGGGTACAGGTGGTACTCTGGCACTCCCCTTGGCACTTTAGCACTGCCAGGCTGGCAATTTGGCAGTGTCAACCTTATGCCCTGGCAGTGCCAGGGTGTTCAGGTGACACTGATGATGCACCAGGTTGGCAGTGCCAGTTCCTGGGTGCCCGACTGACAGGGGTCAGGACGGTAGGGGGGGGGGGGGGACTTGCCAAATAGAGAGGGGTGGTGAGGGAGGGGTTCTCAAAGTCTGCTGAATCATGCCGCCAACCCACATGCCTCCAATTAACTTGCTGTTCTGCTTATTGAGGAGCTTATTAACAGGCTGGAGTGGGACAGAATAACATTTTCAATGTTAATAATGGGAAGAGCGAACCGTCTGGGATATGTTAGTGCACAACTGTCAGGTGCAGAGTGCAGACCTATTATTGATTGTGGCTGCTGATTAAGAATCATGTAAAGTTGAACTGAGGTGCTCGTGCATTGCACAAAGTTGTCATCACTTGAGTCGAGCAGCTCGAGGACCTGACAGCGATTGTTTGGACATTTGTGCCATGAGGCTGCTGGCCCTCTGCTCTCCCAACAGTTCCATTTCTCCAGGCAACGGCAAACCCAGCAATGGCTGCCCTTGCCTCTTAAAATTGCCATCTCTGACACGTCCTCACCTCCAGCCCGTGTCAGCCACCAGTAATTCGGCACCTAACCCACCTCTGGGCCAATTAGGGTCTTGTCCTCTAAACATTGTGTCGGTCACTGAGGGTGATGTGGTGCCGAGTCAGGACCCAGAACCCCGGATTGAAAATCCAAGCCCCGCTCTTCGGTGCAATCTTTCCTTTTTTTGTTAACTCCTTGCAAAGGTGTCAGAAAGTTTTCTTTTATTGAGAATGGTGCATACGTTTACAACATAAACAAGCACTGAGTAAATCCAATGCAGCATAGAGCTCTATTCTCTCTTGATATAAGAATGCAAAGACCCTGAACTGGCTCAGAGTCAAGACCAGGGAGCATGCTAAGTTCTTCATGCTAACTGAATATTGGGAAATCCAGAAAAAGACACAGAATGGTTAGCACTGCTGCTTCACAGCGCCAGGGTCCCAGGTTCGATTCCAGGCTTGGGTCACTGTCTGTGCGGAGTTTGCACGTTCTCCCCGTGTCTGCGTGGGTTTCCTCCAGGTGCTCCGGTTTCCTCCCACAAGCCCCGAAAGTCGAGCTGTCAGGTGAATTGAGCATTCTGAATTCTCTCTCAGTGTGCCCGAAAAGGTGCTGGAATGTGGTGACGAGGGGATTTTCACAGTAACTTCATTGCAGTGTTAATGTGAGCCGAATTGTGACAATAATAAATATTATTATTATGACAAGTCAATAACTTTACATTTCTTAGTGCATCAGGGCCTGTGCATTTGAAATTGACGATACTGCTATTCAATACAAATGTTCGTACAAAGTTGGGAAGTGCTGTTCTTTAAGTGAGAGATAAAAATACCTTAACCGGTGTGGTAGTAGAGGTATTACGGTACCTGGTATGCTGGAGCACCATTGGTGGAAACTGTATGCTTTCCATTGGTTAAGATGTATGGTAGCTCCGCCCTGCTAGGCGGGGTATAAGAGCCCGTGCCGCCCCTGCAGCCTTCATTCTGTACCTGAGCTGCTGGGGGAAACATCTAACTTATTAAAGCCTTCAGTTGGACTACAACCTCGCTTTAGTGGTCATTGATCGTGCATCAATTTAAAAAGCTAGTTTTTTAAAAAAGGATGGAGCTCCGAATCAAGCAACTCAGCCCCCACGCGACGAACTCAGCGGCAAACTTCAAACACTGGCTGGCGTGCTTTAAAGGGTATATTGGGACGGCCGAAAACACACCCACAGGAGAACAGAAAATGAAAGTCCTGCACTCAAGATTTACACCCTCATCAATGAAGCGGAAGACTTTGATGCAGCAATGGAGCTGCTAAAAGGACATTATATTCGCCCGGTAAACCAGGTCTACGCCCGCCACCTGCTAGCAACGAGGCGACAAACCCTGGGGAATCGCTGGAAGAATTCTACCGTGCACTCCTGGTGTTGGGGAGAAACTGCAGCTGCCCGCAAGTTTTGGCGAGCGAACACACTGAACTCTTGGTCCGGGACGCTTTCGTGGCAGGTATGCTATCCTCACAAATCCGCCAGCGACTCGTAGAAAAAGACACTCAAGGTCTCAAGGAGGCACGGGCCCTTGCAGGCTCCCTGGATGTGGCCTCCAGAAACGCCCACGCTTACATTCGCGACCACGTGGCAGTCCCCTGGGCAGCGTGGAACCCCTCCGCAGCCGACCCCGAGACATCCCCCATACCCCACAAGCCTGTGCTGCAAGGCGGCCTGGCAACCCCGGGCGGGCCCCGCTGCTACTTTTGCGGGCAGGCCAAGCACCCCCGCCAGCGCTGCCCGGCCCGCATCCACCTGCAAGGGATGCGGTAAAAACGGCCATTTCGTGGGGGTATGCCAGGCCCGTGCGGTTGCCGCGGTCTCCGGCGGCGAATTCAGACCACCAACACAAACCTCTCCATGGTCCCCGTGCGGCCAGTGGTCGCTGCCATCTTCCTACTCCAGGGCCACGTGCAGCACCCGGGTGCCGCCATCTTGTCCCGCGGATGCCACGTTAGAGATATGGGCGCCGCCATTTTGTACACCCCCAGCCATGTACGACCAATGGGAGCCGCCATCTTGGATGAACCCCCAGGACCCCAGCTCGGCTGACCACACACTGCCCGAAGAGAACACTCAACTGCTGCGATTAGCCACGGTGACTCTGGATCCGTCCCGGTGTCGAACACTCTCAACTGCTACAACAACTGTATTTATCAACGGGCACGAGACGTCCTGCCTAATTGACTCTAGGAGCACGGAGAGCTTCATACACCCCGACACGGTAAGGCGTTGTTCTCTCCTCGTCCACCCCGTTAATCAAAAAATCTCCCTGGCCTCCGGTTCCCACTCAGTGGAGATAAAGGGGTTTTGTGCGGCAAACCTCACAGTCCAGGGAAGGGAGTTCAAAAATCTCCGTCTCTACATCCTTCCTCACCTCTGCGCGGCCACACTCCTAAGTTTAGACTTCCAGTGTAACCTCCAAAATGTAACCTTCAAATTCGGCAGCCCTATACCACCCCCTCACTGTCTGCGGCCTCGTGACCCTTAAGGTCGACCCGCCTTCCCTGTTTGCGAACTTCACCCCGGATTGCAAACCCGTCGCCACCAGGAGCAGACAGTACAGTGCCCAGAACCGGATCTTTATTAGGTCAGAGGTCCAAAGGCTACTGAGGGAAGGAGTCATTGAAGGCAGCAACAGTCCCTGGAGAGCTCAAGTAGTTGTGGTAAAGATCGGGGAGAAGCATAGGATGGTCATCGAATACAGTCAGACCATCAACAAGTTTACGCAGCTGGAGGCGTACCCTCTCCCCCGCATATCTGACCTGGTAAACAGGATCGCGCATTACAAGGTCTTCTCCACGGTGGATCTTAAGTCCGCCTACCACCAGCTCCCCATCCGCACTAGTGACCGCAAATACACTGCCTTCGAGGCAGATGGGCGGCTCAACCACTTCTTAAGGGTTCCCTTCGGTGTCACCAACGGGGTCTCGGTCTTCCAACGCGAGATGGACCGAATGGTTGACCGGTACGGTTTACGGGCAACATTCCCGTGCCTCGATAATGTCACCATCTGTGGCCACGACCAGCAGGACCACGACTCCAACCTCCGAAAATTCCTCCAGACCGCAAAAACCCGTAACATTACATACAACAAGGATAAATGCATGTTCAGCACCGACCGCCTAGCCATCCTCGGCCACGTAGTGCGAAATGGAGTTATGGGCCCTGACCCTGAACGCTTGCGCCCCCTTATGGAGTTCCCCCTCCCTCACTGCTCCAAGGCTCTGAAACGCTGCCTAGGGTTTTTCAGTTACTACGCCCAGTGGGACCCCAACTATGCGGACAAGGCCCGTCCCCTGATCCAATCCACAGCTTTTCCCCTGTCGATAGAGGCCCGCCAGGCCTTCAGCCGCATCAAAGCAGACTTTGCAAAGGCCATGATGCATGCCATCGACGAGTCCCTCCCCTTCCAGGTCGAGAGCGACGCGTCTGACGTAGCTCTGGCGGCCACCCTCAACCAAGCGGGCAGACCCGTGGCCTTCTTCTCACGTACCCTCCATGCTTTCGAAATCCGCCACTCTTCAGTCGAAAAGGAGGCCCAGGACATAGTAGAAGCTGTGCGACATTGGAGGCATTACCTGGCCAGCAGGAGATTCACTCTCCTCACTGACCAACGGTCGGTTGCTTTCATGTTCGATAATGCACAGCGGGGCAGGATGAAAAACAATACGATCTTGCGGTGGAGGATCGAACTCTCCACCTACAACTACGAGATCTTGTATCGTCCCGGGAAGCTAAACGAGCCTCCTGACGCCCTGTCCCGTGGCACATGTGCCACCGCACAAGTGGACTGCCTCCAAGCCCTCCACGCGCACCTCTGCCACCCGGGGGTCACTCGCTTTTTCCATTTTATCAAGACCCTCCCCTCCACCGACCGCAACACGTACTTCCTGAACGTGATTGACGAGTACTCCCGGTTCCCATTCGCCATCCCCTGCCCCGACATGACCGCAACCACTGTTATCAAGGCCCTCCATAGTATCTTTGCACTGTTCGGGTTCCCCGCTTACATACATAGTGATAGGGGGTCCTCCTTTATGAGCGATGAACCACGTCAATTCCTGCTCAGCAAGGGCATCGCCTCGAGCAGGAAGACCAGTTACAACCCCCGGGGGAAACATCTAGCTTATTAAAGCCTTCGGTTGGACTACAACCTCGTTTTAGTGGTCATTGATCGTACATCAACTGGTAGGGTGCTGAGGACACCATGAATTACTGACACTCAACCATTAATTGCTTTTATCTGTGAAATGCATCTTTGTGCATACACGTACAACCAAAATAGAATAGCTATCTGTAGTTGCGGATAAAATTCATTAAAAGAATCGTTAGCAGCTTTTTTTTAACATTGCAAAACCATTTATTTTCCAATTGTAACTCAAGCGAACAGCCAAATAACACTTTCTGTGGGGAATACCAGTTCGGTAACCACAGAATGATATCATGCACTAGGGCTTCCTCAGTGATGTCAGGCATACATTTGGAATCAGTGGAATCATAGTGCCATGTGGCTCAGAATGTAAATGCTCCAGATGGGCCACGAACCACAAATTGCCGTGCTTAGTTATTTTTATCTCCTATTTAAGACTGTCATCTCTCCTACTCCGGCCCTAACATCATTCTGTGGCCTTCAGATTTTCCTTCCGCCCCACTCCTCCCGACCTCCCTCCCTACCCCCCTCTCTGTGAGATGGTCAGTGGCCAGAACCGTGTGGTGCATTGAATGATGCAACTCTTGTCGGTGCTTGAGTAAGAACACAGTTTTATGCTGAGCCGACAAAGCACTGTGCTTTTGACAGCTCAGTAGTTTTGTCCCCACTGCTGCTTCGCACAGCAGTGTGGTTTATTCTCAGAACATTCTGATTAAAACGGAAGAATCAGAAAAAGGCAAGACTGCCATCAATATATCTCCTTGAAGCATCTCAGAGCAGCAGTTTATCACTTTTGAGAGAGAATGTAAAATGGACGAGAGCGAATTGGCAGCTGCTTTTACATCTCTTCCGATTCTTACTTTAATTGCCTGCCGATTTGTTATTCCCGACTTGACACTACTGCATAAAGCCAAATTCTATCTGTAATCACTCAGAGGCATAGAGGCCGTTGTTATCTAGGCTAACATTGACAGCTATAGACAGCCTCTGCCTGCCATTTACCATCTGATATGATGTCTGAATAACAAAACTACCATCTCACAGTGAAGGATATTAACAAAAATGATTTGATTTGCTGTTCAAGGAAGAATATCTTACGTTAGTACAATTGCTTTAACATTTAGTGGTAGAAAGTTGTCTTGGCCCATCCCATGTCTTGGCCTGTTGAAATCAATGGAATAGAAAATCGAATGAGGTGGTTTTACCTTGCAATTCGATGTGACACGAGGGTTTGGTGATATTGACAAAGAAAAATCTCAACCTTTAAAACAGTTATTGGTCAACGTTAATGTAAATAATTTGATAGGGAGCCATTTCTATTCTTCTTTTAGGCTTCACATAACTCACACTAACACACAGCAGACATTCCTGAGGGAAGTCCCACTTGAAAGCATACAAAGCAAAGTACAAAAGGGTTTTGTAGGATGTGTAATACAGGAATTCTTTGTGTTCTTCGTGAATCACCATAAGTGGTGGGTTAGAAAGCAGAAGATATACAATACATGGAGAAAAATCTTGCTTTTGGATACAAACAAAGTTTTATTCCCAGCTGATTTCTTTGTTGATCATCCGCTTCCATATTTTCATGTCTATAGACAAAAAAAGAATATGTAATTCTCCAGCGAATATGTGCTGTCTTGATTTCTCGTGACGGCTGTTGTTACATTGGCTGCATGGTATACATACAAATATTCTCTCAGAATTAATATGTGTAGCAAACTGAACTGCTGAGAGCTGTAACTTGGTTTACAGATTTAATATAGTTAATTATTTACCCTTTGCTTAGAGGTAGCGTGAATAACACATTCATTTAATACTGGGGATAGACCTGACAGTTGTAACAACCGATAGCTACGTTACACAACACGATGAGACAACAACAAAGTACATTTGTGCAGTACCTCTAACAGAATGAAACATCACAAGGAGCATTATACAACAAAATGCAACAGTAAGCCACATAAGGGGGTAATAGGTCAGATGACCAAAAGGGGAAGGTTTCTTTGAAAGGAGGAAAGCTCAGTAGAGAGAGAGAGAAGTAGAGGGAGGGAATTCCAGAGCTTGGGGCAAGCAACTGAAGGCGGTGCCACCAATGGTCGAGCAATTACAATGCAGATGTGGCCAGAGTTACTCAAATGCAGGGAGCTTGGTCGGTTGTGGGGTTGGAAGAGCTTGCAGTGATAGGAAGGGGCAAGATCATGGGGGCATTGAAAAACAAGGATGAGAATTTTCAAATGAAAATATTTTTGAGCAGGAGCCAATGTAGCTCGGCGAGCACATGGGACGATAGGGGAATGTTGTGAGTTAAGACACAGGTGGATGTTTACGGAGGTTAGAATATGGGGGACCAGCCAAAGTACATTGGAATAGTCGACTCCACAGGAAACGAAGGCTCGGATGAGGCTTTTGGCAACAGGTGAGCTGAGACAGGGTGAAGTTGAGCGATGTTACAAAGGTAGAAAAAACAGACCTTGGTGATGGTGCTAATATGAGGTTGGAAGCTATCCTGCTTCAACTGCTCCTGAAGTTGGCGCCGGAGCGAGGCGACTCTCTGCGAGCTCTCCTCAACAGATCCACTTTTTACTTAACTTGTACTCGTTTTAATTTTTTAAAATTTAATTCTTAGATTAACATTATTACTAACCTCTCTCTTTTATCTTTTCTTGCAGGCTTGAACATCCTCCGAGCCCCGTGGAGACCGTTTGACCCGACACGACCTGACCTCCACGACCTGGAAGTGGATCGGGCCAAAACCGGAAGTGAAGCCCTGACCTCGATTTGGAGCTGTCCCGGACCTCGGAGCTCCCAACCCGGCCTAACAACCGACGCCAGCTCCTGGATTGCCCGGCCCAGTCCCCGGAGCTCCCGACCCGACCCCCGACAACAAGACCCGGCCCAACCCGATCCCGAGAGACCTGCCCAGTGACCCGACACGGAGAGGCCCGCCCAGCAACCCAACATATCTGGAGATGGAAGAAAGAAAAATCCATGTGGAGGCCCAACCGGGCCTACTTCAAGACCCGACCCCAGGAGTGCCCAGGGAGGGAACAGCCCACGGGACTCAGCCCATCCTGCCTCAGGAAGCCCCTGCCCATGACCCAGGACCCACAAAATGGCAGAGACCCCGTGCGATGACCCGAACATGCTGCAAGGTATTCCCGTGCACGCAGTGCGCCGGGACCCATCCGGATTGCAAACATGCCCCCCCAGCAACCTCTCAAACTCAACCAGCACCCGGGACCCTGCCAGATGCAACCCCGGGAATGTAACCAGCGCCCTGGTCCCCGCCAGCGCCCTGGACCCCGCCAGACGCAACCACCTCCCTTCCACAAGGTCAGATTTCTCCCATCGATTCCCAGGATCATCCAGCCGCAGCCGCCAACCGAGGAAGCGAGGGAAATGCGGTGGTCTGCAGGTTAGACTGAAGCAATGCGATTTCAAGACCCCTTTCCCCAGCATACTCCTGGCAAATGTCCAAGCGATCGAAAACAAGCTGGATGAACTTAACGCCAGTCTTCCCTCTCAGAGGGAAGTCAGAGACTGCTGTGTGCTCTGTTTCACAGAGACATGGCTCACCCCCACCTCACCGGACTGTGCCATACAACCTGAAGGTTTCTCAAATCACCGGGTGGACCGCACCGAGTCATCAGACAAAGCAAAGGGTGGAGGGGTGTGCCTCCTCATCAACTCCTCCTGGTGCTTGGATGTGGCGACCCTGGCTACCTACTGCTCCCCGGACCTGGAATACCTGACCGTGAAGTGCCGCCCATACTATCTTCCACGTGAGTTCATTATCACAGCGGTCTACATCCCACCCCAGGCAGAAGTGAGGAAGGACCTGGGCGAACTGTACACAGTTATAAACAACTATGAAACAGAACACCCGGAGGCTTGTTCATCGTGGCCGGAGACTTCAACAAGGCCAACCTCACGAGTGTCCTGCCAAAATTCCACCAGCACATCTCCTGTCCCACCAGGGGCGATAACACTCCTGACCACTGATACTCAAAAATCAAGGGCGCCTACCTGTCCATCCCCGACCGCACTTTGGGAAATCAGACCATAAGATGATGCTCCTTCTCCCGGCATACAAGCAGAAACTTAAGCGGGAGAATCCAGCTAAGAAGGTCATGCAGTGCTGGTCTGAGGAAACAGAAGAGCTCTTACGTGACTGCTTAGAGACAGTGGACTGGTCCATATTTAAGAACTCAGCGACCAACTTAAGTGACTATGCCACCACCATCACAGACTTCATCAGCAAATGTGGGGACAACTGCGAGCCAAAGAAACCAGTACGTATGTTCCCCAAACGGAAACCATGGCTCAATCACGAGATTGACTCCCTACTGAAGGACAGATCTGAGGCGTTCAAGTCAGACGACCTTGACCTATACAAGAAATCCAGGTACGACCTCCGCAAAGCCATCCGAGATGCCAAGAGAGAATATCAAACCAAGCCAGAATCACAGAAAGACTCTCGGCGGTTGTGGCAAGGACTAAACAACATAACGGGCTACAAAGCGAAGCCGAGCAGAATCTCCGGCAGCAGCGCACCCCTCCCCAATGAACTCATTGCATTCTATGCTGGATTCGAGCAGGTAACCAACAATCCGCCGTCGAGTGCCCCAGCAGCCCATAACTCACTCATATCCGCCATCAGTGAGTTCTCCCAGTGAGCCAGAGAAGACACAGCCAGAGTGAGACACAACAAAGAGTGAGTTTGGGAATTTGAAGCTCGGTGGGAATTCGAAGCTGGGTGGGGAGGAGGTGCTTTTTAACCCTGGTAAGTGATTGGTAAGTAGTTTTTCTTTTTTCTTTTCATTGTCTAATCTATTATTTATTTTTCTTTCATTTTTTGGAATTGTAATTGTATAAGTTAACCTAAGGTTTAAGACATGGCAGGAGATCCCAGACCCGTGTCATGCTACTCGTGTGCGATGTGGGAGCTCAGGGACACGTCCACTGTCCTTGGCTCCTTCACGTGCAAGAAGTGTGTCCAGTTGCAGCTCCTGTTAGACCACCTGACAACTCTGGAGCTGCGGATGGACTCACTTTGGAGCATCTGCGATGCTGAGGACGTCGTGGATAGCACATTTAGCGAGTTGGTCACACTGCAGGTGAAAGTTACTGAGGGAGATAGAAAATGGGTGACCAAAAGACAAGGCAAGAGTAGTAAGGCAGTGCAGGTGTCCCCTGCGGTCATCTCCCTGCAAAACAGATATACCGCTTTGGATACTGTTGAGGGAGATGGCTCACCAGGGGAAGGCAGCGGCAGCCAAGTTCATGGCACTGTGGCTGGCTCTGCTGCACAGCAGGGCAGGAAGAAGAATGGCAGGGCTATAGTGATAGGGGACTCAATCGTAAGGGGAATAGACAGGCGGTTCTGCAGATGCAATCAAGATTCCAGGATGGTATGTTTCCTCCCTGGTGCAAGGGTCAAGGATGTCTCGGAGTGGCTGCAGGACATTCTGGGGGGGTGGAGGGTGAACAGCCAGCTGCCGTGGTGAACATAAGCACCAACGATATAGGTTAAAAAATGGGACGAGGTCCTACAAGCTGAATTCAGGGAGTTAGGAGTTAAACTAAAAAGTAGGACCTCCAAGGTAGTAATCTCAGGATTGCTACCAGTGCCACGAGCTAGTCAGAGTAGGAATGTCAGGATAGATAGGATGAATGCATGGCTCGTGAGAGCGTGCAAGTGGGAGGGATTCAAATTCCTGGGGCATTGGAACTGGTTCTGGGGAGGTGGGACCAGTACAAACCAGACGGTCTACACCTGGGCAGGACTGGAACCGATGTCCTGGGGCGGGGGGGGGGGGGGGGGGGGGGTTTGCTAGAGCTGTTGGGGAGGGTTTAACCTAATGTGGCAGGGGGATGGGAACCGGTGCAGGAAGTCGGAAGGTAGTAAAACAGGGACAGAAACAAAAGGCAGTAAGGGGGAAAGTGTAAGGCAGAGAAGCCATAGTCAAAAATCAAAAATGGTGACAGTACAAGGTACAGTGACTGAGGGGAGCTCAGTGAATAGGCCCAGTAATACTAAAAGGAATAAAACGGGAAGTAAAAACATAAATGGTAAGCGACGCGGCAGGTTGTTACATGAAGATATGGGTTCAACGACAAGGAAAATTAAGAGAAAAGTTAAGAGGAAATATAACTTAGGAGAGGTTATTGATCGAGGTGTTAAGATTCAAAACAGAGGTATAAAAGCCAACATAAGTGTACTTTACCTGAATGCTCGCAGTATTCGGAATAAATGAGTTGATGGCGCAAATTATCGTGACTGACTATGATTTAGTGGCCATTGAAACATGGTTAAAGGATGGTCACGACTGGGAGTTAAATATTCGAGGGTATCAAAACTATTCGGAAGGACAGAGTGGATGGTAAGGGAGGTGGTGTAGCTCTGTTATTTAAGAATGACATAAGGGATGACATCGGTGCTATGGAGGATAAGGTTGAATCCATTTGGGTGGAAATCAGGAATAGTAAGGTGAAAAAGTCACTGATAGGAGTAGTCTATAGGCCACCAAATAGTAACATTATGGTGGGGCAGGCAATAAACAAAGAAATAACTGATGCATGTAGAAATGGTACAGCAGTTATCATGGGGGATTTTAATCTACATGACGATTGGTTTAACCAGGTCGGTCAAGGCAGCTTTGAGGAGGAGTTTATAGAATGTATCCGCGATAGTTTCCTAGAACAGTATGTAATGGAACCTACGAGGGAACAAGCGGTCCTAGATCTGGTCCTATGTAATGAGACAGGATTGATTAATGATCTCATATTTAGGGATCCTCTCGGAAGGAGCGATCATAATATGGTGGAATTTAAAATACAGATGGAGGGTGAGAAGGTAAAATCAAACACTAGTGTTTTGTGTTTAAACAAAGGAGATTACAATGGGATGAGAGAAGAACTAGCTAAGGTAGACTTGGAGCAAAGACTTTATGGTGAAACAGTTGAGGAACAATGGAGAACCTTCCAAGCGATTTTTTACAGTGCTCAGCAAAGGTTTATACCAACAAAAAGGAAGGACGGTAGAAAAAGGGAAAATTGACCGTGGATATCTAAGGAAATAAGGGAGAGTATCAAATTGAAGGAAAAAGCATACAAAGTGGCAAAGATTAGTGGGAGAGTAGAGGACTGAGAAATCTTTAGGGGGCAACAGAAAGCTACTGAAAAAGCTATAAAGAAGAGTAAGATAGATTATGAGAGTAAACTTGCTCAGAATAAAAAAACAGATCGTAAAAGTTTCTACAAATATATAAAACAAAAAAGAGTGGCTAAGGTAAATATTGGTCCTTTACAGGATAAGAAGGGAGATTTAACAATGGGAGATGAGGAAATGGCTGAGGAACTGAACAGGTTTTTTGGGTCAGTCTTCACAGTGGAAGACACAAATAACATGCCAGTGACTGATAGAAATGAGGCTATGACAGATGAGGACCTTGAGATGATTGTTATCACTAAGGAGGTAGTGATGGGCAAGCTTATGTGGCTAAAGGTAGCAAGTCTCCTGGCCCTGATGGAATGCATCCCAGAGTGCTAAAAGAGATGGCTAGTGATAATTTACCAAAATTCACTAGACTCTGGTGGTCCCGGCGGATTGGAAATTAGCAAACGTAACACCACTGTTTAAAAAAGGAGGTAGGCAGAAAGCGGCCAGTCAGCTTAACTTCGGTAGTAGGGGAAATGCTGGAATCTATCATCAAGGCAGAAATAGCGAGGCATCTGGATGGAAATTGTCCCATTGGACAGACGCAGCATGGGTTCATAAAGGGCAGGTTGTGCCTAACTAATTTAGTGGAATTTTTTGACGACATTACCAGTGCAGTAGATAATGGTGAGCCAATGGATGTGGTGTATCTGGATTTCCAGAAAGCATTTGACAAGGTGCCACACAAAAGGTTGCTGCATAAGATAAAGATGCATGGCATTAAGGGTAAAGTAGTAGCATGGATAGAGGATTGGTTAATTAATTGAAAGCAAAGAGTGGGGATTAATGGGTGCTTCTCTGGTTGGCAATCAGTAGCTAGTGGTGTCCCTCAGGGATCAGTGTTGGGCCCACAATTGTTCACAATTTACACAGATGATTTGGAGTTGGGGACCAAGGGCAATGTGTCCAAGTTTGCAGACGGCACTAAGATGAGTGGTAAAGCAAAAAGTGAGGAGGATACTGGAAGTCTGCAGAGGGGTTTGGATAGGTGAAGTGAATGGGCTAGGGTCTGGCAGATGGAATACAATGTTGACAAATGTGAGGTTATCCATTGTGGTAGGAACAGCAAAAGGGATTATTATTCAAATGATAAAATATTAAAACATGCTGCTGTGCAGAGAGACCTTGGTGTGCTAGTGCATGAGTTGCAAAACGTTGGTTTACAGGTGATTAAGAAGGCAAATGGAATTTTGTCCTTCATTGCTAGAGGGATGGAGTTTAAGATTAGGGAGATTATGCTGCAATTGTATAAGGTGTTAGTGAGGCCACACCTGGAGTATTGAGTTCAGTTTTGGTCTCCTTACCTGAGAAAGGACGTACTGCCACTGGAGGGTGTGCAGAGGAGATTCACTCGGTTAATCCCAGAGCTGAAGGGGTTGGATTACGAGGAGAGGTTGAGTAGACTGGGACTGTACTCGTTGGAATTTAGAAGGATGCGGGGGGATCTTATAGTAACATATAAAATTATGAAGGGAATAGATAGGATAGATGCAGGCAGGTTATTTCCTCTGGCGGATGAAAACAGAACTAGAGGGCATAGCCTCAAAATAAGGGGAAGTAGATTTAGGACTGAGTTTAGGAGGAACTTATTTACCCAAAGGGTTGTGAATCTATGGAATTCCTTGCCCAGTGAAGCAGTTGAGGCTCCTTCATTAAATGTTTTTAAGATAAAGATAGGTAGTTTTTTGTAGAATAAAGGGATTAAGGGTTATGGTGTTCGGGCTGGAAAGTGGAGCTGAGTCCACAAAAGATCAGCCATGATCAGCCAGATGGCCTACTCCTGCTCCTAGTTCTTATGTTCTTATGTTTTTATCACAGCTTCCGAAGTCAGATCGGCCTTCCTGAAAGTGAACCCTCGGAAGGCGACGGGCCTGGACGGGATCCCTGGTCGTGCACTCAGAGCCTGCAAAGGTGTTAGTGGACATCTTTAACCTGTCCCTACTCCACTCCGAGGTCCCCATCTGCTTCAAAAAGACCACCATTATACCGGTGCCAAAGAAGAACCAGGCAACATGCCACAATGACTACCATCCAGTGGCCCTGACTTCAGTTGTAATGAAGTGCTTCAAGAGGTTGATCATGAAGCGCATCACCTCCATACTCCCAGAATGCCTTGATCCACTGCAATTCGCATACCGTCACAGCCGGTCCACAGCAGATGCCATTTCCCTGGCCCTACACTCATCCCGAGAGCATCTCGACAACAAGGACTCCCACATCAGACTCCTATTTATTGACTACAGCTCTGCCTTCAACACGATAATCCCAGCCAAGCTCATATCAAAGCTCCAAAACCTAGAACTTGGCTCCCCACTCTGCAACTGGATCTTTGATTTTCTGACCAACAGACCACAATCAGTAAGAATGAACAACAACACCTCCTCCACAATAGTCCTCAATACCGGGGCCATGCAAGGCTGCGTACTTAGTCCCCTACTCTACTCCCTGTACACACACGACTGCGTGGCAAAATGTGGTTCCAACTCCATCTACAAGTTTGCTGATGATACGACCATAGTGGGCCGGATCTCAAATAACAACGAGTCAGAATACAGGAAGGAGATAGAGAACCTAGTGGAGTGGTGCAGCGACAACAATCTCTCCCTCAATGCCAGCAAAACTAAAGAGCTGGTTATTGACTCCAGGAAGCAAAGTACTGTACACACCCCTGTCAGCATCAACGGGGCCGAGGTGGAGATGGTTAGCAGTTTCAAATTCCTAGGGGTGCACATCTCCAAAATCTGTCCTGGTCCACCCACGTCGACGCTACCACCAAGAAAGCACAACAGCACCTATACTTCCTCAGGAAACTAAGGAAATTCGGCCTGTCCACATTAACCCTTACCAACTTTTACAAATGCACCATAGAAAGCATCCTATCGGGCTGCATCACAGCCTGGTATGGCAACTGCTCAGCCCAGGACCACAAGAAACTTCAGAGAGTCGTGAACACCGCCCAGTGCATCACACGAACCTGCCTCCCATCCATTTACTCCATCTACACCTCCCGCTGCCTGGGGAAAGCGGGCAGCATAATCAAAGACCCCTCCCACCGGGCTTACTCACTCTTCCAACTTCTTCCATCGGGCAGGAGATACAGACGTCTGAGAGCATGCACGAACAGACTCAATAACAGCTTCTTCCCCACTGTCACCAGACTCCTAAATGATCCTCTTTTGGACTGACCTCGTTAACACTACACCCTGTATGCTTCATCCGATGCCAGTGCTTATGTAGTTACATTGTATACTTTGTGTTGCCCTATTATGTATTTTCTTTTATTCCCTTTTCTTCCCATGTACTTAATGATCTGTTGCGCTGCTCGCAGAAAAATACTTTTCACTGTACCTCGGTACACGTGACAATAAACAAATCCAATCCAATCCAATCCAATACTTGGATTCAAATGTGACACCAAAATTCTGAAGCTGGCTTAATCTCAGATTGTTGCTAGGGTAAGGAATTCCATGGATAGTTAGGGAATGGAGTTTGGAGGGAATTCTGCCAACAATAAATTCAGTCTTCCCCACATTTAAATGGAGGATGTTTCTGCTCATCCAGTATTGGATGTCGGAGAAGCAGCTTTTGGATGACGTGTTAAACCGAGGCCTTCATCCTGCTCCTTTTTTGGATTTAAAAGATCCTATGGCACTATTTCAAAGAAAATAATGCTGTCGAACACATTGGGCTGGAATTCCCCAGGCCTGCAGGGACGGGTTGGAGGCAAGGATCCAGGAAAATAAGGGGAGCTACATCTGGATTTCTCCACAAAGAATTCCTGTCGTACCTAGGGTCAGACTGGTAACAAGATCAGTTGCCTGCTTCGTGGAGATGGAGACAGGGAGTCAATTAGAGTAGCTAATGCACTAATTGAGGGTGATTTGTGGCGTCAAATGAACTTTCTCTCTCGTGGAGGCCGCATCCCTGAGGATTGTGCTGTTGGTCTCACAGAGCCTTGTAAGCGTCAGAACATGTCCAGAAAGTGGTTAGCAAAACACATCTGGGGCAGATTCTTACCAGAATTTGGCAAAGTGTCAGGCTCAGAATGAAAACTAGCGTGGAACTCACCAGTTACACATATCAGTTTTCTTGTGGAATTTTGAGCTTTTTAGACAAGGACATTGAGTAGGCGTGTTTTACACCATCACTCTGGCAGGGTGGAGCCTCATGGAGCCAGGAACTAGCTCTAAAAAGATCAGGGCATCCTCTTTAAAGGGCACCCTGATCAGTGCTGCAGCCTAACGGTCCCCAGCACCCATCATGGAGTTATTGGTGGCACCCCCATCCCCTGACAAACATCAACGGCGATCCGCTCCTTACCCTTATCCACACCGGCATTGAAAACCGGCCACCAACACAGCAGAAGTATAGTTGGCACGCCCTCTGCACCACGCATCATTGCCCCCCTCCACAAGCATACCCACTAGGCCCTGCCCCTGGAACTGGTTGGCAATGCCAGGTTGACGCTGCTGGGTTTGTACTTTGCCAACCATTGTCAGGGGTGCAGTACCCTCCTCCTGGGGCCTATACTTACCTTTGCACCCCAGTGGGGATCTCCTCGACTGCCTCATGCCTGGCCCACCTGCATGGGATTTGGGCGGGTAGCTTAAATTTTCAAAGGCCAGTTACCCTGCACTGGGAAACATTTGATACTGTGATTAAAATGGAGATTTTGGATGTTTCCCATTCTCTTAGCAGAATAGTAACCCAGGAAATGTTAGAAGAATTAAAAGCACTAACTAGGTAAGTATACTGACCCCTGCTCCACACCGGACTACCCAAAGTCCTTGACCATCCGACACCCATCCCCACCCTCCGACCACCACCCAACTTCTGGACTACCCCTCCACCCACCAACTTCCCCCACACCATCCTGCTTACCCTCCCCACCCTCCTGACTACCCTCCACTCCCTGCCTCTCCCTAAACAGTTCCAACTACCCTCCAAACCACCAGCCTACCTTACCATACTCCTCGCCAATGGCCTCGTCTCCCTGCCGGGGAGATGATAAGGTGTATCATCCAGAGACCCAGGGAAATACTCTGGGTACCTATAGTTGTGTTATATAATTTGGAATAACACAAGCTGCCACTTGAAGCAGATTTGAGTAAAAGATGCTCCAGACTTTGAAGTGATTTCAATGTGTTTTATTGAACTATTAACACAGTTCTCAATGAGTTTGACTCTCTGCTAATCTAAATGTAGTAACTCAGTCTAACTGAACCAGCCTTGCTCTAAGCCATGTGCTGGGGTGTGATGCCTGTCTCACTCTGTAGATGTTGGTCTGTGGAAAGAGGCGGGGTGTGAGTGCCTCATCCCTTTTATAGTGAGATACCACCCCTGAGTGTCCTGACTGCTCTTTGGTCGTGTCCTATTCTATGTGTTCATTAGCTGCATGTTTGTATATCATGACACCCAGGTTCGAATCCCACCACAGCAGATGGTGAAATTTGACTTTCATAATATTCTGGAATTAAAAGTCTAATGATGATCATGAATCCGTTTTCAATTTTCATTAAAACCTATCTGGTTCACTAATGTCCTTCAGGGAAGGAAATCTGCCATCCATATGTTGACCGCTCCTCCTCTCCATGGGGGTCAACTGCTGTCCCGGACAAAGGTACAAGTAAAAGTTCTTCATCCAAGTGAATTTTCTGAACAAATCTTAACACATTTAACCTATACTGAACTGCTAATCAGTGACTAGGCAAAAGGCCTATTACCCTCCCAGAATGAGGTGATCAAACTCATGTCAAAGGGAATGAACCTGATTACAGTCCAGGCACCTTCCAGGGGCTGGTTTAGCACACTGGGCTAAATCGCTGGCTTTTAAAGCAGACCAAGGCAGGCCAGCAGCACGATTCAATTCCCATACCAGCCTCCCCGAACAGGAGCCAGAATGTGGCGACTAGGGGCTTTTCACAGTAACTTCATTTGAAGCCTACTTGTGACAATAAGCGATTTTCATTTCATTTTTCTCATTGCAAGCATTACTGCTGGGTTCTTGCGGCTCAGTGTTCTGTGTCCTTTGTGCTTTTATTCGATTTATTCTCCCACCACTGGAATATTCCATGGAATACAGTGGGTCAGCAGGCCCCCCCTCCCCTCCACCCCCACCTCCGTCCTGTGGATTAACCTTTAGTCCCAGGGATTCCAGAAGAGTGAGGAGTTTCCCAAGAAGCTGTAAGGGCTCCTCCTTTGCCTCAGTCTCTGCTGGCTGAATTCGGCAGTGGAATCCCTGCTTGGGGTTTCCCCCACCTCCCCCATCCACCAAAGGCAGCAGTTGGCTGGGTCAAATGCCAAGTTATATTTACGCATAAAGTCTGAACTGAGAAAATGGTTCAGTTCAGAGGTCAAATAGCTCGGCGATAACAAACTAAGTATCCCTGTCGGAATTCTAGTGGGTCTGTTTTCCTGCCTGTTTGCAGGTGACCAAAAAACCCATTCAACATGCATGAACGTTTTGTGCGCCAGATTTGTCATTTTGATTCCTTTAGATGGGTTTAAGATGGTGGGAGAGCCTTCGGTGTCCGATAACAATTCGACAGGGCGGTCTTCAACCTCACCATCAACCAGACGTGTGCCCACATCACTCCATTTGGTGTGACACACACATGAGAGAAGAGGCCGGACACCATCATGTGCTCTGGCGTTCGCCACAGAGCAGAGGGTATAGGTTTGCCGGCTCTTCTTCAGTTGTTAGTGGGGCCATTGGATGGGATTGTCCCTTCTTTCCCGTGGATTTCCTTTCTGATGCAGTCTGACTGTGAGGGGCGTGTTTGGCAGTGCGACTGGTTTCCCGTTGTCGCGGAGGAGATGGGGACCTGTAGTCATGGGAGAAGTGGCCAATTGGCCTGCAGTTGTAACGGCAGTACTTTATCTGCATTTTCTCTGTGGGAGCCCATTTGGAAGCTTGGTGATTCTTTCGATCATAGGGGCCTCTTGGATGTGAATATAGATCCTTGGCGTGATATGGATGCCCTGCTCTTACCTTCATTGCGTGGGCATGATCTTGAATTTTCGCAGACTCTGTTTATTTCCCTCTCCCATCCCCTTGCCAATTTCCTCATTATACAAGCTTTGTTGTCCATTGAGTCTCCAGGGTCAACGGCATCACATGCCTTTTTCCCATTCTCACTTGCGTGCGACACAAGGGTGCAAACCCACTGTTCATGATCGGGTTCTTGGAGATCTTTGCAGTTTAGATTGGGGCCAAAGTTGATTAAAATGAACTCAAAGTCAGTCAGCACAGTAGGAGAGGTGTTCACCCTTTCTTCTGGTGACATTTATTAAGGACTGATAGAAGCTCTTCCCTGTTGCTCTCTGTTGCCCTTGTGGTCCCTCATGACCTGAAGGGAACTATCACCCCTCCTCAGTGTCTCCGGTAGGGCAGACCATACTTAATGGCTGAGGCAAAGGAGTGTCAGTCGAACACCCACTGGTCCATCTAGACCATGCATCTTGGCCCCCTGACCTGCAGATGAAAAATTCGTAAAGGGCATCAGTGGGCTGAAAGATGGGGAGCGCGATTCAACAGAAAAATGTCAAAGGTTTTGGGCGCATTTGATGGGTCGTTTCGTGATGGCCTGTATTCAACGACACGTAATGCCAAAAATGAGCCCCCCCCCCCAACGAGATTCACGATAGAACTGACCGCCGCGGCGTCTGATTCACCCGACCTGCGCCTCAGCAGCTTGCTGCTAACCAGAGGGAGCTGCTTTATCGCATTCCCTCACCACTCGTTCCCAGTCAACAGACAGGAATGGCAGCGTGCAGACCTGCTCCTCGCTTTGGGGATGGCGACCGCACAAGGCTG
Organism: Scyliorhinus torazame; assembly: GCF_047496885.1. Taxonomy (NCBI): domain Eukaryota; kingdom Metazoa; phylum Chordata; class Chondrichthyes; order Carcharhiniformes; family Scyliorhinidae; genus Scyliorhinus; species Scyliorhinus torazame. The sequence goes on along the minus strand of NC_092712.1, from coordinate 69,242,067 downwards.
CTCGACAATGTTGTTGAGAAGCGGGGCAGTCAGTTTCCCGAGGGGCTCAGAGGACCAGCAGCAGGGTCAGCACTGCTGTTTGTCAGGCAGCGGCAGCGGCTGTCAGTGCGGGCAGCATGACAAGGAGGAGGAAGACAAACGACCTCCGATGAACTGCACAGGTACGTTACCACCTCTCTCCTGGCATTAGGTCTGCCTGCCACCCTTCAAATACCCCCCCCACAAATCACTGGTTGACACCTCGCACCCTCCCCACATTTGATCTTTGTGCTTGTTCCTCAGAACCTCCTGGCACCCGCCAGCACAACTCCTCCATGTCCAGCTGCGGTGCCCACAGATGCCACCTGCTATAAACCCCCTGACCCATCAAGCGTGCGGCTCACAATTCCCCCTCTTTGTCCCCACAGGGGAAGATAGTCCATAATAAATGCGAGGGGGCCAAGACCAGGGGGACGAAATCCCAGAGACTCAAATCCTCATCCCCTATGAGGAACGGGCACTGGAAATCACAGGCTTGCCTGAGGAGAGAGCAGTCACCCACAGCAAGGTTGACCTATGCCAGAGAGGTGAGGATTCACTGTCCCTTCACCCAGATGACCTGTCTCAAGAGAGTTGTTCATGTCAGACAAAATGATCCTTCCCTCTCACTGACCACGTATTCATGGTCTCGCAGGATCTCCATTTAATGAGGCCGAGCCATCTGGAGTCGTACCCTCCACCCCACCACCCAAAGAAAACACCTTGGAGGAGAACCCCGAGGAGGCAACCGGCGAGGCATCACAGCTATCACCTGTAACTTCCACCAGTGCAGAAACGTGCACCTCGGTGGGCGACATTAATGGACAGGCTTCTGGGACACTATCTGGTGATCACCACACAGTTGCTGATGCATATCAGATGCAGGCAGGATCATCCAGGGGAGACAGCAGTTGGCGATCTGCTGGATCACGGGACACAGCTGGGCCCCAGCCAGATGCAAAGCCTCTGAACAAGGTTCTCCCAGAGCTGATGCCGATGATAGGACACAGCCGTGAGATGCAGGAGGGGGTGTCGCGACATTCCAGCTCCTGCAAGGCCAGTTGGAGGAGTCCTAAAGGTTGCAGGTGCAGGAGATGTGACCAATAGTGCGTGGCACTGAGGCCAATGCTGTTCGGTTAGCAACTGCAGTTGAAATCTGGGAGCACGACATCCGTGTCTAAGGCACGGCTCAGTCTGTGATGACCATGGCTAAGGGCCTCTACATCATGTCCCAGCACTGAGACACAGGTGGACATTGTCGAGGCACTGCAGAGCATGGCCCATTCACTGAGGAGCATCACTGAGGATGTTGGCATCATAGTGCAGCCAATTGGAAGCCTCCGGGGCTGGCAGCGCCAGAAGACGCAGGGGCCTCTGGAACTCATTCCAGATGTCCTTCCATCCCATGGAGTCCCCAGGGCACTACAGGCACCATCAGGCAGGAGGAAGCGCTAACCCGGGGCCTGTCACCAAGGAAACTCCGGTGGCCTCCAGTTCTTCAGCACCCCCCTCCCGACACCAGTGCATCTCAAGGGCAATGGGCAGAACAAGGTGGCACGGCGACGCCAGTGACAACAGTAAGTCAGCCAAGGACGTGTGGCTCCAGGCCCTCCAGAGGACGTCTGCCAAGGGCATCAAAGGCCACAGGGAGCAGACGACAGTAGGCTGACTTAACTCTGGTGTGCATCCTCAGGACACATCTAGACGTAGCAGTAGACCATGAAAGACCAAGAAGAGCGTGGAGCACTGAGTGGGCACTGGTGATTGGGGGAAGGGGGTTGGGGGAGGGAGGGAAAAGGGGGGAGGGCAGGGAGATTGAGTAGGAGCGGGGATTGGGGGGACGGAGGGAGGGAAATGGTAGGGAGGGAGGGAAATGTCACAGGGGGATGTGCTGACGGACACAGCCACGCCCTAGGAAAATCTGGAGATGATGGGAGCTTCCCTGGTCCCCCTGGCATGTTGGATCCTTACCACCGCCTGACCTCCATCTTCCGGCTTGTAGTACCGTCAATATGACGCAAGGCAGGTTGAGGTAATGTCAATTGAAGGCTTTATCAAGCAGAACTTTATCCCCAGCAGTGTGGTTACAGAATTCAGCTGCTGAGGGAAAAGCTGGGTTCTTATACCGGCATTTCTGGGTGGAGTCCAGTAGGTGGCAGATCCTATCAGGACCTGGCATCCCTCCACCAATAGCCTGTCGACATGTGGTGTACCATATTACCCCTAATACATACCACCACATTCACCCCTTGTTGAAAAAGAACCCGGCGGGATGATGGTTCGCATGGTGGTAGGTTTACAGAGTCGGTACTGTGCCGTAACTTTGAACAAAACACAAAATTATCGCTTCAACTGGGCCAACGGGCCAAACAGGGTCGGCATGATGCCATAACTATAACAAGACACAATAACTGAAAACGTTGAGAATTAAAGTGATTCGATGAGCCGGATGGGTGCCCTGGTTGTCCTTTCCGATCGTCTCGGGCGTGGTGGTGATGGCGCTGGCTCGTGTCCCGTCGACTCTGGGAGCGTAGCGCTGTCCCCTGTGTCCTTACTCCTGGGCGGGTCTGGGAGGAGAACTGAACTCCCCGGGAAGGGGGTGGCTGCGGGATGAGCCGGCGGGAGTGAGGAGGTGGTGATTGGCGTTGGGGGGGGGGTGTGGGTAGCTCCGGCGGGCGCCAGGTCTCACAGGGAGACCGTGTCCTGTCGGCCATCGGGGTACTCCACATAGGCGTATTGCGGGTTGGTGTGAAGGAGATGCACCCGTTCCACCAACGGATCTGACTTGTGCGCCCGCACATGTTTCCGGAGCAGAATGGGTCCCGGAGCTGCTAGTCAGGTGGGAAGTGGCGTTCCAGAGGAGGACTTCCTAGGAAAGAGAAGGAGGCGCTCGTGAGGCACAGCAGGGACCGGATAGAGTGAAGGGCGTGCGGGAGGACTTCCTGCCAGCGGGAAATTGGGAGACTCCTAGACCGGAGGGCCAGCAGGACGGCCTTCCAGACCGTTCCATTCTCCCTTTCTACCTGCCCGTTCCCCCGGGGGTTGTAACTGGTCGTCCTGCTTGAGGCTATGCCCTTGCTGAGCAGGAATTGACGCAGTTCGTCACTCATAAAGGAGGACCCCCTGTCATTATGGATATAGTCGGGGAAACCGAACAGTGTAAAAATGGTACCGAGGGCTTTAATGACCGTGGACGCTGTCATGTCGGGGCAGGGGATGGCAAAAGGGAAAAGGGAGTATTCGTCAACGATGTTCAGGAAGTACGCGTTGCGATCGGTGGAGGGGAGGGGGCCTTTGAAATCCAAACTGAGGCGTTCAAAGGGTCGAGAGGTGCACTCTATCTGGCCTGAAAAAGTGCGGTTTGCACTCAGCGCAGATCTGGCAGTTTCTGGTGACTGTTCGGACGTCCTCGACGGAGTAAGGGAGATTGCGGGCCTTAAGGAAGTGGTAGAAACGAGTGACCCCCGGGTGGCAGAGGTCCTCGTGGAGGGCTTGTAGACGGTCCACTTGTATAGTGGCACATGTGCCGTGAGATAGGGCATCGGATGGCTCGTTCAGCTTTCCGGGACGGTACAAGATCTCATAATTGAAGGTGGAGAGTTCGATCCTCCACCGCAAGATCTTGTCGTTCTTGATCTTGCCCCGCTGTGCATTATCGAACATGACGGCAACCGACCGTTGGTCAGTGAGGAGAGTGAATCTCCTACCGGCCAGGTAATGCCTCCAGTGTCGCACAGCTTCCACTATTGCTTGTGCCTCCTTTTACACTGAGGAGTGGCGGATTTCTGAAGCGTGGAGGGTTCGGGAGAAGAAGGCCACGGGTCTGTCTGCTTGGTTGAGGGTGGCGGCCAGAGCTACATCCAATGCGTCGCTCTCGACCTGGAAGGGGAGGGACTCGTCGATGGCGCGCATCGTGGCCTTTGCGATATCCGCTTTGATGTGGCTAAAGGCCTGGCATGCCTCTGTCGACAGGGGAAAAGTAGTGGACTGGATTAGCGCACGGGCCTTGTCGGCGTATTGTGGAACCCACTGGGCGTAATAAGAAAAGAAGCCCAGGCAACGTTTCAGGGCTTTGGCACAGTGGGGGAGAGGGAACTCCATGAGGGGGCGCATGCGTTCGGGGTCAGGGCCTATCACTCCATTACGCACTACGTAGCCCAGGATGGCTAGACGATCGGTGCGGAACACGCATTTTTCTTTGTTGTAAGTGAGGTTCAGGGCGTGAGTGGTCTGGAGTAATTTTTGGAGGTTGGCGTCGTGGTCCTACTGGTCATGGCCGCAGATGGTGACGTTGCCGAGATACGGGAACGTGGCCCGTAAACCGCGCTGGTCAACCATTCGGTCCATCTCTCGTTGGAAGACCGAGACTCCGTTCATGACGCCGAATGGAACCGTTAAAAAGTGGTATAACCGCCCGTCTGCTTCGAAGGCAGTATAGTTGCGGTCACCGGGACGGATGGGGAGCTGGTGGTAGGCGGACTTGAGGGCCACGGTGGAAAAGACCTTGTACTGTGCAATCCGATTGACCATGTCGGATATGCGGGGGAGAGGGTACGCATCTAGCTGAGTGTACCTGTTGATGGTCTGACTATAGTCGATGACCATCCTCTGTTTCTCCCCGGACTTAACGACTACCACCTGGGCTCTCCAGGGACTGTTGCTAGCCTGGATGATGCCTTCCTTCAGCAGCCTCTGGACTTCGGACCGGACAAATGCTCGGTCCTGGGCGCCATACCGTCTGCTCCTTGTGGCGATGGGTTTGCAATCCAGGGTGAGGTTCGCAAACAAGGAAGGCGGTTCAACCTTGAGGGTCGCGAGGCCGCAGACAGTCAGTGGGGGTATAGGGCCGCCAAATTTAAATGTTAAACTCTGGAGGTTGCATTGGAAGACTAACCCTAGGAGTGTGGGCGCACAGAGATGGAGGAGGACATACAGCCGGTAATTTCGGAACTCCCTCCCCTGCACCGTTAGGTTAGCGATGCAGAACCCCGTGATCTGAACGGAGTGGGAACCTGCCGCCAGGAAAATCTTCTGGGTGCTTGGCCGAATTACGAGGGAACAGCGCCTTACCGTGTCCGGATGGATTAAGCTCTCCGTGCTCCCAGAGTCGATGAGACACGGCGTCTCGTAGCCATTCACTAGGACTGTAGTGGTTGCAGTCTGGAGCGTCCGGGGTTGCGACTGGTCGAGGGTCGTCGAAGCCAGACGTGTTTGTTGAAGTTGAGCATCGTAATCAGGCAGTATGTGGCCGTCTGTGTCGGGGTCCTTCAGCCAAGATGGCGGCGTCCACGGATCGAGCGCGGTCGGGGGTGGACAAAATGGCGGCGCCCATCTCTCCCTCGTGGCGTCCGGGGTCCAAAATGGCGACGTCCGTTGGTCGCACGTGGATCGCTGGGCGGGCTGGGTCTGTGGTCCCGTTTCTTCCCCGGAGATAGCGGCAACCCCACGGGACTTGCACACCATCGCGTAGTGGCCCTTCTTCCCCCAGCTTTTGCAGGTAGCCGCGCGGGCCGGGCAGCGCTGCCGAGGGTGTTTCAGGTGGCCGCAAAAATAGCAGCGGGGCCCCCCCGGTTGGTCTGGTGTTTTGGCCGCGCAGGTTTGTGGGGGTGGGGGGGGGGTGTCGGAGAGTCGACCGCAGCGGGGGTCCACGGAGCCCAAGGGACTGAAGTGCAGTCGGGGGCGTAGGCGCGGGCGTTACGCGAGGCCACATCGAGGGATGCCGCCAGGGCCCGAGCTTCTGTAAGTCCCAGAGATTCTTTCTCCGGAAGCCTCTGTCGGATCTGGGAAGAGGCCAAACCTGCCACATATGCATCGCGGACCAGGAGCTCTGTGTGTTCATTCGCTGTTACCGCTGGGCAGTTGCAGTTTCGACCCAGGATCTGCAGGGCGTTATAAAACTCGTCCAGCGATTCCCCAGGAAATTGCCGTCGTGTAGCGAGCTGGTAGCGAGCAAAGACCTGGTTGGCGGGCCGGATGTAGATATCCTTCAGCGCGGCGATGGCAACGGTGAAACCGTCCTCGTCCTCGATAAAGGAGTAGACGTCAGGACTCACCCTGGAATAGAGGACCTGCATCTTTTGTTCGTCAGTCGGTGTGCTGGGGGCCGTTCGGAGTTAGCCCTCAAAGCATGCCAGCCAGTGCTTGAAGATAGAGGTCGGGTTAGCTGCTTGGGGTGCGATGCGCAGGAACTCCGGGGTGATTCGGAGCTCCATGTTCCCACGTCGTTTTCTTCAATTTAAATTCTGCTTAATAAATTGTAGTACCGTGAATATGACGCAAGGCAGGTTGAGGTAATGTGAATTGAAGGCTTTATTAAGCAGAACTTTATCCCCAGCAGCGTGGTTACAGAATGCAGCTGCTGAGGGAAATGGAGGGAAAAGCTGGGTTCTTATACCGGCATTTCTGGGTGGAGTCCAGTAGGTGGCAGATCCTATCAGGACCTGGCATCCCTCCACCAATAGCCTGTCAGCACGTGGTGTACCGTATTACCCCTAATACATACCACCACATGGCTTCTCCTTGGGCTTGTACTCCCATCCCTCCTGGACGGCCTCATTTTCCTCATCCTTCTCCTCAGGCGAGGCTACATGACCCTCCTGCTCCTCCTCTTCCTCCAGCATGACAGCCGGTTGTTCTAGATTGTGGAGGGCACATCGGACCACCACAAAGCAGGAGACCCTCTGGGGGATGTACTGCAAGGCACCGGAACAGCGGTCAAGGCAACAGAATCACATCTTCAGCAGCCTGATGCACCACTCAACAACAGCACGGGTCAACGTGGGCCTAATTATATTGGGCTTCGGTTTCAAGCCTCCACACCGGCTTCATCAGCCATGACCTCAGTGTGTTTCCCTTGTCCCCCACGAGCCAACATGTCGGCCTGGGGTGGTCTTGAAGACACCAGGTACCTCTGAGTGCCCCAGGATATAACTGTCATGCACGCTGTTTGGGAAACATACAGACACGTGGATGAGCCGGAGGCAGTGGTCGCACACGATCTGGACATTCAGGGAGTGGAATCTCTTCCTTTTAATAACGGGCACTCCCTGATGCCCCAGTGCTTACAGGGTGACATGCGTGCCATCGATCACCCCTGGGACCTGGGGCATCTTGTTGATGGTGGCATATCATGCAGTCCGGGTATCCTGGTGGGCCTGGTCTAGATTAAAGGTGATATAATCTGATGCACAGGCAAACAGAGCATCCGAATGTGCCTGTGGGCTGATTACTGTGATATGTCACACAGTTCTCCGCTTGAGCCCTGGGAGACCTGGTGACGTTAAGGTTTAGGGTTGCAGTGACTTTCCTGGCAATCAGGAATGGGTATCCTCCTCATCCATGTGGTGCCTTGTCCGCAAGGCCATGCCACAGGTGCCACATTGTCTCTTTGTTGAGATGGAGTCTTCTGCAGCACTTGATGTCTGTCAGCTTATTGAATGATCAACGATGCTTATATACCTTGGGCCATTGCTGGCCCCCACTTCTGGGTCTCTCCTCAGCCTGATGGGCGGCTGGATCTTCAAGGTGGGCGGTGGCCCCCTGCACATGGGGTGCCGCCTCCAGCCTGCACTGTCGCTGCTGCCTGCCACTGCGTCTGTCCGCCCTTCTTGCCACAAGTAACGCGGGAACAGCCTCCGTGGGATCAACCTTAGCAATTTATACTTTCATCTGGAGGGAATTAGAAAAGGAGAGAGACCAACAATCAGTTAGGGCTTCCACTCCAGAACCCTCAAATCCCTCAAGCTTCCCTCATCCTTGCATGTCCCGCCTTCTCTCAGAGTGCCATAGAGGATCACCTGTGCTGGTAAACCAAGCTCTGCACACTCACCCCCAGCCATATCAGGAGTCCCTCGACCCCAGACCTCTGTCGGAAACATTAAAGGGGCCGTGCTCAGCTGCCCTCCACTCATCCACACACTTACCTTTTGGCCACAAGGGGATCCTCAGTGGCGAAGCCCTACTCTTTAATGTTTGATTTTTGGCAGCTGCCTCTATGGTGATGACGCTCCTAGAATTCAGGCACACTGTTCTGGCATCAAGGTTTGCTGGACAAGCAATGCACTAATCATTCTCTGAGGCATGGCACATGTGCCTTGAGGAGGCAGTTAAGAGTTGAGGAGTGTGAAGTGCTCTCACAACTAACAAGGTTAATTCCTCATTTGAAATAGCCTTGATCTGTGAAGCTAGAGGCTGCTCACAGTCAAAGGGAGTGAAATTCAATTTCAGGACAGAAGCCGCAGCACGGCTCTGCCCTGGAGTGTTTGGTAGTTCAGACAGGCAGCAGCACTGGTTGCCTCTGTTATGGGTGTTCACAATATTTAAAGGTAGCTTGAAGGCCTCACAGAGGCAAAGTCCCTCACCCCCCGGCCCAGAGGCAACCCCCAACCTGGAATGCCTCATTTTTGGGGGATACCTGGAACTTGCCATCAGGAGCCGGCCGGGTAAATCGCAAGATGGTTTTGCCCTCTGCCGCTATTCACCCAGCACATCCTGATCTGTGCTGGGTGCACCACGGTCGTTTAATTGTGCCCAGGAAGACCCTTAGCTTTATCTCTTAACGCTGATGGTGTCATTCAGGTTAAATATTCTGTCTGACTCTCCTGGTGCGAATGATTCTCACTCTGTTCATAAGTAAAGGCTCTGGGGTTGGAAGAGGAGGTGTGGGAGCAGTGGCCTTCTCATACCCCGGAGGTTGGGGACCATTATAACAGTTTTTATGCTCTCAATTTCCCCGCTGCCTAGCTCTGACCAATCCAATTCTCCCTCATCTTCCCCATTTTGTCCTGAGGCCATCAGTGAACAAATAAAACCCTTTCTCACTAAGAGCTGGGATTTAAGTTGGTTTATTTCTCATTGGCACTAGTGGTGATCTGCAGTCCTGTGTCCCTATTCCTCATTAGATTGATGCAATACCTGAGGGCAGCATGGTGGCGCAATGGTTAACACTGGTGGTGGTTGATGGGAAATGTTCAGACTGGAGTCCAGTTTCTCGTGGTGTACCACAAGGATCTGTTTTGGGGCCGCTGCTGTTTGTCATTTTTATAAATGACCTGGAGGAGGGCGTAGAAGGATGGGTGAGTAAATTTGCAGATGACACTAAAGTCGGTGGGGTTGTGGACAGTGCAGAAGGATGTTACAAGTTACAGAGGGACATAGATAAGCTGCAGAGCTGGGCTGAGAGGTGGCAAGTGGAGTTTAACTCAGAAAGGTGTGAGGTGATTCATTTTGGAAGGAATAACAGGAAGACAGAGTACTGGGCTAATGGTAAGATTCTTGGCAGTGTGGATGAGCAGAGAGACCTCGGTGTCCATGTACATAGATCCCTGAAAGTTGCCACTCAGGTTGAGAGGACTGTTAAGAAGGTGTACGGTGTGTTAGCTTTTATTGGTAGAGGGATTGAGTTTCGGAGCCATGAGGTCATGTTGCAGCTGTACAAAACTCTGGTGCAGCCACATTTGGAGTATTGCGTGCAATTCTGGTCGCCGCATTATAGGAAGGATGTGGAAGCATTGGAAAGGGTGCAGAGGAGATTTACCAGAATGTTGCCTGGTATGGACGGAAGATCTAATGAGGAAAGGCTGAGGGACTTGAGGCTGTTTTCTTTAGAGAGAAGAAGGTTAAGAGGTGACTTAATTGAGGCATACAAGATGATCAGAGGATTAGATAGGGTGGACCGTGAGATCCTTTTTCCTCGGATGGTGATGTCCAGCATGAGGGGACAAAGCTTTAAATTGAGGGGAGATAGATATAGGACAGATGTCAGAGGTAGGTTCTTTACTCAGATAGTAGGAAGGGCGTGGAATGCCCTGCCTGCAACAGTAGTGGACTCGCAAACACTAAGGGCATTCAAATGGTCATTGGATAGACATATGGACGATAAGGGAATAGTGTAGATGGGCTTTAGAGTGGTTTCACAGGTCGGCGTTACATCGAGGGCCGAAGGGCCTGTACTGCGCTGTAATGTTCTATGTTCTATGTTCACTGCTGCTACATGGCACTGTGGACCCAGGTTTGATCCTGGCCCTGGGTCACTGTCCATGTGGAGTTTGCACATTCTCCCTGTGTCTGCATGGGTCTCTCCTTTCAAAGATGTGCAGTGTAGGTGGATTATCCATGCTAAATTGCCGCTTCATTGGGAAAAAATATAATTGGGTACTCTAAATTTATTTTTAAAAAGATTGTTGCAATACCTCTATAGCTGCTTGGAGACAGTTACACTTTTTTGTTAACTGAGCCACGTTATTTAGGGCTTTGTCATATTCGCCCAAGGCACGTTCTTTTTCTGCATAAGCTCTTTTGCAAATTACCTGGAACTGATTAAGGTGTACTGAACTGAACTCAGCCCTTTAGAACATAGAATATAGAAAAATACAGCACAGACAGGCCCTTCGGCCCACGATGTTGTGCCGAACCTTTGTCCTAGATTAATCATAGATTAACATTGAATTTACAGTGCAGAAGGAGGACATTCGGCCCTTTGAGTCTGCACCGGCTCTTGGAAAGAGCACCCTAACCAAACTCAACACTTCCACCCAACACCAAGGGCAATTTGGACATTAAGGGCAATTTATCATTGGCCAATTCACCTAACCCGCACATCTTTGGACTGTGGGAGGAAACCGGAGCACCCGGAGGAAACCCACGCAGACACGGGGAGGACGTGCAGACTCCGCACAGACAGTGACCAAAGCCGGAATCGAACCTGGGACCCTGGAGCTGTGAAGCAATTGTGCTATCCACAATGCTACCGTGCTGCCCTTGAGAACAAATACATCTACACTATCATTTTACTGTAATCCATATACTTATCCAATAGCTGCTTGAAGGTCCCTAATGCTTCCGACTCAACTACTTCCACAGGCAGTGCATTCCATACCCCCACTACTCTCTGGGTAAAGAACCTACCTCTGATATCCCTCCTATATCTTCCACCTTTCACCTTAAATTTATGTCCCCTTGTAATGGTTTGTTCCACCCGGGGAAAAAGTCTCTGACTGTCTACTCTATCTATTCCCCTGATCATCTTATAAACCTCTATCAAGTCGCCCCTCATCCTTCTCCGTTCTAATGAGAAAAGGCCAAGCACCCTCAACCTTTCCTCGTAAGGCCTACTCTCCATTCCAGGCAACATCCTGGTAAATCTTCTTTGCACCTTTTCCAAAGCTTCCACATCCTTCCTAAAATGAGGCGACCAGAACTGTACACAGTACTCCAAATGTGGCCTTACCAAAGTTTTGTACAGCTGCATCATCACCTCACGGCTCTTAAATTCAATCCCTCTGTTAATGAACGCGAGCACACCATAGGCCTTCTTCACAGCTCTATCCACTTGAGTGGCAACTTTCAAAGATGTATGAACATAGACCCCAAGATCTCTCTGCTCCTCCACATTGCCAAGAACTCTACCGTTAACCCTGTATTCCGCATTCATATTTGTCCTTCCAAAATGGACAACCTCACACTTTTCAGGGTTAAACTCCATCTGCCACTTCTCAGCCCAGCTCTGCATCCTATCTATGTCTCTTTGCAGCCGACAACAGCCTTCCTTACTATCCACAACTCCACCAATCTTCGTATCGTCTGCAAATTTACTGACCCACCCTTCAACTCCCTCATCCAAGTCATTAATGAAAATCACAAACAGCAGAAGACCCAGAACTGACTGGCCTGTAATTCCCAGGGTTATCCCTAGTCCCTTTTTTGAACAGGGACACGACATTCGCCACTCTCCAATCCCCTGGTACCACCCCTGTTGACAGTGAGGACGAAAAGATCATTGCCAACGGCTCTGCAATTTCATCTCTTGCTTCCCATAGAATCCTTGGATATATCCCGTCAGGCCCGGGGGACTTGTCTATCCTCAAGTTTTTCAAAATGCCCAACACATCTTCCTTCCTAACAAGTATTTCCTCGAGCTTACCAATCTGTTTCACACTGTCCTCTCCAACAATATCGCCCCTCATTTGTGAATACAGAAGAAAAGTACTCGTTCAAGACCTCTCCTATCTCTTCAGACTCAATACACAATCTTTGTTTTTTCTCATTTAAGCTTGTTATTTCTTGATCACGAACCTCCAAGTGTTGTTGATAATACCGCTCAATTCTTGCAAATTGGCATCCTTGTCATTAAGTTCTACCTCATGGCTACCTTCGAGGTCATGAATATTTTGTTTTATGCTTCAATCCCTGTCTTTTTATCTTCAAACTCCACCAAGTAAGCAACAACTACATTTGCTTTGTTTAGCCTCGAGGTATATTTGTCCTGTCTCCATTCTGCCACCTTCCAAAGATACTTGCCTGTCAGCCTCAATTCCACAAATTCATCCACATACTTGATCCATTCTGACCAGCTTCATTTTAGGTAGTACCTGTACCCACTCGAGGTGATCGTTCGCTGATGTCAGCAAAAATCCTTGGGGGTGCCCACCCAAGACTTCATGATGGACCTCCACCTATGCATCCCCTCACTCGATAGAGTCGCAAATACCTCTATTTACGAACTCGGCCACATATTACTGTTGAGCTCTCCGATTATATAACGGTGCTAAGTGGACTTATAACCATCACAGTACAGTGCTACAACTCTTTAAGGACTGACCATTATAACTTTTGTCTCCTCTATCAATCTTACTACTTACTCCTATCAGTGCAGGCGTGGAAAACATACCATAAAACTAATACCACCAAAGGCCTCACCACAGTGCAGTAACACACTGCCACTCGTAGACAAAACAGCTCAGGTCAGGAGACCCCGGTCCCGCTGCAAAAGCATCATTATTGCAGCCGTGCTGCATTTATTAACCTCGAGGGTCCGCACCTCACTTACTGACCATTTGCCCAGTACATCAATGTTTCATGCCCAGCATGGCCGCAAAAAGAACCCCCTGTTCAGGGCCCACCCAGGGACACCAAAGATGTTGACCATTCCTCCTCGCTATGAAATTTGAATTCAGTAAAACATCTGGAATTAAATGTCTAATGTTGACCAGGAAGCCATGATCATAAAACCCATCTGGAAATCTACCACCCTTATGTTGACCGTTCCTCCTCGCTTTGGGGTCAACCGACGTATCAGACAAAGAATTAAGTACAAGAGTTTCATACAACTTTATTAATTAATTAATAATAATAATAATAATAATCGCTTATTGTCACAAGTAGGCTTCAATAAAGTTACTGTGAAAAGCCCCTAGTCGCCACATTCCGACGCCTGTTCGGGGAGGCCGGTACGGGAATTGAACCCGCGCTGCTGGCATTGTTCTACATTGCAAGCCAGCTATTTAACCCACTGTGCAACAGGTTCTTGCCTTGTCAGTGACACCCACATCCCACTAAATAATAAAAATAACTACCCACCTGGGTTCTCAAGAATATGACAGAGAAAAGCTGTTCACATTAGGTGACCACAAAAAGAAGTGGCTTCTGAGACTTCGGCCCCTCTCTCAGGAAGTCCCGCCTTAAAGAGCTTCCAGCCAATTGTCTGGCAGCTCTCCAGTCCCTGCAGTGACAGCACTGCAGTGAACAGAGGAAAACATGCAGGAGGATGCCTGAGACTATGTCCAGCCACCAGAGGCCCAGGTAAGTCCAGAATAGGGAGGGTAAGGAAGGCCTGGGGGTAGAGCTAGCGGCCGGAGTGGCAGGTGGTTTGGAGATCTAGAGGCCACCACCAGAGGGACAGAGGGAGGCCCAATTTTACAAGGCGGCTTCTGATGGAGGTGCCCCATCACCCACCCTTCGAACTGATTTTCAGACTTCCCACGCAAGCTGAGGCTGATTGGGAAATGGCCAATAATTTGTCATCTAAGGACCTCCATTGTAGTGAGTGATGTGTTAGGCAGGTAGGTTCGATGTGGACTGCACTCGATGCAGGGAAGCTAGAAACAGACGTCTAACACTGGAGAAGATCCAACACTGTTTTAGTCAACAATAGAACTGATATACATATTCAGTTGTGGGTCGACACTATAGTGAACTGACTGGAGACCTTGTAGCAGCCTGACCAGACTTACTAGCCACCGCATGGTGTTTGCACTTGCTAGCTCGTGGACTCTGGCTGTCTCAGTGGCTGGGTCCCGAGAGAGCGGGAAACCTAGTGCCCACTGGCTTTATTGTGGTAGCATCTTGTCTGGTGATTGGCTGCACTATGTTGTGTGCTTACTGGTCATCCTGTGTGTCAATCACTGCCTGTCTGCATCTCATTATATACATGACTGGATATTATGACAGTGAGTGCAGGCTTCCCATCCAAGGCTTTGTCTAACCAGTGTCAGATCGCTGTGTGGCCAGGGAGGGAATCCTGCTGCTTCAATTAAATGCTTCCCCCACTGCCTAAAAACCTGCCGGTGGGGGAGAATAAAAAATGTTCTGGGCTAGAGCTGCAGGGTGATGTCAGGAAGAATGTTTTTGCACAGCTGGTGGTTATGAACTTGAACTTATTTTCGATGAGGGTGGTGGAAGAGAAGACAATTATTATTTCAGGGCTCTGGCTATGAAGTGGGATAATGGGACTAACTGGATTACTCTGCAGTGAATTGGTGGGGGCTTAACGTCCATCTTCTCAGCTGTAATAACTCTATGGCCAGATTTTCATGCCCAACCCCAGTGGGGCGGGCTGGCAGGCAGGAACGGGATGTAAAATTGGGCACCATGGCAGAGGCACCATGCCCATCACCTAACCACAACCTCTGGGATCTTTCCCACAGCAGGGAAATCATCACACACAATACTCAGCCAAATTAATGGCCGTAATGGTGTCTCGTCCCACTACCATTGGGAACTTCGCTGAGGCGGGAAGTGTAGCGAGCTGGTGGGGGAGGGGAGAGTCTTTCTTGTGCGGAGACCACCTGTAGTCACAGCAGCAGCCACCACTCTCAATGACGCATCTGGAAATAGAGAGCTACTGACCATTTGATTGAATTGCATCTCTCAGAGGCCGGACTTTTTCCCAGGTCTTGCATCTAGCCAATCTGATGGCCCATAAATGGCTGCGGGATAACCCCCATTTGTGCAGCCTGAGAGGTGAGGCCACCCCCTCCACATAAAATGAATATGCTTGATTCCGATGTGCCTGAAGCCAGTGGGAAAATCTGCCCAACCTCTTGTTAATTACTTGTTGAGTAATGTAATGTTGTTCACTTGCTGAAATGTCACCATTGTCCAAGTGTAACATTAGCCACGAAGAGCAGTTTGTTTGAAGAGCTCAACATGATGCTACTGGTGTTGCTGCTTGTACCTGCTCCGACCAGGAAATCTGGGCCGGAATTCTCTGCCCATTCAATGGCGGCAGGATTCTCTGGTCACGCCGGCAGCACACCCCTGCCCGCGGATTTCCCGGCGGCGTGCAGTGGCGTCAATGGGAATTCCTATTGACATTGGCTGGGGCAGAGACTCCTGCCGCCAGCGAATGATGTACTGTCTCCCGCCGCTGGGAAACACACGGCAGTGAGTCAGAGAATCCCATCTCCACTGTCATGGTATGTCACCCTCGCCTGCATTATGGCATCATCACGGTGGCACTGTGGCACAGTAGTTAGCACTGCTGCCTCACAGCACCAGGGATCTTGGTTCTGTTCCAGCCTTGCATCACGGTCTGTGTGGAGTTTGTACGTTCTCCTGTGTCTGTGTAAGTTTCCTCGGGGTGCTCCGGTTTCCTCCCGCAGCCCAAAGATTTGCAGGTTAGGTGGATTGGTCGTGCTAAGTTGCCCCTGAATGTCCAGGGATGTGTATTTTAGGTTATGGGGTTACGGGGATAGGGTGGAGTGGCCCAGGAAGTGGACATGGGTAGAGTGCTCATTTGAAGATTCAGCGTAGACTCGACGGGCCAAATGGCCTCCTTCTGCACTGTAGGGATTCCATCACACATCCACAGTAGCCTGTCTGCAATCACTCTGTGACATCTGTCATCCAATTGCAAAGTCTTTTTTTTTTAAATATGTTTATTCAAATTTTCCAACAACATTTGAAACAAACCCCCGCCCCCATAAAGAAAGAAACACAAACACAACAATCAAAAATTATACAAAACTTTTACATTGGGTTTCCCCACATACAGTAATCCCCCCATATGACATTCAAAAGTACCCGTAGGGAAGCCCCCCCCCACCCACCCGAATTCCCCCCCCCCCGAAAGAGACCCCTCCCCCCCCCCCCCCCCACACCCTTGGGTTGCTGCTGCTACTGATATCCTCCTAACGCTCTGCGAGATAGTCTAGGAACAGTTGCCACCGCCTGAAGAACCCCTGCACAGACCCTCATAAGGCAAACTTTATCCTCTCCAGCTTAATGAACCCTGCCATGTCATTTATCCAGGCTTCCACACTGGGGGGATTCGCGTCCTTCCATAATAGCAGGATCCTCCGTCGGGCTACAAGGGACGCAAAGGCCAGGATACCGGCCTCTTTCGCCTCCTGCACTCCCGGCTCGTCCGTTACCCCAAATAGTGCCAACCCCCAGCTCGGCTTGACCTGGACTTTCACCACCTTGGACATAGTCCTCGCGAAACTCCTCCAAAACCCATCCAGTGCCGGGCACGACCAGAACAAGTGGACGTGATTCGCCGGGCTTCCCGAGCACCTCCCACATCTATCCTCCACCCCAAAGAACCTACTCAACTTCGCCCCTGTCATATGCGCTCTGTGAGTAACCTTGAATTCTATTAGGCTGAGCCTGTCGCAAGAGGAGGAAGAATTAACCCTACTCAGGGCGTCAGCCCACAGACCCTCATCTATCTCTTCCCCAAGCTCCTCCTCCCACTTGCCCTTTAACTCCTCTACCGAGGCCCCCTCTTCTTCTTTCAGTTCCTGGTAGACCGCCAAAACCCTGCCTTCTCCAACCCATCCACCCTAAATCACCCTGTCCTGAGTCCCCTGTGCAGGGAGCAGTGGGAATTCCCTCACCTGCCGCCTCACAAACGCCCTCACTTGCATATACCTGAAAGCATTTCCCGGGGGTAACCCAAACTTCTCCTCCAGCGCCCCTAGGCTCGCAAACGTCCCATCTATAACCAGGTCCCCCATTCTTCTAATCCCTGCCCGATGCCAGCTCCGAAATCCCCCATCCATCCTTCCCGGGACGAACCGATGGTTCTCCCGAATCGGGGACCAAACCGAGGCTCCCACCTCACCCCTGTGTCGTCTCCACTGCCCCCAGATCTTCAACGTCACCGCCACCACCGGACCCGTGGTGTACCTTGTCGGCGAGAGCGACAGCGGTGCCATCGCCAGCGCCCTCAGGCTCGTGCCCACACAGGACGCCATCTCCAACCTCTTCCACGCCGCCCCCTCTCCCTCCATTACTCACTTAGGGATCATCGCCACATTGGCAGCCCAATAATAGTCGCACAAATTCGGCAGAGCCAGCCCCCCCCTGTCTCTACCCCGCTCCAGAAACACCCTCTTTACCCTTGGGGTCTTATTTGCCCACACGAAACCCATGATACTCCTACCTACCCATTTGAAAAAGGCCTTGGGAATCATAATGGGAAGGCACTGGAACACAAAGAGAAACCTCGGGAGGACCATCATTTTAACCGACTGCACCCTGCCCGCTAGCGAGAGTGGCAGCACATCCCATCTTTTGAAATCCACCTCCATCTGCTCCACCAACCGCGTCAAATTGAGTTTGTGCAGGGCCCCCAACTCCCAGCCACCTGGATCCCCAAGTACCAAAAGCTCCTTTCCGCCCTCTTCAACGGTAGCTCGTTTATCCCCTTTCCCTGGTCCCCTGGATGCACCACAAAGAGCTCACTTTTCCCTACATTGAGCTTATACCCCGAGAAGTCCCCAAACTCCCTTAGGATCCGCATGACCACCGCCATCCCCTCCACTGGATCTGCCACATACAGCAACAGGTCGACCGCATACAGCGACACCTGATGTTCCTCTCCCCCTCGGACCAGAACCCTCCATTTCCTAGACTCCCTTAGTGCCATGGCCAGAGGCTCAATTGCCAATGCAAACAACAAGGGGGACAGGGGGCACCGCTGCCTCGTCCCTCGGTACAGCCGAACATACTCCGACCTCCGCCGATTCGCAGCCACACTCACCACCGGGGCTCTATATAGCAATCTGACCCAGCTGATGAACCCCTCTCCGAACCCAAACCTCCGCAGCACTTCCCAAAGATACTCCCACTCCACCATGTCGAAGGCCTTCTCCGCGTCCATAGCTGCCACTACCTCCGCTTCTCCCTCCACCGAGAGCATCATAATCATAGAATTTATCATAGAATTTACAGTGCAGAAGGAGGCCATTCGGCCCATCGAGTCTGCACCGGCTCTTTGAAAGAGCACCCTACCCAAGGTCAACACCGCCACCCTATCCCCATAACCCAGTAACCCCACCCAACACTAAGGCAAATTTGGGCACTAAGGGCAATTTATCATGGCCAATCCACCTAACCTGTACATCTTTGGACTGTGGGAGGAAACTGGAGCACCCGGAGGAAACCCACGCACACACGGGGAGGATGTGCAGACTCCGCACAGACAGTGACCCAAGCCGGAATCGAACCTGGGACCCTGGAGCTGTGAAGCAATTGTGTTATCCTCAATGCTACCGTGCTGCCACATTGTCAATCACATTGAGGAGCCTCCGCACATTAGTGTTTAGCTGCCTGCCCTTTACAAATCCCGTCTGGTTCTCATGAATCACCCCTGGGACACAGTCCTCAATTCTCGTAGCCAGCACTTTTGCCAGCAACGTAGCATTCACATTGAGGAGCGAGATCGGTCTATATGGCCCACACTGCAGTGGGTCCTTGTTCCGCTTCAGGGTCAGAAAGATCAGCGCCCCGGACATTGTCGGGGCAAGATCCCTTGCCTTATTGAAAGTCCTCACTAGCAACGGGCCTAGCAGGTCCACGTATTTCCTGTAAAACTCGACCGGGAACTCATCTGGCCCCGGGGCCTTCCCCGTCTGCATGCTCCCCAATCCTTTAACCAGCTCCTCCAGCCCAATTGGCAGCCCTAAACCAGCCACCTCCTGCTCCTCCACCCTCGGGAACGTCAGCTGATCCAAAAATCGTCGCATCCCCTCTTCCCCCCGCTGGTGGCTCAGATCTGTACAGATCCCCATAGAAGTCCCTAAATACCTTGTTTATTCTCACCGCACTCCGCACCGTATTCCCCCCGCTATCCTTAACTCCACCTATCTCCCTCGCTGCCTCCCTCTTACGAAGCTGGTGTGCCAGCATCCGACTCGCCTTCTCCCAATACTCATACGTTGCGCCCTGAGCTTTCTTCCACTGTGCCTCTGCTTTCCCGGTGGTCAACAGGTCGAACTCCGTCTGGAGGTTCCGCAGCTCCGTGAGTCGTCCGTCCTCGGGGGCCTCTACATATCTCCTGTCCACCCTTAAGATCTCCCCCACCAAACTCTCCCTCTCCCTGCCCTCTCTCTTCTCCCTGTTGGCCCTGATGGAGATTAACTCTCCCCTGACCACCGCATTCAGCGACTCCCAGACTGTCCCCACCTGCACTTCCCCATTGTCATTGGCCTCCAAATATCTTTCAATGCACCCCCGCACCCGCCCGCACACCTCCTCATCCACCAATAATCCCACATCAAGACGCCACAACGGGCGCTGGTCCCTCTCCTCTCCGAACTCCAGCTCCACCCAGTGCGGGGCGTGGTCTGAGATGGCTATGGCTGAATACTCCGTTCCCTCCACTTTCGGGATTAGCGCCCTACTCAAAATAAAAGAATCTATCCGGGAGTAGGCTCTATGGACGTGGGAAAAGAATGAAAATTCCCTGGCCTGGGGCCTGACAAACCTCCATGGATCCACTCCCCCCATCTGGTCCATAAACCCCCTAAGCACCTTGGCCGCAGCTGGCCTCTTACCTGTCCTGAACCTAGAACGATCCAGTGCTGGGTCCAGGACCGTGTTGAAATCCCCCCCCATTATCAAGCTTCCTACCTCCAGGTCCGGAATCCGACCCAGCATGCGTTTCATAAATCCGGCATCATCCCAGTTCGGGGCATATACATTTACCATTACCACCCGCACCCCCTGCAACATAACCTCTCACCATCACATATCGACCTCCATTATCCACTACAATATTCATTGCCTCAAACGACACCCGCTTCCCCACCAGTATTGCAACCCCTCTGTTCTTCGCATCTAGCCCTGAATGGAATACCTGTCCTACCCATCCCTTTCTCAGCCTGACCTGATCTGCCACCTTCAAATGCGTCTCCTGAAGCATAACCACGTCTGCCTTCAGTCCCTTTAAGTGCGCGAACACCCGGGCCCTCTTGACCGGCCTGTTCAGGCCCCTCACATTCCAAGTTATCAGCCGGATTGGGGGCTGCTCACCGCCCCCCCCCTCCCCTCCACCTAGCCATCTCCTTTTCTAGGCCAGCTACGTGCCCGCGCCTCCCGCACCCTCCAGTCCCCCGGACGGCGGACCCCCGCCCCGACCAGCTCTCCTACTTCCAGCTTCCCTTTGGCCAATGCAGCAGCAACCCTATACCCCCCTCTCCCCCGCCTCCCCCTGCTAGATCCACATCTAGCCCTTTTGCTCCCCCCATAACACTCTCGTAAGTCAGCTGACTCCTGCTGACCCCGGCCTCTCCCGCTATTCTATCGACCCCCTCCAGTGTGAGAATCCCCCCCTACCCCTCCCTGGCAGTCAGTGTGCGCTCCTCTCCAGCACCGCCCATCCCCCCCCAGCCCCCACCCCCATCCTTCCCTAGCGCGGGAAAAAGCCTGCGCTTTCCTGAGCCGGCCCCGCCCCCTCTGGCGCAGCTCCTTTTGCGGCCTTACACCAATTCCCCATCCCCGGGCCTCCACTCCCCCTCTTCCTTCGTGGGGGTCTGCCCCTCCAACACCGACGCCCACACTCTCCCACAGTCTCCCCATCAAATCCCTTCACCCATCCCCATCCAGCACCCAAACCAGAGGAACAGTCCCTAAACGTAATAAACACCATATACACAGTAAACATCCCCCCACAACAAACACTCAATTTGAGTCCAACTTTTCAGTCCGTATAAGTTCCATGCCTCATCAGGCGTTTCGCAACAGTGGTGCCGATCCTGGAACGTGAACCACAATCGCGCTGGCAGCAGCATACCGAACTTCACCCCTTTTCGATGGAGCACCGCCATAGCCCAATTGAAACCAGCTCTCTTCTTAGCCACCTCTGCACTCCAGTCCTGGTAGATTCGGATCTCCGTGTTCTCCCACCTGCTGCTCCTCTCTTTCTTGGCCCATCTCAGGACACACTCTCTGTCCATAAAGCAGTGAAACCTCACCACTACAGCCCTTGGCGGCTCATTGGCCTTGGGTCTCCTGGCTAGGACCCGGTGAGCCCCATCTAGGGCTAGGGAAAGCTCCCGCGCCCATCAGTGAATTGAGCATCGTGCTCACATATGCCCCAGCATCGGGCCCCTCCACTCCTTCGGGGAGACCCAGAATCCGAAGATTCTTCCTCCTCGACCTATTCTCCAGGTCCTCAAATCTTTCCGCCCACCTCTTGTGCAGCGCCTCGTGCGCCTTCACCTTCACCACCAGGCCCAAGATCTTGTCCTCATTCTCCGAGGCTTTTTGCCGCACCTCCCGGATCGCCGCCCCTTGGGCCTTCTGGGTCTCCACTAGCTTCTCAATCACCGCCTTCATTGGCGCCAGCATTTCGGTTTTCAGCTCCTCAAAGCAGCGTCTAAGAAACCCCTACTGCTCCTGCGACCACTGCGCCCATGCTGCTTAGTCTCCACCCGCCGCCATATTGTTTTTTCTCCCTCTCACTTTTCACTGCTCCAAGATCACTTTTTTCACCACTCCACTCCTGGTCCAATCCATATAATGTCACCTTCCCACACTGGAAGTCGTCGAACAATTGCCGTTGGGGCCACTCTAGAGAGCCCAAAAGTCCGTTCCCGGCGGAAGCTGCCGAACGTGCGACCTACCGAGGCATAGCTGCAACCGGAATTCCCCTCCAATTGCAAAGTCAATCCCTCTTTCTGCTGCCCTTCACTTTTGCACTCGAGAAGAGAATTCTGCAGCTTTTCAGCCTTGACATGAATGCAAAGCCTTCTCGTGATATTGCTGATGACAATCATATTTTTGTGGGGGATTGTGATATTTATTTCTCATGCAAAAGAACATGGTGTACTGAAAGCAAAATTGGAAATAAATGGTATGCACCATGTGACCATTTCTGAATTTATGCTTTCACAGAAATGGTAAATGTAACCTTTGTAACATTATCATGTGCACAGTAACTGTACAGTACAGCATTTGTTGCTAACCCAGTTTTACACTAAATAAATATTTAATACAGCACAAACAGGAAAAATGTTATGAGTACCAATGTAAGGGCGAAAATAACACAATCTTAGGGCACTGCTTTTTGGTAAACTGTCATTTTGAAGTTCAGTTTGAGACTTTTAATTCCATATATTTTTGTATACGCAAGTAAAAGCTGACCCTATGATTTTTGGCCTTAAAAAAGTGACCTGGATTTTCACTGTTGGGGATACTCCAGGGCCCTTCCAAATGGTGTCAGGACCCAGATCCAGAAGTCTTGGCTTCATTTCCAATAGATGCTACTTTTGCCAGGGAGGGGAAACTGGGCTGGGACATGACTCCTACATGAGGGAAACCCAACTGAGTAGGTAATTTGAACTCATTTCCCCTGGAGTAAGAACCTTAACCTGCAGTTGATGAGTTACAAATCTTTATGGAAGTGGTAAATGCTCTTGAAGGGCAGGTAAGATCTGTAGAACTGTCAAACTGTTAAGTTATTTAAATTGCCAGCCCATTAAAAAAATGGGGAAAACAGCTTGTCTGTGTCTGTGAGAGTTGAATTTTTTTCTAGCAATTTCAATAGCTGTTTGTTGACATAACCCTAAGTGCTATCATTATACCATTATTAATATTTTGCTGATTTCTATATTCTATCATTACCGCAGTGAGAAAGTTCACAGTTTAATTGACAGCTCAAAGACGTTATTTAAGAATTAGGTAGGTATCTTTGATGTGGGGTTATGAATGCAAATATTTATTTTTAAAAGAATTAATTATTTGAGATTATTTCAAAGTATTGAATGGCTTTCATAAATGCAAGTAGTTTTTTTCATATCGTGAACTCTATAATGGATATCGAGAACTTTATTTTAGAACATAGAACATAGAACGATACAGCGCAGTACATGCCCTTCGGCCCACGATGTTGCACCGAAACAAAAGCCATCTAACCTACACTATGCCATTATCATCCATATGTTTATCCAATAAACTTTTAAATGCCCTCAATGTTGGCGAGTTCACTACTGTAGCAGGTAGGGCATTCCACGGCCTCACTACTCTTTGTGTAAAGAACCTACCTCTGACCTCTGTCCTTTATCTATTACCCCTCAGTTTAAAGCTATGTCCCCTCGTGCCAGCCATTTCCATCCGCTGGGGAAGGCTCTCACTGTCCATCCTATCTAACCCCCTGATCATTTTGTATGCCTCTATTAAGTCTCCTCTTAACCTTCTTCTCTCCAACGAAAACAACCTCAAGTCCATCAGCCTTTCCTCATAAGATTTTCCCTCCATACCAGGCAACATCCTGGTAAATCTCCTCTGCACCCGCTCCAAAGCCTCCACGTCCTTCCTATAATGCGGTGACCAGAACTGTACGCAATACTCCAAATGCGGCCACACCAGAGTTCTGTACAGCTGCAACATGACCTCCTGACTCCGGAACTCAATCCCTCTACCAATAAAGGCCAACACTCCATAGGCCTTCTTCACAACCCTATCAACCTGGGTGGCAACTTTCAGGGATCTATGTACATGGACACCTAGATCCCTCTGCTCATCCACACTTCCAAGAACTTTACTATTAGCCAAATATTCCGCATTCCTGTTATTCCTTCCAAAGTGAATCACCTCACACTTCTCTACATTAAACTCCATTTGCCACCTCTCAGCCCAGCTCTGCAGCTTATCTATATCCCTCTGTAACCTGCTACATCCTTCCACACTATCGACAACTGACTTTAGTGTCGTCTGCAAATTTACTCACCCACCCTTCTGCGCCTTCCTCTAGGTCATTGATAAAAATGACAAACAGCAACGGCCCCAGAACAGATCCTTGTGGTACTCCACTTGTAACTGAACACCACTCTGAACATTTCCCATCAACCACCACCCTCTGTCTTCTTTCAGCTAGCCAATTTCTGATCCACATCTCTAAATCACCCTCAATCCCCAGCCTCCGTATTTTCTGCAATAGCCTACCATGGGGAACCTTATAAAACGCTTTGCTGAAATCCATATACACCACATCAACTGCTCTACCCTCGTCTACCTGTTCAGTCACCTTCTCAAAGAACTCGATAAGGTTTGTGAGGCATGACCTACCCTTCACAAAGCCATGCTGACTATCCCTGATCATATTATTCCTATCTAGATGATAATAAATCTTGTCTCTTATAATCCCCTCCAAGACTTTACCCACCTCACACGTGAGGCTCACCGGTCTATAGTTGCCGGGGTTGTCTCTGCTCCCCTTTTTGAACAAAGGGACCACATTTGCTATTCTCCAGTCCTCTGGCTCTATTCCTGTAGCCAATGATGACATAAAAATCAAAGCCAAAGGTCCAGCAATCTCTTCCCTGGCCTCCCAGAGAATCCTAGGATAAATCCCATCAGGACCCGGGGACTTATCTATTTTCAGCCTGTCCAGAATTGCCAACACCTCTTCCCTACGTACCTCAATGCCATCTATTCTATTAGCCTGGGTCTCAGCATTCTCCTCCACAACATTATCTTTTTCCTGAGTGAATACTGACGAAAAATATTCGTTTAGTATCTCGCCTATCTCTTCAGACTCCACACACAACTTCCCATCCCTGTCCTTGACTGGTCCTACTCTTTCCCTAGTCATTCGCTTATTCCTGACATACCGAGAGAAAGCTTTTGGGTTTTCCTTGATCCTACCTGCCAAATACTTCTCATGTCCCCTCCTTGCTCGTCTTAGCTCTCTCTTTAGATCCTTCTTCGCTACCTTGTAACTATCCATCGCCCCAACTGAAACTTCACACCTCATCTTCACATAGGCCTCCTTCTTCCTCTTAACAAGAGATTCCACTTCTTTGGTAAACCACGGTTCCCTCGCTCAACGCCTTCCTCCCTGCCTGACCGGTACATACTTATCAAGAACACGCAGTAGCTGATCCTTGAACAAGCTCCACTTATCCAGTGTGCCCAACACTTGCAGCCTACTTCTCCACCTTATCCCCCCCAAGTCACGTCTAATGGCATCATAATTGCCCTTCCCCCAGCTATAACTCTTGCCCTGCGGTGTATACTTATCCCTTTCCATCATTAACGTAAACGTCACCGAATTGTGGTCACTGTCCCCAAAGTGCTCTCCTACCTCCAAATCCAACACCTGGCCTGGTTCATTACCCAAAACCAAATCCAACGTGGCCTCGCCTCTTGTTGGCCTGTCAACATATTGTGTCAGGAAACCCTCCTGCACATACTGTACAAAAAACGACCCATCTAATGTACTCGAACTATATCTTTTCCAGTCAATATTTGGAAAGTTAAAGTCTCCCATAATAACTACCCTGTTACTTTCGCTGTTATCCAGGATCATCCTCGCCATCCTTTCCTCTACATCCCTAGAACTATTTGGAGGCCTATAGAAGACTCCCAACAGGGTGACCTCTCCTTTCATGTTTCTAACCTCAGCCCATACTACCTCGGAAGATGAGTCCCCATCTAGCATCCTCTCCGCCACCGTAATACTGCTCTTGACTAGCAGCGCCACACCTCCCCCTCTTTTGCCTCCTTCTCTGAGCTTACTAAAACACCTAAACCCCGGAACCTGCAACATCTATTCCTGTCCCTGCTCTATCCATGTCTCCGAAATGGCCACAACATCGAAGTCCCAGGTACCAACCCATGCTGCCAGTTCCCCTACCTTATTTCGTATACTCCTGGCATTGAAGTAGACACACTTCAAACCACCTACCTGAACACTGGCCCCCTCCTGCGACGTCAAATCTGTGCTCCTGACCTCTATACTCTCATTCTCCCTTACCCTAAAACTACAATCCAGGTTCCCATGCCTCTGCTGCATTAGTTTACACCCCCCCAAAGAGCACTAACAAATCTCCCCCCCAGGATATTTGTGCCCCTCAGGTTCAGATGTAGACCATCCTGTCTGTAGAGGTCCCACCTTCCCCAGAAAGAGCCCCAGTTATCCAGAAATCTGAATCCCTCCCGCCTGCACCATCCCTGTAGCCATATGTTTAATTGCTCTCTCTCCCTATTCCTCATCTCACTATCACGTGGCACGGGCAACAACCCAGAGATAACAACTCTGTTTGTTCTAGTTCTGAGCTTCCATCCTAGCTCCCTGAAAGCCTGCCTGACATCCATGTCCCCTTTCCTACCTATGTCGTTAGTGCCAATGTGGACCTCGACTTGGGGCTGCTCCCCCTCCCCCCTAAGGACCCGGAAAACACGATCCGAGACATCACGTACCCTTGCACCTGGGAGGCAACATACCAAACGTGAGTCTCTCACGCTCCCACAAAATCTCCTATCTGTGCCCCTGACTATCGAGTCCCCAATTACTAATGCTCTGCTCCTCTCCCCCCTTCCCTTCTGAGCAACAGGGACAGACTCCGTGCCAGAGGCCTGTACCCCATGGCTTACCCCTGGTAAGTCGTCCCCCCCCCACAAGTATCCAAAGCGGTATACTTGTTTCTCAGATTTTATTTAATCTCATTGTGGTTCCTGAGTCTGCTTATGGTGGAAAACGGGCGAACTGGCATGGAGATAGTGAGGGGAAAGGCTAACATACTGGGGGCATAAGATGGCATTAAGTTGGCATTGGGACTATAAGTAGCCATAGTGATGGGTAGAGAGTCATAATTTGGCAGAGGGACCCATAGAGGTGGCTGGGCATGATTTGGCATGTCTGGCCATGGGCAATGGAGGGGTGAGGATAATGGGGATGTAAGGGGTGATGGACAGACAATCTAATGTTCAAGAAAACAACTGGGGAAAAGTCCCAGTGGACTGAGTTGGGAGTTCTGAACTGATCCAAGACCCCACCAATTGAGGCACTTTTCCCCCGAGATTGGTCTGAGGAGTCAGGAATTTCCAGATTCCCACTATCCAACTTGGAAGCAAAATTCCAGATCATAGTTTTTCCACACACTTTGTGTAAAAATCTATCCTAATTTTCCGGATCAAAGCTCAAAGATTTCAGATCTAAAGTATAATCCTGGAGGTGTTTGTGATTTGATTTCATTGTAAATATATAAATCGCGATATGAATGAATATTTGTAAGTAAATACTTAAATCATTGAGAGATTTAAGTTTTGTTTTTATTTATTCAAATTTTTAAGGTAATCAGGTTATGAATGATAATTAATATGAATTCTTTAGTGTTGCTTTTTACTCCACTGTTCCAGTCTTTTTTGAATTTCACTTGGTGCAAATCAACCACGCATATCAGTCCTGAGAAAATATAACTCATATTAAAATTGACCTCATGATGTTTGGTCAAAAAAATTAGTCAATAGCGTTACGACCCCCTGGGCTAGTGCACGGTCAATTCCAGTCCCACTTTACCCGGAGTCACAATACAATTGGAATTCACAAATAATTCTTAGAAAAACACCCACAGTGTTTGGCCCTTGGCTGCCCAATAACTACAGACACCAGATTTGTTAATTTAAACACAAGTAATTTTATTAATGACAATAATTATTATTCAAATACAACTGGTTAACTATTAGCAAATTCCTAACCCTGCCCCCCTTTAACCCACCCTTTACACACACACACACACACATACACTCATACCAACAAGGCAGGCAAACAAAAACAAAGGGGAAAAGAGGGGTGTCGAAATAATGATGGAAGTAACAGGATAAGAGCCTTTGTTGCAGATGCTTGTCTTGTAGCACACTTTCCTTTAGTTTAAGCTTCCAGGTCGAGGTTTCTGCTTTCAGTTTGTACCTGTTTTCACTATAGATGCATCGAGGTTCTCCTTATGTTCAGAAATACAACAGTTATGTAGCTTTTATTGAGAAAGAGAGAGAGAGAGCCAGAGGGAATAAAGCTTCATCTTTGTGCGCCCAGGACCCTACTGTCATCGAATTACTGAATTTACAGTGCAGACCCCTTTCCTTTTTTCTCTGAAAACAATCTCACGTAGATCATAGAATCATAGAATTTTACAGTGCAGAAAGAGGCCACTCGGCCCATCGAGTCCTGTACCGGCCCCTGGAAAGAGCACCCTACCCACACCTTAATCCTATCCCCACACCTCCATCCAATCCCCACGCTTCCACCCTATCCTCATAACCACCTAACCTTTTTTTTTTGGACACAGGGCAATTTAGCATAACCAATCCACGTGACCTGCACAGCTTTTCACTTTACAATGTGGAAAAGTGTGAGGTTATGCACTTTGGAAGGAAGAATTTAGGCATAGACTATTTTCTAAATGGGGAAATGCTTAGGAAATCAGAAGCACAAAGGGACTTGGGAGTCCTTGTTCACGATTCTCTTCAGGTTAATGTGCAGGTTCAGTCAGCAGTTAAGAAGGCAAATGCAATGTTAGCATTCATGACAAGAGGGCTAGAACATAAGACCAGGGAGATACTTCTGAGGCTGTATAAGGCTCTGGTCAGACCCCATTTGGAGTATTGTGAGCAGTATTGGGCCCCGTATCTAAGGAAGGATGTGCTGGTCTTGGAAAGAGTCCAGAGGAGGTTCACAAGAATGATCTATGGAATGAAGAACTTGTCGCATGAGGAACGGCTGAGGACTCTGGATCTGTACTCGTTGGAGTTTAGAAGGATGAGCGGGGATCTTATTGAAAATTACAGGATACTGTGAGGCATGGATAGAATGGACGTGGAGAGGATGTTTCCACTTGTAGGAGAAACTAGAACCAGAAGACACCATCTCAGACTGAAGGGACGATCCTTTAAAACAGAGATGAGGAGGAATTTCTTCAGCCAGAGGATGGTGAATCTGTGGAACTCTTTGCCACAGTGGAGGCCAAATCACTGACTGTCTTTAAGACAGAGATAGATAGGTTCTTGATTAATAATGGGATCAGGGGTTATGGGGAGAAGGCAGGAGAATGGGGATGAAAAAATATCAGCCATGATTGAATGGCGGAGCAGACTCGATGGACCG
The DNA here is from genome assembly GCF_047496885.1 of Scyliorhinus torazame. Lineage (NCBI taxonomy): Eukaryota > Metazoa > Chordata > Chondrichthyes > Carcharhiniformes > Scyliorhinidae > Scyliorhinus > Scyliorhinus torazame. The sequence continues at coordinate 69,212,882 of NC_092712.1, read as the reverse complement.
AGTGGCCTAATTCTGCTCCTATATCTTATGGTCTTATGGGAGGAAACCGGAGCACCCGATGGAAACCCACGCAGGCACGGGGAGAACATGCAGACACAGACAGTGACCCAAGCTGGGAATCGAACCTGGAACCCTGGAGCTGTGAAGCAACTGTGCTAACCACTGTGAATAAAAGAACAAAGAAAAGTACAGCACAGGAACATGCCCTTCGGTCCTCCAAGCCTGCGCTGAACATGCTTCCCATCTAAATGAAAATATTCTACACATCCGGGGTCCGTATCCCTCTATTCCCAAGCTATTCATGTATTTGTCAAGATGCTCCTTAAACATCACTATCGTCCCTGCTTCCACCACCTCCTCCGGCAGTGAGTTCCAGGCACCCACTAACCTCTTTGTAAAAAGCTTGCCTCATACATCTCCTCTAAACTTTGCCCCTCGCACCTTAAACCTATACCCCCTAGTAATTTACCCCTCTATCCTGGGAAAAAGTCTCTGACTATATACTCTGTCTATGCCCTTCATTATTTTGTGGACTTCCCCTCATAATTTTGTAGACTTAACATGCTGATCTATACGATCTATCCCCGCCTGTTGCCAGGCAGAATACAGCCTTTGGCCAATTTATTGGCCACCAGACAATCAATTGAACCAAGTCCCTCCAATCTCTCGGGTGCCAAAAAAGCCTGATTTTGCTGTTCAAAAGCTAGAACTGTGTACTATTTTGTAACTCTCGAGTTCCTCACTTTCTCTGCTCAATGTAAAGGTATATGTCCATTCACCATCTATGGGGAAAAAATGATAATGACAAAATAAAAGAAATGGGACATAAGGGAACCAACAGAATTACATACCTCCCTCCCTAAAAGGAATGTAATGCCATGGCATGGACATTGCATAATGAGGAATGCAAGGCATAAATCGCAAACGCATATCCATTCATCCATCCCCATTATATAAGTCTCCTTTCCAGTCGCTACATTGGCAGCTAGTCAGCCCTTAAACCCGTGACAAAGCATCTGCAATCACATTGTCCTTTCTGGGGATGTGTACAATTTTAACATTGAACTGTCGTAATAATAAATTCCAATGGAATAATCTTGCATTCCGTGTTTTAAACTTTTTTATAACTGCAAACAGATCATTGATATATAAACTAAGCTTTGTTTATTATCATGCTGATAATAGAGAGCTGTTAGTAAGGCTATGGTTTCTTTTTCAATGGTGGAACATTTTCTTTCACAAGGACATGTTTTTAAAAAAATTATCCCACTGGTCTCTCATTCCTGCATCGCCGTCTTGTAGTTCCACTGCCCCTACCTCAAGGTCACTGGCATCTGTGACCATTTTAAATGGTCTTGAACAGTCCAGGACGCCCAGCACCAGTTTGCCCACTTACATGACCTCAATCTCCCAAACTCTACTTGGCGTTCTGTGAACCACACCATTTCCGCATGTTTCCTGCGTTTCCAGGCACTATTTCTCCTCACCTTTTCATCTCTGATCTTCACATGTCTTTTCTTTTCTTCCCTTGCATTTTTCATCTTCTCAGTTTTTTCTTCTTCTTCTTCTGGACCATTGAATTTCGATATATCTGGTGGAGATTAAATTACTTCTTGGTCTAGTGAAGAAACAGACCCTCTATTCACATTTTCCTCCCAGTACTGGGACAAATTCTTGTCAAATGTTGGAATGCCTTCTTGCGCAACTTCACGATGGCCATCTGGTTGCTCAGTCAGTACTTCAAACCTTTGAATTGTTTAAGATTGATGAGACACAGTGTTATCTACCAGAGGTTTTCTGATCTTTCATTGGCACCATAGTCAACAGCTAAAGGAAAGCTTCAAGTGGACATCACAGGATTGGATTTAATTGATTGTTATTGACATTTGACTTTCAGGTACATCGGGAACAGAGGCCAGAAATGAACCATCAACACCCAACCGTGTCTGTCACAGCTGAAGTTTCAAGATATCAACTTGCCCATTTAGTCTGCTGGTTTGATCCTCATACTTCAAGTGTTGCTTTTAACCTTTGCACAGTGCTCTGCCTCATTCTGTAGCTGTTGCTCCTGTATATGTTTATGGTTTTGATATTCATTCTGGAATATTCTGCTTTCTTCAATTCAGCTTGGAGAGCTAAATGAGAGCAGTAAGTTCATTCAGCATTTCACACAGCCTCTGATTATCATGAAGCTGTGCATCTTCAGTCTTTGATGACATATAGTCTGCTCCTTCCTTTCACTTTTCATTCAGCAATGCGTTCTGCTTCACTAACAAACAAACTTGGGCTGTAGCTGCATTCAGTTCCAACTCCATCTTCTTAACTTGAACACGGGTTACTTGGAGTTCCTCTGTTTCGGAATGGATGGCAACAGATTCTTCAGCTAATCGAGCTGACTCTGCTTCAACTCTTCTCATTCACTGTTACTTTCTCAGTACTTTTGCGATACTCTTCCTGTACCTGCACGACCCATTCTTCAACATTTGCTCATAAGTCTCCTTAATATTATTCACTGCCAGCTCCTGTCTCCATGGATCCTGTTCGAAACTCTTGTCCCTTTGGCCATGCAAATTCTGAAAAAGTTCAAAGGCTTCAATTTGTTGTCTATGTTTGACCTCTTTATTTCACATAGCTTCAATGTCTTTCAATAAACTTTGTCTCTGCGTATAGATTTATTTTTCCTCAATCTCCTGTTGTTTCTGAAGTTTCTCAAAAGCATTCTTCTCACTTGTGATCAATGTTTCAGATTTTGTCTGGTACATTTTATCTAGCTTTGATCTGTGCTCTTCTATGTTCTTCTGTGAGTGCTCTTTCTCCTGAAACCAAATCTTAGCCAATTCCAGATCCTTAAAATGCTGCAGCTCTTGCGTCATCTCTGCCTGAAGCTGTTCTTCCATTTGTTCGCGATATACAAACAGCTTTGTTTCCTCATCTTGAAAATTTGTTGGATAAGATGCTGCATATTCTTCATCAACTATTTGGAGATCATCAATAATAGATTCCTTGAACTCTGAAGTGCAACTGGTCTGACTTTTCCAAATTCCCACATGTCCTACCATTGGCATCCCATGCTCTAGCGCAGTACTTCCTTACTGATATTTAGCAGTACCACTAGCTGGTGAACAACTGTCCATGCATCGTCCACAGGTCTATGCGGATGTCTCCACTTCCTCATCAGAACTCCATTTTTAATGTAATAGCACTTTGGAACCCCCTCAGCCTCAACGTCTGTGGGAGCTGACTGTGCTAATCTATGTATCTCTGCATCCTCTTCCTCAATGAATGAAGTCCTACCAAACACTTAATCGGAATTATTCTCGTTCTCAAGGATAGTTTAGGCTGCTCCACCATCTGATTGTGGAATGATTTTGATCTCTGGTGGTGAACTTTGTTTAGCCATTGCCCTGGTCACCACACACAATGGAAAAATATTGCAAAATTGATCCTGTAACTGTTCTGCCTCCTTATCGTGCCTCAGATTCCCTGTAATCATGGATGAAGCTACAACCTTCACTCCAGCCAAATCAATCCTCAAAGGTAAGTCTTCTCTGGCTACTGGTAACTTGTTAACCACTAAGACAACTACTGGGTGTGGTAATATGTATTGGGGGTCATGTGGGACTGGAAGCCCTAATGTCATTGGCTGACAGATCCCGGGTCCTGGTTGGCCGTTGACCTCAAGCTCCGCCCTGAAGGCGAAGTATAAGAAGCCGGTGTCTTCCCCCGCAGGCCAGTTTACTAACGAGCTGCTGGGGAACAGACACGCTTAATAAAGCCTCATCGACTTCACTATATTCGTCTCATGGAGTCTTTGCGCGCTACACTGGGCCTGACACCAAATCACACTGCAATTGTACTTTATACAATGGAACCGCAATATAATCTCCACTTATCCTATTCACTAATACTTTAGCTTTCACTGAACTCTCTGGAGGGAAAACCAAATTTCTCTCCAGTAAGAGAGTCTACGTAGCACCTGTGTTCCATAAGATAGTCATGGGTTTAGCTACATTAGTTGGTGAAAATGGGGTGATCTTTCCCTGAGACAAAAACCCTGTATATCTTTCATCTTCCTCATTAATCACGCCTGCTCCCACAGCAGTGTTTACCTCAGGTCTCCAGTTAGAGCTACAATCTGTCACGTAGTATTCTCCACTTTTGTTCCCTTTTCAGAATCCTTCTTATGAACCCCAAACGAGTCACAGGGGAATTCCTCACAACTTCTAACATGCTGAATGAATGTGTCCCATTTTATTACAATGGTAACAGCTAGTCTTTCAAATCTCACCTTCACCCTCAGTACCTTCCTTCCTGGTTTGAGAAGGGGGTCTCGGAGCACTCCTAGATATCCATTCCTTATCTTGGCTCCCTGCCTTCCTTTCACTCACTCTCCCACTCCTATCGTTTACAAATCAGCTATCAATCAGCTCATAATCATCAGCCATAATTGCTGTTTGCTTAGCGGTCGTTATCATTTGATCTTCAACATGGGTTCTTATCACTGAAGGTAGGAAATTCATAAATTCTTTTTAAGACAATGACCTGTATCAGAACCTCATGGGTAGTTTGAACTCCTGAACTCCTAGGGTGATACGGTAGCACAATAGTTAGCACTGTTCCCTCACAGTGGCGGGATCCCAGGTTCAATTCCTGCCTTGGGCCACTGTCTGTGCGGAATCTGCACGTTCTTCCCGTGTCTGCGTGGGTTTCCTCCGGGTGCTCCAGTTTCCTCCCACAAGTCCGAAAGACGTGCTGTTAGGTGAATTGGACATTCTGAATTCTCCCTCTGTGTACCCGAACAGGCGCCAGAACGTGGCGACTAGGGGCTTTTCACAGTATCGTCATTGCAGTGTTAATGTAAGCCTACTTGTGACAATAAAGATTAATATTACTATTATTAATGCTCTTACCCATCGATTAAAATTGTTCTGTTTCACCCTTTCAAATTCAGCATACAACTGCCATTCCCGGCTGTCTCCTAAACTTCTGCAATTTTTGTCTATATTCCTCGGGAACACATTCATATGCACCCAGAATAGCCGTTTTTACCTCATCATAATTCTCAGGCACGCCCCCTGACTGGGAAGCATACAATTCCGGTGCCCATCCCCTCAATTTACTTTGCATGGGTAATGTCCACTTTTCTTTTGGCCCCTCCATTTAGGTTGCTTTTTTCTCAAATGCCCTCAAAAAGGTTTCGACTTCCTTTTCTTCAAATTGTAGGAGGGCCTGTATAAACGCAAACATACTGCAATTGTGTTCTACTCCAGGATTAAGCTCCCCTCTAGTTCCTGGCAACTCACTTTCAATTTTTAGCGCCTTAAGTTGGAACTCTCTCTCTTTTGCTTTTTCCTCTCCCTTCAAATCCAATCTCCTCATTTCGATTTCCATTTGAAAAGCTTTTTCTTTTCCTTTTTTGCTGCATCACTAATTGGTTCATTTGTAACTGGATTTTAGCTAATTCTACTCATTGTTGCCATGGCCCAGGCTTTGTTTCTGTCATTTATTTCAAATTTAAATGCTGGGCAATTGCTACAGTTATCTCTACCTTCCTAGCTTTAGGTGACACCTCTATTTTAAATTCACCTGCCAATTCGTTTAGCTTGTCTTTTCAAAACTTTTAAATAAACCAAAGGCAAGTCGTCCACCTGAAGAAAAACCTTAGCAGCATCCAGAGCCACTCTGTTATATTACCACAAACCTGTTGTCTCTTTTTAATTGATATTGTAACCCAAACGTCACCAGCTACCATTCCAAAGATCACGGAACCAAGCCCCCAAATTTTGTTATGACACCTTGGGCTCGTGCACGGTCACTTCCAGCCCCGCTTGACCTGAAGTTACAACACAATTGAAATTAACAAATAACTCTGAGAAAAACATCCAAATTCTTTGGCCTTTTGTTGCCCAATAGCTACAGTCACCAGGTTTGTAAATTTAAACACAATTAATTTTATTGATAACAATAATTAAACATGCAACAAATATAAATGGTTCATTATTATCTAATCCCTAACCCCCCTAATGGTTTTCACTGTAGATTCATCCAGGTTCTATATAGGTTCAGATATACAGCAGCTATGCAGCTTTTCTGGAGAAAGGGAGAGAGAACTAGAGAGAAATACTCACACAGCTTCTTCTTTGGCCATCCAGGACCTGACTGTCTATTCCTTGGTTCACTGAAAACCATCCCACTTGGGTACGATCTATCACTGACTGTTGTCAGGCAAAAACGCATTATAAGCTGATTAGTTTGCAGATGACACAAAGGTTGGTGGAATTCCGGATAGCGATGAGGACTGTCAGAGGATACAGCAGGATTTAGATTGTTTGGAGACTTGGGCGGAGAGATGGCAGATGGAGTTTAATCTGGACAAATGTGAGGTAATGCATTTTGGAAGGTCTAATGCAGGTAGGGAATATGCAGTGAATGGCAGAACCCTCAAGAGTATTGAAAGTCAGAGAGATCTAGGTGTACAGGTCCACAGGTCATACGGAGGTTGAGGGGCGACCTGATAGTGGTCCACAAAATTATGAGGGGCTTAGACAGAGTGGATAGTCAGAGGCTTTTTCCCAAGGTAGAGGGGTCAATTACTAGGTGGCATAGGTTTAAGGTGCGAGCGGCAAGGTTTAGAGGAGATATACGAGGCAAGTTTTTTACACAGAGGGTAATGGGTGACTGGAACTCACTGTCGGAGGAGGTGGTGGAAGCAGGGACAATAGTGACATTTAAGAGGCATCTTGACAAAGACTCGAATAGGAAGGGAATAGTGGGATATGGACCCAGGAAGTGTAGAAGATTTTAGTTTAGACGGGCAGCAGGGCCGGCACAGGCTTGGAGGGCCAAAGGGCCTGTTCTTGTGCTGTACTTTTCTTTGTTCTTTGTTGTTTGTTCTTTTGGCCAATTCATTGGCCACCAGCCAACCAATCGAGCCGAGCCCCTCCGAGCCCCTCCGATCCCCTGGGTGCCAAAAAGTCTGAGTTCTGGTGTTCAAAAGCTAGCAGTGTACTAATTTGTAACTTTTGCTTTAGATTTTAGATTTAGATTTATTGTCACATGTACCTAAAAGTGTTGTTCTGCATTCAGTCCAGGCAGCTCGTTCCATACATGGAAAATATAGGACATACGATAAATAGACAACATAAATACATAGCCATCGGGTGAAGCATACGAAATATAGGATCATTTCCTCGGCTCGACTTAAAGGTATATGTGCATTAAACATCCATAGAGAAAAAATGAAAAGGATGAAATAAAATAAATGGGAAATAAGGGAATCAACAGCATAAGGCCATACAATAAAATTTGGACTTTACGTGAATTTTATGGTACATGCTGTTGTTCCAGCAATAGTATTCTATGAAACCATGCACAAGACCAGTACACCATTCCTGTTTGTTCAGCTGCACCTTGCAATGTCAGAAAGGATGGAGTGTTCTAATTTAGCTTGGCTCAATCGTCCTAATTATCAAGTATGGTCATGCATTACTGGTACAGGGTAACGATTGGGTGAGGTGATGAATTATTCTCATTTCTCCGTTGATTTAATTTTAAAGGACCATGTTTGGAAGTCTACTTCTACACTTCATCGGGAGCAAGTTGTCAACTGATAGACTGTGGCGTAGTGATATTTTCACTGGATTAGTGACCTGGAGTAACGCTTAAGGGATCTGGGTTTGAATCCCACCACGACAGAGGGTGAAATTTGAATTCAATAAAAATCTGGACTTAGAAGTCTAATGATGACCATGCAATGATTGATGCAAAAGCCCGCCTGGTTCACTAATGTCCTTCAGGTAAGGAAGTCTGCTGTCTGCATTTGGTCTGGTCGATATGTGACTCCAGATCCAGAACAATGTTGTTGAATCTGAAATGACTTAGCAAGTCACTCTGATGAAGGGACTATACATAGGCAATGGATGAATGCATTTTTAAAAATAGGAGCCTGTTTCCTCATTCAAAATAGTCCCAAATATGGACCAACCCTTGTTTCATTGACATAGTTATTTGGATCTTGTCCATGGCTTGCATTGTTTTCCATGGCTCAAAAAGTGAAATGGGAATATTTCTCGGATGACTGTACAAGAACATACAAAGATAATGAATCATTGAGAAAAAAAGCCATTCAAACTCACTGCTGTGGATTATTAAGCCCGGGATATTTGGGGCTGTCACATCACAAATTGCTCCTGTGAGTAAATTTCAACATCCCAAACTTTTGAGGGTTGGCTTGTGATCTAATACAGGCGATTGGTAATGTGCCTAGGTAAACAATTACCAAACTCTATTTTGTAACAGTTTTAATACAATCACATCACGTTAGTCCCCAAAGCTTGAAATATGAAGTAAGTTTTTGCAAGAATAATAAACAAATGAAAGATCTAGCAGCGATGTGCAATACACACACACACACACACACATAGACATATATAGAGCACCACGTACTTCAGCTAATTTCTTGAGAAGATAACATAATAAAATACATGGGGTAATTTTCAATGTCACCACTTTATGCAGGAACATGGCCAAGTGGATCAACCCTGTGTTATAGAATGATTCTGAACATCATTCCATTGATTTGAACGGCATGAAAATCAGGCTGCTCCTCCATTCCACATTCCACATTGTCACCCAAATGAACAAGTTGAAAATGAATTCCCACAACTCCTAAATATGAATGTATCTCTTTTTTATTTAGGAACAACATCAATTAGTTTGTTTCAAACCACCCCATCCCGCCTTCTCTGAAATTCTTTGGGATGGACTCTCCACTGTCCTCTGTGCGTGACCGGTACCGGGTTTCCCGATCCGGAGGAGAATCGGGTGTCGGCCTAAAAACGGGATTGTCAATGGGCACCAATGCTCCTGTCTCCCATGGGTGGCGGCAGCGAGCAACATGCCCCGTGCCAGCGGAAAGATGCAAGTGGGCCTTTTTCACCCAACACCATCCGATTAACTGACTGAAAGCCCGATTCTCCAGTCACCTGTGATGCTCCAGTCCTCTCAGCCAGGATTCAAGTGGGCATGAATTGGTGAAGTTATTTTCCAGTGTGGTCCTGACACAGTGGGCCCACGTTGGGTCAAGGGGGTCAGTGCATAATGGAAGTGCCCTGCCCAAAGTCCATGGGATGGCAAAGTGCTTTCTACTGCAAGAAAGAGGAAGTCAAAGCACTTCGCTGTTTCTGATGTGGTCAGGAGCTGTCAATCATAGCAAAAGTGTTTATGAGCACTCTGGTTAGCATCAAAGCAGGGTAATGGAGTTGCATTCAAGCATTAAGGGAAAGATATATCAACAATCCACAAAGCTGCTGTCTCTGGAGTAATAAAACTATCAATCACTGGCTAATACAATTTATTGCTGTGTGAAACGTCAAGGGATTTCAAGCATTTGAAGTGTACTGGGCTTTCGAGGAAGCTACCGACACTTGTAACAGCTGCTGCCTTAAACACTTTTGTCAGAGGCAGCAGATGTTAGGAAAGGGTAAGTGAAAAAGCTGTGATTTTTCAACTTAACATCTGGTCTCTGATGGGTGACTCTGATGGGGGTCTCTTTTGGGGGTCTGATGGGTTTCTCTGATGTGGGCCTCTGTTGGCATCTCTGTTGGGTGTCCAATGGGGGTCTTTGATGGAGGTCTGATGGGGTGTTGGTGGAATGGTCAGATTCTCCTCATGTGTGCACCCGTTATTCCCGTGTTGGTGCGGGGGGAGGATGCCTCTACTTGTCAACATGGGGGGGGGGGGGGAATGAGGGGGGCAGGAATTGCAGTTTTGGGGGTGACGAGCCAGCCAGAGGGAAGAAACCGAACACCAAACACCGAGGCATTGGGCAAAGAACTGGCAGAGCCAAGGTAAGAAACCTCTTTACAGTCTGCAGCCGTTTAGAGATGGGTAACCTCCTACGCACCCCTTATGGAACCGTCCGGGTTGGTATTAGCTAAAGTCTCAGTAACAGTCGTCTGATGTGGGATGGTATATATATGTTATACAGCGATATAGATATAAATATATTGCGATCCTCCTGACAAAAGAATAGTCCACGTCTTGAGGCCTAGAGTTAGGAAAAATGAAGGAAAAAGCGTTGGGGTTGAAATGGCGGCTGAAAATTTGCCTACAGCTTCTAGGAGTGGCCGAGCCCCACCGGATATTTCTGCTGAAGAAATATTCCAGATGACAAAGGGTTACACAGAACAGCAATTTCACTTGACTGAAACCGCATGGAAATTGAACAGAAATTTCTAAAAAACAGTACTTCCAAAGGACAATGGTCCCTTGATGATATAAGAGTTTGGGGAAAAACTACCTGTAGAGAGATAGAGAACGGACTAAATGGTCCTTGGTTATAATGAGCCAGCTCCAAAAGAGAAACAAGACTATAGCGAGAACCAACTATGATTGCAAAATAAAAAAATACAGAAGGAGCAAGTATGGGCAGTGTGTGAGGAGCTAAAGAAAGAGAAACACAAAATTGAAAAGCGAGGAAGTTTAAAAGAAGAAGTTGAGAGCCTCAAACGTAAAGTCTCTGAGCTGAAATTAAGCCTTATCAATTCTAACTTGGAAAAAGACGAGCTCAAATGAGTAAATATCGAGTTAGCATCGAAAAATGATGAGCCTAATTTGGAAAATACAAAGCTTCAAGCTGAAGTATCGGAACTTCAATTGGGAGTAAAAGATCTTCTGACCCAGAATAGGGAACATAAAGAGAAGTTAGCGGATAATTATTATAGAATTATAGAATTTACAGTGCAGAAGGAGGCCATTCGGCCCATCAAGTCTGCACCGGCTCATGGAAAGAGCACCCCACCCAAGGTCTACACCTCCACCCTATCCCCACAACCCAGTAACCCCACCCAACACTAAGGGCAATTTTGATACTACGGGCAATTTAGCATGGCCAATCCACCTAACCTGCACATCTTTGGACTGTGGGAGGAAACCGGAGCACCCGGAGGAAACCCACGCACACATGGGGAGAATGTGCAGACTCCGCACAAGCCGGGAATCGAACCTGGGACCCTGGAGCTGTGAAGCAATTGTGCTAACAACAATGCTACCGTGCTGCCCCAAACCAGGGATAAATCCCTGACCTGGGGTGAACGTCTTTCCAACGGGCTCTTGACGCCCATCCAGCCAAGGCCCGTCCTATAAACGGTAGACCCAACCCCAGAATTCCCAGAATTCCTGCCTCCGCCAGTCGGTGAGGTTATACAGGTCTTCCCCGGCATGACAAGGCCAGTCCTCCCTTACTGAGAGAGTCTAGTTTGATTGCTATAGGGGCTAGTTGAAAGCAGAAAACCAATAAGCAAATATTAAAAGTAGTCTTGAATGTGGGAACTCAGTCATTTCTCATATAATAAATTTGGAGAGGCATAGTGGTATTGTCACTGGACTAGTAAACCAGAGACCCAGAGTAATACTCTGGGGATCCAAGGTTTGAATCCCACCACTGCAGATGGTGACATATGAATTCAGTAAAAAAATCTGGAATTAAATCTAATGATGACCATGAAACCATTGTTGATTGTCATAAAAACCCATCTGGTTCACTAATGTCCTTTAGGGAAGGAAATCTATCGTCCTTACCTGTGACTCCAAACCCACAGCAATGGGTTGACTCTTAACTGCCCCTCAAGGGGAATTAGGGATGGGCAATAAATGCTGGTTCAGCCTGCGAAGCCCATGTTCCATGAACAAATTTTAAAAAACCATTGTAATCCATTGTATTCAATGCTGAGAACAGACTATTCCTTGTGTAATCAACTAATCAATTTTTAGTTACATCTCCGCCAGGCTATGAAATATGGCAAAGCAGGAGAAATACATTAATAGTAACTCAGTATTTTTCCGAAGGCTGCGCACGCAAACACTAAGCTAGTTTTGGTAGACACCAATCAATCTCAAATAATGTCCAATGTTTGATTAACAAGTTCCCCTCTAAGTAACAGACATTCATTTGAACAAACCGGGAGATCCCAGCTCAAACTCTGCAGGATTCTCCGTCGGCGAGATCCACCACTTTGCCGGCAGTGCACTCGCGCCTGCAGCTTTCCCGACGCCGTGGGGTGGCTACAATGGGAAACCCCATTGACCAGCTGCGGGAATGGAGAATCCTGCTGCTGCAGGGGTGCTCCGTGCCGGAAAACGGCGCTGGCGGGACGGAGAATCCCGCTGACTATGTAAAGTCTAGATTATGTTGTGGAGTAGACGCAATGATGTTGTTTCCATTTGCAGTGAAGAGCACAGTATAAGAGACCATCAATTTCAGATAACCACCATGAGATCAAATAGGGATTTCAGAAGAAACATCTTTACCCAGACAATGGTGAGAAATTGGGACCCTCAATCACAAGGAATGATTAATCTGCATAGGATGGATGAAGTTAGGGGGAAGCTAGAGAAGCATATGAGAAAGAAGGGAATAGAGGGTAATGGTGAATGAGTTAAATGAGAAATGGTGGAAGGAGACTGAGGTGGAGCATCAACATTGCCATGGACAATTTCCTTGGGTGAGATCTTCTGCTTCCACCGAAGGAAAATCCCCGTCAAGGGTCCCCTTGTGGTAGGGCAACAAGCCATACAAAATGCCATAGACCTCAGGGGACTGGATGGTCCTGCCAGCAGCCAACGGCAATCCATGTCCGCTGCCCGAAAACATGCCATGGGGGAAGGGTGGCAAAATCCTACACTTAAGGAAACGGATCTCTCATCTGCACCGTATCTACTGCACGGCGCAATATTTCGTGGATTATAATATAAGGTTTGTTATTCTAACATTTTTGAACTCCATGAACAAGAGATTTTGTTTTTCACCTCCTATTTGGTCAGTAACCCACTATAATTCTCTCAGCAATAACTCTGTGAAGTTATTCACTTTTATTGAGAAATAATTATGTTGTAAATGACACCTCCTTCCCACAAAACCCGCAGCATGATGCCAATTGCAAAATTAATATATATTGACAAATAGAATATGCTGCCCATTTATTAACCTCCATGCCAACTGGCTCTTACCCTTTCAGCTCACTATCTCTTGTGTGTATTGCCTCCACTATGTGGCACACTGTAATTACTGAAAGACTTTGTGCAACCTGCTCACCTCGCAGAACGGAGGATTGATGCGCACACTAGCATCACAAAGAGAAAAGTAGCAGGATAGAGCTGAAGACACGTTACCATGGGAACTACAAAAATTGAAGGCGAAGGAACTTGCATCTAATATATCACCTTATCACATCTCTCCGAAATATCACAAAGACCTTTACATGAAATGAGCTACATTGAAATTCAGTCACCGCTGTTATTTAAGCAAAAGTCACAGCTCATTTGCACACCTGTAAAATGTCCTTTTAATCCGCTTTTATTGGAGGTGGAGGGAATAACATTTCTATAGGACAGGAAACTCACCGCTGTTTTTAAATAGTACCATGGGATATTTACTGTATAAAAGAAAATGCATTTTTCTATTCACACATAATTCGTGAACAAGTAGCCAGGACCTCAGGTTGACATCAGGTTGACATCCAACAACTCCCTCAGTACTGCACAGACATATCAGTCGACAACACACAACCTCCTGACCATATAATTCATACTTGAGAGTTGGACCGTATGAGTCAAAACAACATTTTAAATCATATTGAAGCACAGCAAAAAGGTGCGTGCAATTTTAGAACTTTAATGTAGAAAATAATTTTTAAGCATCCCCTTTTCAAATGATTGCACCAACACGTAGATAACAGTGTAACTTGCGATTTAATTTCACTTCCGATAGTCTCCATAATAGAAGACGAGAAATGAATCAAAGTCAGTGCAACTGCTTCCAAATATTAAAATAACGAGACTTCAAATGGAACTGGCAATCTGGGTTACATTTCTAATCCAGCTGCTGCCTCATGTCTCCTTGGGTTGCTTTGTTCCACCTTCCCACTCACTCATTCATGCTGAATCTAGGTTGACAGTTGCGTGTAGTTCCTGATCTGTTTTTTCTCTGGCTGGCTGCCTCTGTCTGTCTCTCTGTCCCTTTATGTCTGCTGTCTCAAGCAGTAACATTTCCTAAAAATAATGCAGCACATTAGCAAGCTGAATTGACTGAGATTTACATAGCTCTGAATCAGACGCAAGCAAAAGTGGGTGCAAGTCAGAGCCCCCTTCCCCTCCGTGCCAGGCACCGATGGGGTCAGGGACATGGTGCGGAGGGCAACATCTCAAGTGGGACGGGTTGGGGGGGGGGGGAGGATATCTAGGGGCTGGGGCAGCAATGCAGGATGGGCCACCGTGCAGCCACGCCCTGAACTGGCAGTTGATGTGTGATCACAATATGCTCATCATTCACATCTGTGCCTGATACCCGGGCAGCGTGCACAACGCATTCATCCGGGCGCACTTGATGGTATCCGACACCTTCGAGGCGCTCCCCTGGGTGAGGGGTTGGCTATTAGGCAACAGGGTTTATCTGCTGTGGCTGATGACGCCCGCTAAAATGGTGCCCATGCCGCAACCAGTGGCGTGATAGAGTGGTGCATCAGCGTGCTCAAGATGTGGTTCAGATGCTTTGCTTGGTCTGGAGTGGCCCTCCAGTACAGCCCCAGGAGAATCTCGCACATCGTGGTGACCTGCTGCGTCCTCCACAACATTGCGCAGCAGAGTGGCAACATGTTGGAGGAGTAGGAAGAACGGCAGGCCGTGCCTGACGAGGATGCGGAGCAGGGGCAAGATGGGCAGGACATGGGGCCCGGGCTGGCACACAAGGCCGCACAATGCGTGCGCCAGGGCCTCCACGCATGGGACAATTGAATTGCTTCCATGTTCGACGACTGGGGGACCTGGCCAGTGACAGCTCAAAAGTCCAGACTCATCCCAACACCAACCCCCCGCCTCATTTTTTTCATTTCCTCCCCGGTTCATCCTCCCTGCAGTGACACCCCACTCCCCCACCCCTCTGCATCCTCTTCCATGCTTCCTACCTGCGTTATAACAGGGCGCTGCCCTGGGTTGGCAGTATCAGCGGGTCTGGTCCATGGGTTGGAGGATGACGCCGACTCACTCCATGATGAGCTCCGGTGCTCCGTATCGTTGGACAACATCTGGCTCCTCCCCATGGTAGCACTTTCCACCATCCATCCGGGTGATCACTGCATGCGTGTTGTCCATTCCATCAAATGGTCCCATTGAATCCCTGGGGTGGCGGGGGTCGGGACGGGTGGTGATGGGGTCTGGGGTGGGGGGGCAAGGTGATGGGGTCCGGATTGGGGGGGGAGTTCTGGGATGGGCAGTGTGGGGTATGGGACAGTGTGCGGAGGTGGGTCATGCACCAAGTGGGCACTATCACATGGTGCCCCCATATATGTAGATAGTCCCCTACCACCTCCGAGGCGTCACCAGGGGTGGCCCCCTATGGCTCTGGGGCCCTGGCCCGTGTCAACCTCCAACGCCTGTGCCCAAACCACAGCCTTCCAGCACCACCCACATAGGACACCCTCTTCACCCGCTCAAACCCAGCCCATCCCTCATACCCTCAGACAGAGCACTAAGAATATAAGAACTAGGAGCAGGAGTAGGCCATCTGGCCCCTCGAGCCTGCTCCGCTATTAAATGAGATCATGGCTGATCTTTTGTGGACTCAGCTCCACTTTCCCGCCCGAACACCATAACTCTTAATCCCTTTATTCTTCAAAAAACTATCTATCTTTATCTTAAAAACATTTAATGAAGGAGCCTCAACTACTTCACTGGGCAGGGAATTCCATAGATTTACAACCCTAAGACAACTCTCAGTTTTGGGATATATACAAGTATTGTGCCCTAGCCCTATCGCACATCTATGTGCTTCATCCATGCCAACTTAACTGGTGTCTAATTTCCTAGCCTTACGCTATTTTGGGCCCCTAGGCGGTGCACCAGAAATGGAGGTGGCCCTAATGCGATCCCCGCCATGTGACCTTTCGCGGCCGTCTCTGGATCAACCGGGCTCATCCTCCAGGTGTCACAGATGACACCTGGAGGATGGGTAGCGTGGGGTACTAGAAGTGCTAGATATAGCACTTGGGTGAATGGGATCAAAGGTTATGGAGAGAAAGCAGGATTAGGCTATTGATTTGGATGATCAGCCATGATCGTGATTAATGGCGGAGGAGGCTTGAAGGGTCAATAGACCTCCTCATGCTCCTATCTTCTATGTATCTGTGTATCTATGTGATGTTGTACACCCCATGTTCTGTCCTCTGCACATCGGATGTGCCAGGGACAGGAACCGGTGGGGTGGGGATTCAAAGGTGCTGTGGCGCTCCTGCACCTCCCTTGTGGGAGTCACCGGCATGGGTGCCATCAAACCGTCCTCCCTCGAGGTGCCCGATAGCCCCACGATAGCTACGTCTTGGGATGGGAGTGCAGCCAAAGCAAGCTTTAGGAGACTCCACCGTCACCTGACGCTGCCAATATTGGAGAGCCGCTCTCGTCTCGACCAGGGTCTCCATGCTCGTGGCCACGGAGCACATGGTGCTCTGTCCCTCCAGGACTGTGCCATGTCCCTCTGAAACTGTGGCACATCATGCAGGGACTGTACCACTTTACTCAGTGACTTAGCCAAGACCCTCTTTGTCTGGTTCAGGTCAGCCAGGGACAGGCCAAAATCTGGAGCACCACAGAAATGTCCAGATGGCCCTGGTACCTGGCCCTGGCCCTGCCTATGACAGGGCTGCCCTGTCCTGTGCCTCGGCCACCATCCCCACACAGTGCCCCAGGCCTTGGGAATCCTGACCCATGGCCGATTCCGTTGCATCCAACGGATGCCACCCGTGCGGTGTTGGCCTGGGTGGCACGCATGGCTGGCACCGCCTCCTGTCCCTGCAGGCGGTTGGTCTCCTCCAACATCAACTGCAGGCGCTGGATGCTTGCTGATAGCCCCTCGTGTAGTTCGCGGCCCTCGTCCTGCATTTCCAGCATGGATGGGATCACACTTTTCAGAAGCCCAAGACCCATCTGGACGGCAACTAGTCCACTGACCATCCGCCCCTTTGGGAGTTCCTACCTCCACCTGATGTAGCGGAGCATGTATCTGGTGCGCACCAGAAAGTGTCCCAGGAACCTCTTCGCTAACAAGCTCAACCAAGATGAGTTCTGGGATGGTGGAAGGTGCTGGTCATAGCAGTGCCGATAATTCAGTGTCATTCCGGACATGTCTTCCGGGTGTTGCGGGGTTGTGGCTGGGGCGTGGGTTACCAGCTTGTACCGCTTTGTCGCTGTATGTGTCTTGGGGTTGTGGCGGGTGACCCATGATGGAGCAACCTCATTGCCAGGTGATCCTGCAATACAAAGACAACATGCATTGTTAGATCGCAGGTGCGGGGGTGCGGGGGGAGGGGGGGCAGTGGCGGTTCCTCGCTGTCAATTGGTTCCCCAATGCCGACCTATGCCTCGGCAACTGCTTGATCTCCGAGTCTACCAAGGAGGTCCAAGGCGTTTGCTCTTCTACGGTAAAGGGCCGCAGGTCCGGCTGGCCCCCTCCGGTATTTTCTCTCTCCCTGCGGTTGTGGGCCGCCTTCTCCTGGTGGGATAAATAATGCACAGTCAGACTCAGGCAGCATAAGGGGTCCACGGCTGGTGGCCTGTGTGTGCAGTGCACCCGACCATTGTGGGTTGTATGGGAGTTGACATGTTGTGTATGATGGGGTGCAACGTGGACTGCCGGCGGGTGGGGTTCAATCGCATTCTGCGGGGTGGGGGGGGGGGGGGGGCTGGGGGCGTGAGTCGTCAGCTTGTCCTGCTTCATCACTCGATGTGTCTCGGCATTGAGGTGGGGGGGCAGGGTATCCCTGATGGACCCGCCACATCACCAGGTGATTCTGCAAGACAAAAGTCAAGATAAATGGTTAGATCGCAGGTGGAGGCGGGCGGGGGGGGGGGGGGGGGGGTGGGGTGGGGTGTTGCCACATGTGGAAGCGGTTCATCGTTGTTCATTGCGACCTCACTTGGTTTCCTGATGCTGACCTCTGCCTCGGGCATGAGTGCACTGCCGGCGAAGCAAAGGATTCCGCCGACTGAGAATCCAGCCCTAAGTGCTGATGACAGGACTGAATCGGTGGTGTTTTATGATCCCAATAACAGCAGCAGTCCTGGAGTGATTCAGGATATCCTGTTGGACTAGTACTGCCGCATGTGGAACTAGTGCATAATTTGACAAACGCAATGTAATCAGGGCCCAATGTTCAAAATCTGGCAATGTCCATAAACCAGACCAGACTTATTATTGTCACATGTATTGGTATACGGTGAAAAGTATTGTTTCTTACATGCTGTACAGACAATGGATACCGTACATAGGGAAGGAAGGAGAGACTGCAGAATATAATGTTACAGTCATAATAATAACAATAATAATTGCTTATTGTCACAAGTACACTTCAATTAAGTTACTGTGAAAAGCCCCTTCATAGCTAGGGTGTAGAGAAAAGATCAACTTAATAAGAGGTAGGTCCGTTCAAAAGTCTGACGGCAGCAGGGAAGAAGCTGTTCTTGAGTCGGTTGGTATGTGACCTCAAACCTTTGTATCTTTTTCCTGACGGAAGAAGGTGGAAGAGAGTATGTCCGGGGTGCGTGGGGTCCTTAATTATGCTGGCTGCCTTTTCGAGGCAGCGGGAATTGTAGACGGAGCCAATGGATGGGAGGCTGGTTTGTGTGATGGACTGGGCTACATTCATGATCTTTTGTAGTTTCCTGCAGTCTTGGGCAGAGCAAGCTCCATACCAAGCTGTGATACAACCAGAAAGAATGCTTTCAATGGTGCTTCTGTAAAAGTGAATGAGAGTCGCAGCTGACATGCCAAATTTTCTTAGTCTTCTGAGAAAGTAGAGTCGTTGGTGGGCTTTCTTAACTATAGTGTCGGCATGGGGAGACCAGGACAGGTTGTCGGTAATCTGGACACCTAAAAACTAGAAGCTCTCGACCTTTTCTACTTTGTTCCCATTGATGTAGACAGGGACGTGTTTTCCACTATGCTTCCTGCAGTTGATGACAATCTCCTTTATTTTGGTGACATTGAGGGAGAGATTATTGTTATTGCTCCAGTTCACCAGATTCTCGATCTCATTCCTGTACTCTGTCTCATCATTGTTTGAAATCCGACCCACCACGGTGGTGTCATCAGCAAATTTTAGAATCGAGTTGGAGGGGAATTTAGCCACAGTCATAGGTGGATAAGGAGTATAGTAGGGGGCTGAGGAAACAGCCTTGTGGGGCATCGGTGTTGAGGATGATCGTGGAGGAGGTGTTGTTGTCTATCCTTACTGATTGTGGTCTGTGGGTTAGGAAGTTCAGGATCCAGTCACAGAGGGAGGAGCTGAGGCCCAGATCATAGAGTTTGGAGATAAGTTTCGTAGGAATGATGGTGTTGAAGGCTGAGCTGTGGTCAATAAATAGGAGTCTGACATAGGTGCCTTTGTTATCTAGGTGTTCCAGTGTTGAGAGGAGGGTCATGGGAGATGCCGTCTGCTGTGGACCTGTTGCAGTGGTAGGTGAACTGTAGTGGATCAAGGCAATCCGGGAGGCTGGAGTTGATTCGTGCCATGACTAACCTTTCGAAGCACTTCATAATGATGGATGTCAGAGCCACTGGACGATAGTTATTAAGGCACACTGCTTGGCTTTTCTTTGGTACAGGGATGATGGTCGTCTTCTTGAAGCAGATAGGGACCTCAGATTGTTGTAAAGAGAAATTGAAGATGTCTGCGAATACCCCCACCAGCTGATCCGCGCAAGACCTGAGTGCTCGTCCGGGTACCCCATCCGGGCCAGTGGCTTTCCGTGGGTAGACCTTCGAGAAGGCTGCTCTGACATTTGCAATGGTGACCTCAGACACAAGTTCATCCGAGGCTTCCAGGGTGGAGGGCATGCTCTGGCTGACTCTTTCTCAAAGCGGGCATAGAATGCGTTGAGCTCATCAGGGAGGGATGCATTGGAGCCGACGATTTTACATGCCTTTTACTTGTAGCCCGTTATGTCTTGCAGACCTTGCCATAGTCGGCGGGGGTCCGTGTGGCCAGCCTGGGATTCGAGCTTGGTCCGGTAGTGTCTTTTGGCATCTTTGATGGATCTCCTTAGATCATATCTGGCTTTCTTGTATAGGCCAGGGTCGCCTGACTTGAACGCCTCAGACCTAGACTTCAGCAAGCAGTGGATATCCCAGTTCATCCATGGTTTCCGGTTGGGAAACATACGGATTTGCTTCTTTGGCACACAGTCTTCTGCACACTTACTAATGAAGTCAGTCACTGTAGTGCCATACTCATTCAGGCTGTGATGACAAGATAATGCATAACAATTGATCAGGAAAGTGCGAGAACTCCACCCTACAAAACAAAAGTGCCGTAGGATCTTTTTCTATCCACTTGAGAAGGCAAGTGAAGCCATGCTTTAACTCTCATCCAAAGGTCAGGTTCTCTACAGCATAACCACTCAAGACTACAAGGGAGGGTGAGCCTGGGTCTTGTCCTCTCCGGTCTGAGGCATGAACTTGAACTTGCAACCTTCGAGCGAGATTCCTACCAATTGAACCACAGGACAACAGAGACTAATGCTGAAAATCAGACTGCAACCATTGGGAATGTTTTTTAGCGAGGTGATGTGACACTTCCCTGGCCTGCTTCATGCTTTCAGTTCAAATGCACATCACGGCTTTTGATTTCTGCTGAGTTGGAAGAGACAGAATATGACATTTGTATCCTGGTTCTTGATAGTCATTATTCTCTGCTTCATTTGGAAATGATTTCAACCTTCAAGAGTGTAATAGAATTGAAATGTTTTGAATTATCGACTCAACCACTCCACTTCATATCATAGAAACAATGGATATTTCGTAAATTTGTTCATGCATGGCTTCTGAAACTGTGTTGCCAATTGCTTGCTTTTATGCATTTCCTTCCAAAAAGGTATTTCGCTGCAACATGGTATAACAGATATTATACAAGCAGGAAATGAAAGTTGAGGGCAGCACAGTAGCACAGTTGCTTCACAGCTCCAGGGTTCCAGGTTCGATTCCCGGATTGGGTCACTGCCTGTGCGGAGTCCACACTTCTGCACTTTCTCCCCGTGTCTGTGTGGATTTCCTCCGGGTGCTCCGGTTTCCTCCCACAGTCCAAAGATGTGCAGGTTAGGTGGACTGACCATGATAAATTGCCCTTAGTGTCCAAAATATTTGGGTGGGGTTACTGGGTTGCGGGGATAGGGCGAAGGTGTGGGCTTAAGTGGGATGCTCTTTCCAAGGGCCGGTGCAGACTCGATGGGCCGAATGGCCTCCTTCTGCAATGTAAATTGTATGAAATGTGGGGCAGGATTCTCTGTTTCAGAGACTAAGGACAGGATCCTCCATCCCGCCAGCCGGCTAAATGTGTTTCCCATTATGGGCAGCCCCACGCCATTGTGAAATTGTCAAACGTTGCTGTGTGTATATTGGCTGCCACATTTCTGAAATTGCAACAGTAACTATGTCGCAAAAATGTTTAATTAGCCGAAAGGGCTTTAGAACATCCAGAGGTCTTGGAAGGCTCGCTCAATCGTTCTTTTCTTCGCCAACTCATTTCATTTATTGAAGATTATTATCAATCGAAGTGCATTTACAGGAAGAAGTGAAACCTATTTTCTCACAAAGCTCATCAGCCGACCTCAGCTAATATGCCATACATTTATTCATTCGCTGGGTATCTCCTCTCCTGCTCTGTTAAAGCTTCTGGTTCATGGTGAAATATTATGCCATTGGTGATAATAGCCCTCTAGATAATTACCATGGCAACTGACTTCCCAGGCAAGATAATAAAGTGATGGTAGCAGGTTTCTCAACAATGTCAGGGGAAGAGCTGGCATTCCAGCCACGCTTGCTATCTTTTTCAATGGCCCTCGACCGGCGCCGCGTCAGCCGCTCGATTGGAGAATTACAGGAGCGGTCTCAGTCCCGATCGTGGGTCTGCTGACGCCCATTCTCCGCCCACGCACCGAGCGCGATTGTGGCGCGGAGGTGCGGAGACTCCTGGCCATTTTTTTTTTAAGTTTCAGAATAATTTCAGACCTAATGTGAATCGATGTTCTGTGGGTTTTTGAGAATAAGTTTGAACATGTTTTTGGTGACTGTTGAGCTGCTTTGTAAATATGCATTGTCCTTCTATAATTTACGACATGCATGAATGTCTTAGATTTCCTTCCAAGTCACATCCCAAAATGCATCAGACCTAGACCAATGAGAAGGAGCCCATTCGGCCCATCAGGCAGGACATACACTGTACGTACTCACATCTTAACATTGGCCGGAATTCTACGGTTGTTGCAATTCACTTTTCTCGCCGGCAGCGCACCCACGCCCATGGGTTTCTCAGCGGTGCAGATGGTTGCAATGGGAAATCCCATTGACAAGTGTCAGGAAGATAGATTCCCACCGCTAGCGAACGACATGCCGCAGAGAAACATGTGGCTGGGGAATAGGAAAATCCAGCCCATTGAAAATAGTGCCCATTTTGTACGACATCCGTTGATGTTAATGATAAAGAAAATGGAGCCCAGTTGGAAAATAGGTTGTGGATTTGTGACAAGTGCGTTCCACACTACAGGCATGGATGCTTTTACCCCAGGGCTGTCACCATTTGCCTGGCCTTGAGAGGTGAGATGGAAAATAATCTCAACCACCATCCAATGGATCTAATACTATGTGTGAAGATCAAGAGAGGAGCAGGATGGTGTAAAATTTAAGAATCCCAGCCGTAGAATTTGGAGGGGAAGAAAGAGAGCCGTGAAGGCACAATGCAACAGGGTTATAAAGAACCCACCTTAATCACACGCTGAGTTCCTGACACTGAGACTGTTACCTCAAATTCCCACAATCAGCTACCCAATGTGGCAGTGGAAATTAGGCAGCTGGTAAGAGATCCATCGGGCTGAATTCCACATTTATTTTACAACATGGATGCATGTTCCAAGAGGGCCCAGCAGCAGTGTTTCATCTCAAGTAGGCAGGTGCTTAATGCAAACATTTATTTTTAGGACAGAAACATCTGCATGTCAAGTGTTAATGATCAATCAGACAGGCTGTCAGTTCTAAAAGAGAGAAGGACTTGAATTTATATAGCACTTTTCATGACCACCAGACATTCAAAGTGCTTTAAAGATTAACATAAGTACTTTTGAAGTGTAGTCACGGTCGTAATGCCATTTGCGTTCAACTGCCACAAACAGCAATGTGACCATCATTTCTGATGTTGATTGAGGGATAAATATTGGCCAGGACACCACGAATAACTCCCCTGCTCTTCTCCTAGAACAAAAAGCAAGGAACAATACAGCACAGGAACAACAAGCCCTTCAGCCCTTCAAGCCTGTGCGGGCCTTTGCCAAAACCCTCAGCATTTCCTTGAGCTGTATCCTACTTCCATCCAAACAGGCAGTGGTTTAGCATCTCATCTGAAGGATGGCGCTTCCGACAGTGCAATACACCTTGAGTACTGCAGAGAGTATCAGCCTCGATTTTGCTACTCATGCCATAGAATGGGACTTGAATCCAGAAACTCGGGATTCAGAGGCGAGTGTGGCACCAACTGAGCCATTGCTGCCAAGAAAGGATGGTCACTGCCAATGGATAATTTGTATTAATAGTTGATATATCGACAGCAGGTAGGTAGCATGCCTGATTGTTATTTCATTCATATTTAACCATTGTTGGCAATTTATTTGCTCTTCTTTTTGTTGTCATAGATTCCAAAAACCTTCATACCAATCATTTCTTTGCCTCTTACACCCATTGCTGCCATCTCTGGGATCTCCCCTATACACATTGTTTGGAAGACGAGGAAGAAAATACAAGTAACCTCTTGTTATACTATTTTCCTCACTATTATATATTCTTTAGTTCAGTATTCTCAATATTCTCTAGTTCTGTTAGTTGAACATCAGAATTGGGACTCAGTAGTCTGGGTGTAATTCCCAGCTCCATTCACTCAGACTTTCACTGCTCTGTGGACGGATAAAATAAGAGACATATCTTAAGTATTGGGTAAAAGACTGACCAATGGAGTGAGATTGCAGATCGGTCATAATCTCATTGAATAGTGAAAATGCTTGAGGGACTAAAAAGCTTACTCCTGTCCCTACTCCTGTCCCTTCGTCATAATGTGGGCTGTGATTCTCTACTGAGTCGTACTACACTCCGTATGCTTGACCCAATGCCATGTCTTTGTATTTACATTGTGTATTTATGTATGTCCTATGTTTTTCATGTATGGAACAATCTGCCTGGACGCAGAATGATACTTTTCGCTGTACCTCAGTACACGTGACAATAAGTCAAATCCAAATCCAAATGAGGAGCTGGGGAATGATAAGTGATGCAATGATTCCTGTTTACTAAACAATGGAAAAGGCAATCACCCAAAAGGCATTTCAGGATTCCCGTAGTCAGCGAATCATTCCTCTCTTTCTTCTGAGCTTACAGGAGACATTCAATCTGGTTCTAAAGGTAAAATAGATGCAGAATTAAAGCATGTGCGGCAACATATGTTGACAGACCTTTTACTGAACTTGACAAGAATAAAGGCACAAGGAGACAGGAGCATCATAAGTTGCGTCAATTGATGATTTTATTTCAAATACTCTTGTTAAAACAGGTGAAATTACATAATAAAATAAGAAGTTTTAGATTTAGAAAGAACATTGGAAATGAAAGCAAGAAGACAGGAGTCATAAAACAGTACCCAAATTGGATTACATATACATGCATGGATCACTAAGGAGAAATGACAAGTCCAATTTCGATTTTCGCCCACTACGCTCCTATCAAACCATCATTCCATCTCTCAATTTAATATGTCTGATAGTAAGAGGATAGCGCTAGTAGGCTGATGCTGATCTACCCCTGAAGTTTCAAACATATAATTGTTCATTTATATGTTGATGCATATTTTATGGTCTTTTATCAAGAAGTGTTAATAGGTTAACAGCAATTAAAATTAAATGCACCGAGGCTAGATTCTTATCTCCATTATACATGGCCATGCTGATTCAATCGTCAATGACAAGGCCACTGTGAAACAAAACTCTGCCCTTCATGCGCTAGATTTTGTCACACCGAAAAACCTCAAAATCCTTCATGCAATGGATTTTCTTTAGAACACAGGTATCGTTATGAAGTGGCAGAGCACAGATTCCTCATACAGATATTCTTTTGCACCACCAGGGCATTTGTAATTGTAAAGGAACATGAAACTGACATAATTAGCAAATCTGAGAGTTGACTCCAAGTAATTGCACAATAATAGGAAGAGGCTTAAGTGATTCTATGACTCCGAGCTGGGGGGGGGAAGGGATCAACAGACAAGCTGTCGGTGGCACAGTGGTTAACACTGCTGCCTCACAGCACCAGGGACACTGGTTCAATTCAGGCCTTGGGTGACTGTCTGTGTGGAGTTTGCACATTCTCCCTGTGTATGCGTGGGTTTCCTCCGGCTGCTCCGGTTTCCTCCCACAGTCCAAAGATGTGCAGGTTAGATGGATTGGTCATGCTAAATTGCCCCTTAGTGTCCAAAGATGTGCAGGTTAGGTGGGGTTGCAGGGATAGGGCTGGGGAGTGGGCCTTGGTAGAGTGCTCTTTCAGAGGGTCAGTGGGCCAAATGGCCTCCCTCTGCACTGTAGGGATTCTATGATTGAACCATGTGAACTTTAAAATAGTGATTGTATTGCCCACATAGGTTGTCTTATATTTGGAATGCTACTGATACCACATGATGAAACCATAGAAGACACAGTCCTGAAGGAAGTCAATTGGCCCCTCATTTCTGTGTTGGTTCTTTGAAAAAGCTATCCAATCATTTTATTCTCCTGTCCTTTCCCCGTAATCCTGTAATTCTTGTCCCTTCAAGGATTTAGCCAATTATTTTTTCAACTGTATTACTTGAATTTGCGTTGAACACCCTTTCAGGCAGGGCATTTCAAATTGAAAAAAAGCTCACTTATTTTGTTTCCTTAAACTGCCGCTGGTTCTTTTGGCAAGAAGATTTTCCAATATCTAGTCACTACAGGGCAGCATGATGCAAAGCTGCTGAATGCTCAACAGCCCTGCTCCGTGATGATAATGCTAATGTCATGCAGTTAGAATTGCATGTCTCCCACTGTCACCTTATTGATTTATTTTCCCTCCTGTCTTTGATTATCACTTTCCTGGGCCAGTAACTCATGTTAATCAACTTTTCTTTTGCAGCGATGTATTTGTTTTATTCATTCATTGCGACCCTCGGTGATCTTGAAGAAAAGATTCACGATGAGATCAATCTCCACTGTCTCAGGCGAGTGATATGGCAGGCAGCATCTGATCAGCTGAGATGCTCTCCTGCCAGTTTAATCAGAAGAACGTGTTATCAGAAGTCTTGCTTTTCGCTTGGCAAATAATGAACCAGACAATTCGAACGATAACTAATCTCTAATCTTCACGTTACAGTATGGAAACTCAGCTTTAATCTAATAACAAAAATACACTGTTTAATGGCAGGAGGAGAGCCAATAACACTGCCTAGAAGTCTGCGTCTGCTAAGTGCAACAGAGAAAGTAACGCTCGATTCAACAATCTGTCTACACGCTCATTAGTGAAGTATTAATTGCATTAGAATGAAATGTCCAAAGTGAGTCAACAAATGTATTCAGTGAGTGGCTGAATCACACATAGCAGGTAGACCTCAGGATTGATGTCCGAACTACAATGATCCACCCAGTTGCAGGTGAGACAACAGCAGAGGTCCTCTATTTCGACTTAGTGCCGAGAGCTAGAGAGCCGAACGTGGACAGGATTCCTGCATCTGTTGCGTTGTTAACAACCCTTGTTGAATAACAACAATAACAATAATCACCTTTAATTTAAAGGAACATCCTAAGGTGTGTGACACAGGCGCATTATAAAACTATGGGTGTGATCTTCCAGTCCCGCCAACTGTAACACCACGCCACTGTTCTGCGGCAGCAGAGGGTGTGAAAAACAAGAAATACCATTGAGAATGGTGGGGGCTGGAAGATTGCACTGCCGGTCAATGATGGGCCATTTCTGCTGCGTCATCTCCCATGGGGTGGGTGGAGGAAGGAAATCCCACCCAAAGGATAACACCAATCCAGATACTAGGTCTTGGTCAAAGAAGTAGATTTCAATTAGTGTTTTAAAGGAATGATTGAGTGGAACCATCAATGAATGATGGAAGATTGAATGAATGCCACCTAAGGCAGGATTGGGCTGGTTGTGATTCCTCTAGACTCTCCCTTTTCCTTCCTGCACCCACTTCATATCGTTCAATGGTCTGAGGGCATTTTCCATCACGGATTACAAATGAACCTGTCTACTCGGGAAAGGAACGTTTGGGATATACCCAGCAAAGAGCTAACACCAGTCATTGAAGCAAGTATGCGAGCACAGGAAGCAGCCAGGAAGGGGAACTGCGATGCAATAATCATCGTCTGAGACAGGGCACATGTAACCATTAGAATCCACTTGAGTAATATTTTATTGGCAAAAATGGTCAACATTAACAAAGATTCCATAATCATCTACGTAGCATTCCACATATCACACTAACCATTGATCAACAAAGAAACGTCACCGTTCCATATTGGTACCAATACAAAATCACAAAATCAGCTAATTTTCACAACAAAAAAACAAACACACATTATCACCCTCCCCAGGTTCCTCAACAGAAACGGAGGATAAGTCTGAGAATGTTTTATCATGTTCAGAACTTTGTTGTAGAAATGATCTGTTCATCAATGCGTTACTTAATAATAATAATCTTCATCAGTGTCACAAGTAGGCTTGCATTAACACTGCAATGAAGTTACTGTGAAATGTCCAATTCACCTAACAAGCACGTCTTTCGGGACTTGTGGGTGGCAACTGGAGCTCCCGGATGAAACCCACGTAGATACAGGGAGAAAGTGCAGACTTCACATAGACAGTGACCCAAGCCAGGAATGGAATCCAGGTCCCTGGCGCTGTGAAGCAACAGTGCGAACCACTGTGCTACCTCACCGCCCGTTCCATGTATAAATGCCATTCTCTATCCATGAGTCACAGCTGTGAAGTGTTTGTTACATGCAGCACTCATCACACCAGCAACAAAAGCACTGCAATCTGGGAACGCATTTCTTCAACAGCTTCATCAGTTGGCTCATTTGGATCAAAATTATGTGGCATGTACTGCAGCGACTGAGCCTGGTGTTCCAGGTATATTAGAAAACATTGTCCTTCTTTTCGGCTACAGAAAATGAAGGAAGCAGCAACAGCAGCCTCCAGGCATTTGCAGCCACCAGCAGCAGCATGTAGCAAACACAGCCTGCTGCTGTGAAGTGCTCTGACAACTAACAAAGCCAATTCCTTATCAGCAACAGCCTTTAGCTGTGAAGCTAGAGGCTGCTCACAGTCAAAGGGAGTTAAAGTGATCTTAAACATAGAAACAAGAATGGGGTCTCTCCTGGAAGTTTATGGTCGGTCTGACAGGCAGCAGCTGTAGTTGCCCCTGTTATGGGTATCCACAATATTTAAAGATAGACAAAAAGCCTAGAGCAGTATGGTAGCACAATGAGCAGGACTGTTGCTTCACAGCTCCAGGGTCCCAAGTTCGACTCACGGCTTGGGTCACTGTCTGTATGGAGTCTGCACGTTCTCCCCGTGTCTGTGTGGGTTTGGTCCGGGTGCTCCGGTTTCCTCCCACAAGTCCCGAAAGACGTGTTGTTAGGTACTTTGGACATTCTGAATTTGCCCTCTGTGTGCCCGAACAGGCGCCGGAATGTGCCGACTAGGGGCTTTTCACAGTAACTTCATTGCAGTGTTAATGTAAGCCAACCTGTGACAATAAAGATTATTATTATAAAACCCCTCAGCCCTCCCAAACCCCAGGGGCGATCCCCGACCTGGAACGCCCCTGCTCCCGACCAAGCCCAACCCCCCTGAAGGATCCATCTCCCTGAGCACTGGGGCAGCAGCTCCAGTGTCCTTAAGCTGCATGCCTGAAAATGGAAATGGCTAATCATCTCCTCAGATGCCCTCAGCAGCCATTGCGCCAGCTTCACTTTTTAAGAAAGGAATGCTAAATGACGCGTGTGATTTCTCGCTGGGGAGCCGGTTAATTCCCGGGAAGTTGTTGCATTCAACGTCAATCTTACTAATGAGATGGAAATTAATGCAAATTGAGGTTAATGACATGGTAGCCATATTTGTGCGAGATCTGAAACTCACCGTCGGGAGTTGGCCTTCACGCTATTTAATCGGTGCGCCCAGATTTGCGGCGGGCGCAACACGGTGGTTAAATCGCCGTTGGGAAACCTTGTTGGGAAAATAACAGCAAGCTCATGCTGCATGCTGTTATTAATGCACATTCAGCCAGCAGGATCAGTTCAAAAACAGCTACATCATGAAATGCTAATCATCGGGATTCAATGGGCAATTTGCTCTATTCTGGCAAACAGCACCTCACTCTCAACCACACTGTTAATTTTAAGAACATTCTGGATTTGCACATTAGCTGTTCATTAAATTAGCAGCAGAAATTTACATCTCGTACTTAAGAGCATAAATATACTTTTTGCGACACCACAACTTCTAATACAACCTCCCCAGCAGAAAAAAATGCAAAAAGCACGGTAGCACAAGTGATTAGCACTGTGGCTTCACAGCGCCAGGGTCCCAGGTTCGATTCCCCGCTGGGTCACTGTCTGTGCGGAGTTTGCACGTTCTCCCCGTGTCCGCGTGGGTTTCCTCCGGGTGCTCCGGTTTCCTCCCACAGTCCAAAGACGTGCAGGTTAGGTGGATTGGCCATGATAAATTACCCGTAGTGTCCATAAGGGTTGGGAGGGGTTATTGGGTTGCGGGGATAAGGTGGAAGTGAGGGATTAATGTGGGTCGGTGCAGACTCGATGGGCCGAATGGCCTCCTTCTGCACTGTATGTTCTATGTAACCTGTTCAAGTCTCCTTCCTGCATGCAGCAAATTATTGGCGGACATCTGAAAATTTTCACATTTCTTAAGGGTGTGAAATGCATCAGGGGCAGCAGCAACAGCGATCGGTGGCTGTGAATTTCCATTGCTTCGAAATAAAAAGTTGAAGATTATTGCATTCAAGATAGTGAGTCATTCGAATGATGGACATCATCAGTTTTTCGAAGATTCCTGAAAGTATTCAGCATCAACACTCAATAAGAATGTATGCTGATTGTCAAAAACACAGATATGCAGCAGGATTCTCCATTGGTGGGATCTCCGCTTCGCCGGCAGCGCGCTCACACCCGTGGATTTCCTGACGGAGTGGGGGTAGCCACAATGGGAAACCACATTTACCATGAGCCTGACTTCGGTCTTTGGTCAGATTTTAGAGACCATTATTAAAGATCAAATTGCGGAGTACTTGGAAGTGCATGATAAAATAGGTCTGAGTCAGCACGGCTTCGTCAAGGGAAGGTCATGTCTGACAAATCTGTTCTTTGAGGAAGTAACAAAGAAGTTAGACAAAGGGGAACCAGTGGACGTGATTTATTTAGATTTCCAGAAAGCCTTTGACAAGGTGCCGCATAGGAGACTGTTAATTAAGTTAAGAGCCCATGGCATTAAAGGTAGGATCCTGACATGGATAGAGAATTGGCTGACTGGCAGAAGAAGACTCTGGGTCTGTACTCGTTGGAGTTTAGAAGGATGAGGGGGATCTTATTAAAACTTACAGGATGCTGCAAGGCCTGGTTAGAGTGGACATGGAGAGGATGTTTCCACTTGTTGGAAAAACTAGAAGCAGCGGACACAATCTCAGACTAAAGGAATGATCCTTTAAAACAGAGAGCAGGAGGAATGCCTTCAGCCAGATGGTGGTGAATCTGTGGAACACTTTGCCGCAGAAGGCTGTGGAGGCCTAAGCACTGAGTGTCTTCAAGACAGAGATCAATAGGTTCTTGATTAATAAGGGAATCAGGGGTTATGGAGAGAAGGCAGGAGAATGGGGATGAGAAAAGTATCAGCCATGATTGAATGGCGGAGCAGACTCGATGGGCTGAGTGGCCTAATTCTGCTCCTGTGTCTTATGGTCTTACAGTTGTACGCTGGCTGGCTGCCGGGACCGAGGATCACACTGCCGGCGGTGGTGCACTCACCAGAAAAAGGGTCTAGCAGGACGGAGAAACCCACCCATGGTCTATCATCCCTTGCAACTGAGAGGACCAATAATCCTGCCTAGTAAGCAGTCCCTGTAGGTGCCTCGCCCATCTGACTGTCTCAGGGATCCACAGAGAGGCTAGCAGTGGGAATCATTGAAACGCCATTTTCTCCAGTACTGGAGCATATAGAACATAGAACATTACAGCGCAGTACAGGCCCTTCGGCCCTCAATGATGCGCCGACCTGTGAAACCACCCTAAAGCCCACACTGTTCCCTTATCGTCCATATGTCTATCCAATGACCATTTGAATGCCCTTAGTGTTGGCGAGTCCACTACTGTTGCAGGCAGGGCATTCCACGCCCTTACTACTCTCTGAGTAAAGAACCTACCTCTGACATCTGTCTTATATCTATCTCCCCTCAATTTAAAGCTACGTCCCCTCGTGCTAACCATCACCATCCGAGGAAAAAGGCTCTCACTGTCCACCCTATCAAATTCTCTGATCATCTTGTATGCCTCAATTAAGTCACCTCTTAAGCTTCTTCTCTCTAAAGAAAACAGCCTCAAGTCCTTCAGCCTTTCCTCATAAGATCTTCCCTCCATACCAGGCAACATTCTGGTAAATCTCCTCTGCACCTTTTCCAATGCTTCCACATCCTTCCTATAATGCGGCGACCAGAATTGCACGCAATACTCCAAATGCGGCCGCACCAGAGTTTTGTATAGCTGCAACATGACCTCATGGCTCCGAAACTCAATCCCTCTACCAATAAAAGCTAACACACCGTACGCCTTCTTAACAACCCTCTCAGCCTGGGTGGCAACTTTCAGGGATCTATGTACATGGACACCGAGATCTCTCTGCTCATCCACACTGCCAAGAATCTTACCATTAGCCCAGTACTCTGTCTTCCTGTTATTCCTTCCAAAATTAATCACCTCACACTTTTCTGCATTAAACTCCATTTGCCACCTATCAGCCGAGTGCTGCAGCTTATCTATGTCCCTCTGTAACGTGTAACATCCTTCCGCACTGTCCACAACTCCACCGACTTTAGTGTCATCTGCAAATTTACTCACCCATCCATCTACGCCCTCCTCCAGGTCATTTGTAAAAATGACAAACAGCAGCGGCCCCAAAACAGATCCTTATGGTACACCACTAGGAACTGGACTCCAGTCTGAACATTTCCCATCAACCGCCACCCTTTGTCTTCTTCCAGCTAGCCAATTTCTGATCCAAACTGCTAAATCCCATGCCTCTGTATTTTCTGCAGTAGCCTACCGTGGGGAACCTTATCAAATGCTTACCTGAAATCTATATACACCACATCAACTGCTTTACCCTCATCCACCTGTTTGGTCACCTTCTGAAAGAACTCAATAAGGTTTGTGAGGCACGACCTACCCTTCACAAAACCGTGTTGACTATCTCTAATCAAATTATTCCTTTCCAGATGATTATACACCCCATCTCTGATCAACCTTTCCAAGACCTTGCCCACAACAGAAGTAAGGCTCACTGGTCTATAGTTACCGGGGTTGTCTCTACTCCCCTTCTTGAACAAGGGGACAACATTTGCTATCCTCCAGTCTTCCGGCACTATTCCTGTAGATAAAGATGACTTAAAGATCAAAGCCAAAGGCTCAGCAATCTCCTCCCTAGCTTCCCAGAGAATCCTAGGATAAATCCCATCCGGCCCAGGGGACTTATCTATTTTCACACTTTCCAGAATTGCTAACCCCTCCTCCTTATGAACCTCAAGCACTTCTAATCTAGTAGCCTGAATCTCAGTATTCTCCTCGACAACATTGTCTTTTTCCTGTGTGAATCCTGGCGAAAAATATTCATTTAGCACCTCTCCTATCTCCTCGGACTCCAAGCACAACTTCCCACTGCTGTCCTTGACTGGCCCTACTTTTACCCTGGTCATTCATTTATTCCTGACATATCTATAGAAAGCATTAGGGTTATCCTTGATCCTACCTGCCAAACACTTCTCATGTCCCCTCCTGGCTCTTCTTAGCTCTCTCTTTATGTCCTTCCTAGCTAACTTGTAACTCTCGATCGCCCTAACTGAACCTTCATGTCTCATCTTTACATAAGCCTCCTTCTGCCTCTTGACAAGTGTTTTGACTGCTTTAGTAAACCACGGTTCCCTTGCTTGACCACTTCCTCCCTGCCTGACAGGTACATACTTATCAAGGACACGCAGTAGCTGTTCCTTGAACAAGCTCCTCATTTCCATTGTGCCCATCCCCTGCAGTTTTCCTCTCCATCCGCTGCATCCTAAGTCTTGCCTCATCGCATCATAATTGCCTTTCCCCCAGATATAACTCTTGCCCTGCGGTATATACCTATCCCTTCCCATCACTAAAGTAAACGTAATCGAATTGTGGTCACTATCACCAAAGTGCTCACCTACCTCCAAATCTAACACCTGTCCTGGTTCATTACCCAGTACCAAATCCAATATGGCCTCGCCTCTCGTAGGCCTATCTACATACTATGTCAGGAAACCCTCCTGCACACATTGGACAAAACCAGACCCATCTAAAATATTCAAACTATAGCGTTTCCAGTCAATATTTGGAAAGTTAATGTCCCCCATAACAACTACCCTGTTACTTTCGCTCCTATCCAGAATCATCTTTGCAATCCTTTCCTCTACATCTCTGAAACTTTTCGGAGGCCTATAGAAAACCCCTAACAGGGTGACCTCTCCTTTCCTGTTTCTAACCTCAGTCCATACTACCTCAGTAGACGCGTCCTCATCAAACGTCCTTTCTGCCACCGTAATACTGTCCTTGATTAACAATGCCACCCCTCCCCCTCTTTTACCACCCTTCCCTGCGCTTACTGAAATATCTAAACCCCAGCACCTGGAACAACCATTCCTGTCCCTGCTCTATCCATGTCTCCAAAAAGGCCACAACATTGAAGTCCCAGGTGCCAACCCATGCCGCAAGTTTACCTACCTTTAAACCACCTTCCTGCCTGCCGGTACACTCCTGCAACTTTGAAACCTTACTCATGACCTCACTACTCTCAACCTCAAGTTCCCAAGCCCCTGCTGAACTAGTTTAAATCCTGCAGAAGAGCATTAGCAAATTTCCCCCCCAGGATATTGGTACCCCTCTCATCCAGGTGTAGACCATCCCGTTTGTAGAGGTCCCACCGACCCCAGAATGAGCCCCAATTATCCAGAAACCTGAAACCCTCCCACATGCACCATCCCTGTAGCCACGTGTTCAACTCCTCTCTCTCCCTATTCCTCATCTCGCTATCACGTGGCACGGGTAACAACCCAGAGATAATATCTCTGTTTGTCCTAGATCTAAGTTTCCACCCTAGCTCCCTGAATTCCTGCTTTACATCCCTATCCCTTTTCCTACCGATGTCGTTGGTACCTATGTGGACCATGACTTGGGGCTGCTCCCCCTCCCCCTTAAGGATCCCGAAAATACGCTCCGAGACATCACGCACCCTGGCACCTGGGAGGCAACACACCAACCGCGAGTCTCTCTCGTTCCCACAGAATCAGGTCTTCAGGAAAAAGAGCCCAAGCTTCAAATTAGTTCCATTCTTTATGCAGTAGGTCGAGTAACAGACAACATTCTCCAAAGTCAAGAATGCAGAGGCCCACCATGGATTTTGTTGCAATTATTAAAGCCTTCAATACCTAGTTTAGCCTGAAGCAAAATTGAATGAGCACCATCACTCTCAATGACCTGGAAAATCAAGAGAATTATTCCTAAACGATTTATATCACGTAGCTAGTTCTTATGGCTGCAGAAGGATAAGGTATCCATGATATTTATAGAAATAGAATTTACAGTGCAGAAGGAGGCCATTCGGCCCATCAAGTCTGCACCGGCCCTTGGAAAGAGCACCCTACCGAAACCCACACCTCCACCCTAGCCCCATAACACAGTAACTCCACCCAACCTTTTTGGAAACCACGGGCAATTTAGCATGGTCAATCCACCTTACCTGTATATCTTTGGACTGTAGGAGGAAACCGGAGCACCCGGAGGAAACCCGTGCAGATACGGGGAGAACGTGCAGACTCCGCACAGACAGTGACCCAAACTGGGAATCAAACCTGGGGACCCTGGAGCTGTGAAGCAACTGTGATAACCACTGTGCTACCGTGCTGCCCCATTGACATTGTCATCGGTATCCAAGATGAAAAACATCTACTTTCTGCAGACCAGAATTGAGCTTATTTTGGATCAACTGATCCAGTATGTGAGACAGACCGAGCTCAGAGAAGTTCACCAGGTTAAAATTTGTGTCGACACTGAGGCTTCACATGACTCTGCGCATTGGTTAGATCCATGAGCAATAGCCACACCCATACAAAAGCCCGCCAAGCCAACTGAAAGGGTGGGAAGCTCAAGGCCGGCAGCCATTTTGAGATTCAGCATTGTGGTGCAAGCAATTCCAGCATAAAAGCCAAGACTGTGGGCGGCACGGTGGCACAGTGGGCAGCACTGCTGCCTGATGTTGCCGAGGAACCGGGTTCGATCCTGGCCCCGGATCACTTTCCATGTGGAGTTTGCACGTTCTCCCCCTATGTGTGTGGGTCTCACCCCCACAACACAAAGATGTGCAGGGTAGGTGGATTGGCCACGCTAAATTGCGCCTTCATTGGAAAAAATTTTAAAAGCCAAGACTGTTTAGCAAGGAGTGCGTCAAAAGCTTCCAGTATGGCAAAACCGTACTTTGAGCATTTTTGCAAATCCAGCAATTTGAAATAAAGTCACAGACCAGCAAGTATTTATGAAACACATTCCCTTTAAGAAATAGTCTAGAAAAAGACTAAACTACGGATTCCGAGGGTAAATAGATGGCCTTAATGAACTGGCCAGTTACAAGGTTTTGATGCTTATTGATACTGGAGCACTGATAACATATTAGCAGATGACCTCGATTGGCTTCTGCCAATGACCCTTCATCCATCCGACATCGAGTTGCAAGGGCCAGGTAGCAGACTTTAAAATCAAAGGCAGAATTATTGGTCCTCTTTGTTGAAACGGACGACAGATCATTGATTCTCTCTTGTTCTTCATGAGTAATTTTTGTACTGGTGGGGTTATTCATGAAGGTCCCACCTTCTCAACCTTGCTCCTCGCCTGAGGCGTGGTGATCCTCAGGTTAAATCACCCCTCAAAGGGGAAAGCAGCCTCTGGTCATCTGGATAAGGCAACTTTCTCCATTGCCCGACACCGGCAGCAGGTCTCCTGATCTGGCGGAGAATATTGGCCGAAAAACGGGATCTGCCCCAGTCCCCCACCACCAGTGGCAGCAAGCTACACCGTGCAAAACTGCGATTTCCATACATTTTAATATGAATAACCAGTGAGCCGAGAGTCATGTGTACGTGATTTGGTGCAAGTATTTACAAGTGGGGCCCAGGCTTCATGGCTGTTGAGGAGCAAGGAGGTAAACAAATCTTTCAAAGTTTTTGGGCTTGCTAGGGGCTGTATAACTTGACCTCAGGGAGTAGTGGGGAACAACTCGGTGGCAAGTGTGGGGACTCATGGTTTCCCCCTGGGGATTGGGGTGGCCTGGCTGAGACCCCCATTGTTGCATAAAATAATTAAAACCCACCCTCTAGATGCAACCTCCAAGTTCCTGGCTGTTAAGATTGCTGACAAAATCCTGACTAAACCTGCTATTGTGCACTTGATAACCTCACAATGAAGACACCCCTAGGAAACAGCAATCATAACATGATTGAATTTTATGTTCAGTTTAAGGGAGGGAAGAGTGGGTCTGAGACTACTATTTTGAATTCAAATTGCAGCAATTATGAGGGCATGAAAACAGAGCTAGCTGAAGTGAACTGACAAATGAGATTAAGGGCTGGATTCTTCTGCCGCACCCGCTGCAAGGTCTTCATTGATGCGCCGGGGACCATATAAAGGTCCATTGACCTCGACCGGATATTTCTGGTCAGTGGGTGGGCACGGCCGAAGGATCCCGCCCTAAGGATCAATCAATAGAGATGTTTAGAAGGATTTTTCAGAATACCGAGATTTGATACATTCCAACAAGCAAGAAAAATTCCAAGGGGAGGACCCACTATCTGTGGTTAACTAAAAAAGTAAATGACATTGGGTGGGATTCTCCAATTGCCGATGCCAAAATCGCATTTGGCGATTGGCCGGAGAATCCCCTTTGACGCCGAAATCGGAAATATAAAGACATATAGTAAGATTTTCTACAGATACGTAAATAAGAGAATCGTTAACAAAGTGAGTGTTCGTTGCTGGATTCTCCAATTTTGAGGCTATGTCCCCATGTTAGCGTGAGAATGATGGTGTTTTCCGACAGAGAACATGGGGTAAAACGGCCACCGATACTCCGTTTGGTCGGGGGTTAGCATGCTGGCAGCGTAGAGAACCCAGCTATGGCTGCCGATATGGCCCAGAGAATTGCCTGGTCCGTGGCCGCGAATGTGCCCGGCTTTGGCCAGAAGATGTCGCGCAGTGCTACATGGCACTGGCCGCTCGCGGAACTGGCACTCAAAATAATCCCCCCCTTTGGTCGGCTCGCGCGTCCCGGACCACCCCCCACAGTCCGTCGGGAAGTCAGCCGGTCGGGGGAGGAGCATGGAGGGGGTGGGCCTCAGGCAATGTCCTGAGGCGCCGATACGGAGAGGGCGGCACATCGCGAAAGCGGCGCTGCCCCCTGATTTGGTCGGAAACTGTGATTCCCTGGCTGATCGCCGAACGCAATTTTGGCGTCGGCGACCAAAGAATCCAACCCATTGAGTCTGGAGAATTAATAACGATAAATAAAGAGTGTATAGAGTATGCAAGTAACATCCCAGCAATTGCTTTAATCAGAAATCGATGGGAGGGACAAACCCAGCAACATTACAATCACCAGGGAAATGGTACTTTGAAAATTGTTGGAGCTTTGGCTTGACAAATCCTTTGGGCCTGATGGGCTTCATCCAAGGCTTTTAAAATAAGTGTTTTGTGTGAAAGTTGATGCGCTGGTTTAAATTTTCCAAAATTCCCCAGATTTGGGAAAGGTGCCATTAGATTGGAAAATAGCATTTTATTCACAAAGGGAGGGAGATAGAAAGCAGGAAACTACAGGCTGTTAGCTTAACACCTATCATCAGGAAAATGTTAGAAGCTATTATTGAAGATGTTATAGAACAGAATCATAGAATCTCTACAGTGCAGAAGGAGGCCATTCGGCCCATTGATTCTGCACCAACCCTCAGAAAGAGGACTCCACCCAATTCCTCTTACCTGTCCTGTCCCAATAAGTCCCTTAACCTAACCTACACATCCCTGGATACTAAGGGAGCAATTCAGCATGACTAATCCACCTAAGCTGCACACCTTTGGACTTTGGGAGGAATTCAGAGCACCCGGAGGAAACCCAGGCAGAGATGGGGAGAATGTACAAATTCTACACAGTCACCCAAGGCTGGAATTGAACCCTGGACCCTAGGGCTGTGAGGCAGCAGTGCTGGCCACTGTGCCATCGTGCCACCCACAAATTGGGCACGACGGTAGAACACTGAGAACAATTCAAGGCAATCAGGCAGCATCTGATACCAGGGGCTGGATTCTCCGTTCTGAAGACTGGGGGCGGGATTCTCCACCGGCGGGATGCTCTGTTTTGCTGGCACCCGGGGGTTCCCCGATGGTGTGGGGCTGTCCCACAATGGGAAACCCCATTGACCGGCTGGCATAACAGAGCATAACATGCTGCCCAGCCAGCGGAGCTGGAAATCACGTTGAGAGTCTGACAAGCTGAAGCAGCTTTTCATCCCTCCACTCAGCACAGACCATCATTCCAGCCAAGAAGATGGCTCCTAAAAGACTAGCCCCAAGGTCCCTGGAGTCGGAGATGGACTGAATGCTGGAGTGAGGCAGAGACTCAAGCCTGCAATGCTGAACGAGGCCTGGAATGAGGTGGAAGAGGCTGTGAGTGCTGCCAGCCTCACCAAGAGGACTCGCACACCATAATGCCATAAGAAGATGGAGGATAAAGATCATAATCTAAAGCTATCGAACTCAACATTGAGTCCTGGGAGCTGCGATGTGCCCAACTGGAAGATGAGACCCTGCTCCTCCAGCTTGCGCCAAGCTTGACTGGAGCATTGCAGTAGGCCAAGGATAGACAAGTGGACACGAGAACAAGAGCCTATTCTGTAACCTGCTTCAATTTAGTACAATATGCAAGTGTTAAGCAGATGCCAGAGTATGCCTCCAGAATAAGGCCTGAGTCCCATGCCTAGAGTCCAAGTTAGATGGACCAATTGTGGCACAGGCGGCTTCAAAGTGGTTAGCCTTGTACTCAAATGTATCAAGAGATCAGGGAACTGGAATGCATTGGCTACCCCAAACAGAGAACTTGGTCCATCCAGCTTGTTCCTCTTCTCACTGATACCCAGTGTGACATACACATTCTCGATGGACTAAACACTTCCTTTCACTATGTGGGCGCGAATCAGCAAAACAAAGATCAGATGGATTCTGTAAGGAGCAAAATTTCTTCACCCATTCCTTTCCCAAAAACCAATACCAGATTAGCTCTCTCGTAGTCAAAGTGAAAAATATTGTCTCATAAAAACTTCCTGTAGATGTGCTGGAGCCCACAATTCAACAGCTGCTCTTTTTCAGTCATTGTCACATTAGGATTGATAATGAATCATAATTTTGTAAAAATAAAATCTTTTTTATACAACAGTGCAGAATAAAGTACCAGTGAACGGTACAGGAAATTACCAGTTCATGTGTAACTAAACTTTGAAGGAATGAAGTGTGAGAAGGTATCAGAGATTAATTAGTGTTAAAATTAAATGATGAAAAAGTGTCAGATAGTGCAGCACCAAAATATGCACACACAAAAAAGGCAGCATCAAGCAATTCACATACCAATAATGATTTAATTTGACCTTTAGCCTGATGAAAATTCATTGTAATGCACTGTGGAAAGCTGTACATAGTGAACCAAGGGCTAATTACGTACATATATTGCATTTAGGTTTCTATTTATAATCTCACATTAAACATTTCATTGTGCATTTTCTAATCGCGCTACTCTGCAGCTATCAATCAGAGCTGGGATAGAGATGTTTACAGTTGACCAGATGACTGCTAATTTTTGTTGGCCCCTCCGAATTGTCTCCTTTCACCTTCCAAAGATGCTGACGTGTGCAAGCACTCAGTTTAGTGGGCACCAGCTGCTCTGCTAGCCTGTCTAATATATGTGAGATGGTGTGTCGATGTACTGCGAATAATGTGGTCCCAGCACAGCACTGGTGTGACCACCACTTATCAGGTGAGCTGACCTCACATTTGCATCAAAGGTCAACTCATTTTGATATTTCTTGTGGCATTCTCACTGCAAAGTGCATGGTATGCTGGGACACCACAGTCGGTGAAGGGATGGTTGTGTGTGGGAGGGATGGACAAGTTGATGGTGGGGGAAGGAGGGAGTTGGGGAAATGCTAACTGCCACACAGCAACTGGAGGATTTCTTTAACAAT
Source organism: Scyliorhinus torazame (assembly GCF_047496885.1). Classification (NCBI taxonomy): domain Eukaryota; kingdom Metazoa; phylum Chordata; class Chondrichthyes; order Carcharhiniformes; family Scyliorhinidae; genus Scyliorhinus; species Scyliorhinus torazame. The sequence goes on along the minus strand of NC_092712.1, from coordinate 69,172,215 downwards.
GTTAATTCAGTCATTGATTTGATTGCAGTAGGTTTTTATTACCCATACGTCTTCAATTTAATGGAAAACAAAGGGACTAGGTTTGCACAATCTGTCCTATTTTCTGCCCACAGACCTGAGAGTTTTCACAGCAATTAGGTATTTCTTCCGTCTTGTTATTGTGGTAGAAAATGATTAATGGTGAAACTGAGGCAGATTTCCGACTTGACACCTAGGCGTTTCCTCTGCATGTGTTTGTGATACGTATTAGAAACAGCGAACAAAGGATATCTTTATGAAATGCATCTTGATGCTATAACAAGAGGAATTTTTACCCATCGGCTGCTCGGGAAAAAAGCTAATACTGACAGGATGAATAGCAAGAGATGTCCTCAAGTAATACAATTACACAGAATCAAAAAATGATACAGCGCAGAATGCGGCTCTGTCTCAGCCCTGTAGTACTGCTATCCATTTTTCCCACTCCCCTATTTATTTCTCCATGGGATATAATATAGCCATCCTGAGGTACCCTCAATAATGATGCTTAGAGATTAAACTGTAAAGAAGGCTTTATTAGGCTAATAACTGTGCTACAGATATGGACGAGAGCTGACTGCTATACAGACCATGAGGCAGGCCTTTATGTATGGCTCCCAGATGGGCGGAGCCAGAGGCGGAGTCCCCAGGGTTCCAAGCCTGGTCTTAAAGGGGACATCACCTTACATGATGATAAGGCAGTAACTGTTCATCACATTCACCCCCTGTTTAAAAAGGAGTCCGGCGGGGGTGAAGTGCCATCATAGGTCCATCCGTCTCGGCGGCCGGATCGTCCTCCTCGATCTCCTCAATTCGGGCGGTGGTGCGGCGGGCACGGACGTCCCGGTTGAGGGCACATCCGGGAGCACAGCGGTCAGAGCTTCAGTCCGGGTCAGGGCAGAGGAACTAGGCAGGGCCGGGGGTAGCGGAGCCGGCGCCGGCGGGGTGTGTAAAGGGGGGGCGCAAGGGGGGGCGCATGGTAGGAGCTCACCGACGGGTGGTAGGGCCGGAAGGGGGTGTGTTGTAGGGGGCGACGGGTCCTGCAGGGGAGCGGCGCGGGAAGGAGCGTCTGTGGTGGAGGATCCAGCGGGCGCCAGATCCCGGAGGGAAACCGTATCTTGCCTGCCGTCGGAGTACTCCACGTAGGCGTAACTGGGGTTGGCGTGGAGCAGTCGGACCTTTTCAACTAGGGGGTCCGTTTTATGGCTCCTCGCGGGCCTCCGGAGAAGAACAGGTCCCGGAGCCGTCAGCCAAGGTGGAAGCGAGACCCCGGAGGTAGACTTCCTGGGGAAGAGAAACAATCGGTCATGAGGGGTCTCATTTGTGGCCGTGCAGAGGAGTGACCTAATGGAGTGTAGGGCATCGGGTAGGACCTCCTGCCAGCGGGTGGTTGGGAGATTTCTCGACCGCAGGGCCAGAAGGACAGCCTTCCACACGGTCGCGTTCTCCCTCTCCACCTGCCCGTTTCCCCGTGGGTTATAGCTGGTCGTTCTGCTCGAGGCGATGCCTTTGCTGAGCAGATACTGACGCAGTTCATTGCTCATGAACGATGTATCCCGGTCGCTGTGGACATAAGCAGGGAAACCGAACAGGGTGAAGATGCTGTGCAGTGCCTTAATCACCGTGGCTGAGGTCATGTCGGTGCAGGGAATGGCGAATGGGAAACGGGAGAACTCATCGATCACAGTGAGGAAATAGGCATAACGGTTGGTGGACGGGAGGGGCCCCTTGAAGTTCACGCTCAGTCGCTCAAAGGGGTCCGAGGCCTTCACGAGCCGAACCTTGTCTGGCCGATAGAAGTGCGGTTTGCACTCCGCACAGACCTGGCAGGCCCTGACCATGGCCTTGACCTCCTTGGTTGAGTAAGGTAGGTTGCGGGACTTGATGAAATGGACGAGCCGGGTAACCCCCGGGTGGCAGAGGTCATTGTGGATGGTTTGCAGGCGGTCCTCCTGCGCGTTGGCGCATGTGCCGCGGGACAGGGCATCTGGGGGCTCGTTGAGCTCCCCTGGACGATACTTGATATCGTACGAGTAGGTGGAGAGTTCGATCCTCCACCTCAAAATTTTATCGTTTTTTATTTTGCCCCGTTGCGTGTTATCGAACATATAGACGACCGACCGTTGGTCAGTGACGAGGGTAAACCTCCTACCGGCGAGGTAGTGTCTCCAGCACCGCACAGCCTCCACAATGGCTTGTGCCTCCTTTTCGACTGCAGAGTGTCGAATCTCGGAGGCGGTGAGGGTTCGGGAGAAGAACGCTACTGGTCTGCCTCCTTGATTGAGGGTAGCAGCCAGGGCGAAGTCTGATGCATCGCTCTCTACCTGGAAAGGGATGGTTTCGTCCACCGCGTGCATGGCGGCCTTGATGATGTCGGCCTTGATGCGGTTGAAGGCCAATTGAGCCTCAGCCGAGAGGGGAAAAGTGGTGGTCTTTAGGAGTGGGCGGGCTTTGTCCGCATACTTGGGGACCCACTGGGCGCAATAGGAGAAAAGCCCCAAGCACCGTTTGAGGGCCTTGAGGCTGCGGGGGAGAGGGAGTTCCTTAAGGGGGCGCATGCGGTCGGGGTCGGGACCTAGGACCCCGTCTTCCACGACATAGCCGAGGATGGCCAGCCGGGTGGTGTGGAAAACACATTTGCCCTCGTTATAGGTCAGGTTAAGGGCTCGGGCGGTCTGGAGGAACTTTTTGAGGTTAGCGTTATGGTCCTGCTGATCATGGCCGCAGATGGTGACATTGTCCAAGTACGGGTATGTAGCCCGCAAACCGTACTGGTCCACCATTTGGTCCATCGCCCTTTGAAAGACGGAGACCCCATTTGTGACACCAAAGGGGACCCTGAGGAAGTGGAAGAGCCGGCCGGCTGCTTCGAAGGCAGTATAGGGGCGGTCTTTTGGTCGGATGGGGAGCTGGTGGTAGGCAGATTTGAGGTCGACCGTGGAAAAGACTCGGTATTGGGCGATCCGATTTACCATTTCCGTGATGCGAGGAAGGGGGTACGCATCAAGCTGCGTGAATCGGTTTATGGTCTGGCTATAATCGACGACCATCCGTTTCTTCTCCCCGGACCGGACTACCACCACTTGCGCTCTCCAAGGGCTGTTGCTAGCCTCGATGACCCCCTCTCCCAGTAAACGCTGGACCTCTGACTTGATAAAAGCCATATCTTGGGCACTGTAGCGCCGGCTCCTGGTGGCGACGGGCTTACAGTCGGGAGTGAGGTTAGCGAATAGTGAGGGGGGTGCGACTTTCAGTGTCGCAAGGCAGCATACCGTGAGGGGGGGCAAGGGTCCGCCGAACTTCAGTGTCAGGCTTCGGTGGCTGCACTGGAAATCCAGTCCTAGCAGCAGGGGGGCACAGAGGTGAGGGAGGATATAAAATTTGAAACGGGTGTATTTGGCACCCTGGATCGAGAGATCCGCAATACAGTACCCCGTGATTTGTACCGAGTGGGACCCAGATGCGAGGGCTATGGTTTGGGATGTGGGATGGGTGCGTAGGGAGCAGCGCCTTACCGTTTCAGGGTGGATAAAGCTCTCCGTGCTCCCTGTGTCGAAGAGGCATGCAGTGTCGTGCCCGTTGACCTGGACCTGCATCATGGAGTTCTGCAGGTGTTTTGGCCGAGTTTGATCGAGGGTGATCGCACCCAGTCGCGGGTAGTCGGAGTCGTAAAATGGCCGCTGCCGTTGGTCGCACGTGTCGGGTCGAGAAGATGGCCGCCGACCAGATGGCCGCTCCCATGATTCGCACGAGGCTGATGACGCGTCAGAAGAGGACGTGTCGGGTCGGTGCGCAGCAGCATTGCGAGGCCTGCGGGCCTGAGAGCCTGATTTTCGGGCCGGCTGTTCTTTGTTTTTCTGGCCCCTGGGTCTGGCCAGGCAGACCCTCGCAAAGTGCCCTTTCTTCCCGGAGTCGCTGCAGATCGCGGAACGGGCTGGGCAGCGTGGGCGTGGGTGCTGGCCCTGCCCGCAGAAGTAGCAAGGTGTGCCCCCATGGTGAGCGGGTCGCCGCGTGGCGCAGGCCTGTAATACGGGCGAGTCTGAGGAAGTCCCGGGGGGGCTGGCAGAGTCCGCGGGGTGCGTACCCAAGTTATGTCGGGCCACCTCCAGCGAGGAGGCGAGCATTAGCGTCTCCTGGAGGTCTTTTGCCCCGCTTTCGAGCAGTCGCTGCTGGATGTAGTTCGAGCGGATGCCGGACACGAAAGAATCTCTGATGTGCAGGTTCATATGGACTTCCCCTGTCACATCCTGATGGTCACAGTCCCTGGCCAGCGCGGTGAGTTTCTCAACAAACTCGTCGAGCGATTCCCCCGAGAGCTGCCGGCAGGTAGAGAGCAGATGCCGTGCGTGCACCTCATTGACGGGTTTGACAAACCGCTTGCGGAGCAACTCAATCGCTTCCTCATAAGTCATCACCTTTTCGAGCGTGGCGGAGATTCTGTGACTCACCCGGGCATGGAGTAGACGCTGCTTGCGTGGCCCCAGGATGGGAGTCTCTGCGGAGTCCAGGTAGGCCTCGAAGCACCGCAGCCAGTATTTAAAAATTTCCTTTGCCTCCGGCGTTCGTGCTTCCAGATTGAGCTTTTCTGGTTTTAGGCCTGCGTCCATCCTGAATCTAGTTTAGCCTAATAAATTGAGGTACCCTCAATAATGATGCTTAGAGATTAAACTGTAAAGAAGGCTTTATTAGGCTAATAACTGTGCTACAGATATGGACGAGAGCTGACTGCTATACAGACCATGAGGCAGGCCTTTATGTATGGCTCCCAGATGGGCGGAGCCAGAGGCGGAGTCCCCAGGGTTCCAAGCCTGGTCTTAAAGGGGACATCACCTTACATGATGATAAGGCAGTAACCGTTCATCACACATCCATTTTGCATTGGCAACCAAATTTGTAACATTCTGTTTTGTTTTTATAATATCTGAGCTCTTAAATAATGCAATTTCTTCATGCCCTCTCCTCTTCTGAGGTTCACCCTGGCTCACCCCGAGGTGGAGTTCAACAGGTTCAAACTCAATTTGACATCCCGGCCAATATTCACAGCAAAGTGTTGCAGACGAGTCATCTGCAGCAGGAATGATACAGAGCTAGATGCTTCTTGTACCTAATGTCCATTCATGCTCTTCAGCAGGGGGTCTCTGAATTGCCACTTGCATTGGAAACTCAGGCTGTTTGTTCACTGCAGGAGCTAAAAGGTACTGAGGCCAACTATGGCAGCCATTTCACACACACAGGCCAAGATTAGATAACTAAACCCAACCTAGGGAATAAACCTGGTACATTCCTTCTCTTCTGTACCTGCAATCTACTGAGGTCACCAGTCACGGATGCATCCTCTACCCGTTCAATCAGGTATTGATTGATCACATACTCCATTCTTTTAATACCAGTCTGGGTGCCTGTGACGGATAATAACCTCACACTGAGCCTTTTTTTTAAAGATGTATTTTTATTGAGATTTTCAAATTTTTACAAAAATCGCAACAAAACAATAAGAAAAAGCAAAGCATTAGGCATTAATGTATAACAGGTACAGCACAAAACCAGAGTCTTTGCAAGCATAGGAACAAATGAGAGCAAATGAGTCAGGGACAATGTCCCCAGTGTGTTCCCTCCACAAATACAATACCCGTCTGTGACGAAACAAGATATAAGCAGCAGCACAAACCTACATCTTACCCGTAGCTTTGGAAAAAAATAATGTAGGGAAGTAAAACATCCCGAGAACCCCAGAGCAAAGGGGAAATTACACCAAAACCTCCAATGCAAACTATCTCCCCTCCAAGCCCAGGGCAGAGCAGGCAACCATGGTGTGACTGAAAGACTGCAAGAAGAGGACTGGGTGCCACAAGTCTAAGAAAATCTCAAACTTCAATCCCAAGGCCTCCCATAGAAAAATAAGAGAAAAGCAAGGGCAGAGAATAAATACCCGAGCTACCAACCACCCTTCACCGGATCCCAGATTAAAGAAAGTGGTAGGTCACCACATTATCAGCAGTGATATGGCCCAAAAGGGGACAATAAAATACCATAAAACCAAAGGTCAAAGAGTGTATCGTCAAGTCCCAGTCGGAGGGGGATGGGGAAGAGGAGGATGCGGAGGATGAGGATGATGGGGCGCATCAGGGTGGGGGAGGGGCGCAGGACGCAGACACTGCCCGGCTGCTCGTTACGCCCAGGAGGCTGCGCGACGGCACCGCCGGGGACAGCGGGCACGCGACGTGTTGGTGGCCACACGTTCCACGCACTGTGGGGGTGGGATTCGCTGAACACTGCCACTTGCACCGTCGCTCCTGCACACGGGCACCACACACCAACCCCCCCCCCCCCCCCACCCCCGCACCCCCGCACCGCGTTCACATCAACAATTCCACATCACCTTACCACTGCGGCACTACGGGATTGCACAACAGTGATGATTGGGTAAGCGGGTGTGATCAGTGCCATGTTGAATGATGACGGCCCGCTCTGCAATGAGCTGTGTGCTCAGATTCGCCAGCCGAGGTCTGACTCATGGCTATAGCTGAACCATGCACTCCGGTGGTCACAGCCTTCCTGACGGATATTTCACCACATGCCCGTGTGGGGTGGCTGGCGTCGGTATACCGAGGACAACGGTGTCCGATTAGGGGGGGGGTCACCACATCCGGAACAGACCTTGAACGGCTCGTATACCACTACGCCCATCGGGCACCTTCCCAAGCCCCCTAGCACCGGACATAGCACACAGTCTTACAAGCCAAATTTAACAGTGCGTTTATTCGTGTGGTGAACATAGGTGCCCTACCCACTACAACTAGACTGTGCCCTGCACCCGTGACAACTTCTTATGTGCCTAATGACTTTGCCTTACGGGTCCTACCACTACGTCTAGGTGTGTTCCCAGATGGTACAGCAGGAGTGGAGGTGGACTGCTGTGAATCACGCCCTTCGACGTGGCTCCCCTTCGGCACACGTTTCCTGGGGCGGCCCGGCTTCGATGGGCCAGGCTGCTCTGCGGGTGTGCCTGATGGTGTGGTGCCACCCTGACCTGCCCGCTCCCCACCAGATGCGCCAGGGACGGAACGGGGGGAGGCCGAGTGTACCGGGACTTCCCTTGGTGGAGCTACCGGGACGGGCCCCAGAACCTCCTCCTCCCATGGGGAGCCCGGTGGCCCCTGGGCCTCACTGTGGGACGGAGATGTGCTCGGAGACATGCCCCGTCGCACCCCCGACACCTGGCGCTGCCAGTCCTGGAGGCCTGCAGCAGTATTGACCACGGTCCGAATGTTCGCCGAGACGGGGCCCAGGGAGTGCCACATTCCTGCCAAGGTCTGTGCTATCTCAACCTGTGAGTGCGCTACGCCATCCATCACGTGTGCCAGGCGGTCTATGCTCTCCGCGACTGACTGCTGGGACTGAGCCATCGCTTGCTGGGACCGGGCCATGGCATGGTGAGACTCAGCCAGGGCCCGGAGAGCGGCGGCAATGTCGTGTTGGCTCTGGCGCATGGCTACCTGTGAGAGGGCAGCCCGCTCCTGGGCCATGGATGACGCGTGCACGTGTAGCCCAACGCCTTGCAGAACTGACCCATGGCCAAAACCCCTTCACCCATTGCCTCCACCGCGGACGCCACCCTTGCGGTGTCGGCCTGGGTGGCTGCGATGAGCGGCACCACTCCCTGCTCCTGGACGCGGATAGACTCCTCCAGCTGCGTGTGCAGGTCCTGGAAGATGGCCCTCATCCCGTTACTCAGTCCCTGGGTGTCCATACGCATCGGAACCCGGGAACCGTCTGGGTGGCAGCTGGTTGCTGGGCCTGGACTGCCCTCCGACCGTCCAGCCCCTCGGCTGCTCCAAACTCCACCTGCTGTACCGGCTCGGCTGTGGGGTGCGCACCAGACCGTGACCCGGGAGCCTCATCACTTATGTGCCCAACCGAGGTGGGTGTCTCTGTGATGGTGGATGGTGTGAGAGACAGCAGTGCCGCAAGCTCGAGGTCATCATCCGTCAAGAAGTCTGGTGTGTACTGGTCCCCCTCATGCCCGGCGCAAGCTCCATGCGGGCCATGTCGTCTTGACCTCCAGTTCGATCCAGCAGTTGTGTGGCCGTGATGTGCGCTTCGGCATTACTGTCCACCCTGTGCCCCTGACTAATGTCTGTCCCGGAGGTCTCAGCGTCCCGGTCCTGCGTCCCAGACTGTGAGGTCTGCCCTCCTGTCCGATCAACTGTCAACCTCTGGCGTGCGTCCCTGGGTGCCGTTGCGGTGGGTGGCATTGCGTTGCTTCCTGGGCGAGACGTCCCTGAAGGTTCGGACGTGGCCCTGGGGAGTTGGGGTTCGTTAGACACGGTGGCCCGGGTGTATGGTGGTGGTGGGTGCACAGTGTGAGGGGTGGGGGGGGGGCGGGGCAGGGGGCGTTGGGAGTGTTGGGGGGGACTGGGGCATCAGGGGCGATGTTGGGGGGTTTGGGGGGTGCCACGGTGCCTAACTATCTACTCGACCCACATGAGCCCCGGGACCCCCCTGGTGCGAACCCATGGCGTGCTGTCTCCTGAACCAGCAACAATGTTGTCAATATCTGCATGCCCTGATGATACCCGCCTAATGGTGCTGCTTTATCCAAATGCCCCCCCCCAGGACAAGACAGCACCCCCCCCCCCCCCCCCCCTCCCAGGACAAGACAGCACATAACCAGCGGGAGCACATGAGAACCAGAGGGGGTTCTCCGGTCCTACACCCCCTAACCATTCACGAGCAGAGGGCCCTGGACCTCGCTGGGGGATCCGCCACCCGGGAGATCGCGCCATGCCAGGTCGGAGACGCAGAAGCAAGTGAGAGAACCCTGCATGTCCTCTCCACCCCCTTCCCGGCATCGCCCCCCTCACACTCTGGCCACTGCACCCCCGATCCCATCCCCCCTCACACTCTGGCCACTGCACCCCAGATCCCATCCCCCCCTCACACTCTGGCCACTGCGCCCCCGATCCCATCCCCCTTCACACTCTGGCCACTGCACCCCCGATCCCATCCCCCCTCATACTCTGGCCACTGCACCCCAGATCCCATCCCCCCCTCACACTCTGGCCACTGCACCCCCGATCCCATCCCCCCCTCACACTCTGGCCACTGCACCCCAGATCCCATCCCCCCCTCACACTCTGGCCACTGCACCCCAGGTCCCATCCCCCCTCACACTCTGGCCACTGCACCCCAGATTTGCATCTGTTCCAAAACATCATATTCCTGCAATACATTTAAACCCCCTCAAGTATTTAATCTCTTCTTTAAAATTTGTATTTAAAACCACACATCAAAAACAACTAATCCTTTAAAACCTCTGTGAGCTGTCAATCAAGTTGTGAACTTAATATGGTAATATGGGCTGGAATTCTCCGGCCGTTGTGATCTCTTTTCCCGCTGGCAGCACATTTCCCGGCGATGTGGGGTAGCTTTGATGGGAAACCCCATTGACAAGAGAGAATACCACAGCCAGTGAAGGGCGCTGCCCAGAAACATTCAGCTGGGGAACCAGAGAATTCCCCCCCATGATATTGTGATCCAAGGGAGGAACTTATTGAAACTTGCAGGATACTGCGAGGCCTGGATAGAGTGGATGTCGAGAGGATGTTTGCACTTGTAGGAAAAACTAAAACCAGGCGGCACAATTTACTAAAGGGACGATCCTTTAAAACAGAGATGAGGAGGAATTTCTTCAGCCAGAGGGTGGTGAATCTGTGGAACTCTTTGGCGCAGAAGGCTGCAGAGGCCAAATCATTGAGTATCTTTAAAATAGAGAGAGATAGGTTCTTGATTAATAAAGGGATCAGGGGTTATGGGGAGAAGGCAGGAGAATGGGGATGAGAAAAATATCAGCCATGATTGAGTGGCAGAGCAGACGCGATGGGCTGAGTGGCCTAATTCTGCTCCTATGTCTTATGGTCTTAATATAATTGTGCAAACCAGTCAAGCATTAATATTGCTATGATTTTCATTTTCATTTCATTCGCACTTAGGGTTATGTCAACAAACAGCTTTTGAAAGCAGCTTTCTTTTCAGTTCTCAGACACAGGCAGACTTTTTTTCACCTTTGAAAGGGAAGGGAATTTAAATAACCTGAGAGTTCTACATGCCTTATCTGCTCTTCAAGAGCATTCGCATTTGTTCCAAAACATCATAATCCAAACACTGTGGGATAATGCCTTTGCTCCAGAGAAAATGGGTTGGTTTGAATTCAAACGACCCGACTCAGTTTACTTTTCCCACATGAGTGAGCCGCATCCTGACACTAGCTCCTCTCCCCCCCCCCCCCCCCCCCCCCGCCCCCCTCCTTCCAGTAGAAACAGAACTTGATAAGGACAAGACTTGCTTGAGGCAGGATTTGATAGGGCCAATTTTAACTCCTCTGGCAGAAATGTTTAGATTGGGCTGGGCATTGGCGGGGGTGGGGGGGTGGGGGGTACATCATGACACATTCCCACCATATCTCTGGCCTCCAACATGTTTACTTACTTGAATTCAGGTATGCAAAAGAATTGCAGGATCATTATTTAAATGACATAATTGAAACATGCATTCTGTTCTAATCATGGGTCCAGCTACAATCGGCATGATATCTACTACATCAGAAATAGCAGTAACAGGACGGACCTTGTACTGCCAATGTGGTGTAAGATATAGAAATAAAATAAAACACAGAGAAAATTCTAGGAAACTCAAATCATTTGGGGACACTTGAATATTATTGAAAAAGCGAACAGACCTGGCAGCGACCGAAAATGGAAAGGATCAAGTGGTGTTTTAGGTACGCAAACTGAATATCATGAAAGAGGACAAGGAACAAGGCGTACAAGCTAAGAAACTTATATATCTTCATATCATTATGGAAAGACAGTTCATGAATTCAAAAGTATGTGCTTTGCTTTAATTTGCAAAGAAAGGTAATCATGCTGGACGACGTATGAACATAGCCATCAGTTTTAAAAAGACAAAATGGGAGCTAATGCAACTCAAGGAAGGAATTAGGAAAGTAGGAAAATGCATGATGACCAAATGGCCTAAAAACTGGATCAGATGTAAAAAGGAGCCAACGGGCTCAATAGGAAGGTAGTGCGAGTGGGTGCATTCCAAGTGTGCTATTTGCCGTATTGGTATAAGCTCCTCCATAAGAGTCTTGGTCGTGCAGCTGAACCAGGCTTCTGGATGATCCACGAGCAAAAAAGGGAGGCTGAATTCTCCTTTGAATTCACTTGGCGAAATGATTGCGCATGAAGGCAGTCTGTGTTATCAGTTATTCCCTCCCGCGTCCCCATTCCCCTCACTTTGCACTTGTTTCTGACCTCTTACCGCTAACATTTGTCCAGTTCTGGTGAAAGATCATCAAAGTTAATTCTGCTTCTCCCTCCAGAGACACAGCCTGGCCTACCGAACAATTTAATAATACTGAAAATGCACCGCAGGTCCCGGGCAGTTCAACAGCTTCTGCTTTTATTGCCAATTTCCAGCATTCACAATATTTTGATTTTGTATGCCGAAAGAGAAAGCCTTACATTCATCTGCTTTAATTAGGCGGCCCATTTAAAAATCACTTCTATGCCTCGTGGCCCCCCTCCATGTCAGTGCTTCATTCTAATTCACTATATAGATTGGAAATTCCTAGATTAATGACTCCTTCCATTCTAATATGAAAGCATCAAGAACGTCCTTTATGTTTCATTTCTTAAATATAATCATGTGGTTCAGATTTCACATGGTAACAAATGAACAATGATCCTTTGTTCCACCATGTTTCAAATGGAATTTATCCCTGGGGGTTCATTGGGTACATGCAGAAATGTAATATAATGCAAATAGTTGCAAGCATTACGGAAACCAGTAATGTTTCTATTTGTCTTATTTTGATGATGCTTCATCAAACGGCAGCACAATATAAACATACATTGTAAAATAGAATGTCAAACTACCACACACAAATCCAGCATAATGTACATTGCCTTGAGCCTATTAGAGATACTGTAATCCTGCAAGCAAACAAGTTAGTGCATATGTCAAAAACACTGGTATTAGCAGGATTACTTACATTGATTTAACCTACCTTATAGCAATTGGTATAAGCGATATCATTAATCCATTAACCATAATCATCTCAGTAATTTAACCCAACGTTGTGAACTATGAACTTGGTGCTAATATAATCTGGAGAAATATTAACACCAAGTTATTTTTCAATTAGCACTATGAGGCTAGCGTAAACATCATTGGCACTGAAAAATAACAGCCATAGTGACTAAGCAATAGCTCAGTTTGGTAAGTTTTTTCTGTCACCGATTTTCCTCATTTGTCGCTGGTAAATGGTTACCGTTACACGAGTTGAAACTTGACGACTGCAGCCGGCAACAGAAACTCGCTGAGAAGAATATTTAAAAATAATTTGTGTTTTAAGTTGAACTGTGAGGAGAAAAATGAACGCACGACTGATGCACTGAGACGGTGTGAGACAGTGACCAGAGGCTGACCTTGACCCGTGAAGGGTGGTGGAAACAGCAAACGGAAGCAACGGAAACTTCAGAGGTGGGGTTGGGGATCTACCTGATAATACGAAGCAAACTGGGATAGAGAAACTGCTAATGAAACACGCACAGACAAATAGGCTAAAGACTTCATTATCACCTGCTTTGATGCTGCTGGGGATATTTCCAAGGGGATCTTTGAGATACTGTGAAATGTAGTATAGTGATATGCTGATGGATGTATGGTGATAATTATGTTAATATGTGACTGCATAGCTGATTATTAATATTCAAGGGCGACATAGTGAAAATTATAGACTTGAGTATTTTATTTACATAATAATGCGTATGCATTATTCAGTGAGATTGAAAGGAAGACTGGGTAGATTTTCTAAAATTCAGCTAACAGTCTGCTGGAAAGTGATCATTACAGATTAATGCCAAGCAAGATCATACACATTTAATGTTGATCATTTTCTTATTTAATGGCAGAGGGTGCCTAGACAGCTTCAAAGACCCTGAATTTTAGAATGAGGAAAACAAAGGTTAATCTTAGCTGCCAATTTAATATGACAAAATAAAAGTGTTTTCTGCACGTTAATTAAATGCCAGCTATTGCCAAATCAGGATACAGGCAAGTGAGAATAAAATTATTATTGGCAGATATTAATTTCTTACTTATTAATTAAAATAATCACATAAGACCACTGAAATTAAACTTGTACTCGATGGTACCCTGGTGAGGTGGGAGCAAGACTAATCCCTTTATTTTATTTCCCATTACAATACATAGCAAATTGCATTACAGAGTTTCAGTTAACCAGGCTAAATCCCCCATTGAAACCCTTTATTTGTGACAGTTTCTAAGTAATCCTATCATCCTGGTTCTGAGCCCAATCCTCTGCAGTATAATGCTTAATTGCCTTACAAGTTAAATCGTCCCTACTATTTCTGCGCTTGCACTTACAAAAGCAGATACCTTGTCAAAAAAAAACTAGGTCAGTTCAGGGGAATAGATACTGTGCATTGTTTTCTTGCAAATCCATCAAAATAGCTGTTGTGAAAAAGATATCATGACTTTAGCAGGGTTGAGCCTGCCATTAGACAAATCGCCAAAAGCTCTGTTATTTTATTTTCTCTGCTCAGCTAACATTTTCATTCATCTTTGTCGTACTGTTACAAACTGATTGATCCATGCGTATTAATCAGTGCAGTTTTTTTTGTCAAATTATTATTTCATCTCGTTCTTTTTTGTCTGTATTCCAGCAAAACTCGATTAATTCTGTGCCGCTTTGCATTTAAACCCAGCTGTACAATAGTTATCACAGAGTTTGTATCAAGCAAATCATAGATTTTTTTCACAGCAGCTTTTATAACAGCCCCTCCATCAAAACGGCTATTTTTCCATAACTGAAACCATATTGCCAGCTTTTTATATTAGAAAGAACTATTTACAGCTTATTTCCCCAGTAATGCCCTTTTAGCAGTTTATTTTGTCATTGTCACTTTTTATATTTCTGCTAGTTAAATAAAAGTACATCATTCCGATACATTTAGTTTTTAATGAGCTAAACACTGCGACCACAATGCTCAGTACACAGTGAAATCCTATTTTACTTTATAATGGACTCTACATCCATTCCATCATTGTCACATCCTAGTACTCACTCTTGTGTGATCAAATTGAATCATACTCAGAGCTCAGCACAAAAATGAAATATGTGCATAAAATCAGCCAACATAGATAATCAAGCCCATTCCCACAATCCTATTTGACATATTTACATTTCAAAAGAGATCTTGGAGCTCCTTGAGAAGTTAAAGAAAGAGCTTGTCTTATCAAACACTCACAATGCCCAAAAGTGTATACAATTAATTGTTTTTGAAACGGAGCCACTGTTGATTTGTGGGGCCAAAATCTGTATTGACATCAATGGCCAGGTAATTTGTTCTTGGTGGTGTTGGCCAACGGGGGAATGTTGCCAAAGTATTCACTCTGGTCTTCTTTTCCCGTCTTTTAAATCATTCATATCCACTTAAACCAACAAAACCCACAAACAGAGCTTCAATGTAACGCCTCATCCAAAGGATGGAATGCCCAACAGATGCAGTGCTCGCTCAGTTCTGTGCTGGTTTGTCAACCTAAATAATGTGCTCGAGTTCTGCAGTGAGTTTGAATCTGTGTTGGGTGGAAGAGCCATTAAATGAGACAAAGCGACACATTCTGGAGTCTATGACGTTTCATTCTCTACTTTGCACACCAACCCTGCAAGACTCTGGATCACAATTCCTGACGTAAACAGGATCACAAACCTAAAATTGAATAATCTTTATGTTTTAAGCAATCATTTTCTCTCACAAATAATCATACAACAAAAATGAGGCCGAGATTTAACCCAAGCAGTAAGAAAAATGGAGTGGGCAGGATAGGGCGAGGAAAACACTCAGTTTGGCCATTAACTCCATTGGTACGGTCCAGGTTTTGTTGATGGGTTAGGTAGCTTTCTATCAACTATTATGGACAGCATTCTAAAAAGCCAGGTCTTGAAACATCAAGCATCATACACCCAGATAATATGTATATTTCTCTCTGACTCATACCTTTCCAAACTGAGTAATATAGACAAATAACGGCGCTAACACTTCCTGAACGAGGGTAAAGGAGTGTGTGTTTGGCTCAAATGTGAACTGCCAGTATCAAAGTCCAGTTGGTTTGTCTGAAGAACAAGCCTAAAAAAAAGGGAAATGTGAGAGCTCCTCAGTGTCTATCAGGTACCATTCAACTCCAATGTACCTGCTTATTGATGACTATGGGTGAAACCTCTGTGCAAATCTTGATCATAAATCACACCAGATGCCAGGAATCTCTTGCATGCAATAAAAACAGAAAATGCTGGAAAACGTCAGCAGGGCTGGCAGCAGCTATGGAGAGAAAAAGAGCCATATGGGCTCGAAACATTAACTCTATTTTCTCTCTTCACAGATGCTGCCAGACCGGCTGTGTTTTTCCAGCACTTTCTGTTTTTATTTCAGGTTTCCAGCATCCGCAGTATTTTGCTTTTATCTCTTACCTGCTGGTGCTAAGTGTACACCTTGAGAAAAAATGTATTTCAAGGGGAAACAAATTTCATTCCTGAGACAACAAAAAGAAAGGCAGGAATTTGTACAACACTCCTCATGACCACAGAGTGTTCTGGAATGCTTTACAGCCGGTGTAGTATTTTTAAAGTAAAATCACTGGTGTACTGCAAGAAGTGCTATTCTTGTAAAAAGTGTCATGGGATCGTTTACATCCACCTAAGCGGGAAGGCAGGTCCTTGGACTGCGCCCCAGGACCACCTAGAGTGTTACCTCGTTTTTTTCCACCCTAGACCTTGAGTGGGATTTGAACTCACAGCCATTTGACTCAGAGACAAGAATCTACCAACTGAATCTTAACTGACACCTTAAAATCAGAGTGAACAAAACCAAAGTAAATCATTACTTCCCTAATAGAAAGTCATACATTCGATGGTACTGGCACAAATCAACAACATAAATTGTCCATTAATAAGCATGTAACATGGCTGCATTAGGCACTGTCTACAAATGGACTGCACTAACTCATTAAAATTTCTTTACGAAGTCTTACAACACCAGGTTAAAGTCCAACAGGTTTGTTTCGATGTCACTAGCTTTCGGAGCGCTGCTCCTTCCTCAGGTGAATGAAGAGGTCTGTTCCAGAAACACATATCTCGACAAATTCAAAGATGCCAAACAATGCTAGGAATGCGAGCATTAGCAGGTGATTAAATCTTTACAGATCCAGAGATGGGGTAACCCCAGGTTAAAGAGGTGTGAATTGTACCAAGCCAGGACAGTTGGTAGGATTTTGCAGGCCAGATGGTGGGGGATGAATGTAATGCGACATGAATCCCAGGTCCCGGTTGAGGCCGCACTCATGTGTGCGGAACTTGGCTATAAGTTTCTGCTCGGCGATTCTGCGTTGTCGCGGGTCCTGAAGGCCGCCTTGGAGAACGCTTACCCGGAGATCAGAGGCTGAATGCCCTTGACTGCTGAAGTGTTCCCCGACTGGAAGGGAACATTCCTGCCTGGTGATTGTTGCGCGATGTCCGTTCATTCGTTGTCGCAGCGTCTGCATGGTCTCGCCAATGTACCACGCTTCGGGACATCCTTTCCTGCAGCGTATGAGGTAGACAACGTTGGCCGAGTCGCACGAGTATGTACCGCGTACCTGGTGGGTGGTGTTCTCACGTGTAATAGTGGTATCCATGTCGATGATCTGGCACGTCTTGCAGAGATTGCCATGACAGGGTTGTGTGGTGTCGTGGTCACTGTTCTGAAGACTGGGTAGTTTGCTGCAAACAATGGTTCGTTTGAGGTTGCGTGGTTGTTTGAAGGCAAGTAGTGGGGGTGTGGGGATGACCTTGGCAAGATGTTCATCGTCATCAATGACGTGTTGAAGGCTGTGAAGACGATGACATTAATAAGTTCCATCCAACCATCAGACTCACCATGGACGACTCTCCAAAATCAGTTGCATTCTTGGACACACTCGTCTCCATCAAGGACAGTCACCTCAGCATTTCGCTTTAACGCAAACCCACGGATAACCTCATGATGCTCCACTTCTCCAGCTTCCACCCTAAACACATTAAAGAAGCCATCCCCTATGGACAAGCGCTCCGTATACACAGGATCTGCTCAGACGAGGAGGAGCGTAACAGAAATCTACAGACGTTGAAAGATGCCCTCGTACGAACGGGATATGGCACTCGACTCATCGATCGACAGTTCCAACGCACCACAGCGAAAAACCGGACCGACCTCCTCAGAAGACAAACATGGGACACAACCGACAGAATACCCTTCGTCGTCCAGTACTTCCCCGGAGCGGAGAAACTACGTCATCTTCTTCACAGCCTTCAGCACGTCATTGATGACGATGAACATCTTGCCAAGGTCATCCCCACACCCCCACTACTTGCCTTCAAACAACTGCGCAACCTCAAACGAACCATTGTTTGCAGCAAACTACCCAGTCTTCAGAACAGTGACCACGACACCACACAACCCTGTCATGGCAATCTCTGCAAGACGTGCCAGATCATCGACATGGATACCACTATTACACGTGAGAACACCACCCACCAGGTACGCGGTACATACTCGTGCGACTCGGCCAACGTTGTCTACCTCATACGCTGCAGGAAAGGATGTCCCGAAGCGTGGTACATTGGCGAGACCATGCAGACGCTGCGACAACGAATGAACGGACATCGCGCAACAATCACCAGGCAGGAATGTTCCCTTCCAGTCGGGGAACACTTCAGCAGTCAAGGGCATTCAGCCTCTGATCTCCGGGTAAGCGTTCTCCAAGGCGGCCTTCAGGACCCGCGACAACGCAGAATCGCCGAGCAGAAACTTATAGCCAGGTTCCGCACACATGAGTGCGGCCTCAACCGGGACCTGGGATTCATGTCGCATTACATTCATCCCCCACCATCTGGCCTGCAAAATCCTACCAACTGTCCTGGCTTGGTACAATTCACACCTCTTTAACCTGGGGTTACCCCATCTCTGGATCTGTAAAGATTTAATCACCTGCTAATGCTCGCATTCCTAACATTGTTTGGCATCTTTGAATTTGTCGAGATATGTGTTTCTGGAACAGACCTCTTCATTCACCTGAGGAAGGAGCAGCGCTCCGAAAGCTAGTGACATCGAAACAAACCTGTTGGACTTAACCTGGTGTTGTAAGACTTCGTACTGTGCTCACCCCAGTCCAACGCCGGCATCTCCACATCATAAAATTTCTTTGACAGCACTTTGTAAACCTGCAATCTGCAAGACAAGGGCATGAAACATTAACACTGCAAACTTCCCTTCCAAATCACTCATCATTCTGACTTGGATGTTTATTGCACTGCCTTCATCGCTGCCGGTCTGCTGTTAGTATGGTTTGTCTTGAGATACCTGGATTCTTTTACTCTAGAAGAGATCTTGTTGGAGACAATGTTCTTTTGTTCAAAATGACTTTGTTTACATCACTACCTATTCACAAGGTTATAGAACATCCAGACATAACTACTGCTCCTCTCTAAGGTGCATCTCCCTCATCCTCTCTCAGAAAGTCAAACCACTATGACATAGCTCCTTACACACATGCTCAGTAGCTATTGTTAGACTTAACCCTTTACTCTGCATCTCCCCCCCCCTCCCCCCCCACCACCAGCCCAACTTTTTATCCCCAAATTATACTATACACATCCTCCCACACATTCCCCCAAAGTCTCTGCTCTTAAACGGACAGTCTCCTTGGTGGTTTCACCAGACTTCCTGAATGAGTGCTGTGTTCCTTCTGAGCTAGTTATTTACTGGCGGTTGTCATGTCTAGTTTCCCTCATTTGCACTTCTGTAGGTGTGATGGTCTCCTGATGAGCAGAGTATGCAGCCCAGCCTGCTAATAATGGTCTGCCCTTTGAAATCAGGGTAATCCTGTTCCTTCGAATGGTGCCTGATTGTGTCTGGCCCAGATACAATCTTGGTTGTTGCAGCCTCTCTGTTACTGTACCCTTTCGCTGCTGCTTTCTAATCCACACCATCTCTCCACATTTGAGAGAGGAAAGATTGTGAGGCAGAGTAAAATACGGGATTGACATGCTTTATCAGTTTCTTCCCTTTTTACAGCCCAACTCAGAACCTCCAACATGACATTTGGTATTAGTTTGTGGGGAATGAAAGGAAGTTGGGTTCTTAGCCTACTGTTCATCAGAAGCTCACATGGGGGAAAACTATTCTGGAATGGTGCAGAGCAATAACTAAACAGAGCGAGTTCAAAGTCGCCATTCTTCTTTACTAGGTCATTTCCAATACATACTTCTTGCTCAGCTTCTCCATTTGACTGAGGGTACTTCAGCGAACTTGTGACATGCACAGATCCATATCAGGCTGTGAAGGATTGGAAACAGTCATTAACGAACTGTAGCCTATTATGAGAGATGACAATGTCCAGAATTCTATGTTTAAGAACCCCACTGAAGTGAGGTATCCCAAAACCCAGAAGGGTAACTTGGAATGCCAGTTCTTAGTGGTGTATATTTTCAATTTTTATACAAACCAGGGAGGAACAGTCTAGTTGTTTTGTGCGCTATTAATAAAGAATATTTATTAACTTAAAAGAAAAACACTTGACAAGGGCTATAATACATTACCACAGTACACTTAACTACACTGAGGGCTAACGCACACAGTGGATGGGATTTTCTGGCCACTCTCACTGGCGGGATCTTACTGTCGTGCCGACAGTGCACCCCCGCTACGGATTTCCCAGTGGTGAGATGTGCATTCAATGGGAAACCTCATTTACAATGGCGGGATCAGAAGATTCCACCACTGGCCACTGGTGAGCCATCCTCCGCCACTGCAGAACACGTTGTGGATGGGGAGGAAAACCTTGCCCTCTATCACCTGAAGTTACCCCTTTGTTTCCAAATACCTATGGTTCCTGAACTCTGAGATGCGCCCTTTTCTCAAACAACATCCAAGGTTTTGTAATTCTATGAGCTAAATCCAGCAGATAGTTACCACGCACAAGTTATTTGTCCACATTTGGGAAAATCGTCTTCAGATGCAACAAAGGCATAATCTTCTCTGTTTGAGTTTTGGATTTTAACCAGCTGCTTTTTTAGCAATAACTTGTTTTTGAGATAGATTGCTTTCTGCAGCTGAATGTGGTTGTGATGGTAACTCCTTCTACTGTATCCCTTTCCCCAATTATTATGCTGTAGATATATAATTCTTTCCCTTTGATATTACCCACCCTGAGGATCCAGCTTTTGGTATGTAGGTGCCAATTCCCTTATCTCTCCACTTTGAAGTCACCTCTTCTAAAACCCATTGTTTTCTCCGAGTCACTTAGGTAAACACTTGATTTTCTAACTTGTATACTGATTTGCATATCAAAACACCCCTTGAGACAGCTACACTTATCAATCCCATTATATTCCCTTTCTTTATTTTATACCAGTTTCATTTTTAAAATCTTATTTGTCCCCAATTCTTAACACATGTGTAGTGAATATCCTATTCAAGGAGGGAATGACAGCTTCAGGGGTGAGGTCATGTAGCTTTTGCACATCTACCCAGCAGGAATGCTTTCCCTTTGAATTCAAACAAGTCCATGCCAAGGCATTCCCAACGTCTGGATGGGATGGTGGAGGATGGACGTGGTTCTTTCTTCTCATGCCTGTAAATTGCATAGGTGACGCAGTTGGAAACCATCTCTTCTACTGGTGTGAAATCCGTTTGGGATCTCCCATTGGATCTTCTGGTCCCACCAGCCTTCCCATCCGCTGAAAATGGGAACAGAGAATCCCGGCCCTGGTCCTATCACGAAAGGTGTCTGAGATGTTAACTGACCTGAGCTAAGTGTGGTAGTAATTTACCCAGTTGGTTGACCATACCTGTAAACGTTGTAGTTTGGTGATATTTTTGGGTGTGTTTTTTTTAGCTTTCCTTATGTGTGGGCCTACAGTGATTCAGCGGGGTTGCCTGTATGATGTAGTCTAGGAATGTTATCATAGCCTTGGAAAACTCACATTTGCCATTGAGTGTCAAGCCAGAATCTTCTAGTGTTTTTAAAACTTCTCTGATCAGTTTGTTGAATAGAACATACAGTGCAGAAGGAGGCCATTCGGCCCATCGAGTCTGCACCGACCCACTTAAGCCCTCACTTCCACCCTATCCCCATGGCCCAATAACCCCTCCTACACTTTTTAGACACTAAGGGCAATTTAGCTTGGCCAATCCACCTAACCTGCACGTCTTTGGACTGTGAGAAGAAACCGGAGCACCCGGAGGAAACCCACGCAGACACGGGGAGAACGTGCAAACTCCGCACAGACAGTTACCCAGCGGGGAATCGAACCTGGGACCCTGGCGCTGTGAAGCCACAGTGCTAGCCACTTGTGCTATCGTGCTGCCCTTCATTGTGTTCTTCCTTCATTGAGATCTGGGTCAAAATGTCATCCCTGTGGCATACGATGCCTTCCGTGCCCTGCAGTATGTTGGACATTGTCCTATGGGAAATTTCCAGGGCGGACGTGATGGCAGATGGCTGAAGAGTGTTGTAAAAGTGATTATCTTTCTATCCAGTCGCACCATCTGGACCTGTAAAGACTTAATTACCTGCAAAGTCTCGCATTCAAAGTATCATCTTGTATCATTGGCTTTGTCTATATATGCTGTGTTTGGGTAACCTACCTCTTCACTCACCTGATGAAGGAGCTACGCTCTGAAAGCTCGTGATTCCAAATAAACCTGTTGGACTTTAACCTGGTGTTGTAAGACTTCTTGTTGTAAAAGTGGTTGGGAGTTTTGACTGCTGATCCAATGGTAACAAGGTCAAAGGCAACAGAATCCACTGTTGACATTGAGTTTGGTGAAAATTGTACTGCTCGCAAGCTCGCCTCAGTTCTCATCCATTGATGCCAAAGAATGGATTTCTCGGTTGCATGAGGTCAATGTAAATTCGGATGGATCCATTTGGTTTTGCAATTGGTACCATACCAGAGCACATTCTGGTTGGTCTTGTGACTTGTAAAATTGCTGTTGGTAGAATTATAGCCCCTATCTCTCTCCTGATTCTCTTCAATAGCGCAGGTGGGACCTCCCGAGGTGTAAGAGGTCAAATGGGTTTTGCATCTGTCTTGAGCAGGATGTGGTACGGTGCCTTCAATGTGCCCAAGCCTCTGAAGAGTGCAGGGAATTCATTTCTAAATTCATTAGCTTGTGCTTTCTTCTTGAGGTCACCGATTTTCAGAATGAGTTCCAAAGCTGTACAAGCTTATCTGCTGTACGAAGAGCATTCTTTATTCGGAATAATGCAAAATGTTTCTGAGATTTTCTGACCTTTGTATTTTGGTGTTGCATTAAACTGTTCTTGAACATGGCTTCTGAACTTTGGAGTTGAATAGAGGGAGGTTGCAAAGTTATTTTTTTCAGCCTTGGAACTCTGTCAGATATAACTGAGATTCTTCCTCCAGTGTCCAATTTGAACTCAGCAGGGTGCCCATTGACTGCAATGTTTGCGTGCCAGTATAGGCTTTACTTTCCTTTATTTCTCCTCAGAAGTAGATTTCCTGATTGTCAGCATCATGAATTTCTTGAATGGAGGTTCCTTTAACAGATTTCTCCTTCTTTCTTGCTTCGAACAGCGGACTGCTTTCAAATGGCCAATCTATCTTGCCACATCCGCAGTACCGTGAAATTCAGATGGAGCATTCTTCACATTGGCGGACCTTCTTCACACCACATTGGAGACACTGGTAAATGGAAATTGACATCTTTTCAAGGCACTTCCATGGTTGCTGCCTTGCTACGTTTTCGGTTTTACAACACACAAACTGAACCAACTTCATCGGGCTTTTGCTCTGTGATTTGCCTTGTACCCTATACAAAAACTATTCTGCCATCGCTCTTCAGTCTGTCTGGCCAGTTGTTCGGCTTTACTTAAAGTAAATTCTTCCCGAGATTGCAAGAAGTCAGAGAGGTTTTCTTCTAAAATTCCTACAACTATTCTATCTGTGATTAGTCACCTTTTAATGTTCCATATTCAAAGTTGTCAGCGGGATGATATAATTTGCTGGTGAATGTGTTGATCCCATCACCCTGTTTTTAAATCATTGATTAAAGTTTACCCTCTCTATCACAATAGTTCTACAGAGACGTAAGAATGAGTCAAAAGCTCTGATGGCGCCCTTGTAAGAAGCTATGCCTTCGTTCAGCCCCTGTCTGGCCAGTACATTGTCCATAATGCTCCCGACACCACATAACAAACGTTAGCTTGGTCTTTGTTATTTTTACTCGCAAGACCTGAAGCATTGGGGTACCAGATGAAATGCCTTCACCAATTTAACCATTGTTCAGCCTCTCTGGGGCCTTCTATATTTTGGAACGATTCTGGGAGAGGTAAGGTAGCATACCATGGTGTTGGCAGCACGGTAGCATAGTGATTAGCACAGTTGCTTCACAGCTCCAGGGTCCCAGGTTCGATTCCCGGCTTGGGTCACTGTCTGTGTGTGTGGGTTACCTCCGGGTCCTCCGATTTCCTCCCACAGTCCAAAGATGTGCAGGGTAGGTGGATTGGCCATTCTAAATTGCCCTTAGTGTCCAAAAAGGTTAGGTTGGGTTAAGGGGATGGAGTGGAGGTTTGGGGCTTAAGTGGTGTGCTCTTTCCAAGGGCCGGTGCAGACTCGATGGGCTGAATGGCCTCCTTCTGTACTGTAAATTTTATGATTCTATGATAACGTATTAGCCATTTCTCAATCTGAGTTGAGATTCCCTTTTCCTGCAATGCTAGTCTTGCTAGTCATGGACTGTCCTTGTATTTCACCTCTTTGGTGTGGTTGCTGGCCTTGCATCCTTCACTTGCTGCACCTTGCTGCTGCTTGGATTCTCTTCAGGTTCTTCATGCTGTTTCCTATTGTTTCCTTGTGGGTATTGTCACTGCTGCCACTACCTGTTATTGCACATTTGACATGGGATTATTTGGTTTCTTACTCAAAAAGGGATCTTGCAGGAGGCAATAGTCTTTCTTTCAAAATATCTTTCTTTGCATCACTAACTGTATACAAGTTTATAGAACATCAGGACATAACTACAGCTGCTCTCCAAGGTGCTTCTCACTCATCTCTCAAGAGAATGACATCACATATGTTCAGCAGCTATTTTCTAGGGTTAACCCTTTACTTTACAGAACTTATTATCTAACCGTGGGCAGCACAGTGACACAGTAGCTAGCACTGCCGCCTCACAGCACCAGGGACTTGGGTTCAATTCTGGTCTTGGGTGACTGTGTGGAGCTTGCACTATCTCCCCGTGTCTGTGTGGATTTCCTCTAGTTGCTTCGGTGCAAAGATATGCAGGTTAGGTGGACTGGCCACGCTAAATTGCCCCTTTGTGTTCAAAGACATTCAGGTTCGGTGGGGTTACGGGGATAGGATGGGGGTGTGGGCTGAGGTGAATTGCTCTTTCAGAGGGCTGGAAAAGACTCGATGGGCCAAAGGGCTTCCTTCTGCACTACAGGAATTCCAACATTATGACAGCAACTTCACAATCACCTTTTCAGGGAAAAATAAGCAAGCGTAATGAACATCAGGGCCGGGATTCTCCCACAGTTGGCGGGACAGCCCGATGCCAGCTCCAAGAGCGGCGCGGACCATTCCAGCGTCGGGCCATCCGGAAGTTGCGGAATCCTCTGCACTTCTGTGGGCCGGCGTGAGTTGGCGCATGCGCAGAACCGCCGGTGTGTTTTCGGCACATGCGCAGGGGCTTTCTTCTCGGCGCCGACCATGGCGGAGCCTGACAGGGGATGACGCGGAGGGAAAGAGTGCCCCCACGGCACAGGCCCGCCCGCAGATCGGTGGGCCACAATCGTGGACCAGGCCACCGTGGGGAAAGCCCCCGGGCCCGGATCCTCCCCAAGGACTCCACTAGCCACCCTCCAAGCCAGGTCCCGCCTGGATGGACGATGTCCATTTCACACCAGCGGGGCTGGCCAGGAACACGCGGCCACTCGGCCCATCGGGGCCTGGAGAATTGCTGGGCGGGTGTGGGGTGCGCGCTGCCAACGGCCCCTGACCGGTGCTGCGAGATCCCCGTCCAAAAACCGGCGCCGGAGAATTCGGCAGCCGGCGTCGGAGCGGCGGGGCGGGATTCACGCCGCCCACCGGTGATTCTCCGACCCGGCGGGGGGGGGGGGGGTCGGAGAATCCCACCCCAGGTTTACCAGTGATGCCTGCAGCCCAAGGCTTTAATAAAATCCTAATGCAGGTCTTGAATTCCCAATCTTCTGTCTTCGAGGGAAGGGTTCTACTAACTGAATGAAGCCAAAAGCTTAACTGTGTAAATGTTGATTCATTTTAAAATCGTCAAAGTAATACACTAGATGAGGGCAATGGGCATGCAGTGGGCAGTCAGTTTAAATGTTAGAATAACCCTATCTTATTATTTTCCTAAATCCTCAGAATGCGTGTAGCGACTGCCGGAACATGGAATCCTGCCCGAGAGAGAATTTCCATCTGTAAATGTCAAGTGAGTGCTTGTTTATGTAGTCAGACTAAGGCAAATGAGAAATTCTCTTTTATGCTAATATTGGAAGCTGGTGAGAGTTATTAATACATCAGTGGATCACAACTGAGAAAAATGAGGCTCTCTTTACATCTATAACCACCAAATATTTGGCAAGCAAGAAAATTATATGCTACAGAGAAAAATTTGGGGGAGAATGGTGCCAACGCTAAAGTATTACTAAATGAGAAATTCTCATTTCTTAACCTAACTTTATTACCTTCCTACATGTCACACATCAATCCCTGATGGCACAGCAGAAAATAATTATAGCTTAGTGGTGGGGGGGGGGGGGGTTTGGGGGGGGGGGGGCTTGTATAATTGAAGATTTTCAATCTAGAAACCTTTGGTTGGGAGGACATACCCAATAAGTGAACATATGAACATATTTATACATATCAGGAATATAAAATTGGTTTTGTATGCCTGTGATAACTTTTTTTATTATTTACTTTTTACGGGATGTGAGCTTCGCTGGCTAGGACAGCAATTGTTGCCCATCCCTAATTGCCCTTGAGAAGTTGGTGGTGAACTGCCTTCTTGAACTGCCACAGTCCATGTGGTGTCGGTAAATCACCTACACTATTAAGGAGGGAGTTCCAGTATTTTGATGAGATTTTGTGGATACCCAGCGAAGGAATGGCGATACATCCCAGTGGACAAATATCCTAGCCAAGCTTTGGCTACTTCTGTTGAGGGGTATTTAAACTAGTGTGGCAGGGGGATGGGATCCCAGGACTAGGATCAGATAGGTCAAATTCAGATCAGGAAAATGGACGTAGAGCATTAGCTAGTGATGTAGAAGATGTAGTGGTAGACTTGGAATTACAGGAGAAGCAAAGTTTTAAAAGTGTCCAGCAAGGGAAAATGGTGGGGTTAAATTGGTTATATTTCAATGCAAGGAGGAAGAGCACAGGTAGACACATAGCAGCAGGTGTATTTGCTGTAATGGAAACTTGGCTAAAGGAGGGGCAAAATTTGCAGCTCAATATCCCTGGATACAGAGTTTTCAGGCAGGACAGAGGGGGAGATAAATAAGGAGGGGCAGTAGCATTAATGATTAAGAAATCCATTCTAGTTGTGAGAAGGGATGATATACTAAACAGGTCCACAAACTAAGCTTGATGGATTGAACTTAGAATGAAAAAAGGGGCAGTCACTCTACTGGGAGTATGCTACAGACCCCCAAATTACAAAAGGGAGATAGAAGAGCAAATGTATAGACAATCATCTGCCTGTAAGAACAAGGGGGCAATAATAGTCAGAGACTTTAACTATCTCAATATCAACTGGGATTCAAAACTGGGAGAAGAATTCATGCAGTGTGTCCAGGAAAATGTTTTCAACCAATTAGTGACAAACCCAGTGAGAGGAGATTCAATTCTAGACTCGATTTGGGGAATGAAGACGGGCGCGTGGGTAAAGTGACAGTTGGCGACCATATCGGGCATTGTGATCACAATTCAGTTAAATTCAGATTACCATGGGAAAGGACAGAGATAAAGCAGGAGTAAAAATTTTGAACTGGGGGAAGGCACATTTTGTAGAAATGGGAAGAAACTTGGCTGAGGTGGACTGGCCAGCACTGCTAAAGGATAAATCAGTGGAAAACTAGTGGTAAGTACTAAAATGAGAGATCCTAAATGTACAAAGTAGACATGTCAGTTCAAAACTAACAATGGTACTGCCAAATCTAGACCCCCGTATTTGTCCAGAGGAATTCAGGGGAAGATCAAACAGAAAAAGAAAGCGTGCAATAGGCGTAAATAGCTAAGCACTGCAGATAGCCTAGACAAGTGTGGAAAGTGCAGGAACAAAGTCAAAATGGAAATAATGAAATCAAAGAGAAGGCATGAAAAAAGATTAGCAAGTAAAGTTAAAGAAAACCAAAGATATTTTACCAATATATTAATGGTAAAAGGTTAGTTAAGGAAAACGTAGGACCTATCAAAGATGAAGAGGGAAACTTGTGTGCATATTCAAAGGCTGCGGGAAAGGTTTTCAATTAATATTTTGTCTCAATGTTTACAAAGGAAATGGATGATGCAGATCTCGTAGTCCAGGAGGAACACTGTGAGATACTTGATGGGATAATCATGAGGAGGGAGGAAGTACTCAAGGTTTGAAATCGTTGAAAGTTGATAAGTCGCCAGGGCCAGATTGATTGTTTCCACCTGTCCCTGATGGTCAGGGAGAACATAGCAGATGCTCTGAGGATGACTTTCCAATCCTCACTAGATGCAGGGGAGGTACCGGAGACTGGAGAAATGCAAATGCGGTACCATTGTTTAAAAAGGAATCGAAGGAAATGCCGAACAATTATAGCCCAGTTAGTCTTACATCAGTGGTGGGCAAATTAGTACAATCAATGCTGAGAGAAAGGATTAACTGTCACATAGAAAGGTATGGACTAGTCAGGGATAGTCAGCATGGATTTGTTAAAGGAAGGTCTTGCCTCACAAATTTGATTGAATTCTTTGACGAAGTAACATGAACGGTTGATGAAGGTAGTGCAGTATGTGTGGTGTGCATGGATTTTAGCAAGGCATTTGACAAGGGCACACATGGCTACTGGTTAGGAAAATGAAAGCCCATGGGATAGAGGGCAATTTGACAAACTGGATGAAAAGTTGCCGAAGTAACAAGAAACAGAGGGTAATGGTCGATGGTTGTCCTTGCAATTGGAAAGTTGTTTCAAGTGGTGTTCCACAGGGCTCGGTGTTGGGACCCTCACTGTTTGTGTTATATATTAATGATTTGGACATGAACGTGGGGAGCATGTTTGGGAAATTTGCAGATGACACAAAGATTGGCCGCGTGGTGGACAGTGTAGAGGATAGCTATAATCTTCAAATCGAAAGAGTTGGATTGGTGGAGTGGCCAATAAAGTGACAGATGGAATTTAACACAGAGAAGTGTGAGGTCATGCATTTTTTAGGAAGGTCAAACAGTTGTAGGGAATACACAATAATTGGGAATATACTAAGAGGGGGAGGTGAAGTGAGAGATCTTGGCGTACAAGTACACAGGTCCCTAAAGGCAGCAATTCAGGTAGACACTGTTGTTATGAAAGCAGATGGAATGCTCTCCTTCATTGGCTGAGGTATAGAATATAAAAGTAAGGATATAATGTTCGAATTGCATAAAGTGCTGGTGAGGCCACAACTGGAATATTGTGTGCAGTTCTGGTCGCCATATTACAGGAAGAATGTTATTGCTCTGGAGAGAGTGCAGAGGAGGTTTACAAGAATGTCGCCGGGGCCAGAAAAGTGTAGCTTTGAGGAGAGATTGGACAGATTGGGGTTATTTTCCTTGGAACAAAGAAGGTTGAGGAGTGACTTAATTGAGGTGTACAAAATTATGAGGGGAAGAGATAGGAGGGACAATATAAACAGGGGCTGGTTTAGCACACTGGGCTAAATCACTGGCTTTTAAAGCAGACCAAGGCAGCCCAGCAGCACGGTTCAATTCCCGTATCAGCCTCCCCGAACAGGCGCCGGAATGTGGCGACTAGGGGCTTTTCACAGTAACTTCATTGAAGCCTACTCGTGACAATCAGCGATGTTCATTTAATTTCATTTCAAATTGTTTCCTTTGGAGGAGAATTAGAATCAGGGGACATAGATTCAAGATAAGTTGCAGAAGGTGTAGAGGGACCATGAGGAAGGACTTTTTTACGCAGAGGGTAATGGGAGTCGGGAATTCACTGCCCGAGTTGGTGGTGGGGCAGAGACCCTAAACTCTTTTTTAAAATACTGGATCTGCACCTTAAGTGCTCTAAACTACTGGGTTATGGATGGGTACAGGAAGGTGGGATTAGAAAGGACACCTGTGTGCCCTCGGGCATGGACAAGTTGGGCCGAATGGCCTCCTTCTGTGCTGTAACTTTTCTATGATTCTATGACCTCAAGTCAGGATGGTGAGTGACTTGGAGGGGAAACTCCAGCTGGTGGTGTTCCCACATATCTGCTGTCCTTGTCCTAAATAGTAGTGGTCGTGGGTTGGAAGGTGATGCATAAGGAGCCTTTGTGAGTTCCTGCAGTGCAACTTGTAAATGGTGCATACTGCTGTTACTATGCATCAGTGGTGGAGGGAGCGAATGTTTGTGGAACATGATGACTGGGATTGTTTATTCAACAAATCTTGTCATTAGCACTAGAAATGCAATAAAAATTAACGTATATGGTGCTTAACACATACTTCAAATCAATCACACCTTCACTAGAACCTCCATGCATCTCTCACAATGCTGTAGCATATTTTTGAAGTAATCACGGGAAATTATTGGCTATAAGTGCCCTTGATGTCTCGTGGTTTAACCTGCCCACTCATTGCTGTGTCGATGAGTCGGAATGCATAATCTAGGACGTGAACCTTGCACCCAGTCTTGACTAAAAAGGTGCTAAAATTGAAAGCTACTGTTAGCAAATAACTAGTACCTTGGTGCACTAAGGCAGACATTTGTCCATTTCCATAGCTAGTAATTCCTGAAAATGGTTGCTACTCTATCGCCAGCGGCTTAAAGCTCCAGGGACCCAACTCCACATCAAGCATGGCTGACGGCGGTATGGACAAGCCGAAGGGCCTGTTTCCATGATGTAATGGTGTGTGCGGGGAAATGCAGCTGAAGCTTGTCAGCCTTCTGAGTGTCTATCATGAAACCGGCGAATCCAGCGCCATTTCTCATTAGAATTGATTATGTTCCATGTGGCGCCGGTGCTAGCTCCTCAGCAGTGTGGAATAGGTCCAGGTGTGGCACCAGTTTTGCTGTTGTGAATGTCCACGAATTCTGTG
Source organism: Scyliorhinus torazame (assembly GCF_047496885.1). Lineage (NCBI taxonomy): Eukaryota > Metazoa > Chordata > Chondrichthyes > Carcharhiniformes > Scyliorhinidae > Scyliorhinus > Scyliorhinus torazame. The sequence goes on along the minus strand of NC_092712.1, from coordinate 69,141,787 downwards.
TTGGCATCAACACTTAGTCTCAGAAACGGACAATCCCACCGGATGTCTTTCAGGTATGGGACTGAATTCTCCGCCTCGGCGCGCCACGGAGAATCCAGCCGGCGGAGAATTCAGCCCATGATGTTAAACCAAGGCCCTGTCAGCCATGGATGTAAAGTATCCCGTGGGGCCAATTGAAGAAGAGTGGGGGAATTATCCCTGGTTTATGCTGAGCCCATCATGGATATCTCAAAAAGAAATTATCTGGTCATTTTTGTATACTCCTGGCATGGTTGCTAGCTTCTGGCATGTGTGACCTATGCTCCCTGGATAGACTGTGTCTCATTCAGGTACTTTCTTCAAACTTATCTATCAACATTGTATATAAAATCGGTTGCCGAGGAGGTATATCTCGCACTGAGTACCACGTTCCATTCTCCCTCTATCTCTTTGGAGAGAGTATCTAGCACATGACTGCTGCTGTCACCAATCCATCATACGTTACATCATCCATTAGCATATCTAGTGTTTTAACCCATTACACTGCAATTACCATACACACGAGATCTTGCTCTGCCCAGATTTTCAGCCCTGGTTCCTAAAATACAATGGTGAGTGCACTCCGAAAGCACTACATTGGTTGTAACGCGCTTTGACACGTTCAACAGTCATGAAAGGCACTGTATAAATGTGAGTCTTTCTTTTATTAATATACCACCGCTGACTAAATGATTCAGGGTTATTAGCTGTTTCTTGCTCATTGAATAAATGTATACTCCATAGCTCATTATTAACTCTGTCAATCTGTCACTCAAGGACACATGAGCTCTATATTAGTCTTCAAAGCTCTTGCATGAAGGCTGGCAAAAGTTGAGATGCCTGTACATAATGGGAATCGTATTCATGCTTTGAATGTTCTCACAGGGCACAAGTAATAACTTTGCATCTAATACTATGAGATGATTTATAATTCATTGTTTAATAAAGCAGCATAAGCCACTCCGAGGTACTGCAGAATAACTGACATTTTTTTTCCCCACACACCATCCTTAGACAGCTGCTACCTCAGACATTTATTTGAACTCAGCCTAGAGCTGAAAAACCATACAGGTCCCAGCTAGTTGTTAAATTGCATTAGTACAGCCCATTTTAATAATAAACTGAAAGATATTAAAAAGGTGCCATGACTGAAATGTGATTCAAGTAAGATTTTTAAAAAATATATATTTTTATTGGCATTTCTCATATTTATAAACAGTTGTATATACACATCACATTTTTCTCGCCTGCGCTAATTTCCTTTATTATACAGAGGTTTAGTTTGTCCTTCGTTTAACTGACCCTACGTGCCTTTCATTGCCCTCTGGATCGGTCTATGGTTCCTCCCCCCCCCCCGCAGCTTCGGCTGTGCTTGTCCCCCTCCCCCCCGGCCCCGAGGTTACTCCTCGTTGCTGGCCTCGAACAGGTTTTGGAACAGACCGACAAACTGCCCCCAAGTATCCAGGAAGCCTTCCTCTGACCCTCGGGTGGCGTACTTAATCTTCTCCAGGTGGAGAAATTCCGAGAGGTCAGCGAGCCAGTCTGCAGCTGTGGGTGGTGCCGCCGATCGCCAGCCGGGCAGGATTCTCCGGTGTGCGATTAGGAAAGCAAGGGCGTTGGCCCCTTCCCCATGTGTAACTCTGGCTGCTCCGATACCCCGAAGATTGCCACTATTGGGCATGGCTTCACCCTCACCCCCACAACCTTGGACATTGCCTCGGAGAAGGCTGTCCAGAACCCAGCAAGCTCAGGGCAAGCCCAAAACATGTGGGTGTGGTTGGCCGGGCCCCTCTGGCACCGCTCACATTTGCCCTCCACCTCCGGGAAGAACCTGCTCATTCGGGTTCTGGTCAGATGCGCTCTGTACACCACTTTGAGCTGCATTAGGCTTAGCCTTGCACAGGAGGAGGTGGAGTTCACCCTGATCAGTGCTTCGCTCCAGAGACCCATCCTACCTCTGTCCCCAGTTCGTCCTCCCATTTTTGTCTGATCTCGTCCAGTGGAGTCCGGGCGCTGTCCAGTAGCTGTCCATATATTTTCCCACATAGCCCCCCCTTCCCGTTGCTTGTGCCTATCAGATCCTCTAGTAGTGTGCTTTCTGGGTCCCCAGGGGACCCCACTGTCTCTTTGCGGAGGAAGTGTTTTATTTGGAGGTGTCTCATTTCCTGTCCTTTTGCTAGCCTCCACTTCTTCGTCAGTTCGTCTAGTGACGCCAGTCTGTGCCCTACGTAGAAGACCCCGACCGTCAATGTGCCCCCGTCCCGCCTCCATCTTTTGAAGGTGGTATCTAGCATGGCTGGGGGGAATCTGTGATTGCCGCAGATGGGGGCCATGGGGGACATTTTAATTATCCCAAAGTGTTGTCTGAGCTGGGTCCATGTTCTCAGCATGGCCGCTACCACTGGGCTCGTTGTGTATCTTGTTGAGGAGGATGGGAGTGCTGCTGTAGCCAGGGCCCGGAGGGTCGTTTCTTTACAGGATGCCTCCTCCATTTGTACCCAATCTGTGTCAGGTTCTTGTACCCATCCCCTCACTCTTTCTGCCGTTGCTGCCCAGTGGTAGTATTGTAGGTTTGGTAAGGCCAAGCCCCCTTTGATTTTCCTTCTTTGCAGTGTCTGTTTTGGGATTCTCGGGTTCTTACCCCCCCCACACAAACGCCATGATTAGACTGTCTACGTTTTGGAAAAAGGCCTTGGGGATGAAGATCGGAATGGATCTAAACAGGAAGAGGAACCTTGGCAGTATGTTCATCTTGTCGTCTGCACTCTCCCCGCCAGGGAGAGTGGGAGTGAGCCCCACCTTTGAAGGTCTCTTCTTACTTCCTCCACCAGGCTGGTCAGGTTCCACTTGAAATGAAATGAAAATGAAATGAAAATCGCTTATTGTCACAAGTAGGCTTCAAATGAAGTTACTGTGAAAAGACCCTAGTCGCCACATTCGGGGAGGTTGGTGCGGGAATTGAACCGTGCTGCTGGCCTGCCTTGGTCTGCTTTCAAAGCCAGCGATTTAACCCTGTGCTAAACCAGCCCCTGGATCTGTGGATCTGTGGATCACTTGTGGATCTGTGTCCAGTCTCTGGCTATCTGGATCACAAGGTAGCGGAATCTGTCGAAGGCCTTTTCTGTGTCCAGGGAGACGATCACCTCTGGTGTTCTCTCCCCAGAGGGGTCATTCTTACGTTCAGCAGCCGCCTAATGTTCGCTGTGAGCTGCCTACCCTTGACAAAGCCGTTTGGTCCTCTGCGACCACCTCTGGTACACAGCCCTCCAGCCTTTTGGCCAGGACCTTTGCGAGTATTTTCACATCCACGTTCAGCAGTGAAATGGGTCTGTATGATCCGCATTCCGTCAGGTCTTTTTTGGGTATCAGTGAAATTGTGGCCTGCGCAAGCGTTGGGAGCAGGGTGCCCCTTGCCAGTGAGTCCGCGAACATGTCCCTTAGGTGTGGGGCCAGGACTGGTGCAACTTTTTTGTAGAAGTCCGCCGGGAACCCATCGGGTCCCGGTGCCTTCCCCGCCTGCATGGAGCTGATGCTCTCCATGATTTCTCCCAGGTCTATTGGTGCTTCCAGCTCCACCCGTCTGTCTTCCCCCACAACTGGTAGTTCCAGTCCATCTAGGAGCAGTTTCATCCCCGCGTCCACGTTGGGGGGCTCGGAGGTGTACAGTCCACGGTAGAAGGTCTCAAATGCCCGATTGACCTCCTTTGGTTCTGTTACCAGTCTGCCTCTGCTATCCTTTACCTGCGCTATTTCCCTTGTGGTTGCCTGCTTTCTCAGCTGGTGAGCCAATAGGCGGCCAGCCTTGTCTCCGTGTTCGTAGAAGGCCCCCCCCCCCCGTGTCTGGCGGAGTTGGTACACTGCTTTCCTAGTGGATAGCAGGTTAAAATCCATTTGCAGCTTTTTCCTCTCCGCCAGCAGCCCTACGGTCGGGGCCTCGGAGTATTTTCTGTCGACTTCCAGGATGGAGTCCACCAGTTGTTGCCTGGCCACCCTCTCTTCCCTATCTCTGCTTGACTTGTAGGCTATTATCTCTCCTCTAATCACAGCCTTCAGTGCCTCCCAGAACGTGGAGGGTGAGACTTTCCCATTTTGTTTGTTACTCACGTAGTCGCCTATGGCCCACGATGTTTTCTGACAGAAGGCCTTGTCGGCCAGGAGGTCCGTGTCCAGCCTCCATGTGGGGCACTGGACAAGGCCTGTCTCCAACCTCACATCCATATAGTGTGGAGCGTGGTCAGAGATAACGATCGCAGAGTACTCCGTTCCCGTGATCCCTGGAAGCACCGATTTCCCCACTGCAAAGAAGTCGATACGGGTGTATACCTTGTGTACTTGTGAGAAGTATGAAAATTCCTTCTCTCCCAGGTGCAGGAACCTCCATGGGTCCACCGCCCCCATCTGTTCCATAAATGCTCCTAGTTCCCTAGCCATGCCAGTCTTTCTCCCTGCTCTGGGGTTTGATCGGTCAGTCAGTGGGTCCTGTGCACAATTGAAGTCAATTGAACCCATGATCAGTCGGTGTGTGTCAAGGTCGGGGATTTCTGCCATGGTCTTCTTTATGAATTCTGTGTCATCCCAGTTGGGAGCGTATACATTTGCCAGTACGACCGGTGCCCCTTCCGCCGCTGACCATGACGTACCGTCCCCCTGGGTCCGTAACTGTCTTGGTTTCCATAAACCTCGTCCTCTTACTAATTAATATTGCTACTCCCCTAGCCCTCGTCCCGCAGCATGGGTGGTATGTCTGTCCCACCCAGCCCTTCCTTACCAGCCGTCGGTCCTTCTCCCTCAGGTGCGTCTCTTGTAGGTAGACTATGTCTGCTTTCAGGCTTCTTAGGTGGGTGAAGACTCTGGATCTTTTCACCGGGCCGTTGAGTCCCCTTATGTTCCAGGTAACAATCCTGGTGGGGGGCTTTTTGACCCTCCCCCGGTCCTGCGGGGTCACCCATACTTACCTGGTGGATGCGCCCCTGCCCTCTGGGGTTTCCCTTCGTTAGGGGGCCGTACCTCACCGCTCTCACCATGAGGTCGGGCCCCAGGGCTCCGGGGTTTCCTTTTGTTGAGGGGGCACCCACCATGGCCGCAAGCTGTGTGTACGCCACGTGGCTGCGCCCCTGCACTCCAGGATCTCCCTTCGTCTTGAAGCCCTCCCGAGTGGCTGTTTGTGGCACCGTCTTGGTTCCTCGCCCTGCTCCATGCCTGCCAAGGCCTGTGTTCGTGCTGCTTATCTACCTCACCCTTCCCTTTGCTTCTCTTTTGTTCTGCGCTCTCCCCCCGACTCCCCTCCCCCCCTTAGTCCCTGTTCCTTTGTCCCCCCCCTGTGTTCTTCCCCCCCTTTTGCCCTGCCCCCCCTTCTCTTTGTGCCAGGCGCTCCCTCTCCCCTGAGAAGTGCGCCGCGGCCCTCCTTTCTTCCTGCCCTCCTGTGTTAGCCCTCCTCGCTAGCACGGTGGCCCCCCTCCCAGCTCTTGCCCTGTTCTGGTCCTGTTTTACCTTCCTTTTGCTAGCCCTTGTCTCACCCTCCTGTCCGTCTTTTTCACCCTCATTCACCTTGCTTCGCTCCCCCTCATTGCATTGAGAGGTGGAACGAGCCCGGGAACGAGTCAGCACAGTCCCGCACAGTGCACCAAACACGTGTGTACAGTTCGTGATCTTATTGTCTCTGTTTGCGGTCTGCCCGCTGCTCTTTGTCCCGATTCTTCCTTTCTTTTCCATCCCCGTCGCTTTCATGATGGCTGTTGTGGCTGTCCCTCCCTCTGTTTGTTCGCGCTAACGAACTCCTCTGCTGCCGCTGGGGTGTTAAAAAACAGCTCCTTCCCCTCAAATGTTACCCAGAGATTGGCCGGGAACAACCTCCCAAATTTCACATTACTTTTGTCGAGTGCTGATTTGGCCCTGTTGAATTCAGCCCTTCTTTTGTCCAGGTCCGCCCCAATGTCCTGGTACACCCTTATGGTCTTCCCTTCCCACGTGCTCGCTTTCGTCTGCCGGGCCCACTTTAGGATTTTTTCCCTGTCTTGGAACCTGTGCAGCTTCACGATAATCGCTCTGGGCTGCTCCCCGGCTTTGGGCCTGGGTCGGAGCGACCTGTGCGCCCTGTCGATTTCTGGGGGGTTTGGAAACTTCTCCCTTCCCACTAGCTTGCCCAGCATTTGGGTGACGTAGCCTGTTGGATCTCTGCCCTCCATCCCCTCTGGCAGTCCCACTATTTTAACATTCTGCCGTCTGGACCTATTTTCCTGGTCCTCCACTTTCCCTCTTAGGCTCCCCTGGGTCGTTACCAGCCTTTCCACCTCGGTTTCCTGAGTTACCATCCTGTCGTTCTGGTCCGAGGCGGCCCTCTCCAACTCCTGAATAATTTTCTCCTGCACCTCCACCTTCCTTGCCAGGCCGTTGATGGTTCGCTGCATTTTTTCTGTTGTCTCCGCCAGCATCTCCTTCATCATTGTGTGGAGCTCCATCCTGAGTGCCTCCCTCGAGGCGTTTATCTCCGTTTTTATCTCCTCCTTTATGGCGTTTATTTCCGCTTTCAGCACGCTTCTCCATTCCTCCCCCTGTGCGGGGGGGGGGGGGGGGGTGGAGGGGAGGGGGGTGGATGGTCGCCACGTCCTGTTCCTGCTCAGCTGCTCGGCTCGCCAGCTTTTCCGCTTCCTGATTCGCCTGAACCTCCGCCTCGCCCCGTGGGGTCGTCTGCCTGCGCGGCCGCTGCTCCTGCTTTTTTCCTTCGCCTTCGCTGCTGTTCCTTCTTACATCTCGCCGTCCCCTCAATTTATTATTTGGAGGCATATTTCTGTCTGTGCCTTCCTTTTAAAAACAATTTTTTTTCATAAAAAGGGATTTATTTTTTTTGAAAGTTTTTTTTTCCCCTTTAAAAAAGTTTTTCTTTTAAAAAAAAAATATTTGCAGGAGAGGAACAAGGAAGGTTGAATTTTTTTTTTTAAATCTTATTTTGTCCTTGTGATCCTCTCCGTGCTCCGACTTTCAGTCTCGAGTTCCGTGGATCGGAGCTTTGGCGCCTGGGCAGGGCCAAATTCGCGGGGCCTAAGGAATTTTTTTTGTTGTAAATTCCCCGGGAAAACCTCCCCCCAAAAAGCCGTCATTTCGTGGCTGTGCGGGAGCGTCTTTGCTGCGGCCGCTCCGTTTGCGATCCTCAAGTAAGATTTTGCCATTCAGTTGCTAAAAATGATTTATATCATTCGTTCAGCATTTTATTTCAGAAATTCTTTTTGCAGTTAAAAACAATTCAATAATACAACTATTCAGGTCAAAAAACCCAGATCTATTGAGTAAACATTTACCCTGAATGAGGTTGGTATTTCTTATAGGAATTTGCCTTCAGTTAGAAGGATTATTATCTCTGAAGCAAATAAAACCTTCATCAACGCATCCCCCTCCCCAACATCCCCTCACAAAATGTACATCTCCGCCCCCTCCTCACTAAAGTAATAAGCAAAAATCCTTCATCAAGTCAAAATTAAGAGGAGTTCTCTCTGGATCATGCTTACTTCTCATCAACTCAAGTTTGTGCAACCCTTGCTCTATTTTGAGATTTTCCATCTCTCTCTTTATCTCATTCCTCTCTTTCCGTCCCTCTTATCTGTTTTCTCTCTTGTTAATTTCTTTTTCTCTAATCCACTCTTTATAATGTTCTTCGATTGGGCTGATGTGAACAAAGAACATTAGACATTGTTTCATAAACAAAGCTATTTCTTACAAACACTACATTAACAAATAACTAAAATGTCTAAAATGAATACAGTTGGAAAAAATGTCTAACGCTAACTGACACTAAGATACAACAGAGCTGCTCTAATCTACGACTGCTATCAACACCTCACAAACACCTTCTGAAGGAACACATGGTGCATCCCGGCTCCTGGGACTCCGTACTCACTCCACCTGCTGGTCGGATGGTAGAACTACAACAGCAAAACATATAACTTATAATACACATGCAGATCATAGATCATAAAATTTACAGTGATGGTGAACTACTCATATTATATACAGATGATAGTCTATCTATCATCACACTCTTTCTAAGTCAATCTTTCTTGATTCCATTATTTTTTCAATTCTGACCAGATTTACTTGAACACCAGCAGAACTGGGCCTTTATTCCTTGAAGCCCAGGTGCCTCGCCAATCGGCAAGGATCCCATTCCACTTAGCTCCTCATCATATGTTGATATCTCTGTGCTCCATTAGAGCCTGTAAATCATCTGTTAACTGTTTCAAGTCCCGAAGATCCAGGCCCTATCTCTCAACAAAGGCTATGTTGATTTCCCAGGAAAATATGGTAAAACCAAAGATGAAATCCTGGGCTTTATTTTACTGGGTGAGAGGGGTGGGGGGTTACTGCTCCCAACGTACAGGGAACTCTCTAAATGTTGTGCTCCTCTTCCATCCCGTCATTCCTCATGTAGGCCTTTTATAATGGTCTTCCCACTCCCACCAAACTGCCCACGCAAGCTGTGTTGTGGCATGGGCAGTGGAGTACTCAGGTCAATAGACTTGCGAACATGTCTACATGAATCTTAATTATTTATTTACACATGTCAGGTTGGCTGCCAAATTTGCTGCCCATCCACCTGGTGTATTTTTGGGGGTGAGCTCAGGATGGGCGGGAAACATGGTGGGGTAGCCACCTGACTTATTTTACATGTCGCCCGAACCAAAATGATCCCTGTCGGGGGGCATTAAAATCAAGCCCTTTGTTTGTTTAAATGTTGGAATGCGCCAGTAAACTTGTTTTACATATCGGAGGTCAATCTTGGACACAAGGCCACAATTTTCTTACAATCTCCTTGAGGAACATGGAAACCTAAATAATCAACTTTTCTGGATTGCCCTCCTTGTGTGCGATCTAACGGCCTCGTCATGCCCGACTTGGGTGGTGACAAGGCCGAGAAATCATGCGAGAGGCATCTTGCGAGATTTACAATGTTTGTTATGCCTCCCGAGATCTAAAGAGCTCTCGTAAGGTGTCGTGATCTGGATCCCGCCCTCAATGGATGGGATCCAGTTTGCAGATTCAAGTGAGTAGATACTCTCACATTAATATGTCTGTGCCAGAGTTACCGAAGGTGACCGCGACCGGGCGCCATATACCACTGGTTTCCATAAGCGTGGACCAGGCTTACCAACACATAGGGGGTTTCCCAGATGATCTGAGGCTCCCAGGTGGGCGGGCTCTGGGCAGGGTGGTGCCCTGGATCTCTGGGTAATGTAGCACTGCCAGCCTGGCACCCTGACAGTGCCACTGGGCACCATGGAATTGCCAGGGTGGCACCTGGGTCGCACTGGCAGGGTGCCTGGGTGGCACTGCCAGGGTGCCAGGCTGGCAGTGCCAAGGCACCCTGGTGGCATCTTGCCCATGCTGGGGGTCTCGAGAACTCCCTAATTGGTAAGTTGGGGCGATTGGGAGTTAAAGAAGCCAAAATGGGGATTCAGAAATTGAGGCGCCATTTTTAAAAGGTACTCCAATCTCTTCCTTATCCGACGAACTGAGCTCATTAGTGCAGGAAATAAGTCTGAGTGCAGGCTCAGTGGGGCGTTCTTCGCCAAAGCCCAAAAAGGAAGCAGAGTCCCATTTAATAGTGGGATCAATTTCGGCACAAAAAGCGCTGGGAAACACCCAGTTAAATGCGCCCAAACGGGGCTCTGTTCCTTTCCACTAAATTGCACCCTATATTTATGGTTCTAAAATCCTAAAATACTGTCGGTCTTTTTAAATATTAAATCTGTTTCTTTAAGATAATCAACAAAGACAATAAAAATATGGTGATTATAAAAGCAAATTACTGCAGATGCTGGAATCTGAAACAAAAACAGAAAATACAGGACACTCTCAGCAGGTCTGGCAGCATCTGTGGAGAGGGAAGGGAGCTAACATTTCGAGCCTGGATGGCTCTTTGTCAAAGCTGATGATGACCTGGCAAATATGGTGATTATCTGGCAAGGCTCTCTTGCACAATAAATCACATTTGTGGGATATTTCTTTACACTATTGCTTGATAGCACGTTCACTGCATGCATAAGGCCCAGGTATTACTCCCAGGACACAATCTCAGACTAAAGGGACGATCTTTTAAGACAGAGATAGACAGGTCTTGATTAATAAAGGAATCAGGGTTTATGGGGAGCAGGCAGGAGAATGGGGATGAGAAAAATATCAGCCATGATTGAATGGCGGAGCAGACTCGATGGGCCGAGTGGCCTAATTCTGCTCCTATGTCTTATGGTCTTATGGTCTAACCTACCAAAGAGAGTTCCAATCTTCCATGGTAACGTTATCTTTTCATCCACAGCATAGACAAACATCTTTGAATGGCAATAGTTAGAGGTACAGTATATCAGCCATGTGCAACTTAGCACTGAAATGTGAACGCATAAGTGAGTGTTCTCGGACCCAGCCTTCAGGATTTTCTTTTCAATTCATTTTTTATGAGATATTGGCTTCGCTGGCTAGGCCAGCATTTATTGCCCACCCCTAATTGCCTTTCAGCAGGTGATGGTGAACTGCCTTCTTGAACTGCTGCAGACCATGCGGCGTAGACACACCTACGGTGCTATTAGGGAGGCAATTCAAGGATTTTGAACCAGCGACAGTGAAGGAACAGCAATATATATCCCAAGTAAGGATGCTGCGTGACTTAGAGGGGAACTGCCATGCATGGTGTTCCCATGTAGCTGCTACTCTTGACCTTCTAGATGATAGTGGTTGTGGGTGTGGAAGGTGCTGCCGAAGGAGGCCTGGTGACTTCCTGTACTGCATCTTGCAAATAGTACACACTGCTGCTGGGCCGGTTTAGCTCAATGGATGAGCCAGCTGGTTTCTGATGCAGAACAAGGCCAGCAGTGTGGGTTCAATTCCCATACCAGCTGAGGTTATTCGTGACAGCCCACCCTCTGAACCTTGCCCCTTGCCTGAGGTGCGGTGATCCTCAGGTTAAACCACCACCAGTCAGCTCTCCCCCTCAAAAGGGAAAGCAACTAATGGCTGTAATGATATGCAGACTGACATGAAAGTAAGCGGTTAATCCGAACACCCGCCTGTGGCACGACCATTAGAGTGCACTACACAACTCATTATAAAACCAGACACACACTAGACCCTCCCTCTCACTCCTGGCAGGGACTGTAGGATTAGCACCGGAATAGTTTAGATCTCAGGCTGGGTCACCACATGTGGCCTAGATCCCAGTTGTGCAGTTAGTCATTATCACTGAGTTACTAGAATTAGATCAGTAGAGTGTCGAACTGATTTATCTAGTTGTTGTTACTGAATAAATCCTTTCAACTTACTTCAAGGACTGGAATGTCTTTCAACGTCGTCAATGGTTAGTAGCAACTTATGTTAATCAAACAACATAACATAACATGGTACCAGTAGTGGCTGCTGCATCTACCGAGGTAAATTCAGTAAGTTTAGGGAAATAACCAAGACAGCTATACAACAACAGAAGCATCCGGAACGACCCTGTCGAATCCAGAGACGATGGACAAACCACAAGCTCCTCATCACCTCAGGACCAACAGTAACCTTAGTGTTAAATGGCACTTGTTTAAACAAAAATTCCAACTGTATGAAGAGGCATCTGATTTAACAAACGCGACCGATGCTCGGAAAATAGCTCTTTTATTGACTACTGCTGGTGATCACGCGTTAGAGATCTGCAACTCATCTGGGACTATAGGGACTTTACCTTTCACACACTGCTGCTGCGCAATGGTGACGGGGAGAGTGAATGCTTGTGAAAGGGGTGCCAATCAAACTAACTGCTCTGTACTGGTTGGTGTTGAGCTTCTTAACATAGAAAAATAGAAGCAGGAGAAGGCCATTCGGCCCTTCGAGCATACTCCACCATTCATTATGATCATGGCTGATCATCAAGTTCAATACCCTGATCCCGCCTTCTCCCCTTGATTCTTTCAGCCCCAAGAGCTATATCTAATTCCTTCTTGAAATGACACAATGTTTTGGCCTCAACTATAATAATAATATCATAACCTTTTATCGTCACAAGTATGAAGTTACTGTGAAAAACCCTTACTGTGAAAAACTACTTTCCCTGGTAGCGACTTCCACAGATTCACCACTCCCTGAGTGAAGACATTTCTCCTCACCTCGGTCCTAAAAGGTTTATCCCTTATCCTCAAACTATGACCCCTAGTTCTGGACTCACCCACCATTGGGAAAAAAATTTCTGAATCTACCCTGTCTAATCCTGTTAGAATTTTGTAAGTTTCTGTGAGATCCCCTCTCACTCTTCCAAACTCCAATGAATATAATCCTAACCAATTTAGTCTCTCCTCATATCACAGTCCCGCCTTCGCAGGAATTAGCCTGGTAAACGTTCACTGCACTCCCTCCATGGCAAGAACATCCTTCCTCAGATAAGGACACCAAAACTGCACACAATATTCCAGGTGTGGCCTCACCAATACCCTTTATAATTGCAGTAAAACATCTCATTAAAATAATAGTCTGCCTTCCTATTTTTGCTACCAAAGCAGATAACCTCACATTTGTCCACATTATATTGCATTTGCCATGCATGTGCCCTTTCACTCAGCCTGTCCAAATCCCACTGAAGCATCTGTGCATCCTCCTCACAGCTCACCCTCCCACCCAACTTTGTATCATCTGCAAATTCGGAGATAATACATTTAGTTCCCTCATCCAAATCATTGATATATAATGTGAACAGTTGAGGTCCGAGCACAGATCCCTGTGGTACCCCACTAGTCACTGCCTGCCAATCTGAAAAAGACCCATTTATTCCAATTTTTTGCTTCCTGTCTGCTAACCAGCTTTTTATCCATCTCAAGACACTACCCGTAATCCCATGCGCTTTAACTTTACATATTAATCTGCGATGTGAGACCTTGTCGAAAGCCTTCTGAAAGCATAAATAAACCACATCAACCCGTTCTCCCTGGTCAACTCTACTCGTTACATCTTGAGCGTTTTTGGAGCAGCACTCAGCCAGGCAAGTGGGGAGTATTCCATCACACACCTGACTTGTGTTTTGTATGTGGTGGACAGAGCTTTGGCAAGTCAGGAGTTGAGTTACTCCCAGCATGATTCTTAGCCTCTGACCTGCTCTTGTAGCCACAGTATTTATATGGCTAGTGTGATGAATGACATCTGTACACACATGTACCTTTAATGCGTAGGCCCCTTTAAGACGGGGTTTGGAACCCTGGGGGACTCTGCCTCTGGCTCTGCCCCCAGGGACCTGTATATAAGGTTACGTTCAGTGGGCAGCGTGCAGTGAGCACACTTCTCGGCAGCTGTCTGGTTCTCTGGTAATCAAAGCCTTTGAATTATCAATCTTATCTCCTGAGTCGTAATTGAGGGTATCTCAATTTAATTACCAGAATACATCAAGATGGACAGCGGTCTAAAGCCGGAGAAGCTCAATTTGGACGCTCGGTCGCCGGAGAACACTGAAATTTGTAAATACTGGCTCCGCTGTTTTGAGGCCTATCTGAATTCCTCAGAGACTGAAGTTGACGGACCTCGCAAGCTGAGCTTACTACATGCCCGGGTGGGCCACCGACTGTCCTTCGTGATCGAGAAAGCTACGACGTACGAAATGGCGGTCAAAATCCTACAGGACCGCTTCCTGAAGCCGATAAACGAGGTACATGCCAGACATTTGTTCTTGACATGCCGCCAGCGCTCCAGGGAAACGCTAGACGAATACTTGGAGAGACTCACTGCACTTGCCAGGAACTGCGATCAAAAGAGGTGCGGCAGAAGTCCACATGAACTTATATATTTGTGATGCTTTCGTGTCCAGTATCCGATCCACGTACATCCGGCAGCGGCTCCTAGAAATGAGATGAAAATCACTTATTGTCACAAGTAGGCTTCAATGAAGTTACTGTGAAAAGCCCCTAGTCGCCACATTCCGGCGCCTGTTCGGGGAGGCTGGTACGGGAATTGATCCGGGCTGCTGGCCTGCTTGGTCTGCTTTATAAGCCAGCGATTTAGCCCAGTGTGCGACGGAGCTAAGGACCCCCAAGGCACGGTAACGCTCGCCTCTTCTCTGGAAGCGGCCCATAATAATCTACGCATGTACTCAGCGGACCTTGTGAACCCTTCTCGATCCCCTCCAGACTCGGCCACGCTACAGACCTGCGCCGCGCGGCGACCGGCTCACACCGGAGGCCCCCCATGCTATTTATGTGGGCAAGGCCAGCACTCACGCCAGCGTTGCCCGGCCCGCTCCGCTATCTGGAACGAATGCGGAAAGAAGGGGCACTTCGCGAAGGTCTGCCTGGCTGGGCCCAAAGGCCAGAAACAAAAGTCTCATCGGGCCCAGAAATCGAACACCCGGGACCACAGGCCCTGCAACGCGGCCGCGCGGTGGCCGGGCACGCCTACTTCGACGCGTCATCGGCCTCGTGCGTGTCATGGGGCGGCCATCTTGGTGGCGGCCATCTTCAAAACCAAACACGTGCGACCGACGGCGGCGGCCATTTTGCGAGTCCGATTCAACCGAAGACTCTGACTGCCCACAACTAGGAGTGATCACGCTCGATCAATCTCGGCCGAAGCACCTGCGAAACTCAATGATGCAGGTTCAAATCAACGGCCGCGACACCCCCTGCCTTTTTGACTCCGGGAGCACGGAGAGTTTTATCCATCCAGACACGGTAAGACGCTGCTCCCTGCGCACCTATCCCGCCTCCCAAACTATCACCCTCGCATCTGGGTCTCATTCGGTCCAAATCACGGGGAATTGTGTCGCGAACCTCGCTATTCAAGGCGCCAAATTCGCCCGTTTAAAAAAAAAAAAAAATTTTTAAATTTAGAGTACCCAATTATTTTTTCCAATTAAGGGGCAATTTAGCGTGGCCAATCCACCTATCCTGCACATCTTTTGGGTTGTGGGGGTGAAACCCACGCAGACACGGGGAGAACATGCAAACTCCACGCGGACAGTGACCCAGGGCCGGGATTCGAACCCAGGTCCTCAGCGCCGTAGGCAGCAATGCTAACCACTGTGCTACCGTACTGCCCTAATACGCCCGTTTTAAACTTTATGTCCTCCTTCACCTCTGCGCCCCCCTGCTGCTCGGTCTGGACCACCAAAGACTGACACTGAAGTTCGGCGGACCCCTGCCCCCGCTCACGGCATGTAGCCAGGCACCACCCCCCTCTTCGCGAACCTCATTCCCGACTGTAAGACCGTCGCTACCATGAGTCGGCGGTACAGTGCCCAAGATATGATTTTCATCAAGTCAGTGGTTCAGCGGCTACTAAAAGAAGGGGTCATAGAGGCGAGCAACAACCCTTGGAGGGCACATGTACTGGTAGTCCGCTCTGGAGGAAAACAACGTATGGTGGTGGACTATAGCCAGACCATAAACCGCTTTACGCAACTCGATGCGTATCCACTTCCCCACATAGCAGAAATGGTGAACCAAATCGCCCAGTATCGAGTATTCTCCACGGTCGACCTAAAATCTGCCTATCATCAACTCCCTATCCGCCCAGAGGACCGCCCCTATACGGCCTTTGAAGCAGCCGGTCGGCTCTTCCACTTCCTCAGGTTCCCTTTTGGCGTCACAAACGGAGTCTCCGTTTTCCAAGGGCGATGGATCAAATGGTGGACCAGTACGGCTTACGGGCTGCATACCCGTACTTGGACAACGTCACCATCTGCGGCCATGACCAGCAGGACCATGACACAAACCTGAGGAAGTTCCTCCAGACCGCCCGGGCCCTCAATCTGACATACAATAAAGAGAAATGCGTGTTCCACACAACCGGCTTGCCATCCTCGGCTACGTCGTGGAAAACGGGGTCCAAGGCCCAGACCCCGACCGCATGCGCCCCCTTAAGGAACTTCCCCTCCCCCGTAGCCTCAAGGCACTCAAACGGTACCTGGGACTCTTTTCCTATTATGCCCAGTGGGTCCCCAGATATGCGGACAAAGCCCGACCACTCATTAAGACCATGGTTTTTCCCCTGACGGTTGAGGCTCAGTCGGTCTTCAGTCGTATCAAGGCCAATATCATCAAGGCCACCATGCACGCGGTAGACAAAGCCATTCCTTTCCAGGTAGAAAGCGACGCTTCAGACGTTGTCCTGGTTGCTACTCTCAACCAGGTGGGCAGACCAGTAGCGTTCTTCTCCCGAACCCTCACCGCCTCGGAAATTCGACACTCTGCAGTCGAGAAGGAGGCACAAGCCATAGTGGAGGCCGTGCGGCACTGGAGGCACTACCTAGCTGGTAGGAAATTCGCCCTCGTCACCGACCAACGGTCAGTCGCCTTTATGTTCGATAACGCACAACAGGGCAAAATAAAGAATGATAAAATTCTGAGGTGGAGGATCGAACTCTCCACCTATACGTACGATATTACATATCGTCCGGGGAAGCTCAACGAGTCCCCAGATGCCCTGTCCCGCGGCACGTGTGCCCACGCGCAAAAAGACTGCCTGAGGGCCATCCACGGCGACCTCTGCCACCCGGGGGTCACCCGGCTTGCCCATTTCATCAAGTACCGCAACCTACCTTACTCCACCGAGGAGGTCAAGGCCATGACGAAGGCTTGCCAGATATGCGCGGAGTGCAAACCCCACTTCTACAGACCAGACAGGGCCCGCTCTGGGCCCTTTGAGCGATTAAGCGTGGACTTCAAAGGGCCCCTCCCGTCCATCAACTGCATCATTTATTTCCTCGCTGCCTTCGATGAATTCTACCGCTTCCCCTTCGCTGTCCCCTGCCCCGATACGACCTCGGCCTCCGTAACCAAGGCACTGCACAGCATCTTCACGCTGTTTGGTTTCCCGCTTATATCCACAGTGACCGGGATACATCGTTCATGAGCGATGAGCTGTGTCGATATCTGCTCAACAAGGGCATCGCCTCGAGCAGAACGACCAGCTATAACCCGCGGGGAAACGGGCAGGTGGAGAGGGAGAACGCGACAGTTTGTAAGGCTGTCCTTCTAGCCCTACGGTCAAGAAGTCTCCAAATTGTCCGCTGGCAGGAGGTCCTACCCGATGCCCTACACTCCATTAGGTCGCTCCTCTGTACGGCCACGAATGAGACTCCTCACAACCGTTTGTTTGTCTTCCCCAGAAAGTCCACCTCTGGGGTCTCGCTTCCACGTTGGCTGACGACTCCGGGACCAGTTCTACTCCGGAGGCACGCGAGGAGCCATAAGACATATCCGCTGGTTGAGAGGGTCCATCTACTACATGCAAACCCTCAATACTCCTACGCTGAGCACCCCGACGGCAGGCAGGACACCGTTTCCCTGCGAGACCTGGCACCCGCTGGCTCGCCCACCGACGCCCCCCCTTCTACTGACGTTCCCCTCCCCGCACCGGTTGTCAACTCCGACAGCGCCCTCCCCATAGCAGCCCCCTCCCCCCAACCGGCGCCGGCACCAACCACCCTAGTCACCCCAGATACCCCCCCTGTTCCACCCCCCCTGTTCCAACGCGGGCAAAGGCTCAGACAACCGTGCCCCCGGATATACCACCACCGAGGACGACCGTATCCACCGCAGCACCACCGGAGCTGAGAAGGTCGACACGGGCAATCAGACCACCCAAAAGACTGAACATGTAATTCCACTTCACCCCCGTTGGACTATGCATTTTTTTTAAATAGGGGGTGAATGTGATGAATGATATCTGTATACTCATGTACCTTTAATGCGTAGGCCCCAGACTCCGGCTCCGCCCCCAGGGAACTGTATAAAAGGTTACGTTCAGTGGACAGCGTGCAGTGAGCACACTTCTTGGCAGCTGTCTGGTTCTCTGGTAATTAAAACCTTTGAATTATCAATCTTCTCTCCTGAGTCGTAATTGAGGGTATCTCAGCTAGTCCAGTTCAATTTCTGGTCAATGGTAACCCCAGGGTTGGTTGATAGTGGGGGATTCAGTTATGGTAATTGCATTGAATGTCAAGTCCTCAGCAATGGTCATTCCAATTCTCATGGTCAATGAGCAGAAGGATGAATCCAGATCTCCATGCTTCTTTATCAGTGTTGCACTCACTATATTGGAAGGATTTACCGAGGACAGCTTGTGATATGCCAGCCATCTAGCTGCCGGGCTAATATTATGTGAAAGCTTACTCATTACAAAATGCTTCAACCAGGTCCCCTCGAGAGCAGCTACAGCTTTTGGAAATGCCACTAATGATGCTGACCCCTTCTCCAAGGGAAGAACATGAGGGTGCAGTCATCCTCTGCCAACCAGCTTGTCTGTGCAAAAAGTACATTGGACAGTACTGAAACAAATAACATTTTGTTGAAGCTTTTTGTCCTGCACTCATCCTCAATATCGCAATGATGGCCTCATGAGTGTAATAAGAAAAGCTTTGACAAAATGTCTTTTTACAGCAATAGTCTGCACCACCAAACAGCTATTTGAAAAGTACGTGGGCTGTCTGAGGAAGATTGTGAAATTGGCCTTCAACTGTGTGACAATGTAAATCTGAAAACATCTGAAGATTCTCCAAGTGTCCTTAAATCACACAAATAATATCCCAGAGATGTTATTCGCTAAACCCAATCAGGATGGGAATATTTTGTCAATTCTATTGATTTGAAGGTTGCAGTATAGATATAAGGTGACAGTCAGATTGAAACCAGAGTTCATTCTTTTTTGCGTGAAAGGTACACTTATTTTTAATTTCAATCTGCTTTCATATGATAACATTGTATTTTATCTACTGTGTCTGAATCGTTCCCTCATTTCAACAATGTTGCTTTGTGAGAAGTATTGCTATCTCTTCAGAATCATTACTCGTCCTTCAATCATGAAGATGATGAGCTGAGATTATTGGTGTTCTATGGACCAATCATTGTGGTGCAAGCCAATCTCTGAAGCAGAAGCCTTCCAGAGTCAATGCCTTTGTGAACTTATTATTTCAGCTACTCTGTTCCGGTCATCATTGCTGATGTGGATTCAACAGCAACAAACAATAATCAATGAAGAAAACGGGAACCTCCAATAGCTAAATCAGTAAAGCCCCAGTTGGAGGGTATCATGGTGGAACATTAGGGTGCTCCAGCCTGCTTTGTCATGGGGTACAAGAAAAACCATTCAAGCCTTAGAGTTAATATGAAGAAGGGTCCCAAATTCATCTCTCAAACTGAAGTTCTGCGGTTAGTATTTTTCAGACAGACTCAAATGGAATGGTTCTCATTTGAAAACAGATGTATATCGGTATAGGGAACACGCAGGAGTCTAGATTTAATGGAGGTGATGGGGTTTTCAGCCATCGACTGAGGAGGCCAGCAGGAGGCCCGTGTGGCTTCTTTTCAGGACGGTTTACCACACTGGCAGGCTTCCTCCTGGGTCATTGATCTTGCAGAAGTCCCACCTGCTGGGAGGTCACAGCCAATCATAGGCCGGCAGCTCTTCTGCACTCAGCAGTACCATTGGAGGGGTGGTGGATGCTGCCGGTACTACACCTGCTCGAGGCTTTGGATTAAGGAGGGACGAGGCACAGATCAATGATGGCAGTGGAGGGGGTGGGTTTGTGGGGTAGGGTCATAGGAGACTGGGATCCAGGGGACCAGCAGAAAGGGGGTGCTGGTTTTCAACAGCACCCAAACTATCCTTCCCAGTGCCAGGTCCCTCAGTTAGAAACTGAGTGCCTTTGAATGAGATACCACCAACCTCCCCCCAGGTCCAGCAGGAAAATATGTGAGAGTTTTCCTCTCACACTCCACGCATGGTGAGTTCCCAATCCATCATTGGGTTAGTACCAGTTGCAGCAGGATGAGGCACATAAATAGGCATTAATTGACAAGTAGCTGATTTTTATATGTGGCTGGGAATAATATGTGTTTAGGATGCATCCAGGGAGCTAAATCCCCTAAAAATATTATTATGCCAGGATCCCAATATCATCCTTCCCATTTTTTGGGGTTTCATCCAGGTGCATGGGAATGCAAGCTGGGAACTGTCATTCATACATTGTGTAATGTATTTAAACATTATAATAAGCAATTAACAAAAGTTCTCCATTTAACAGTCAGTGGACCTATTTCCAAAGCTGTGTGGAAATAGACACGTGACCAGAGCAAGTGCACAGTGGGGAGAGCTTCTTCAGTGAAATTGACAGGCTGGGAAGCCTTTAACAAGTGAAACTGAAAAGCTCCAGGCAGGGCCAGGTGAGGGGCTGATTCCTGATGATGGAATGCATTTGGTTCTTGACAGGAGATTGCCAACTTCTTGGATGGCACTACACCTGTCTTGCACTTCAATCACCTGCTGCCAGCCCTCACCAGGGCAAGCGAGCAGCGTATGCAGCTCCGTCATACAACTCAGGCAAAGAGAAAGAGGATCAGTGACCACAAAACCTACAGCAGCAACAGTGCCAGTTGCATTCTCCTCAGTCACATGCCGCTCCACAGGACAGAAGGGATGGCCTCAGCGATCCAGCTCCAAGGAACCAAGACCCCCAACATATGGGCCAGGATATTACTGCCCCGCTACAATGTGTCGTCTCCCAATGGATGCGGTGAGCCATTAAATTCTCCATTCAGTTTGGTGGGAACATAATATCCCACCGGGCAGGAGGGAATGTAAAATCCTGGCCATGGTGTACAGGTAGAGAGGATCACCTCTCTCAACATACATACGTAGAAGATAGGAGCAGGAGGAGGCCTTTTGGCCCTTCGAGCCTGCTCTGCCATTCATCACGATCATGGCTGATCATCCGACTCAATAGTCTAATCCTGCTTTCTCCCCGTAGCCTTTGATCCCATTCTCCCCAAGTGGTATATCCAGCCGCCTCTTGAATATATTCAATGTTTTAGCATCAACTACTTCCTGTGGCAATGAATTCCACAGGCTCACCACTCTTTGGGTGAAGAAATGTCTCCTTATCACTGTCCGAAATGGTTTACCCTGAATCCTCAGACTGCGACCCCTGGTTCTGGACACACCCATCAGTGAGAACAATCCCAACCTAGTCAATCTCTCCTCATAAGACAGTCCCGCCATCCCCGGAATCAGCCTGGTATACCTTTGCTGCACTCCCTCGAGAGCAAAAACATCCTTCCTCCGAGAAGGAGACCAAAACTGCACACAATACTCCAGGTGTGGCCTCACCAAGGCCCTGTACAATTGCAGCAACACATCCCTGCTTCTGTACTCGAAACCTCTTGCAATGAAGGCCAATATACCATTAGCCTTCTTTACCGCCTACTGCACCTGCATGCTTACCTTCAGCGACTGGTGCACAAGGACACCCAAGTCCCGCTGCACATTCCCCTCTCCCAATTTACGATCATTCAGGTAGTAACCTGCCTTCCTGCTTTTGCTTCCGAAGTTAATAACCTCACACTTATCCAAATTATACTGCATCTGCCATTGATTTGCCCACTTGCCCAACCTGGTCCAGATCATAAAAGCAAATTACTGCGGATGGTAGAATCTGCAACAAAAGAGAAAATGCTCTTTGTCAAAGAGTCATCAGACTGTCCAGCAGTTTCTCTTCTGTCCAGATCTTGCTGTAGGATCCCTGCATCCTCGTCACAATTCACCCTCCCACTTAACTTGGTATCATCTGCAAACTTTGAAATGTTACATTTTGTTCCCTCATCCAAATCATTAATATATATTGTGAATAGCTGGGGTCCCAGCACCGATCCCTGTGGTACCCACTAGTTACTGCCTGTCAATTTGAAAAGGACCCATTAATCACTACTCTTTGTTTCCTTTCTGCCAACCAGTTTTCTATCCGTCTCAATACATTTCTCCCAATCCCATGCGCTTTAATTTTGCACAATAATCTCTTATGCGGGACTTTGTCAAATGCCTTCTGAAAGTCCAAATATACTACATCGACTGGCTCCCCCTTGTCAACTGTACTGGCTACATCTTCAAAGAATTCCAACAGATTTGAAAGCATGATTTTCCCTTCATAAGTCCAAGCTGACTCTGACTGATTGTGCCACTGCTTTCTAAATTTTCCACTATAATGTCCTTGATAATGGATTCAAGCATTTTCCGCACTACCGATGTTAGGCTTACTGGTCTATAATTCCCTGCTTTCTCTCTACCTCCCTTTTTGAATCTCGGAGTGACGTGAGGTACCCTCCAATCTGTAGGGACAGTTCCAGCGTCAATAGAATCCCGGAAGATGACCACCAACATGTCTAAGTGGCAGTGCCTCAGGAGCTTCAGGCTTACATGGCAGGTTATTGCTGACATCTACAACCTCCTGAAAATAGACTCATTGCGGATGCAAGGGACCACCACCTGCAACTTCTCCTCCAAGCAACATGCTGATGTGGAAATATATTGCCGTTCCTTCACTGTCGCTGGTTCAAAATCCAGAATTCCCTTCCTAACAGCACTGTGGGCATTCCGACCACCTTCTCAGGTGCAATTAGGGATGGGTGATAATGGAGTTAGGTGGATAGGCCATGATAAATTGCCCTTAGTGACCAAAAAGGTTAGGAGGGGTTATTGGGTTACGGGATAGGGTGGAAGTGAGGGCTTAAGTGGGTTGGTGCAGACTCGATGGGCCGAATGGCCTCTGATGTGTTGGGTGTTCTGGATCACATACAGGTCACCAATGCTTAAAGTAGTGCAACACTGGTTGAGGAGCGAGCTGGACTGCATCAGAGTGAGGAGGATGCAGAGTAACCAGAATCTCCGCATAGACCAGGTCAGGGACAACAGGAGGGCGTGGCACTGGCGGAGGATCACGTAGCGAGTGCGGAACGAGACGAAGGGCACGTCGATTACGGCGCAGAATGGAACCATCCGGTAGACAAACCAGGAACGAGAGGGGAGCCACCTGCCGAAGAACATGGACGGGCACATGGGACTGGGATATTATAGCTATGACTGAAACATGGCTAAGGGAGGGGCAGGACTGGCAGCTCAATGTTCCAGGCTACAGATGCTATAGAAAGGATAGAACAGGAGGTAAGAGAGGAGGGGGAGTGGCGTTTTTGATTAGGGAGAACATCACGGCAGTACTTAGAGGGGATATATCCGAGGGTTCGCCCACTGAGTCTATATGGGTGGAACTGAAAAATAAGAAGGGAGAGATCACCTTGGTAGGACTGTACTACAGGCCCCCAAATAGTCAGCGGGAAATTGAGGAGCAAATATGTAAGGAGATTACAGATAGCTGCAAGAATAATAGGGTGGTAGTAGTAGGGGACTTTAACTTTCCCAACATTGACTGGGACAGTCATAGCATTAGGGGCTTGGATGGAGGGAAATTTGTTGAGTGTATTCAGGAGGAATTTCTCATTCAGTATGTGGATGGACCGACTAGAGAGGGGGCAAAACTTGACCTCGTCTTGGGAAATAAGGAAGGGCAAGTGATAGAAGTGCTAGTGAGGGATCACTTTGGGACAAGTGACCATAATTCCATTAGTTTTAAGATAGCTATGGAGAATGATAGGTCTGGCCCAAGAGTTAAAATTCTTAATTGGGGCAAGGCCAATTTTGATGGTATCAGACAGGAACTTGCAGAGGTAGATTGGGGGAGACTATTGGCAGACAAAGGGACGGCTGGTAAATGGGAGGCTTTTAAAAATGTGTTAACCAGGGTGCAGGGTAAGCACATTCCCTTTAGAGTGAAGGGCAAGGCTGGTAGAAGTAGGGAACCCTGGATGACTCGAGATATTGAGACTCTGGTCAAAAAGAAGAAGGAGGCATATGACGTACATAAGCAACTGGGATCAAGTAGATCCCTTGAAGAGTATAGAGATTGTCGAAATAGAGTTAAGAGGGAAATCAGGAGGGCAAAAAGGGGACATGAAATTGCTTTGGCAAATAATGCAAGGGAGAATCCAAAGAGATTCTACAGATACATAAAGGGGAAAAGAGTAACTAGGGACAGAGTAGGGCCTCTTAAGGATCAACAAGGGCATTTATGTGCAGAGCCACAAGAGTTGGGTGAGATCCTGAATGAATATTTCTCATCGGTATTCACGGTGGAGAAAGGCATGGATGTTAGGAAACTAAGGGAAATAAATAGTGATGTCTTGAGAAGTGTGCATATTACAGAGGAGGAGGTGCTGGAAGTCTTAAAGCGCATCAAGGTAGATAAATCCCCGGGACCTGATGAAATGTATCCCAGGATGTTGTGGGAGGCTAGGGAGGAAATTGCGGGTCCCCTAACCGAGATATTTGAATCATCGGCAGCCACAGGTGAGGTGCCTGAAGATTGGAGAGTGGCGAATGTTGTGCCCTTGTTTAAGAAGGGCAGCAGGGAAAATACTGGGAACTACAGACCGGTGAGCCTAACGTCTGTAGTAGGTAAGTTGCTAGAAGGTATTCTGAGAGACAGGATCTACAAGCATTTAGAGAGGCAAGGACTGATTCGGGGCAGTCAGCATGGCTTTGTGCGTGGAAAATCATGTCTCACAAATTTGATTGAGTTTTTTGAGGGAGTGACCAAGAAGGTAGATGAGGGTAGTGCAGTAGACGTTGTCTACATGGACTTTAGCAAAGCCTTTGACAAGGTACCGCATGGTAGGTTGTTGCAGAAGGTTAAAGCTCACGGGATCCAGGGTGAGGTTGCCAATTGGATTCAAAATTGGCTGGACGACAGAAGGCAGAGGGTGGTTGTAGAGGGTTGTTTTTCAAACTGGAGGCCTGTGACCAGTGGTGTGCCTCAGGGATCGGTGCTGGGTCCACTGTTATTTGTGATTTATATTAATGATTTGGATGAGAATTTAGGAGGCAAGGTTAGTAAGTTTGCAGATGACACCAAGATTGGTGGCACAGTGGATAGTGAAGAAGGTTATCTAGGATTGCAACGGGATCTTGATCAATTAGGCCAGTGGGCCGACGAATGGCAGATGGAGTTTAATTTAGATAAATGTGACGTGATGCATTTTGGCAGATCGAATCAGGCCAGGACCTACTCAGTTAATGGTATGGCGTTGGGGAGAGTTATAGAACAAAGAGATCTAGGAGTACAGGTTCATAGTTCCTTGAAGGTGGAGTCGCAGGTGGACAGGGTGGTGAAGAAGGCATTCGGCATGCTTGGTTTCATTGGTCAGAACATTGAATATAGGAGTTGGGACGTCTTGTTGAAGTTGTACAAGACATTGGTACGGCCACACTTGGAATACTGTGTGCAGTTCTGGTCACCCTATTATAGAAAGGATATTATTAAACTAGAAAGAGTGCAGAAAAGATTTACTAGGATGTTGCCGGGACTTGATGGTTTGAGTTATAAGGAGAGGCTGGATAGACTGGGACTTTTTTCCCTGGAGCGTAGGAGGCTTAGGGGTGATCTTATAGAGGTCTATAAAATAATGAGGGGCATAGATAAGGTAGATAGTCAACATCTTTTCCCAAAGGTAGGGGAGTCTAAAACTAGAGGGCATAGGTTTAAGGTGAGAGGGGAGAGATTCAGAAGGGCCCAGAGGGGCACTTTCTTCACTCAGAGGGTAGTGAGTGTCTGGAATGGGCTGCCAGAGGTAGTAGTAGAAGCGGGTACAATTGTGTCTTTCAAAAAGCATTTAGATGGTTACATGGGTAAGATGGGTATAGAGGGTTATGGGCCAAGTGCGGGCAACTGGGACTAGCTTAATGGTAAAAAACTGGGCGGCATGGACTGGTTGGGCCGAAGGGCCTGTTTCCATGCTGTAAACTTCTATGATTCTATGATTCTAACCACAGCAGTTGCAGACCAGCCACCATCCGGAAGATGGATGCAGACGTTGTCATCTGGAGCCAGAGCAGGGAGATCAGCTGCACGGGAGTCATGAGCCGCCTTGTGCACGAGACAGTTGCATTCGTTGAAGGACCGGAATGTGGTCGAGGTCTGGGACGTGAATGGACGGCACCATCATCCTCAGGGTGCGACCCATGAGCAGCTGGGCTGGCAACAGGCCAGTGGACAGTGGGGCCGAGCGATAGGCCAGCAGGGCAAGGTTGAAGTCGGATCCCGCATTGGCAGCCTTGCAGGGGAGCCATTTGACTATGTGGACGCCCTTCTCCGCTTTGCCATTGGATTGGGGGTACAGGGGACTGGATGTCACATGCACAAAGTTGTACCTCCTGGCAAAGTTGGACCATTCCTGGCTTGCGAAGCAGAGGCCATTGTCCGACATCACAGTGAGTGGGATGCCGTGGCGAGCAAAGGTGTCCTTACAGGCACGGATGACTGCAGACGATGTGATGTCGTGCAAACGTACCACCTCCGGGTAGTTTGAAAAATAGTCTACAATCAGAACATAGTCCCTGCCCAGCACGTGGAACAGGTCGATGCTGACCTTGGACCAAGGGGATGTGACCAACTCATGGGGCTGTAAGGTCTCACGTGGTTGGGGCGGCTGGAACCGCTGACAAGTGGGGCAGTTGAGCACTGTATTGGCGATGTCGTCATTGATGCCGGGCCAGTACACTGCCTCTCGGGCCCGTCGGCGGCACTTCTCCACGCCAAGATGGCCCTCGTGTAGCTGTTCCAAGATGAGCTGGCGCATGCCGTGCGGGATAACAATGCGGTTCAGCTTCAGGAGGACACCATCGACTACCGCCAGATCATCTCTGACATTGTAGAACTGAGGGCATTGGCCCTTGAGCCACCCGTCTGTTAGCTGGCGCATGGCACGCTGGAGCAAAGGGTCAGCCGCTGACTCACGGCGAATTTGGACGAGGCGTTCATCCGTGGCAGGTAGATTGGAGGCCACGAAGGCCACATGGGCGTCAACCTGGCAGACGAATCCCGCTGGGTCACATGGGGTGTTGACTGCCCTGGACAGAGCGTCGGCTATGATCAGGTCTTTGCCCGGGGTGTATACGAGCTGGAAGTCGTATCGCCGGAGTTTGAGCAGAATGTGCTGGAGGCGAGGCGTCATGTCGTTCAAGTCTTTTTGTATTATATTGACCAGCGGGCGATGGTCGGTCTCAATGGTGAATTGGGGAAGGCCGTACACATAATCATGAAACTTGCAAGCCATTCATTAATTAGTGGGCTGTGATTGACAGCTTTCACGAAACAACTGTTAGTCTTGCTTCATTCATTTTCTTCACTCTAAGTGCTGTACCAACAATGTTTACAAACATCAGCCACATCAAAGAGTGTTGAGTGCATTCCAATCACGCCCCTGCACACTTGAGGGATTCTGAAATGCTGAACTGGAAATTGACAGCAGTTAATTCTCTTTGAGTTAAGGGCAGTTGGTAGGGGGGTCTGGTAGACGAGGGGTGGGCAGATAGTGGGGTTGGCCCTCGGATGAACTTTGACGGCAACTGCCTCAAGGAGTTACTCCCTTGGCCCACGACGAGGCCCAGCCTGTCAGATTCATGTTTGGTGATACCTGTAGTGAATCCGGCCCACGTGATTCCCGGCCTGAAGGGAGAATCGTGAGGGCCTGGAGACTCTGGTGACGCGGTCGCTATGTGGATGAAAATAGGTCATTAGGATCCATTTGCATCCATTAACATCCTCCTGCTGATGCGCAGGCGAGAACCCTGATCCTGCTGCCAGTGGGGGCCAGAAAATAGCGAACGGTTAGGCGTCCAGAGTGAACCTCAATTTCAGACGGATGTCAGATTCTCTACCCGGTCGCGATCTGCTTTTCTGGCGCCGAGGCGCGGATAATCTATTGTTTCTTGATTATCAAAACACTGAATTCCAGGTTTTTATTGAATTCAAATTCCACTACCTGCCGTGGTGGGATTGGATCCCGGGTCTCCAGAGAATTGCCCTGGGTCTCTAGCTTCCGAGTCCAGTGGCAGTGCCACTGCACCACTGCCTCCCTCGGATCCTTTGCAACCTGTACCTGAGTTCCTCTAATGAGAAATCCTTCCTTTGGCAGACCTAGTGTGCCTCCTCGCCTGCCATCCTTTCTTTAGATTCATTCTGATCCCATAATCCTTCATTGCAGATGTGACCTTGATCAGTTGTGCATCCTCCGGGACATCTGGTTCACACACAAAATGATCAGGACTTTACAGGGAAATCCTTACTGGCCTTGGCATGCAGATTGTTTAAATGGTAAAGCATGCTATTTTCATGAAATCTATTACATGCCTCTGCCTTCAGATTTTATCTGATATCTATAAATCTTATTAAATATCTGACTGACTCAGTTCATGTATCTACTTGTTTCTTTTCGCTGCATATACCTGCTTTTTCATTAAGTACAAGAAAATATTCTTAGGTAGCATTTTTAAAAAATCACAAGTGGAGTGGGTTCCTTCCACTGAGACCTTGGAGTTCAAGACTTTACACAAAGCTAACAGTGCCAGCATAGGTTTCATGAAATTTGAAACAGTCCTTACAGGGAATATATAAATAAAGAATGAGCAAATTAACCCTATTCTGTCATAAATAACAAAAAAGAGAATCATGATATCCATTATGTTCGTAAGTTCAGCTGTAAAATAAAATCAGGGGGCTGGACTCTTCGTTTTAGGACCGAAGTGCCAGCTGAAACAGAATTCCAGGGGGTTTTATGACGCCAGAATCGGCGCCGAACCCTCACCGATTCGGGGACTGGCGAGTGACTAGCAGTGGCGGCGGGTAAAACCCCGTCTCTGGGGCAGCACGGTGGCACAGTGGGTTAGCCCTGCTGCCTCACGGCGCCGAGGTCCCAGGTTCGATCCCGGCTCCGGGTCACTGTCCGTGTGGAGTTTGCACATTCTCCCCGTGTTTGCGTGGGTTTCGCCCCCACAACCCAAAGATGTGCAGGATCGCTGGATTGAACACGCTAAACTGCCCCTTAATTGGAAAAAAATAAATTAGGTACACTAAATTTATTTTTTAAAACCCAGGCTCCCGCGCCAAAAGGGTCTGGAGGATGGCCGGGTCAGTGGCCGGGCATGCGCATGTCAACGACCTGCAGCGGTCGCGCCATACAACATGTCG
This sequence comes from Scyliorhinus torazame, assembly GCF_047496885.1. Taxonomy (NCBI): domain Eukaryota; kingdom Metazoa; phylum Chordata; class Chondrichthyes; order Carcharhiniformes; family Scyliorhinidae; genus Scyliorhinus; species Scyliorhinus torazame. The sequence goes on along the minus strand of NC_092712.1, from coordinate 69,112,923 downwards.
CCAGCCGTGCAAGGACCCGACCTGCCAAGTACGGCCCCACAGGCCATCCCCTGCCCACTCCCTACCAATCCCCCCAGCCCTTGCGGAAGCCCCCCTGGTCAGTGGCACGGCTCCCGGCCAACTGTGGCGGCGCTAGACACAGTCCGCGGCCGCTACGCCGGGTTCCCGACTGCTCCGACCACGCATCAACCGCGCGGTCAGGAATTTGGCCCACTGGGGCGGAGCATGGGGAAGGGCCTTCCGATGACATGCCAATGCCGTTCCAACAGCGTGCGGCGCGCAACGCGAGACGCGATGACACCATATCAGAGGCGGCGGAGACTTGAAAACCGGCGCCACACCCGATTGGATTAAATACAAGTATCCCAGTGCACTGCCATAATGTATTCTTTCAAACTCAATTTTTATCTTCTATCCAAGATTCCGCTTCCACTTTCTCTCCAAAATGTATCATTTCATTATTGGCACAATTTCAAAGCTGTTGAATACAGTATCTGACTCAAACTAGTGACAATAGGCTGAGAGTGTCACCACGCTGTTCCACCTTGCAGGCCAGCACCAGTGAACCCAGCCTCATCCTCATCCTCAACACATTCATGTGTACGTGTGCACAAACCTCACCTCCCACACACCGTTCTCCCCCACACATATATGCACACAGACAGTAAAGCATTCACACACACACACGTGTGCACACGCACAGTCACATACACACCCACATGCATGCGTACACAATGTCAGAATATGATTGTTTGCTGCTACAATGCGTGGGATTCTCCCGAATCCCCACGATGGCCCGACGCTGGCATAAAAAACGGCGTGAACCACTCTGGCATTGGGCCGACCGGAGGTTGCGAAATTCTCCGCACTTCCAGGGGCGAGGTCGGCGACGGAGTGGTTCGCGCCGCGTTAGCCGGTGCCGAAGGGCAAGCGTGAGTTAGCGCATATGCAGAACCGCCGGTGTGGTCCGCACATGCGCAGACCGGCTGGCATATTCTAGCGCATGTGCAGGGGTGCGTCTTCTTCGCACCATCCATGGTGGAGCCCTACAGGGGACGGCGCAGAAGGAAGGAGTGTCCCCACGGCAGAGGCTCGCCCGCAGATCAGTGGGCCCCAATCGCTGGCCAGGCCACCATGGCCCCCCCCCCCCACCGGAGCCGGATCCCCCCCCCCCCCCCCCACCGAGGACCGCACCAGCCAGCCTACCAGCCAGGTCCCACCCTGTGGGACCATGTCCAATTCACGCCGGCGGGACTATCCAGAAACCGACGGCCGCTCGGTCCATTGGGGCCCAGAGAATTGCCGGGGTAGCCGCTGCCAACAGCCCCCCACCAGCGTGGCGTGATCCCCACCCCCGCCCGAAAACCGGCAGAATACGGCAGCCGGTGTCGGAGCGGCAGGGTGGTATTCACGCCACCCCCCCGGGAAATCAATCCCGCCCAATATGTTGTATTATGGGTTCTTTAGATGTCTCAATAAGGAGAGCTTGAAACTTGTATATCTGAACATGGACCGTTTTTTACTCGTCTTTAGCTATTTACAGATCCAAGGTATGATCATGTATGATGTTGCTCCATGCAGCTAGGCTGCATACTTATAGAGGTTCTCTCTAGACTGTATTCTCCCAGAGTCTGTTACCGTGTGACTTTATACGTGGGTGGTGCTATTCACCAGTCCCACATTAACCCTTATTCTGCTGAGCACCTTTACATTACAATGGCATGTAGGTAACATTGCAATTATCCCTCTTTCTTCTCGAAAGAAAATTTCCACACTTCCAATGCGGGATTACAATACAATCCCTGCTCTCCTTGCTATCCCTGTCTGCTCCCCTCCCCACCACCTCAAATCTCTGACTTTACAAATACAGATGGTCTTGAGTTTCAATCGTTCTTCCACATCTCAGTCTGTCACAATTGGAGAAATGGTAATAGTACTCTGTGTTTCTGGTACTTGGCCAAATCCATTTCATTCTCTTTTTGCAGTCCTTTGATTTGTGCTTCTCTTTATTGATAATTTGTCTGCCTTTTTCAGACACTGTGGGCTTGTCCCATTCCTTCTGAGGGGAATGTGGGGCGGGATTCTCCGCAATCGGCGCGATGTCTGCCGACCGGCGCCAAAAAGGCGCGAATCATTCCGGCATCGCGCTGCCCCAAGGGTGCGGAATTTTCCGCATCTTGAGGGGCCGAGCCCTCACCTTGAGGGGCGAGGCCCCGCCGGACTGATTTCCGCCCCGCCAGCTGGTGGGAAAGGCCTTTGGTGCCCCGCCAGCTGGCGCGGAAATGACTTTGCCGTGCGGCGCATGCGCGGGAGCGTCAGCGGCCGCTCACGGCATCCCCACAGATGCTCAGTGGAGGGGGTCTCTTCCGCCTCCGCCATAGTGGAGACCATGGCAAAGGCGGAAGGAAAAGAGTGCCCCCACGGCACAGGCCCGCCCGCGGATCGGTGGGCCCCGATCGCGGGCCAGGCCACCGTGGGGGCACCCCCCGGGGCCAGATCGCCCCAGGACCCCGGAGCCCGCCCGCGCCGCCTTGTCCCGCCGGTAAGAGATGTGGTTTGACTCTCGCCGGCGGGACAGGCATTCCAGCAGTGGGACTTCGGCCCATCGCGGGCCGGAGAATCGCCAGGGGGGGGCCCGGCAACCGGTGCGGCGCGATTCCCACCCCTGCCGAATATCCAGTGCCGGAGAATTCGGCAACCGGCGGGGGGCGGGATTCACGCCAGCCGCCGGCGATTCTCCGACCCGGCGGGGGGTCGGAGAATCCCGCCCGTTAACTTTATTCATTTCCAGAGTCGACTCAAACTTTCTTTTGCCATGATGTCTGCAATGCTCTTGCTGGACGCATATGTTCTGCAAATCGAATTTTCATTTCCACTTTCACAATTTTAGCCAAACATTTGTTTGCTGTTGCACTTGCAAATCGTTTTGCAACCTTATTAATCTTGTCATTCAGCTCAATGGTGTTTCGTACATCTGTGACACACAATGGCACACTCATACCCACACACACAATGACACACACACATACACAAAATGACACACCCACACACATACAACAATGACACACAATGACACACACACACACATACACACAGTGACACACTCACAGCCACACACACAATGACACACACACACATACACAGAATGACACATGACACACTCACACCCACAATGACACACTCACACCCACACACACACAATGACACACTCACACACATACACAAATACACACAATGACACATACACAGAATGACACATGACACACTCACACCCACAATGACACACTCACACCCACACACACACAATGACACACTCACACCCACACACACATACACACAATGACAGTTACACACATACACACAATGACACACTCACACACATACACAAATACACACAATGACACATACACAGAATGACACATGACACACTCACACCCACAATGACACACTCACACCGACACACACACAATGACACACTCACACACATACACAAATACACACAATGACACATACACAGAATGACACATGACACACTCACACCCACACACACAATGACACACTCACACCCACACACATACACACAATGACACACTCATACACATACACACAATGACACCTTCATATCCACACACACATACGCACAATGACACTCATATCCACACATACGCACACACAAATACATCCACACAAATACACAAAATGACACACGCGCTCACATACACATACACTAAATGACACACTCATACCCACAATGACACACTCATACACATCATGATACACTCACGTACACATACACACAATGACACACAAATACCCACACACATATGCACATAATGACATACTAATACCCATACACACATGCACACAATGACACACTCATACACAAATACACACAATGACACACTCACACCCACACACATACACACATGTACACACAATGACACACTCACATACACACAATGACACACTCCACAGAATGACACACAATGACACACTCACACACATACACACAATGACACACACAAAATGACACACAATGACACACTCACACCCACACACAATGACACACATATACACACAATGACACACTCACACACTCACACACATACACACAATGACACACACAAAATGACACACAATGACACACTCACACCCACACACAATGACATACTCATACACACAATGACACACTCACACACACATACACAATGACACACTCACACACAAATACACACAGTGGCACACAAATACCCACCCACAAATACACACAATGACATACTCATACCCACACGCACATACACACAATGACACACTCCACACATACACACAATGACACACTCACACAAAATGACACACAATGACACGCTCACACCCACACACACAGTAACACATTCACACCCACTGGAATAATGACACACATACAATGACACACACACACACAATGACATATACACTCAATGATACACTAACACACACACACAATGACACACTAACACACACACTACTGCACACACACACAATGACAGACATATAATATGACACTCACATACATGCACAAACACAATGCCACACTCTCACACAAAACATGCATGCACAGTCACACACTTTCACACAAATGCACGCATGCACATGCACACAGTTACACATTAACACACCCTCAGAGACATATAGTCACACACTTACAAACACACATGCACCCCCAAGCACACACAGCCACACACACACAATTGCACATTGACACACATTGACCCACTCACACACGCATACAAATAGTCACACACATACAAGTACAAACATGTGCATCCACATACAAACACAGTGTAATGAATGTAGAAATTATTCTACATTAGATTTTATATTTGTGGCAGTAATGCTATGAATAAACCCTGGTTTAAATTACATACAGGCAGTGTGCCTACTAAAGCTGTAATTAAGGTGCCATAAAAGGTGAGATAATCATTGTTTTGTACCATTTTTGTTTTACAAATAGATGGCTAATGAATGAAATGAAAATTGCTTATTGTCACAAGTAGGCTTCAAATAAAGTTACTGTGAAAAGCCCCTAGTCGCCACATTCCGGCGCCTGTTCAGGGAGGCTGGTACGGGAATTGAACCGTGGTGCTGGCCTGCCTTGGTCTGCTTTCAAAGCCAGCGATTTAGCCTTGTGCTAAACCAGGAGATTCCCTGGGGTGTAGATAATTTAAGGGGAGTGGTGTTTAGCCCAAGCTAAGCAGGGCATGGGACAACTAAATAGAATAAATATTATGGAATTAATGGGAGGTGCCAGGTCTGTCTGTAGTTTTTAAATTTTCTTGATGATTTTAAGTTGAACAGCAGTTTGCCATTAGATTTGAGTCTGACAACACAAGAGGATTTTCAGGTTGTTCTTGAAAAGGGTCTCACTCTCCAAAGGTCTGCACGGATAAGCAAATAACGCTGATTGTTAATTTTATTTATAAGTGGCATTTGAACTGTGTAAGATTGCTTAATTGGAATATGGAATAAGTTAAAGTTTTTCCTTTTATTTAAGAACTGTTTAACTGTTAATTTTAAAGCGATTACTTTGTTGTTAATATGGATAATTCTGTGTTTAAATTAAAGTCTGTTTTAACATAAAATATACCAATTGGTCAGACTCATCTCTCCTGGGGTGAAGTATGCTTTCCTCACTGTTTTATACATTGAACATTGCTTATTTTTTTTTGTCGAGCATCCTAACAAAAGTTAGGGTCTGGTATCCTAGCAACAGTCACACACAAACATACATGCAATTGCACTCACACAAATACACACCCACCCAAACACAGTCACACACAAATACACACGCAATTGCACACTCACAAATACACACACACATAGTCACACACACAAATACACTCACAGTCACGCACACTCAAAAATGAACACAGCTACACCCACATGCACACACAATCACAAACACACACTTTCACATTCACACTCACACAGTCACATCATTGGCTCGTGATCAGGAGGCTTTGCTGACTTTTCCCCCCCCAGCATAGGAGAACTGAGAACAATTATAAAAGATCTAACATAACCTTAACTACAATCCATTACGTTAATAGCCTATGTTCCTGGTAAGAGAGGACAGAAAGCCACCAGATTCCCCACAGGGAGTGGTCAGTGATTCAGTGCATAACTGATGACTCAAATGGTTTTTGCTCAGTTATGCTCTGCCCTAAATTTCAGGCAGTAAGTCCTCCAGTCACTCCCTCCCTACACCTACAGTTAACTTTGAGACTGCATCAGAAAGCATCCACGAATGATCTCACCAAATTTTTATAGAATCATAGAATTTACAGTGCAGAAGGAGGCCATTCAGCTCCTCGAGTTTACACCGGCATTCCACCCAAGCCCATGGCCGGGATTCTCCAATGCCGCGGCCAAGTTCTGACGCCAGCGTGAAAAGCGGCATGAACCACTCCAGCGTCAATGGTCCTCGATTGTTTGGTATGCACCTCTTCCTAGGGGGCTAGGTCGGCGCCGGAGTGGTCTCTGCTGCTCCAGCCGGCGTGCCACAGCCAGCGTGCGTTCGCGCATGCGCATGGGTTTCCGTCTCCGTGCCGGCCCCACGTGCAATATGGCAGAGCCCTACAGGGGCCCGGCGCGCAGGAAGATAGGCCTCCACGGAACCAGCCTGCCCGCTGATCGGTAGGCCCCAATCACGGGCCAGGCCACCGTGGAGGCCCCCCCAGGGTCGGATCCCCCTGCCCCCCCCCCCGCCCCCCCCAACCAGGACGAACCCCGCAGACGGAACTTGCAAGTCCCGCCGTGTGGGGCCATACGTGACCTACGCCGGTGGGACTCGGCCGAACTCGCCGGGCGCTCGGCCCGTCGCGGCCCGTCGAATCGGCAATCCTGCAGGGGCCCGAGAATCAGCGCTGGAGAATGGGCGAGCCGGCGTCGGGTCGGCGTGGCGCTATTCACGCGCCCCTCCCGGGGATTCTCCGACCCGGCGCGGGATCAGAGAATCTCGGCCCATGCCTCCACTCTATCCCTGTAATCCAGTAACCCCACTTGACCTTTTGGACACTACGGGCAATTTAGTATGTCCCCTAATCCCCCTAATCTGCCCATCTTTAGACTGTGGGAGGAAAGCGGAGCGCCCGGAGGAAATCCACACAGACACAGGGAGGAAGTGCAAATTCCACATAGACAGTAACCCGAGGTCGGAATCGAACCCGGGTCCCTGGAGCTGGGAGGCAGCAGTGATAACCACTGTGCCATCATGCCGCCCTAAATTTAATTTGCCAAAATAAATTTTGCCAAATATATTCCCTTGAAAATGCTCAATGGTTTTCATCAGCTTCGAAACACTTTGGAATATCACAAAAATGTGAAAGGCACCATGTAAATACAAATTCTTTCTGTAATTACCTTTCAAATCATGCTCCTTGAGGAGTAGAGTTTTTGATTTTCGATTTTTCTGCACTTTAGAGGTCTCCCTGCTGGAACATCATATCAGTAGGGTAGGCACCCTTAATTTGCCATAGTATGTGCAAGCATGTGTCCACTGGCTCTTTAAATTATCCCACCCATGCTTTAGGATAAGATTGATTCTAGGAATTAGCCGTACCGATGGTGGTGTACAGCAACTCTGGAATACGTGACCTCGCTAACTGAGCCATCAAAGGTTTGTTGAGCTGTCATGAAGGGAGGTGAAGTGTTCTTTCCAATATTGCTTTTCAGCTTACACCCTGCAGCTACCTATGTTCACTTTTAGCTGCGATTTTGTCTGCTGGTCTGTCTAGTCTTGGTGTGACCTTTTCCTGCTTGTCTATAATGTTCAGATAGATAGGCTTTTAAAGGCAATCAATGCTAACTCGTTTAACCTAACTCAAAATACATTAGACGTTGATCAGTCATTATAAATTAGATTAGCAAATTTGCAAAGGTTTAACTTTTGGAAGTTCAGTTCTATTAACAACAGCACCATAAAGATGGAGACTGGCACTGCTATTGAAATAATTTGGTTGATTTGCTTTGCAGTTCTTTAAAGCAAATACAAAGATACATGCCAACTGTCACCAAGGCAACAATCCCAGAGAAACGAGACGTGCCTTTTAACCAGCCTGCCTCGGCAGCATCTGTATCTGCCTCCGATCTGTTTCTGGGAGTAGTGGGCCCGACTCTGGGCATGCACTCGCGCAGGGAGGCAGTGTCATAGTGGCATTATCACTGGACTAATAATCCGGAGACCCAGGGGTAATCCTCTGGGAACCTGGGTTTGAAACTCATCATGGCAGATGATGAAATTTGTATTCAATGAAATGTGGAATAAAAAAATGATGACCATGAAAGCATTGTCGATTGTTGTAAAACCCCATCTGGTTCGCCCTCTAGGGAAGGAAATCTGCCATCCTTACCTGGTCTGGCTTACATGTGATTCCAGTTCCACAGCAGTGTGATAGACTCTCAATATGCCCTCTGAAATTGGCAATTAGGGATGGGCAATAAATGCTGGCCCAATCAGCGATGTCCACATCCCACGAATGAGTAAAAAATAACTACGCTGCTCCCCCTTGTCAGGCACATTTCAAAGTATTTTCTCCCAAAGCAAGGACGCCAAGTCAGGTGGTTTTCTGACTCCCGAAACATGAAAATCGAACCTTGTGAGTTTTCCATCCTCACAGTAAATTGAACATGACCCACACAAATTTAGTCATCAGAGAATCATGAAAGTGTGGCAAGAGTTGAATGCGGCAACATTTTACTTACTGCCATCATTTTGGTCTCACCATGAAGCCTGATGACTGGATCATAATAATCTTTACAATTAGTGTCACAAGTAAGCTTACATTAACACTGCAATGAAGTTACTGCGAAAATCCCCTGGTCGCCACATTCCAGTGCCTGTCCAGGAGACAGAGGGAAAATTCAGAATGTCCAATTCACCTAACAAGCACATCTTTCGGCACTTGGGGAGGAAACCGGAGTGCCCGGAGGAAACCCACACAGACATGCGGAGAACGTGCAGACTGCACACAGGCAGCTTCAATAACTGCCCTGGTATCCATACTGTCCGCCAGTGGAGGCATGCATCCTACAGCCTGATAAGTGCTGAGCCTGGAGTGGAATTGCATTCCAACGCTCAGCACTTACCAAGCTGTAGAAAACAAAACCACTGAGAAGGTCCCCTCAGGCTCCATGGGGAGTAGAAGGGCAGCACATTGGAAGCGACCTAGCACAGCACCTGATTATCTTATATTCTTTCAGCATAAGGAATTACATTTTTCTGCTTCCACAACTGTTCTCAGTCTGTAGGTGAACTGCTGGCCAGAACAGAATCAAGCAGAAAGACTTAAACTTGCCTCAAAAATGATACCCAGACACGAAGGTGGGCAGAAGAACTTCCATTGTAAGACAAATAAGCTGAAAATTTAGCAGGCCTTCCCCAAATTCCAATCTCTCTCCTCTACCCAAGGCTGGGATTTCCAGATCTGATTATCTCGGTGCATAATTTTGTGATTAATTTGCATTTTTAAAATCATTTTGGTTCATTGGCGAATGAAAAATTATGGGCGGAGGTGTGTAGTTTCACAGATGGGAATCTTTCAAAACTCTAAGCAGCTGAACTTTCTGTGCATTCACTGAGTGCAGCAGAATGGTAAGTTAAAACTTTGGTAAAAAAAAGGTTTGAAGAGTTGCTGAACAGAAAAATGGATGCTAGTCCTTTGGGCAGATGCCAGGTAGTTTTCAACTTACTGTGAGGATGGAAAACTCACAAGGTTCGATGTTCATGTTTTGGGAGTCGGAAAATTACCTGGCTTGGCGTCCTTGCCTTGGGAGAAAATACTTTGAAATGTGCCTGACAAGGGGGAGCAGGGTAGTTATTTTTTACTCATTCATGGGATGTGGACATCGCTGATTGGGCCAGCATTTATTGCCCATCCCTAATTGCCAATTTCAGAGGGCATATTGAGAGTCTATCACACTGCTGTGGAACTGGAATCACATGTAAGCCAGACCAGGTAAGGATGGCAGATTTCCTTCCCTAGAGGGCGAACCAGATGGGGTTTTACAGATGCTATTAATTCAGACACGCTTCAATTTTACATACTTTTGTTTAAAGCATGTAGCTGTTAATCTCAATAAAAATGTGAGCCTCATCATTATTCCCCCCCCCCTTTATGTTTAATAGGCTTCTATCATTGTTGTTCAATACTTTACCGATCAACTCCTTTAAAAGAGGCTGGTTGGAGTTTGGAAGGACATGGGCCGCATGGTGGCATCGTGGTCAGCATTGCTACCTCGCAGTACCAGGGACCATGGTTCGATTCCAACCTTGGAGTCTGCACGTTCTCCCCGTGTCTGTGTGGGTTTCCTCTGGGTGCTCTGGTTTCCTCCCACAGTCCAAAGATATGCAGGTTAGTGGATCGGCCATGATAAATTGCCCCTTGTGCCCAAAGGTTATCTCGGGTTATGGTGTAGGGCGTGGAATGGGCCTGGGTAGGGTGCACTTTCAAAAGGTTGGTGCAGACGTGATGGCCTCCTTCTGCACTGTAATGATTCTATGTCATGTACAGGTATATGGACAAACGTACTAAGGCTCAGGTGCTGTTTTTATGAAAGGGAAGGAAACATTGGAAAGTAGCCGGGTATAAAATGGTCATTTGACATCCTGAATGCCTTTAAGATCTGGCAAAGGTTTCATAATTTGATCTTCTTCGAGGTGCTACCTGTGGTTATTTTCCACTTTCAGAACATTACATTAAATTGAGAGTGATGACTGATTGGGATATTAACGTGAAACTAAATAGGAGAGATGCAGAGCTCAGAAGGCATTTAACAAATCCTCAGTTCATGAAGGCAGTAGCACATAAAAAATGCAGCTGCCTTCAAATAGCAGACATTTCCATTACTGGGATTTCCAAAGCAAGACTTGTGGGCTCTAGACATTTGAGGAAGAGGTCTGAACCTAGCAAAGTTCTGTGGAAAGATCCTTTGGGATTGTTAAGAGTAGGTATGAATCTGTGTAAAAAGTGGAGAAGCTCTGGGGAACTGTCAAGCTGTCAAGTCTTTTAAACTCTCAGCTCCTATCATTTTTTTAATTTGAAAAGAAGAACGATGCATTCTGCAGATGAAAAACACCAGTGCTTGCTATTTTGCTGCTTGCTTGCAGCTTCAGTAACCTTTCATTATCGCAGTGGGGGGCCTGTAAGTTCACATTTTATTGACAGCTCCAAGTGTTTATCAAGAGACAAAGAGTCATTCAGACTCAAAACGCTAGCTCCCTTTTCTCTCCACAGATGCTGTGTCAGAACTGCTGAGATTATCCAGCACTTTCTGTTTTTATATCAAGAGATTAATTGTATTTAATGTGGGGCTATACATATAAATGTGTGCTTTTATAAGGGATTAAGTATTTGAATGGATTTAAATGTATTGAATGGGCTTTTATCAATGAGCGTGTTCTGATGTTATCCATGGAGGATGGTGAATTTGAATTGATGGTATAGCAGCAAAGGCTGGAGGGTGGGGGATGGCGGTTGTTATGAATTGGCACTAAATTGGCAATGGGATTATAAAGGACTATGGAGATTAGTGTAGTTTATGGTTTGGCTTGAGTTGGTACTAAGTTGGTATGGAGCGTATGAGGGGCCCTGTTGGTTGGTGGAGGCGAATAGGCTGGCATGGGAAGTATAAGCATCCATGGTGGGGTGGGTGGGGTCATGAGGTGGCATAGATGGGCATAAGGAGCAGAGGGGGTGAGGGGGTAAAAGGGATGAATGTTAGAGGGCTGTCTTTTTTTAAAAACTGAGGTAAAGTCCCAGAGTATTGAATCAGGCCTTTTCAACAACCCACCTCCACACGCTGCCATTTGGCTGCCCCCAAACCCCTTTCGGGATGGTGGGTCTGACTCCAGTTAGCACGCTCCCACACCCACCCCACTACCCCTGAGACCAAACCCACAACCCCCGAAGTGAAATCAGGCCACTCCGAGCACTTACCTCCAAGTCGGGTTTATGGAGTTGGGAATTTCCCCCCACTCTGCTCCCAGCTGAGGAATAAAAATTTGACCCTGTGCATTTCAGAATAGGTTAGAGAGGTGGTTAAAGGAAATGGGAGTAAAGGCACAAGGAATTAAGACTGCTGCTTGTGTGAAGGAATACTGATCCGGTTGGGCTGAACGGTACATAAAACACTAAAAGAAACAGATTCAATTGGCCAAATGTTCTTTCCATTTTTCCTGATTTTCTATATATTTATTTTCTAAATAAATATGCGAGTTCTCATAATATAATTGTTAATGTCTATCAGTATTCACAACAGCCTGTTACTAATCTCTGTTGATGCAGGTTGGATTAGAAGCGTGGTTATTATTAAACGGATGGCTGCAAAATTTTAAAAAATGGTGTAACCTTGAAAAGAGAAAGGATGAGCTTTCAATAGAGTGTATTATGGCTGTATTCCAGGAAGAACAGGCCAACACTCACTGATAATTGGTTCACATGATTGTTGTAACCCTCATATGACAATCACAATTTTCCGATAGTTGCAAACAAGCCTTTATTTTTAATGGAAATCTGTGTTTGAGCCAAAAGAAAGGGGAATTGAAAATCTTGAATCAATATAATTTGGGGCTTCTCATGTTCTCTGCTGTAGTCTGCTGGAATTCAAAATGGTGACCTCGTGTTTCTGGAAACAGAAGCCCTGGTTTGAGCTGAGGCCGATCGGTGGGAATGGGATGAATTTGGGGAGGCTATCCATTTTTCACCCTGATCAATTTGATGCTCCATTATCTTCAGTGGAACCCAACCTATTCCTGTCAAATCAGGTAGGAAACTATTGGGACTTAACAATGTCCAATGTATGTTATACGCCAGTTATGGGTGTGAGGTATGTATGGTTGAAAACCCCGTGGAGTCGGTTCCCATGGAACATGAGAAAAACATGACCCCCCTGTGGTGTTGGGTGCTTTGAGGTACAGACGAACCAACACGGTTGCGATTGGTACAACGCAGTTTTATTCCAACTAGTTATTTACACATCTGACTTAGTACTCAGCACGTTGTAAATGTGTGAGTGTCTTGTTAATGAGGTCCTGGCCTTGTCCTGTCTCCAGATGGATTGACCAGGAGGTGTCGTGTTTCTTGTCTTATACTGTGTCTGCTCTTGTCTGTGATTGGCTGTCGTGTTATGTGTGCTAATTGGTCTGTTGGTCTGTCTATCATGATGTGTGTGTTTGAATATCATGACATCCCCCCTTTTTTACAAGATTATGTGCCTACGTGGTTATAAATGTGTCCTGAGTGCAGCTAAAGGTATGTGTGCGTGATATTTACAGCATGTACATGTGGCGTAACTATATACAAGGGGCGATGTCAGGTGTGACATGCTAACGAGGTTGTACCATAACAAAAGAAGAAGAACGTTGAAATTTGGACCGATCAAACGAGGCCTGGAACGATAAAACAGTGACATGTTACAAGACAGTAGTTGCTAAAATTTGACGTGTGAACAGGCTCATAAGTCCAGTCTAGTAGGTGGGCGACGAATTCGGGTTGACCGCCTCAAGGGTGGGTCAAGAACCACCGGCTGAGGTGCGAGTCTGGCCACGGGCGGCGACAGAAGGGGCATGGTATATGGCAGCTCCACAAAGTCACTATCAGGAACCAGTGGAGGACACGGCGTCTGTGTATGGTTCCGTTGCGAGCGTGGAAGTAGGCGAAGGGCTCGGCGATTGTGCCTATGCACAGATCCATCCGGCATGCGTACCAGGAACGAGCGGGGAGCCACGCATCGGAGAACTTCGGCAGGTGCAGACAAGCCACCGTCTGGTAGGTGAATGCGGACGTTGTCTTCAGAGGCCAGGGAGGGAAGATCAGTTGCCCTTGTGTCGTACGATCTCTTCTGGCGATCGCGCTGCAGTTGCATCCTATGCAGGACCGGAGCATGGTCTATTGTTGGTGCCAGGATGGAAGGCACAGTGGTTCTGAGGGCGCGACCCATCAGCAGCTGTGCTGGCGAGAGACCCGTGGCTAGTGGGGCCGAGCGATAGGCCAGCAGGGCGAGGTAGAAGTCCGATCCGGCAGCAGCAGCCTTGCAGAGGAGCCGCTTGGCAATGTGAACGCCCTTCTCCGCCTTTCCATTGGACTGGGGATGCAGAGGACTGGACATCACGTGTGTGAAGCCATACGAGGCCGCAAAGGATGACCATTCATGGCTGGCAAAACAGGGCCCATTGTCCGACAAGACAGTCATCGGAATGCCGTGGCGAGCAAAGGTGTGTTTGCAGGTCCTGATGACAGCAGACGACGTCAGATCGTGCAGGCGAATGACTTCTGGGTAGATGGAGAAGTAGTCCACTATGATAACATAGCCCATGCCAAGCGCGTGAAATAGGTCGACACCCACCTTCGCCCAGGGGGACGTCACCAGCTAATGGGGCAGAAGCATCTCAGGAGGTTGCGCCGGCTGAAACCTTTGGCAGGTTGTACAGTTGATCACCATGTTGGCAATATCGTCACTGATGCCCGGCCAGTATACCGCCTCTTGGGCCCTCCGTCTGCACTTCTCAATCCCCAAGTGGCCTTCGTGTATTTGATCGAGAACCAGCTGGCGCATACTGTGCGGAATCACAATCCGGTCCAGCTTCAGAAGGATCCCATCAATGATGGCTAGGTCGTCTCGTACATTATAGAACTGCGGGCACTGCCCTTTGAGCCATCCTCCCGTCATGTGGCGCATCACTCGCTGTAAAAGGGGGTCGGCCGCTGTCTCTCGGCGGATGCGGGCCAGACTGGAGTCGTCAGCCGGCAGATTTGCCGCTGTCAAGGCCACCTGTGCCTCGACCTGACATACGAACCCCTCCGCATCTAGCGGCGTGCTCACTGCTCTGGATAGGGCATCCGCCACGATGAGGTCCTTCCCTGGAGTGCAGACCAGTTAGAAGTCGTGCTTCCTGAGTTTAAGTAGGATGCGCTGGAGGCGAGGGGTCATCTAATTCAGGTCCTTGTTTATTATGCTGACCAGGGGGCGGTGGTCAGTTTCGACCGTGAACCGTGGAAGACCATAGACGTAATCATGGAACTTGTCTCAGCCGGTTAGCAAGCCCAGGCATTCTTTTTCGATTTGTGCGTAGCGCTGCTCTGTGGGGGTCATGGCCCGCGATGCATAGGCAACCGGGGCCCATGACGATGTGTCATCCCTCTGCAGGAGCACTGCTCCAATGCCGGATTGGCTGGCATCAGTTGAGATTTTGGTGGGACGAGACGTGTCGAAGAACGCTAACACTGGTGCCGTGGTGAGTTTGCGTTTGAGCTCCTCCCATTCCAGCTGGTGTGTGTGTTGCCACTGGAACTCTGTAGATCTTTTGACGAGGTGGCGCAGAGTCGTTGTGTGGGAGGCAAGGTTGGGAATGAACTTCCCCAGGAAGTTGACCATGCCAAGGAAGTGTAGGACAGCCTTCTTGTCGGCCGGCTGCGGCATGGCTGTGATGGCGCTCACCTTGTCTGCATCCGGACGGACCCCTGACCGGGAGATATGGTCCCCCAGGAACTTCAATTCGGTCTTGCCAAAGGCGCACTTGGCTCGGTTGAGGTGCAGGCCGTTTTCCCGTATGCGGGCAAAAACGCGTTGGAGACGATGTATGTGCTCCTGCGGTGTGGTGGACCAGATGATGACATCGTCCACATATACGTGCACCCCTTCGATGCCTTCCATCATCTGCTCCATGATTCTGTGGAAGACCTCGGAGGCCGAGATGATGCCAAATGGCATCCGGTTGTAGCAGAATCTGCCGAAAGGGGTGTTGAAGGTACATAGCTTTCGGCTGGACGGGTCCAGTTGGATCTGCCAAAATCCTTTAGAAGCATCCAGTTTCGTGAATATCTTCGCTTGGGCCATTTCACTGGTGATCTCCTCCCGTTTGGGTATGGGATAATGTTCCCGCATAATGTTATTATTGAGGTCTTTGGGGTCTATACAGATGCGGAGCTCGCCAGAGGGCTTCTTGACACACACCATGGAGCTGACCCATGGCGTGGGCTCCGTGACCCTGGATAGGACCCCTTGGTCCTGGAGATCCTGCAGCTGCAGATTGAGGCGGTCTTTAAGTGGTGCAGGAACCTTGCGAGGTGCGTGAACGACCGGGATGGCGTCCGGTTTGAGGTGAATTCGGTAGGTGTATGGCAGTGTTCCCATGCCTTCGAAAGCCTCCTGGTAGTGGGCGAGGAGCGATTGGAGTTGCGCGTTGAACTCTGCGTCCGGGAAGTCAGACGTGCCGTCTGGAGAGAGAGAGAATTTGTTGCACCAGGTGGAGAGCCTTACATGCCTGTGCGCCCAGCAGGGTGTCCTTCGATGAGCCAACTATCTCGAACGAGAGTGTGGCCGTGTGTGTTTTGTATGTCACCTGGAGCTGGCAGGATTCCATGGCCGGGATAACGTTCCCGTTGTAGTCGACCATCTTGCACCGGGATGGCTGGATTGGTGGTCTGACCTTCATGGCATAGAATGCTGACCATGTTATGAGGTTGGCGGAGGCGCCAGTGTCCAGGCGGAAAGTGATCGGCGATCGGTTGACCGTCAGGGTGGCACTCCATTAATCGGCCGGATTGATGGTGTTGTCCCGGTTCACATCAATGACCGCAACCCGGAAGGCGTCTTGGTCATCTGTGTCGTCGGTTTGGATGTCGTGATGTGGAGGCTGGATGGTCCACACGTGTCTGCGAGGTTGTCGGAGATGTGGCAGATCCACAGGTTGAGCCGCTCGACAGTAGGCAGCGTAGTGGCCCATCTTGCCACAGCGTAGGCATTGTCGGGTTTTTGCAGGACATTGCCCTTTTAAATGTGCAGCTCCACAGTTGCCGCACGTCATGACGTCATGGCGTTCGTTACGCCACTGCGCATGCGCAGTTCGGTCTTGCGTCGGGCGCGCCTGCGCAGCACGTCCCTCAGTGTTGCCGTAGGTTTTGGCGCGCACAAACGCGGGAGGCCTCAAAAAGCGCGCGAAACGGCCGCCCTCGTCCGGGCCGCGGGCCGGGAGAAACTCGATTGCCTGGATGCGTTCGGCCTCGTGGGCGGCCTGGCTTGCCGATTCGATCGCTTGGGACCCCCTCCGTGCCGATTCGGTCGCCTGAAATTGGGCATAGCGGCTGGTCACATTTTCATGCAGGACACAGGCTTCAACTGCAGATGCTATGGTCAGGCCTTTAATTTTTAGAAGCTGCTGGTGTAGGCCACTGGAGGCAACGCCAAAAACGATCTGGTCCTGGATCATGGACTCTGAGGTGGTGCCGTAACCGCAGGACTGCGCGAGTATGCGGAGGTGCGTCAGGAAGGACTGAAAGAGCTCATCCTTACCTTGTAGGCGCTGCTGAAAGATATACCTCTCAAAGCTTTCGTTGACCTCAACGTTGAAGTGCTGGTCGAGCTTGAGGAGGACCGTGTCATATTTAGATTTGTTCTCGCCTTCCGCGAACACCAAGGAGTTGTATACATCGATGGCGTGCTGACCTGCGGTGGTGAGGAGCATGGCAATCTTTGTTTCGTCCGAGGCGCCCTGTTTTTCGTTGGCTCGCATGAACAGTTCGAATCGCTGCTTGAAGAGCTTCCAATTGGTGCCCAGGTTCCCAGCGACTTGCAACGGCTGCGGTTTGTTGTGGGTGTCCATGGCTCAGGATGGCAGATTTGCCGGTAAGTACCATGTGGTGTTGGGTGCTCTGAGGTACAGACGAACCAACACGGTTGCGATTGGTACAACGCAGTTTTATTCCAACTAGTTATTTACACATCTGACTTGGTACTCAGCACGTGGTGACTTTGTGAGTGTCTTGTTAATGAGGTCCTGGCCTTGTCCTGTCTCCAGATGGACTGACCAGGAGGTGTCGTGTTTCTTGTCTTATACTGTGTCTGCTCTTGTCTGTGATTGGCTGTCGTGTTATGTGTGCTAATTGGTCTGTTGGTCTGTCTATCACGATGTGTGTCATTGAATATCATGACACCCCCCAAGATCTCGGACATTGACACCACATAGCTTTGGGGTAGTGAGGAGAGTTCCTTGAGATTTAGATTTAGATTTATTTTCACGCGTAACGAAACTGGCCCAACTGAAAGAGGTTGGAGACCGACGAACAGAAAGAAAAAGGTCAACCTTACCACCACCATCCCTCCTGCTCACCCCCACCCCTCTCACCCTTTATGGGAGGAAAGGAGGGACATAATATGAATAATCTTTATTGTCACAATTAGGCTTACATTAACACTACAACGAAGTTACTGTGACAATCCCCTAGTCGCCACATTCTGGTGCCTGTTTGGGTACACAGAGGGAAAATTCAGAATGTCCACGTCACCTAACAGCACGTCTTTTGGGACTTGTGGGAGGAAACCGGAGCACCCGGAGGAAACCCACACAGACACATGGAGAACGTGCAGACTCCGCACAGACAGTGACCCAAGTTAGGAATCGAACCTGGGACCCTGGAGTTGTGAAGGAACAGTGCTACCCACTGTGCTAGCGTGCCAGCCATTTTGTTCTCTTTCAGAACCTAGGAACCCAGGTTGGTCCCAAAACTAAAATGGCCGATATGATTACTTCCACTCAGCTCACCAGGCACCAATGTGACATTGTCTAGGTTGCAACATGTGGATGTGGAAAGCTATCGGCTGAGAACCCCTGCCCTCAGCCCTAATCTGTGTCACTGGCTTTGGTTTATGGCAGGCAACAGGCTCTGCACCCCCCCCCCCCCATTCTCCCACAGGGTCTCACAGAAGCACCAGGGCAACAACGTGAACTGGTATGCCCAGGTATCAGACTAATTTGTGGCATGTCATCCTTCTCCCAGCAGTGTTATGGTGGGAGGCTGTTAGAAGAGCTGCAGATCCGCCTTGTTGGCAGTGCATCTCTGGCAGAGGAATTGCGAGCAGATGTCAGCTTCCTTCACTGCAGAAATGCAATTATATTGTCGAAAAATGTTCAGGTAACTTTAAAATGGCAGAAAGCAAATACATCAAAGGTCAGGCAGTGTAAAAATTCATCATGATTGAAGCTGGCGTCCCAATTGGAATATATACATCCGTCAGATGGATAAAAACTGGCAGCAATATATCCATATATTCTTATCGGAATGATCTGCAAAATCTTTGTGTAATAAGGTCATTGCTGAATGCAGAATGAGTTATCAATGTCAATTATCAATGCATTTTATTATCTGTTTCCATGGCAACAATAAACCAATTCAAAACCAAATTAAAACAAAATCACGCAAATAAAAGGCCCTCATTCTAAAAAATTACCTGTTCCACAATATAAAAATCCAAAGTACTTTGTTCTTTGAACTCCTGTCAGAAGGTCAGAAGATTGTTAAACATAATCTTCAGCGCAGGACAAAGACAAGGATCAAGCTACAGAGAAGAATTGATTTGATGTGGACTTCAGACGCAAGATAAATGAGGAGCTTAGACACTCGGTTTACTGGTGGGCGGCAGTGTTTGAAAAATAAAAAAATGTTAAGAACTGTGCAGAAAACGCGTGTCATCCTGATTAAAGGATATTTTGTTTTCCCTGGATGCTTTTATCACATGATAAGTAATAGGATCTCACTGAGACAAGGGACTCAGTTTTCACACCAATGTGAGGCTCCTTTATGCCTCAGTCAGACCGTTTGTTGTTTACATTGCTCGGGACGCCAAACACAAATATGGGGAGAAAGAAAGCCGCTTTGAAATCGCTGAGGCAGACTCACAAACAAAGATGACGGCCCAAAGTAATCATTTAGATTTTGCCGCCCAGACACGATTATCACCGATCCTGGAGGTGTATTGTTGGCACCGAAAAAAAAACGTTAGCAAGAGAAAGATAAGGATGGGATAAGAGCAGAAAATCCTGGAAACGCCTGCTTTCCAACATTTTCAGATTTTAAGTATTCGCAGTATTTTGCTGTTATAAAGATAAAGGTGCGTTCTGTACGTGGACTTCCTCAAAGCTGCTACCTCTCTGTTAGCTAGGAAGCCATCACATGGCCAGAGACTGTCACCGAGGCTGATGAAAGAAAACTTATGGTGGAACACATTGGGGAGGGGTGGGGGTGGACATGTGCTCTCACTGGTGTTGAGCTTGGAAGCTGAAGGGCACTCAGATGGGGTGGCAGCGTCGCTGAAACCTGACGCCTTTCTGCCTCCATCAGAATTAAATTTTGGACGGCAAGGCCCGCAGTTGACCTTCCAACTCCACTGCCAATTGCAGGCTTTAAGTGGTCAATGAATGATCACTTAATGGCCTCAACCCACCTTCGCAGGAATGAATCCAGCTGCAAGTGGGCCTGATGGCAGGTGAGCCGGGGCGGGCTGCTTGGCAGCAGTTGCGCGGATGTGCCTCGGTCAAAAGCAAACCGTGCCTGATCAAGGAACTGGACATTGGGAAGAGGGTGCCCGCTGAGAGCCATCCCCTGACATTCCTTCTGGACCCGTATCCCCTCCTAGCAACTCTTCCTCTCCCCACATAATTTAACCATAGCCTGGGCCCTCCACGATCCTGGGCCCTCCTAGATTCTGGCAGCAACAGCTGCTGAGCGCAAGAGCTGACAGCCTCTAACTGGCCGGTAGCTCTCACTTCTGCCATGGTGACTTGATTTCAAGAGAAGTCTCACCAGTGTCTGATTAGCTTGTGGTTTGGCTGACTTTCCCCAAAAAACAGGGAAATCTTGCTGAAGTCAAGGCAGGTCAAAGGCTCGGAAGCCTATGTCAAGTAACTCAGCTCCTGACTCCCCAAAGCTTGTCCACCACTACAAGGCACAAGTCAGGAGTGTAGTGGAATACTCTCCATTTGCCTGGATGAATGCAGCTCCAACAACACTCAAGAACCTCAACACCATCCAGGATAAAGCAGCCCACTTGATTGCTCCCCCTTCCATAAACATTCAAACCCTCCACCACCAACCAACAGTGGGAGCCGTGTGCACCATCTGCAAGTTGCACTGCAGTAACTCACCAAGGTTCCTCAGACAACACCTTCCAAAACCACAACTACTACCATCGAGAAGGACAAGAACAGCAGATACCTGGGAACCCCACCAGCTGGAGGTTGCCCTCCAAGTCACTCATCACCCTTGACTTGGAAATATATCGGCGCTCCTTCACGGTCACCGGGCCAACATCCTGGAACTCCCTCGCTAACAGCACTGCGGATGTACCTACAGCACATGGATTGGAGCGGTTCAAGAAGGCAACACACCATCACCTTCTGTAGGGCAACAAGGGATGGGCAATACATGCTGGCCTAACCAGTGACGCCCACATCCCGTAAATCAATTTTTTAAAAGTGCCAATGGTCTTGCCAATTGGTCAGAGAGCCAGTGAGAGATCCTTGGTGCATCTTTTTCAGAAGGCCCGTACAGGACTTAATTCTGGTGGAGGTGGGAAGGCAACTGGATTCATGTACATCACCATCCTGACTGTTTAAATGCCCTTCCTGCCTCTGAGCTCGCTACCAGTGGGAACACAAGACTCAGCTTAGAGGGACCCAGGATCTTTCACTGAATCTCCACCCAGCAGGTATCAACCCCAACAACACAACAAAATTCCGCCATTACGATTTATTATTTTTCCATGGTCTATTAATTTAGCTGATAACCTGCACTCTTGGGTAGGGAGGAGGTGCTTTTTATCCCTGGTAAGTGACTGGTAAGTAGTTTTTCTTTTCATTGTCTAATTTATTTATTTATTTCGTTTTTCGGAACTGTAGTTGTATAAGTTAACCTAAGGTTTAAGACATGGCAGGAGATCCCAGACCCGTGACATGCTCCTCGTGTGCGATGTGGGAGCTCAGGGACACGACCACTGTCCCTGGCTCCTTCATGTGCGAGACGTGTGTCCAATTGCAGCTCCTGTTAGACCGCTTGACGACTCTGGAGCTGCGGATGGACTCACTTTGGAGCATCTGCGATGCTGAGGACGTCGTGGATAGCACGTTTAGTGAGTTGGTCACACCGCAGGTGAAAGTTACTGAGGGAAATAGAAAATGGGTGACCAAAAGACAAGGCAAGAGTAGTAAGGCAGTGCAGGTGTCCACTGCGGTCATCTCTCTGCAAAACAGATATACCGCTTTGGATACTGTTGAGGGAGATGGCTTACCAGGGGAAGGCAGCGGCAGCCAGGTTCATGGCACCGTGGCTGGCTCTGCTGCGCAGTTGGGCCTTTAAAAGTGCGACTTGCACTCCGCGCAGATTTGGCAGTTTCTGGTGGCTGTCCTGACCTCCTTGATGGAGTCGGGCAGGTTGCGGGTCTTGATGAAATGGAAGAATCGAGTGACCCCCCGGGTGGCAGAGGTCCTTGTGGAGGGCTCGGAGGCGGTCCACTTGTGCGTTGGCACATGTGCTGCGGGATAGGGCATCAGGAGGTTCGTTTAGCTTCCCGGGACGATACAAGATCTCATAGTTGTAGGGGGAGAGTTTGATCCTCCATCGTAAGATCTTGACGTTTTTTACCTTGCCCTGCTGTGCATTATCAAACATGAAAGCAAGGTTGGTCAGTGAGGAGAGTGAATCTCCTGCCGGCCAGGTAATGCCTCCAATGCCGCACAGCTTCTACTATGGCCTGGGCCTCCTTTTCAACTGAGGAATGGCGGATTTCTGAAGCATGGAGGATGCGTGAGAAGAAGGCCACTTGTCTGCCCACTTGGTTGAGGGTGGCCCCCAGAGCTACTTCAGACGCATCGCTCTCGACCTTGAACGGGAGGGACTCGTCGATGGCGTGCATCGTGGCCTTTGTAATGTCTGCTTTGATGCGGCTGAAGGCCTAGCGGGCCTCTGTCGACAGGGGAAAAACCGTGGATTGGATCAGCGGGCGGGTCTTGTCCGCATAGCTGGGGACCCACTGGGCATAATAAGAGAAAAACCCTAGGCAGCGTTTCAGGGCCTTGGAGCAGTGAGGGAGGGAGAACTCCATAAGGGGGCGCATGCGTTCAGGGTCTGGGTCTATAACTCCATTATGCACTACGTAACCGAGGATGCCTAGGCGGTCGGTGCTGAACACGCATTTATCCTTGTTATATGTGAGGTTAAGATATGGAGGGATTTTTGGAGGTTGGTGTCGTGGTCCTGCTGGTCGTGGCCGCAGATGGTGACATTATCAAGGTACGGGAATGTGACCCGCAAACCGTACCGGTCAACTATTAGGTGCATCTCTCGTTGGAAGACTGAGACTCCGTTAGTGACACCAAAGGGAACCCTTAGGAAGTGGTAGAGCCGCCCATCTGCTTCGAAAGCAGTGTATTTGCGGTCGCTAGGGCGGATGGGGAGCTGGTGGTAGGCGGAGTTTAGATCCACCGTAGAAAAGACCTTGTATTGCGCGATCCTGTTGACCAGGTCGGATATGCTGGGGAGAGGGTACGTGTCAAGCTGCGTATATCTGTTGATGGTCTGGCTATAGTCTATGACCATCCTATGTCGTGGGCAGCACGGTAGCATTGTGGATAGCACAATTGCTTCACAGCACCAGGGTCCCAGGTTTGATTCCGGCTTGGGTCACTGTCTGTGCGGAGTCTGCACATCCTCCCCGTGTGTGCGTGGGTTTCCTCCGGGTGCTCCAGTTTCCTCCCACAGTCCAAAGATGTGAAGGTTAGGTGGATTGGCCATGATAAATTGCCCATAGAGTCCAAAATTGGCCTTAGTGTTGGGTTTGGTTACTGGGTTATGGGGATAGGGTGGAGGTGTTGACCTTGGGTGGGGTGCTCTTTCCAAGAGCCGGTGCAGACTCGATGGGCTGAATGGCCTCCTTCTGCACTGTAAATTCTATGATTCTATGATTCTATGCTTCTCCCCGGTCTTTACAACCACTACTTGAGCTCTCCAGGGGCTGTTGCTTGCCTCAATGACACCTTCCCTCAGTAATCGCTGGACCTCCGACCCAATAAAGATCCAGTCCTGGGCACTGTACCATCTGCACCTGGTTTGCAATCCGGGGTGAGGTTCGCAAACAGGGAAAGTGGATCGACCTTGAGGGTCGCGAGGCCGCAGACAGTGAGGGGGTTATAGGGCCGCCGAATTTGAAAGTTAGGCTTTGGAGGTTGCACTGAAAATCTAACCCTCGGAGTGTGGCAGTGCAGAGGTGGGGAAGGACGTAGAGCCGGTAGTTTTTAAATTCCCTTCCCTGGACCATGAGATTTGCTACGCAAAACCCCTTGATTTCTACTGAATGAGACCCAGAGGCCAAGGAGATTTTTTGTTTAAAGGGGTGAATGGGGAGAGAACAGCGCCTTACCATGTCAGGGTGTATGAAGCGCTCCGTGCTCCCAGAGTCGATCAGACAGGGCGTCTCATGCCCATTGATGAGCGCTGTCGTCATTGCAGTCGAGAGTGTTCGGGGCCACGACTGGTCCAGGGACACCGAGGCTAGTCGTGGCAGCATTTGGATGTTCTCTTCGGGCGGTGTGTTGTCATCCGAATTGGGGTCCTGAGAGTCCAGCCAAGATGGCGGCGCCCACTGGTCGCACATGGCTGGGGGTAAGATGGCGGCGCCCATCCATTGCACGTGGTGTCCGAGAGACAAGATGGCGGCGCCCGGAGGCCGCATGTGGCCCTGGAGGAGGAAGTTGGCCACACGGGGCCCGTGGAGAGGATTGTGGTGGCGGCCCGTATTTGCCTCCTGGGACCGCAGCGACCGCCCGGGCCTGGCATACCGCCATGAAGTGGCCCTTTTTGCTGCATCCTTTGCAGAAGGATGAGCGGGCCGGACAGCGCTGTCGGGGGTGCTTGGCTTGCCCTCAAAAATAGCAGCAGGGCCCCCCCCGGGGTTGCCAGGCCGTCTCGCAGCACAAGCTTGTGGGGGGACGGGAGATGCATCGGGGTCGGCCGCAGGGGGGTTCCACACTGCCTAGGGGGCTGCCGCGCGGTCGGGGACGTAAGCGCGGGCGTATCGGGAGGCCACATCCAGAGAGCTGGCAAGGTCTCGTGCCTCCTTGAGGCCTAGTGTCTCTTTCTCCAGCAATCTCTGGTGGATTTGGGAGGACAGCATACCTGCAACGAATGCGTCCCGGATCAAAAGTTCTGTGTGGTCACTTGCCGAAACTTGCGGGCAGCTGCAGTTTCTCCCCAACACCAGGAGCACCTGGTAGAATTCCTCCAGCGATTCCCAGGGATTTGGCGCCTCGTCGCTAGTAGATGTCGGACGTAGACCTGGTTTACAGGGCGAATATAATGTCCTTTCAGCAGGTCCATTGCGGCCTCAAAGTCGTCCGCATCCTCGATGTGGGTATAGATCTCTGGGCTCACCCTCGAGTGCAGAATTTGTAGTTTCTGGTCTTCCGTGGGTGTGTTTTCGGCCGTCCCGAGATATCCGTTGAAGCACGCCAGCCAGTGCTTGAAGGTTGCCGTTGAGTTTGCCGCGTGGGGGCTGAGTTGCAGACACTCCGGCTTGATTCGGAGCTCCATTCTTTAAAATCTAGTGTAATAAATTGATGCTCGATCAATAACTCCAGAAGCGAGATTGGAGACAATTGAAGGCTTTATTATACTAGATGTTTCCCCCAGCAGCGCAGGTACAGAAGGCAGCTGCTGGGGCGACACAGGCTCTTATACCCCGCCTTGCTGGGCGGAGCCAGCAGACAGGCTTAACCAATGAGAACAGAGTACCTTCTACACCAATGGTCTTCCGGCATTACAGAGTACTGTAATACCTCTAATACTGACTACCACACCAGGCAATGACCATCTCAACAGAGAGAATCTAACCATCACCCCATGATATTCAATGGCATTACCATCACTGAATCCCCCACCATCAACATCCTGGCGGTTACCATTGACTGGAAACTGAACTGAACCAGCCATATAAATATTGTGGCTACAGGAGCATATCAGAGGCCAGGAATCCTGTGGTGAGTAACTCCACCATCTACAGGTCAAGAGTGTGAATATTCTTCACTTGACTGATTATTATTATGAATGCAGCTCCAACAATACTTAAGAAACTTGACACCATCCAGGCCAAAGCAGCCTGCTTGATTTTCACCTCTTCCACAAACATTCACTCCCTCCATCAGCAATGCACATTGGCAACAGTGTGTACCATCTACAAGGTGTATTATAAGATCTCACCAAGGCTCCTTAGATCAGCACCTTCCAAACCCAGGACTGCTACCATCTAGAAGGGCAAGGGCAGCAGATATATGGGTGCACACACCACCACCTGGGAGTTCCCCGCCAAGCCACTCACCATCCTGAATTGGAAATATATCACCCTTTCTTCACTGCCGCTGGGTCAAACTGCTGGAACTCTCTCCCTAACAGCACTATGCATTCACCTACACCACATGGACTGCAGTAGTTCAAGAAAGCAGCTCACCACTACTTTCTCAAGCACAATAAGGGATGGGGAATAAATCCCAGCCTAGCCATTCATGCGCACATCCCATGATTTAATAAAATTATTATTATTCTATGGTATTATCCCAGTGTGCTTTCAAGCTTGACTGACGGAGACAAAATGTCCGAGTGTGCAGATCTTAAGACTCATGGATGACAGGCCACATTGACAGTCAGTCTTTGAAAGTTCAAGAAATACAAACATCATTGTCGTGTTGGGTGCTCTGCTACACAGACGAACCAACATGGTTGCAGATGGTACTACTTTGCTTTATTACTATCAATAACAACATCTGTAAACTTGTTACTGTGGTTCGTTCATTACCCTCTAACCTGTGGACCCAGCCCAAACACTATCTTGGAGAGGCACTCAGCACATGGTGAATGTTTGAGTGGCTTGCTGTGAGCTCTGTGCCCTGAGCTGTCTCCTGCTGGAATGAGTGGGAACTGTGGTGTTCCCCGTTTTATAGTGCGTGTGCCCTTGCTTGTGATTGGCTGTGATGTTGCCTGTGTGTTGATTGGTCCGTTGATCTGTCCATCAGTGTGCATGTGTGTGTGCAC
This sequence comes from Scyliorhinus torazame, assembly GCF_047496885.1. Classification (NCBI taxonomy): domain Eukaryota; kingdom Metazoa; phylum Chordata; class Chondrichthyes; order Carcharhiniformes; family Scyliorhinidae; genus Scyliorhinus; species Scyliorhinus torazame. Next base: position 69,086,038 of record NC_092712.1, on the reverse strand, counting down.
CATGATGTTTATCTGAATATCATGACAATCATCAACCATTGAACCAGGCATAGAGGAGAGTGAGCGACTCAGACAGAGCTCCAGAGCTTCATTTACTCATGGAGCAATGTAACAGAAAAAGTTGTCAGAAAATAACAGAACTGAGGTAAGCCAGGTACTCACGCTGAAACTTTGCCATAAACTGTAAGGGGAAAATAAATCCTCAGAACTGTTCAAAAGCAAGTTGGATGCAAACCATTTTTACAATTTATGAAGTACGATTGTTAAGACAGGTATATAGTACAGTATAACAGTAAAATACCAGTTGACTTTTCAATGTTAATAAATTGAAATAAATAGACTATGGCATAACTATAACATTATTTTATCATACAATCTTTATTTAGTTTAGAGAATTGCATTGCAAAGACATATAGGCCTGAGCTCTTGCTCTCACGTTGGGAGCATAGTGTTGGAAAGATTCCTGGCTCCGCAAACCCTGTTCCTGAAAAGCTGCCCCCGATGTTTGTAATTTGATTCTGGGGTGAGTGGGTGCTAACCATAGTTGGGTCTGTGAAAAATGGAGCTACAGTGGGAGGCTTAATTTCATACAGGAACACTGACTCTAATTTGTCATGGGACAGGGAACGATGGGTGGTGCGTGCAGGTGCCTTCATCCATTGACCAGGTTTGAGCGTCAGGTGCGGGGCCTGCATGCCACCTGGAAAATGACAGTCCGCATCAGGAAAGTGGCTTTATATGCCCTTTAATTGGCCCAATAGGATTCAGATCTCTTTCAGCGTGGCCCAGAGATGGAAACATGCCTGAGTTCCACCTTCAGCTTCCTGTCGGCCCACTCAGATATAAACAATCCCTGAAGAAGAGCATCGGAGCCATTTCTGGTACTTAGCCCTCAACCAACATCACTAAGTAAAACAGATTAACGACTCATAAATCGCTGGCTTTTAAAGCAGATCAAGCAGGCCAGCAGCACGGTTCAATTCCCGTACCAGCCTCCCCGAACAGGCGCCGGAATGTGGTGACTAGGGGCTTTTCACAGTAACTTCATTGAAGCCTACTTGTGACAATAAGCAATTTTCATTTTCACATTACGATTTGTGGGAACTTGCTGTGCACAAATCAGCTGCTGTGTTTTTTGGATAACAACCGTGACAACTCGTCAGAAGAAAAAGGTGTCAGTACATTACTTTGCGATGGCCTGGGGTTGTAAAAGGTGCTACATAAATGCAAGTCTTTGTTTTTTTAAAGGAGGAGTGAGAGAGGTGGAGCGGCGGAGAGGTTTAAAGATGAGAAACAAGTGGAGAGGCAATTAAAATAGAGGTCAAAATTGGAGGAGCAGCAAGATCTTGAAGGGTTGTCAAGCCAAAGGTGGTTACGGAGATAAAGAGTCGGAAAAGCCATGGAAAAGTTTTAAAACAAGGATTATAATATCAAAAATAAGACGCTGCTAGACCGGGAGATGATGTAGGTCACAAGCACAGGGATGATGGATAAATTGGACTTGATGCAAATTGGCACATGTGAGCTCATGTTTAGGGAGGCTAGCCAGAAGTGTGTTGGAATAGTAATGTTAAGGTAACAAAGGCAAGAATGAGAGTTTAAGTTGCAGATGAGTTGAGTCACATGGGGGAGGTGGTGGCGTAGTGATATTATCATGGGACTAGTAATCCAGGGATCCAGGATAATGCTCTGAATCACACCTTGGTGTTTGGTGAAATTTGAATCCAATAAAATAATTTGCAATTAAAAGTCCAATGGTGACCATGAAACCATTGTTGATTGTTGTAAAACCCCATCCGATTCACGAATATCCTTAAGGGAAGGAAATCTGCCGTCCTTCCCTGCCTGCCCTACATGTGACTCCAGACCCACAGTAATATGGTTGACTCTTAAAATGATCTCTGAAATGGCGTGACATGCCACGCAGATAATTAGGAATGGGCAATAAATGCTGACCCAGCCAGCGATGCCCACAGGACATGAAGACATTTGTTAAAAATTTGAGGGGAGGGAAGTAGACCATAAGACCATAAGACATAGGAGCGGAAGGAAGGCCATTCGGCCCATCGAGTCCACTCCACCATTCAATCATGGCTGATTTCAACTCCATTTACCCGCTCTCTCTCCATAGCCCTTAATTCCTCGAGAAATCAAGAATTTATCAACTTCTGTCTTAAAGACACTCAACGTCCTGGCCTCCACCGCCCTCTGTGGCAATGAATTCCACAGACCCACCATTCTCTGGCTGAAGAAATTTCTCCTCATCTCTGTTCTAAAGTGACTCCCTTTTACTCTAAGGCTGTGCCCCCGGGTCCTAGTCTCCCCTGCTAATGGAAACAACTTCCCTACGTCCACCCTATCTAAGCCATTCATTATCTTTGATGTGGAGATGCCAGCGTTGGACTGGGGTGAGCACAGTACGAAGTCTTACAACACCAGGTTAAAGTCCAACAGGTTTGTTTCGATGTCACTAGCTATCGGAGCGCTGCTCCTTCCTCAGGTGAATGAAGAGGTCTGTTCCAGAAACACATATATAGACAAATTCAAAGATGCCAAACAATGCTAGGAATGCGAGCATTAGCAGGTGATTACATCTTTACAGATCCAGAGATGGAGTAACCCCAGGTTAAAGAGGTGTGAATTGTATCAAGCCAGGACAGTTGGTCGGATTTCGCAGGCCAAATGGTGGGGGATGAATGTAATGTGACATGAATCCCAGGTCCCGGTCGAGGCCATACGCATGTGTGCGGAACTTGGCTATAAGTTTCTGCTCGGCGATTCTGCGTTGTCGCGGGTCCTGAAGGCCGCCTTGGAGAACGCTTACCCGGAGATCAGAGGCTGAATGCCCGTGACTGCTGAAGTGTTCCCCGACTGGAAGGGAACATTCCTGCCTGGTGCTTGTTGCGCGATGTCCGTTCATTCGTTGTCGCAGCGTCTGCATGGTCTCGCCAATGTACCACACTTCGGGACATCCTTTCCTGCAGCGTATGAGGTAGACAACGTTGGCCGAGTCGAACGAGTATGTACCGCGTACCTGGTGGGTGGTGTTCTCACGTGTAATAGTGGTATCCATGTCGATGATCTGGCACGTCTTGCAGAGATTGCCATGACAGGGTTGTGTGGTGTCGTGGTCACTATTCATTATCTTGTAAGTTTCTATTAGATCTCCCCTCAACCTCCTAAACTCCAATGAATATAATCCCAGGATCCTCAGACGTTCATCGTATGTTAGGCCTACCATTCCTGGGATCATCCGTGTGAATCTCCGCTGGACCCGCTCCAGTGCCAGTATGTCCTTCCTGAGGTGTGGGGCCCAAAATTGCTCACCGTATTCTAAATGGGACCTAACTAATTCTTTATAAAGCTTTAGAAGTACATCCCTGTTTTTATATTCCAAGCCTCTTGAGATAAATGACAACATTGCATTTGATTTCTTAATTACGGACTCAACCTGTAAGTTTACCTTTAGAGAATCCTGGACTAGGACTCCCAACTCCCTTTGCACTTCAGCATTATGAATTTTGTCACCGTTTAGAAAATAGTCCATGCCTCTATTCTTTTTTCCAAAGTGCAAGACCTCGCACTTGCCCACGTTGAATTTCATCAGCCATTTCTTGGACCACTCTCCTAAACTGTCTAAATCTTTCTGCAGCCTCCCCACCTCCTCCATACTACCTGCTCCATCACCTATCTTTGTATCATCGGCAAACTTAGCCAGAATGCCCCCAGTCCTGTCATCTAGATCGTTAATATATAAAGAGAACAGCTGTGGCCCCAACACTGAACCCTGCGGGACACCACTCGTCACCGGTTGCCATTCCGAAAAAGAACCTTTTATCCCAACTCTCTGCCTTCTGCCTGACAGCCAATCGTCAATCCATGTTAGTACCTTGCCTCGAACACCATGGGCCCTTATTTTACTCAGCAGTGTCCCGTGAGGCACCTTTTCAAAGGCCTTTTGGAAGTCAAGATAGATAACATCCATTGGCTCTCCTTTGTCTAACCTATTTGTTATCTCTTCAAAGAACTCTAACAGGTTTGTCAGGCACGACCTCCCCTTACTAAATCCATGCTGACTTGTCCTAATCCGACCCTGCACTTCCAAGAATTTAGAAATCTCATCCTTAACAATGGATCCTAGAATCTTGCCAACAACCGAGGTTAGGCTAATTGGCCTATAATTTTCCATCTTTTTCCTTGTTCCCTTCTTGAACAGGGGAGTTACAACAGCGATTTTCCAATCCTCTGGGACTTTCCCTGACTCCAGTGACTTTTGAAAGGTCATAACTAATGCCTCCACTATTTCTTCAGCTCTCTCCTTTAGAACTCTTAAATGCAGCCCATCTGGGCCCTGAGATTTATCCATTTTTAGACCTCTTAGTTTCTCTAGCACTTTCTCCTTTGTGATGGCTACCATATTCAACTCTGCCCCCTGACTCTCCTGAATTGTTGGGATATTACTCATGTCTTCTACTGTGAAGACTGACGCAAAGTACTTATTTAGTTCCTCAGCTATTTCCTTGTCTCCCATCACTAGATTACCAGCATCTTTTTGGAGCGGCCCAATGTCTACTTTTGCCTCCCGTTTGTTTTTAATGTATTTAAATAAACTTTTACTATCATTCCTAATGTTACTGACTAGCCTACCTTCATAATTGAACCTGTCTTTCCTTATTTCTCTCTTTGTTATCCTCTGTTTGTTTTTGTCGCCTTCCCAATCTTCTGACTTCCCACTACTCTTTGCCACATTATAGGCTTTCTCTTTTGCTTTGATGCATTCCCTAACTTCCTTTGTCAGCCATGGCTGCCTAATCCACCCTCTGATAACCTTTCTTTTCTTTGGGATGAACCTCTGTACTGTGTCCTCAATTACTCCCAGAAACTCCTGCCATTGCTGTTCTACTGTCTTTCCCACTAGGCTCTGCTCCCAGTCGATTTTCGACAGTTCCTCCCTCATGCCCCTGTAGTTACCTTTATTTAACTGTAACACCTTTACATCTGATTCTACCTTCTTTCTTTCAAATTGGAGATTGAATTCTACCATATTATGATCACTGACTCCTAAGTGTTCCCTTACTTTAAGATCTTTAATCAAGTCTGGCTCATTACATAACACTAAGTCCAGAATGGCCCCTTGTGGGCTCTTGTGGGCTCCATCACAAGTTGTTCCAAAAAGCCCTCCTGTAAACAGGTCCTGATGATAGCATGAATATAGGAGTCCATGGGTAAAGGACAGAGTTTGAGACGAGGATTGAAGATAATGGTTTTAGTCTTCCAAATATTTGTTTGGAGGAAATTACTCTTCATCCAGTAGTGGGTGTCAGACAAGGAGTCTGACAATTTAGAGACAGTGGAGAAGTTAGAGGAGTGATTGTGAGATAGAGTTGGGTGTTGTCAGTGTACATGTGAAACCCAACATGATTTCAGAGAGGCAGCATGGAGATAAGAAATATGCTATGAATACTGCATTCAAGAATGGACACAGGACTATGTACATCACCAAAATATATCATTGTGGTTCATCTGCCCAGTCCCAACATTTCAAAAATATCATACAGCATTCAACATCTCATATTCCACATTGCTTTCCCTGTTGAGTGACTATCTGCCCAATTCTCTCTTCAATTTTCTGCCATCATTTTTAAATCATTATGTCACTGCTGTTTCTAGAACCTTCTTGAATGTAAATTGACTGCCTTGTTTCCCTACATTACAATGGTGACTACAAAGAGACTCTGAATTTTTTTCAATTTGCTAATGCTCTTCGGGAGGGTTTAAACGAGTTCAGCAGGGGCTTGGGAACCTGAATTGTAGCTCCAGTATACAGGAGGTTGAGTGTAGTGAGGTCATGAGTAAGGTTTCAAAGTTGCAGGAGTGTACCGGCAGTTGGAAGGTGGTTTAAAGTGTGTCTTCTTCAATGCCAGGAGCATCCGGAATAAGGTGGGTGAACTTGCGGCATGGGTTGGCACCTGGGACTTCGATGTTGTGGCCATTTCGGAGACATGGATAGAGCAGGGACAGGAATGGTTGTTGCAGGTGCCGGGGTTTAGATATTTCAGTAAGCGCAGCGAAGGTGGTAAAAGAGGGGGAGGGGTGGCATTGTTAGTCAAGGACAGTATTACGGTGGCAGAAAGGACGTTTGATGAGGACTCGTCTACTGAGGTAGTATGGGCTGAGGTTAGAAACAGGAAAGGAGAGGTCACCCTGTTAGGGGTTTTCTATTGGCCTCCGAAAAGTTCCAAAGATGTAGAAGAAAGGATTGCAAAGATGATTCTGGATAGGAGCAAAAGCAACAGGGTAGTTGTTATGGGGGACTTTAACTTTCCAAATATTGACTGGAAATGCTATAGTTCGAGTACTTTAGATGGGTCCATTTTTGTCCATTGTGTGCAGGAGGGTTTCCTGACACAGTATGTAGATAGGCCAATGAGAGGCGAGGCCATATTGGATTTTGTACTGGGTTATGAGCCAGGACAGGTGTTAGATTTGGAGGTAGGTGAGCACTTTGGTAATAGTGACCACAATTCGATTATGTTTACTTTAGTGATGGAAAGGGATAGGTATATACTGCAGGGCAAGAGTTATATCTGGGGAAAGGCAATTATGATGCAATGAGGCAAGACTTAGGATGCATCGGATGGAGAGGAAAACTGCAGGTGATGGGCACAATGGAAATGTGGAGCTTGTTCAAGGAACAGCTACTGCGTGTCCTTGATAAGTATGTACCTGTCAGGCAGGGAGGAAGTGGTTGAGCAAGGGAACCATGGTTTACTAAAGCAGTCAAAACACTTGTCAAGAGGAAGAAGAAGGCTTATGTGAAGATGAGACATGAAGGTTCAGTTAGGGCGCTCGAGAGTTACAAGTTAGCTAGGAAGGACCTAAAGAGAGAGTTAAGAAGAGCCAGGAGGGGACATGAGAAGTCTTTGGCAGGTAGGATCAAGGATAACCCTAAATCTTTCTATAGATATGTCAGGAATAAACGAATGACTAGGGTAGGAGTAGGGCCAGTCATGGACAGTAGTGGGAAGTTGTGCTTGGAGTCCAAGGAGATAGGAGAGGTGCTAAATAAATATTTTTCGTCAGTATTCACACAGGAAAAAGACAATGTTGTCGAGGAGAATACTGAGATTCAGGCTACTAGACTAGAAGGGCTTGAGGTTTATAAGGAGGAGGTGTTAGCAATTCTGGAAAGTGTAAAAATAGATAAGTCTCCTGGGCCGGATGGGATTTATCCTAGGATTCTCTGGGAAGCTAGGGGGGAGATTGCTGAGCCTTTGGCTTTGATCTTTAAGTCATCTTTGTCTACAGGAATAGTGCCAGAAGACTGGAGGATAGCAAATGTTGTCCCCTTGTTCAAGAAGGGCAGTAGAGACAACCCCGGTAACTATAGACCAGTGAGCCTTACTTCTGTTGTGGGCAGAATTTTGGAAAGTTTTATAAGAGATAGGATGTATAATCATCTGGAAAGGAATAATTTGATTAGAGATAGTCAACACGGTTTTGTGAAGGGTAGTTCGTGCCTCACAAACCTTATTGAATTCTTTGAGAAGGTGACCAAACAGGTGGATGAGGGTAAAGCAGTTGATGTGGTGTATATGGATTTCAGTAAAGCGTTTGATAAGGTTCCCCACGGTAGACTACTGCGGAAAATACGGAGGCATGGGATTCAGGGTGATTTAGCAGTTTGGATCAGAAACTGGCTAGCTGGAAGAAGACAAAGGGTGGTGGTTGATGGGAAATGTTCAGACTGGAGTCCAGTTACTAGTGGTGTACCAAGGATCTGTTTTGGGGCCACTGCTGTTTGTCATTTTTATAAATGACCTGGAGGAGGGCGTAGATGGATGGGTGAGTAAATTTGCAAATAACACTAAAGTCAGTGGAGTTGTGGACAGTGCGGACGGATGTTACAGGTTACAGAGGGACATAGATAAGCTGCAGCGCTGGGCTGAGAGGTGGCAAATGCAGTTTAATGCAGAAAAGTGTGAGGTGATTCATTTTGGAAGGAATAACAGGAAGACAGAGTACTGGGCTAATGGTAAGATTCTTGGCAGTGTGGATGAGCAGAGAGATCTTGGTGTCCATGTACATAGATCCCTGAAAGTTGCCACCCAGGTTGAGAGGGTTGTTAAGAAGGCGTACAGTGTGTTAGCTTTTATTGGTAGAGGGATTGAGTTTCGGAGCCATGAGGTCATGTTGCAGCTGTACAAAACTCTGGTGCGGCCGCATTTGGAGTATTGCGTGCAATTCTGGTCGCCGCATTATAGGAAGGCTGTGGAAGCATTGGAAAGGGTGCAGAGGAGATTTACCAGAATGTTGCCTGGTATGGAGGGAAGATCTTATGAGGAAAGGCTGAGGGACTTGAGGCTGTTTTCGTTAGAGAGAAGAAGGTTAAGAGGTGACTTAATTGAGGCATACAAGATGATCAGAGGATTGGTTAGGGTGGACAGTGAGAGCCTTCTTCCTCGGATGGTGATGTCTAGCACGAGGGGACATAGCTTTAAATTGAGGGGAGATAGATATAAGACAGATGTCAGAGGTAGGTTCTTTACTCAGAGGGTAGTAGGGGTGTGGAATGCCCTGCCTGCAACAGTAGTGGACTCGCCAACACTAAGGGCATTCAAATGATCATTGGATAGACATATAGACGATAAGGGAATAGTGTTGATGGGCTTTAGAGTGATTTCACAGGTCGGCACAACTTCGAGGGCCGAAGGGCCTGTACTGCGCTGTAATGTTCTATGTTTCTTTGATACAGTTATCACCTCTCCTCTATTATCTGACTGTGTGGGACTGCTCTTGTCTGGTTCCACTCTAACTTGTCCAATTTTAAGCAAGTAATCGCCTATTTTCCATTGCACAATAACCTCTAAAATCCTCAAAAGACCTATCCTTGATCTGCTTTTATTTCTCACCTAGATACTGCCTCTTGCTGAAGACCTGACGTCACATTCCACATATATACAGACAACCGGCAGCTCACCATCACCTCTCATTATCTCTCTACTGCCTTTTTATTATTAAGTCTGCTTGCCCAACATGTGATTCAGTATGAGTTGCAATATCCTCTATTTAAACACTGTGGAAAGCAAAATCATTGTCTTTCGGCACCAATGTAAACTCTATCCCCTCGTCACTAATTCCATTCCTCTCCACAACCACTATCTCAGCCTGAATCAGGATTTTCATGGCCTTGACATCCTATTTAACCCTGAGCTGAGCTCCTAATCCCATTTCCTCTCTATTACAAAGATTGCATAACTTGTAAAGTCCTCTTCTCCACTCTTGTCTCAGCCTAACACCTATTGAAACACTCATCCATGCTTTTGTTAACTCCAAGCTTTCATACCCAATCCTTCCCACTTTCCATCTCCATAAAATTGGCCTTGTCCAGAATCTTACTGCTTACATTTGAACCTACACCAAGTCACACATACCCTTCAGCCGACTGTTTGTGAACCTAGATTAACTCTTGTTGTGTTTGTGCCTTGGAGCTATGCAGAGACGACACACCAGTTCCTATGTCTGAACAGGCGCTTTCATTCAATGCTTCTAAATATCTACTCTCTCATGCTTACAGCTTCTTACTTACAGTTTAGTTTCTATCTCTGTAACCACACCCAGACTTGATTAACAACAAATAGAAGGGACACAAACAATCAAATATTGAACAATTAAGTACTACAACCCAGCCCAACAGCACGCCAAATTAAAAATTTGCATATTCAGATTCCTCATTCGCCATAGCCCTCTCTGTTCCCGTAACTTCATTCAGCCTGACATCCCTCGGTTTAGCTCTGTTGGCTAGACAGCTGGTTCGTGATGCAGAGTGAGTCCGGCAGTCCGCGTTAAATTGCCGTAGCAGATGAGGTTATTCATGAAGGCCCCTTCTCAAACTTGCCCCTCCCGTGAGGTGTGGTGAGCCTCAGGTTAAATCACTACTAGTCAGCGCTCTCCCCCTCAAAGGGGAAAGCAGCCTATGGTCATCTGGGACTGCAGCAACTTTCCACTTTACAGCCATCTGAACATTTTACTTTCTTACAACTCTGGCTTCTCACACATTCCACAATCCCTCCACTCCAACATTTAGTGACTATGTCTTAGCCAAGTAGATCCAAATTAGCTTCTGTCAAACATCACACCTCTTCAAATGATTATTTTGCGATAATCATTCTGAAATGGCTGGATTCAGCGAGGTGATTTGAAAATTCAGTACTCTGACTAGCTGAACACTTTGGCCTCAGGTTTTCTGATTAGAGCATAGGCCTTGTATTCAACATAGAGATGCCCCCTGACCCTTGGCGAACATCTGTTTATGGGGTCATTTGCCTGCAGGTACCAGGCGCCCCGATTCTGCGAAGTAATGACTCCACGCTGGAGACAGAACCTGCTTGAAGGCCTTCTGCAAAATGAGGAGGAATTTAAAAATTGTAATTTTTCGAATTTCTGCTGCTCCTGGGGCTCGCTTAGAGTTTCATTCTAACAGTGACTGCACAGATCTTTCTGTCAAGAAACTTTGGAGGCCTTCCACATCCATCTCTAAACATAGGATGCCAGGGAGAGGTCATTTTCCCTGCAGAAAAGGTCGGGACAGGGTGCATTCTTCCCGACTTTGTTGTATATTTCTACATCAAATCGCACCAGAAAATGAGCAGGACTGTGCTGCAAAGCCTGGGACTAATTGTGGACACCCCCTCAAGCCACTTCAACATGTGATAGCTGATTAACCAAGGATGCTGCTGAGCATGTCACTATGAGTGGAGAGCGATTGAAACTCATCAAAAAGCTCAGTGAGATCAGAAGCTGAAATTGCGACTGGATTGCAATCCTCCACTGTGCAAGTAGAGAAGAACAAACCAGATTTTACTTGACTGGCCCCAGTTCTCCAGACAGTTATCCACTATAACTCATTAAAATTAAGCTTTTGGAGTAACAAAACCTTTCTTCATTAACATCTTCGTATAATTGTGAGCTTGCTTTTTCTGAGTACAGAAATGCCACAAAAGGGTTAAACACTTATTTTGACGGGCCATTTTTGATTGGCCACGGAACTATTTACGCATGTTCACTTCACAAAGCAAAGTCATTTTTCCTTAGCTAATATCCCTCACACATTCATTTTCAGCAACACTGAAAATGTCATCTTGCTTCATGTGGTACGGTCAAGTGAGTTATTTTGGCAATAAATCTCCAAAATGGCTTCAAGTGTTAGCCTTCCATAATGTCAAAAGCAGCAATCTCGAAACACTAATGGAAAAGTATTCACCTATCTACCTATATAAAGATGAAGGCCCGTGTTTTCAGAGCTGTAGTCAAGATGCATCGCAAGAGCAAAGCAAAATGCTATTGATAGTAAAAGGCTGGGATATATCACCAAATTAAAGCGAGTCAAAACCTGTTGAACGTCAAGCAGGAACAATAAATCTCGGCCGCCTGCAACAGTCTATTTGCCAACAGATTTTGCAATCAGTAGACTGACAACAATAGAGGCACTTATTGTGGCTTATTAATAGGCAGATGGATTATCAGACAGTAATAACCTCCTACATTGCATACCATCCATTAACCATTGTGCAGGCAGCTCTGCAACAGTTTCTAAGCACGGCATTCACTTCTTTCTCTCTTATACTTGTAACATTATTTTCAATTGCAATGTTAAAAATGTCTAACCCCTGCAGTGAAAAGACCACACAAAATGGAACCAGATGCAGTCAAGGATAGGTTGAAGTGTAAGAAAATGATGAGAGAAAATGAATAAAATATGTAATCTAATCAAACACACTGCGTTTAATTAAGCCAAAAGCAACTGGTATGGCCCTTCAGCTCTTGCTCCATTAACAGCACAAGAACTTAATTTAAATTGGAACACTCGTGAAGGCAATGTTGATGTGGATGCAACACTTTAGCCAAGGCTTGGTTTTGCATATTAAACCCTCAGGAGGACGGCAGCGCCTCAATCGGTTTCCACTTATGTGTTTACAGAGTGATTTATTTTATTCGGTGCAGAGGAAAAGTGCCTTTGATATACTGGCTGAAAAGTGGTACCATTAATGTTCGCACTACAAAGGAATCAATAGCCCAGATTCAAATGATTTCTTTAAAATAAATCCAATTTTTTTTCCAGACCATATGAAATACAGCGAGCATGTAGAAATTCAATTTGGTGAGCTTAAGAGTTCATTTGAAATAAGTCAGAGCTTATCACGAACAGCATATTGTAGCACGTTAGTCAGAAAATGAAATTGGCTTCCTTTCGACTAGTCCCCACTGTCACAAAGTTTGCATCTGATAATTATTATTCCAGAAAGTTTTTCGCAAAAAGGCTGATAATCTATATGGGCACAAATTCTGATTGGAATGCAGGCCGTTTATGATCAGGAAATACGTAGCATTGCAATACTTTATTAATTTTTTTAAAATTCCAATTAAGGGGCAATTTAGCGTGGCCAATCCACCTACCCCGAACATCTTTGGGCTGTGGGGTAAGACCCACGCAGACATGGGAGAATGTGACCCAGGCCAGGATTGAACCCGGGTCCTTGGCAATGTGAGGCAGCAGTGCGAATCATTTTGCCACCGTGCCGTCCGAGCATTGCAATACTTAATACTTAAGTGTGATGGTGAATGCTACAAGGGTTACAATTTTTGTTTCGGCAATGATGAACAGGTATGAGTCAGCAAGAACAGAAACAAGTACCACAGAATGCGGATGGCACTGTAACGGATGGTAAATGCTTCCCTTGATGGGTCAGTGAAAATCTCTGGCCTGGTGTATAACTGAGCCATGCCGGTGGTCTGTTTTACCTCTGACGATGCAATAGCTTGCTGACCTCTGTCTCAGCCTCCACATAACGAATAGCCATCTGGCCTGAGCATCGGAGGATGGCTGGCCTCAGGACATGACAGGGGGAAAATAGGATGACTAAGGGTTACCAAGATTCATAGCTGTCAAATGCTGTCGCAATATGCAGTAGCAGATAAGATGCACTTGATAACCTGCTCCATCTGGAGACTTTCTTTCCTGGGAAACCTGTCAATTTGTACTTCAGGCCTTTCCCGGTTTAAATGAGGAATGTCACCACCCTTGCTGCAAGCTGAATTTCTGCAATAACAAAAACAGGCTATGTATGGTGACTGAGTCATGGAAGAGAATTGCATTGAATCACCTCCAAATGTACCACTATTAAACGGGTCTCCACTCTTCAATATTACACGCACATGGTGTGCTGTGCCTCTGAAGGAGATCCCTGCATTAGTTTATGGCAGTATCTCAGCAACTACATCCGTAGGTTCAAATTCCCTATTTGCTTATGATCACAAATTACTGTTCAGATATGCTGTAAATGTTCCTCTTCCAAAGCATGCCGTATTGTGCAAATTCATAATTTAATGAAGAGCTTGTTAGAAACAATGTAACTCCACAAGTAATTACCCTTTAAATTAGCATTGGCACAATTACAGGCAAGATGACTCTCCACTACCTTGTTAATGAGTGCTTGAGAAGAGGCCTGAGAGAAAGCGCTCTCACAAAGGCATCATTCCCTTCATTATTTGACACTGATCTCCTGAAGAGATTTAGATCTCCTCTCAGTATTAACTAGGTCATAATTGATTTGTTTGCAAACATTTAGAAAGAAGTCCTCAAAGAGAGGTCATGCTTGAAGTGCTGAGGCGTGAGCCCTTACCTTACCTTTCCCCCAGCTCCATGTCAAGGATATTGTGGGATTAGGTCATCCTTCAATGTCAAGAGCTCTTACTACAGCAAACCAAGAGCTCTGGTTACAAAGACAAGTGATTTATTCAGTTTTCTGCAAGCTCAGCTGAGTAATGTCATGCGAACGAAAGTTTATGCTTTACATTTCCAGCTATGCTGACAGAAGCTCCATTAAATTCAATTCCGGCCAGATGTGCTGCTCATCGCGTGATGATGTCCAGCAGTTTTGCTTTTGCAGTGCGACATACTGAATAGTGTAGCTCCGACATAAAAGTTGCCTGCATTACATTTAGTCTGGTAGGTGGAGAGTATCTTAAGGACATTGTCTCACTCCCTTGGCTATACATTACCTGCAGCCTATCATCAACTTGCGTAAATTTGAAAAGTGTGCTGGCACTCCTTCCGTTTAAGATATAAATTTAAATCTTTGCAGCCTGGCAAAAAAACACTTGTTCCATTAGCTCTCTGATAACATTAAAACTTAATTCTTATTTGGATCTGAGTGAGAAGAGCTACATATGGGAGACAGAGAAAGTAAAAAAATAAAGTCACCATAGTCCCAGATGACCATAGGGTGCTTTCCCCTTTGAGAGAGCTGACTGGTGGTGATTTAACCTGAGGGGCAACTTTGAGAATTCATGAATAACCTCAGTCGGTATGGGAATTGAACCTGCGCTGTTGCTCTCGCTCTGCGTCACGGACAGAGCAAGTAACATAGCTCACTCTCCCAGTCCCATTTCAATCTCAGCAGGTTATTGGCTCTCACATTTTGGATTGTCAAGCAGAGCTCTATTAGCTTTCAACGCCAAACAGCTGATTTACATTTTCACCTTTTGCCTCCCACTTAAGCAGTTCTCTGCTTCCTTGGAAAGTGCAAAGCTGGTGCTTGTGTGTGCTAACTGACCATGTTTCTGATGGACAATGCTAATGCATATTCAAACCACAAACAAGAAGGGCGGCACAGTGGCACAGTGGTTAGCACTGCTGGCTCACAACATCAGGGACCTAGGTTCGATTCTGGCCTTGGGTGACCGTGTGTTTGCACATTCCCCCAGTGTCTGTGTGGATTCTTTGAGGTGTTTCCAGTTTGTCCCGCGGCCCAAAATTGTGTAGGTTAGGTGGATTGGCTAATATTTCTCCTTAGTGTCCAGAGATGTGCAGGTTAGGTGGATTGGCCATGCTAAAATTGTCTCTTCATTTCCAAAGATGTGCCGGTTAGGTGGGGCTGCAGGGATAGAGCGGGGGTCTGGGCGTAGGTGGGGTGCTCTTTCAGAAAGTCAGTGCAGATTTGATGGGCTGGATGACCTCCTCCTGTACTGTATGATTCTAAGTCACAAGGAAGCAGAGACACCTTGCCACATAAGTTGAAGGCTAAAATACATAACTGGAAGTGATAGTCCCAACTTTCCATCAAGAGATGCACGGTAGCATAGCAGTTAGCACAGTTGCTTCACAGCTCCAGGGTCCCAGGTTCGATTCCCTAAATTACCCTGAGTGTCCAGAAAATGTCAAGTGGGGGTTACTGGGTTACAGGAATAGGATAGATATGTGAGCTTCAGTAGGGTGCTCTTTGTAAGGGTCGGTGCAGACTCGATGGGCCGAATGGCCTCCTTCTGCACTGTAAATTCTATGATTTGATTAAAATGCAGCCAAGTTTAGATGACAGCCAGATCAATCCCAGTCTCATGATCAGCTCTAACTCAGATCTATTAAGTATTAGCTTGTGCATAAACTTAATATTAAACCAGTAAGTAAGTATCTACAAGTGATTTTTGAATTCTTTCATGAGATGTGGGCATCACTGGAAAGGCCAATATTCGGTGCCCATCCCTAATTCCGTATTTAGTGCTGAACTGCCTTCTTTAACCACTGCAGTCCATGTGCTGTAGGCACTCCTACTGTTAGGAAGTAATTTCCAGGATTTATATCACTGTGGATTTATATCCCAGTGGAGGAGCGATGGTGTAGTTCCAATTCAGGATGATGTGTGAGGGCGCAGAGGGTGCTATTCCCATGTGTCTACTGGCCTTATCCTTCTAGGTGGTAGAGGCCATGGGTTTGGAAGGTGCTGTCAAAGGGCCCTGTGAGTTGTTTCAGTGCACCTTGTACACAGTACACACTTCTGGCATTGCAGTGTCGGTGCTGGAAAGAATGAATATTTAAGTAGGTGGGTGGGGTTATGATCAAACGCTTTGGTTTGAAATAAATCCAGAAACCCAGCAGGTCCGGCAACAACTGTAGAAAGAGAAACATAGTTAATGTTTTGAGTTCAATATGACTCTTTGGAACTTCTTTGCCCTGGATGGTGTCGGGTTTCTTGAGTGTTGCTGGAGCTGCACTCATCTTTGTTCTTCTTCTTCTTCTTCGGCGATCACTCGCTGACGAATATGATTGTCGACTTAAGAAACTCTATGTTACTGGTCATGGGTCCTTGCATGGCTGATGATCCCGATCCTAGAGCCGCATCTGAGATCACACAAGTGGCAGATATTTTCAGGAGGTGGGATCTTCCCTTGGACTCCAGATCACTGGCATTCCTTTCTCAGGCTCCTTTTCCAGGCCTCCTCTTTCCGTCAGGTGTCCTCGAAGTATTGTGTCCCTTCAATCAGGGGGTTCCTCCAACTAGGTCTCTTCTGAGCAAGGGTCTCCCAGGTATTGATGTCTAAGTTGCATTTCTTGAAGTTAGCTCTAAGGGCTTCTTTGAAGCTTCTTTTGTCCTCCTCTTGTTCGGATGCCATCTTTGAGCTGGGTGAAGAAGATTTGCTTTGCCAGTCTGGACTCTGACATCCTAAGTACATGGCTGGCCCAGTAGAGTTGGCTTTGGATTATCATGGCCTCAATGCTGGTACTCTTGACACCATCAAGGACACTGATATTATTATGCCTGTCCTTCCAGCTGATGCGGAGAATCTGTCTCAGACAGCGTTAATGGGATCACTCTAAGACCTTGAGGTGGAGTCCATACGTAGTCCAAGTTTCTGAGCTATCTAGAAGAGTTGGAAGGGCGACCGCCTTGTACACAGGGATCTTGGTGTCAGCACGCATGTCCCAGTCGTCAAAGACTTTCATCATTAGGGTCCAAAGGAGGAGCTCGCGGATTGGATAAGATGTTGGATCGCCACATCAATTCAGCCTTAGAGGAGAGGGGACTCCCCAGGGAGATGTTTCACATTTGGTAGGGTTTCTCTATTGATCTTGATGGACCATGGGCAGGATTCTCCGTCCTGCCAGACCCGCTTTCTGGTGCAGCGTACCCCGCCGGCAGTGGGATCCTCCGTTCTCTGGCCAATGGGGTTTCCCATTGTGGCCACCCCCACGTCGTCGGGAAATGTGCAGATGCGAGTGCGCTGCCGGCGAAGTGGAGGATCCTGTCGATAGTAAAGGTCTTGTGTCGTCTTGAGGTTGAGGCTGAGACCGACCCTTTGGTATTCTTCCGGGAAGATGTCAAGCATCTGGAGATTTTCTTCTGAAAGAGTGGAGATAGCGATGCAATCTGCATACTGAAGTTCCATGAGTGATACCAGTGTCGGTTTCTTCTTTTATTTAAACTGGTTGAAAAGTTTGTCATCCATCCTGTAGACGATGTCCACTCCACTTAGAAGCTTATTCTTGATAAGGTGAAGGATGGTGGTGATGATGATGGAGAAAAGGGTGGGGGCGATGACACATCCCTGCTTGACTCCAATCTTGACTTCAAAGATTTCCGTTTTAGTTCCGTCGGTGAGGACTGTCACTGACATCTTGTCATGGAGGAATTGAAGGATGTTGATGAATTTCTCTGGACAGCTAGCCTTTGATAGGGCATCCTTGGTCAGATCAATGAAGGCCATGTAGAGTGATTAATTTTGCTCTTGGCCTTTCTCTTGAAGTTGCTGAGCAGTGAAAATCATGTCCACTACTGAGCGATTTTGTTGGAGCCACACTGGCTTTCTGGGAGATTTCTTCTGAGACTGGGAGAAGGCAGCTAGCAAGGATTAGGATGATGCTCTTCACAGCGATAGAGAGTAAGGAGATTCCTCGGTAGTTCCCACAGTCCGCTTTGTCTCCTTTCTTGAAAATGGTGGCGATGATGGCATGCCTGATGTTGGCAGGAATTTTGTTCTCTGTCCCAGATTTGTAGCAACAGCTGATGGAGATGATGGGTAATCTCTTCTTTCCAAGTTTTAAAATTTCCGCTGGGATCCCTTCCTGCGGCTTTTTCATTCTTCAAGTGTTTAAAGGCGGCTTTGGCTTTGTCCACGTTTGATGGGACCCAAGATCATCTCTGATGGGGAGTTGGGTTTTCCTCAAACACATCCTTATCTGTGGAAAGTGCTGGAAAAACTCAGTTGTGTAATGATATGTGTAGTAAGCTAGGGAAGGGCTAATTATTACATCTCTGTCCAATTCAACCACTAGAGGACACCACCATTTCTCTATATATAAATCAGACCTCAGGGAATGCTGGAGGTTAGTGAAGGAGAAAACCTGAGAACAGCACTAGGAGAGGATTAGATTAGCGAGAGTTAACACAAGGATATTATTAGTGACTATTAGATTATTGATTACTGCTCGACAGATTCAATATTACTTTATTATTAACTATAGCTCAGTAGCGTGCGCAAACTTCATTTAATTCATCGTTGTACAATAAATTATTTTATTTCTAATGATTGGTGGATTCTTTGGCATCAGCTCGACTGACCATTATGGAACAAAAGACAAAGAACACAACGTATTACCACCAAGGGTAATATAACAAGTAGGTCCGGCAACAACTGTAGAAACAGTAATCGAGTTAATGTTTTGAGTCCAGTATACCTCTTTGGAACTGCTTCATCCCGGATGGTGTCAAGGTTTTGAGTGTTGTTGGAGCTGCACTCACCCAGACAAGTGGAGAATATTCCATTACATTCCTGACTAGTGCCTTGTGGGTGATGGACAGGCTTTGGGGTACCAGGAGGTGAGTCACTCGCATCAGAATTCCTAGCATGACGTGCTCTTGTGGCCAAAGGTTTTATATGGCTGTTCTAGTTCATTTTCTGTTCAATAACAACTTTCCCCACCCCAAATCTAAATGGAGAATTCAGCAATGGTAATGCAGCACAGTACAGGGCAGCACAGTAGTTAGCACAGTTTCTTCACAGCTTCAGGGTCCCAGGTTCAATTCCCAGCTTGGGTCACTGTCTGTGTGGAGTCTGCACGTACGCCCCGTGTCTGCATGGGTTTCCTTCGGGCGCTCCGGTTTCCCCCCACAATCCAAAGATGTGCAGGTTAGGTGGATTGGCTATGCTAAATTGCCCTTAGTGTCCAAAAAAGGTTAGTTGGGGTTACAGGGGATAGAGTGGAGGTGAGGGGATAGGGTGGAGGTGTGGGCTTGGGTAGGGCTCTTTCCAAGGGCCGGTGCAGACTTGATGGGCCAAATGGTCTCCTTCTGCACGGTAAATTCTATGATTCTCTGGTTCCATGAATGTCATGGGGAGATTGTTAGATTCTCTCTTGTTGGAGATGGTGTTAGGAAAAGAAAGGGAGGTTTAATGGATTTATCTTTGCGGTGGTAAACATTAGAAATAAGTTATAGTTTTAAGTTTGTTTAATTTACTGTTTAGGGCAGCACGGTGGCGCAGTTGGTTCGCCCTGTTGGCTCACTGCGCCGAGGTCCCAGGTTTGATCCCAGCTCTGGGTCACTGTCCGTGTGGAGTTTGCACATTCTTCCCGTGTTTGCGTGGGTTTTTCCCCCACAACCCAAAAGATGTGCAGGCTAGGTGGATTGGCCACGCTAAATTGCCCCTTAATTGGAAAAGAAAAATGAATTGGGTACTCTCAATTTTTTTTTTAAATTTAATTTTTTTAAAAACTGTTTCTGTGCCTGGAAAGGTAAAACCTTTAGCTAGATTCATGCTGGACAAAGATATTTGTTTGTGTGAGGGTTGGTTAAGTTTCAACTGTGTTTAGAGAGTGCTACAGTGTGAAGAATCAATAAAAGTAAGTCAATGCTTAGCAACAGGGGACCATTTCCAGAGGGAAAGTGAAAGCCAGAGCAGTTGGAGACAGGTCAATGAGGAGTGAATAGCTTTTTCCCTTGCAGGAGAAGCTGGATAGGACAAGGGAGTTGTAAAGTTGCAGGCTTCCTAAGGAACAAGATATAGTCCAGATAATCAAGGAATTGGTACAGAGAAAATGTCCAAGATGTCTGGAGTTAAGTGGACAGAGGCCAAGGTATTGTTGAGAAGAATTCACAGAAGAGTAAACAAAAGTGTTCTGAGTTAAACAGACAATCAGTAATTAGATTTAAAGTGGGACAGAAGACTTCAGAGGTAGATGAAAATTTTGATGTCACTTTAATACATTCTGGTAATTGAGAGTTAAAGCAATTGTGAACATTTCACACAGGAGTCAAGATCAAGAAATCCTAAAGGGATTGGTGTTAAATCCTGGACCAGATTCACCGTGGAAGATTGCCGTTAAGACTTGGGGCGGGATTCTCTGATCCTGAGGCTAAGTGTTGACGCCATCGGAAACGCCATCGCGTTTCTTAACGGCACCTACATGGCCCCAGGATCAGCAATTCCGGCCCCGACAGGGGGCCAGCAGGGCGCTGGAGCGGTTCACATCGCTACAGCTGCTGATCCGGCTGTGGAATGGGCGCCGGGGGATGCGCGCATGCAGAGTGGGCCCGGCGCGAAACCGCGCATGCGCAGTCCCACCAGCGCGATTTCCGCGCGCGGTGTCCCCCTTGTCTGCGCCGGCCAGATGCAACATGGCGCAGGAGTACGGGACCGGCGCGGAAGAATGGAGGCCGGGAGACAGAGAGGCCCCGATCGCGGGCCAGGCCACATCGGAGGCTCCCCAGGGGTCGGAACCCCCCCCCCCCACAGGCTGCCACCCTACCCTTCAATGCTGAGTTCCCACCGGCTGAGAGCAGGTGTGTACGGTGCCGACGGGACTCTGCATTTCCATGACAGCCACTCGTTCCATCGCGGCCTCTGGGGCAGAGAATTCAAAGGATTCACTGCTGACTGAAGAAATGGCTCCTCATTTTAGTCCCAAATGGTATACCACATATTTTGGATTGGATTTGTTTATTGTCACGTGTACCGAGGTACAGTGAAAAGTATTTTTCTATGAGCAGCTCAACAGATCATTAAGTACATGGGAAGAAAAGGGAAGAAAAGAAAATACATAATAGGGCAACACAAGGTATACAATGTAACTACATAAGCACCGGCATCGGATGAAGCATACAGGGTGTAGTGTTAATGAGGTCAGTCCATGAGAGGGCCATTTAGGAGTCTGGTAACAGTGGGGAAGAAGCTGTTTTTGAGTCTGTTCGTGCGTGTTCTCAGACTTCTGTATCTCCTGCCCAATGGAAGAAGTTGGAAGAGTGAGTAAGCCGGGTGAGAGGGGTCTTTGATTATGCTGCCCGCTTTCCCCAGGCAGCGTGAGGTGTAAATGGAGTCAATGGATGGGAGGCAGGTTCGTATGATGGACTGGGCGGTGTTCACGACTCTCTGAAGTTTCTTGCGGTCCTGGGCCGAGCAGTTGTCATACCAGGCTGTGATGCAGCCAGATAGGATGCTTTCTATGGTGTTTCTGTAAAAGTTCGTCAGGGCTAATGTTTAGCACAGGGCTAAATCGCTGGCTTTGAAAGCAGACCAAGACATGCCAGCAGCACGGTTCAATTCCCGTAACAGCCTCCCCGAACAGGCGCCGGAATGTGGCGACTAGGGGCTTGGCTGGGATTATGGTGTTGAAGGCGGAGCTGTAGTCAATAAATGGGAGTCTGATGTAGGAGCCCTTGTTGTCGAGATGCTCCAGGGATGAGTGTAGGGCCAGGGAAATGGCGTCTCTGTGGACCGGTTGCGACGGTATGCCAATTGCTGTGGATCAAGGTGTGATTGGAGGTGATGCGCTTCATGATCCACCTCTCAAAGCACTTCATTACGACTGAAGTCAGGGCATCTCGGATGGCTTTGCAGAGGTCGTACCTGGATTTCTTGTATAGGTCAAGGTCGTCTGACTTGAACGCCTCAGATCTGTCCTTCAGTAGGGAGTCAATCTCGTGATTGAGCCATAGTTTGAGGCATATTTTTATGTCTCCTTGTTCTAGAATCCCCGTCCCAGGGGAAACATCCTTCCTGTATCTACCCTGTCGAGCCTTTTGGAATTTTGTAACTTTCAATGAAATCACCTCTCATTCTTCTAAATTCTGGAGAATACAGCCCAGCCTCCTCAACCTTTCCTCACAGGACAATCCCGCCATTCCAGGAATCAGTCAAGTGAGCACGTGTTGCACTCCCTCAATGGCAAGTATATCCTTCCTTGGGTAGAGAGATCAAAACTGTACACAATACTCAGATGTGACCTCACCTGGGCTCGATACAATTGCAGAAATACTTCTTTACTCCTGTATTCAAATCCTCTTGCAATAAAGGTCAAGATGCCATCTCCCTTCTTAATTGATTGCTGCACCTGCATGTTAGCTTTCAGTGACTCATGAACAATGACACTCGGTTCCCTTTGGACATCAACATTTCCCAATCTCTCACCATTTAAGAGAAACAACCGTTCACCATTACTACCTGTTTCCTGTCACTCAGCCAACTTTGTATCCATGTGGCCACTGTTCCTTTCATTCCACAGGCTTCAACTTAGCTTTCAAGCTTATTATGTGTACATCATTTCAAAAGATTGAAATGTTATGGTCAGTGCCTCTGCAATTTTCTCTGCTTATCTGACAGCTCAGTTATCAGTTTGTTAGCCCATTCAGTGTCTCAATTACCTCCTCTCGACTTTGACAATATCTCCTTCATTGGTAAAGGCTGATGCAAAGTAGTCATTTAGTACCTCAACCATGTCCACTGTCTCCATGCTCAATTCCCCTTGTTGTTCTCGATTCAGCCCTCCTTTTACCACCCTTATACTATTCATATGCCCAGAGAGAGCTATTGGGCCTCAATTGTTAGTGTGGCGAGCTCGGCACCCATCATCCTCAGAGTCGGCAGAACTATTTCACACTCAAATGGCAGCAGGCAGGACTTCCATCTACATTTGGATGAAGTTCCGACTTGGAGAGCTGTCAGCTGACCTATTGACTGACAGCTCTCCAGCCCCTCCAATGACTGGAAGAGGTACTTAAAGAGCAGTGCCTGAGCCCCAGGACCGCATTTCAGGTAAGTACCAGGTGCCCCCGGGATGGAAGGGAGAGGATGTCCTGGGGAGCTGGGACGGGTGCAAATTTAGTTTTGGAGAGTAGATCAGGTGGGGGGTGAGGGGGGGGCGGTGGAGGGGGGTGGAGGGAGGGCCAAAGCTCCCCGATCCCTGAGGGCTGGACACTCCCAGACTGAAGGAGCCTTCTGACTAAGGTGACCCCCCATTACCCCCTCCCCACCTCTTCCCGCCCGGGTTCGAGGGTGAGAACTTTTTCTGTTTCCACCCTTGGTTATCAGTCGCCCGCCAGCCTAAAATTAAGGTTGGGCAGGAAAATGACCACTTAAGTGGCCACTTGAGGTCCTTAATTGGGGAGTATGTGGGATTCCTATCTTTGACTCTGTTTGCCCCAGTGTAACATCGCATCTGGGCCGGGGCAGGCATGATCTCACTATTTTGTGCTACTTTATGACCCACCCTCAGAACCCACCCAGTGGACGGAAGTATAACGTTTGTCCTTGGATTCGCTCTTATGCTACCTTTCAGTCTCTACACATACTCTTTTTGCCTCTCTTATTTATTCACCCTGTTTCTCATTTGTATTATCAAACTGAGATCTTTCTTGCTTCATTTTACTCTCCACCTCTTTCATCATCCAGGGAGCTCTGACTATGTTTGGTCCTCTATCCCTCATGTGGGAATGTATGTTGACTGTTCCCAATCTATCTCCTCTTTAAAGCTAGCCCATTGTCTGTTGTGGTTTTCCTGCTCAATCCTGATTCCAACTAACTGTGGACCGGTTGTGACGGTATGCCAATTGCAGTGGATCAAGGTGTTCTGGGAGTATGGAGGTCAGATCTGTTCTCAGACAATTTAAATTTGTCCTCCTCCAATAAAGAAATTTTACTGTAGATTTCTCCTTGTCATTTTCCATAGCTTACCTAATCGATATGATACTATGATCACTGATGCCTAACAATATCCCGATTGACATTTGATCCACTTAACCCACCTCATTTCTCAAAAACAGATCCAAATGCCTCCTTCCTTGGTGGGCCAGAAACAAATTGATGTGGAAAGTTCTGCTGGACGCATAATAATCTTCAGTAGTCACAAGTATGCTTACATTAACACTACAACGAGGTTACTGTGAAAATCCACTAGTCACCACACTGCGGTTCCTGTTCGGGTGTACTGAGGTAGAGTTCAGAAACCCACGCAGATATGGGGAGAATGTGCAGACTCCGCACAGACAGTGACCCAAGCTAGGAATCGAACCCGGGTCCCTGGCGCTGTGAAGTAACAGTGCTAACCGCTATGCTACCGTGACGCTCATGTGCTACCATGCTGACCATATTCAGAAACTCTGTCCCCAGCTTCCTATTACACTATCACTATTCCAGTCTACTTTGGCTATTTCAAGCCCACCATTATTACAGCAATATGCGTTTGTGCCGCTCTGTAATTTCCTTTGTAATGTTCCCACTAGAAAGTGGCTATGGACTGCACCCAGCACCTCTACTTTTTCTTCACTCACACCAAATAGATCCTGTCCTTGGCCTCTCTCAGACATCCTCTCTCTCCAGTACACTAATAGTCCCCTTAATCAGTGATCCACTCCTTTTTTTCCTTCCCGATCTTTGCTGAATATCTTGTTCCCAGAATTATTTAGTACATAGCTTTTTTGAGGTAGGTTTCTGTTATCATTACATCATATTTCCACATGGTAGGGCTGCACGGTGGCACAGTGATTTGCACTGCAGTCTCACGGTGCCGAGGTCCCAGGTTCGATCCCGGCTTTGGGTCACTCTCCGTGAAGAGTTTGCACATTCTCCCCGTATTTGCGTGGGTTTCACCCCTACAACCCAAAGATGTGCAGGGTAGGTAGAGTGGCCACGCTAAATTGCCCCTTAATTGGAAAAATTGAATTCGGTACTCTAAATTTTTAAAAAAATATTTCCACATGGTTATCTTAGCTTGCTCCTTTGTACCTTCTCCACAGCTATGCATGCACATGTTTTATCCTCCTATTTTTAGATTTACTAGCTCATTGCACTGGAAGTATTCCAGCGATAATTACCAAGAGGTCCACACAGATAGTCTCTGTCCTAGTTTCCTAAAATATTCCCGCACAACTTCATTCTGCTTTCTATCTATATGGTAGTACCAATTAGTATCAAGAGGGACAATGCCATCTGCTTGTTTACCTTCCATCTTAAGTGTGATCTACAGCCATTCAGTGATATCAGTGACCTTGGAAACAGGGAGGTATCATTCCATACTTGAATCACCTCTGTAGTCACTGAAAATCCTATCTGTTCTCCAACCTAGAGAATCCCCTTTCACTATTGCTTTCCCAAACCTCCTCCTGCTCCCCGTGCAGTTGAGTGAGCTGTGGTGTTGTGGACTTGGTGGGGCTGCAATTCCATGATTGGCACTTATCAGTATTCAGATTTTAATATTGGTTGGGGAGTAAGATGCACTTGGGTAACCCCTGCACGACCTGCCTGGTCGTCCTCGACAGTCTGATGGTCACCTAATCACCCCAGTCTGCATACCCTCAAACTGATGGATAGAGCCCACCAGAAGTGTACTGTCTATGTAGCTCTCAACATTGCAGTTTACAGCAGTGAATCCAGCTGCTTGAGCACTTCTGCACAAACAGTTGTCCAGGACACAAGTAGCATCTTGTAGTTCTCACGTGGAACATGTTGAGCACTCTCGGGGACAGGGATGCCCGAGACTAAATTAGAAATATTTCCATTTATTTTGAATATTTCTGAAGAAGGGCAGCCAAAAAAATTATTTCTTTAAGGTACTAAATGGATTTATTTGAGGGAGATATAAAATAATCTGAAACAAAACTATTGCACTAAAGGGCAGGGAAAAACATTTGGATCTTTTTGAGTTTTGGGATCCTGTTGAGTTTTTTCCTCAATAAATCAGGGAGGGGATTCTGTGAAAACCGGCGGGGTGGGCAACTCCGGTGTGAAGGATTGGCGTGAACCACTCCGGTGTCAGGCCGCCCCGAAGGTGCGGAATCCACCGCACATTCAGGGGCTAGGCCGGCGCGGGATTGGTTTGCGCCCCGCCGGCCGGCGCGGAAGGGCCTTGGCGCCACGCCAACTGGCGCCGAAGGGCCTCCGCCGGCCGGCGCGGGTTGGTGCATGCGCAGGAGTGCCAGCGTGTGCTGGCGTCAACCCAGCGCATGCGCAGGGGGGTTCATCTCCGCGTCGCCCATCGCGGAGGTCCACAGCAGCCGACGCGGAGGAATAGAGTGCCCCCACGGCAGAGGCCCGCCCACGGATCGGTGGGCTCCGATCGCGGCCCAGGCCACCGTG
Source organism: Scyliorhinus torazame (assembly GCF_047496885.1). Classification (NCBI taxonomy): domain Eukaryota; kingdom Metazoa; phylum Chordata; class Chondrichthyes; order Carcharhiniformes; family Scyliorhinidae; genus Scyliorhinus; species Scyliorhinus torazame. The sequence goes on along the minus strand of NC_092712.1, from coordinate 69,059,857 downwards.
GGGGCACCTCCCGGAGCCAGATCCCCCCGCGTCCCCCCAAGGACCCCGGAGGCCGCCCGTGGAGCCAGGTCCCGCCGGTAAGTAACTGTTATAATTTACGCCGGTGGGACCGGCCTGAAACGGGCGGCCACTCGGGCCATCACGGGCCGGAGAATCGCCGGGGGGGGGCGCTGCCAACGGGCCCCGACCGGCGCGGCGCGATTCCCACCCCTGTCAAATTCCCGGCGCCAGAATTCGGCAGCTGGCGGGGCGGGATTCACACCACCACTCCCCGGCGATCCTCCGACCCGGCGGGGGGTTGGAGAATCCCGCCCCAGGTGTCTGGGGTGAAATTCTCCGGAAACGGCGCGATGTCCGCCGACTGGGGCCCAAAACGGCGCAAATCAGTCGGGCATCGCGCCGCCCCAAAGGTGCGGAATGCTCCGCATCTTTGGGGGCCGAGCCCCAACATTGAGGGGCTAGGTCGGCGCCGGACGAATTTCCGCCCCGCCAGCTGGCGGAAAAGGCCTTTGGTGCCCCGCCAGCTGGCGTGGAAATGACATCTCCGGGCGGCCCATGCGCGGGAGCGTTAGCGGCCGCTGATGGCATTCCCGCGCATGTGCATTGGAGGGAGTCTCTTCCGCCTCCGCCATAGTGGAGACCGTGGCGGAGGCGGAAGGGAAAGAGTGCCCCCACAGCACAGGCCCGCCCGCGGATCGGTGGGCCCCGATCGCGGGCCAGGCCACCGTGGGGGCACCCCCTGGCGCCAGATCGCCCCGCGGCCCCTCCAGGACTCCGGAGCCCGCCCGCACCGCCTTGTCCCGCCGGTAAGGTAGGTGGTTTAATCTACGCCGACGGGACAGGCATTTTAGCGGCGGGACTTCAGCCCATCCGGGCCGGAGAATCACGCGGGGGGGCCCGCCAACCGGCGCGGCGCAATTCCTGCCCCGCCGAATATCCGGTGCCGGAGACTTCGGCAACCGGCGGGGGCGGGATTCACGCCAGCCCCCGACGATTCTCCGACCCGGCGGGGGGTCGGGGAATCTCGCCCCTGATGTTCGATATATTTTCAAATTTTCTATATCAAGCTACTGAGAAGTTCAACAAGGTTCTTTCTGCTTGAAATATAATTGAAACTTTGCCAAAGTTATACGGGCCACTTGCCTAAGTTCAGAGCGCTTAAGCACAGGTTGGAAAGAGTCAATACTTAGGCTACCCATCCCTACAAGATTATTGACATGCTGCTAAACAATTTCACACCAAGGAGCTTTTTGCATTCCTCATCAGGGCCATCCTACCAGTTTAGGATTTTGGCTTGCTGGTTCTGTGGAGATACATTGGGCAGGGTCCAAGAGCTATTAACTGATTTATTTCTTCACATTTAATTAATAAGCCAAGCTGCCTGGTCAATCATCAATAATGCCTTGGAGTATAACCGAGCTGCCTCACTCAGATTTCCATGCCTGCTTTGCAAGATTCCAACATTCCGCGATTAAAGGTGCCACCTGGGAACCCTCTGGGCCATAGTTCAAATGAAAAGGTTATTGCCTTGTTGAAAATATCTATGGCAGGTCCCAACTCAATGGTGATAGAAACAAGTCACCAGGAATGGCTCTTGCTAAGTTTTGAAAATGAATAAACCAAATCGATCATCCACCTCATCACACATTTACCACAGCAAAATAAAAATATTTGCAAACTAAGCTATTTAGAATTATTCACGGCACTCCGCAATTTGACAAGAGCTGCCTTTTTCATTCTGGACATTGTTACTACTGATCCCAATTAATGTCATACTCATTAAACTGGCCCATATGTTAACAACATTGCCGGCAATATGTGTGAGATCCAGAGTGACAAAAGCTCCCAATCTTGATATGGTATATTTTATATAGTGGCCTACAATGGTCATTCCATGAACAAAGCACATCATAAGTACATCTTCAGACCAATAATTTTGGTTCCTTTTTATGACATAACAGAAATACATGTTTTATTTTAAATCTTTTATGAGGTGTGGGTATTGCTGGCATTGCTTCAAACTTCAACAGCTGTTCGACTTTCTTGTTTCCTATCACCACCTTAATACCCATGATTTTAATAGCAAACGTGTGAGTTTCTATCAAATACAATGTTAATCAACTAGGAAAGCCTGACGATGCCAGAATAAGGGGCAAAATTCTCCGTTATCGGCGGAAAGTCCGCCGATTGGCGCAAAAAACGGCGCAAATCCCACTTGAGTCACGTCATAAAAATGGGACGATAGTCTCCGGCCCGAAATGGGCTAGCAGCGACGTAACGGGATCCGCGCTTGCGCAGTGGTTCACGCCGTGCAGCGTCATACGCGCTGCACGGCGTGACGGCTCATAAGGCCGCGCAGCTCCCCCCCACCCGACCGGAACACCCGACCGCAACACCCGACTGGATGGCTGGCCGTCGCTCAGCCCCGAGGTTTGAGTCACGCGATGTGGAGGCGCTCCTGGACGCGGTGGAGCAGAGGAGGGACGCCTTGTATCCCGGTCACGGCCGCAGAGTTGCCCCACGCCACAGCCGGCGTCTGTGGAGGGAAGTGGCAGAGGCCGTCACCGCTGTGGCCCTGACACCACGGACAGGCACCCAGTGCCACAAGAAGGTGAACGACCTCGTCAGAGCAGGCAGGGTGAGCCTCCCCATATCCCCCTCCCCCATATCCCCCCTCCCCCATATCCCCCATATCCCCCCTCCCCCATATCCCCCTCATCCATATCCCCCATATCCCCCATATCCCCCCTCCCCATATTCCCCATATCCCCCTCCCCATATCCCCCATATCCCCCTCCCCCATATCCCCCAAATCCCATATCCCCCATATCCCCCATATCCCCCCTCCCCCATATCCCCATATCCCCATCCCCCATATCCCCCCTCCCCCATATCCCCCATATCCCCCCTCCCCCATATCCCCCCTCCCCCATATCCCCAATATATCCCCCCTCCCCATATCCCCCCTCCCCCATATCCCCCATCCCCCATATCCCCCCTCCCCATATCCCCCCTCCCCCATATCCTCCATATCCCCCCTCCCCCATATCCCCCATATCCCCCCTCCCCCATATCCCCCCTCCCCCATATCCCCCATATCCCCCCTCCCCCATATCCCCCCTCCCCCATATCCCCCGTATCCCACCTCCGCCATATCCCCCTTCCCCCATATCCCCCATATCCCCCCTCCCCCATATCCCCCATATCCCCCATATCCCCCCTCCCCCATATCCCCCATATCCCCCCTCCCCCGTATCCCCCATATCCCCAAGTGAATCCAGCCCTAACCTTAACCTCTGCAATGCACGTGCAACCGATGGCGTGCATTCATATACCTGCCTAACACTGTTGCCTTTTACCCCTGCCACCACCCCCCCCCCCCCCACAGGAGAAGCGCGCACACAACAATAGGGAGCATGTGAGGACTGGAGGAGGGCCCGCTGATGAGAGGCCCCTGACCGTACACGAGGAAAGGGCCCTGGAACTGGCTGGCGGACCTGAGGACCGGGAGGTTGCTGATGCAGTGGTCGGGGGCCCACCAGAAAGTGAGCCACCGACAGCCCGTCCCCATATCCACCCTCCCCTATATCCCCCTCCCCGTATCACCTGATCACCGCCTGATGTCTAACCATGCATGCTTCATTGTGTATCGCAGGACCAAACGTCCAGGCACCCATCCCCGCAGATGCACACCGCCCGCAGGATGCCCCTCAAAGACCACAGGAGACGGAGAGACCCGCACCCTCCAGCATGCGACGCCCGCAGGATGCCCCTCGGAGACCACGGGAGACAGAGATCCCGGACCCTCCAGCATGCGGCGCCCGCAGGATGCCCCTCGGAGACCACGGGAGACGGAGAGACCCGGACCCTCCAGCATGCGACGCCCGCAGGATGCCCCTCGGAGACCACGGGAGACGGAGAGACCCGCACCCTCCAGCATGCGACGCCCGCAGGATGCCCCTCGCACACCACGGGAGACGGAGAGACCCGGACCCTCCAGCATGCGACGCCCGCAGGATGCCCCTCGGAGACCACGGGAGACGGAGAGACCCGGACCCTCCAGCATGCGACGCCCGCAGGATGCCCCTCACACACCATGGGAGACGGAGAGACCTGGAGCAACAGGGAGACGACACCCCCGTCACGTGCGGGAGCGACCACCCAGCGATGAGGGGGGCAGCCACAGGCCCCCGTCACATCCGAGCCAGGACACCACTACCCAGGACACCACTACCCAGGACACCACTACCCAGGACACCCCTACCCGGGACAGCACTACCCAGGACACCACTACCCGGGAAGACGAAATACCGGACAGTGACTCAGAGTGGATGGGTGGAGACGAACACCCACCCCAAAGTGCCATGGAGTCAGAGTGGGACGAAGAGCACGACACAACGCCACTGCTGTCACCAACACCCTCCACCATCGCAGAAACACTCACCACGGTTGGGCACTTTAGTGATGAGGCGTCTGGTACACTCACTGGTGCGCACAACACAGCCGTCCCGGTACAGCAGGTGGAGGTAGGAGCAGCAGAGGGACCGGGCAGTCGGAGGGCAGCCCAGGCCAAGCGAACATCTGCCGCCCAGGTGGATCCCGGGTTCCTGCAGTTACCACACCCACACATAGATCCGATGCAACCACCGACCCGGAGACGAGCGAATAGGGTGACGGGCGGCTTGCGGCGGCTGCGGTCGCAGGTGGAGGAGTCCACCCGCGTCCAGGAGCTGGGTGTGGTCCCGGTCATGCGTGCCACCCAGGCTGACACCGCACGGGTGGCGTCCGCGGTGGAGGCTATGGTTGCGACGGTGTCAGACATGGGGAACAGTTTGCAAGGCCTGGGGCCTTCCGTGCAGGCGGCGTCTGTAGCCCAGGAAATGGCTGCCCTCTCACAGGAGGCCATGAGCCAGTGCCAGCGCCAGATGGCAGAGGCGCTCAACGCCATAGCCCAGTCTCTGCAGGCCATGGCCCAGTCTCAGCAGGCCATGGCCCAGTCTCTGCAGGCCATGGCCCAGTCTCAGCAGGCCATCGCTGAGGGCATCGGCGCCAGTGGCCATGTGCGAGCCGGCGTCGCACTGTCACAGACAGGGTTGGCCAACACCCTGGGCTCCATGGCTGCAAACCTGCAGACCCCTGTCGATACCAGCACGGGCCTCCAGGACTGGCAGCGCCAGATGTCGGGGGGGCGTCGGATGGCCAGTCCGTTCGCATCCCCCACCCATGTAGGGGCCTGGGGGCCATCGGGCACCCCGAGGGAGGAGGAGGTGGTGTGGTCCGTCCCGGCTCCCTCTGTAGGGGAGGTCCCGGTACACCGCGACACCTCGGACTCCCCCTCTTCCGTCCCAGGTGCATCGGGTGGGCAACGGGCAGGACAGGCTGGCAGCTCGCCATCCCAGTCGCCGGGGCCGCAGCCTGGCCCATCTAGGCCAGGACGCCCCAGGAAACGGCCGCCAAAGGGATCCAGTGTCAGAGGGCAGGAATCACAGGAGTCCACCTCCAGTTCTGCTGTACCATCTGGGGAACCACGTAGACGTAGTCAAAGGGCCCGTAAGGCCAAATAATTAGACACTGAGTAAGTTGGCATGGGTGCAGGGCACAGATGAGTTTTAGGGGCTAGGGCACGTGCATGAACTCCTTTGGTTATTAAAGTCAATGTTACACCTACCGAAGCTGCCTTTGTGCTCTGTCCAAAGTGTGCGGGCGTGTCATGTACGTTGAGCGCAAGTGTGTGTGTGAGGGGTGGTCTTACCTCAGCCCCAGGTGAGTCTGCCCCCTTCCCCCTGGGCCGCCATCAACATCCCCCGGGCAGAGGACGGGACCGTGCGCGGCAGTGTCACAGCCGCATGCAGGGATGGTCCAGGTGGATGGTGGTACTGTGGCCATGGGTCAGACATAGTCCAACGATGTAGAGCCAGGAGCTCATCGCAGGGCGGGTTGTCATCATCCTCCATGGCCTGCGATAGACACGCGTCCACCCGCAACTGTGTGAGCCCGGTTTGTTGTGCCGCCGGTGGATCGGCAATGGGGGGGGGGGGGGGTGGTGTGCATGCGGGTGGGGTGGGTGGGGTTGGGGAGGGGGGTGAGGGTGCTGGGTGGTTGGATGGGTGGGGGGTGTGGGTGGTCGGCTGTTGCCATGGTGTGCGGTCTGTGGCCATACTACCCGATTCCCACGCCTATCTAGTCAGTGAAGCGGGCGGCTATCAATCTGTCCCGTGCCCGCTGGGCCAGCCGGTAACGGTGGACAGCCACCCGCCTGTGTCTACCCCGTCTGCCCTGACCATTGCCCCCATCCCCCTCATCTGGGGAGGACTGGGGCTCTTCCTGCTGCTCCTCCACTCCGCCCTCCTCTGCCTGCGGCACATCGCCCCTCTGCTGGGCTATGTTGTGCAGGACGCAGCACACCACAATGATGCGGCCGACCCTATCTGACCGATACTGGAGGGCGCCCCCAGAGAGGTCCAGGCACCTGAAACGCATCTTCAGCACGCCAAAGCACCTCTCGATCACTCCCCTTGTCGCTACATGGGCATCATTGTAGCGGTTCTCCGCCTCGTTGCGTGGCCTCCGTATAGGCGTCATCAGCCACGATCACAATGGGTAGCCCCTGTCGCCCAGCAACCAGCCCCTCAGCCGGGGATGGCGTCCCTCGTACATGCCGGGGATGGATGACCGCGACAACACCAATGAGTCGTGTACACTGCCTGGGTGACGGGCGCAGACGTGCAGGATCATCATGCGGTGGTCGCAGACCACCTGTACGTTCATCGAATAGGTCCCCTTCCTATTAGTGAACACGGCCCTGTTATCTGCAGGTGGCCGCACGGCGACGTGCATCCCATCGATCGCGCCCTGGACCATGGGGAACCCGGCCACGGCAGAGAAACCCACGGCCCGGGCACCTTGGCTGGCCCGGTCCACGGGGAAGCGGATGTAGCGGTGCGCCATGGCATAAAGGGCATCTGTCACTGCCCGGATGCACCGGTGCACCGATGTCTGCGATATGCCGGACAGGTCCCCACTCGGTGCCTGGAATGACCCCGTTGCATAAAAGTTCAGGGCCACCGTAACCTTGACGGACACGGGGAGAGGGTGTCCCCCGCCAGTGCCACGCGGTGATAGGTGTGCCAGCAGGTGGCAGATGTGTGCCACGGTTTCCCGGCTCATCCGGAGTCTCCTCCTGCATTCCCGGTCCGTGAGGTCCTGGTATGACTGCCGGGGCCGGTACACACGGGGCGCCCTCGGGTGCCTCCGTTGCCGTGGGGCCGCGACGTCCTCCTCCCCCTCCTCGTCCTGTCGGTCAGGTGTCCCTCCAGCCTGGGCGGCTGCCGCCTGCCCCTCTGCGGCAGCCTGCGCCGCCTCTCTGGCACGCTCCTCCTCCTCCTCCTCCTCCTCATCCAGGGCAACATAGACATGAGCGGCTGCCACCACGGCGGCCAACATCGCTGGATGATCTGAAAACATGACGGCCTGGTGGGGGGGAGGGGAACGACGACATGTCATCATTGCCCATATCCCCTCCTCCCCCCAGCCAAGTGGCATGGACCGCATGGGTCCAACTGTTGGAGGCTGGCACCTGGCCAGGTGGACCAACTCATTTGCCCTCCCATCATCCTCCTCGGCACGGACCCCCTCCCCAACCTCCACCCCAGCACGGACCCCCCCCAACCTCCACCCCAGCACGGACCCCCTCCCCAACCTCCACCCCAGCACGGACCCCCCCAACCCCCAACCTCCACCCCGGCACGGACCCCCCCCAACCACCAACCTCCACCCCAGCACGGACCCCCTCCCCAACCTCCAGCCCAGCACAGACCCCCTCCCCAACCTCCACCCCAGCACGGACCCCCTCCCCAACCTCCACCCCAGCACGGACCCCCTCCCCAACCTCCACCCCAGCACGGACCCCCTCCCCAACCTCCACCCCAGCATGGACCCCCTCCCCAACCTCCACCCCAGCACGGACCCCCTCCCCAACCTCCACCCCAGCACGGATCCCCCCCAACCCCCAACCTCCACCCCGGCACGGACCCCCCCCCAACCCCCAACCTCCACCCCAGCACGGACCCCCTCCCCAACCTCCACCCCAGCACGGACCCCCTCCCCAACCTCCACCCCAGCACGGGCCCCCTCCCCAACCTCCACCCCAGCACGGACCCCCTCAACCCCCAACCTCCACCCCGGCACGGACCCCCCCCCAACCCCCAACCTCCACCCCAGCACGGACCCCCTCCCCAACCTCCACCCCAGCACGGACCCCCCCCAACCCCCAACCTCCACCCCGGCACGGACCCCCCCCAACCCCCAACCTCCACCCCGGCCCGGACCCCCTCCCGGCACTCCCCCGGAGCCCAGCCTACTCTAACCACGCCCCCCCCCCACCCCGCCGCACACACACACACACAAGCCGAGACACACCTCTCCTCACGCAATCAGTCTGCGGCCACGCCATTTCCTGCCCAGAGCCAACCCCCCAGGCCGTCACTCACCTCCTCGCTGGTCGGCGTGAGCCTGGAGCACCGGGTCACGCCGATGAATAGGAGGTTTGATTCACGTTGATGTGAACGGTCATCACGTCGACGGGACTTCGGCCCATCCGGGAGGGAGAATATCGGCAGGCCGAAAATCGGCTGCCTTGCGCAGACCCGTGACATTCTCCGCGGCAGCGGCGCCATTAACGCCCCGCCGACTTTTCTCCCTTCGGAGACTTCGGCGGGGGCGGGGGCGGGATTCACGGCGGCCAACGGCCATTCTCCGACCCTCTGGGGGGGCGGAGAATGACGCCCAAGATAACTCACAGAATCACAGACTGGCTGCAGTTAGATGCAAATGTTGAACAACAATGCAGTTTGCAACCTCATTATAACATTTAAAGTGCCAACACCCTTCATTGGAGATGATTGGTCACCTGCCCACCAGCCCACCTGCATTGAAACCAGCGTATGGGTTGGAGTCATGTTAATTTTGGAATTCAGGTTTTTAACACTTTGATTGACCCAACCTATGGAATCAAAGATCCCGCTAATGGTCAATATTTAGGGAGAAGAGATAGTAATCTGGGATTTGTGACCCTAACAATGTGTAGGAGTGCTGAAATGCCTTTAGTTGATGTGGTTAAATTGCTGTTGAGAACGGGTGGGATTCTCCGACCCCCCGCCGGGTCGGAGAATCGCCGGGGGCTGGCGTGAATCCTGCCCCCGCCAGTTGCCGAATTCTCTGGCACCGGAAATTAGGCTGGGGTGGGAATCGCGCCGCACCGGTTGGCGGGCCCCCCCCCGGCGATTCTCCGGCCCGGCTGGGCCGAAGTCCCGCTGCTGGAATGCCTGTCCCGCCGGCGTGGATTAAACCACCTCTCTTACCGGCGGGACAAGGCGGCGCAGGTGGGCTCTGGGGACCTGGGGGGGTCGCAGGGCGATCTGGCCCTGGGAGGTGCCCCCACGGTGGCCTGGCCCGCGATCGGGGCCCACCGATCCGCGGGCGGGCCAGTGCCGTGGGGGCACTCTTTTCCTTCCGCCTTCGCCATGTTCTCCACTATGGCGGAGGCGGAAGAGACCCCCTCCACTGCACATGCGCGGGGATGCCATGAGCGGCCGCTGACGCTCCGCGCATGCGCCGCCCGGCAAAGTCATTTCCGCGCCGGCTGGCGGGACACCAAAGGCCTTTCCCGCCAGCTGGCGGGGCGGAAATCAGTCTGGCGCGGGCCTAGCCCCTCAAGGTAAGGGCTCGGCCCCTCAAGATTTAGCGAATTCCGCACCTTTGGGGTGGCGCGATGCCGGACAGATTCGCGCTGTTTTTGGCGCCGGTCAGCGTACATCGCACCGATTACGGAGAATCCCGCCCCTGGAGTCACATGTAGGCCAGACCATAAGGAAGGCAGATTTCCTTTCCTAAAGGACAGAAATATAGGACTGGATTTACCGATCACCTCGCTGCATGTTTTTCGGCAGGGGAGGCAGCCCGCCAGCGGGATCTACCAGTCCCGCCATTGTCAATTGGATTTCCTGTTGACTGCAAACCCGTAGCCGGCGTGGAACCAGGGTTTCCCGCCAGCGTGTACAGCCAGTAAATCCCACCCCTCATATCAAAATTGGGATAAAGTAAGTAAAGAGTCAAATTAGATGAACCCACATATTCATTAACTGATTTCCCCAAGAGACCTGCAGAATATTTGCATTATTTTCAATTTTGTTCTCAAAATTACAGCATTTGGATAGGTGTCACTTTTTTACTTTTAAATACCTGTACAACTCATAAAGTTGTAAAGGTGCCGTAGATGCAATGAGAGTTCTTTTCTTCTTCTTGCTTTCAAACAAAGTAAGTTTATAAAATCTCAGAGTAGACCTTCAGTTCGAAATAGAAGGTAATAACAGTGCTTGTGATGCAAGCAGAGCTTTGTCTTACCATGAAGGATGCGTGTATTTTGTATCCTTTGCATGTGACCCGTACTATTTCGGATAATATGGCTCAGATTTTCATTCATAGGTTGGTCATCTCCAGTCTACCCCACACACTCTCCTCATGCCTCGTTCATGCCAACCCATGCCACTTCATGCCCTGTATCCACCCTCCCATGGCCCTTCATAGTCCTTATGCCAACCAATGCCCCTATACCCACCCCATGACCCCCATATTTTTCATGACAACATATGCCCCTTACCTACCCCTGGGCCTCTCATGTCCCATGCCAGCCTCTGCTCCCTTCCCATCCACATGTCGCTCCCATGTCAACTTAGTGCCAATTTATGCCAGCTTATGCCCATCCCTCATGAGTGCACACCTTACATGACAATTTACCTAGTTTTCCCTATGCGCAGACCTCAGGATCTATGCAGAAATTAGATAAAATAAAGATCTATAAAGTAAAATTCTAAATGTTCATGGCAGACTTCAGTATATCAAAAAACAAAACACTTTAATTCATGAAAACCACCTACTATATTTACATTCCTGCAACTATATAAAGACCAATTCTTTCCAGTCCTTCCCACCCATGGGATTTTCCAGTCCTGTTGATGGTGCCCCCCCCCCCCCCCCCACTCCATGGCACATTCCCCATCATGTTGCGGAGCATGCCCCAAAGAGCGCGAAATCCCAGAGGGATAAAAGAGAGCACAGCCATGTGTTCTGTCTCTTTTGGATCTGGCCTGTGCCAACCCAAATGTAGCAGGAACAGCCAACTATGTTCCTGACCAACGATCGCTACCTGACGGATGAGCCCAGCTGAGACAGAGCCGCTTTCTTCGAACCAGCCAAGTGAAATCCAGATAACGGCCTTATCCATTTGCACAGTGCCGGTCGCCCTGAAGTTAAGTATAGGTTATTGTAGCTGATAGGTGTAGTTTAACTCGTAATAGATATTGGGCACAATTCTCTGAAATGGAGACAGAGTGTTCGAGCCGTCGTGAACGCCGTCGAGATTCACAACGGCGTGAAACGGCCCCTATCCCGACTGATTCAGGGCCCGAAAATGGGCTAGGAGCGGCGCAGCGTCATTTACGCGCGCCAGGCCTCGGCGCCGCGTAAAGGCGGCGCCGCATACATGACGCGGCCGGTGCCGCGTAACTGGCACCACCCGTGCATGCGCAGGTTGGCTGGCGCCAACACGCGCATGCGTGGTTGCCGTTTTCCCCGAGTCCGCCCCGCAAGAAGATGTCAGATGGATCTTGCGGGGCTGTGGAAGACAGGAGGTCTGACCCCATTTGAGGCCCCCCCGCCCGGTGCAGGATACCCCCTCCCCCCCCCCCCCCCGCAGGCTGTGCCCCCAGCATTCATGCGCTGTTCCCGCCGGCAGCAACCAGCTGTGGACGGCGCCGGGGGGAACCCGTCGTTTTGGGAAGGCCGCTCGGTCCATCCGGCACTGAGAATCGCGGGGGTACCGGTGAATCGCCATTTTGGCTGTCTCGGGCGATTCACTGGATCGCGCCACGCAAAACACGATTGTGCTGATCTGGCCGCTTCCGTGAATCGCGAGAGGGCTTCGGACCGGTGTCGCGGGAAAATTTGGCGACCCAGGCGAGTCTCTGAAACGGCGCGGGAGCAGAGACTTGCGCCCCTAGTGTTAGCGTGTCGAGGTAACTCTTGTGTATGTAAATAAACCATCTTTTGAATTAACTAACTGGTTGTGTGGTCATTTGATCAATATAAGGGAAAGGCTTGTGGTTCACCAACATTATCATTAATATTAGCAAAAGTATTGGCGATGCTGTTGGGATCGAAAACGGGCAACAACAGCAACCTAGTAATTAAAGCACTCAGGCTTATGTCAGTAGACAGAGTGAAATAGCAATAATCTTTTTGTAAAACACTCCAGATTTTTTTTTCAAAGACTTTTATAGAGCAGCACTTTTAAATGACTTGACAGCTTGTCAGAGCCTTTTGATAGGTCCCTTTGATATGTGTTTCCGACAGTTTTGACAGCTGATTTTGGCAGGTCTGTTGACAGTTCCACTGAGCTTGACAATAATGGGTTTATGCACTTTTTATGCACATTTGTGCCCACTTTCAGCACTTCCAAAGGACACCTAACCTACCCCAAAGAGCACCTTGGGCGAAATTCTCCTACCCGCCCCGCCACATTTCTGCGCCGACCGGCCGGCGGGAGTCTCCGTAACACCGGCCGGTCAATGGGGTTTCCCATTGTGGGGCACCCCCACGCCGTCGGGAAACCCCCGAGCACCGGCAGAACGGAGACTCCCGCCGGCGGAGAATGACGCCCCATATCTCCACTAAAGGGCAGCTTACCTCCTCCGAATGTGTCCCAGGACCAGATCCTAAAGGATACCTTTCCTCTCCAAAGAGGTACAGCTCCTGGCTATCCAAATGAATCCATTCAGTTCAGACCTGTTCTTACTTGATCTAATCTGCAGACATGGGGCTGGAGAATCCAGTTCCACGCATGGAATCAGGACCGGCGCTGGTTCCTCGATTTTCTGGCCCCCGAAAAGCAGCGTACCCAGGAAGTAGGCCGCGCCGCGTATAACCCACCTACGGCCACTGCCAGAGGCCCGCCCCGCTATTCTCCGCCCCCGACCGGCCGAAGTCCCGACGGCAAGGATCTAATGTGGTCCTGCCATTCAGAGTACTCACGTAGCGGCTGCGGACTCAGTCTGCGGCCGCCATGGTCAGGGGCGGGCCGATCGGAGGGCAGGGGTGCCTCATACCGGACAGGGCTATTTTTGGATGGGCGGTCCAGGTCGGGCATGCAGCCGATCGGGGGCACTATTTAGGAGGCCCAGCTCCGCAGTCTGAGTCCACTATGGAGCACGGCACGGCCGCCGCCATGTGCATGAACGGCCTCTGACACGGAAGTGCGGTAGCCCGTATCTCAGCTGGAGCTGCGAGATGCACGACGGGTCCCTGCTAGCCCCCTGCAGGACTATGAATATGTGGCCTTTTCAGGTCAGTTTTTCTGCTGTGAAAGGCCACAGTTTTTGTCCCTGAAACGGAGAATCCAGCCCCGGGTGTTTCACACTCCTGGCCTATCAAAAGTCTGCTTCAGTGGAGGCAGCTGTTGAATTAAAGGGCCAGCTGCCTCCATAAATTGCAGGAAACTTTCCCAACCTGTTCCCAACATTCCACCTTCAAAAATGGTAAATGCTATGTTCAGGGCAGGGTTTGCCTAATTGACCACAATAATCTTTCGTTAAAGCTTCACTTACACATCTGCACAGGGTTTCGACGAGCCTTTCAGCAATTTACAACAACCAATCAGGATAATCATTGCAAAGAAAAATTCCAACATTGAAACTAGTTTCTCTGAGGGAAGATCAGTGGTCCAGAGCCAGTGAAACATGAGACAGCCAAGAGACTTCTGTTTAATCTCAGAGTGTTGCAGAAGGAATGGTACAATCCTGTGGATGAACTAAATCTCTATATGCCTGTTCTGCGTGGTTCAACTGGATCTGAGTGTGAAGGGAGCAGGCGGATGGTCTGATATTCAATGACTTCTAAAATGAATCAGCGAGCATTACGGACACCTTAACAGTGGAAGAGTAATTGTTACTCCTGTGTTTTGTTATCCTAAGCATAGCATGCTTAAAAAAAAGGAAAATGAAGGCTTGTGTCATATCGTGGGCCTGACAAAAACCTACAGAGTCGGGAATCCTGGGTGAGATTCTCTGACCCCCCGCCGGGTCGGCGAATCGCCGGGGGCTGGCGTGAATCCCGTCCCCGCTGGTTGCCGAATTCGCCGGCACCAGATATTCGGTGGGGGCAGCGCGCCGCGCCGGTTGGCGGGCCCCCCCCCGCGATTCTCCGGCCCGGATGGGCCGAAATCCCGCTGTTAGAATGCCTGTCCCGCCGGCGTAGATTAAACCACCTACCTTACCGGCGGGACAAGGCAGCGCGGGGCCTGGCCCGCGATCGGGGCCCACCGATCCGCGGGCGGGCCTGTGCCGTGGGGGCACTCTTTTCCTTCCGCCTTTGCCACAGTCTCCACCATGGCGGAGGCGGAAGAGACTCCCTCCACTGCGCATGCGCGGGGATGCCATGAGTGGCCGCTAACGCTCCCGCGCATGCGCCGCCCGGAGATGTCATTTCCGCGCCAGCTGGCGGGGCACCAAAGGCCTTTTCCGTCAGCTGGCGGGGCGGAAATTAGTCCGGTGCGGGCCTAGCCCCTTAAGGTTGGGGCTCGGCCCCCCAAGATGCGGAGGATTCCGCACCTTTGGGGCGGCGCGATGCCCGACTGATTTGCGCCGTTTTGGGCGCCGGTCGGCGGACTTCGCGCCGATACCGGAGAATTTCGCCCCTGGTTTTCTCAGAAGCCCTCGGAGAATACACGCTCCCCGCTGAAAGGGGGCGGGACCCCGGCCTCCAAAGACTTCTGGTATAATGCCGGCCGGCTCACAACTGGCTGGTACTTGGAAGAGTAGCTTGTATGAAAGTCTCTGTAACAAACTTCAATAAACCTCCTGTTCATCCTGCAACTCGATATGGACTCATTCCTTTGGGGGCAGTTATAATAGCTTGCATGTACATATAGCTTTTCACAATGACTAGACTTCTCAAAGTGCTTTAGAGTCAATTAAGTACTTTTGGAGTGTAGTTACTGTTGCAATGTAGGAGACATGGTCGCCAATATGCACACAGCAAACTACCACAAAAAAAACAATGTGCTAATGAGATGCTTTTTGTGATGTTCGAAGGATACATATTGGCCAGGACACGAGAGGTACGTTTCCTCCTCTTCTTTGGAATACTGCCAAGATATATCACCCTAGCAGGCATTTGAGGCCTTGGTTTAATTTTGCATCTGAAAGACAGATCTCCAACAATGCAACACTCCATGAGTACTGGAGTGTCAGCTTTGAATATTGCAAACAAACCCTAGAATAGGGCTTAAACCCAGGATCTTGTGACTCAGAGATGACCAACTGAAGCACAGCATACAGGTTTTCATTTCTTGGAGATTCAGATGTATTTATATCTAAAGGAAAATCCACTTTGCTGTTAATATGAACTACAGCATCACAAGGAAGGCTTTATCATAATTCCACTGAATAACTCATTAACCACATGGAGAGCACATGGCCAGGAATTTTCTCAGAATTTCACATTAGCTAGATGGGCACAGGAATCCCAACTTACAAACATAAAAAGGTTCCTGACACACTTCCTGATGTGGCACAGTGATGAATGGAGAGAAGCTCTGAGGAACTTCTCTGTCTTTACAGAATCCTCAATACATTAACCCAGCTGCAGAGTACTCAACTGGAATGTTTGTGTAAAGAAGTAAGGCATTCTCTCACTGACGGACACTCTCAGATTGGGTGGGGTTTTCCGCCCACTTCACCGCATGTTTTGCGGTGGCGGAGACAGCGCGCTATGAGCCAGCGGCGAGATCTTCTGGTCCCGTCGCTGTAAACGGGACTTTCCATTGAATGCACCCTCCACCGTTGGGTAACGCAAAGGGTCGCCTGGCCATGCTGTGCCACGGCGAGCTGCTTTTCTGGAGCAGCGTGGCAATTGGATCGCACCCATTGTCTCTTTTCAGGTACACTTAACAGGTTTGGGTTAAAACTCCAGGGGCAGCACGGTGGCGCAGTGGGTTAGCCCTGCTGCCTCACGGCGCCGAGGTCCCAGGTTCGATCCCGGCTCTGGGTCACTGTCCGCGTGGAGTTTGCACATTCTCCCCGTGTTTGCGTGGGTTTCGCCCCCACAACCCAAAGATGTGCATGGTAGGTGGATTGTCCACGCTAAATTGCCCCTTAATTGGAAAAAATGAATTGGGTACTCTAAATTTTGTTTTTTTAACTCCTGTCGGCGAATTGTTATATACCTTTTGGGAGAATCGCGCCCAATGAGTTCAAGTTTGACTTTGTATGATAACCTACTTTACATCTCTCATGATTTTTCATTTCCATTGAATTCACTGGAAATAAAATGCAGTTGGGTTGGGGAGGGAGTATTAAATGGCTTTGAATTCACTATTACATGTTTTACATTCTCAGTCAACATATCTCCCAATCAGGAGAAAGCAAACCCTGAGCAACAGAGCAGAAATTGCAGAGCTCCTGAACAGCAGTGGAACAAGTCACCAATTGTCAGATAAACATGAACGAGACAATAATACTTCTTTTCAAGAGGTAGTGTAAGGAACCTGTTGCAGAATACAGCAGGACATTTTTCACATACCAATTTCAGCAACTGGGAATATCCCACATTACGACAGTGACTCCTGAATACAGAAGTACTTCATTAGGTGTAAAGCACCATCGAATATCTCGAGGCTGTTAAAAGTGCTGTATAAAGTTAAGGCTTTCTTTTTTACTTTCTTCTCTGACATCTTGCCACAATGATTGAGCACCGAACTTAATTGATAAGAATTAACAGTGTGTGAGTGAAGCAATTGCAGGGTAAACTTCAGTGTTTTGCTTTAATTGTTATGTTATAGGTAATAATGACCTTCTGTCCATTAAAGTGCATTTGTAGTATTTAATTCCAGAAGCAATTTACCAGAGTAAACAAAAATAAATGCCCATTGAATTAAGGCAACTCACAGAATTGCTGACATCCAGGAAAACATCTACTGACTGGCACTGCAATGTTTAAAGTGCTCCCATTAAATATCTGAGTGCTCTTTCAGCCCAGGTGTAAAATATGGGGAATTAGTATGATTAATAATGAGCTGGAAAATATATTCATAATTAGCACATAGAGTAAACTCGAATGCAGAGAGCAACTTAAACTCCCAGCATTATCCCTCCACCAATTGGAGCCTAGTAAGAAGTCTTACAACACCAGGTTAAAGTTTTCTTGGTTTCCAGATTGCGTTGTCTGCTGTAGCGCTGGCGTACGAGGTGGTTGAGGAGTGTGAGAGAGGTGCGACGGCAGAGTCTCTCAGCGTAGTCTGTGTTGTAGGTCGACTTGAGTGGGTTTGTGATCTGTAGCCCTTTCGGGATCTTGTCTCCTTTCTTGCATCTTTGCAGAAACTTAATGTCAGTGTCTATATGCGCGATCTTCCTGGAGAACCTCTCCACTTTGAGCCGGCTACATGGCTACAATTGGAACATGACAGACACAAAGCAGTGATGTACTAGTATTTCACTGGACTAGTAAACCAGAAACCAAGGGTAATGCTCTGGAGATCTGGGTTCGAATCCCACCATTGCAGATGGTGAAATTTGAATTCAATAAAAATCTGTAATTCAAAGTCTGATAAAATTATAGAGTCATTACAGTGCAGAAGGGGGCCATTTGTCCCATCGAGTCTGCACCAACCCTCTCAAATAAAACCCTAACCAGGGCACCTACGACCAACCCTATCCCTAACCTTTCGGACACTAAGGGGCAATCTACCTAACCTGCACATCTTTAGACTGTGGGAGGGAACCGGAGCACCTGGAGGAAGCCCACGCACACACGGGGAGAATGAACAAACGGGAAATCCACGCAGACATGGGGAGAGCAAAACTCCA
The DNA here is from genome assembly GCF_047496885.1 of Scyliorhinus torazame. Lineage (NCBI taxonomy): Eukaryota > Metazoa > Chordata > Chondrichthyes > Carcharhiniformes > Scyliorhinidae > Scyliorhinus > Scyliorhinus torazame. Next base: position 69,041,942 of record NC_092712.1, on the reverse strand, counting down.
CAAAACTCCAAGGCGGGAATTGAACCCGGGTGCCTAGCGCTGTGAGGCAGCAGTGCTAACCACTGTGCCATGATGACCATGAAACCATTGTCGATTGTTGTGAAAGCCCATCTGGTTCACAAATGTCCTTTAGGGAAGGAAATGCCGTCCTGCCTTGGTCTGACCTACATGTGACTCCAGACCCTGGGTGGGGTGCTCCTTCGGAGGGTCAGTGCAGACGCAATGGGCTGAATGGCCTCCTTCTGCACTGTAGAAATTCTATATGTCACATTAATTCATTAAAGATAACCTAAGACATGAGAAGCTTTCCAAAGTTTGGATGATGAAGAATCAAGGTTTTTTATTTTAGGGAGGATCCTAAGTCCCTTATTCAATGGCATTGAACCAGCACATTTAGAAAGGTTGCCTGAATATAAGTTCATAAAACAGCCTAAGAACTACCTCCTAACATCTTTTATTCCAGGTGATGTGTGTTCATTTCTCGATATATATTTTCTACAGCTGGGGTGAATTTTCTAACTTTACTGTTTCTGTTCCATTTCTTTCAGAGTTATGTGGGTGTAGTAGAAAGTAATTTGAGACATGACATGGAAGTATCTTGACAGGAACTGACGATTTTAGATCTATGTTCCCACAGCTTTCTGATGGAGCTTTCCTCACTACAGGTTTGTAATAGAGATTTATTGCTATTATTAATCATGGGGCCATTACGGAGACATGAATTTCACAGGGGCAGGAATGGTTAGAACATAGAACGATACAGCGCAGTACAGGCCCTTCGGCCCACGATGTTGCACCGACATGGGAAGTCAAAAAACAAAAGCCATCTAACCTACCATTATCATCCATATGCTTATCCAATAAACTTTTAAATGCCCTCAATGTTGGCGAGTTCACTACTGTTGCAGGTAGGGCATTCCACGGCCTCACCACACTTTGCGTAAAGAACCTACCTCTGACCTCTGTTCTATATCTATTACCCCTCAGTTTAAGGCTATGTCCCCTCGTGCTAGCCATTTCCATCCGCGGGAGAAGGCTCTCACTGTCCACCCTATCTAACCCCCTGATCATTTTGTATGCCTCTATTAAGTCTCCTCTTAACCTTCTTTTCTCTAACGAAAACAACCTCAAGTCCATCAGCCTTTCCTCATAAGATTTTCCCTCCATACCAGGCAACATCCTGGTAAATCTCCTCTGCACCCGCTCCAAAGCTTCCACGTCCTTCCTATAATGCGGTGACCAGAACTGTACGCAATACTCCAAATGCGGCCGTACCAGAGTTTTGTACAGCTGCAACATGACCTCATGTCTCCGGAACACAATCCCTCTACCAATAAAGGCCAACACTCCATAGGCCTTCTTCACAACCCTATCAACCTGGGTGGCAACTTTCAGGGATCTATGTACATGGACACCTAGATCCCTCTGCTCATCCACACTTCCAAGAACTTTACCATTAGCCAAATATTCCGCATTCCTGTTCTTCCTTCCAAAGTGAATCACCTCACACTTCTCTACATTAAACTCCATTTGCCACATTGTTAGATGTTCCGGGTTTTGGATGTTTTAAGAAGAATAGGGAGGGAGGTAAAAGAGGAGGAGAGGTAATGTTAATTAGGGAGTGCATCACAGCTGCAGAAAATGAGGTGGTCGAGGGGGGTTTGTCTACTGAGTCAGTATGTGTGGAAGTCAGAAACAAGAAAGGAGCAGTCACTTTATTTGGAGTTTTCTATAGACCCCTCCAATAGCAGGAGAGAGATGGAGGAACAGATTAGGCGGCAGGTCTTGGTAAGATGCAGAAGTAACAGAGTTGTTGTCATGGGTGACTTTAACTTTCCTAATATTGACTGGAACCTCCTTAGAGGTTCCCTTTGACAAGGTGCCACACAAAAGGTTGTTGCATAAGATAAAGATGCATAGCATTAAGGGGAAAGTAATAGCATGGATAGAGGATTGGTTAATTAATTGAAAGCAAAGAGTGGGGATTAATGGGTGTTTCTCTGGTTGGCAATCAGTAGCTAGTGGTGTCCCTCAGGGATCAGTGTTGGGCCCACAACTGTTCACAATTTACATTGATGATTTGGAGTTGGGGACCAAGGGCAATGTGTCCAAGTTTGCAGACGACACTAAGATAAGTGGTAAAGCAAAAAGTGCAGAGGATACTGGAAGTCTGCAGAGGGATTTGGATAGGCTAAGTGAATGGGTTAGGGTCTGGCAGATGGAATACAATGTTGACAAATGTGAGGTTATCCATTTTGGTAGGAATAACAGCAAAAGGGATTATTATTTAAATGACAAAATATTAAAACATGCTGCTGTGCAGAGAGACCTGGGTGTGCTAGTGCATGAGTCGCAAAAAGTTGGTTTTCAGGTGCAACAGGTGATTAAGAAGGCAAATGGAGTTTTGTCCTTCATTGCTAGAGGGATGGAGTTTAAGACTAGGGAGGTTCTGCTGCAATTGTATAAGGTGTTAGTGAGGCCACACCTGGAGTATTGTGTTCAGTTTTGGTCTCCTTACTTGAGAAAGGACGTACTGGCACTGGAGGGTGTGCAGAGGAGATTCACTAGGTTAATCCCAGAGCTGAAGGGGTTGGATTACGAGGAGAGGTTGAGTAGACTGGGACTGTACTCGTTGGAATTTAGAAGGATGAGGGGGGATCTTATAGAAACATATAAGATTATGAAGGGAATAGACAGGATAGATGCGGGCAGGTTGTTTCCACTAGCGGGTGAAAGCAGAACTAGGGGGCATAGCCTCAAAATAAGGGGAAGTAGATTTAGGACTGAGTTTAGGAGGAACTTCTTCACCCAAAGGGTTGTGAATCTATGGAGTTCCTTGCCCAGTGAAGCAGTAGAGGCTCCTTCATTAAATGTTTTTAAGATAAAGATCGATAGTTTTTTGAAGAATAAAGGGATTAAGGGTTATGGTGTTCAGGTCGGAAAGTGGAGCTGAGTCCACAAAAGATCAGCCATGATCTCATTGAATGGTGGAGCAGGCTCCAGGGGCCAGGTGGCCTACTTCTTATGGCCCCTAGTTCTTATGGTCTTATGTAGAGCAAATGGCTTGGATGGAGCAGATTTTGTCAGGTCTGTCCAGGAAGCATTCCTGACTCAATATGTAAATAGGCCGACTTGGGGGCAGGCAATATTGGATTTGGTGCTTTGCAACGAACAAGGTCAGGTGTCAGATGTCTCGGTGGGAGAGAATTTCGGTGACAGTGACCACAACTCCTTGACCTGTACCATAGTCATGGAGAGGGATAGGAACAGACAGTATGGGAAGGTATTTAATTGGGAGAGGGGAAATTATACTGCTATTAGACAGGAGCCGAGGAGCATAAATTGGGAACAGTTGTTCTCAGGGAAATGCACAACAGTAATGTGGGGGTTGTTCAAGGAGCACTTACTGCGAGTGCTGGATCGTTTTGTCCCACTGAGATGAGGAAGGAATGGTAAGGTGAAGGAGCCTTGGATTACAAGAGAAGTGGAGCTTCGAGTCAAGAGGAAGAAGGAAGCTTACGTAATGTTGAGGAAGCAAGGATCTGGCATGGCTCTAGACGGTTACAAGGTAGCCAGGAAGGAACTCAAAAATGGACTTATGAGAGCTGAAAGGGGCATGGAAAACACCTGGCGGGAAGGATTAGGAAAAACCCCAAGGGTCCTACACTTATATGAGAAATAAGAGGATGATCAGAGTGAGAGTAGGGCCGATCAGGAATAATGGAGTGAACTTGTGCCTACAGTCTGAGGATGTAGGGGAAGCCCTAAATGAATATTTTGCTTCAGTATTCACTAGGGAGAGGGACCTTGTTGCTCATGAGAACAGCGTGAACCAGGTTAACAGACTCGAACAGGTTGATATTAAGAAGGAGGATGTGCTGGAAATTTTGAAAAGCATCAGGATAGATAAGTCCCCTGGGCGTGACGGGATATACCTAAGGTTACTCCGGGAAGTGAGGGAGGAGATTGCTGTGCCGTTGGCGATGATCTTTGCATCCTCAATCTCCACTGGAGCAGTACCGGATGATTGGAGGGAGATGAATGTTGTTCCCCTTTTCAAGAAAGGGAATAGGGAAATCCCTGGGAATTACAGACCAGTCAGCCTTACGTCTATGGTGAGCAAAATACTGGAAAGGATTCTGAGATAGGATTTATGATTATTTAGAAAAACATAGTTTGATTAAAGATAGTCAGCATAGCTCTGTGAGGGGCAGGTCATGTCTCACACTCCTCATTGAATTCTTTGAGGATGTGACGAGACACATTGATGAAGGTCGGGCAGTGGATGTGGTGTATATGGATTTCAGTAAGGCATTTGATAAGATTCCCCATGGTCAGCACATTCAGAAAGTCAGGGGCATAGGATACAGGGAAATTTGGCTAACCGGATACAGAATTGGCTGACCGAAAGAAGACAGCGAGTGGTGGATGGAAAGTATTCCGCCTGGAGGTCGGTGACGAGTGGTGTCCTGCAGGGTTCTCTGGGACCTCTGCTCTTTGTGGTTTTTATAAATGACTTGGATGAGAAAGTGGAACAAAGAACAAAGAACAAAGAAAATGACAGCACAGGAACAGGCCCTTCGGCCCTCCCAGTCTGTGTCGATCCAGATCCTTTATCTAAACCTGTCGCCTATTTTCCAAGGATCTACTTCCCTCTGTTCCCCGCCCGTTCATATATCTGTCTAGATGCATCGTAAATGATGCTATCGTGCCCGCCTCTACCAGCTCCGCTGGCAAAGCATTCCAGGCACCCACTACCCTCTGCGTAAAAAACTTTCCACGCACATCTCCCTTAAACTTTCCCCCTCTCACTTTGAAATCGTGGCCCCTTGTAATTGACACCCCCACTCTTGGAAAAAGCTTGTTGCTATCCACCCTGTCCATAACTCTCTTAATTTTGTAGACCTCAATCAGGTCCCCCCTCAACCTCCGACTTTCCAACGAAAACAATCCTAATCTACTCAACCTTTCTTCATAGCTAGCACCCTCCATACCAGGCAACATCTTGGTGAACCTCCTCTGCACCCTCTCTAAAGCATCCACGTCCTTCTGGTAATGTGGCGACCAGAACTGCACGCAGTATTCCAAATGTGGCCTAACCAAAGTCCTATACAACTGTAACATGACCTGCCGACTCTTGTACTCAATACCCTGTCCGATGAAGGCAAGCATGCTGTATGCCTTCTTAACCACTCTATCGACCTGCGTTGCCACCTTCAGGGTACAATGGACCTGAACTCCCAGATTTCTCTGTACATCAATTTTCCCCAGGACTCCTCCATTGGCCGTAGAGTCCGCTCTTGAATTAGATCTTCCAAAATGCATCACCTCGCATTTGCCTGGATTGAACTCCATCTGCCATTTCTCTGCCCAACTCTCCAATCTGTCTATATTTTGCTGTATTCTCTGACAGTCCTCCTCGCTATCTGCAACTCCACCAATCTTAGTATCATCTGCAAACTTGCTAATCAGACTACCTATACCTTCGTCCAGATCATTTATGTATGTCACAAACAACAGTGGTCCGAGCACGGATCCCTGTGGAACACCTGTTGCTAACTTTTGGTTGGTTCTTAATTCGTAATTTTCTCTGTTTGTTTAACCTTTGCTCGAGAGTCGCCAGGTATCTTTATGATACCGTCACGAGGTTCAAGTTCAAGTAATGATCAATAACTCAACACACCAATTAGTAAGATTCAAATCAATACACATTTATTATACACTGTAAATCACTACTCATGCATAAACTCCACTTTCTAGACTATTCCTATCACTAAAAGGCCTATACTTAGCTTCGGACTGGCCCACCAGGTCAGGGGAATAAATGGCCTTTCGTTCAGATCCTGAGTCTGCAGGATTCAAAAGCTGGTATGGACTGGTAGCTAGGAGCGCCTATCTCGTAGCGAGCATTGACCTGAGGCTTACTTGGTTGGCGGTAGCAAGGCAGGTCACTGTCAAGGGTTGATTCGAGCTGCTGAGTGACCCTGCCAATTAAGGACGATTTGAACTTGGGGGCTTTACTTTATAGTCCCCAGGGGCTTCCCGCCCTTCGGGGCAGACCCCGTACCTGGGGCGAAATTCTCCGGAAATGGCGCGATGTCCGCCGACTGGCGCCCAAAACGGCGCAAATCCGACGGGCATTGCGCAGCCCCAAAGGAGCGGAATGCTCCGCATCTTTGGGGGCCGAGCCCCAACATTGAGGGGCTAGGTCGGCGCCGGACGAATTTCCGTCCCGCCAGCTGGCGGAAAAGGCCTTTGGTGCCCCGTCAGCTGACGCGGAAATGACATCTCCGGGCGGCGCATGCGCGGGAGCATCAGCGGCCGCTGACGGCATTCCCACGCATGAGCAATGGAGGGAGTCTCTTCTGCCTCCGCCATGGTGGAGACCGTGGCGGAGGTGGAAGGGAAAGAGTGCTGCCATGGCACAGACCCGCCCGCGGATCGGTGGGCACCGATCGCAGGCCGGGCCACCGTGGGGGCACCCCGCGGGGCCAGATCGCCCCGCGCCCCCCCCCCCCCCAGGACTCCGGACCCCGCCCGCGCCGCCTTGTCCTGCCGGTAAGGTAGGTGGTTTAATTTACGCCGGCGGGACAGGCATTTTAGCGGCGGGACTTCGGCCCATCCGGGCCGGAGAATCGAGCGGGGGGCCCCGCCAACCGGCGCGATTCCCGCCCCCGCCGAATATCCGGTGCCGGAGACTTCGGCAACCGGCGGGGGCGGGATTCACGCCAGCCCCCGGCGATTCTCCGACCCGGCGGGGGTCGGAGAATCTCGCCCCTGGTTTCAAGTGTTTGGACTGCGTTCCGATCACTTGGATCGATTTCTCCAATACTGGAGTTGTTCTCTGATCGTTGGGCGGTCCCTAAATGTCCGTTGGCCTTTCTTTGTCTTGGCTCCTGCTGGCGCCGAGGAGTCTGGCTTGGCTTTATTCACCTTAACTGTTGCCATTGTGCCTTGGAATCACTCATTACTATGCAGGTGACTGCTGCATTACTATGCAGATGGCTGCTGGTTTCAGTGGTTGTTTTGCAGGTTTCAATATACATGATTTCTGCACTTGCTAGTCTTTGCCTGTGTTGGCTGAATTTCCCTTCAGCCTTTGCGGTTCTCCATTTTAAGTTGGGAAGTGGCCAACCCATTTGGCTACACACCACTAGTCACCTTTTCCCATTTTGAGACACTCCCTTCCACCACTACTCTCTGTCTCCTGTTGCCCAGCCAGTTCTTTATCCATCTAGCTAGTACACCCTAAACCCCATATGACTTCACTTTTTCCATCAACCTGCCATGGGAAACTTTATCAAACGCCGTACTGAAGTCCAGGTATATAACATCTACAGCCTTCCCTCATCAATTAACTTTGTCACTTCCTCAAAGAATTCTATTAGGTTTGTAAGCCATGACCTTCCCTGACAAAACCATGTTGCCTATCTCTGATAAGTCGATTTTCTTCCAAATGTGAATAGATCCTATCCCTCAGTATCTTCTCCAACAGTTTGCCTACCACTGACGTCAAGCTCACAGGTCTATAATTCCCTGGATTATCCCTGCTACCCTTCTTAAACAAAGGGACAACATTAGCAATTATCCAGTCCTCCAGGACCTCACCCATGCTCAAGGATGCTGCAAAGATATCTGTTAAGGCCCCAGCTATTTCGTCCCTCGCTTCCCTCAGTAACCTGGGATAGATCCCATCCGAACCTGGGGACTTGTCCACCTTAATACCTTTTAGAATACCCAAAACGTCCCCCTTCCTTATGCCGACTTGACCTAGAGTATTTAAACATCCATCCCTCGCCTCAACATCCGTCATGTCCCTCTCCTTGGTGAATATCAATGCAAAGTACTCATTAAGAATCTCACCCATTTCCTCTGACTCCACGCATAAATTCCCTCTCTTGTCTTTGAGTGGGCCAATCCTTTCTCTAGTTACCCTCTTGCTCCTTATATACGAATAAAAGGCTTTGGTATTTTCCTTAACCCTGTTAGCCAAAGATATTTCATGACCCCTTTTAGCCCTCTTTATTGCGCGTTTGAGATTTGTCCTTCTTTCCCGATATTCCTCCAAAGCTTCATCAGTTTTAAGTCGCCTAGATCTTATGTATCTTTTTCATCTTAGCTAGTCTCACAATTCCACCCGTCATCCATAGTTCCCTAATTTTGCCATTTCTATCCCACATTTTCACAGGGACATGTCTGTCCTGCACTCTAATCAACCTTTCCTTAAAAGACTCCCACATTTCAAATGTGGATTTACCCTTAAACAGCTGCTCCCAATCCACATTCCCTAGCTCCTTCCGAATTTTGTTATACTTGGCCTTTCCCCAATTTAGCACTCTTCCTTTAGGACCACTCTCGTCTTTGTCCATGAGTATTCTAAAACTTACGGAATTGTGATCGCTATTCCCAAAGTAATCACCGACTGAAACTTCAACCACCTGGCTGGGATCATTCCCCAGGTCCAGTATGGCCCCTTCCCGAGTTGGACTATTTACATACTGCTCTGAAAAACTCTCCTGGGTGCTCCTTACAAATTCTGTTCCATCTACGCCTCCAGCACTACATGAGTCCCATTCAATGTTGGGGAAGTTAAAATCTCCCATCACGACCACCCTATTGCTCCGACATTTTTCTATAATCTGTCTACATATTTGTACCTCTACTTCACGCTCGCTTTTGGGAGGCCTGTAGTAAAGTCCCAACAATGTTACTGCACCCTTCCTATTTCTTAGCTCTACCCATATTGCCTCAGTGCTCGAATCCTCCATCGTGCCCTCCTTAATCACAGCTGTGATATCATCTCTGACCAGTAATCCAACTCCTCCACCCCTATTACCTCCCTCTCTATCCCTCCTGAAGCATCTATACTCTGGGATATTTAGTTGCCAGTCTTGCCCTTCCCTCAACCAAGTCTCTGTAATACCAATAACATCATATTCCCAGGTACTAATCCAAGCCCTAAATTCATCTGCCTTACCTGCTACACGTCTCGCATTGAAACAAATGCACCTCAGACCACCTGTCCCTTTGCGTTCATCATCTCTTCCCTGTCTACTCTTCCCCTTAGTCACACTGAGTTTATTATCTAGTACCTTACTGGCTTTAGTTGCTGCCTCTTTACTGACCTCTAACTTCCTAATCTGGTTCCCATCCCCCTGCCACATTAGTTTAAAACCTCCCCAACAGTGTTAGCAAAAGAACCCCCTCGGACATTGATTCCAGTCCTGCCCAGGTGTAGTTCATCTGATTTGTAATGGTCCCACCACTCCCTGAACCGGCTCCAATGTCCCCAAAATCTGAACCCCTCCCTCCTGCACCATCTCTCAAGCCACGTATTCATTCTGACTATTCTTGAATTTCTACTCTGACTGTCTCGTGGCACTGGTAGCAATCCTGAGATTACTATCTTTGAGGTCCTACTTTTTAACTTATCTCCTAACTCCCTAAATTCCGGATTGTAGGACCTCATCCCGTTTTGTACCTATATCGTTGGTGCCTATATGCACCACGACAATTGGCTGTTCACCCTCCCCCTTCAGTATGTCCTGCAGCCGATCTGAGACATCCCTGACCCGTGCACCCGGGAGGCAACATACCATTCGGGAGTCTCATTTTCGACCACAGAAACGCCTGTCTACTCCTCTTACGATTGAATCCCCTATGACTATCGCCCTCCCAGTCTTTTTCCCGCCCTTCTGTGCAGCAGAGCCAGCCACAGTGCCATGAGCCTGGCTACTACTGCCTTCCCCTGGTGAGTCATCTCCCCCAACAGTATCCAAAACGGTATACCTGTTTTGGAGGGAGATGACCGCAGGGGACACCTGCAGTGACTTCCTGCTCTTTTTCTGCCTTTTGGTCACCCATTCTCTATCTCCCTTACCAATCCTAATCTGCCGTGTGACCAACTCACTGAACGTGCTATCCACTACCTCCTCAGCATCACGGATTCTCCAAAGTGAGTCCATCCGCAGCTCCAGAGCCATCATGCGGTCTAACAGGAGCTGCAGCTGGACACACTGCCTGCACATGAAGGAATCAGGGGCATCGACCGCGTCCTTGAACTCACACATTGAGCAAGAGGAGCATAACACGGGTCTGGGATCTCCTGCCATTTTTACACTCCCAACCGTAAGTTATTTTAAAAAAATGTACTCCCCTTCTCAGCAAGCACTCACTCAGTAACCACTGCGCTCCGCACGATAACACCTCAGGGAAAAGAAAAACTATTTACCAGTCACAGCCAACTTACCTACAGGCTGTGACGGCACGGTTCAACTTCTTTCTACTTCTACCTGTCCTCGAGTCTCCCACTTGATCTTAACTCGGCTGGGATCTTTACAGTGATTGGGTTTTTTATTTTGGCTAGAGGAGGAGGTAGGGAGGGAAAAACTGAAGAAGTGTTTCGGGTTTAACCGTTTAACTGTCACTTGATAACAGCTCTCCACAAACCACCTTTTGGATGCAGTGACCGCAATGCACGGATGCAAATTTTCCCCACAACAGCCAATCAGCAGCTCCGCTCTACTGCCCTCTGCTGGATGCTTGGCTTGACTTGAACACCTAGGGTGTCCTGCTCAGGTACCCTTTCTGGATGCAATGACCGCAATGCACGGATGCAAATTTTCCCCGCAACAGCCAACTGCCAAGGGTGGGTTAGTAAGTTTGCTGATGACACGAATGTTGGTGGAGTTGTAGATAGTGTTGAGGGATGTTGCAGGTTACAACAGGACGTTGACAGGATGCAGAGCTGGTCTGAGAAGTGGGAAATGGAGTACAACCTAGATAAATGTGAAGTGATTCATTTTGGAAGGTCGAATTTGAATGCTGAATACAGGATTAAAGGCAGGATTCTTGGAAGTGTGGAGGAACAAAGGGATCTTGGGGTCCACGTACATAGATCCCTCAAAATTGCCACCCAGGTTGATAGGGTTGTTAAGAAAGCACATGGTGTGTTGGCTTTCATTAACAGGGGGACTGAGTTTAAGAGCCGCGAGGTTTTGCTGCAGCTTTATAAAACCCTGGTTAGACCACACTTGGAATATTGTGTCCAATTCTGGTCGCCTCATTATAGGAAGGATGTGGATGCTTTGGAGAGGGTACAGAGGAGATTTACCAGGATACTGCCTGGACTGGAGGGCATGTCTTATGAAGAAAGGTTGAGGGAGCTAGGGCTTTTCTCACTGGAGCGAAGAAGGAAGGGAAGTGACATGATAGAGGTGTACAAGGTGATGAGAGGCATGGATAGAGTGGATAGCCAGAGACTTTTCCCCAGGGCGGAAATGGCTGTCACGACATAATTTTAAGGTGATTGGAGGAAGGTAGAGGTAAGGGGTGGGATTCTCCGAGCCTTCATGCCGAAATCGAGATCGGCGCGGGGGCGGAGAATGGACTTCAAACCTGAGATCGGGCCTGACGCTGCTCACGCGATTCTCCGATCCCCGGAGAATCAGGTCTATTCGCACGCGCGTGGTCGACGTGGCACTGTTCGGGGGCCATTGAAAGAGGCCCCCGCGGCGATTCACCGAGTGCAGCTGGCTGAGTTCCTGACGGCGTGGTTCTCTCATGGTTCCACCCATCGGGAACTCCCGCGGCTGCCCTGGTGGGGGGTGGGGGGATCATTCATGGGGGGCGCCTCCAGGATGGCCAGGCTACCGATCGGGGCCACCGATCCGCGGTTCTGTGTGATCTGGGGGGGCCTATGTTTTTGGTGCCGGTCCGCGGTGTGGGTCGGCCATGTCACATGGGGTGGTTGCCTCAGGCCGCCGCCGTGTGCATGCGCGGACCCCGTCCTGAAGTGTAGGGTCCTGTATCGACAGCCGGAGCTGCGAGGACTACTACGGGGCCCTGCTAGCCCCCTGAAAATTGGAGAATCACCCTGGACTTTCTCCAGATAAGTCCAGAGTGATTCGCACGCATTTATTCGCGGGCGTGGGGACATAGCCCCATTATTGGAAAATCCCGCCCAGGTTCTTTACACAGAGAGTGGTGGGTGTGTGGAATGCACTTCCAGCGGAGGCGGTGGAGTCAGAGTCATTCGGGACATTTAAGCGACTCTTGGACAGGCACATGGACAGCAGTAAATCGAAGGGGTGTAGGTTAGGTTGATCTTAGATTAGGATAAATGGTCGGCATAACATTGTGGGCCAAAGGGCCAGTACTGTGCTGTACTGTTCTATGTTCTATGTTCTAAGAACTCTATTATTATTTTATCATGTGACTACCAGAATAGGAGCAGCTAATTGGATGGACCATAGTCACTTTTTGCAACTACAAAAAAGTAAAAACATTAAAATGGCAACAGGAGAAGACCATACATCTGGTCAAGCCTACTCCGCAGTTCAATCTGATCATCTCTGATCTTCAGCTTCAATTCCATAGGTCCATAGGTCCTACCTGCTCCATAGGTCCCTTGATTCTCTGAGACACCAAAATTTAGCTTTAAATATATCCAATGATGATGGGCGTGATTTAATGGAAAAGAAACAAAGTCCTGTTTTGGGTGTGTTCAGCGGGATGTTTCCCGGTTCCTGCAGCATCGAGAACTACCACGCTATTAAACGGGATTCTGACAAAGAATGCCCGCTGAGGCCACGCTTAGACCCTTTCCTGCACTAGCAAGGTCAGTTTGGCATTGCAGGAAGAGATCTCTCGACCCCCATCCCCCACCCCGCGCAGTATCTGGACTCCCCAACATACTAATTATGGAGTCCTCGAGCTCCTGCACACCACCTCATAAGGGCAGGATATCTCCCTGGCATTGACAAAATGCAGCCTGGGGACTGCCAGACATGTACCTTGGCAGTGCCCCTCCCTGCCTGACAGGGCATTGCCAGGGTGGCACCTGTTAGCGCTGCCAGGGTGTCCAGGTGACACTGCCACGGTGCTATGCTTGCAGTGCCATGGTACCCAGATAGCATCAGGGGTGCCAGGGCACCACCCTGTCCAGAGCCCATCCACACTGAGGCCCCAATTACCGCGGAAACCCTCAAGTGCCTGGTCCACGTTTGTAGAGATCAGTGCTGAACAGCGCCACGGCAGGGTCTCCGAGACGAGGCCAATCGATCCCGGGCTTTGGGTAACTCTAGCACAGACATATTCAGGTGAGACTAACTACTCACTTGAATATTCACATCTGGATCCCACCAGATTTTGACGCTTTCCGTGAAGCATAACGAGAGGCCTCTCGCGAGATTTACTGGCCTCGCCTTGTCCCTAGTCGGGTGCGACGAGGTTGGTGGTTCGTGCCTGATGTATCCAAAAGCACAGAATCACAGAATAATACAGCACAGAAGAAGCCCTTCAGCCCATCGAGTCTGCACCAACGCATGAAAAACACCTGACCTGCCTACCTAATCCCATTTGCCAGCACTTGGTCCATAGCCTTGAATATTGCAACATGTCAAGTGCTCACCCAGGTACTTTTTAAATGATGCCTCCCAGGCAGTGCATTCCAGACCATCACCACCCTCTGGGTAAAAACCATTTCCTCAAATCCCCCCTAAATCTCCTGCCCCTGACTTTGAACATGTGTCCCCTTGTAACTGACCCTTCAACTAAGGGGAACAACTGCTCCCTATCCACCCTATCCATTTATATAAATGACAAACAATAGAGGATCCAACACAGATCCCTGTGGTATGCCTCTGGACACTGGCTTCCAATCACTAAAGCATCTGTCTGTCATCACCCTCTATCTACGACAACAAAGCCAATTTTGAATCCACCTTATGAAGTTACCTTGTATCCCATGAACATTTGCCTTCTTTATATGTCTCCCATGTGAGACCTTGTAAAAGGCTTTGCTGAAATTCTGAAAATTCTGAAATCCTGAAAACCCTCAATGATAACTAATCCCAAGCCTGTGCAAGAAGAAATTTCTCCTTATCTCAGTCCGAAAAGGTTTTAGTCTTTATCCTGTTAAGCCCCTTCATAATCTTGAATGTCTCAATGAGATCACCTCTCGCTCTTCTAAACTCCAGAAAGTATAGGCCCAATTTACTCAGCCTCATGGCGTAGGAAAACCCCCTCAACCAGGGACCAATCTAGTGAACCATTGCTGTACGGTCTTCAATGAGTGCAGTTGCTTCCTTAAATATGGAGAATAAAAACCACACACAGTAATCCTGGTGTCTCACCAAAGCCCTGTACACTTGCAGCAAGACTTCTTTATTCTTGCACTCCAATTGTTTTACATTATGGGCTATCGTGCTACTTGCTTTCCTATTGCTTGCTGCATCTGCATTCAAAACGTTTTTGCATTCTATGTAAGTGTACACCAAAATCTCTTTGAATATCAACATTTACCAGTTTCACACATTTCAAAAAATATTCCTCTTTCTCATTCTTACGACCAAAGTGAATAACCTCACAAATCATCACATTATACTCTCTCTGCCACCTTGTTGCACACTCACTTAACCTGTCTATACCTTCTTCCTGTCTGTTAAACAATCCTCTTAACATGCTAATATATTTCCCCCAACTCCATGAGGCTTTTCCTTTGTATTAACCTTTTATGTTTCATCTTATTAAACAGCTTTTGAAAATCTAGATATACTGCATCTACTGGTCCTACCCTACTAATTACATTCTCAAAGGTTTCTATTAAATATGCCAAACAGGGTTTTCCTTTCGTAAAATCTTGCTGACTTGTTTTAATCATGCTGTTTTTCTAAGAGCATTGATAAGACTTCCTTAATAATAGATCCCAGCATTTTCCAATGATTATTGCCAAGCTAACTGGCCATAGAATCGTAGAAATGTTACAACACAGAAGGAGGCCATTTGGCCCATCGTGTCCATACCAACCCAAGGACACCCGGGTGCCCTTTCGAATTCCACCTTCCTGCACCCGGTCCATAGCTGTAGCTTAGAGCACTTAAGGTGTAGATCCAGGTACTTTTTAAAAGGAGTTTAGGGTCTCAGCCTCCACCACCAACTGGGCAGTGAATTCCAGATACCCACTACCCTCTGCGTGAAAAGGTCATGTCCCCTCTGCCCCTTCTGCCACTTATCTTGAATCTCTGTCCCCTGGTTCTAGAATTCTCCTCCAAAGGAAACAATTTTATCCTGTCCAACCTATCTCTTCCCCTCATAATTTTGTGCACCTCAGTTAAGTCACCCCTCAGCCTTCTTTGTTCCAAGGAAAACAACCCCAACCTATCCAACCTCTCCTCGTAGCCACACTTTTCTAGCCCTGACAACATTCTTGTAAACCTTCTCTGCACTCTCTCCAGAGCAATTATGTGTTTCTTGTAAAGTAGCGACCAGGACTGCACACAATAATCCAGTTGTGGCCTCACCTGTGTTTTATACAATTCTAACATTATATCTTTACTTTTATAGTCTATCCCTCTGCCAGTGAAGGAGAGGATTCTATATGCTCTCTTAACAACCTTATATACTTGAAGTGCTGCCTTGAGGGACATTTATTGTTTACTCCCTATAACTGTTTGACCTCCCTAAATGCGTAACCTCACACTTTCTGCGTTAGATTCCATCTGCCATTTTATCACCCACTCCACCAATCCACCTTGAAGATGATAGCTATCCTCTACACTATCCACCACTCGCCAATCTTTGTGTAATCTGAAAATTTGCTAACCATGCTCCCCACGTTCACGTCCAAATTGTTAATATATAATACAAACAGTAAGGGTCCCAACACTGAGCCCTGTGCAACACCACTTGAAACAACTTTCCAATTGCAAAGGCAGCCCTCTGTTTCCTGTTACTAAACCAACTTTTTATCCAGTTTACCACTTTGCCCTGTATCCCAAAGACTTTCACAATCTGCCATGTGGTACTTTGTCAAACACCTTGCTAAAATCCACGTACACCACATCCACTGCACTATCTTCGTCAATCCTTCTTGTCACTTCCTCAAAGAATTTGATCACATTTGTGAGGCAAGACCTTCCTTTAACAAATCCATGCTGACTAGCCCTGCCTACTCCATGCCTTTCTATGTGACAGTTAATCCTATCTCTCACTAATTTGCCCACCACTGATATAAGACTAGCTGGCCTATACTTGTTCGGCATTTCCTTCGATCACTTTTTAAACAATGGTGCCACTTTTGCATTTCTCCAGCCCTCACCGCGGTACCTCCCTTCTGTCTAGTCAGGATTGGAAAATCCTCACATAGTTCCCTGTTTTCTTTCTCTCTCCTTTCTTGAATGACAATATTATATTTGCAGAGTTCAAATCTGCTGGGACCATCCTAGAATCTCGGGAATTTTGGAAAATTAGAAATGGGGCATCCACTATCTTCACAGCTACTTCTTTTAGAACCTTGGGATATAGGCCATCAGGTCCTGGGGATTTGTCTGATTTTTGCTCCTTGGGTTTTTCCAGTACTATTTACCTGCTGATATTAATTACCTTAATTTCAGAATTCTTCTTAGCCCCTAGGCAACACTCTATTTGTGATACGTAACTTGCCTCACCAACTGCAAAGACAAGATAAAGGGTGGGATTTTCCAGCTGTTCTTCCTGGCAGCGGAGCGTGTAAACAATGGAAAACCCCGTTGACAGCAGCAGAAACAGAAGAGCTAGCCAATGGCAGGCTGCTTTCACCACTGGAAAACATACTACAGTGGGGGAGGAGTGGGGGTAATCCAGCAAAAATATTTGTTTAATGCCTCTGACTTTTCCTCCAACCCAATGATAATTCCTCCTGTCTCTGCTTCCAAGGGATCAACATTCATTTTGGCTACTCTCTTCCTTTGGTGTACTTGTAAAAGCTTTTACAATCTGTTTTTATATTCTAGTTTTAGATTTTACATTACATTTATTTCCCTCTTTATCAACTTTTTCCTGGTCTTGAAAATGCTTGCAATGCTCAGGTCAATGACTATTGTGACAACATGATAAGCCTCTTCTTGACCTCCTGAATAAATCACAGAGGGGTATTTCTTGCTGAGTTTTTGCTTTTCAAGGAAATGTATTTTTGTTGAACATTTTCTTTCCCACTGTTTATTTGCCGCCAGGCCTATTAGTCTATTTCCCCAATGGACCTTAGCTAACCCTCCCTTCTGATATGTGTAACGGGCTTTGTTTAAGTTTGTGATTCTGGTTTGTCATTGGAGTATATCATTTGAAAACATAATTGGAATTCAATTGTATTATGAATTTCCAGTCCTTTATTAACCCTGCGTCATTGCACACTATTATATCTAAAATAGTTTTATCCCTATTTGGTTCCACACCATATTGTTCCAGGAAACTGTTGTGAAAGCAGTCTACAAATTCATCTGTCAGACCACCTTTGCCAAATTGATAGGTCCAGTCTTTATAAAGATTAAAGACCCCCACAACCACTACGTTGCGTTTGTTACAAACTTAAATAATTTCTTGTTTAATGCGCTGCCCAATGGTATAACGATTGTTATAGGGTCGATAGACTATTTGTAGCAGCAATTTCTGGGCCTTGGTATTTTTAATCTCCACCCATACCAATTCTTCTGCCTGATTTTCTGAGCCAAGTGGCATGGCTTTTCGGGCGCGTTCGCTGCGGGCGCAAATCCCGTTATGGCCGTTAAATCTTGCGAGAGGATCATAACGAAATTTGCGCTGGGGAGATCTCAGTTTAAGTTGACACAATGAGTGTTCATGGGATATTGTTCAAAGTATACCCACCTCTTTCAGATATACATTGTAGTGAACATTATACAGTGAAGCATGTTGTTCAATGCATATGAGTTAGTGCCAGAAGCTTTCAAACAAAACTTTAGAAATCTAAGGAAGATACAGCATCAGGCTTGATAGAACTTTCTAGAGCAAATTAAATGATTTGAAGGTGATATATGACATGACTGTTGGAAAGGTTTTTGAAAACCTCATAGTGATAATGCTAATGGAAGAATTTAAAACCAGTGTTGTGGCAATTTTAAATGATAGACTTGCAGACAACAAAGGTACAAACAAGCAAGAGCTTTATTGGCAAGGTGTTTTCTCTACAGTCCGCTAGACTACACTGACTGTTATCCCACTCAAATTGCTGATTATGTCATCAATATGTCACGTGATCAAACTCTTAAAGTGACCTTGTTCCAACTAGGAGCCAACATAAATACACAATACTTACCCCACCCCCCTCTTTACATCAGAAGTTCCTGCAATGAAACCCAATATAATGTCAACAATCAAAAGTTACAATATAAACAATTAATAAACATAATTGTCAATAGTTAGATGTTTTGGATGATGTTGATTCCTGTATGGTTGTCGACAAACTTCTGGAGTCAGTTGTTTTGTGTTGACTGTAACCTCCAGTGTTTCTTTGGAGGTGGACTCTGTTTTGAAATATCCTCAACTGCACAACCCCTGGGCCTTCTACCAAGGAGACCCTGAGAGTGCCCTGGCGATCTGAGTCCCCTTTTCCAGAGACCAGTGCCTATCAGGCTTGGTAGATGGACAAGGGTGGCTCTACAATACCATAAACCATAGAATCCGTACAATGCAGAACAAGGCCATTTGGCACTGATCCACGTAAAGAGCACCCTACCTAGGTCCACTCCCCCACCACATCCTCTCAACCTCACCCAATCTGTACATCCCTGGACACTAAGGGGCAATTTAGCATGGCCAATCCACCTAACCTGCACATCTTTGGACTGTGGGAGGAAACCGGAGCACCCGGAGGAAACCCATGCAGACACGGGGGGAGAAAGTGCAACCTCCACACAGTATGACATATATTGGCACATTAACTCTGGCTGTGGGTGGAAAGAAAACAGTGGCTCAAAAAACACTTTGTTGATGAAAAATCACACAGAAAGCAACTACTTGAGAGGTTGAAATTTCAACCAATCACCTTGCTGCGATGAAAGTTTCTGTCGCTGTCACCCTTTCACGCTTCATATATTAAACACCTTCTGGGCAAAAACAAAATCTCCTCAACTCCCCCCTGATCTTTCTAACAATTATTTTAAATCTATGCCCCAGCTATTGATTTCTTTGTGAAGAGAAATAGGTCCTTCCTATCCAATCTACACACTACAATAGACCTCACATTGTTTACTGTCTACCCAGCTCCAAATGGAAGTCAAAGGTCAATCATTTTATTTCACCAGGTCACATGTTCGGTGTGGGGAGAACTGTAAATTACCAAAGATGCAGGGTATGCCTTCTTCTCAATTAAAGGCATGCCTCTTGTTAACCTGCTGTTGCTTTAGGGTTCCCAATCCTTGGATTATCTAAATGTGTCCAGGAATTCAATATTAAACCCCAGGTCGCAGCTGAGAGCACCAAGGAGAAAAATCCTAGATGCACTAAAAATGATTTCATTTGTTTTTAGTTTTTGCCAATTTTGTTGGATAGTTAGAACATTTTGGGGAGATTTGTTATTCACCCAGGGGCTCTGTGTTGCCAAAAAGGTGAGCAATTATTGCCCATCCCCATTTGCTCTTGGGACATTACATTTGCACTCCAATAATCTGTTGCCTTCCTATACAACTTCCGTAAATCTGGGGCGGGGTTCTCCCCTAACCGGCAGGACGTGCCGTACCGGCGCCGAGGAGTGGCGTGAACCACTCCGGCGTCGGGCCGGCCGGAAGGTGCAAAATCCTCCGCACCTTCAGGGGCTAGGCTGGCGCTGGCGGGGATGGCTCCGCGCCAGCTTGGCGCTGCGCCAACCTGTGCCGAAGAGCCTCTGCCGGCCGGCGCAAGTTGCCGCATGCGCAGGAGCGCCAGCATGTGCTGGCGTCATCCCAGCACATGCGCAGGGGGGGTTCTTCTCCATGCCCACCATGGCGGACCGTTACACCAGCCGGCGTGTGTGGTGTTGGGTGCTCTGAGGTACAGGTGAACCAACACGGTTGCGATTGGTACAACGCAGTTTTATTCCAACTTGTTATTTACAGATCTGTCTTGTTACTCAGCACGTGGTGACCTCGTGAGTGTCTTCTTAATGAGGTCATGATGTGTGTGTTTGAATATCACGACATCCCCCTTTTTTTTACAAGATTATGTGGCTACGTGGTTATAAATATGAATGTGTCATGAGGGCAGCTAAAGGTGTGTGTGCGTGATATTTACAGCATGTACATGTGGCGTAACTATATACAAGGGGCGATGTCAGGTGTGGCATGCTAACGAGGTTGTACCATAACAAAAGAAGAAAAACTTTGAAATGTGGTCCGGTCAAACGAGATCTGGAACAATAAAACAGTAACATGGTACAATACAGTAGTTGCTAAATCTTGACGTGTGAACAGTCTCATAAGTCCAGTCTAGTAGGTGGGCGACGAATTCGGGTTGACCGCCTCAAGGGTGGGTCGAGAACCACCGGCTGAGGTGCGAGCCTGGCCACGGGTGGCGACAGAAGGGGCATGGTATATGGCAGCTCCACGAAGTCGCTATCAGGAACCAGTGGCGGACACGGTGTCTGTGTATGGTTCCGTTGCGAGCGTGGAAGTAGGCGAAGGGCTCGCCGATTGCGCCTACGCACAGATCCATCCGGCATGCGTACCAGGAACGAGCGGGGAGCCACGCGTCGGAGAACTTCGGCAGGTGCTGACCAGCCACCGTCTGGTAGATGAATACGGACGTTGTCTCCAGGGGCCGGGGGGGAAAATCAGTTGCCCTTGTGTCGTACGATCTCTTCTGGTGATCACGCTGCAGTTGCATCCTATGCAGTACCGGAGCATGGTCTGTTGTTGGTGCCAGGATGGAAGGCACAGTGGTTCTGAGGGCGCGACCCATCAGCAGCTGTGCTGCCGAGAGACCCGTGGCTAGCGGGGCCGAGCGATAGGCCAGCAGGGCGAGGTGAAAGTTCGATCCGGCAGCAGCAGCCTTGCAGAGGAGCCGCTTGGCAATGTGAACACCCTTCTCTGCCTTTCCATTGGACTGGGGATGCAGAGGGCTGGACGTCACGTGTGTGAAGCCATATGAGGCTGCAAAGGACGACCATTCATGGCTGACAAAACAAGGCCCATTGTCCGACATGACAGTCATCGGAATGCCGTGCGAGCAAAGGTGTCTTTGCAGGCCCTGATGACAGCAGACCACTTCAGATCGTGTAGGCATATGACTTCTGGGTAATTGGAGAAGTAGTCCATGATGATAACATAGTCCATGCCAAACGCGTGAAATAGGTCGACACCCACCTTCGCCCAGGGGGACGTCACCAGCTCATGGGGCAGAAGCGTCTCAGGAGGTTGCACCAGCTGAAACCTTTGGCAGGTTGTACAGTTGATCACCATGTTGGCAATTTTGTCACGATGCCCGGCCAGTATACCGCCTCTCGGGCCCTCCATCTGCACTTCTCGACCCCCAAGTGGCCTTCGTGTATTTGATCGAGAACCAGCTGGCGCATACTGTGCGGAATCACAATCCGGTCCAGCTTCAGAAGGATCCCATCAATGATGGCTAGGTCGTCTCGTACATTATAGAACTGCGGGCACTGCCCTTTTAGCCATCCTCCTGTCATGTGGCGCATCACTCGCTGTAAAAGGGGGTCGGCCGCTGTCTCTCGGCGTATGCCCCTCAGAGCCAGGTCCCACCGGTACGGACCCAGTGTAATCTACGTCGGCGGGACTAGCCGAAAACAGACAGCCGCTCGGCCCATCGGGGAGCGAAGAATCGCTGGGGGGGCCGCTGCCAACGGCCCCTGACCGGCGCGGCGTGATCCCCGCCCCAGCCAAAAAAACGGCACCGGAGAATTCGTCAGCCGCCGTCGGAGCTGCGGGGCGGGATTCACGCCGCCCCCCCGGCGATTCTCCAACCCGACGGGGGGGGGTCGGAGAATCCCGCCCCACATCTCCAGATAAAATACATCTCTTCATTGTACTCGCGTGGAATTAAAACAGAGAGTGCTTTTCCTAAAGCTGTATTTCCTGTTCTGTTGAAGCCAACATTTGTAAAATTGAGAGGTTGAACAGGCTGCAATGATATATTCTCAACTTTCTACACCCTGAGCTGTTACCCATGACAACACAAGGACCGAGATAGATATGATTAGTTCATCTCCGTGCAGGGAGGAAGAACTGGTTGGGTTAAAGGTACCCCAGATAAACCAAAACAAATAAATAAACTAGATTTTAGTTTCTCTGCTGTTTGGCGTTCACACATTTTATCCTCTCTGGGGGTTGCACTCTTTTCCCTTGATTTATGTGGCTATTAACTCTCAATTCCCTTGACCTATGTGGCTATTATCATTCTTTTCCCTTAGTTTCTGTTGCTATGACTTACCTTTCATCTGGGCTCAAAACGTTAGCTCTTTCCTCTCCTTACAGATGCTGCCAGACCTGCTGAGATTTTACAGCATTTTCTCTTTTGGTTTTAAATAAACTAAGACATGCCCTTATTCATTCAGCCATTCACTATGAATAAAAATAGATTTGTAAAATGCACTGTTGACTCAGGAACCAAGTTGGCAGTTGTTTAATGATGTTTAATGTTCACTGGAGAAATTGGAAATGGTCAATTGGCAGCATATTATGATTGGATTGAAGTTTGTATATGCAAGCGTTGTGCGTGGATCAGAAATTAGTGCAATGGGTGTGAATGAGAGCTGGCTTGACAATAGAGCTCCAGAGTCACTTGATGGTTTAATAAGTAAAGGCGCTGTGCGATGTTGTGTTCAACCATATTGAACGTTCATGGTTTCATTCCCAATCTGCGTGGTTCTAGTCTAAGCGAATGCATTTGCAAGGATGTTAGAATTGGCCTTGCACCATAATACTGAAGAAGGAAAACCTCAACCAGCTTTCCAAAATATTTGTCTGTACTTACAACATTCCTAAATTACAGTAGTGGCTGCATCTCAATGTATTTCAGTGGCTGTAAAATGCATTTGGAGGTCTTCAGATCATGTAAGACACTCTGTTAGCACAATTTTGTTCCTTTGTTTGTGGACTGGAGTCTTGTTGTATTTTGAAAATAATTCTAAGCCTAAGAGTTGCCATTTGCAATTAGAAGGAAAGTGTTACACTTATGTAGCCCTTTCATGACCTCAAGTCATCTCAAAGTAATTTACAGCCAGTCAAGTACTTTTGAAGTGGAGTTGTTGTGTAATGTAGCGTACAGACAGTCATTATATTTGCACGCCGATAGTCTGTTGTGACAGACAAGTTAATCTATCAAAGAGTTAACCCTCTTAAATGTCTTTTGCATGCCATAATTATTCATACACGGACATCACTGTTATTTTTATCGCATGAAGCATGACTTTCATGTTAAAGGCTCCACAAAATTGCAAGTTGCTGTGGAATAAGATGTTAATGTAGCGATTCGCAGTATCATTGGTTAATGTGAGCCAAATAAATGCAATTAAGAAAGGGACACCAGTATATTTATCATTCCTATACCGTGATTACATTCGCAGCCCAGTGTTCCTGCAGAGGGAGCACGTGGTGTCTACTGACACTGTTGAGGCATTCTGTGACCAGTGGGACCCATGGAGTCCGAGGTACCTTATTGACCTACTTAATCACATTTTGGTTTAATGTTTTAAGTTTCCTTTGTGGTTTGCTCTTTGTTTCATGCAGATATATTTATCCTTATCAGTATTCCATGCTGTTAGGTAAGGATGCATGGTGCACTGCTGCTTCATAGTGCTAGGGACCCGGGTTCAATTCTAGCCTTGGGTGACTGCCTGTGTGGAGTTTGCACATGCGGCCGGGTCTGCATGGATTTCCTCCGGGCGCTTCGGTTTCCTCCTACATCCCAAAAATGTGTTGGTTAGGTCGATAGACCATGATCAAGTGCCTCTTGGCGTGCATGTTAACTGGGGTTACGGGGATAGGGTAGGGTAGTGCACCCGGCCAAATAAGGTGCTCTTTTGGAGGGTCGGTACAGACTCAATGGGCTGAATAGCCTCCTTCTGCACTCTAGGAATTCTATGATTTCCTGATGCAGACATGTCACGTGAACCCCTTCGCAAAAGCTGAAGCCCAATATTATTTTGTTTTTTAAATTATTTTTTATTTTGTAAATTTAGAGTACTCAATTCTTTTTTTCGAACTAAGAGGCAATTTAGCATGGCCAATTCACCTACCCTGCATATTATTTTTGGTTGTGGGGAATGAGACCCACGCAGACACGGGGAGAATGTGCAAACTCCACACGGACAGTGACCCGGGGCCGGGAACAAACGCGGGTCCTCCCAATATTATTTTGGTCACATCTTATGCAGTTACCAATAATTGGGAGAGAAAAAAAATGGCCAAATAATAGAAACGGTCAGAATAGATACTCCGCATGATATCTTTCACGATGTACACCTTTCATTTCTTTAACCGGACTGGTCCTGTTGAATATCTCACTAAATACATATTCATTAAGAGTGTACATATAAATACTTTGCCCAGTATGTCACATTGACATTGCCTCATCAGAGTTGAGGAAGTAATTTGTGTAATTATGCAACTAATTATCCCATTGAGCAACATCTACCTTTCTTGAAGTTTTATGCTGATTTGCTGTGTTAATGACTCCGTGCCTAACACCACTGAGAAGTGCGATGATGGTTACAGATGTTGGTCTTGGCTGCTATTTAAGCAAGCCGCCCATGTTCATCCAAAATCTTTCAGACAAACATCGGGCATTCCCACTTCTCTATAAAACACAGCTGGCCTGAGGCTAATCTTTAACAAGCTATTACAAGCACAACCCATTCTCATTTTTCAGTACAGCACTCCACGCATGCACAGACACGCACAAACATAAGTTACACAGAATATAAAATATATTCAATGTATAAATTGCAGTGGCTGGTGTGATGAAATGTATACTTACCTGCCTTCCTTGTGCAGCATCAGAAAAACATTTCTGAGCCACAGATCCCTGAACTAACATGATGAATATTTACCCAACCAGGCATCCGATATTAACATCTCATATTTAAATTCTTTGTTGTTTTACCCATGAGAACAAAGGCAAAAATGTTGAGAAGTATGATATTGCTTAAATTCAGCAAATATCACCAGATGTAGTATCATTTGCATTGCAAGAGCATGTATATGCAAGTCTTTTAGACTGTATTGTCTAATCGCTGGCGCATTCTGAAAATGTGGGCTGTTTTTTCGTGGTTGGGCAAAGGTGAGGGACGGGGTAGGCTGGGGGGAGGGGGGGGCATGTAATGCTTGACCCCTGGCAGAAATGGCGGGTGCCAGCTGACCTACATTGAACAAGGCCGCAATAACGTGCTGCGGATGGCATGAGAATAGAGCGAATCAGTGGGAGGAAGTCCCGCCTTCGGGAGCTGTCATACAATCTGAATGGCTGGCAGCTTGCCCAATGCCAGCAGTGCCATTGTGGGCACTGCCAGGACTGCAGCAGGCCCACAGATGAAGAGGACATCGACACCAAGAGGGAGGTAAGTCTGGCTTTTTTTGATGGGGAATTATTGGGAAAGCTCCAGGGGTGGGGGTGGTTCTGGAGGCCAGAGAGGTGGAACAAAGGGGAGTATTATCCATGGGATGGTGGGGAGCACCCCTAACTACTTCACCCATTTCCTTCCCCAAAAGACCTTTTCGCACCAACTATATTATATTGTGGACAGCATATCATTCCATTGGCATGCTTGCCAACAAGCTCAATTGACTGTTAATTGTTTACTTAAAAATGGCAGGTGGACTGCTGATTATGGGGCCCGTCTCAGGGGGTGGGCAGGATGGTGGTGGGCTTGCCAGGCCTCGAAATGTACCCCACCCCTGCACAAGGCAGCCATAAAATCTAGCTCTGTGTTGGGCAAATGTATGTTGTATTCATTCTACAAATCCTTGTTCAATGTTAACCATTAATTCTTTATTTTTCTTCTCCTATTGTGTTTCCTTCCTCCCTGTAAGTAATGGCTGCCGTGATATGGGACCTGGAGGACACCATTGCTGACCACAACCTATTCTCATGCCCACACATGTGGCCATACTAGCAACAAGCATGACACAGATCGAATAGGTAATGTTGGCTATTTTTTTCTTTTCACCAGGCTTGTGGCTCTGAGGTAATTGAAATGGCCCATGTTGCTGCTCTAGGTCTGATCAACTAATCAGGTATCAAACATGGGGTTAGAGTTAGGCCACAGGTTCTAATGTCGATCTTACAACAGCTGGTAAATTGGCAGTGGGGTGGTCCGAGGCCTGTCCAGGTAGAGCCGGATGCAAATAGAAGGGGGTAGAAAATACTGTGTCGGGTACTGGCATCTTACTTAATGGGGCTACCATTTTCTGTTGATTGCTCTGCAATGACCACTGCCCATCCTGCATTGACTCTCAGTGGCCAGCCCTGCACTGACAAACTGAAGACGTGAAGGAAACCCAAAAGGTGTAAAGGAAAACCACAGCTTCAATGGAAGACCCCAGGTGGCCCGACGATTCAGCATTTTGATGAAGGCCGCTGGCTGGTCTGTGGGAGCCATGATGGCCACATGCATATAGGCAATCACACCCTACTCCTTGGGAAATATTCCCATGGCCCAGATATCATTGGCTCTCTCAAATTGTCTGTCTGGATTGGTTTGATAGTACACATTACTTGCTGATAATCTTTATGGGCGGCATGGTGGCATGGTAGTTAGCATTGCTGCCTTACAACGCCAGGGACCCGGGTTCGATTCCGACCTAGGGTTACCGTCTGTGTGGAGTTTGCACATTCTCCCCATGTCTGCGTCTGGGTTTCCTCCAGGTGCTCCGGTTTCCTCCTACAACCTAAAGATTGGCAAGTTAGGTGGATTGGCCTTGCTAAATTGCCCCTTAGGGTGGGGTTGCAGGACTAGGGCGGGGGATTAGGTCTGAGTAGGGTGGTCTTTCAAGGTGTCGGTGCAGACCGATGGGCTGAATGGCTTCCTTCTGCCCTGAAGGGATTCTATGATTCTATGAAGAGGACATTGGGCAACATCTTGATATAACAAATTGCCACAGTCAGCGAGATCTTCTATATATTTCCAGTGGGTCTCTGGGAAGGTCCTGAGATGTAGACACTCACCACCACAGCGATCTTCAACAACACTACCAGTGAGTAGCCACCACTTCCAATAAGCCTCAGTTCATCCTCTATCGTGGAACACAGATGTTTGACGGTCTAACTGGAGAGACGCAATCTTTGGTGTCACTGCCTCTGGAATATCTGAAGGTAACTGAGCCTCTGACACTATACCCCCTCTGGAGTGTAGCCTCCTCTGTGTGCAGGAGGCTCTCGACGTGCTTCTCACTGCCTTTCTTTTGTGCCCTTGCCCCGCTGCCAAAGCTGTCCCTCCTGTGGCCCTAACCGTACTAATCTCCCACTGCTTGTGGTTGGACCTCCCTTTCTCTCTGCTATTTCTCCTCCTCAGTAGACTTGTGAAGGACATCCATGGCAAATGGCCTCTCCCAGAGAGCAAGACATTTTCTACAAAAGCAATCACATCACCACAACCCCTCTCCCCTCCCTTTCGCCCATCTAATAATAATCTTTATTCTGTCACAAGTAGGCTTACATTTCCACTGCAATGAAGTTACTGTGAAAATCCCCTTGTCGCCACACTCTGGCGCCTGATCGGATACACTGAGGGAGAATTCAGAATGTCCAATTCACCTAACAAGCACGTCTTTTGGGACATGTGGGAGGAAACCGGAGCACCCGGAGGAAACCCACGCAGACATAGGGGGAACATGTAAACTCCGCACAGCCAGTGACCCAAGCGGGAATCGAACCTGGAACCCTGCCGCTGTGAAGCAACAGTGCTAACCACTGTGCTATCATGCTGCCCTGTTTCTCCTGCACAGGTGCTCCTGGCCCGATGTTACCGGTACTGGCACCTTTTCTCTTCCTCCTGACTTCCCCTTTTCTCTTCCTCCTGACTTCCTTGGCTGCTACACCTTCCCCCCTTCCTCCCCTCCAACCCCACTGTGGCTCTCTCAATGGCTGCTAGAGAGAGCCAGAACTGAAACCCTGCTTGCTTACCGCCGCCTTTTTGTTCTGAAGCCTCCGTGGTTCTCATGTAGTAGAAGTGAAATGCAAAACAACGTGTGAAACTGTCCTCAATTGGCCACTTAATTGTCTTCATTTCCTTTCCACCTTATTAGTGTGAACAACCCACCATCCGTGTTGACTGCCATCGGGGAAAACTATTTTATGAACCCCCCTCACTGCATATTCTCCACTCTCCCCCCTCAACCCCCACTTCAAGCCCATTCCCAAAGGGTTCGTAGAATTCTGACCTGTGATCTTCATGACTAAACACCCTTGCCAAGCAAGGCTTGGTTAAAGTATGAAGCTTTGTCATCTTACAGGAGATGGTTTTGGTAAGATTTTTCTTTTTCTTTCAGAGATAAATATTTCCTGTTTCTGCCTATTTGAGGTAATTACAGTCTGAAATAGGGTACGAAATACAAAACTCTCGAGTACTGTCTGTGTGCACTTAAGTTAATGAATGCATGCTACACTAACCAATTTCTTTAATTTCATCCTGGAGATGGTGCACTTTTAAAAAAAGGACACACTGTTCCGTTCATCCTCACAGAAGCTATCCTGCTGAAACTTGTCCATTAGTAATGTTTTACATTTATGAGGAAAGCCTATTGCTTAACAATAGTTTGTGTATCTTTACACTATCAGCTACCTCCAGCAATATTTTTGCCTTACATGTACAAAACTAAATGCGATGACTTGATCGTTAAAGTAGCACAGAAATTGTGAAATCTCACACAAAAAAAATTGGCGCTGGAATTTCGGTTTTTTTTAACCAAACCAAATAATGCTACTAAACCTCTGTTGTGTCAACCCTTTATGATCGCCTATGGTGGAATTCTACATGGCATCATTTTTGGGGGTTGATGGGAAATAAGTGGCCTGAGCTCCAGTCTTAGTTTCGGTAGCTGTGCTGAAAGAATTACCCTTCTTGTTATGTGTAATAACCTGCTCTCGGCACATGGGGCAGGGTCAATTGTTTTCCCCTTGTGGCTCGAGGAGTGCGAGCTACCTCGCTAACTATGGGGCCAATAACCATGTTGTGCAAAAGGTCGGCCAGTCGGGAACCAACCAACACAGAGAGAGAACCTAGTGAGGTATAACCAGGCCCCTTGTAAATAGTTATTCTTCCAAATAAACGTCTTCTTTTGTTTACTTCTTGGACACTTGGATGATTTTCTGTGCACTTTACTCTCGCCAATAACCCCAGAAGAATTAGACCATTGCATGTTGCGATGTGCATTCGTTTCTCCACTTAAGGAAAAGCTACTCAAGAAATGTTTCTTCGTATGTAGCAAGAAATACGATTTGAGGAAGAGGAAAAATCACTTGCTCTGCCGAGGCTAGTTGTTTTAAAATGGCCTCAAACCCAATTTGCTAACTTTGCCATATACTTCATTTCTGTGAATACACATCTAGTTCGCTCTTGGTCGTGTTCAAGTTAACAAAACGAGCAATGTTGTTGCATTCAACAGAAGCAGGCAGCAGAAGACCATAGGATTTAATGAAGGCTCGGAGTGAGGAGGAAGAATAGAATTTCTAGCCTTGGAGGAGGTCCTTCAGCCTGTCAGGCC
This sequence comes from Scyliorhinus torazame, assembly GCF_047496885.1. Classification (NCBI taxonomy): domain Eukaryota; kingdom Metazoa; phylum Chordata; class Chondrichthyes; order Carcharhiniformes; family Scyliorhinidae; genus Scyliorhinus; species Scyliorhinus torazame. The sequence goes on along the minus strand of NC_092712.1, from coordinate 69,012,477 downwards.
TGGGCCAACTCTAGGTAACAGTTTAGAAATTAGTCCCTTAGCCCAACAGGTATATGTAGCCATAGTAAGCTTTGCATTAAGAAAGAGTGTGAGCATCTCGAAGAGAAATGGACACAGCTAGGTGGGCTATATCGAAATAAAAACAAATTGCGGCAGATGCTGGAAGATGATGCAAAAACAGAAAACACTGGGCCACCTCAGCAGGTCTGACAGCATCTGTGGAGAGAGAAGAGAGCTCATGGCCGGAATTCTCCTAAAGTTGGTCATGGGGAAAATTCTAGAATCCATTATCTCCTTTCCCGCCAGCGGGTTTCCTGGCAGCGTGGGATAGCTTCAATGGGAAATCCCATTGAAGTAATGAATCCCACAGCTGAGAAACACACCGATGGGGGCACTGGAGAATCCCGCCCAACATTTCGAGGCTGCATGACTCTGTCAAAGCTGGCCCAGTCAATTCATTGTCAATGAATATCTAATAATTTCAGTGTGCAGCTCATTAATTAGTTAATAGTGATAAAATGTGGTTGCTGGTTAATGCTGTATTTTACCACTGTATCTGTGATGCACTGGGACTTTCCAGGGGAAACAAAGCCTGACATGTCTGTGGTACCTCTGTCTTTTAATCCATGCAAAAAAAATAGAAGTTCATTTTTAAAATGTACGTTTCCCATCAGGTGTTGCAACATACTTCTAAATTACTGGGAATAAAAATGACAAGTTCTCACCGAATGCAGCACAGAAGAGTTTCAAAACAATACACCCATCACTGAGACTAGGCATGTCGCTCGTCTGTAAGAACAAGAGTTGTGCGGGGCTAGTTTTGAACATGCGGGCAGTATGATCAACAGCTGGGATAGCTTGCCAGGATTGGGGAAATGGAGGGTTGGGTGGGGAATAGGATTGCCAGATCTCAAGAACTGTCCTGGAGTTGCTGGGAATGAAATTCCAATGGCTGTGAAAAGCATGAACAAAGAATCATTGGGGCATTCAAGGAAATGTGTTTTTCATTTTCTTTGAACATTTTCATAAATCGTCCAGTGGGGTAATGAAGAATCTGTTCATTTGTACTTGGCATGGGAAGGATACATCACAAAGAGTGGCATGTCAGCCATGTAGGGGCAGTGGTTGGAGACAAAACATCATGTGAGAAAACTTACAGCTATATATCAGGGCAGAGGATGTAAGACTCGATATTCTTTAAACAGCTGGAACAGCTAATGAGAAGAAAAAATGTTTGTTATTCAGATCAAATGGATCAAATGATCTTTATTTTTATCCAAACGTGTCCTTTGTGAAACATTAAACACTCAAAATCTACTAGGAATAAGGACTATCATCTAGTTATACTGGTTGGAGTTTGTGATTGTCAAAGGATTATTTGGCTATAAACAACCAAAGAAAATGTTGCCATCAGCTGTAGCTAGACAGAATGCAGATGCTATTATTAACAGCAAGCAGGATTCTCCGATTGGGAGCTTAAGGGCGCGATCTAATGGAAATGTTTGTGGCCGCGATCTACCAGCCACACTGTCCCCGAATAACAGCGCACCGCGGCGCAACGTGGCTGTTAAATGATGGGAGACTCACGTTCCCGGGAGATACCCGGCCTGAGATGTCGCAATGTGAAGCGTGCCCATTGTGAGCGGGTTCACTTTTTGGCAGATCTGCAGATTAGAGCAAGGCAGCTAGTCTCACTGTAATATGCAGTTCCCTGAGGTAACCAAGGCTTTGGGATCTATCCCCTTCGCCATGGACCCTTCGCCATGGAGCGCCATTCAGTGCTGGTCTCCACAAATAGGCACTGATAGAATTGCACTTATGGGGGCCTCCCAGAGGATCAGAGGCCCCCATCGGGGGAGGGTAGCACCCTGGTACTGCTGGTGTCACCGGCACTGCTGGCCTGGCACCCTGGCAGTGCCACCTGGGTGCCAGCCTGGCATGCCTACGTGGTACTGGCAGGGGCAGTGCCACTGTGCCAGGCTAGCATTCAAGTGGCAGTGATCGGGCTGCGGGGGGGGGGGGTGCACTTTGCTGGTGTGTGGGCTGGTGCCCGGGGATCCCTTATAGTGAGTTGGGGCTTGAGGGTGTTTAGCGGTTGCGTCGGGAACTCGAGAAATGTGTGGCATGGTGGCACAGTGGTTAGCACTGCTGCCCCACAGCACCAGGGACTGGGTTCAATTTCAGACTTGGGTAACTGTGTGCATTTTGTACGCTCTTCCTGTGTCTGTGTAGGTTTCCTCGGGGGGGCTCTGATTTCCTCCCACAGTCCAAAGATGTGTGGGTTAGGTGGATTGGCCTTGATAAGTTGTCCCTTCAAGTTCAGGGATGTGCAGTTTAGATCATGGGGTTACGGTGGTGTAGACGGGTGAATGGACATGGGTAGAGTGCTCTTTCGAGGGGTCAGTGCAGACACGACTGGTCGAACGGCCGTCTTCTGCACTGTAGGGATTCTATGTTTCTGTGCTTCTAAGTATCATTTGTCAGGGGTTTAGCTGGGCTCTGCTGGCGACTTCCCCACCGCTATTAAATGACAATCATGTCACCTTTTGGGTCCTGGGGAGTTTCTCACCGGTTTAGCCCACACTTAGCGCATATTTTACTGGCAGTTCATACCGGCGGGATATTCTGGTCCCACTGCCAGTGCACCCCGCCTCGGGTTTCCCAGCGATGAGGGTTGCAGTCAATGGGAAAACCCATTGACAACGTCAGGACCAGAAAATGCCACTGGCGGGCCACTTCCGCTGCTGAAAAACACGCGGCAGGTTGCTCGGTAAATCCCGCCCTTCGAATTTCTTTTCATCACTAGAGACCTGAACACAGAGATCGAGCCGCCAATTTGAAAGGGTGCCCCGATCTCCAAGTGAGCTTGTGGGTCCCCACAGCCCCCTCACATGGGTATGTCACCCCCACACACATGGGCATTATCGCAACCCCCCCCCCCGCCCCCCCCGCCAAGCGAAGACATCCCTCTATGGGGTTCCTGTGGGAACCCATCATCAGGCTCCCATGCCCCCTTCCAGGCCCACTCCTTCCAGGGCCCACACCCATCAACCCCTCCCCCCCAACCTCCCAGAGGCCCCTACTTAATATGCCCTTCACACTCCCACCCTCAATACACCTCTTCACCCTCCTTTCATGGGCATGGTCCCCTTGGGCCCTGAGCCATGGCAGTGCCACCCTGGCACCATGGCAGCTTGGCATTGCCACCCTGGCAGAGCTCCTGCCACCTTTGAAGTGGCACCTTGACCGTGCCATATTGGTAATGCCAATGTGCCCATGTTCCAGAGGGAGGGCTTGGGGGCCACCCTGCCCTTTCCCTGACAACCCAGGGGTTTCCAATATCCTGGAAGACCCCCCCTGCCAAGGTGCCATTCCACCTGGTCCATGTTTGTGCGAACCAGTACTGAACGGCGCCTGGCTGTGGACTCTCTGAGGAGGCAGTAAGATGCCGAGAGGCTGGTAGATCCTGGATGAGTCGGCCTTCGCATTTTAAGGCCTACTTACGTGAGAGTGGCTTGGTCATGCCCATTGTGATCTTGACGCCTCGCGGGACTTGGGTAGATCCCGCGAGGCATAGTGTTTGCCAGGACGTCCGTGGGAGGCTTCATCTATCGACCATTGTTCCCGTTCGAGCGTGACACAGCCAGTAGATCTCGCCGTAAGTGTTAATGCCAGGACTGTATTGCATGTGGTTTGTGTTCCTGTTGGGGGTGCTAATTGTGGAACAATGCAGGACACGCTAATGGGTCAGCACTCTGCCAACCTAAATCGAGAGCAATTCTCACTCCCGTCGGCGTCTGATTCGTAGGGGCTGGAATTGGTGCTGGATAGCTTGACAAGCTGGAACTGTTTATAAACACTTCAGTCCCCTCTCATTCCACTCTCATTCCAGCCAAGATGATGGCAGCAAGAACACCAGCCCGCCGGCTTCTGGGCCCGGACCTTGAGAGGATGCTGGATGCAGTGGGGGAGAGGCAGGTCACCCTCTTCCCCAGGGTGGGCAGGAGGCTCCAGCCCATTATGTTAACCAGCTCTGGGAGGTGGTGTCCGAGGCGGTCAGTGCTGCCAGCCTCACCAGGCGGTACAAGAAGAAGATGAATGATCTCCTTAGGGCAGCTCAGGTGAGTCACCATGTCAGTCCCCTGGCATCACTCCCATCTCTCACTCCTCACATCACACCCCAACTCCCTTAGAGGCCAATCAAAACCCCCCTGCCGGTATCTCCCTCATACCCCACCCTGCGCCAAACCTCAGCACTTGCCTGCACACACATGCCAGCAGCTGCAGACCACCCCCCCGCCCACCGCCACCTTGCATCTTACCATGTACTTTATGTGTCCCCTAGGAAAAGGCAGCCCACAATCGCAGGTAACAGGAGAAGACCAGAGGGAGTGTCCTGGACCTCAAGGCTCTCACCCATGTGGAGCAGAAGGCAATGGAGTTAGCCAGGGAGGTACAAGGGAGGTACAAGAGAGAGCCATCTCAGATGAGGAGGTCGGCATGTGACAACCAAGTGAGACCCAATGCAAAGTGATGTCCCAAGAGCGAGTCGCCCCTCTACCAGACCACTCCTTCCCAAGATCTCACTGTCTCTTGTCTTTTATCTTGCAGGATCACCACAGACCAGGCCGATCCTGGGTCACCTCTCCCCCAGCCACATCCCCAGCACACCTGGAACCAGTCCAGCGAAGACATCACGGTTCGTACCCTGCTCCCTCCACCATCACAGAGACTATCACCTCGGTGGGGCATTTTAGTGAGGAGGCTCTTGGGTCACCTGTTGGTACACACATGGCACATGCTGCAGCACATCAGGTGGAGGCAGGGACACCCGATAGAGCAAACAGTCAGAGGGCTGCCCGATCCCAGGAAGCAGCTGTAGTCTGGACAGGTATCACACTGCTGGATAGTATGATCCTATCACTGGTGGAGTAGCAGACGCAGAGCCAGGATTCACAGGAGGGGGTGTCAGCAACTTTCCAGCACCTGCAGGTGCAGCTGGAGGTGTCCAACAACGTTCAGGTGCAGGAGATCGTGCTAACAACCATGGTACTGAGGCCAACACTGAATGTGTAGCCTCTGCAGTGGAAGCCTTGGGTCAAGAAGTCAGAGCCATGGGGCAAGATGTCCAAGGCTTGGGGCAATCTGTGTGGTCAATGACTGAGGCTCAGGACAAGGGATCTCAGTCACGGACATGTACCGGGCCCACAAGGACATTGCTGCGGTGCTCCAGAGCTTGGCCCAGTCACAAAGGGTCATGGCTGAGGGCGTCGAGAGCATTGGCTGGGCGCTGACTGACCTGGGCAGTCCTCGAGAGACCTGGCACAATCCCAGAGGGACATTGCACAGTGCCAAGAGGGCATGATTGAGGCAGTGAGGGACATGACTCACTTAATGAAGATGTGGCCCAGTCTCAGTGCTCCATCGAGGGCATTGAGACCCTGGTTGAGATGAGGGTGGGCCTCCAGGACTAGCAGTGCCAAGTGACAATTTTTAAAAATTCCTTTACTGGATGTGGGAATCGCTGGTTAGAACGACATTTATTACCCATCCCTAGTTGCCCTTCAGAAGGTGGTGGTGAGCTGTCTTCTTGAACCGCTGCAGTCCTTCTGGTGTAAGCAGTTCTGATCAATAGTCATAATTCAGAAGTGTGTGTATGCATGCGTAACTAACAGGGCTATAAGGTAAAACTGATAGATTTTTGTTGCGTCAAAACTGTCGGAAGTTTGTAGATCGGAAAGTGGCGAAAGCCATATTTACAGCACCGCCTTCGCTCCCCTGTTCCAAATTTAGAAGAGGCATTCGGATAGGCAAGATGGCCATGCAGGCAATGCAGCGCCTCATGAACCCTGAGGAATTTGCGGTCGCAGCGACCAGCAGCAGTAGAGTGGGACAATGTCCCATTTGGGAGGAAGAAATCAGGAAATATCTCAAAGGGAAAGGATGGCCCCTTTGAAATGATTTCTGTGATAATGAGGAATCAGGTCCCGGGAGTAGAGGACGTACTCGGGCAGCACGGTAGCATAGTGGTTAGCGCAATTGCTTCACAGCTCCAGGGTCCCAGGTTCGATTCCCGGCTGGGTCACTGTCTGTGCGGAGTCTGCACGTTCTCCCCGTGTGCGTGGGTTTCCTCCGGGTGCTCCGGTTTCCTCCCACAGTCCAAAGATGTGCAGGTTAGGTGGATTGGCAATGTTAAATTGCCCTTAGTGTCCAAAATTGCCCTTAGTGCTGGGTGGGTTACTGGGTTATGGGGATAGGGTGGAGGTGTGGACTTGGGTGGTCTTTCCAAGAGCCGGTGCAGACTCGATGGGCTGAATGGCCTCCTTCTGCACTGTAAATTCTATGTAAAACGTACTTGGTGGGAGAACCTGAGCGAGATCCACAAAAAGAGCTTGGGAAAAGCTCGCAAGCCAATGGCAATCGTGTCCTGTTTGGCACAATTGCGAGGCACAGAGGAGGTCGTTAAGATGCTCCGCAAAGAAGTTGAGGGCATACATCGGATGAGTAAGGTCGATGTAAGCGAAGTAGAAAGAGAGAATATGGAATTGAGGAGGAAATTGGCAGCAAAAGATGGAGAGGTGGATGACGCCAAATGGGCTCACTAGTCTTATCTGGCGCACTTAAGCAGCTTCCAGTCTCAATACGAAAAGGCCTATCAGGACACGCAACGTGCAGTCCTGGTACGAAAGGAGACAGAAAAACAGGTAGAGACATTACAGAGACAGTGTAGTGATCTCAAGGCAGCATTAAGAGCACTCCATGCTGCCACCACAGAACAAAGACAAAGCACCTTAGATCACGCAAAGTGCCGGAAGCAGATTGCAGAGCTGCAATCGCTGCTTTCTGTTCAAAAAGGTTTTCAGCAAACCTTTGGGGAAAAATTAGATCAGGAAGACGGCCCTGATTGGGAAGAGTTAAACGAATCAGCGCAAAGATGTGTTCAGGGAACATGTGCGCAGGGAAAGCCACAAAACAGAAAAGCGCCCCTCCCCACAGACCGCACCCTTTCAGCCGTGCTCCTCCAGGAACGGCACCACCAGTTAAGACCCGTAGCTTACGCCTCCCGACTTTTAGATGCTGTGGAGCAGGGATTTTCAGCCTGTGAGAGGCACCTGCTCACAGTTTTCTGGGCAGTCCAGTACTTTTCATATATTACGGGACTGAACCCCATCACAATTCTCACCGACCACACCCCCACCCAACTTTTACTGGACGGACGACTCAAGGACGGTACAGTTAGTCAGATTCGAGCAGCTCGATGGACCCTTCTCTTGCAGGGACAGGACATCACTGTGAAAAGGACTCAATTCCCACTACACACACCTATTTAGCCGACAATTTACAGTACCCCGGAACCCCCCATGAATGTGAGATTATCTCTCCACACCACAACACAGGCCCCTTTATCGCTAAAATACCCCCCAGAAAGATAGATAGTTCAACCCAGAGCTCCCAGCACACGGACACGTGTGAGCCCATAAAGATCTATGTGGATGAATCTTCCACAGTCTTGGATGGGAAATGCATAACAGGTTGCGGTATATATGTCGAGGACGCGCAGGGACGCGCCCTCGAGGAAATATCGTTAAAACTCCCCGGACACTTAGGCGCGCAGGCAGCAGAGCTTGCGGCCATCGCATATATAGTTGAACACCCAGATTCCTTCCCCAGCCCAGCAGACATATACTCGGACAGCCTCTATGTCTGTAACAGCCTTCCAGAATTTCTACCCCTGTGGGAAGCAAGAGGATTTGTTTCTGCAGACGGAATACGCCTCCCCTCAGCCCCATTCCTCCGCCATATTTTAGAAAAAGCCCAGAACAGGACTTTTGGGATCATCAAAGTCCGCAGTCACTATCGTTCCTCCCCCCCTGGAAATGTGAAAGCCGACGCACTGGCTAAAGCAGGTTCCAGACATGGGTATTTTTGGAAACCCCCCGAAAGCGCACCAGTGAGTGCAGTTCAGGTCTCACAGACAAAGATCGAGAATCTAGTAGAGGCCCAGAAGCAGGACAGCAATCTCACGGAGATTGTAAAAGGGAAGTATCCAGCATCCTATGAGAGGTTTAGAAATACACTGACCACACATGACGGTGTGGTCTTAAAGGACACCCTTCATGTCGTTCCTGAACAGGACAGGAATCAATTGATTTGTTTGTTCCATGACGGTCATGGACATCAGGGAATCGATCCCACTACAGCCCATCTCAAGCAGCTTTGTTGGTGGCCGAATTTAAAGGAAGATGTAAACCATTACATAGAGAATTGTCTTATCTGTGCGCAGAATAATCCGGACAGATATGCCAAAAAGGCCCAACTCAGCCACACCCGACCCGTTAATGGCCCCTGGACTAACCTCCAGATTGACTTTATAGGACCATTGCCCCCTTGCAGGAATATGTACTTGTGGTAATTGACACATTCACAAAATGGGTGGAAGCATTCCCAGCCCGCACAAACACTGCAAAAACCACAGCCAAGATTCTAACCAACCACATCTTTACAAGATGGGGACTCCCCCGCAGCATTGAATCCGACCAAGGTTCCCATTTTATGGGACGTGTCATGCAGAACGTCCTCACGATATTTGGCATCACCCAAAAATTCCACATAGCATACCACCCGCAGTCGAGTGGTATCGTGGAGCGCATGAATCAGACCCTAAAATCCACCCTCAGAAAAATGGTCCAGCAGAACAACACCACTTGGGACTCAGTCCTCCCTTTTGTGCTGATGTTTTTGCGTAACACTATTTCTACCTCCACAGGTTACACCCCACACACTCTCATGACCGGACGCCCCATGAAAGGCACAGAATATTTGTTAGGTTTGAACTTGACCAGCCCCGAAGTGACGGCCCTCACACACGAGAAAGCCGTGGAGCAATTAGTTGCAAATGTTAAAACGGCTCAGTTAGCAGCCGCAGTAAACTTGGGCACCAGAAAGAAACAGAGCAAGGCTTGTTTCGACAAGACAGTGCATGCGACTGAGTATAGTATCGGACAGCAAGTGATGCTTTCTGTATATAACCCCAGCACATTCCTGTCACCAAAATACCCGTATTCCATTGCGGATAAAGTAAGCCCTTCCGTTTATAAAATAAAGTACCCCAATGGTCAGACTGCGTGGTTTCATATTGACCAGCTGAAGGCATATGGAACACAGTCGAACCACGCACATCACGTCATGTTCGACGCAGCAGACCACACCCCGCCCACAGCCAACGTAACCCTACCAACCCCCACCACGTCCAGCCCAGCCACGGACTCGACATCAACTCCACCCCCGAAATATACACTCCGCCCCGGAACGCCCACAGACTGCAGCAGCAGAGACAGCGACTGTGACTCGGACGATAGCCACAGCACGCCTCCCTACTATCCCCATCCAACTGGACCCACACCCAACGACTCCGACTACAATCCAAGTGATCCCTTCCTGATCACTTTCCTGAACAAGCCCCACCACCGACCACCGAACTACACCGACGACCCCGATATTGTCCCCACACAACTAGACACCAATTACTGGCACCGTGACAACTCATACCGACTCATCCGCAACGACGAGAGCAACCCCAACTCACACCAAGCAGCCCTTTCAGCCTAATTCACTCCAGAGTTTGGCACCCGGGAGAAGAGGACGACCTTGGGTCTGACTCCCAAACCGACAATCCCCTTGCGACCCTGTTCGCAACCGAGAACTGAGGTGTCCAGATGATGTTTTAAAAGGAACCGCTTGGGAGAAGTGTTGTCCTTTCTGATGGAACCTGCAGAATGTTTTATGTTGTGTGTACGTTTGTTAAATGTTGTATGTCCGACAGGAGAATTTTTTCTCACTGCCCCACACCTATTTGGCCGAAACCTCTGAGGACTTGTCTGCAGAGACTGGTTACGCACCCAGACGCCCGTTCGTAACTGCCCTTCTGGTTCGAAGGATAGAACAACTACGGCAGCCCCACCACGATTACTACATTTTTGCCCGTTCTTGTCGGTTGCTCAGGCAGTGGAGAAACGGCGTGAGACCCGCCCTGCCTGGGAACCCCCCGCTGGTCAACTACGCTCGGGTAGAAGAGACACGGCATTGGTAGCTGTCCCACCCGGGGACTCCATCCAAATCGTACCCGTCACGGCCCATACGCACCTCATTTTGGCATTTTTCAGTTCAAAAAGTTTTGTTTTGTTTAGGTAACCTTTAGGTTGACGGCCATCTGCTATTTACATCCTGGAACATTTGGATGCTAAGTCAGCACTGGTTCATTATTGGGAAGTGTGCCGTGTCCTAAAATTTGTTTTTTTTGAAAAAAAATGAGGGAGTCATACATAGTGACCAATTATAAAGGGAATAATTAGCACCAAAGGACAGCACACTAGCGTACGAGATAGTAAACAAAGATAGTTACAGACACTATGCTTGTTTCTACAGAACTCCAGAGGCTCCAGGAGTGGAGAAAACAAAGAAAGAAAAGGAAAAAGAAGAGCCATGAGGACTTCCTTCAAGTGGATCGCCCTTGTGCTATTGGACATTTGGTTGCGCGTGAACGCGAACCCCATGACTTCAAGACCCCCAGCCGTTAATGTTTCACTTTCCCGCAATACCCAGAGTCCAGTCACCAGCGACACCACATCATCTTGGTGTGCCAGGTTCATAACCTGGTACTCCCTGTCCAATGTGATCGAAACACTACTAGCATTGGCGATACTCTGCTGCATCGTGCAGACTATGCGTCTACGGAAATGGAGAAGGAGAGCCTACCGTGCTTGAACCCCGGTATATAGGATCAGATCCCCTATGTTCGCTTACGACCAGACCCGACCCCCGCGATCTATGACAAAGTACATTCACTTGCGTTTATTGTTATTGTAAATAAGGAACTGTAAAGAACCTTTTCAGGAGCAAATTGTATGATCCTGAGCTTGACTGCCAAGCCAGGACAGACTATGAAATGCTATGATTTTGTTGTATGATTGAGGAAGGTAGGATAATGGAATGTTTAAGCGAGTGTAGTATATTAAGAATAAGTTAGAGGTTCCCAGTTTATTGTTTTGTAATGCATGTCCCTGTCTGACATAGCGCCCTTCGAATTGTTAGTTAAAACATTTTTGCAAAGCTATGGTCAGTGCAGAGGCCATGAAGGAAGTGTCCCCCCCCCCCAGGTCAGAGAATGGAAAGCAACATAGTGATGTGATCCTTCACGCTTCGCGTTAGGATCACAAGGAGGGAAAGTAGCCAGTTAAAATGGCTAACTCCCGATTTGGAATGGCTAACCCCGATTTAAAATGTCGAACGGAAAAGGCTGATGGGGAAATCAGCCAACAGGACTAAAACAAACAGCTGGAGGTAAACTGTGTATTCACCTCTGGGAAGGCCAGACAAGATTGATACCTGTAGCCATTAGCACAACAAAACACCAGCCATCTGAATACTAATGAGCAATCCCCGGGAACAATGTGCAATAATTTAGACACACAAAGCCAACCCAGACCCTTCGGCACCAACAGGAGCCTACAGAAAGGGAGGTGAACGATCACCCCAAGACCGCCCATCGATCAAGGAATCGCTCCAGCATTGGAGAATATTGAACCAAGTGATTGGGACAAAGTCCAATCACTTGGAACCAGGTACAGGGTCCGCCCGGAAAGGCGGGAAGCCCCTGGGGACTATAAGAATAGAGTCCAAGTTCAAATCGACCCTGCTGCATCCTTCTTCCTTCTGCCACCCTTCCGCACCCTTCTGCTAGCCTTCTGCAACAGCCGCTCAAATCGTAAATCTTACTTCAACGCTCGCTGGGAGATAGGTGCTCCTAGCTATCGATCTGTACCAGCTTCGAATCCTGCAGGCTCAGAACCCAAACAAAAGGCCATTCGTTTCCCTGACCTGGTGGGCCATTTCCGAAGTTAAGTATTGGTCTTTTAGTTGTAGGAAGTAGCTTAGACGTAGAATTTATGCATGAGTTTTGATTACTGTATATAATAAATGTGCGTTGATTTAACTCTTACTAAGCAGTGTGTTGGATTATTGATCATTACTCGGACTTGAACCGCGTGGCGGTAACAGAAAGATACCTGGTGACTCAAGAGCAAAGGTGATAGAACAGAGCAATTAAACTAAGGCTAAAGTTAGCAGCAACACCAGGTAGCTGCTGCTCTTGTGCTTCTAGATGGTAGTGGTTGTGGGTTTGGAAGGTGTTGTCTAAGGAACCTTGGTGAGTTACTGCAGTGCAACTTGTAGATGACACACACGGCTGCCACTGTTCGTCGGTGGTGGATGATTTGAATGTTTGTGGAAGGGCAGCACACGAACAATCAAGCGGGCTGCTTTATCCTGGATGGTGCCAAGCTTTTTGAGTGTTGCTGGAGGTGCACCCACCCAGGCAAGTGGAGAGTATTCCGTTACACTCCTGACTTGTGCCTTGTAGATGGTGGTCTGGCTTTGTGGGGCTCAGGAGATGAGTTACTCACCATAGGATTAGAACATAGAACATAGAACATAGAACAATACAGCGCAGTACAGGCCCTTCGGCCCACGATGTTGCACCGAAACAAAAGCCATCTAACCTACACTATGCCATTATCATCCATATGTTTATCTAATAAACTTTTAAATGCCCTCAATGTTGGCGAGTTCACTACTGTAGCAGGTAGGGCATTCCACGGCCTCACTACTCTTTGCGTAAAGAACCTACCTCTGATTCCTAGCCTTTGACCTGCTCTGATAGCCACAGTATTAATGTAGCCATTTCAGTTCAGTTTCTGATCAATGGTAACCCCCAGGATGTTGATTGGAGCCTCTGGAGCTCAATCCAGCCTCTCCTCCATCCCATGGAGTAGCCCGGTGGCCATTGAGCACCCTTAGGCAGGAGGAGGTCAAGGGGCTCATGCCGGTGCCTTCTGCAGGGGAGGCTGCTGGAACACCTCAGCGCTTCTGACTCGCCCCACATGACGCTGGTGTATCTCATGGGCAGCTGACAGAACAGGGTGGCACCTCGTCACCTGTGAAATCTGAAAGCCAGCTGGGCCCATCCAGGTCCAGGCCCACCAGAGGACGGCCACCAAAGGCACCTCAGGTCAGAGGACGAAATACTCTGCAGTCTGTCTCCACATCTGGTGTGCTGTCTGGGTCACACCTAGAAGGAGCATTAGAGCATTTAAGACAAGAAAGTTAAACAACAGTTAAGTTCATATAATCATAGAAATTACAGTGCAGAAGGAGGCCATTCGGCCTACCAAGTCTGCACCAACACTGGGAAAGACCACCCTACTTCAGCTCACACCTCCACCCTATCCCCGTAACCCAGTAACCCCACCTACCCTTTTTGGACACTACGGGCAATTTAGCATAGCCAATCCACTGTGGGAGGAAACCAAAGCACCCGGAGGAAACCCACGCAGACACGGGGAGAATGTGCAGACTCTGCACAGACAGTGACCCAAGCCACGAATTGAACCCGGGATCCTGGAGCTGTGAAGCAAAAATGCTAACCACTGTGCTACCGTGCCGCCCACATGACATTGGCACAGGTACAGCACATAGGTTAGCGGTTGGATTCAGGGCACAATAATGTAGATAGTCATTATCAAACAGCTTTACATCAACATTCTGATCTGCCTCAATCCTCTATCTGAAGGGTGTGAGGGATGGGCTGGGCTACGTGTAGAGAGTGTGCTGGGTGAGAGTGGGGGGGGGGGGGAGGCGGGGGTGGGGGGGGGGGGGGAGGTTGGTGATGTGGGGTGTGTGTTTTGGACGATGGCACAGGACAGGGCCCACAGGACTCCTGAACGTTCCACCTGGGTCACCCTGAGAGGTGGCAGGGAATGTGGCCAGAAGTGAGAGGCCATCTGTAGGAAACCTTACCCAGTGAGTGACCCATCACTGCTCACCACCTCCACAACCGGGCCCTCTATCCCACCTTCCCAAGGATATCTGGGCCCATGAGATGGTATGGCACACATGCAGGGATAACTCGGGCAGACAGTGGAGTGTGATCCTGAAGGCTAGAGTCAGACTTTGTCAAACATTGAGGAGCACCAGAGGTCATCTCACAGGACTCATCTCGTCATCATCCTCCGCCCCGTGAACAAGACCCGGTGATACTGCCTGCTCAGGGCCAACAGCATGTGGCGATGCTGGTAGGACCCTCAAGGGGGCGGCGGGGTGGAGGAGGGGGGCAGCTGGGGTGGTGGGATGGAGTAAAGGGCAGTTGGATGCAGAAGGTGCAGTGAAAGGAGGAGGGACAGTGTAGGTGCAGTGAAGGGAGTAGGTACAGGGCAGGTAAAGCAAAGGGAAGAGGGACAGGGAAGGATGTGAGCGACTATGGCGAAGGTGGCACCACTTGGAAGGGGGTGGGGGTGTGTAGGGAGATTATGAAGATGTGGGACAGGGCAGCGGAGCAGCCGGTAGCCAGGCCTCTTAGTTGACAAATCAGGAGGTGATGAGATTGTCCTGCATGCGGCGGCCCTGGAGCATATGTTAGGTGGACTGCCGTGTCAGCTGGGTTCCATGCCCGGTTGTTCCTGGCCATCTTCCTTGTCTGATGAAGCCTGGCATTCTTCCTCCTCCTCCAGTATATCCCCCCTATGCTGCATGATATTGTACAGGATGCAGCAGGACAGCACGCTGTTAGAGAGCCTCCTGGGGCCATATTGAAGTGCCCCGCCACATTGAAAGCTCATCTAGAGGACACTGATGTACCGCTCAATGACATTCCGCTTGCTTCATGGGCATCGTTTTAATGGGTCTCCACATCGGGCTGGGGGCCGCCGGACAAACGTCATTAGCCAAGACCTCGGCAGGTAACCCTTGTCGCCCAAGAGCCAACCCCCAACCTGAGTGAGCGCCTTTAAGGTGCCGGGAACCGATGGGTTCGCCAGGATGTAATAGTTTTGCATGCTGCCTGGGTATCGGCGCAGGCATGCATGATGTGCAGCTGGTGGTTGCACACCAACTGCACATTCGTGGGGTGGAACCGCTTCCGATTGATGAGCCAGTGCTCATTGGGGGACATGTTGCCTTCGATTAGCCACTATCAGGGGTATGCGAGCAACTGTGGAAAATCCTGCTGCCCTGGCATCCTAGTGAGCTTTGTCCAGATTGAAGTTTAGGTACTCCACTGCACAGATGCATATAGCGCATTCATCACAGCGTGGATGTACCTGGGTGCGGATGTCTGAGAAATCTCACACAGGTACCCGTTCGGCTCTGGAATGAATCAGAGGCGCAAATGTTCAGGGCGACCCTTACCTAGACAGTGTGGGTCTCCTCCTCCATACCCCTGTGATGCTAGGTGCACTACCATCTGGCAAAGGTGGCGCATGCTCTCCCTGGTTCACTGAAGTCTTCATCCTCACACATGATCCGGCAGCTCCTCAGGTGGCCTGGTGCAGCACCTCCTTCACACCACCTCCTTGGCTCGTTGGACAGCCTGCACTTGAGCCTCAGTGACTGGCCCCTGGTCTTCTGAAAAATGGGGTGAAGGCGGAGGAGAGAGTTCACAGTCAGATGTTGTTGAACTCAATGTTAAGTCCTGAAGGCTGTAATGTGCCTCATCGGAAGATGAGGTGCTGTTCCTCCAGTTTGCACTGGGTTTCACTGGAACATTGCAGCAGGCCGAGGACGGACATGTGGACATGAGAGCCGGACGATGAGTTGAAATAGCAAGCGACAGAGAGGTCTGGGTCCTGCTTGTGGATGGACTGAAGGTGTTCTGCAAAGCAGTCACAAAGTCTACGTTCAGTCTCTCCAATGTAGAGTAGTCCGCACTGGGAGCAGCAAATACAGTAGACCAGACTGAAGGAGGTGCACTTGAAGGGTTGCCTCATCTGAAAAGAGTGTTTTGGTCCTTGGGCGGTGAGCAGGGAGGAGATAAAGGGGCAGGCTGTGCAGCTTCTGCGACTGCATGAAAATGTGCCGTGTGAGAGGGTGATGTGTTGTGGGTGATGGAGGAGTGGACCAGGATATTCCAGAGGGAATGGTTCCTGTGGAATGCTGATGGGCAAATGAGGGGAACATGTGTTCAGTGGTGGCATCATGCTGGAATTGGTGGAACTGGCAGAGGATGATTCTTTGAATGAGGAGGCTGGTGGGGTGAAGAGTGAGGACAAGGGGGACTCTACCCTGATTCTAGGAGGGAGGGCGAAGGGTAAGTCGAGGTGCAGGAGATGGGTTGGACACAGTTGAGAGCCCTGCCACCACAGTGAATGGGAAGCCAGGATTAAGGCAGAATGGAGGCACATCAGCAGCACCATTTTGGAAAGTGGCATCATCGGAACAGATGCGACGGAGACAAAGGAACTGGGAGAATGGATGGAATCCTTACAGAATGTAGGGTGTGAAGAGCTGTAGTCGAGGTAGCTGTGGAAGTCACTGGGCTTGTAATGGATACTAATGGACAGTATAGCCCCAGAAATCGAAATAGGAAGGTCAAGGAAGGGAAGGGAAGTGTTGGAGATGGAACACGTGAAGGTGATAGAGGGGTGGAAATTGGAAGAGAAATTAATAATTTTTTCCAAGCCCAGACGGAAACATGAAGCTGCACTGAAACAGTCATCGATATACCGATAAAAGAGTTGTGGGATGGGGCAGAGTAGGACTGGAAAAAGGAATGTTCCACATCCCCATAAAGGGACAGATACACCATTGGTTTGGAGGAAGTGAGAAATGTTAAAGGAGAAATTGTTCAGTGAGAGGGCAAGTTCAGCCAGACGGAGGAGAATGGTGGTGGCTGGGGATTGTTCAAGCCTCTGTTCGAGGAAGAAGCGGAGAGCCCTCAGACCATCCTGATAGAAATGGAGGTATAGAGGCATTGAACATCCATGGTAAAGAGAAGATGTTTAGGGCCGGAGAACTGGAGATTGTTGATATGCATCTTAGATCATTGGCACAGATTGTTCTCATTCAATTTCAATGGACTCCTGACTTGGAAACATATCGCCGTTCCTTCAATGCCACTGAGGCAAAATCCTGGAACTCCATCACCAATAGCATTGTGGGTGTGCCTACAACAGGTACACTGCAGCGGTTCAAGAAGGCAGCTCACCACCACCTTCCCAAGGGCAATTAGGGATGGGTATTAAATGCTGGCCTATCCAGCGACATCACATCCCATGGAAGAATGTTAAACAAAGCTACTATTTGTTCAGAAAAATTCATGAAAGATGCCCATTACCTTTGGACCATTTCTGTCAGAATAACTGCGGAAGAGTTTGCAAGCTTCCTGGTTATAGAGAACAAAGAGTTGGTCCCAGCCTGGGGTCAATGAGTATGATAGATAGCTGCATTAGGACCTTTGGGATTGGGCAAGCTCCATGGTTGGCTGGAGAATTTGATGATTGACAATTTAGCAGTCAGCTTTATCCTGACAGAATTACATTCAGAGCTTGTTTTTAGTTTCAAGGTAGCAATCAGTGACAATCAGCTACTAGCTATTATAGTGCCAGCTTAGCAGGGGAGACAGACGAGAGGAGGTTTGTAGACGGTAGCTTTTTGTTCAGAACCTATATTCACAGATACAGCCCATACTCAAATTGTGTTTGATGATGCTTCAGTAAAATCCTTGGGATACTTCATAGAATCATAGAAAGCTTGTAGCACAGAAAGAGGCCATTAGGCCCATCTTCTCCATGCCAGCCCTAGGACACCCAGGTGTCCTTACTAATCCCCTCTTCCTGCACCCAGTCCATAGCCCTGTAGTTTACAGCACTTAAGGTGCAGATCCAGGAACTTTTCAAAAGTGTTTTGGGTCTCTGCCTCCACCACCAACTCGGGCAGCCAATTCCAGTCACCCACTAACTTCTGTGTAAAAAAAGTTCTTCCTCATGTCCGCTCTACACCTTCTGCCTCTTATGTTGAATCTCTGTCCTCTGGTTCTAGAATTCTCCACCAGGAGAAACAATTTTATCGTGTCCAACCTCTCTCTTCCCCTCATAATTTTGAACATCTCAATTAAGTCATCCCTCAGCTTCTTTGTTTCAAGGAAAATAACCCCAACCTATCCAATCTCTCTCCATAGCTACACATTCTAGCTCTGCCAACATTCCTGTAAACCTTCTCTGCACTCTCTCCAGAGCAATTACATCCTTATGTTAAATGTGCCATACAAATTTAAGTTGTTTTATATATTGAGATCTGTACATTTCACTGTTTAAAACTGCATATTGTTCTATCACCTATGCCATACAGGTAAAACCACCTGACTGACAAAGTTTATCCCTCAATTTTGCAGGAATGGAGGTTAAAATTCAACTTTGATGCGGGCATTAAATTTGAAGCAGATTGGCCATACGTCACGTTACATCCATTTCCTCTTTACATCGGCAGGTTGACCAAAAGATGGCCGGTCTGCTACCACTTTGTTCGCAATATTTTTCCAGTTACGTGCTTGAGAAGCAGGGGAATGAGTCATGGCAGCACATTAATGGCAACTTGCACTTGCATAGCATGTTAACGTAGTAAAACATTTAAAGGCACTTCACAGGAGTTTTAGTGAAAAAGGTATCACCACTGAACCACATAGGGAGATATTACGACAAGCGGACCAAAAGCTTTGTCAAGGAACATCTTAAAGGAGAAAGTAAAGGCTTAGAAGCAGAGTGGTTGAGGAAGGGAATTTCAGGGGCGTCATTCTCTGCCGGCGGGAGTCTCCGTTTTGCCGGCACCCGGGGGTTTCCCGACGGCGTGGGGCTGCCCCACAATGGGAAACCCCCTTGACCGGCCGGTGTAATGGAGCATCCCGCCGGCGGGTCGGGGCAGAAATGTGGCGGGGCGGGATGGAGAATTTTGCTCCTGATTTCTGGGCCAAAAGGCTGAAGGCCTGTCCGACGATGGTGAATTGATGGAAATCCAGGATGTCTCCGGATCCAGAGTTGATGAGTGCAGAGAGATCTAGGTCGGCATAGGCCCAGAAGAATGTTGTTTTATCTAGGTCCAGATGCTCCATCCGCAGGGGAGGTGGGGGGCATACCCTGGAGTTACCCTGGGAAATGCACTGGGAGACATACATCGAAAATAGAAGGAGGAGGAGGCCATTCAGCCCATCGGGCCTGCACCGCCATTCATTATAATCATGGCTGATCATCAAAGTTCAATTCCCTGATCCTGCCTTCCCATCATATCCCCTGATCCCTTTAGCCCCAAGAGCTATATCTAATTCCTTCTTGAAATTGAACAACATTTTGGCCTCAACTACTTTCTGTGGTAGTGAATTCCACAGATTCACCACTCTCTGGGTGAAGAAGTTTCTCCTCACCTCAGTCCTAAAATGTTTACCCCTTATCCTCAAACTATGACCCCGAGTTCTGGACTCCCCCACCATTGGGAATATTCTTGCCAAGAACTCCTAGAAAGGTTCCAGGCAAGGGGTACACAGGAAATGCATGGGTGGTTTCCACTTCAGGTGGACACTCTGCCTGGAACACTCTGAAACTCTGATTTAAAGTTGGAGACTTAGGATGAATTCTGACTTACTTAGCAGAATAGTTATCCAGGAACATTAGAACTTGCGTTAATCCATCTAGCTCCTTGGTAAATATCTTACTGACAACCTGACCTGCCACTGAATCCCCTGACTACCCCACCAAACTCCCAGATCCCCATTGGGTCCTCCCATTAACCTCTGACCCTCTGGACGACTGCCTCCCATCCCGCGACTATCTCACCGAACCCCAGCTCCCAACTAGCCCTCCACATCGCCTGACCAACCCCTACCCCCTGACTACACTCCCAACCCGTGACTACCACCCTCCGCCGAACTACACCCCACCTTCCCACCCCTACTCCCGACTACACCCTCATCCTCTTACTTCGCCCCTAACACACCCCACTGACGATTTTGACCCCCTCACCCACTTGCCTTGCACACTTATCTTCTCTCCATAACTTGCTAAAGTGGCTGGGGCATTGAAACTTACTGGAATATGGAAGCTAGTGCGGTACAAAGGGGGCATGAATGTGCTTTTCTGACATGTCTACACTCCGAGAGAAGGACTCCGGAACCGGTACAGTGCACATTTTTCAGGAGATTTGGATCAGGAATCTGTGTGAGAAATGTGGAGTTCCAGTGTAAATAAGTGGCAGTCCAAGGACGATTGCCACTCTGCAGATGATTTGACCCATATATTCCAGTAGTTGAACTGTTAAGTGAGGGCAATCTGTTACGATCTCTAGGTGTTCTAAATATTTGTTTAGACATTAGGAACATAGGAACAGGAGTAGGCCACTTGGCCCGTTTAGCTTGCTCAACCACTCAATTTGATCATGGCTGATCAGCTCTCTAAATGGCATTTTTCTGCGTTATCCCCAAGTCCCTTGATATCACGACAATGCAGAAATCTATCGCTTTCTCTCATTTACTTGCTCAATGAATCCTCTGGCAGAGGATTCCAAAAATTCACCACCGTCTGAGTGAAAACAATTCTTCCCATCTCAGTCTTAAATGGCTATTATTCTGAGGCTGTATACCCTGGTAATAAACTCCCCAGCCAGGGAAAGCACCTGGTAAGGTGCCTGGAACTCGCTGCCAGAGGAGGTAGTGAAAGCAGGGACGATAGTGACGTTTAAGGGGCATCTTGACAAATACATGAATGGGATGGAAATAGAGGGATACGGACCCCGGAAGTATAGAAGATTTTAGTTTAGACGGGCAACATGGTCGGCGCAGGCTTGGAGGGCCGAAGGGCCTGTTACTGTGCTGTACTTTTCTTTGTTCTTTGTAAGGGTCCTTCCTGTTTACTCCCTGTTTATTCCCTTTGTTCCCCTTTTTTTTACTTTTGCCATTAACATTTTTGATCCATGGATTATTAATGGACATTTCGCTTTAAGACGAGAAGCCTGTGTCTTTAATTCAAGCAGGAAGAATCCGGAAGGCAGTGCTGGTTTAAACACAAGCTGTCGACTGACCGGCATCAGTGACAGAGAGACGGAAAAATAGGTGCTGTGGAATCCAGGAAACATGTGGTCCACTTTCAGAAGTGCCAGCTGAATCGCTGAAAAATTCTCGTCTAATAATTGAGAAACAGGGCACTGCTATCCTTCAAATCGCAGGCATGCAAACCTATATTTTACTGCTGTCATTGATCGTACAGATATGACCCCTTCAGTTGGGATCTGATAGCTTGGATTGTTTTAAGCTCTTACAAAAATTATGCTGCTTTTCTACCAACCTTTTTGGGCTGACATATAGCCTTTCGGGATTTTAAGCTTCCTACTTTATTCTCACCCACTGAGATGCTGTGCCGATTATAAGGTACAATAAAAAGCAATTGAATACTCACGGTACATCCAGTTTACAAGTGACGATAAGTCAACTGAACATGTCCTAGATCACAACATTAATAACATTAAGTGCTTAAAGAAGCAGTTTACATTCAGAAATGCATTACCTCAAAGTATCCATTTTATTTGTTGGCCTACCATAAAGAACGTTCAGAAGCTCACAATCCAGCAAAAATACTCAGCTGAGCAGGAATACATTTTCATTGACTGGCTATCTCACAGTGAAAGAATTGTGCAAATATAAAGAAAGTAAATTGAAAATGCTGCAAATCTGGAAAAGGATATATAAAAGAGATAGAAATAAAAAGTTGGGGAGTGCCTCAATCGAGGGGAATTAATTAATGTTTAAGATGCCAATCCTTCTTCAGAATTGTTGATAAGTCTCCACTTTCAACGTCTGATTTCTTTTTTGCAAATGCAAAAAGACCTGTTATGTTTTATTTCCCCCCCCCCCAGTGTTTGGTACAGAGGGAATTGTTAAGCCAAACTAATAGCGGAAGGCTGATACCTCTCGGGAGTCCATGATCAATGCATTGATTTTGAAATGTAATTTTTATTGAATTAACTGTCTATCAGATTCTGCACGCAGCAAGCAGCTGTGTGCAATATTTGATGATGGTTGTTGATTTAATAGATTTCGTATTTAGTTAAGTGATCTTTATTTTAATAGAATGTTTTGGCTAACAAAGCACCGCCTTCACTGTGTGGCAATTGTGTTATTGCCAACAATAGGCCCAATTCTAAGCCAACTTTTAACCCTTCAGCAATGACAATGACACCTATCTGCCGAATGTTTATTCCTTTTATGGCAGTACATTGTAAACCAATCCCCATCGTGTACTTTTCTGTTAGACTTCAGGGACGGAATTCTCCATCCCGGGTGTGGAGAGCCACCCCAGCCAGCCAATGTCGTTTCCCATTGTGGGAACCCCACGCCGTCGGGAAATCTGCGGGCGTGAGTGTGCTGCCGGCGAAGCGGAGGATTCCGCTCATGGAGAATCCCGCTCCAGGATCTCTAAATAATATAAGTTTTCTATCAAAGGTGAAAACATATGGGCTGGATTCTGCATTATTGGGACTAGGTCCCCACTCCGGCGACAAAACGATGGAATTTCACACCAGAAAAACTCACATAAAAGGACCACTAATTCCCAGCCCTGCAAGGGGCTAGCAGAGACCCGGAGTAAATCTCGCAGTATTTGCTGCAGATACGGGCCTCCGGACCTCCTGGTCAGAGGCCCTGCATGCGCACGGCGACGGCTTCCAGCGGCCTTGCCGTGCTCCATCGTGGACTCGGACCGCGGAGCTGAACCCAAGAAAGTGAACCCCCAATCGGCCATGCGCCCAACCCTCAACCCCGACACAAACGTTTCCCGGCCACCTATAAGGCCCCCCTTGGCGTCCGATCTGCCCGGCCCCCGCCAGGGCGGCTGTGGACTGAATCTGCAGCCGCCGCGCGAGCATCCCGACCGGCTGGAGCACATCAATTCCACGGCGTTGGGACTTTGGCCGAGTGAGCGGGCCTCTGGCAATGATCCCAGGTGGCGCGGTGTACTCCCCTCGTACGCAGCTTTTCAGGGCCCACAGAATCGGTGAACCGGCACAGTCCCGGTTTCTCGCAGGGACATCGATTCTACGTCCCCGCCATGGCCACGACTTTGGTGCAAGAGTGCGGAGAATCCAGCCCTCTGCTTTTGTTCAGGAAAAGATTTCCATCTCATTCTGATACAAGTTCGCACATGTAGTTTGTTTT
The DNA here is from genome assembly GCF_047496885.1 of Scyliorhinus torazame. Taxonomy (NCBI): domain Eukaryota; kingdom Metazoa; phylum Chordata; class Chondrichthyes; order Carcharhiniformes; family Scyliorhinidae; genus Scyliorhinus; species Scyliorhinus torazame. The sequence continues at coordinate 68,989,457 of NC_092712.1, read as the reverse complement.
CATCTCAGTACTTAGCACAGGCCAATACACCGTTTCTATTGTTACACTACCGGGGCCGTTTAGCACACTGGGCTAAATCGCTGGCTTTGAAAGCAGACCAAGGCAGGCCAGCAGCACGGTTCAATTCCCGTAACAGCCTCCCCGAACAGGCGCCGGAATGTGGCGACTAGGGGCTTTTCACAGTAACTTCATTTGAAGACTGCTTGTGACAATAAGCGATTTTCAATTTCATTCATTTCATTTCATTTCATTTCTATGTGCGCGATCTAACGGCTGCACCTGGGCACTGTCAGGGGGACAGGGGCAGGTTGGCAGTTTGGCAGGGGCACTTCCAGTGATCTAGGATGGCAGTGCCGGGTGCCTGGATGTCAGATTGGCATTGCCAGCGATTGGGCCAGGAGGAATTACTAGGTGGAGGGGTGAGGGGGTGTTCCCAGGGTTGGTGGGGGTAGGTTAGCCGAAATCCAGTGTGGGGGGAAGCTGAAATGGTGGTGGGAACGATCGGGGCAGCCGGACAAAATGGCGCCACGAAGCTCGCCTGCAGGAAATTACTCTAAGTGCGACCTTTGCGAGAAAACACCCCGAGGCCAAAAGAGATGGCAAAGTGCCGTTAAATGGCAAGATGTTTCTTGGTGCTGCAGCCGCTGTGAAACCCGCTAAATGAGCCAAAACCGGACATAGATTTTTTTCCCCCCGTTAAATTGCACCCTATGTATTGGACATTGCCTTTATTTTTCTCGTTTGGTTTCTTATCATCTCATGACACATCTATCACCTAACCTTGATTCCACATAAGCAACTTGCCAATCATTCCATTTCTTTCCCTGTGTATTGTCTCCCATGACCTTGCCTTCTTTATTGAAGATTGTAAACCTATAAAGATCCCGGACCTATTGAAAAATCTGCACTGTGACAACAGCAGCAGTGGGTGAGATTCTCTGGTCACCCACCAGCGTGTTTCTCCGGGGTCAGCGGGACCTTCTGGTCCTGCCTCTATCAATGGGATTTCCCATTGAGTCCACCCCACGCTGCTGGGAAACCCATGGCGGGGATGGACTGCCGGTGGGACAGGTAGATCCCGCCGACGTGAACAACTGGAAGATCTCGCCCACTGTTCTCTCCACGGATAATGCCTAACCTGTTGAATTCTCCCAGTATGTTCTGTTTTCGTTTCAGGTTTACCGCACCTACACTATTTTCTTTTATGAACAGATTCCTCTTGTCACCTTAAAGTGTGAAATCCCAGCATGAACCTTTTAGTATCAATAATGTAGCAATTAACTGACTCAACACGCCTACCCATAAATTGAATGTGCTTTTGGGGACAGTTCTCCAGTGCAATGTAATACAGGTTAGACCAAGTTGAGTCTGGGCAAAATGGTTCGATGGAATACAGCTGTCTAAAAATTAATCAAACAGTCATCCAATGCTGCTTTTATTTGACAATGGTACTCATGTCTTATTAAGCAGGCATCAAATATTATTTGTCAAATTTACATGGTAAATGGATGACCTCTCGAGATGAAAAAGCATCTGAAAGAATCATATAATCATGGAATTTACAGTGCAGAAGGAGGCCATTTGGCCCATCAGGTCTGCACTGGCACTTAGAAAGAGGACCCTACCCCTCCACCCTATCTCCGTAACCCAGTAACTCCACCTAACATTTTGGACACTAAGGGGCAATTTAGCATAGTCAATCCACCTAACCTGCCCATCTTTGAACTGTGGGAGGAAACAGAGCACCCGGAGGAAACACACGCAGACACAGGGAGAACGTGCCACAGATAATAATAATAATAATAATCGCTTATTGTCACAAGTAGGCTTCAATGAAGTTACTGTGAAAAGCCCCTACTCACCACATTCCGGCACCTGTTCGGGGAGGCTGGTACAGGAATTGAACCCGCACTGCTGACATTATTCTGCTTTGCAAGCCAGCTATTTAGCCCACGGTGCTAAACCAGACCCTGCACCCAGCCCAGAATTGAACCTGGGACCCTGGAGCTGTGAGGCAGCAGTGCTAACCATTGCAAATCTTCTTTGTACTTTGTACAGATAATCCTTTTACAACTTGACTTTCAGTTTCCAGTGTATTCAATCAGGCAACTTAGAATTGGAATGACAATAGTTTCTCAGAGATATCGGCTGGGATTTTCCGTTCTGGAGTCTAAGTGCTCCCTCCAGCAAAGAATTGTTAATGGTCTCCACTGGCACTTGGAGTGGGGCCCAGTGTGTGAGTCTCTTTACCATATTAATTTATGCATGGGGGAAAGCTCGCTGGGATCCAGTATTGGGCTGCCATTTTGAGTGGGCAGCCTGATACCGAGTTCTGGCAGCGGGCTCCCCTCCCCCCCTCCCTCCCCCCCCTCCCCCACAAGGCAAATCCTATTCCCCCCACTGACAAGTAGGGGCATCCTCCTCCCCCCCCCCCACCAAGAGAGTAACAGGTCACCTCCCCCTCCTTCCCATAGCAGGCATGCATGATGGTGACCCGACCCCCTGACATACCAGCCCAACCCATCAAACCCCCACATCAAAAACCCATCAGGACCCTCTTCAGACCCTCCATCAGACCCATCCATCAGGTACCCCAGCAGAACCCCCATCAGAGACGCTTATCGGAGACCCTATCCAAAGTCAGATCAGAAACCTTTCTTCAGAGACTCCCATCAGTGATCCCCATCAGAACCCCCATTACAGACTCTCTTCAGTCATCCCTGCTTGAAACCTGAAGAGCAGTCCAGGCAATAGAGTGAAAGATCACTGCATTTTCACTTGCCTTTCCCTACCTAACATCTGCTGCCTCAGACAAAAGTGTTTAAAGCAGCAACTGCTACAAGTGTTAGAGACTTCCTCGAAAGCCAAGTATACCTCACAGGGGTTCAAATCCCTTGACAGCCTTTGAAATGCAAATCTTCCATTCAATTTCTTTCGGGGTTTGTTGATTCATCTTTCACTTCACGCTTGAATGCACCCTCCATTGATGCTAGCCATAATATTTAAAAACACACTTGCTATGATTGACAGTTCCTCACCATTTCAAAGGAGCTAAGTGCCTTCACTTCCTCTTTTTATCAGCAGAAAGCTGGCCTGATGGGGGGCCCTGGTGAGAGGGTCTGATGGGGAGGTTGGGTCACCCTCACGTGTGCATGCTGTTGGGTGGAGGGGTGACCTGGTATTCTGGTAGTGGAGGGGGAGGGGAATGATGCCCCTACTTGTGAGTGGGAGAGGCAGAATTTAGATGTGAAGGGTGTGGGGTGGACAGCGCTCTAAGACCCACGGCGGGGGATTGGAGCATCGCAACTGGCGGCAAACCCACTTTTCCCTCGATGCTCCATTCTGGCTGGAATTCTGACTGGAGAGGCGTTGAATGAAGAACCCCGGCCATCATGCCTGGTAAAAAGGTGTACACAAAGGCAACATTCTGAATTAAATGTGCATCTAATTGGATAATTATATATATTTTTAAATATACTAATGGAAAAACAAAATAAGGGATGGATTCACACCACTGAAAGTGGGATCTGACCAGGACATCATTACTAGTTGTCAACCATGACACAATCAGTAGCGTACTGATCCCTCGAAGTCAGAACATTATGGATTCAGGCCACACTCCAGAGACTTGAGTGCAAAAATCTACACACACTAAGACAAACATCATTTCCTGCTGGGAGACTATCAACTTCATGTCTGGCTGTTTTTGGGCTACCTAGAATGTTCTGGTCTCCCAGTGCAGAAAGGTCAACACGCAAGTGAAGGGCCAGTACATTCGGAAGCGTAAGTGTTGGGAGACACACTAACCTTTTGGAACAGATGTTGCAAAAATCCATTGGAGAAGGGCCCAGTGTAAGGCCCTACTGCCATAACACAACTGGAGCTCAGGTAAAACCCTCAGGATGTAGGCTCTGGAGAATACTTGACTGAAATGTCCACATAAGATGTAATTGCAAGTGCAGCAAGGCAGATCAGAGTGTCAAGTATGGAATTGTAAGACATTGAACTGTAAACACCTTGGGCTGTATTCACCGTTGGCTGGCGCCAAAATCACAAAATGCGATTGGGTGGATAATAGCCTCTGACGCCAAAATTGCAGTAGGCGCCGGTTTGACACCAAATCGAGGGAAAAGCATCGCTCGCCTCGTGGCATTTAAGCACCATTGGCATATCATTAGCAGGCCTGACCCTCTATTCTCCAGGGCCTCTGCGATTCACCGCTGCTGAAGGGCCGAGTTCCCGACGGCGCGGCTCACTTGTGGTCTCAGTGGTCGGGAACCCGGTGTACCGGCTGCGACTGTGTCCAGCGCCGCCACAGTCGGCCGGGAGCCGTGCTGCTTGCCGGGGTGGGGGGAGGGGGGGTGGGGGGGGGGGGGGTTGGGGGCGGGGGCTTCAACAAGGGCTGGGGAGACTGGTGGGGGGTGGCCAGTGGGTGGCCAGGGGTTGGCCAGGGGGGCAGCTTATGGCAAGTCGGGACAGTGCATGGCCGTCGCTATATTTTACGGCACGACCGCTACAGGCCATCGCCGTGCCTATGCGTGGCCACAGAGCTGGCCATTCTCCAATCGTTTTTGTCGTGGGAGCCGGGAGTTTTACTCGGCGAAGCTGCCAGCCCCTCACCGGTTGCAGGATCGGTGAGGGTCGGCGCCAATTTTTCCGTGTAAAACGCCATAGTTGCCACGTCGGCGTCAGCGCCTAACCTCCAAATGGTGAATCTAGCCCCTTATGTAATGCCAAATTTGAACAGTTATATAATGTACGATTAAACATTTTATGACTGAGGTATATATTTTTTTTAAGTCCAGAAATTTGTACTTAGGCCCTAGTGCAGTGTTGAGGGTTGCCACACTATTTCAGATGAGATATTAAATTGACGCTTCATCTGTTCTCTAAGGTGCATGTAAAAGTTTGCACTGCACTATTTTGAAGAAAAACAGGGGAGATATCCTGGCCAATGTTGATCCTTCAATCAACATAATTAAAACTGACTATTTGGTCATTATTACATTGCTGTTCTGGGAACCTGCTCTGTGCATATTGGCTGCCGCATTTTCCACGTACAACAGCAACAACAGCAACTGTGGGTGCTGCGATCCAACAGAAACATTTCATGTGTCATGTGTCATGTGTGGCGGGCTTTGCTGAGAGTTTCACTGCCTTTTGGGCCCCACCCCCTTCCAGAAAAAGAAATGGAATGTTAGCGCTTTTTGCAAAAGGATTGGAGTATACTAGTTAAGAAGTATTGTTGCAATTGGTGAGACCACATCTGGAGAATTGAACCCAGTTTTGGGCTCCTTATTTGAGGGAGGATGTGGTGGCATCGGAGGCAGTTCAGAGGAGATTCACCAGATTGAGTCTAGGGATGAAAGTGTTGACGTACAAGGAGAGATTAAACAGTTTGGGCTTATACTCGCTGGAGTTTAGAAGGATGAGAGGGGACCTGATCGAGATGCATAAAATACTAAATAGGATTGATAAAGTAAATGTAGACCAAATGTTCCCCCTTGTAGGCCAATCTAGAATGAGAGGTCACAGATATAGATTGAGAGACGGCAGATTTAGAATTGACATGAGGAGGAATTACTCCTGGCAGAAAGTGGTGAATTTGTGGAAATTACTGCCCCATAGTGCAGTGGAATCTGAATCATTAAATGGTTTAAAGAAAGAGATAGATATATGTTTTTTTTTTGTAAAAATGGGTTAAAGGGATATGGGCGACAGGTGGGAGGATTTGAGACCAGAAAGAGATCAGGCATGATCTGATTGAATGGTGAAGCAGGCTCGAAGGGCTGGATTGCCTAATTCTGCTCCTGATTCCAATGTTCCAGGACCCCCACCGTTCACCCTCCGCAAACCTTCCAGAGGCCCTCTTCATACCCGCCCTGCACCCACCCCCCACCCTTCGCAGCCCCACTCAGCCCTCCTTTCAAGGTCATGGCCCCCTTCAGGCCCTGCCCCTTGGCAGTGCCACCCTGGCACCCTGACATTCAAGGGAAGGGCCAGGGGTCCCTCTGTCCTGTTCATGACCACCCCTAGGCCTCCAATGGCCTGAGGACTGTGTGGAACTGTACTGAAAGGCGTCCGGCTGGGGACTCCCTTGAGAGACCGGTAGGTGACAGGAGCCTGGTAGATCTTGGGTCAACACGCCTAAGCGGGTTTTAAACCTACTTCGGCGCACGAGGCTTGGTCCCTCCTATTTTGGGTGGGACACTGATCGCGATGCCTTGCGAGATCTGGGTAGGCCTCATTAGGCATACTGGCATCCCGGCATCCATCGGCCACATTGCGCTGCCGTTTGGGCACAACACGGCAGGTAGATCGAGCCCTATACTTCAGAGAATGTGTTGAGACACGATCTTTCAAGACCTCAGGACTTCGAAAAGCACTTGACGGCCTTTCTTTCAATCAGAATTGTTACCAGACAGTTGTGCAAGCCTGTGGTAAATAAATTTCAGGGGCCAGATAAGATTTAACAGAAAATTCACGAGGAAACCAGAAAGAAAATTGCAGGAAGTCTAGCAAAGACCTTTCAGAAATCACTGAATACTGGAGCATTGCTTGCTAACTGGAGAAGGGCAGAGATTACTTCAATTTTTAAACAAACGTAACAAAATTGTTCAAGTAAACTACTGACCAGTAGCAGTTATTGCGGGTAATGTTTTAGGAATCCATGCTAAAGATATCACAAAGTATCTGGTAAGAAGCCAAATTATTCAAAAATTGGCAATCGTTCGGGAAAGGGATGCCTTATCAAGTTAACATGCTACTTATCTTTCAGCGTGTGACAAAGGACCTTGATAAAGGTATGGCAGCGGATGTGATATATTTGGATTTCAGTAACACCTTTGATATTGGTCTACTGAAATGGTTGATACTGCACACAAAGGAAGTGAGAGTTAGCGGAAATATTTTACAATAGTTATGTAATCAGTCAGGAAATGGAATCCAGAGCACAGAGATTATCATCAGCCTGGAAAAATGTTATCAGTGGGGGTCCCGTAGGATCTATTTTGGGACCTTCCCATTTACCAACTTCATAAATGATCTGAATCACAGGATAATGGCTCAATATGCAGATAATACAAAGGTGGTAGACTCCAAAGTTGAACAACATATTTTCCAGCAAGATTTGAATAAAGTTGGGAAATTGGGCAGAGAGGTGGTAGATGATCCCCAATGTTGAGCGATGTAAAGCTTTTCACATGGGGTCAACACATCCAGGAAGGAACTATTACTTAAAATAAGGAAATCATGTTCATGAAAAAAAGACCTTGACTAATTATTCCAAGGCACTCCTGGCTCTTCTCTCACACTCTGGTCTGAGGAAACTTAAGGTCATCCAAAACTCTGCTGCCTGTGTCATGACTAGGAGCAAATCCCGTTCCCTATCACCTCTGTGCTCACTGATCTACATTGCCTCTCAATCAAGCACCGTTCTGATTTTAAAATTCCCATCCATGTTTTCAAATACCTCCATGGCCTTTCCCCTCCCTATCTCTGAAATCTCTATTCCACAACCCGCCAAGGCAAGGTTTTTCAAAGTACGGGTCACGACGGGTCGCGGACAGGTGTCACGAGGGTCACGGAGAGATTGGTTGCGGTGTTCCCACGGCAGTCCCGACTGTGGGAGAAGCTAACACCTTTGAAATTAGAACAAAATTAGGCTGTGCGCAGTAGTCTGGCCGTAAGTGGCAGCAGTGAGCAGGTCATCATGCCCTGCATGTACACTTGACATCAAGCGCCCTATACGTATGTGCTTTTGGTGCAAAATCACAAAGGAGAGCTTCTTCCATTTTCTAGCGGGTAGCAAGTAAGGCAAGAGGACTATGAGGATGGATTATTTTGTGACAAGGAAGGGAAGGCCAGAGACATAAATAGGCAGCATACCTACTGGCCAGGATTTCACATCTGAATCTGCTGGAGAGAGCTGCTGTGATGGAACCACAGCAGGATAGAGCAGTGCTTTTTAAAAAATAAATTGAGAGTACCCAATTCATTTTTTCCAATTAAGGGGCAATTTTAGCGTGGCAAATCCACCTAGCCTGCACATCTTTGGGTTGTGGGGGCAAAACTCACGCAAACACGGGGAGAATGTGCAAATTCCACACGGACAGTGACCCCGAGCTGGGATCGAACCTGGGACCTCGGCGCCGTGAGGCAGCAGGGCTAACCCAATGCACCACCGTGCTGCCCCAGATAGAGCAGTGCTAATGTCAGCTCTGGACAGAACTCCAGGACCTCTGGTCAACAGCCTACATTCCCTACAAAGAAAAAACTTCAATCGGGAACAAAGCAGTAAAAAAAGATTTCTTGAGGTATTATTTTGTTCATTGTGCCAATGCAAATCAGGATGCAAAGCCCATGTGTGTTATATGCAGGGAAGTACTGGCAAATGAGAGTTTAGAACCCTCAAAATTTCAAAGGCATTTGAAGGCTAAGCATAGCCATTTTGAGGCTAAACCTCTTGATCTTTTTCAAAGGATGCAGCGATAATTTAAATCATCAGCTGAAGTCCTTAGCAGAAATGTATAATTGAATGATAAAACACAATTAGCCTTTTACATGGTAGCTTACCGTGTATTGATGAGAAAATGCTCACACTATGGCAGAGTGATTAAGGGCGCGATTTACCAAAGGTTTCTTAGTGTGGTAGCGAGTGGGAACTGCCGCAAGTTTCCTGACGTGCGGACTGGCGAGGCCGTCACCGCTATAAAACAGTAATTGGTTCACTTACTGAAGCCCCACGGGCTTCGCACCACAAATGATAATCCCGCCGACTGGTTCACTGGGACCACGCTCGGCAGCCCCCTGCTAACAAAGGAGAGCAGCACTTGAACAGCTCCTGCACTGTCAACCCAACTCAGCTCATAGCCATGCCACCGTGGAGATCAGCCCCATGATTCGTAGATGCCGACTTGGGCAGATTGTTGGATGCGGAAGAGGCCAGATGAGATTCCCTGTTCCCTCGAGGATCTCAGAGGGTCAGCCACATGGCAGCCATTGCCGCCTGGGAGGAAGTGGCAGAAGCAGTCAGCTCGGGGACTGTTACCAGGAGGACCGGTGCTCAGTGACTTCAGAAGATCAACAACCTCTACCGGCCACATTGGTGGGTTGGCACCGGACCCCCACACCCTGAGAATGCACCTAGCACCACCTCCTCCCGGCACCATTCCATGTCCCATCCAACACATGTCCAGCAGGGCCGCCCACCCCATACCAACCCCCGACAGCCCCATCAACCCCATCCCCCATCTCCCCATCCCCCAATACTCCCCATCCCCCCACATATGCTCCATCTCCCCCAAAACACGATGCCCCCTCTGTGCCCCACAGGAGATGTTGGCCCACAACAGACGGGACAGGGCCCAGACAAGCGGCGGGTTCCCTGACATCAGAGTCCTCACCCCCTACAAAGAACAGGTGCTGGAGTTCGGGGGGAGTGGGGGTGTGTGGCTGAGGCCAGATCTGTCAGTGTCATAGACGTTGGCGTTTGGCTCAGAGGTGACCCCGCCCAGATGACCTGTCACACTTGAGTTTTTAATGCCGTGCAGACTGACCCATCCTTCCCACTGATTACATGTCCATTTTTCCGCAGGATCGCTGACAACGCTGCGTCTCGGAGTCAGCATCCAGAACAGGGTGGCACGGCTCTCCAGCCCAGGGCCACCAGAGGACGGCCTCCAGGGGCATCGAAGTCCACGGGATGCGGTAGGCAGCAGGCCCGCAGCTGAGGCCATGGAAGAATACCCTCCTGCTCCGCAATCTCCCCGCCATATGGCGACCCACCCCAACTGGAGCTGGCCCCCAGGGGTTCTTGCACCCGCCTCCGAGCTCCGGGGCAGCAACCCCATTGTCCCCGGGAAACAGAAGATGGCTACTCACCTCCTCGCGTTCCAGCTGTGCCAGCTTCACGTTTTTAAAAAAGTATACTAATCGGCACCCATGTAACCAGTTGTTACGGAGGCGATTGGATCACGGGAGGCCATTAGATAGGGGTCCGCTCCCATTAATTGTATGGAGAATGACCTCAAGCGGTGATTATTGGTTTCTCGTCATGCTACAGTGGTATCCTGATTTCGCCAACGGGAGCGGGCCGGTTCGATCCCAAACAGATTGGCGGCTACCGCGGTTCTTGATTTTGGCCTCACCCACGATTTAACAGCACGCTGCTTTTCAGTGGGATTTCCCGCAGTGTTGCCGGGAAACACACAATCCGGGGGGACGGGTGCACTGCCGCTGGTAACAGGGAATACCAACGGTCGGAGAATTCCGAGCCCTAGCCTAATATAAGTAATCAGTGTGGCAACACTTACAGTTCTGTGTACAGCCCTGGTCACTTCAGTAAAGAAAGAATGTTGAGGGGATACAGGGAAGGACAAGTGGGAGGGCGGGGGGAGGGGCGCGAAGTGGGTGGATGGAGTACTGTATTATGATGAGTGATTATGCCATTTGGTCAAGAATCGACTGAGAAAGGGAAGGTTGAAAGCTGATATAATTGCTGCTTTTATATTCTAAAAGGAACCAGATAATGTAAACTTTTGCAAGTTATTTCATGTTGCCAAAACAGTAGAAAATTTAACATACAATTAGCAAGCAATTAGGAAGACAAATGACATCTTAGCCTTTATTACTAAAGTATTGGAGAATAAAAGTAAGGAAGACTTATTGCATTTATAAAGGGCTGGGGTGAGACCAATCATGGAACCATAGAAAAGTTACAGCATAGAAGGGGGCCATTCGGCCCATCTTGCCCATGCCAGCCCAAGGACACCCATGTGCTCTTTCTAATCCCACCTTCCTGCACCCGGTCCATAGTCCTGTAGCTTACAGAACTTAAGGTGTAGATCCAGGTACGCTTTAAAGAGTTTGGGATCTCCGCCTCCACCACCAACTCGGGCAGCGAATTCCAGACTCCACTATCCTCTGCGTATCAAATTTCCTCCGTATCCCCTCGACACCTACTGCCACTTATCTTGAATCTATGTCCCCTGGTTCTAGAATTCTCCACCAAGGGAAACAATTTTATCCTGTCCACTCTATCTCTTCCCCTTTTTGTACACCTCAATTAAGTCACCCCTCAGCCTCTTTGTTCCCAAAATAACCCCAATCTTTCCAATCTTCCCCCATAGCTATGTCCTTCCTGTAACGTGCTGACCATAACTGCACAACATACTCCAGTTGTTGTCTCACCAGTGTTTTATACAATTCCAACATTTTATCCATACTTTTATATTCTATACCTTCCATATGTTTTCTTTACAACCTTGTCTACTTGAACTGCTGTCTTTAGGAACCTGTGTCCTTGTACACCAAGATTTCTCACTTCATCTACCCCTCTTAGTATATTCCCATTTATTGGGCTGAATTCTCCCCCCCCCAGACGTCGGGTGGGTGAAGCGCCCGGGCACTGCACGAGTCCCGCCACGCCCGCACGAGATGCTCCCACCCCTCCCAAACCGGTGTGGCGCGAATCACGGCTGGCGGCTGGGAGAATCGCCGCTTGCCGTTGGTAATGGACGAGCAGCGATTCTCCGGCCCGGCTGGGCCGAGCGGCCTGCCCAACACGACAGGTTCCAGCCCGCGTCATCCACACCTGGTCGCTGCCAGCGGGAACAGCGTGGGAACGCTGGGGGGTGGGGGGGGGGGGTGGCCTGTGGGGGGGCGAGGGGGGGTTCCTGCACCGGGGGGGGGGGGGGGCTCAAAAGGGGTCTGGCCCGCGATTGGTGCCCACCGATCGGCGGGCCATCCTCTCTGAAGGAGGACCTCCATTCCTGCGCTGCCCCGCAAGATCGATCTGCCATCTTTTTGCGGGGCGGCCGCGGGGGAGGACGGCAACCGCGCATGCACGGGTGACGTCATTTACACGGCGCCGGTCGTAAATGACGTGGCGCCGCTCCTAGCCCCCCGGGGGCGGGAGAATGGGCTCAATTCTCTGCTCCCGCACCGGTTAGGAGAATCGCCTGGTGCGCCATTTTTCCATGCGACGCCAGTCCGACGCCCTCCCGCGATTCACCCAAGCGGCGAGAACAGCCCCGTCATTGCGCAGGCCGGAGAATCGCCCGAGGCACCAAAAATGGTGATTCTTCGCTATCCTGCTATTCTCCGGCCCAGATGGGCCGAAGTCCCGATGGCGTGACCCCAGTTCACGCCGTCGCTGTTCACACCTGGTAAATAAAGTCGGCAGCCAGTCGTGCTGACTGACGCTGCGCAGTGAGGAGGTGAGCGGACTTTTTCGGAGCTCCTGCAGCCCGGGTTGGGTTCCCCGAGAACGCTGCGGCCAACGGGGGGGGGGGGGGGGGGGGGGGGGGGGGGGGGGGGGGAGGGGGGGGGGGGAGGGAGAGTGTGGAGGTGGGAGGGGGGGAGGGAGGGTGTGGAGGTGGGAGGGGGGGAGGGAGGGTGTGGAGGTGGGAGGGGGGGAGGGAGGGAGTGGAGGTGGGAAGGGGGTGAGGGAGGGAGTGGAGGTGGGAGGGAGGGAGTGGAGGTGGGAATGGGGTGAGGGAGGGAGTGGAGGTGGGAGGGGGGAGGGAGGGAGTGGAGGTGGGAGAGGGTGAGGGAGTGAGTGGGGGTGGGAGGGGGAGGGAGGGAGTGGAGGTGGGAGGGGGTGAGGCAGGGAGTGGAGGTGGGAGGGGGGAGGGAGGGAGTGGAGATGGGAGGGGGGAGGGAGGGAGTGGAGGTGGGAGGGGTGAGGGAGAGTGTGGAGGGTGTCATCCATCCGCGGATGCCACATGTCAGCTGCCCTGATATGGCAGGACGGTGACGAAGACACGGCCGCAGGCTGTCGCGTGGCTGATGGGCACAGGCGAGTGGCACACTGGTGAGGAGGACGGTGTGAACTGACCGTTGGACGTAGACAGTGACCAGGTGTTAGGCTGGCTGTGTATTTGCAGCACGACCAGGCCACCGGGGCACTCAGGTATCCCATGCAACCCGGCTGGCGAGGTGTGGAAGAACCTCCGTGTAACATGTTGTTTCTCTGCCCCCCACCACCCGCCTGCAGGTCACCATTTATGTCAACCAGACAGCGATGTTCACTACCGTGGTTGGAGCCGCCACTCTGCAGGTGGCCACCCGGCAGCATCGACTGCAATGGCCCACAGTGACTGCAGATGCAGCGGCAGCTGCAGCAGAGGGGATGGCCGCGGAGTGGCCCATCATCCCCGCGCAGGCCGCAGGCGCTCAGGGCCGGAATATCGAGGGGGTTGCCAAGCGGAACATTGACCCCCCGACGGCGAGGAATGCACAGGAAGCGGGCACTGATATCAAAGTGCTTGGGGGGGAGGAGGAGGAGGAGCAGGTGGAGCAGGAGGATCCACTGATGGTGGTGCCAGGGCGCCACAGGCGTCCAGTAAGGCCTAGCGTGTACCGTGACAGAATGTCGTTCGAGGCCCTAACGGACATCACATGCAGGAGGAGACTACGGTTCAGCAGGGAGATGGTCGCACATATATGCCAGCTCGTGGCGCACCTCGCACCACGTGGAATGGGAGGACATGCGATACCAGTCTCCATCAAGGTGACGGTGGCCCTAAACCTTTACGCTACCGGTTCCTTCCAGGCGCCGAGCTGGGGCCTATACGGGATCTCACCGGCATCGGTCCACAGGTGCATCAGGGCCGTGACCGACGCCTTGTACACCATCCCGGACAGGTACATTAAATTCCCCGAGGACCGAGCACAGCAGGAAGCACGGGCACGTGGATTCGGCAAGGTGGCCGGGATACCGATGGTGCAGGGTGTCATCGATGGTGTGCACGTCCCCATGCGCCCACCTGCGACAACAGGGAAGTGTTCATGAACAAGAAGGGCGCATACTCCATGAACATTCAGGTGGTGTGCGACCCCCACATGAAGATCATGCACGTGTGTGCAAGGTACGCCGGGAGTGTGCATGACGCCTACATTCTGGCACAGTCGTTCATCCCCGCAATGGTTGATGGATGCCACCCCCGGCTGAGGGGCTGGTTGCTGGGCGACATGGGCTATCCGTTGAGGCCATGGCAGATGACGCCAATACGGAGGCCTCAGACCAACGCGGAGAGCCTGTACAACGAGGCCCATGCAGCAACCTGGGGTGTGGTGGAGCGGTGCTTCGGCCTGCTGAAGATGCGATTCAGATGCCTGGCCCGCTCTGGAGGGGCCCTGCAGTACTGGCCCTACAGGGTCGGTCGCATAGTTGTCTGCTGTGCGCTGCACAACATTGCCATGCAGAGGGAGATGCACTGGTGGAGGAGTTGGAGGGAGGACCCGACAGCACCGGAGCTAATGCAAACGAGGGGGATTGAGAAGAGGAGGAGGAGGAGGAGAATGGCATGAATCAGGGTGGGGTAGGGGCACAGGACACAGACACTGCCCGGGTGCTGGTTACGTCCAGGAGGCTACACGACGGCACCGTCAAGGACAGCGGGCACGCGACGCGTTGGTGGCATGGTTCACGCACCGTGGGGGAGGAGTTCGCTGAACACTGCCACTTGCACCGCCAGTCCTGCACACGGGCACCACGCTGCACCCACCCCCAACCCCCCCCCCCCCCCCCCCCACCCACCACCCACCACCCCCACCCACGCACCGCATTCATGGCACCAATTCCACATCACCTTACCACTGCGGCACTATGGGATTGCACAACAGTCCAGCCAAAGTCTGACTCATGGCGATAGCTGAACCATGCACTCCGGTGGTTACAGCCTTTGTAACGGGCATTTCATCACGTGCCCGTGTGGGGTAGCTGGCGTCGGAGTGCCGAGGACTACGGTGTCCGATTTTGGGAAGCAGGGGGGAAGGGACAGCACATCCGGCACCGACGTTGAACCACTTGTTAACCACAGCGCCACTCGGTCACCCTCACGAGCCCCCTGGCACCAGACATAGCACAGAGTCTTACAAGTTAAGTGCAACAGTGAGTTTATTTGTGACATTCACATACAGATGCCCTACCCCCTACAACTAAACTGTGCCCTGCACCCGTGCCAACTTATTATGTGCATAACTTCTTTGCCTTACGGGCCCTTCGGTTTTCTACCTCATCGAGGAGGGTGTCCAGGTCCGTGTCCCGGAACCTCGGTGCGGCTCATCGGGGCTCAGCCAGCTCTCTTCCTTCTCCTCCTCCGGGGTCCTTCCGTGCGCGGATCGCGCCCATTTTCGGGCCTTGAATCGATCGCGATTGGGGCCGTTTCGCGCCGTCATGAAACTTGATGGCGTTCACGACGGCGTGGGCACTTAGTTGCGGGAGCGGAGAATCGCACCCCTGGGGCTGGGAACGGCCTCCGACGCCGGAGTGAAACACTCCGGTTTTCACTCCGGCATCAGGACTTAGTCTCCCGATGGGAGAATTGCGGCCATTGTTTTTTTATATAATCTCTATTAGTTCATAAGTAGGCTTGCATTAACACTGCAATGAAGTTACTGTGAAAATCCCGTGTGTTCGTGAGGGACTACTATACCTGCATCATCCATTTCCTTTGCAAACATGGATATAAAATATTCATTTAAAACCTGGATAAAAGTAAATTGCTGCAGACGCTGGAATCTGAAGCCAGAAGAGAAAATGCTGGAAAATCTCAGCAGGTCTGCCAGCATCTGAAGGGAGAGAAAAGAGCTGACATTTCGAGTCCAGATGACCCCTTGTCCAGCATTTTCTCTTTGGGTTTCATATAGAACCCTTCCCACAGCCTCTGCATCTACACACAAGTTCCCTTCTTCATCTCTGATAGGTCCCACTTTTTCCTTACGTAACCTTGTACCATCAATATATTGATAAAGCATCTTTGGGTTTTCTTTAACTTCACTTGCTCATCAACCAGGTGTATTTGGATTTGGCAGATTTCGAAGGACCACCTTGCAGGTTTTGGTTTCTTTACTTATTTAAGAAAGAAGACACTGGGCTGGATTCTCCATAGCCCGAAGCCGAAATTGGGATCGGCGATTGGGTGGAGAATGGATTCCGCCACTGGATCAGGGCAAGGGCCAGTTTGACGCCGGTTTGCAATGCTCCACCCCCTTCAAACTGGCGTCATCGGGACGCGTGCCACAAGCAGTCGCAAGCCCATTTGCGCGCCAACGGCCGGCCCACCTGCGATGCTCCGCCCCCCATGGGCCACGTTCCTGACGGCACTAGTCACGTATGGTGCCAGCGGTCGGGAACTCGTTGTGCCGGCTGCAGACTGTGTGCAGCGCTGCACACTCGTCCAGGATCCATGCCGCTGGACAGGGGGCTACTGCTAAGGCTGGGGGGACTGGTGGGGGTAGCCAGGGGCTGAGCAGTGGGGTCGAGGTGGGCGGGTTAAGGTCCCAGCACGGCCGGTGCCATGTTTCTCGGCCCGACCAGTGCAAGCCGTCAGCCCTGCGCATGCGCGGTCCGCGACCCGGCAGTTCCACGGCCATTTTCCGTACAATACTCGGCACCAGTGCTAGCCCCTCACTGGTACCGGAATCAGTGAGGGGCTCACGCCGATTTTCCTGTAGTGAACCACCCATGTTGGCGCCGGCACCTAGCCGCTGAATGATTGCCTGTGAAGAGAGACTAGGTAGATTTGGCCCTTACCCTCTCTCGTTTAAAAGAATGAGAGGCAATCTCATTGAAATGGATAAAGTTTTCAGACTAAGTGACAGGGGCAATTGGTGAGAGACCATCAATTATCTCAGGATAAGGGTCCACTGTTCAGGACTGAAATGAGGAGAAATTTCTTCAATCAGAGGGTTGTGAAATTCTCTACCCCAGAGGCAGTGGATGTTCAATGGATGAATAAATACAGGATTGAGATGGGAAGATGTGTGGGCATGAAAGGAATCAAGGGAAACAGGGCTAGAGCAGGAATGTGGAGTTGATGTAAAAGTTCATGATGTTACTCAATGGTAAAGCAGGCTCGATTGGCTGCGTGGTCTACTCTTTATTTCCTGCTCTTTTAACCAGAAGACAGTATCTGCGTTTTGAGCCTATGCATTCATATAGTGCAGTCTTGTTCAACCTCTGGCCCATGGGCCAGATGCATTTGGATCTGACCCACCACGTCATTGGACTCAGTCGATAAATCTTCCTGGAACAGACTTTTGAAAAATGCTGCGAGCCTGATCGTCCAATGACAGCTGCAAATGCAATGTTAGCATTCATTCCGAGAAGGCTAGAATACAAAACCAGGGATGTACTTCTGAGGCTATGTAAGGCTCTGGTCAGACCCTATTTGGAGTATTGTGAGCATTTTTGGATCCCGCATCTAAGGAAGGATGTGCTGGCCTTGGAAAGGGTCCAGAGGAAGTTCACAAGAATGATCCCTGGAATGAAGAACTTACCATATAAGGAATGCTTGAGGACTCTGGGTCTGTACTCATTGGAGTTTAGAAGAATGAGGGTGGGGGTTCTTATTGAAACTTACAGGATACTGCGAGGCCTGGATAGAGTGAACATGGAGAGGGTGTTTCCACTTGTAGGGAAAACTAGAACCAAGAGGACACAATCTCAGACTAAAGGGAGGACCCTTTAAAACAGAGATGAGGAGGAATTTCTTCAGCCAGAGGGTGGTGAATCTGTGGCACTCTTTGCCGCAGAAGGCTGTGGAGGCCAATTCACTGAGTGTCTTTAAGACAGAGATAGATAGGTTCTTGATTAATAAAGGGATCAGGGCTTATGAGGAAAAGGCAGGAGAATGGGGATGAGAAAAATATCAGCCATGATTGACTGGCGGAGCCGACTCCATGGGCTGAGTGACATAATTCAGCTCCTATGTCTTATGGCCTTATGGTATTTACCCCATGTGCATTTGTCTAACTGCCGCTTGTCAATGGGATTTTCCATTGAAACCACTCCACACCACCGCAAAACCCACGAAAAAATGAATCCTGACGACAGGAGAGTTCTGGCTAAGTTCTATGTTCTTTTTCTTTATTTTCTATAAATTTAGAGTCCCCAATTCATTTTTTCCAATTAAGGGGCAATTTAGCGTGATCAACCCACCTATCCTGCACATCTTTGGGTTGTGGGGGCGAAACCCAAGCAAACACGGGGAGAATGTGCAAACTCCACCCAGACTGTGACCCAGAGCCGGGATCGAACCTGGGACCTCGGCGCCGTGAGGCAGCAATGGTAAGTTCTATGTTCTAACCACTGTCTCGGTGAAGACGTTCCTTCCAAATTCTTAATTTAATTTACTCGTGACCATCTAATATTTATGGCCTATAATTGATGTGTTGGGTACTCTGCTACACAGACGAACCAACACGGTTGCGAATGGTACAACTCAGTTTTATTACTAACATTTATTTACAGTGGTAAACTGGTTACTGATGTTCGATCATAACCCTAGAATCTGTGGACCTATTCCTAATACTATCTTGTAGTGGCACTCAGCACATGGTGGATGTCTGAGTGGCTTGCTATGAGCTCTGTGCCCTGAGCCGTCTCCTGCTGGAATGCTCAGGAAGTGTCGTGTTCCCTGTTATGTACTGTGTATGTTCTTGCCTGTTATTGGCTGTGGTGTTGTGTGTGTGTTGATTGGTCCGTTGATCTGTCCATCAGTATGTATGTATGTTTGTGCTATGATGTTTACCTGAATATCATGACACTAATGAGCTATAAATGTGGGTTGGTGACATTAGAAAATAGCTGCATGGCATTCCATTGTCTGCTGTTATTGCAGAGCCATTATATAAATAAATGAGTTAATCTGTTATGATAATAGTAGACATGAGAGGATCATATAAATGCAATAAATGTATATTCATTAATATCAACAGCAATAAATTCCAATAAATTAAATTAGTAAAGTTTCTACTTCCAACTCATGTGATGGTCCAGTGCATGAATAAATGGCATCATGTGACACATAATAGGTTGTATTCAATTTATCTATAGACTGGTTAGACCTCAGCTGAGGCAGCAGTAGGACAGTATGTTGGGGTTACTGGACCAGGAAGAGCTAAAGGGCCTGCTGTGTTGTCACTCCAAGCACAATCGAATTACTTTGCTAGAAATTGTACATTCAAAAACAAGATTAGTCTCAAATATAATGCCCCATGACTCAATAGTATGTTGACTGGAGTTACCTGGTTCACACAGGTGAAAACTGAACATAACATAAGAAATAAGAGCAGGAGAGGACCTGATAGCTCATTGAGCCTGCTCCACCATTCAATATAATCACGGCTGATTATTGCCTTTACGTCAACTCCACTTTCTCACAGTATCCAACTGAATAACGTAAAATAATTCCACAAGCATTTTTTGCGGTATATTTGAGGAAAAAGAAAAGTGCCTCAGTAGACAATAGCAAGAAAGAGAAATAAAGGTAATTCCTCCTTCCTCTCAGAACTCTGAAACAAAAAGCCCAGAATGGAGCTGTTAACAAAAGACAAACCACCTAGACCGAGTGATAGACTTTGATCCCTTTATCACCAAATGAAAGGATGATAACCTTACTGAGCTTCATTTGATTACTAGGCAAAGCGACAATTCAGCATTGTATCTGCAACTGATGTGGATAAAACAATAATCTTTGTATTCCAATCTGCATTCTGTATTTAGAATATGAATTATTCATGGTTGGAAAGGATGATTATCATAATTGTAGTACAGGTTCTCTGGAAAACTAATTGGATTTTCTCCTGGATGTACACAACAGACTGACAAGAGTTTGATATGAAGTTTTACATTGTTTTTCATTCAGCATTATATTCATTATATTGTCAAAATGTATTTCTTTATTAAGTGTCTAAATACGGAAGAAAAGTTTGAGTTAAGATTGAAAACTTAGACTATTTTGCATATGTACATGTGAATGACCAGTAGTTTACTTTAATATATTTGTGAATAAATTTACAGAATTATAAATTTTATTTAACAGATCCAATGCTTCCAAAATTTTCCTAATAGTCATTGTTATTTACCTCCTACATGCTGTTATATGTAAGTGGAGAAACAAATAATGCTCTCTAAACACTTGGATGACATCTAGCAGTTATGTTCACGCAATGACCACTGAATAATAACAATAATAATCTTTATTAGTGACACAAGTCGGCTTACATTAACACTACAATGAAGTTACTGTGAAAATCCCAACAATAGCAAACTCACTGGGCTGAATATTTGTGGAGTCGGATTATACTAAAGGGCTTTAAAGATAGCTGTCCCAGGATTTGATTCAGAAATTCCCATATCCATTCTCAGCACCAAACAATTTTCTCCAGTATGGATTAAGGGTGTGGGATATTGAGTCCACATTCCCCACTCCCAATCTGCTTGGTTGAATTGTGGGGAGTGGGTAACTTGTACTCCTTGCTACCCCTCCTTACACCCCACAATTCGCATGGGATTGAGCCAGTTTCTCCATCATTCGAAGCCCTCAGTGGAATTGTGAACCAAAGTGGGGATTCAGGAAACTTTTGAAAGTTACATTAAAAAGGTATTTCTATGACCCCTCCATGTCTCAGGTCCTCTCCATGACCTCCATGCCCGCCTGCGGTTTATAACATAAGATGTTTACTGTTTATCCTTCATCATTTAGAATATTGCGCTCATATTCTTTCACATAAAACCATAAAGAAAAAACATCAAAGTCCAACAGGCTTGCAGGAAAGATACGTGAATACATGCTACATGAACATTAATCTCTTATTTCTTTATCTGCTTCCTATGATCATCTTCACACAAGTTACATATGTGGCCTTGTGATATAAGTAAACCACCAGGAGTTTGAATTCCTCAAGGAATTGATGGCCATGAATTTCCAAAGGTAGTGTGACTGGAAGGAAGATCAAAAGACAGCTGACTGAGATTGGAGACTGGAGCTATAAAGAAAGTTAATTGTCTGAGATGCTCCTTGACCATTCATTCCACTTCACAAAAGTAAAGGATGATGGTGAAAGATCAGTTTTGATTTCGGAAAGATGAAGTGTTGTGTTCTATTTGCTTGGAATACATAGCTGCTTTAAATAGTGTCAATGTGACAGACCTGATTTTACTCACTGGAATTCTAGGCATAAATGCAACAAAATGTTATATACCAGTCAGGGCGTAATCAGAAGTGGAACCCACTTTCACCATCTTGGAAGCTGGTATTTCAACGGGCAAAGCGATGTATCAGTGGATCTATTTCCGCTGTACATCACCACTCCATTTTCCAAGTCAGTGTAATAAGAATATCGGAGCACAAGACAGGGCGCAATTTACCGGCCGCATCCTGCCGGAATCGGGAAGGGAAGCGGCCGCTAGATGTCGGGAGTGGCGGCATTGTGAGATCTAACCAGACTTCGCGAGACATCGTGATGTGGATCGTACCGTTAAATGAGCTTAAAAGCATTGAGACTGAGGTGCTGAGGACCCGGGTTTGAATCTTGGCCCTGGGTCACTGCCCGTGTGGAGTTTTCACATTCTCCCCATGTCTGCGTGGGCTTCACCCCCACAACCCAAAGATGTGCTGGTTGGGTGGATTGGCCACGCTAAATTGCCCCTTAATTGGAAAAAATAAATAAATAAATAAACAATTGGATGCTCTAAATTTATTTTTTTAAATGTATCTGGGAATACATTCTTGCTGGTTCTGCATTACATAATGTATAGTGACATCAGCAGAATGTTTGCATGGGCTTTGAACAGATCACCATCTGGATTGTTTCAGCAACACCCTTATTAACCCTGTCATCATGTTGTACAGGGCGTGGGGACCTCCATACCATTTCTCTTTGCGGTATCAAAGAAATATTACAGGAGAGAAAACTGGCGCTGAGGACTGAGGCAAAAATATCACTGGAAAGAAGATTTTTGTTGACTAACTATGGGACGGCATCGGAGCAATGCGAAATTCTCAGGACTGGACTTGCACACACACAGATATCGGGTGAAGTGCCGCCGATGTGAAGGTTTAACAAGAAATTCCGACTGCAACTGTGAATAAGAAGACTGGCAGTCGAGGAAGACTTGCTTGCATTAAAGAGAGTGGGGCAGTATGGTAGCACAGTGGCTCGCACAGTTGCTTCACAGCTCCAGGGTCCCAGGTTCGATTCCTGGCTTGGGTCACTGTCTGTGTGGTGTTTGCACGTTCTCCCCGTGTCTGTGTGGCTTTCCTCCGGGTGCTCCGGTTTCCTCCCACAGGCCAAAGATGTGCAGGTTAGGTGGATTGGCCATGCTAAATTGCCCTTAATGTCCAAAAAAGATGGGGTTACTAGGTTACAGGGATAGGGTTGTGTGCTCTTTCCACTGGCCTCGATGTGCCAAATGTCCTCCTTCTGCACTGTAAATTCTATGATTGCCAAAGCATGTTGGGCTCAGAAAGCTTCTTCTACACCATGAAAATGCAAGAAGAACAATACAAGTGAACAATCTAGACATGTCTCCAAATTAGTAGATGAAGCTCAGGATCGCTCAAAAGGCAGCAAAACTGGGCTCCAGCAACAGTTAAAGCTAGGTATTTTGTCAATGCAGGGAGATCAACAATGTTTTTGGGCATATCCAAAACTTGAAGGTCATGAAATTAAAATGGAAGTGAATATGGGCACAGCAGTATCATTAATACTTGAGACAATTTATCATCAAAAGCTGAAGCATCTGCCTTTAATACTGTCAAATGTGATTCTAAGGACAAACACTGAAGAAGTCGTCCCATTAAAAGGATGCATTTTGGTGAAAGTAGAAGAAAATTGACACACAGAAAAGTTGCCTCTTCACGTTATCCATGGAAATTTTCCTGTTCTATTTGGCGGAGCGTGATTGGTTAAGATTAGGCTTAACTCGGAAACAGCCAATCAATTCGCACATTTAAAGAGCAACTTGCAACAACCTCTGAAGAAATATGCGAAGGTGTTTGAAGATTCAGTAGGATCTATGACTGGAGTTGAAGTACACCTAAAAATCAAGTATCACATTCAAATATCTCAAAACTGGAACCATACCAGAAGCCTAAGGTTGAAGAAGAACTAGACAGATTAGTAAGGACAGGAGTTGGGTGGCAGGGTGGCACAGAGCTGAGGATCCATGTTCGATCCCTGCCCTAAATCTCTCTCCGTGTGGAGTTTGCACATCCCCCTCGTGTTTGCGTTGGTCTCACCCCCACAACCCAAAGATGTGCAAAGTAGGTGGATTTCCACACTAAATTGCCTCTTCATTGGAAAAATAGAATTGGGTACTTTAAATTTAAAGAAGGAAAAAATAGGACAGGAGTCCTCGAATCTGTTTCTCCAAGTAATTGGACAGCACCATCGTTCCGATATGAAAACAGGATGGCTGAGTGAGAATTTATGGAGATTTTAAAACTACTGGGTGTGATCTACCCAAATGGGAAAAGAGCGGTTAGCCAGGTGTTCCCGGTGCACTGAGTGCCAAGAAACATCACACCATCGAACAGCTGTTCGGGTATATTGGGAGCCTCAGCAGGGAACGTGCAGCCGAGGCTGCATTTAGTCCCATTTTCTGCACTGAGGAGCTCTACACGTCGGAACTCTTCAGTACAGGGAGAGATCAGGGCACCATTTAAAAATAGCGCCCTGATCTCTCGACTCCCCAACCCGACCCCCAAATTACATCCAAGCACCAATTCATCGTTGACGGGGTCCTCAGGTACCCCCCCACCCGCAACCACCTTTACCCGCACAGGGCACTCCCAGGCCCAATTCGCAGCATGTGAAAAATGCCAGCCTGGCACCCTGGCCTTCCAACCTGGTACTCTGTCAGTGCCCTTACCAGCTGGCAGTGCCTCATGGGCACCTTGACAGTGCCAGGTTGACATCCAGATGGCATTGCTGGCTATGCCAAGGTGTCCAGGTGGCACTGACAATACCAGGCTGCCACCCTGTCCAGAAGGCAAGCACCTGGGAGCCTCCAATCCCCTGGCAGACCCCACAAGTGCTGTTCTGTACGATCCACATTTGTGGGGTCCAGCACTGAACGGCACTTGCCATGATCTCCAAGGTGAGGGCGTTAGATCCCATGCCTTGGGTAGATCATGGGAATGCATATTAGAGGTAGACTAGTGGTCGCACTCTAATATGCAGATTTGCTAAAAGGTCATCTCGCCCACAATGAGCAGGATTTATATCGTGACTTTTCACGAGATCGTGTTAGATCTGGCGAGGCGTGGCGAACCCAGATTGAGGAATCACCCGGCATCTACTGGTCGAGTTGCACCGGATTTCAGATGTAACGTGGCTGGTAGATCGCACTCACTGTTAACCCAGTTTTGCACAGAGATCATTATCCACTGCTGCTGATTGAAGACTTGTTTGCTGGACTTACTGGAGACTAGAAATTCAGTAAAATTCATCTTTCACAGGGATATCTGTAGATGAATGTGGCCGCCAAATCACCATAGTGTCACACAAAGTCTGTTTCATTACAAATGACTTCCTTTTGGAATAACATCTGCGTCTGTTCTTTTTCAAACATCCATGGATCAAATTCTAAGTGGGTTGAATGGAATGCAATGTTATTTAGATGACATACCCGTCTCCAGTTCAAGTGAACTGGAACACTCGACAAATTTGGAGGCTACCTTGAAGCATTTTCAAAGCCCCAATCCGAAAATTTAGAAAGAAAAGTGAGACTTTTTCAGGTCATATATAAATTATCTTGGTCATATTGTCAACAAAGATGGTTTACATAAAGAACCAAAGAAAATATCAGCAATCTTAGAACCACCACGTACTCAAAATCTGACACAATGAAGGTCATTTTTAGGATTGATCAATTATTAATAATAATAATAATAATCATCATCATTTATTGTCACAAGAAGGCTTCAATAAAGCTTCTGTGAAAATCCCCTAGTCGCCACATTCTGGCATCTGCTCAGGGACGCCGGTAAGGGAATTGAACCCGCGCTGCTGCCATTGTTCTGCATTACAAGCCAGCTATTTAGCCCACTGTACTAAATTTGTGCTAATTTTAGCAACACGATTGAAGCTTTTACACACGTTGTTATCTGTCAAACAGGCATGGAACTGGTCAGAAGAATGTAAACATGCAAGCAATGAAGTGAAAGGAGCTTCACTGAAATCAGAGCTGTTGATTCATTATTATCGAAAAATGAAGTTACAATTAGCTTACGATGCCTCACACTATGGGGTTGGTGCACTCATCTCGCACATCGTGCCTTCAGAAGAGAAACGACCGATAGCGTTTGCTCACACACTCTTACTAGCACAGAAATTAATTAAGCTCAGCGAGAAAAAGCTTTGAGCATCATTGTCGGTGTAAGGAGGTTCCACCATTATCTCTATGGGCGTCAGTTTTGCCTTTTGATGGATCATAAAACCTTGACTACAATCTTTGGGCTGTATAAGGTATATCTTCTTCGGCAGCTAGTAGATTGCAAATATGGTCATTGATATTGTTGCTGCACACTTAGGGTATCCATTATTAGGGGTGGCAAGGTGGTGCAGTGGTCAGCACTGCTGCCAGATGGCACCAAGGACCCGGATGTGATCCCAGCCCCGGGTCATTGTCCGTGTGGAGTTGCACATTATTCCCGGGCCTGCATAGTCTCACCACCACAATCCAAAGATGTGCAGGGTAGGTGGATTGGCCTTGCTAAATTGCCCCTGAATTGGAAAAAAATAATTGGGTACTCTATATTTATAAAAAGGAAAAAAAAAGAATATCCAGGAGCAAGTCAGAGCAGCATGCAAATGTTGATGCTTTTTAAAGATTGCCGTTGCAAGTCAAGCATGACCCTGAAGAACATTTCATCAATATTTGTATTTCTCACGCGTGTCATGGATGGTGTCCCTGTGACATCATCTCAAGTTCAAAGATATACAAGAACCAATCCAGTGATGGGGAAGGTGATGGACTTGGTCAGAAAAGGAATGCTGTCAAACATTTCATAAGAAAAATCCAGACCTCAAGCCCTAATCACATGAAGACTTGAGTTGACTGTACAGAAAATAGAGTCCTTGACCAACTGAATGAGTGACATCCTGGTGTGGTGAGGATGAACAACTTGGCACACAGTTATTTTTGGTGGTCAGAATTTAGATGCTCAAATTGAAGAGAATGTTGGGCAATCCCAATCTTGTGCAAAACTAGGAACACTCCACCATTGCAACAATTATGACCATGGGAATGGCCGACTCAGCCATGGCAGAGAATACACATCAATTATGGTGGTTCACTGGAGGGTCACATGGTCAGAAGTCGCGATAATGAAGTTAACAGTGACCATTGAGAAACGAGATGGATGGAGTATTCACAAGATTTGGAACACCACAGCAGATTGTCAGTGATAATGGTATGCAGTTTACTTCGAAGAAGTTTGAGGACTATTTGATAGGGAATGGTGTGCATCATATCAAGTCAGCTTCATATCATCGAACAACAAATCGATCAGCTGAATGTTTTGTACAAACATTAAAGCATTCTATCAAAGCATCGAAGGACCAGGGGACATCGTCAAGAAGAGTAAACAAATTTCTAATATATTACCAGAACACTGTACATGCTAGCACACAAAACTCAAAGTTCACCGACAATGCTGTTGTTTAAAGGAAACTGCAACACAATTTGATTTGTTGACTCCACCTGATACTCCAGAGATTGCCAAATGACAACAACAACCACAAAATGCTAGGTAGGAAAAAGTCTCTAAAAAGTGAGTCTTTAACCAGGGAGAGAGACTGTTATTATTTTTGTATTCATTCATGGGATGTGGGTGTCTCCGGCAGGGTCAGCATTTATTGCCCATCCCTGAGGGCATTGAAGAGTCAACCACATTGCTGTTAGTCTGGAGTCACACGTAAGCCTTCCCTGTTGCTAACTTTTGGTTGGTTCAATTGGCTCTGTTTTATAACCTTTGCTCTAGAGTCGCCAGGTATCTTTATGATACCGCCACGAGGTTCAAGTTCAAGTACTGATCAATAACTCAACGCACCAATTAGTAAGATTCAAATCAAAACACATTTATTCTATACAGTAAGTCACTACTTATGCATATAACTCTACTTTCTAGACTATTTCTATCACTAAAAGGCCTATACTTAGCTTCGGAATTGGCCCACCAGGTCAGGGGAACAAATGGCCTTTCATTCAGGTCCTGAGTCTGCAGGATTTAAAAGCTGGTCTGGACTTGTAGCTAGGAGCGCCTATCTCGTAGCGAGCGTTGACTGGAGACTTACTTGGTTGGTGCGGCAGCTGGGCAGTTCACTCTCAGGGGTTGATTCGCGTTGTTGAGTGACCCTGTCAAGAAGACCGATTTGAACTTGGGGGCTTTACTTTATAGTCCCCAGGGATTTCCCGCCCTTCGGGGCGGACCCCGTACCTGGTTCCAAATGATTGGACTGCGTTCCGATCACTTGGATCGATTTCTCCAATACTGGAGTTGTTCCCTGATCACCGGGCGGTCCCTAAGTGTCCATTGGCCTTCCTTTGTCTTGGCTCCTGCTGGCGCCGAGGAGTCTGGCTTGGCTTTATTCACCTTAAGTGTTGCAATTGTGCCTTGGAATCGCTCATTACTATGCAGATGGCTGCTGGTTTCAGTGCTGTCTGGTTTTTGCAAGTTCCAATACACAGGATTTCTGCACTTGCTCGTTTTTGCCTGTGTTGGCTGAATTTCCCTTTAGTCTTTGCGGTTCTCCATTTTAAGTCTGGAAGTGGCCAATCCAGGTGGCTACACTCACTCTTTGTGATCCCTAACGCGAAGCGTGAAGGATCACATAACTGCGTTGTCTTCATTCCCTGACCCTGTGAGCACTCTTCCATGGCCTCTACACTGACCATAACTATGTAATGAAATTTTTTTAACTAACATTCTAAGTGGCGCAATGTCATAAAGGGGCATGCATTACAAAATAAACAAAACGGTACCTCTAACTGTCCTCAATAAAACATTCAGTCATATTAACTTCCTAAACAATACAAAATAATAGCAGCATTCACATTTTTCCTGGCTTGGCAGTCAAACACAGGGTTGTACAATCTTTCCGTCGTAAATGAAACACATTTTAAAAAAATTTACAAACAGAACGCAAATGAATGTCCTTTATTATAGATTGAGGGGTTCGGGGTCCTGGTGATAACCGAACATAGGGGATCTTATCCGGTGTACCGGGGTGCGAGAGCGGTAGGCTCTCCTTCGCATTTCCTCATGCGGATAGTCTGCACGATGCTGCAGAGTATCTCCAACACTAATAGGGATTCGACTATGTAGGAAAGGGAGTACCACGTTATGAGCTTATCACACCATGATGGTGTGGTGTTGCCTGTTACTAGGCTCTGGGTGCTACGGGGAAGTGAATCATTAGCGGCCAGGGGGCGTTGGGGTCAGGGGGTTCGCGTTCGCGCGCAACCGAATACACATTATAACGGTGGAGATCAACACGGAGGATGTCCTTATTGTTCTTCTTTCTCTTCTCTTCCTTTCCATTTCGTCTCTTTTCCTGGAGCTTCTGGGGTTCTGTGGATCAAGCATCGTGTCTGTTACTATCTTAGTTAATAGCTCGTGCATTAGTATGTCTGTCTGTGGTGACAATTTCCCTTTATAATTTGTCACCATGTGTGACTCCATCATTTTTTCTAAATTTTATTTTTTAAACTGAATATTCGGACTAGACACACTTAAAAATACTGAAACAGTGCGAGCCGTCTTGCAGGCAGTGCGATTTACCATCCAAACGTTTGAGGATGTAAATAGCATAGGGATGGCAACCTAAGGGTTGCCCGAAAACAAAACAAAACTTTTTGAACCAAGAGTGCCGAAATGAGGTGCGTATGGGCCGCGACGGGTAAGAATTGGATGGAATCCCCGGGTAGGACGGTGACCAACGCCGTGTGTGCTCTACCCGAGCGTAGCTGACCAGAGGAGGGTCCTCAGACAGGGCGGAGACCAATGCCGTTTCTCCACTGCCTGAGCAACCGGCAAGAACGGGCAAGAAATGTAGTCATCGTGGGGGTTGCCGTATTGGTTCTACCTTCGAACCAGAAGAGCAGTTATGAACAGGGGCTGGCAAGCTCTCAGCGGTTTCTGCCGATGAGCGTGCTGGCAAGTTCTCATAGGTTTCGTCCAACAAATATGGCGTGCGGCCGTGGAACTTCCGAGTGTACAAACAACACTTAACAATAACACTAACAAACAACATTAAACAACATGCTGCAGGTTCCATCAGAAAGGACACCGTTTCTCCCAAGCGGTTCATTTTTAAAACATCATCTGGACACCTCAGTTATCAGTTGCGAACAGGGTCGCAAAGGGGTTCTCGCTTTGGGAGTCAGACTCAAAGTCGTCATCTTCTCCCGGATGCCACACTCTCGAATGTATAAGGGCTGATAGGGCTGCATGGTGCGATTTGGGGTCCATCTTGTCATTCCGGATGAGCCTGTACGAATTATCGCGGTGCCAGAAGGTGGTGTCTAGTTCTGTGGGGACGGAATCGTCATCGTAGGGCGGTGGTCTTTGGTGGGGTTTGTTGAGGAATGTGATGAGGAAGGGATCACTCGAATCGTGGTCAGATTCGCTGGGTGTGGGTCCTGTTGCATGGGTATAGTAGGGAGGCGTGCTGTGGCTGTTGTCTGAGTCACAGTCGCTGTCGCTGCTGCTGCTGTCTGTGGGCGTTCCAGGGCTGAGTCTAGAGTTCGGGGGTGGAGTCGAGGGTGAGTCCGTGGATGTGGTGGGCGTGTTGGGGGAGGGTAGGGTTACGTTGGCTGTGGCGGGGCGTGGTCTGCTGCGTCGGGCATGATGTGATGTGCGTGGTTGGACTGTGGGCCATATGCCTTAAGCTGGTTAATATGTATCCACGCAGTCTTTCCGTTGGGGTATTTAATTTTATACACTGAGGGGCTTACTTTGTCTGCAATGGAGTACGAACCCGAATACTTCAGTGACAGGAATGTGCTGGGGTTGTAAATTGAGAGCATGACCTGCTGTCCTACCTCAAACTCAGTCGCATGCACTGTCTTGTTGAAACAGGCCTTGCTCTGTTTCTTCCTTGTGCCTAATCTTACTGCGGCTGCTAGCTGAGCCGTTTTCACATTTTCAACTAACTGTTTGACTGCGTTCTCGTGTGTGAGGGCCGTCACTTCGGGGCTGGTCAAGTCCAATCCTAATAAAAATTCTGTGCCTTTCATGGGGCGTCCGGTCATGAGAGTGTGTGGGGTGCAACCTGTGGACGTTGAAATAGTATTTCTCAAAAACATCAGCGCAAAAGGGAGGACTGAATCCCAAGTGGTGTTGTTTTGTTGGACCATTTTTCTCAGGGTGGCTTTAAGGGTCCGATTCATGCGCTCCACGATACCACTCGACTGGGGGTGGTAGGCGATGTGGAATTTTTGGGTAATGCCAAATATCGTGAGGACGTTCTTCATGACACGTCCTGTAAAATGGGAACCTTGGTCGGATTCAATGCTGCGGGGGAGTCCCCATCTCGTAAAGATGTGGTGGGTTAAGATCTTGGCTGTGGTCTTTGACGTGTTCGTTCTGGATGGGAATGCCTCTACCCATTTCGTAAAAGTGTCTATGACGACTAATACGTACTTGTAACCATTCCTGCAAGGGGCAATGGTCTTATAAAATCAATCTGGAGGTTAGTCTAGGGGCCGTTAACGGGGCAGGTGTGGCTAAGCTGAGCTTTCTTTGCGTATCTGTCCGGATTGTTCTGGGCACAGATATGGCCATTCTCAACGTAGTGCGTTACATCTTCTTTTGAACCTGGCCACCAACAGAGCTGCCTGAGGTGGGCTGTAGTGGGATCAATTCCCTGATGCCCATGACTGTCATCGAACAAACAAATAAGCTGATTCCTGTCCTGTTCGGGAACCACATAAAGGGTGTCTTTTAACATCACACCGTCATGTGTGGTCAGTGCATTTTTAAATCTAACGTAAGGTGCTGGAAATTGTCCTTTCAAAATCTCCCTGAGATTGCTATCCTGCTTCTGGGCCTGTACTAAATCCTCGATATTAGTCTGCGAGATCTGAACTGCATTCACTGGTGCGCTTTCAGGGGATGTCCAAAAATATCCATGCCTGGAACCTGCTTTGGGCAGTGCGTCGGCCTTTACATTTCCAGGGGGGGAGGAACGGTGGTGACTGCGAACTTTAACAATACCAAAGGTCCTGTCCTGTGCTTTCTCTAAAATGTGGCAGAGCAATGGGGCTGAAGGGAGGGGTTTTCTGTCTGCGGATACAAATCCTCCTGCTTTCCACAGGGGTAGGAATTCTGTAAGGCTATTGCAGACACAGAGGCTGTCCGAGTATATGTCTGCTGGGCTGGGGAAGGAATCTGGGTGATCCACAATGTACGCAATGGCTGCTAGTTCTGCCGCCTGCGTGCCGAAGTGGCCAGGTAGCTTTAAGGAGATCTCTTCTAGGGCGCGTCCCTGCGCGTCCTCGACATATATGCCGCATCCTGTAATGCGCTTCCCGTGAGGATTGTGATGGGATTTAGTCCGGTTATGTAGGAAAAATACTGAACCGCCCAGTAAACTGCGAGCTGGTGCCTTTCACAGGCCGAAAATCCCTGCTCCACAGGATCTAAATCTCTGGAGGCATAAGCCACGGGTCTTAACTGTTCGTGCTGTTCCTGGAGGAGCACGGCCGAAAGGGTTTGGCCTGTGCTAGCTATCTCTATAGCGTAGGGGGAAAGCGGGTCTGGAACCTATAGTGTGGGGGCTGCAATGAGGGCTCTTTTCAAAGCATCCACAGCATCCGTATGCTGCGGAAGCCATTCCCAAGGGGCTCCTTTCTTTATGGGTTCCGAGAGGGGTGCTGCCTTGCTGGCGAAACCGTCAATGTGGTTTCGGCAGTAGCCAACCAGTCCTAAAAACGACCGGAGGGGTGAAACATTCTGGTGAAGGGGCAATTTGGCAATCGAGTCAATTCTTTTGTGCTCGATCTCGCATTTGAAAAAATGAAATGAAAATCGCTTATTGTCACAAGTAGGCTTCAAATGAAGTTACTGTGAAATGCCCCTAGTCGCCACATTCCGGCACCTGTTCGGGGAGGCTGATACGAGAATTGAACTGTGTTGCTGGCCTGCCTTGGTCTGCTTTCAAAGCCAGCGATTTAGCCCTGTGCTAAACAGTTTACCGTGTGTGATAATCGTACCCAAATACATCACTTTGTTTTCCAAACTTTGAGCCTTTTTGGGGTTTACTTTGCAGCCAATCTGTTGTAGGAGTTCCAGGAGTTCGGCCAGAAGCTCGATGTGCTCTGCCTTGGTGTCTGTCTGCAGTAGAAGATCGTCCACATACTGGACCAGACATTCGGGGTGAGAAAATTTTGATAATCCATTTGCCAGCTGTCAGGGGAAAATGGAGGGGGAGTTGTGAAATCCTTGTGGCGGGCATGTCCACGTGTACTGCTGACTTTTAAAAGTGAAGGCAAATTTGTATTGGCACGCTTTTGCCAATGGAGTGGACCAGAATCCTTTACTGATGTCCAAAACCGTAAAGTATTGTGAGTTGAGTCCCTGTTTGAGCATGGTCTCGGGACTTGTGGCTACCATGAGGGCTGCTGCGGGGGTGACTTTGTTGAGTTCCCGGTAATCAATGGTCAGTCGCCATGATCCATCGGGCTTTCTCACTGGCCAAATCGGGGCATTATTAGTGGAGGCTACTGATCTCTAATAAGCTGTTGATCACTTTTTAGATTTCTCCCTCTGCCTCTTGGGGAAATCCGTATTGCTTTTGGGGTCTAGGGTCAGGCCCTATGATTTGAACAGAACCAGTCATCTGGCCACAGTCATGTTTTTGGGTCGCGAATGCTGTCCTGTGCTTCTGCAGAACTGCCCTAACCTGCTTGTCTGTGCTAATCGTGGTCGGGTCAAACCAAAATTCGCCGACTGCGCTAATCTTGTTTGCGTATTCACCTATTGTGAGTGTCGCGGGGGTTCTTGCAGATTTTGCCATTCTCCAAACACATTGGTTTACTGGATCAAATGAAAGGTGATGGGAGTTCATGAAGTCAATTCCCAAAATGTGTTCTGCTGGGTGGGGTAGATTGACTAAAACCATGGGGTGCTTTGTCGTTATATTGCCAATCTGAATGGTTACAGGGGCTGTGATGTGTCCTTACTGTGAGTGGCCTGTAAAGCCGCTGAGGGTGATTGTGGCTGTAGTGGGCCACGTGTCTTTCTGGAATATGGTGGAGGAATTAATTGTGGTGCGGGATCCTCCTGTGTCCCAGGGAAATTCGATGGGCTGTCCCCGTATCTTTGCTGCAACTACTGGTCGGCCGGACCTATCCCAAAGGGTGTCACAGACCCAACTGGGGGAGCCCGAACACCATCAGTCCGTTCCGTTCAGGTCCGTCTTGGTCTGAACGGGTGCTCACACTATGTATGGGCTCTGTCCTATTCTTATTCAGAGTGCCTGCCTACTGGGCTCTCTGTGGCTTTCGTGGGGCATTGCATTCTCGTGCAGTGTCCTAACTGTCCACAGTTGTAACACTCCTGTGGCTTTTGTGGGGGGCTGTTCCTGCCTTTGTTTACCCATGCGGGGTTCTGGTGCATTTTCACTGCTTGGATGTCTGCTTCTGCCTGCTGTTCCTCGGGTTTCCTAACTGCGGGTTTGTTTTGGACAGATTGCTCCCAGGTGCGGGACAATCTCTTTAAAACCCATTTCTCATTATGCGCTTCTTCTGAGGGGTCATAGTTGGTACAGGTTTTTGTCCTGCCTCTGTGGCATGGGAGATAAGGGTGCGGGTCCATTTGGCCATACCTTCTTGGGACAAATGGGCGCGGTCTAGATTACCGAAAACGGCTGTGAAATGAATCCACAGGCGTCCAGCAAATGCTGTGGGGTGTTCTGTCTTTTTCTGCCTGCACTTATTCAGGCCTTCTACTGTGTCACCTCTGTTGTAGCCAATCGCATCTAGGATCGCTGCGTGCATCTCTGCAAGGGTGCCTCCTCTGTGGGCCGGGAAGGGCTGCTCGACCGAAGGGTCTACACTCAAAACTGTGAGCTTCACGTGCTCACGCTCGTCCAGGCCGTACATGGTCGCCTGCTGCTTTACTCCGGCAAAGAAGTGGCGGGGGTCTGAGGTTGTGAGGAACAATGTGATTTTCTCGCACGCGTCCCGTAATTGGGTCACGGTTAAGGGGGTGGTATAAAGAAATTCTGTATCTCCGTCCGATGTGACTGTGCGGTGGGTGGTTACTGGATTCATTGGTGCCTGAACTATCTGCGATGTGGGGGGTTGGGGCGCTTTTCTCTTCTGGGGCTTTCCTTGCGCACATGTTCCCTGAACATATCTATGCGCGGTCTCATTTAATTCTTCCCAATCCGGGCCGTCTTCTATATCTAACTGCGATCCAAAGGTGCTCTGGAATCCATTCTGAACTGAACGTAAAGACTGCAGTTCTGCAATCTGCTTCCTGCATTTCGCGTGATCTAGTGAGCTTTGTCTGTGCTCCATGGTGGCAGCATGGAGTGCTCGTAATGCTGCTTTCAGGTCGCTACACTGCCTTTGCAATGCCTCTACCTGTTGCTCTGTTTCCTCTCGTACCAGGACTGCACGTTGCGTGTCCTGATAGGGCTTTTCATACTGTGTCTGGAAGCTGATTCGATGAGCCAGACAAGACTGGTGTGCCCACTTGGCATCAGCCACCTCTCCGTCCTTTGCTGCTAACTTCCTTCTCAACTCTATGTTCTCTTTCTCAACCTCACTTACATCGATCTTGCTCATTCGATGTACTCCTTCTATCTCTTTACAGAGCGGCCAAACAACCTCCTCTGTGCCTCGCAATTGTGCCAGACAGGACACGATTGCCATCGGCTTTCGAGCTTTTCCCAAGCTTTTCTTTTGAATCTCTGACAGGTTCTCCCACCAAGTATGTCCTATACTCCCGGGTCCTGTTTCCTCATTGTTCCAGAATTCACTCCAAAGGGGCCATCCCTTCCCTTTGAGATATTTCCTGATCTCCTATTCCCAAACGGGACACTGACCTACTCTACTGCTGGTCGCTGCGACCACGAATTCTTCAGGGTTCATGAGGCGTTTCATTGCCTGCATTGCCATCTTTCCTCTCTGAATACTTCTCTTGAAATTTGGAACAAGGGGTATTAAGGCGGTGCTGTAATTACGGGTACGGCTTTCGCTATTTTCCGGAATACAAACTGCCGACAGTTTTGTCGCAACAAAAAATCTATCAGTTTACCTTATAGCCCTGTTAGTTACGCATGCATTAACACACTTCCGAATTATGAGGATTGATCAGAACTGCTTGAACTTGTGGTTTCTCCGTTCCCAATCGGATTCTAATTCAAATTTTGGGTTTTCCCGGAGTGGTTAAGCCACTTCTAGATCGGGTCCCGTCAGGATGTCGCCAGTAATATGTTGCTAACTTTTGGTTGGTTCAATTGGCTCTGTTTTATAACCTTTGCTCGAGAGTCGCCAGGTAACTTTATGATACCGCCACGAGGTTCAAGTTCAAGTAATGATCAATAACTCAACACACCAATGAGTAAGATTCAAATCAAAGCACATTTATTATACACAGTAAATCACTACTCATGCATAAACTCTACTTTCTAGGCTATTTCTATCACTAACAGGCCTATACTTAGCTTCGGACTGGCCCACCAGGTCAGGGGAACAAATGGTATTTCGTTCGGGTTCTGAGTCTGCAGGATTCAAAAGCTGGTATGGACTGGTAGCTAGGAGCACCTGTCTAGTAGCGAGCGTTGACTTGCGACTTACTTTCTTAGAGGCCGCTGGACAGTTCTCTCAGGGGTTGCTTCGCGTTGCTGAGTGACCCTGTCAAGAAGGACGATTTGAACTTGGGGGCTTTACTTTATAGTCCCCAGGGGCTTTCTGCCCTTTGGGGCGGACCCCGTACCTGGTTTCAAGTGATTGGACTTCGTTCCAATCACTTGGTTCAATTTCTCCAATGCTGGAGCGGTTCCCTGATCGTTGGGCGGTCTTTAAGTGTCCGTTGACCTCTTTTGTGTTGGCTCCTGCTGGTGCCGAGGAGTCTGGCTTGGCTTTGTTTACCTTAAAATGTTTCGATTGTTCCGGGGATCGCTCATTAATATGTAGATGGCTGCTACATTACTATGCAGATGGCTACTTGTATTGATGCTGTCTGGATTTCTGCAGAGTCTAATACACAGTAAACTTGCACCTGCTAGTTTTTGCCTGTGTTGGCTGAATTTCCCATCAGCCTTTGCTGTTCTCCATTTTAAGTTGAAGTGGCCAACTCAGGTGGCTGCAGTACTTTGTAGGCCAGTGTTTTTCAAACTTTTTTTCCAGGGACCCATTTTTACCAAACGGCCAA
Organism: Scyliorhinus torazame; assembly: GCF_047496885.1. Lineage (NCBI taxonomy): Eukaryota > Metazoa > Chordata > Chondrichthyes > Carcharhiniformes > Scyliorhinidae > Scyliorhinus > Scyliorhinus torazame. The sequence goes on along the minus strand of NC_092712.1, from coordinate 68,953,272 downwards.
CCTTCAGAACCCAACCCGGCTAACCTTCGCGACCCACGCCAGCCGGCCTTCGCGACCCATGCTGGCCGACCTTCGCAATCCACGCCGGCCGACCTTCGCGACCCACGCCGGCCGACCTGCGCGACCCACCATTTTCTCTTACCTTGTTTGTTGCTGACAAAAATGGAGGAAATGGTTTTGGGTCCCTTTGGCCCCAATGGTCCCTTTGTCCCTTTGGTCCCTTTGGCCCCCCGAACTTGAAAAAAAAAGTGACATCGAAACAAACCTGTTGGACTTTAACCTGGTGTTGTAAGATTTCGTACTGTGCTCACCCCAGTCCAACGCCGGCATCGCCACATCTTGAAAAAAAAAGGCTACGACCGGATCGGGCACGCATGCGCAGTGCGGCCGAATGTTTTAAATCTGTTCCTGGCCATTTTGAAAGCCGCTTGCAGCCGGCATTATTAAAAGCCGGCTGCGGCTGTTGCGCGCAGATTTACACGATCAGGAGCGATGCGACGGACGGCTCCGCGACCCTCCCGGCACTCACCCGCGACTCACCCACGGGTCGCGCCCCTGAGTTTGACAATGTCTGTTGTAGGCAACAAGTGAGTCCAGACCGACAAGAAAGAAAATTGGGTTTATTGCAAAGCAATTATATTTACAATATACATCAGATCCCAGCCGTGTCTGCTCTGTCGGTTCCACACCTGACCGACTTGATACAGATAATCACCATGAATGGTTTAGGGCTCCCCATCCCCTTAGCAAGGAACTCCTATTCAGCGAGACTCACGGGGAGACTGATTGCTCCAACCCCGTGGACTCGTGCGGGTTACTGACACTCAGTACCTACACCATATGGACTGCAGCAGTTCAACAAAGTAGCTCACTATCACCTTCTCAAGGGCAACAAGGGATGGGGTAATAAACGCTGGCCTAACCGCATCTCATAAATGAACAAAAAAAAACCTCTTGACTGAGCGGTGAGAGTGGTCCTATTTGACCCATTGTTAAAAAAAATTTCAGGAAGGAGAAATACATTTTGTGAATTGAATTTACTTCTCCTCACCAGTGCGTTGAAGGTTTCGCTTCTGAGGGATTCGTTTGACATGAAGTAATGGACTGACACTCATGTCAGAATTGCGAGCTGAAGAATTGAAAAAGCAAAGGTACGCAGCCGCTAAAATTGGTTCATATTCACCTGTACCACCAATGTGGGAACATCTTCCATTGAAATAAACTCCACTAGCTTTTTGAAATTAAAATACAATTTGATTAAAAAAGTAATGTCAACCAGGGCTGTAAAAAAAAGAATTGCTCTAATTGTTGTTATGTCTCTGAGCTTCGAAGGGGAGAAAGAAATAAACTAAATATAACAAAGAGGTCTTAATATGAAAAAATAAATACAACTGGGCATTTGCTCTCATGCCGCTGGATTGTGTCGCCTTTGACCTCATGTAGATATAGGGCGGGATTTACCGGCTGTTTAAGCCGGTGGGAAATTCTGGTTCCACGCCAGTGCACGGGTTTCCCAGTGATGAGGCGTGCTGTCAACGGGACGTCCCGTTGACAACAGCTGGACTGGTAGATCCCTCTGGTGGGCCACCGCCCCTCCGAAAAACACGCTGCGAGGTGGTCAGTAAATCCCGCCCTTTTTCTGCTCATTCAAAATCAACTGCCTGAAGGAAGTAATGGACAACTTAAAGTCCAGCATCGGAGTGTAGTGATTGTAATATTCCCCCTGCAAAGCTTCTTGCAGATGTACATATCAGGAATCTTAACTACCATTAATCATGTCAACGAGCAATATGTTTGATGGAATGAAAATGGTTGTCAGCCAAAACGATCACCCCCACAAGGAATACCTGCAACATTTGTATCCATGATCGCTCTCAGATGTGGAACTTGTTTCTGTACTTCCCAAAAATGAAAGCGAATGCCTTCTACACAGTTGAAAACTAAAAAAATATATTGTGCCGATTAAATGAGCAAACTAAACAATTTAGGTTTGAGTGACAATCTAGCACCGGTTAATAACCACAAAAGTTTGAGCAAGTTTTGTGCAGTGAGTCATGGAGCTGTGAGCTAAGATTTTCCATCTTGCTTTGTCACTTTGACTTTACAATCAACACATTCACTCTGTTAAACCAGGCTTGATGCAAAACTAGGTTCCAAAAGGCGACCATCTAGCCTGTCAGCGCATGCTGTCAATCCTCTGTCAATCAGATATTGGAGTCGAATCTACAATGAGGAGGGTCAGACCATTGATCTTCATGTGTGAACTGGACAGTCATCAATCACTGGTTTATACATTTCAACTTGCAGCTACTCTGTTTGAAGATCCAACTGATATTGTCCTTGTATTCCCTCACCGAAAATTTGCTAGCAAATCTATTGCAGGTGTAAGTAGAATAACCCGACTTCAATCTCCCAGAGAAAAAAAAATCTTGGAACAGAGTTGAAGAAATAAAACAATTCCAGAGTTACTAAGGCATTGCCAAACCTTGTGAAAGAGACAAGACGATTGATTTTCATTTTTACAACCTGGTTGTTATCTATCAGCTGCTCCTTAACGAACCATGGAATCTTTTCTTCTATTACTTTCAATTGAAAGAAAGACAGGACCAGTTTTGCTACTGATGCACAAACCAGATTAATTTTCCAAAGTGGGAGCTATTGTTGCTTGGTAGATAAACAACTGATAGTCAACCAATGTGTGAACAGCAAGATCCCGCAAATAACAATGAGGAAAAATACAATTGGCTGATGTATTTTGGTGAGGGTCAGAAGATTGGGAGGAACCCCATTGCTCCCCTTCGAATAGTGACACGAGATCTTTTACATTTACCCTAGTTGGCAGATGGGTCCACGGTTTTAAGATGCCAGGCATATAACTTGGAAGAGCCCGCCGGACGGAAGCCAGTGTGTGTCAGCAAGTTATTCAACTGTGTGGGGCTTCACAATCCAGTACCACAAAAGGAGGGTCTTTCCACTGGATGTCATACGATGTGGGGGGTCTTGGCTGATTTTTCTTTTCTGCAGCTAAGAGACACGGAGGCGGGTTGTCATACCCCCATTGTTGTTCCAACAGAGAACAGCTAACTCAGCACAGATGACTCCACACATTCCCAGATTTTTCAATGTTCCAGTTCCCTCCATGGATGCTGCTCCCTCACCCTTTTTCTTGAAAGGGAAAAGAAAATTCTGCCAGTGTGCTGCAGTATTGGAGATTCTCACGGGTGGTTGTAAAATCAGAACAAAATACCTTGACAGACAAATCCCAAAAGGAGCAAAGGATCACAAGGGCTGACTGTGAAACACAGCACATTTTGGGATGAGGTAAGAGATTGTGGCACACAGCCCCTTTCATGTTAAGCAGGAAACACAGTCACCAAACAGAAAAACCTGGAACACGCTCGAATGAAGCTGGAACTTGTTTGTATCTAATGGTTGCCATTTCTGAATGAGGTTGGAACATTTCCTTTGTTTAAAAATAATGTGGTTTAATTTATTTGGCCAATTTCTGCTGAGGGAAACTGGTTTGTATTCGATGTTGTCACGAGGTTCTTAAAACTGCCCAATATTACCATGAAGTCACTCATGACTAAGATCACATGCGACTACCAAATCATTTGAGTTCAGGGGAAAACAAAACTTAGTTTGGTCAGCAATGCTCGTCAAGCACTGGAAGGAGATTTTCATTGCAGCATCTACACTGTTCATTGCCGGATTTTTTTGATAACTCTATCATTTCTGGAACATCAACATTCGAAGAACCTTCTCAGTTAGTTTAAGATTGCTTCTCAGACTAAGAAGATATGAATTGCATTTGATTGCCCACGGTGGTCATTTCTTTGACATTGTGCCCCAGGAGTCACAGCAGAGTGGCAGTCCTATTTTATGCTATTCTTTAGATGAGCGCAGACGATGAACATGTCAGATGTAGCAAATAATTCCTTTTTAAGTTGAAGGTTGCGATAATCACCCAGCTGTGAAGGGATATTTAAAGCATGAGGGTCTCTCAAATGCCAGAAATGAGATTGCAAACACGCAGCTACTCCGGCTATTCGTCATTGGAGTGCAGATTTCAAACATATGTAACCCATTCCGTGAAATAAAGCACCTTGGGCTCACAGATATTTGAAAATGCAGTTGAACATTCACACTGTAAATAGAGCAGTGTGACCTGCTTATTATCATTGATCTTTATTTATTCTTATGTCATGATCTATTTATCATAAAGTTCCAAAACACAAAGCCAATTTGCATTCATATTTATAGAATGTATTCCATAATAAAACCTCTTTAATGTTCCAGGGCTGACAACAGCTTTTATAAGAATAATATTATCTACCATGCATCACATTCCGAGCATGATTCTTTTTGTTACAGTGGGAATTAAACTCCATGGTTGTAGCATTCAATAACATCATTGCCCTGCACTCTGGTTCCTGGCTTTAGGAATTGCAGGGATCTCGAATAATGAATTGTACGTACCAAAGTGCAGAGCCAATCCAATTTTCTTAAAGAAACTAAGCTGCAAAATTCAATGTCCAGAATATTCCTGTTGTGTGTTTTATATTCAGTAGGCCTCATGAGGAGATTCTGAATCTTGTTTGGTTAAACCATCAAGGGCAGAATTGACTGAGAAAATGGCAGTGCAATTTTCAGCGAGAAAATCAGTGTGATTCCCGTGGGCCCCAGTGGCGCTACCCTGGACTGCAATTTTCAGGCACTTGGAGGGAAAAAAAGATTTCCCCGCGTGGAAAACGCACAAAGCGGCTGATTCGTCCACCCTGGGGGGGGGGGCACCTGAGCCCTTCAATGAAGGACTGCATTTAAATGGCTTCACAACACTTGCTGTCATTCACGCCAGGAGAATGGCAGCAAAGAATCCTGCTCCTCGATTCACAGAGGGGGCACTCACCCGTATGCTGGATGCCATGGAGGAGAGGCGGGTTACAATATACCCTTGGACTGGCAGGAGAACCGCGAGATTGTGACAAATCCTGCCTGGGAGATGTTCGCAGCATTGATCAGTGACAGCAGACTGCACTGGTCGGGGGTGCAGTGTCGAAAGAAGATGAATGACATATTCCGTTCTGCCAGGGTAAATACTCCCATTCACCACTCTGCACTCCACCTTGCTGTCACCCCTTAGAATGTCACCTCGATTCCACATGCTGTCACCTCGCAGGGACCCAGCACCCAACCTCCCACAAGCTTCTTCAGACATCCTGGCAATCCTCATCAGAGCCCCTCCCTGCTTATACACATTGTCCACACATGCCAGGTATTATCAACGTCTGACCCACAAGACGGCCAATTGTGTTCCTGCAGCAGAAGCTTGCCCACAACAGCAGCGAGTGAAAGAAGACGGGCTGTGGGATGCCCGCACTGAGGATCCTGACTCCTTTCTAAGAGAGAGCCCTGGGGCTCACAGGGGAGGAGCAGGAGTGGGTCTGTACTGAGAGCGAGGTGGGCCTGTCAGAGACAAGTGAGGAGCCACTGCACCTTATTCCAGATAACCAAACTCAAGTCAGTTCTGTGTTTTTCAAACCCTTGACCAGGACATGTATTAATACCATCTTCCTTGCCTAATAGAAATGTCACCCGTACAGCTTGGCTCATTCACCAGCAGTGTCCCACTGCCACCCTCGATACAACCTTGGCGGAGATGTTGGAGGAAGAATGGATGAAGTGTCACGGCTATCACCTGCACTATCCACCATCACAGAGACACACATTTCGGTCGGCGAACTTAGCAGGCAGGCTTCTGGGTTACTATCTGGTGAGCACCACACTGCTGCTGCTGAAGCACCTCAAGAGTCAGTAGGATCCCAGGGATCAGCCAGTCGGGAGGTCTGTGGATACCAGGACTCAGCTGTTTTCCAGCCAAGTGACGTGCCTCTGGACAGGTTCATCCCTCAGCTGTTTGAGATCAAAAGGCAGGGCCGAGAATACCAGTAGGAGGTAGCAGTGATGCTCTTGTGACTGCAAGGCCGAATAGAGGAGTCTCAAAGCCTTCTGTTGCGTGAGTTGTTGCCAGCAATGCCTGGCACCCAGGCCAACACTGCACGGGTAGCATCGCAGTAGAAAACCTGGGTCATGAGGTCAGATCCATGACAGGAGAACCCCAGAGGATGGCTCAGTCCCTGAGGACCGTGGCTGAAGGCTTCAACTGTATGGCTCAGACAATAACAGGCCTCCAGGACTGGCAGTGCCAGGTGTCATTGAAGCTTCTGAGCTCACCCATGCAGGAACCCAAGGGTCCATGAGTACCCAGAGGGAGGAGGGTCCTCTAGAGCACATTCCAGGGTCTTCAACACAGTAGACCCTGCAAGTGACCAGCCAATCCAAATCTCCCCTCCCTGAGACCGACACAGCTCAGGCACAGAGGTTAGAACAGGGTGAGGTATCAACACCATTGCTACCCAAAAGTAGGCCGGGGTCCTCCAGGTCACAGAATTCCAGAGGACACCCGCCAAGAGCATCACAGGCAACAGGGTGCCTCCACCTCTGATCTGCATCCTGGGAACAGGCATAGGTATAATGGGAAGGTAATCAAGTCGAAGGAATTGTCGGGGCTGATGCACTATCAATTACTACGAGACGAGAGTAGAGAATAATTGAGGTTTTATTAAGCAGAGATGTGTGGCCTCCTACAGCTACTAGGCAGAGCCACCAGGCAGGCATTTACCCCTGTACCTCTAGTACAGGAGCCTTACCGTACTACATCTACTATATGGTTACTACATCTACTATACAATCAGTGGTGACTACCACATTCACCCCCTGTTAAAAAAAGAGTCCAGCGGGGGTGGTGGAAAAATTTACAGTTCAGGCAAAATTTACAAGTCCAGTCGGTTGGGTGCCTTGATCCGCCGCTGTGATCGCCTCGCTCCCGATGGTGATGTGGGCGCCTGTGATTCAGGGAGCGTGTTGTCCTCATCTTCATCCCCGAGTGGAACCAGTGGGAGGATGGATCGTCCTGGGGCGGAGGCAGTGGTTAGGTGCGCTGGGGGAGGGGGGGAGGTGAGTGGCGCCGGGGCAATCGGAGCGAGGGGGTGTCGGTTGGTGGGCCGTGGGTGGGGATCCAGCTGGTGCCAGGTTCCGGAGGGAGATAGTGTCCTGGTGCCTGTCGGGGTACGCCACGTAGGCGCACTGCAGGTTCGCATGCAGTAGTTGTACTCTTTCGACCAACGGGTCCGCCTTGTGGATCTGCACGTGTTTGCGGAGGAGGATGGGTCCAGGAGCTGCCAGCCATATTGGGAGCGAAACCCCGGAGGTAGACCTCCTGGGGAAGGCAAGGAGATGTTCATGGGGGGTTTCATTAGTTACAGTGCAGAGTCGTGATCGGATGGAGTGGAGTGCGTCGGGGAGGATCTCCTGCCAGCGGGAGACTGGGAGATTCTTAGACCACAGGGCCAGCAGGACGTCCTTCCAGACCGTCCCATTCTCCCTCTCCACCTGCCTGTTTCCCCGGGGGTTGTAGCTGGTCGTCCTGCTCGAGGCAATGCCCTTGCTGAGCAGGAACTGATGCAGCTCATCACTCATAAAGGAGGATCCCCGGTCGCTCTGGATGTAAGTGGGGAAACCGAACAGGGTGAAGATGCTATTGAGGGCTTTAATGATTGTGGCAGAAGTCATATCAGGGCATGGGATGGCGAAGGGGGAATCAGGAGTACTCATTGACCACGTTCAGGAAGTACGTGTTTCGGTCGGTGGAGGGGAGGGGCCCTTTAAAGTCCATGCTGAGGCGTTCAAAGGGACGGGAGGCCTTCACCAGGTGCGTTCGGTCTGGCCGGTAAAAGTGCGGTTTGCACTCTGCGCAGACCTGGCAGTCTCTGGTGACAGCCCTGACCTCCGCAATGGAGTAGGGCAGATTGCGGGCCTTTATGAAGTGAAAGAACTGGGTGACCCCCCGGCTGACAGAGACCATCATGTAGGGCCCGGAGTCGGTCCACTTGTGCGCTGCCACATGTACCTCGGGATAGGGCATCAGGGCGCTCATTGAACTTCCTGGGGCGCTACAAAATCTCGTAATTGTAGGTGGAGAGGTCGATCCTCCACCTTAAGATTTTATCATTTTTGATCTTGCCTCGCTGTGTATTATTGAACATGAAGGCAACCGACTGTTGGTCAGTGTGGAGAGTGAATCTCCTGCCGGCCAGGTAATGCCTCCAATGCCGCACAGCTTCCACGATGGCTTGGGCCTCCTTTTCGACAGAGGAGTGCCGAATTTCGCAGGCATGGAGGATGCGGGAAAAAAATGCCACGGGCCTGCCTGCCTAGTTGAGGGTGGCGGCCAGAGCGACGTCCGATGCATCGCTCTCGACCTGAAAAGGGAGGGACTCATCGACCGCGTGCATCGTGGCCTTGGCGATGTCCGCGTTGATGCTGTTGAAGGCCTGGCGGGCCTCAGCCATCAGGGGGAAAACTGTGGAGTGAATGAGTGGGCGGGCCTTGTCCGCATAGTTAGGGACCCACTGGGCATAATAGGAGAAAAACCCCAGGCATCGTTTCAGGGCCTTGGGGCAGTGGGGGAGGGGGAGTTCCATGAGGGGGCACATGCGGTCGGGGTTGGGCCCTAGAACTCCGTTTTCCACAACATAGTCAAGGATGGCTAAGCGGTTGGTGCTGAACACGCACTTCTCCTTATTGTACGTGAGATTAAGGAGTTTGGCGGTGTGGAGAAATTTGGGAAGGTTAGCGTCGTGGTCCTGCTGATCGTGGCCGCAGATGGTGACGTTATCCAGGTACGGGAAGGTGGCACGCAGTCCGTACCGGTCAACCATTCGGTCCAACTCACGTTGGACGACCGAGACCCCGTTAGTGACGCCGAAGGGAACCCTAAGGAAATGGTAGAGGCGGCCATCTGCTTCGAACGCAGTGTATTGGCGGTTCGCTTTGTGGATGGGGAGCTGGTGGTAGGCAGATTTCAGGTCCACTGTGGAAAAGACCGGGTACTGTGCAATCTGATTGACCATATCAGATATGTGTGGGAGGGGGTACTCGTCGAGCTGCGTGTACCGATTGATGGTCTGACTGTAGTCAATGACCATCCTGTTTTTCTCCCCGGTTTTCACCACTACCACTTGGGCTCTCCAGGGGCTGTTGCTGGCTTCGATAATACCTTCCTGCAGTAGCCGCTGGACCTCCGACTTGATGAAGGTCCTGTCCTGGGCACTGTACCGTCTTCTCCTGGTGGTGAAGGGTTTGCAATCCGGGGTGAGGTTTGCAAACAAGGAAGGTGGATCGACCTTAAGGGCCGTGAGGCTGCATACGGTGAGGAGTGGTAGGGGTCCGCCGAATTGTAAAGTTAGGCTTTGGAGATGGCATTGGAAATCTAGGCCGAGTAACAGGGCAGCGCAGAAATGAAAGGTTGGGGGGGACGTAGTGTCGGAAGTTGTTGAACTCTACTCCCTGGATGATTAGGGTCGCAGTACCCCCGGATTTCCACGGAATGGGATCCGGAAGCCAGGGAGATTCTCTGGGTAACGGGGTGTACCGCAAGGGAGCAGCGCCTCACCGTAGAGGGGTGGATGAAGCTTTCTGTGCTCCCAAAGTCAAGAAGGCAGGAAGTCTTGTGCCCATCGATTTTCACCGGCGTCGTCGTGGTTGCGAGGTTGCGAGGCCGGGACTGGTCGAGGGTGATGGAGGCGAGCTGCAGCCGGTGCTGGTAGGCCCCGGGCTGGTCGGCAGTGGTGGCAGGCGATGAACGGCCAGACAAAGTTCCCGATGAGCAGGGGTCCTGAGTCGCCGTCAAAAATTACGCCGAACATGGCGGTGCCCACAGGGCGCACATGGCGGACAGCGCTAAAGATGGCGACACCCACGGGCCACGAGTGGTCTGTAGGGAAGAAGATGGCGTCGCTAATAGGCACCCTTCTTACTCAGGCTATATCATTCCGACATTTCATTGCTGTTGTGCCTCTACACTTAAGACTGGAGATCTGCTTTTGAAAATTCTGCTCCAGCTTCTCTGAGATTCTGGAGTTTTCCAAGAGATGCCACGATGCTGTATGTTCAGTAAGTCCCGCGAAGAGTTTCTGAGTCTCAACTATTTACATATATACAGGGTATAGTTCGAACTAGGAGCTTAACTCCATGCTGACTTCTGCACAGGTCTCTGCCCAGCCCACAACTCTCACCAGACACTGATCATGTGACTGTTTACATTACAGTGTGGATGATCCTGTTCGCAGTCCCACTTTAACCCTTACTATGCTGGCTACCCTTATACTACAATTTAATCCTTCCATTTTAGGTTATCTGGTTGTGCATTAATTCTACTTAATGGGGAAGTGACATTGCCTGTGAATAGAACTGAGCACCACAGAATCATCAGCAAACAATCATGTGACACCGGAAGATCACCGATGAAGTGGTTGAGGTGGGTGGACCGAGGACAATTGTCTGGAAAAAGCCCTGTAATGATATTCTAGGGTTGCAACAATTGGTGCCCGAATACCACAAACATCTATTTTTGTGGCAGGTACGAATCCACCCACTGAAAGATCTTTCCCTCTTGCCCCCACTTCTCGAGCTTCTAGCCAGACAAATGCCACGTTATTGTGGAGGGCAGCTAAGCTCACAACCCTCAGGATCATTCCATGGCTCCGGAATGAAGTGCAGTGGCTATCAGGGTGCATGAAGGGGGAATGTTTGCCTGAGATGGAGATTGGAAGAATTTTTAATCCTTCCCTCCTTTTCAAGTCGATTCCCCCCCGCCCCCCCCAACCCCAGCCCCCCACCCCACCTCCCAACCAACTCCCCATGTAACCTGGTCTTTTCATCCAAGAGGGTGGATGGCTGACTAGCTGCTAAGTCTCAGTTGAAACTGCCTATTCAGAAGCAACACAGGCAGAACCACTGTCTGACATTCTCTCCTGTGGAAAGCACTTTTCCTCCACTTTGCATTTTCTCGGCCTTTCGGTTAAGGTCAAGCGTAGGATCAAGCCCCAAGATCAGATGTAATGCCCATTCTTGTCAGCTTGGATGTAGTGTGTCTCTATTGTGGGGGCCATGAAATGGTTTCAATTTGAATTTAAATTGGTTTTTGGTGCAAGAATGGAGATGGATGAAGCATTCGTCCTGTCCACTCTGAACATTGGCTTTGTAACTCTGAGAAAGGAATAGAATGAAAAGAAAACCTTTCCTAGGTCGACTGGCAGAAAAGAGGATACTCTTTTCAGCTTTCAAAATACACAGCATTCTTCTCTCACTCGGGAACTAAAAGATAGTTTTGTACGAGCGTCTCAAGCCTTTTATTCATAACAATCTAAAAACGCATAGTCCTATTTTCGAAATCATCATTTTCAGCAGTACATCCCAATTATAGTGCACGTTACACAAGCCATGATGAAATTTTGCATCTCAATGTACCCGCATAATGATGCACTTACGTTTGTAATGGCGGGCTATTCACTCAGTTGTTTCCTCCTGTTGGATGTGTGTTTGGAAATCAGAGACAGAGCCTTGTACTTGTTCTTGCATGCACATTCATAGAAATCTTTCTAATTCACGAACGCAAGAATGGTTGTAGCAGGCAGCAGAAGCACAGCTCCCCTATCACACTGCTCAGAGAGGCAACAGACCCTGCAGTTCATAGGGATGCCAATCTTATTATATTTCGGATCCCACACTGCAGTCCTCGGAAAGGTAGCCAGAAGCCAATTATCAAATTCCATTCAACCATTGCAAAATCAAGGTTACTACTGCATAGAGAACTGTTTCATTCAGCTTTTACACTCAAGGACTGTGTTTTAGCACACGGCCAACTTTCTGAGTTCTCATCTAAATTATGTTGTTTTGTTACCACCATGTCCTTGTTGTCTGACACATAAACAGCTCAATTCTCAAATGCTACGTGTAACTTACTATCTGAGGGCTCTTATTGAATTGAAAATTTATACTGTTGACATCACTTAAATCTTTGACTCTCCTGTAAAATTTTCTCCTCAGACTATGGGTGCGATTTAATGGCCGTGTTGTGCTTAAGCGAGAGCACGACAAGGCAGTTAGATCATGGCAGAGGCCAAATCGGAGATTCGCGCTGCGATGTAACCGGCCGGCTCCCGTTGGCAAAATCAGGAACTCGCCATAGCGTGGCAAAGAACCAATAATCACCACATAAGGCAAATCTCCATACAATTAATGGGATAGACCCCCTATCTAACACCTCCCGTGACCTAACCCCCTCCCCAGCAAGTGGTCACGTGGGCGCTTACCAGTGAAGCTGGCAGTAGGGCTGCTGTGGGGATCTGAGGAGGTGAGTAGACATCTTCGCTCCCAAACAATGAGCTCGTAGGTACTGGGGCTTCTTCGCCAGTGCTCGGAGGTGGGGGGCTTGAGGGGGAGCCCCCAGGGGGCGGATCTCAGTTGGGGTGGCCCACTAGGGCAGCATGGTAGCACAAGTGGATAGCACTGTGGCTTCACAGCACCAGGATCCCAGGTTCGATTCCCCACTGGGTCACTGTCTGTGCGGAGTCTGCACGTTCTCCCCGTGCCTGCGTGGGTTTCCTCCGGGTGCTCCGGTTTCCTCCCACAGTCCAGAGATGTGCAGGTTAGGTGGATTGGCCGTGCTAAATTGCCCTTAGTGTCCAAAAAGGTTAGGTGGGGTTATTGGGTTATGGGTTTAGGGTGGAAGTGAGGGCTTATGTGGGTCGGTGGGACTCGATGGGCCGAATGGCCTACTTCTGCACTGTATGTTCTATGTTCTACAGGTGTGTAGGGGTGTAGAGGCATGGAATGGATGGTTGCCCGCCATGGCCTGGGGGGAAGGGGAGGGGAGATGAAAGATGGGTATCTCAGCAGGTCCACCATGCCACCCACCTGGATCGTGTGTACCCGTTCTGGAGGAATCTTTGGAACTCCCAACAGGATGACCTCTCCTTTCCTGTTTCTAACCTCAGCCCATACTACCTCAGTAGACGAGTCCTCATCAAACGTCCTTTCAGCCACCGTAATACTGTCCTTGACTAACAATGCCACCCCTCCCCCTCTTTTACCACCTTCCCTTAGCTTACTGAAACATCTAAACCCCGGAACCTGCAACAACCATTCCTGTCCCTGCTCTATCCATGTCTCCGAAGTGGCCAAACATCGAAGTCCCAGGTACCAACCCATGCTGCAAGTTCACCCACCTTATTCCTGATGCTCCTGGTGTTGAAGTAGACACATTTTAAACCACCTTCCTGCCTGCCGGTACACTCCTGCAACCTTGAAACCTTACTCATGACGTCACTACTCTCAACCTCCTGTATACTGGAGCTACAATTCAGGTTCCCAAGCCCCTGCTGAACTAGTTTAAACCCTCCCGAAGAGCATTAGCAAATTTCCCCCCAGGATATTGGTACCCCTCTGGTTCAGGTGTAAACCATCCCGTTTGTAGAGGTCCCACCTATCCCAGAATGAGCCCCAATTATCCAAGTATCTGAATCCCTCCCTCCTGCACCATCCCTGTAGCCACGTGTTCAATTCCTCTCTCTCCCTATTCCTCGTCTTGCTAGCATGTGGCACGGGGTGTTTGTTCTAGCTCTAAGATTCCACCCTAGCTCCCTGAATACCTGCCTTACATTCCCATCCCTTTTTCTACCTATGTCATTGGTGCCGATGTGGACCACGACTTGGGACTGCTCCCCCTCCCCCTTAAGGATCCCAAAAACACGATCCAAGACATCACGGACCCTGGCACCTGGGAGGCAACACACCAACTGCGAGTCTCTCTCGTTCCCACAGAATCTCCTATCTATCCCCCTAACTATGGTGTCTCCAATGACTAAGCTCTGCTCCTCTCCCCCCTTCCCTTCTGAGCAAAAGGGACAGACTCTGTGCCAGAGACCTGTACCCCATGGCTTACCCCTGGTAAGTCCCCCCACCCACCAGTATTCAAAGCGGTATACTTGTCACTAAGGGGAACGACCACAGGGTATCCCGGGACTGACTGCTTCCTCCCAGCCCCTCTCATCGTCACCCATCTATCTTCATTCATCGGAGTAACTACATCCCTGAAGCTTCTATCTATGACCACCTCTGCCTCCCGAATGATCCAAAGTTCATCCAGCTCCAGCTCCAGTTCCCTAACGCGGTTTTTGAGGAGCTGGAGATGGGTGCACTTCCCACAGGCGAAATCAGCAGGGACACTGACAGTGTCCCTCACCTCAAACGTTCTGCAGGAGGAACATTGCACTGACTTCCCTGCCATCCCCTGGAGATAACTTGTGGATAAAACAAGAAAAAGAAAGAAAGAGCTTACCTGATATGCACTCAACCCCTCAGGTTAGAGGAGGTGGCTCCTCTCCCGCGCTTTTAAAACTCTGACTCCTCTCCCACGCTTTTAAATCTCCGGCTCCTCTCACGCTTTTAAATCTCCGGCTCCTCTCCCGCTTTTAAATCTCCGGCTCTTCTCCCGCGCTTTTAAATCTCCGACTCCTCTCCCGCTTTTAAATCTCCGGCTCCTCTCCCGCGCTTTTAAATCTCCGGCTCCTCTCCCACTTATAAATCTCCGGCTCCTCTCACGCTTTTAAATCTCCGGCTCCTCTCACGCTTTTAAATCTCCGGCTCCAGTATGTAGGCGGGTGCAGTGGTGAGGTTGACTTTCATCTCCAACCACTCTGCCTGATGTGCTGCTTTCCACTCAAAGGCAGTGGACTTTTTTACCAGGTTTCGTAGGGCCGTGGTGTGTGAGGCCAGGTTTGGGATGAACTTGCCCAGAAAATTGACCATGCCCAGGAAGCGCAACACCGCCTTCTTGTCTTCAGAGACCTTCATGGCTTCGATGGCCTTGACCTTGTCTGTGTCTGGGCGCAAGCCCTGCTGAGAGATCTGGTCACCTAGGAACTTGAGTGTCGACATGCCAAAGCAACATTTGGACCTGTTCAGCTTCAGGCCATTGACATGGACACGGCGGAATACCTGCTGGAGATGGGAAACATGCTCTTCAGGGGTCGTGGACCATATGATGATGTCGAACACGTACACATGAACCCCTTTAATGCCCTCCATCATCTGCTCCATGATGCGATGGAAGATCTCCGATGCCGAGACAATGCCAAACAGTATGCGATTATAGCAGTATCTGCCAAACTGTGTGTTGAAGGTGCAGAGCCTTCTGCTGGACTCATCCAGCTGGATTTGCCAAAATCCATGTGATGCATTTAACTTGGTGAAAAAATGTGCGTGTGCCATCTCACTGGTGAGTTCCTCCCGCTTCGGGATGGGGTAGTGTTCATGCATTATATTCTTATTGAGATCCTTGGGATAAATGCAGATGCGTAGGTTTCCCGAAGGCTTTCTAACACATACCATCGAGCTGACCCAGTCAGTCGGTTGGGTTGCCTTGGAAATGATGCCCTGTTGCTGAAGATCCTTGAGCTGTGCCTTCAGGCGCTCCCTCAGCGGAGCCGGGATCAGGTCGAAGCAGAATCTTGTATCGATATGGCAGCGTGCCCATCCCGTCGAACACATCCGGATACTGAGCGAGGATGTCGTCAATGCCGGCCTGAAGATCCACATTGGAGGATGTCGTTGTGTAAATCTGCTGCACGAGGTTCAGCTGCTTGCAGGCATGTGCGCCAAGTAGGGATGCCCTGTCTGGCTTGACAATTTCAAAATGTAACTGTGCATGGGTGCTACGGTTGGAGACGAGTAGATGGCAGGATCCCAGTGCCGTGATGGCATTTCCGTTGTAGTCCAGGATAGTGCAGGCTGCTGGAAGGACCTTGGGGGGCTTCTTGATGCATTTGAAATCTGCCTGTGAGAGGAGGTTGGCAGAAGCACCTGTGTCCAGCTTAAACTAGATGGAACAGTGATTGACCTGCATCACCGCACGCCATTCGTCCACAGAATCCACAGCGAGGATGGATTGAATTTGTGATGAGTTGGATGTGGCATATTCACATTTGGTAATGATGCCCACACAGTAGGCGGAGTCCAGGCATTCTTCCTCTGGCTCCATTGTGCTGCCAGGATCAGAATCCTGTAATCGTTGTTGCACACTCTGAACGCGCCGTCGTCGGAATTGGGAGCGCTGGCCCCTGACTGGTGGTGCAGACCTGCACAAGGCTGCATTGTGTCCAGGCTTCCCGCAGTTTAAACATCGCCTGCCTCTTGCAAGGCAGTGTTTCTGTCAGTGGGTGTTGCCGCACTTCGAGCACATCATGACGTCGGCGTCCTGAAGCTCCACGCGTCGTCGCACATGCACAGTGCGGGTGTCGGCCGCTTCGTTATCCCGTTCGCATCGCGCATGCTTGTGGCCTTGGGAAAAGCGCGCAGAATGGACGCTTTCATCAATGCTTAGGCGCTGCATCTGGGAGATGGCCTGCACACTCTCTGCCTCGTGGGAGGCAAGTTTCTCATTTTCAGCCAATTTGTACGGGGCGCATAGCGATTTTTGCCGTGCTCATGCACTGTGCATGTTTCAATCGTGACTGACAGGGTCAGTAGCTGCTTTTCAGTAGCTTGATTTTCAGTAGCTGCTCTCTCAGAGGATCAGAGTGAACTTCAGAAACGATTTGGTCTCTGATCATGGAGTCAGCAATATCACCAAGGTTGCAGGATAGCGCGAGCAGGCAGAGGTTAGTTAAAAAGGAGTTGAAAGATTCATCTTTACCTTGTAGATGCTGTTTGAATATGTAGCACTCGAAGATTTCCTTGGTGTCCACTTCACAGTGACTGTCAAACCTGCCCAGGATGGTCTGAAACTTTGTCTTGTCCTCGCCTTCGGTGAAGTGAAAAGAGTTGAAGAGTTTGATGGCTTGATCACCCACTGTTGAGAGGAGAAGTGCGATCGTCCTTGCATCAGACGCACCCATGAGGTCTGAAGCTTCGATGTACAGCAGAAATTTTTGCTTGAATGTCTGACAGTTGGCACTGAGATTGCCGGAGGTCCTGAGCTGGTGAGAAGCCTGAATCTTCTCCATGGTGCCGGGATACATTCGCTGGTCGTCACAGAATGGACTGAGGTAAACCACCTAGATTAAGCAGTCTCCTGGTAGCATGTCATGTTATGTACTCTGGGATAACACAGGCTGCAACTGGATGTAGCTTTAACCAAAAGATACTCCAGACCTTGAAGTTAGTTCAATCTGATTTATTGAACCAGTAGCACAGTTAGCACAGTTCTCTATGAGTTTGACTCTCTGCTAACCTAAGTGTAGTTACTCTGTCTGACTGAACCAGACTAGCCCTTAGCCACGTGCTTGAGGTATGATACTGTACATACACCCTGACTCACTCTGTAGATGTTCATCTGTGGAAAGAGGCGGAGTGTGAGTGCCTCGTGCCTTTTATAATGAGATACCACCCCTGAGTGTCCTGCCTGCTCATTGGTCATGTCCTGTTCTCTGTGTTCATTAGCTGCCTGTCTGTGCCTGCCTGTTTATCATTATCTGCATGTCTGCATATTATGACACCGTCAATGTCACCACAGCCCTGATCTTCTACACCTCGGGATCATTCCAGGGCTCGAGCGGGGACTTGTGCGGCATCTCACAAGCTGCAGCCCACAAGTGCATCTGTGAAGTCACGGATACCCTGTTTGCCGGCAGAGAATTATATGAACTTTGACATGGACGAGGCCCAACAAGATGCTTGGGCAGCAGGATTTTCCGCCAACGCCGGCTGCCCATGACCTGAGGGTAGTGGAAGGCACGCATGTCTCCTTACGCTCACCAGGCCATCTGGGAGTGCGTTACATCAACAGGAAGGGTTTCTACTCCCTGAACCTCCAGATCCTGTGTGACCACCACACAAGCATCATGCAAACTCCCAAGGAGTGTGCATGACAGCTATATCCTGAGGCAGTTGAACATCCCCGGCCACTTCGAGGACCACTGATTAGCTCTTGGGGGATAAGGGGTAGCCACTGAGGACCGTGCTAGTGATGCTAGTACAGAGGCCAGTGAACAATGCAGAAACCCAGTACAACAAGGCCCTTGTGGCCACCCATCTGTCACTGAGCGGTGCATCGGACTCCTCAAAATGCAGTTCCGATGCCTAAACCGCTCTGGTGGTCCCCTCCAGTACACTTTGTGGCGGACTGCTGTGTCCTTCACAACCTGGCACAGCAGCGGGGCAAAGTGCTGGAGTTGGAGGTGGAGGAATATGTGGCCACCTCCGAGGAGGAGGATTAGGAGGCGCCGGACAAGGAGGGGCTGGAGGATGAGCCCGGGAATAGCCGCAGGACCAGCTGGAGAATGGACGACAAGCGGGAGCACCGAAGGTCCGGCAAGCCCAGAGGGCCAGGGAGGCCCTCATCCTCACCCGCTTTAAACAGGACATAGCCTCGTCTGTCATTCCCCCTCTCCCCACCCCCCACCAATCCCCCTGCATCCACCCCCCCAGGGACTGTGTACCAATACTCCAGGGTGATGGGACTGTGTCTGCACTGTGAGCGGGTCATGGTCGAGGGCGGGGGGTGGGGTGATGATACCCCGCAGAGAGAGATGAGCTCTGGAAATCCTTGTTCAATGCCATTGTCTGACTGCTGCCTGTCTGCTGAGTGCTCGCTCACACCCATCACCTGGACGTGGTGTGCCGGCTGGTGGTGAGTGGGGGGGCAGTGTGGAGGTGCCCATGAGAGATGGGACCTGAGATTGGTGCTCGGCCCGCATTGCTGAACAAAGTGCCATCAGTGTCATACTGATCGAGGCCAACAGACTTTAATGGTGGACAAAAGTGTCCCCAACTGCCCACTCTCCCAATGTCCGCAACATTATGTCGACGCCCTTAGCGACTGGGTCATGCTCTGCAATGCCTCGGCCATGCCCACCTGGGACTGGGACATGCTTCACAGTGCATTATCAAGGTCCACCTAGCACTGGGACGCGTCCACCAGCGACTGGGACCTGCTGTCGAGGCGCTCTGCCATGGCCGTCACTGACTGAGCCACGCCTGGGAAACCTCCACTCATGGTGCTGGCATCGTGCACGAGGCGCTCCACTGTGGTTGCCACTCTAGCAGTGTTGGCCTTGATGCCAAGCATTGCCGGTGCCATCTTCTGCCCCACCGGCTATAGGCCCTGTGGGAGAATGAAATGAAAATCGCTTATTGTCACGAGTAGGCTTCAAATGAAGTTACTGTGAAAAACCCCGAGTCGCCACATTCCGGCGCCTGTTCCGGGAGGCTGTTACGGGAATGGACATGTAGTCAGCGGGAGGGATGGTTCAGTGTGTATGGCATTAATCCCCATATTGCTGGGGCTGGTTTTGCACACTGGGCTAAATAGCTGGCTTTTAAAGCAGACCAAAGCAGGCCAGCAGCACGGTTCAATTCCCGTACCAGCCTCCCCGAACAGGCTCCGGAATGTGGCGACTAGGGGCTTTTCACAGTAACTTCATTTGAAGCCGACTTGTGACAATAAGCGATTTTCATTTTCATTTCCAACAACTCCTGTTTGACAAGTCATCTTTGTGGGGGCCAGGGAATCCTCACCTCTGTGTCATGCGCCACCCTCCATGGTAATCATTGCTCAGTCCTCAGCCACCTTCTCGATCTTCAGAGCACATTCCTTTTCGGGGTGAGGACTCTGCTGTCTGGCACCCTGTCACCCGCCAGTTGTGGCCCAACTTTGTCTGCAGGGACACAGGAGGGACATCATTACCCGCAGGCGTTTCTCTTCGCAGGGGAGGGTTTGGGGGTTGTGGGAGGAGGCATGGGGAGATGGGGATTATTGTGGGTGGGAGTATGGGGGTGGGGTGGCGGTGGGGAGGTCGGGTGACCGGTGAAAACTCACTGGAGTGGCCCGGCGGTGGTCGTTGACCTTCTTGCGGAACTGGGTGCCGGTCCTCCTGGTGATGCTCCCTGAGCTGACGGCCGCTGACACTTCCTCGAAGGCAATAGTGGCTGTCCTGTGGCTAACCCTCCTGAAGGCTCAGGGGAACAGGATTTCCTTTCTGGCCTCCACCGTGTCTAACAGGCATCACCGAAGTGTGGGACAGGTCTCTGTGGCGGCATGGCTGCTGGCAGAGTGGGTTAGGCTGGGCAGGAACGGTTTAAGTGCTGCTCTCCTTTGTTCGCAAGGTGCTGATGAGCGCAGTCCTGGGCGAATCAGCCGGTGAACCATGATTTGTTGCATGAATCCCATGGGGCCTTGATAGAGGTATACAAAATTGAGGAGGCATAGATAATGTAGATCGTAAGCATCTTTTCCCCATGGCAGACATTGAAAAGACCAGAAAGCATAGGTTTAAGGTAGGGATAAGTGGTTTAGAAGTAGGGCAGTGTGCACCATCTTGTTCCATAACGAATATGAACTCCGCCGGCAATTAGGGGCAGAACTACCCCCTTAAAAGGGAAGGCTCCACAGTACAAAAAGCCTGGCCTGGGTGCAGGTCAGGCAGGATGGGTGTTTAGTAGTCTAGCTTAATAAATCTCTTTCTTTATATCCTACCGCGCGTCCTATAAGTGTTTCGCGCCCGTCGGATTCTATAATACTCTCGCAACATTGAAGAAGCATCTGGCCGAGCACTTATATCACCAAGACACAGTATGCTATGGACCAAGAGAAGTAAACGTGATTAGTATAGAATGGGATTTGATGGTCAGCACAGACAGGGCCAAACGGCCTGTTTCTGTGCTGCATGACTCTGTCTCTGAGATAAAGGCAACCGTACTGCACGACTCCGAACATTTAACTATAAAACCCAGGTTCACCACCAGGATTTACATGCCCCTGCCCCATTGGTCCCATGGGTCTCATAACCCTCCAAGAACTCGCCCTCTTAAAGGGGCATGCTACTAAAGTCTCTAACAAAGTGAGTTTAACAGGGTGAACAGTAATTTCCCATTTCATGATCTTACGACTTGTAGAACTCCATCGGTTATCACATAGTTTATCATGTCTTTTTGTGACATGTTGCACATGGTCATTGGCTTCTCTTGCTGAGACCAGCATCAATTTTCAAACACGTGCATAGGTTCTTGTCGAATGAACACATGTTCCGTGCATCAGTTGTACCCACCTGTTCCCATGAAAGAATAACGCTTGTCCATAAATTGTGTGACTCCTCGCCATCCGCTTTCTCAATTTCCCCAATGGCACTGGTTTTTTAGACTGCTTGTCTGATGCCAGGAGCAGGATTTAGCGGGCCTGTTCGATGTGGGTGCAAATCCCATTGTGGTCGCTAAATCTCGCGAGAGGCCTAGAATGGGATTTGCTCTGACGAGGTCTGAGTTTGAGATCTTCCCCGCCCGCCTTCCAATGAGGTGATCAAGTTCACACCCCAAAGTGCATAAACTTTATTTTCATAATTTAAAATATATTTACATATACTTATCAGGCTTGACGCTATAACGTTCACCCATGCCTTATTCCCCCCCCCCCCCCCCCCCCCCCACCAAGTTGTTGTGACGTCATGCTGGCGCGAACCAATGCTAGTTTTCAAAAATGAAAACCAGTCGTGAAGACCACACTGGGGGCACAGAGGAGAATATAGCCCCTGGGTGGTGAGCGCCATGGCCGGGCAGTGTTCTGGCACTGCCTGTGACACCCAGGGTGCCAGGAGCAGTACAAAGTTGGCATTGCCAGGGGCAGGCCCTCTGGGGTGTCCCATTGGGGTTCTCTTTCGGAGTGTGGGGGGCCCACTGGTTGTTGGGTGGGAGGGGGTGGGGGGAGGTTGTGCATGCATTGGGGTTGGGGGGGAAACATGGAGGGGGGTTGCTAATGCTAATAGGAGGTGGGGAGGGAGGGGAGTGGGGGGGGGGGTTGTTGCCCTTCATGTTGGGGGTGTTTGTTTTGTCCGCTTGGGGTGTCCAGATCTCTGTGCTGGGGTGCCAATCTCCTTGGGGTTTTGTTGATCTTCTTGGGATGGCCCCGGCACTGTAGGCGGGGGGGGGTATCTTACCTTGGGTTGTATCAATTTCTGCAGCAGGTGGAAGGGGGGGGGGTGGCCATTATTGTAACATTTTTGTCCTTAAAAAACGACGCCCCAATCTCAGAATCCCGGCGTTGCCATCATGTTTAGGCCCCGCCATCCCCAGTTGGCTGTGTAATACTTTGAAAGTGCACAGAGTAACGTTAAATCAGGTGAGCAAAGGTATCCATGAAGTCAGTAAGTTTCTCACAGCTTGTCTTGCTTGATCCAGCATTCTAGGCAATTTTGGGAAAAAGGGCTGAATTCTCCCAAACCCCTGCCGGAATGTTTGATGGTAGGCATGGTGGGAAAGTATGATGGGAGGGCCAGAAATCAGTTAATGGGATCCAAACGAAGGCCCGACCCCCCTCCCCCGCGCCCCCGCCCCCCAATACCAGATTGTCCCCGATGCCGGCAGGATAACGTTCATACAACGTGTCGTGCATCGGGGCTGGTTTAACACAGGGCTAAATAGCTGGCTTTTAAAGCAGACCAAGGCAGGCCAGCAGCACGGTTCAATTCCCATACTAGCCTCCCCAAACAGGCGCTGGAATGTGGTGACTAGGGGCTTTTCATAGTGATTTCATTTGAAGCCTACTTGTGACAATAAGCGATTTTCATTTCATTTCATATGACGAGACCCCTCTGAGCAAGGCCTGGGGTTGCCTCCAAAGTTCAGGATGGGGGCCACCCAAAACCCTGGACCCTGGAACACCATAGTTCTGGGTGGGGGGAGCATACAGGCGGGCCTCCCAGATTTGGTGTCCTGGAGGGGTTCAAACTTCCAGCCTCAGAATCTTCCAGGAGATCCACCTTCATTCTCCGGGGGGCCATCTTCTGGGAATTGCGCCCCAATTCTTGGATCAGCAGTAATTTCCGACAATTAAATATCAGGAAGACTGGGCGGCACGGTGGAACAGTGGTTAGCACGACTGCCTCACAGCTCCAGGGACTCAATTCCGGCCTTGGGTTACTGTCTGTGTGGAGTTTGCACTTCCTCCCCATGTCTGTGTGGGTTTTCTCCGGGTGCTTCGGTTTCATCCCACAGTCCAAAGATATGCAGCTGAGGTGGATTGGCCATGATAAATTGCGCCTTAGTGTCCAAAAGGTTAGGTGGGGTTACTGAGTTATGGGTGGGGGCATGGGCTTAAGTAGGGTGCTCTTTCCAAGGGTAGGTGCAGACTCGATGGACCGCATGGCGTCCTTCTCCAATGTAAATTCTATGATTCTGTGAAGCAATTGCCCTGAATCCCTGCAAAAATGTCCAGTCTCTAATCACCGGGTCTATCCATCATCTATGTCAGTGCTAGCTGAGCTACGTTGCGTCCTCAACCAGCACTGTCTCAATTTTAATATTTCATTCTTGTTTCCAAACTCCTACATGACCTCCTCATTCCTCCATTTGTCTATAACCTCCTCCATCACTGCAGACCTCCTAGCATGACGCACTCCGCCAAAACCTTTCTTGATTCACATCCCCAATTTTAATCTCTCTGTTTTGTAGGTCTGCCTTTCTCTGCCCAGGCCCTCAACTCTGGAAATCCCCCCATGGCTCCATGAACGGAATTCTCCGTCGGCGGGATCCTCCGGTTCGTCGGCAGCGCACCCACGCCTGTGGGTTCCCCGGCAGCTTGGGGTGACCACAATGGGAAACCCCATTGGCCGGTTGCGGGAATGGACAATCCCGCAGCCGGCGTGGGCATGCCGCGTCAGAAAACAAGCCGGGTGGGATGGGAGAATCCCGCCCCACATCTTTCTCTCCTTCTCCCTGCTCCTTTCAGAGGCCCCCCCCCAAATCACTTTTTTGACCAAGTTTTGGACTCCTTTCGAATATCTCTCAATGTAGTGTGGGGTTTCAGAATGCTTCTGTAGAGAGTCATGAGACTATGTAAAAGACACAAGTAAATGCCAATTTGTCACTGTTGCCACATAATTTTATTACTTCAGAGATTAAAAATGATAAACGGTGATTTGGGGGGGGTGGGGGGTTTGACTTAGGCATCAAGTATGAACTTTCGTGGGTGGTCACCAATTTGAAAGGTGCAAATAAAAATAGCACCTGTAATTCACATTAAACTACTATGACAACGGTTATTGAATAAATTAAGTAAGAAGACACTTACACCCGCTATCGCCTGCTTGATCTCATGCGCTCAATTATAACGCGCTATAAGCAAGAGATGCATTTGTGGGTGGAAAACTAAGGCTAACGACTTATGCGAGTTTGACATGCCCTGGCTAAAGAGGGGTAGTTATCCCTGGCTAAAGAGGGGTGGAGTTGCGGATAGTGAAGAGGGTTGTCAGAGGATACAGCAGAATATAAACTGGTTGGAGTCTTGGGTGGAGAAATGGCAGATGGAGTTTAGTCCGGACAAATGTGAGGTAATGCACTTTGGAAGGTTCAATGCATGTAGGAATTCCACAATAAATGGTAGAACTCTTGCGAGTACAGACGGGCAGAGAGATCTGGACGTGCATGTCCACTGATCGCTGAGAGCGGCAACGCATGTGGATAAGATGGTCAAGAAGGCATACAGCATGCTGGCCTTCATCGGTCGGGGCAATGAATATAAAAATTGGCAAGTCATGTTGCAGCCGTACAGGACCTTAGTTAGGCAGAAGGATGTGGATGCTTTGGAGAGGGAACAGAAGCAGTTTACTAGGATGTTGCCTGATTTGGAGGGCATTAGCTATGAGGAGAAGTTAGATAAACACGGTCTGTTCTCACTGGAATGACGCAGGTTGAGAGGTGACCTGATAGAGGCCTACAAGATTATGAGTGGCATGGACAGAGTGGATAGTCAGAGTTCTCCCAGTGAGCCAGAGAAGACACAGCCAGAGTGAGACAGCAAAGAGTGAGTTTGGGAATTTGAATCTAGGTGGGAATTCGAAGCTGGGTGGGGAGGAGGTGCTTTTTATCCCTGGTAAGTAGTTTTTCTGTTTTCTGTTTTCTTTTCATTTATTTTTTCTTCGTTGTTTTTTTTGTAGTGAAATTGTAGTTGTTGAAGTTAACCGAAGGTTTAAGACATGGCAGGATATCTCAGTCATGCTCTTCGTGTGTGATGTGGGAGCTCAGGGACACGTCCACCGTCCCTGGCTCCTTCACGTGCAAGAAGTGTGTCCAGTTGCAGCTCCTGCTAGACTGCTTGACGGCTCTGGAGCTGCGGATGGACTCACTTTGGAGTGTCCGCGATGCTGAGGACGTCGTGGATAGCACGTTTAGCGAGTTGATCACACCGCAGGTGAAAGGTACTGAGGGAAATAGAAAATGGGTGACCAAAAGACAGAGCAAGAGTAGAAAGGCAGTGCAGGTGTCCCATGCGGTCATCTCCCTGCAAAACAGATATACCACTTTGGATACTGTTGAGGGAGATGGCTCACCAGAGGAAGGCAGCAGCAGCCAGGTTCATGGCATCATGGCTGGCTCTGCTGCGCAGCTGGGCAGGAAGAAGAATGGCAGGGCTATAGAACCTTAGTTAGGCCACATAGAACCTTAGTTAGGCCACACTTGGAGTATAGTGTTCAATTCTGGTCGCCACACTACCAGAAGGATGTGGAGGCTTTAGAGAGGGTGCAGAAGAGATTTACCAGAATGTTGCCTGGTATGGAGGGCATAAGCTATGAGGAGCGATTGAATAAACTCGGTTTGTTCTCACTGGAACGAAGGAGGTTGAGGGGCGACCTGATAGAGGTATACAAAATTATGAGGGGCATAGACAGAGTGGATAGTCAGAGGCTTTTCCCCAGGGTAGAGGGGTCAATTACTAGGGGGCATAGGTTTAAGGTGAGAGGGGCAAAGTTTAGAGTAGATGTACGAGGCAAGTCTTTTACGCAGAGGGTAGTGGGTGCTTGGAACTCACTACCGGAGGAGGTAGTGGAGGCAGGGACGATAGGGACATTTAAGGGGCATCTTGACAAATATATGAATAGGATGGGAATAGAAGGATACGGACCCAGGAAGTGTAGAAGATTGTAGTTTAGTCGGGCAGTATGGTCGGCACGGGCTTGGAGGGCCGAAGGGCCTGTTCCTGTGCTGTACATTTCTTTGTTTCTTTGTTTGTTTCTCTGATAGGGGACTCAGTCGTAAGGGGAATAGACAGGCGGTTGTGCGGACGCAATTGAGACTCCAGGGTGGTCTGCTGCCTCCCTGGTGCAAGGGTCAAGGATGTCGCGGAGTGGCTGCAGGACATTCTGGGGGGGTGGGTGAACAGCCAGCTGTCGTGGTGCACATAGGCACCAACGATATAGGTAAAAAATGGGACGAGAACCGACAAGCTGAATTCAGGGAGTTAGGAGTTAAACTAAAAAGTAGGACCTCAACGGTAGTAATCTCAGGATTGCTCCCAGTGCCACAAGCTAGTCAGAGTAGGAATGTCAGGATAGATAGGATGAATGCGTGGCTCAAGAGATGGTGCAAGAGGGAGGGATTCAAATTCCTGGGACATTGGAACCGGTTCTGGGGGAGGTGGGACCAGTACAAACCGGACGGTCTGCACCTGGGCAGGACTGGAACCGATGTCCTAGGGGGCGTGTTTGCTAGAGCTGTTGGGGAGAGTTTAAACTAATGTGGCAGGGGGATGGGAACCGATGCAGGAAGTTAGAAGGTAGTAAAACAGGGACAGAAACAAAAGGCAGTAAGGGGGAAAGTGTAAGGCAGAGAAGCCATAGTCAAAAATCAAAAAGGGCAACAGTACAAGGTACAGTGACTGAGGGGAGCTCAGTGAATAGGACCAGGAATACTAAAAGGAATAAAACTGGAAGTAAAAACATTAAGGGTAAGAGACGCGGCAGGTTGTTACATGAAGATATGGGTTCAACGACAAGGAAAATTAGGAGAAAGGTTAAGAGGAAATATAATTTAGGAGAGGTTACTGATTGAGGTGATAAGATTCAGAACAGAGGTAAAAAAAAAATAAGTGTACTTTACCTGAATGCCCATAGTACTCGAAATAAGGTAAATGAGTTGATGGCGCAAATCATCGTGAATGACTATGATTTAGTGGCCATTACTGAAACATGGTTAAAGGATGGTCACGACTGGGAGTTTAATATCCAAGGGTATCAAACTATTCGGAAAGACAGAGTGGATGGTAAGGGAGGTGGTGTAGCTCTGTTAATTAAGGGTGACATCCGGACAATAGTAAGGGATGACATCAGTGCTCTGGAGGATAAGGTTGAATCCATTTGGGAGGAAATCAGGAATAGTAAGGCGAAAAAGTCACTGATAGGAGTAGTCTATCAGCCACCAAATAGTAACATTATGGTGGGGCAGGCAATAAACAAAGAAATAACAGATGCATGTAGAAATGGTACAGCAGTTATCATGGGGGATTTTAATCTATATGTTGATTGGTTTAACCAGGTCGGTCAAGGCAGCCTTGAGGAGGAGTTTATAGAATGTATACGCGATAGTTTCCTAGAACAGTATGTAATGGAACCTACGAGGGAACAAGCGGTCCTAGATCTGGTCCTGTGTAATGAGACAGGATTGATTAATGATCTCATAGTTAGGGATCC
Source organism: Scyliorhinus torazame (assembly GCF_047496885.1). Classification (NCBI taxonomy): domain Eukaryota; kingdom Metazoa; phylum Chordata; class Chondrichthyes; order Carcharhiniformes; family Scyliorhinidae; genus Scyliorhinus; species Scyliorhinus torazame. Next base: position 68,925,916 of record NC_092712.1, on the reverse strand, counting down.
TCTCGGAAGGAGCGATCACAATGTGGTGGAATTTAAAATAAAGATGGAGGGTGAGAAGGTAAAATCAAACACTAGTGTTTTGTGCTTAAACAAAGGAGATTACGATGGGATGAAAGAAGAACTAGCTAAGGTAGACTGGGAGCAAAGACTTTATGGTGAAACAGTTGAGGAACAGTGGAGAACCTTCCAAGCTATTTTTCAGTGTCAGCAAAGGTTTATACCAACAAAAAGGAAGGATGGTAGAAGGAGAGAAAATCGACCGTGGATATAAGAACATAAGACATAGAAGCAGAAGTAAGGCCATTCGGCCCATCGAGTCCACTCCACCATTCATTCATGGCTGATTTCAACTCCATTTACCCGCTCTTTCTCCATAGCCCTTAATTCCTCGAGAAATCAAGAATTTATCAACCTCTGTCTTTATGACACTCAACGTCCCGGCCTCCACCGCCCTCTGTGGCAATGAATTCCACAGACCCACCACTCTCTGGCTGAAGACATTTCTCCTCATCTCTGTTCTAAAGTGACTCCCTTTTATTCTGAGGCTGTGCCCCCGGGTCCTAGTCTCCCCTGCTAATGGAAACAACTTCCCTACATCCACCCTATCTAAGCCATTCATTATCTTGTAAGTTTCTATTAGATCTTCCCTCAACCTCCTAAACTCCAATGAATATAATCCCAGGATCCTCAGACGTTCATCGTATGTTAGGCCTACCATTCCTGGGATCATCCGTGTGAATCTCCGCTGGACCCGCTCCAGTGCCAGTATGTCCTTCCTGAGGTGTGGGGCCCAAAATTGCTCACAGTATTCTAAATGGGGCCTAACTAATGCTTTATAAAGCTTCAGAAGTACATCCCTGCTTTAATATTCCAAGCCTCTTGAGATGAATGACAACATTGCATTTGCTTTCTTAATTACGGACTCAACCTGCAAGTTTACCTTCAGAGAATCCTGGACTAGGACTCCCAAGTCCCTTTGCACTTCAGCATTATGAATTTTGTCACCGTTTAGAAAATAGTCCATGCCTCTATTCTTTTTTCCAAAGTGCAAGACCTCGCACTTGCCCACGTTGAATTTCATCAGCCATTTCTTGGACCACTCTCCTAAACTGTCTAAATCTTTCTGCAGCCTCCCCACCTCCTCCATACTACCTGCCCCTCCAGCTATCTTTGTATCATCGGCAAATCTAGCCAGAATGCCCCCAGTCCCGTCATCTCGATCGTTAATATATAAAGTGAACAGCTGTGGCCCCAACACTGAACCCTGCGGGACACCACTCATCACCGGTTGCCATTCCGAAAAAAAACCTTTTATCCCAACTCTCTGCCTTCTGCCTGACAGCCAACCGTCAATCCATGTTAGTACCTTGCCTCGAATACCATGGGCCCTTATTTTACTCAGCAGTCTCCAGTGAGGCACCTTATCAAAGGCCTTTTGGAAGTCAAGATAGATAGCATCCATTGGCTCTCCTTGGTCTAACCTATTTGTTAGCTCTTCAAAGAACTCTAACAGGTTTGTCAGGCACGACCGCCCCTTACTAAATCCATGCTGACTTGTCCTAATCCGACCCTGCACTTCCAAGAATTTAGAAATCTCATCCTTAACAATGGATTCTAGAATCTTGCCAACAACCAAGGTTAGGCTAATTGGCCTATAACTTTCCATCTTTTTCCTTGTTCCCTTCTTGAACAGGGGGGTTACAACAGCGATTTTCCAATCCTCAGTGACTTTTGAAAGATCATAACTAACGCCTCCACTATTTCTTCAGCTATCTCCTTTAGAACTCTAGGATGTAGCCCATCTGGGCCCGGAGATTTATCAATTTTTAGACCTCTTAGTTTCTCTAGCACTTTCTCCTTTGTGATGGCTACCATATTCAACTCTGCCCCCTGACTCTCCGGAATTGTTGGGATATTACTCATGTCTTCTACTGTGAAGACTGACGCAAAGTACTTATTTAGTTCCTCAGCTATTTCCTTGTCTCCCATCACAAAATTACTAGCGTCATTTTGGAGTGGCCCAATGTCAACTTTTGCCTCCCGTTTGTTTTTAATGTATTTAAAGAAACTTTTACTATCATTCCTAATGTTACTGGCTAGCCTACCTTAATATTTGATCCTCTCTTTCCTTATTTCTCTCTTTGTTATCCTTTGTTTGTTTTTGTAGCCTTCCCAATCTTCTGACTTCCCACTACTCTTTGCCACATTATAGGCTTTCTCTTTTGCTTTGATGTATTCCCTAACTTCCTTTGTCAGCCATGGCTGCCTAATCCCCCCTCTGATAACCTTTCTTTTCTTTGGGATGAACCTCTGTACTGTGTCCTCAATTACTCCCAGAAACTCCTGCCATTGCTGTTCTACTGTCTTTCCCACTAGGCTCTGCTCCCGGTCGATTTTCGTCAGTTCCTCCCTCATGCCCCTGTAGTTACCTTTATTTAACTGTAACGCCTTTACATCTGATTCTACCTTCTTTCTTTCAAATTGGAGATTGAATTCGACCATATTATGATCACTGCCTCCTAAGTGCTCCCTTACTACAGGGATGGTGCAGGCGGGAGGGATTCAGATTTCTGGATAACTGGGGCTCTTTCTGGGGAAGGTGGGACCTCTACAGACAGGATGGTCTACATCTGAACCTGAGGGGCACAAATATCCTGGGGGGGAGATTTGTTAGTGCTCTTTGGGGGGTTTAAACTAATGCAGCAGGGGCATGGGAACCTGGATTGTAGTTTTAGGGTAAGGGAGAATGAGAGTATAGAGGTCAGGAGCTCAGATTTGACATCGCAGGAGGGGGCCAGTGTTCAGGTAGGTGGTTTGAAGTGTGTCTACTTCAATGCCAGGAGTATACAAAATAAGGTAGGGGAACTGGCAGCATGGGTTGGTACCTGGGACTTCGATGTTGTGGCCATTTCGGAGACATGGATAGAGCAGGGACAGGAATGGATGTTGCAGGTTCCGGGGTTTAGGTGTTTTAGTAAGCTCAGAGAAGGAGGCAAAAGAGGGGGAGGTGTGGCGCTGCTAGTCAAGAGCAGTATTACGGTGGCGGAGAGGATGCTAGATGGGGACTCATCTTCCGAGGTAGTATGGACTGAGGTTAGAAACATGAAAGGAGAGGTCACACTGTTGGGAGTCTTCTATAGGCCGCCAAATAGTTCTAGGGATGTCGAGGAAAGGATGGCGAGGATGATCCTGGATAAGAGCGAAAGTAACAGGGTAGTTATTATGGGAGACTTTAACTTTCCAAATATTGACTGGAAAAGATATAGTTCGAGTACATTAGATGGGTCATTTTTTGTACAGTGTGTGCAGGAGGGTTTCCTGACACAGTTTGTTGACAGGCCAACAAGAGGCGAGGCCACATTGGATTTGTTTTTGGGTAATGAACCAGGCCAGGTGTTGGATTTGGAGGTAGGTGAGCACTTTGGGGACAGTGACCACAATTCGGTGACGTTTACGTTAATGATGGAAAGGGATAAGTATACACCGCAGGGCAAGAGTTATAGCTGGGGGAAGGGAAATTATGATGCCATTAGACGTGACTTGGGGGGGATAAGGTGGAGAAGTAGGCTGCAAGTGTTGGGCACACTGGATAAGTGGAGCTTGTTCAAGGATCAGCTACTGCGTGTTCTTGATCAGTATGTACCGGTCAGGCAGGGAGGAAGGCGTCGAGCGAGGGAACCGCGGTTTACCAAAGAAGTGGAATCTCTTGTTAAGAGGAAGAAGGAGGCCTATGTGAAGATGAGGTGTGAAGTTTCAGTTGGGGCGATGGATAGTTACAATGTAGCGAGGAAGGATCTAAAGAGAGAGCTAAGACGAGCAAGGAGGGGACATGAGAAGTATTTGGCAGGAAGGATCAAGGAAAACCCAAAAGCTTTCTATAGGTATGTCAGGAATAAGCGAATGACTAGGGAAAGAGTAGGACCAGTCAAGGACAGGGATGGGAAGTTGTGTGTAGAGTCTGAAGAGATAGGCGAGATACTAAATGAATATTTTTCGTCAGTATTCACTCAGGAAAAAGATAATGTTGTGGAGGAGAATGCTGAGCTCCAGGTAAATAGATTAGATGGCATTGAGGTACGTAGGGAAGAGGTGTTGGCAATTCTGGACAGGCTGAAAATAGATAAGTCCCCGGGACCTGATGGGATTTATCCTAGGATTCTCTGGGAGGCCAGGGAAGAGATTGCTGGACCATTGGCTTTGATTTTTATGTCATCATTGGCTACAGGAATAGTGCCAGAGGACTGGAGGACAGCAAATGTGGTCCCTTTGTTCAAAAAGGGGAGCAGAGACAACCCCGGCAACTATAGACCGGTGAGCCTCACGTCTGTAGTGGGTAAAGTCTTGGAGGGGATTATAAGAGACAAGATTTATAATCACCTAGATAGGAATAATATGATCAGGGATAGTCAGCATGGCTTTGTGAAGGGTAGGTCATGCCTCACAAACCTTATCGAGTTCTTTGAGAAGGTGACTGAACAGGTAGACGAGGGTAGAGCAGTTGATGTGGTGCATATGGATTTCAGCAAAGCGTTTGATAAGGTTCCCCACGGTAGGCTATTGCAGAAAATACGGAGGCTGGGGATTGAGGGTGATTTAGAGATGTGGATCAGAAATTGGCTAGCTGAAAGAAGACAGAGGGTGGTGGTTGATAGGAAATGTTCAGAATGGAGTTCAGTTACAAGTGGAGTACCACAAGGATCTGTTCTGGGGCCGTTGTTGTTTGTCATTTTTATCAATGACCTAGAGGAAGGCGCAGAAGGGTGGGTGAGTAAATTTGTAGACGATACTAAAGTCGGTGGTGTTGTCGATAGTGTGGAAGGATGTAGCAGGTTACAGAGGGATATAGATAAGCTGCAGAGCTGGGCTGAGAGGTGGCAAATGGAGTTTAATGTAGAGAAGTGTGAGGTGATTCACTTTGGAAGGAATAACAGGAATGTGGAATATTTGGCTAATGGTAAAGTTCTTGAAAGTGTGGATGAGCAGAGGGACCTAGGTGTCCATGTACATAGATCCCTGAAAGTTGCCACCCAGGTTGATAGGGTTGTGAAGAAGGCCGATGGAGCGTTGGCCTTTATTGGTAGAGGGATTGAGTTCCGGAGTCAGGAGGTCATGTTGCAGCTGTACAGAACTCTGGTACGGCCGCATTTGGAGTATTGCGTACAGTTCTGGTCACCGCATTATAGGAAGGACGTGGAGGCTTTGGAGCGGGTGCAGAGGAGATTTACCAGGATGTTGCCTGGTATGGAGGGAAAATCTTATGAGGAAAGGCTAATGGACTTGAGGTTGTTTTCGTTGGAGAGAAGAAGGTTAAGAGGAGACTTAATAGAGGCATACAAAATGATCAGGGGGTTGGATAGGGTGGACAGTGAGAGCCTTCTCCCGCGGATGGAAATGGCTGGCACGCGGGGACATAGCTTTAAACTGAGGGGTAATAGATATAGGACAGAGGTCAGAGGTAGGTTCTTTACGCAAAGAGTAGTGAGGCCGTGGAATGCCCTACCTGCTACAGTAGTGAACTCGCCAACATTGAGGGCATTTAAAAGTTTATTGGATAAACATATGGATGATAATGGTATAGTGTAGGTTAGATGGCTTTTGTTTCGGTGCAACATCGTGGGCCGAAGGGCCTGTACTGCGCTGTATTGTTCTATGTTCTATGTTCTATGTACTTTAAGATCTTTAATCAAGTCTGGCTCATTACATAACACTAAGTCCAGAATGGCCTGTTTCTCGTGGGCTCCATCACAAGCTGTTCCAAAAAGCCCTCCTGTAAACATTCAATGAATTCCCTTTCCTTGGGTCCACTGGCAGCATTATTTACCCAGTCCACCTGCATATTGAAGTCCCCCATGATCACTGTGACCTTGCCTTTCTGACATGCACTTTCTATTTCGTGGTGCATTTTGTGCCCCCGGTCCTGACCACTGTTCGGAGGCCTGTACATAACTCCCATTATGGTTTTTTTGCCTTTGTTGTTCCTCAACTCTACCCACACAGTCTCCACATCATCTGACCCTATGTCGTTTAGTGCTATTGATTTAATTTCATTCCTAATTAAAAAGGCAACCCCGCCCCCTCTGCCCACCTCTCTGTCTTTTCGATAGGTTGTGAATCCCTGGATGTTTAAATGCCAGTCCTGAACCCCCTGCAACCATGTCTCTGTGATGCCTACCACATCATACCTGCCAGTCACAATCTGGGCCACAAGCTCATCTACCTTGTTCCGTACACTGCGCGCATTTAAATATAGCACCTTTAATTCGCTATTGACCGTCCCTTTTTGTTTTCTTAGTGTGGTGGACCTTGGTTTACTGAGCCTTTCCATACACTGTGTCATATTTTGTGGGATGGGGACTATCGTAACCTCTCCTGAGTTTTGTCTTTTCGTGCTTTTTTGTATTCCTAAGCAGCTACGCTTCCCACTGATTACTTCACCTCTTGGTTCCCTGACTTTCCCTTCCCCCCCAATCTTTAGTTTAAAGTCCTATTGACCACCCTATTTATTCTTTTCGCCAGAACACTGGTCCCAGCTCGGTTCAGGTGGAGACCATCCCAACGGTATAGGTCCCCCCTGTCCCAAAACTGATGCCAGTGTCCCATGAAAAGGAACCCCTCTTTCCCACACCACTCTTTCAGCCACATGTTAACTTCCCTTATTCTTGCCTCCCTATGCCAATTTGCACGTGGCTCGGGCAGTAATCCGGAGATTATGACCCTTGAGGACCTGTTTTTTAATTTGAATCCTAGCTCTTTATAATCTCTAAACAGGTCCTTTTTCCTAGACTTGCCTATGTTGTTGGTACCGACATGGACCACAACAACTGGATCCTCCCCCTCCCTCTCCAGTATCCTTTCAAGCCGGTCAGAGATTTCCCGCACCCTAGCACCGGGCAGGCAACATACCATGCGGGACTCTTTATCCTGCTCACAAAGGATACTATCTATCCCCCTGATAATAGAATCCCCTACATCTACAACTTGCCTATTTACTCCCTCCCCTTGAATGGCCTGCTGAACCATGGCGCCTTGGTCAGCTGACTCATCCTTCCTGCAGCCCTGTTCGCCATCCACACAGGGAGCAAGTGCTTCATACCTGTTGGACAGAGTCAAGGGCTGAGGCTCCTGTGTTCCTGACTGCTTGTTCCCTTTACCTGCCTGACTTGCAGTCACACCCTGCTGTCCCTGGCCACTGGCAGGATTTAAACTACTTACTCTGACAGGTGTGACTGCCTCCTGAAACACAGTGTCCAGGTAAGTCTCCCCCTCCCGGATGTGCCTCAGTGTTTGAAGCTCAGACTCCAGCTCATCAACTCTGAGCCGGAGCTCTTCGAGCAGCCAACACTTACTGCAGATGTGGTCGCTGCAGCTCGCAATGGGATCTGCCAGCTCCCACATCAAGCAGCTCAAGCACATCACCTGACCAGCCATCACTAATTAATTAATTAGTTTAATTTAAGTTTATGAGTTGAGCTGTGTTTTTTTTTTTAATTTGGGGCAGATTTGCTATCAACCAATCAGATCACAGCTTCCCTCTGACGTCACTTTTGGAGAAAAAAAACTGGAAAACAGGAAGTTACCGTTAGGTTTTTATACTCACAGAGACTGCTCCACCTCCTCCGAACGGCTCCCGAAATTAGGCCCGAAGAAAGAGAGAGAACAAAACAGGAGGGAAAAAGCACCTTCTCCCACTCTTCACCGAATTACCTCACTGCACCAAATTACCAAATTCTCACTCTGTCTGTGTCTCACTCACTCTGGCTGTGTCTCCTTGACCTGCGCAATGCTTACTAATGTGCGCTTTCTGTCTGTCTTTTATACAGACTTTAGGATGACTCACACTAAAACTTCAAAGAGAAGAAAACAATGTGTACCTTTGTGCCCCTTAACAGGCCTCAGGTGACTGCCAGATAACTGCCTCTCAGCAATTAGGGTGGGGGCAGCTTCAGCCAATCAGACACTAATCTACACTGCACTTTTAACTGAAAAACAGCAAAATTAGATTAACCACTTACCTTTCCTTGTTACCTCACTGCACTAAACTAACAAATTCTCACTGTCTGTGTCTCACTCACTCAGGCTGTGTCTCCTTGACCTGCGCAATGCTATAGGAAATAAGGGAGAGTATCAAATTGAAGGAAAAAGCATACTAAGTAGCAAAGATTAGTGGGAGACTAGAGGACTGGGAAATCTTTAGGGGGCAACAGAAAGCTACTAAAAAAGCTATAAAGGAGAGTAAGATAGATTATGAGAGTAAACTTGCTCATAATATAAAAACAGACAGTAAATGTTTCTACAAATATATAAAACAAAAAAGAGTGGCTAAGGTAAATATTGGTCCTTGAGAGGATGAGAAGGGAGATTTAATAATGGGGGATGAGGAAATGGCTGAGGAACTGAACAGGTTTTTTGGGTCGGTCTTCACAGTGGAAGACACAAATAACATCCAGTGACTGATGGAAATGTGGCTATGACAGGTGAGGACCTTGAGAGGATTGTTATCACCAAGGAGGTAGTGATGGGCAAGCTAATGGGGCTAAACGTAGACAAGTCTCCTGGCCCTGATGGAATGCATCCCAGAGTGCTAAAAGAGATGGCTAGGGAAACTGCAAATGCACTAGTGATAATTTACCAAAATTCACTCGACTCTGGGGTGGTCCCGGCGGATTGGAAATTAGCAAACGTGACACCACTGTTTAAAAAAGGAGGTAGGCAGAAAGCGGGTAATTATAGGCCAGTGAGCTTAACTTCGGTAGTAGGGAAGATGCTGGATTCTATCATCAAGGAAGAAATAGCACGGCACCTGGATGGAAATTGTCCCATTGGGCAGACGCAGCATGGGTTCATAAAGGGAAGGTCGTGCCTAACTAATTTAGTGGAATTTTTTGAGGACATTACCAGTGCGGTAGATAACGGGGAGCCAATGGATGTGGTATATCTGGATTTCCAGAAAGCCTTTGACAAGGTGCCACACAAAAGGTTGCTGCATAAGATAAAGATGCATGGCATTAAGGGGAAAGTAGTAGCATGGATAGAGGATTGGTTAATTAATAGAAAGCAAAGAGTGGGGATTAATGGTAGTTTCTCTGGTTGGCAATCAGTAACTAGTGGTGTCCCTCAGGGATCAGTGTTGGGCCCACAATTGTTCACAATTTACATAGATGATTTGGAGTTGGGGACCAAGGGCAATGTGTCCAAGTTTGTAGACGACACTAAGATGAGTGGTAAAGCAAAAAGTGCAGAGGATACTGGAAGTCTGCAGAGGGATTTGGATAGGCTAAGTGAATGGGCTAGGGTCTGGCAAATGGAATACAATGTTGACAAATGTGAGGTTATCCATTTTGGTTGGAATAACAGCAAAAGGGATTATTATTTAAATGATAAAAGATTAAAACATGCTGCTGTGCAGAGAGACCTGGGTGTGCTAGTGCATGAGTCGCAAAAAGTTGGTTCAAAGGTGCAATCGGTGATTAAGAAGGCAAATGGAATTTTGTCCTTCATTGCTAGAGGGATGGAGTTTAAGACTAGGGAGGTTATGCTGCAATTGTATAAGGTGTTAGTGAGGCCATACCTGGAGTATTGTGTTCAGTTTTGGTCTCCTTACTTGAGAAAGGATGTACTGGCACTGGAGGATGTGCAGAGGAGATTCACTCGATTAATCCCAGAGCTGAAGGGGTTGGATTACGAGGAGAAGTTGAGTAGACTGTGACTGTACTCGTTGGAATATAGAAGGATGAGGGGGGATCTTATGGAAACATATAAAATTATGAAGGGAATAGATAGGATAGATGCGGGCAGGTTGTTTCCACTGGCGGGTGAAAGCAGAACTAGGGGGCATAGCCTCAAAATAAGAGGAAGTAGATTTAGGACTGAGTTTAGGAGAAACCTCTTCACCCAAAGGGTTGTGAATCTATGGAATTCCTTGCCCAGTGAAGCAGTAGAGGCTCCTTCATTAAATGTTTTTAAGATAAAGATAGATAGCTTTTTGAAAAATAAAGGGATTAAGGGTTATGCTGTTCGGGCCGGAAAGTGGAGCTGAGTCCACAAAAGATCAGCCATGATCTCATTGAATGGCAGAGCAGGCTCGAGGGGCCAGATGGCCTACTCCTGCTCCTAGTTCTTATGTTATTATGTTCTTTCCTAGGGTAGGAGAGTCAAATACCCGAGGCCATAGGTTTAAATTGCGTGGGGGAAGTTTAAAACAGATGTGCAAGGCAAATTTTTTTTACACAGGTGGTACATATATGGATCGCGCTGCCTGCGGAGGTGGTGGGAGCAGGTACGATAGCAGCATTGACGGGACACCTGGACAAATACATGAATAGGGTGGGAATGGAAGGATACGGACTCCGTAAGTGCAGACCGTTTTAGTTTAGGCAGATACCATGGTCGGCGCAGGCTTGGAGGGCCAAATGGCCTGTCACTGTGCTGTATTGTCCTTTGTTCTTTGAATATAATATTTAGTACTGGGAAAACGGGGTTTTATTTATATTGGGGACGTATATATAAAAAGGGGGGGGGGAAATTGCAAAGGAGTAAATGCAGGAGAGTGGAAGTAATTGGTAACTTTTTCAGAGAGCTGACACAGCACACTGAGTTGAATAGGTTATCAGATTATTCTAACTTCATGATCAATTCAGAGGCAATATATATAGCCTAGACAATTTAGCAGAATTCTACTTGTCTCGACAGTTTTGTTTCCTTGAGGTGTCCACCAGTATCCTGCATTAACTCCTGTGGGAAAGCAAGAGGAACTTTGCATAATTTCAGAGCCATAAAGTCTTAAAATTATTTCATAGTCCATGCAGTTTTGTTTCAAAACTGGAACCTCGCTACAAGTCAGTACATAATACATGTCACCGTGATGGCTCGAGACATACGCTGGAGGTTTCCAGTAGTTAACAAAAGGGTTTACTGATGAAAGGCAAAGGCAGTTAAGGAACAGGCATGGAACACAATACAACAGGTCTTAAACCTTCAGATCCACAGTCCACACTGTTACAAATGTTATAAAATACAACAGGGGAAAGAGTGTCCGTCAAAAACTCAATTGGTCCGGAGACCTCTGGGTCCTGCTACAGGCGCAGCACCCTTCTGAGCAATTGAATTTTCAACAGTCGGTGAACAGGCCAGTCGCAAGGGTGAAGAGTGGCAGATGGCAAGGGTTTGTGCATTTGATAAGGGTGGCAGTGTTGCACCAATTCTATAATGGCTTTATTTATGCCTGGCCACCAGACGTGGCTGCGTGTCAACATCTTCATCTTTGTCTGCCCTGGGTGTGTGCTATGTAGCTCTTGTAGCAGGGGGTCCCAGCTGGAGGCAGAATGACTCCTGGCGATACCCATAGAATCACACCATCCTCACAGGTCAACTTGTCCTGATGGGTGAAGTAGGGCCTTAGTTCCCTCAATTTCTCGTAGCACCACGCAGTCAGTATCATTCTTTTCACCTTTGAAAGCATGCGGGTCCAGTTTCAGATGTGTCACTGGCAGAGTATCTAGGAAGTTCAAGGCCAGTATGATCTCCTGGGGTACTGGTGTTGGCGGAATGCTCTTTGGAAGGGGAAGGTGACCTAATGCATCCACATTGGCAATTTACATGCCAGACTGGTGCTGGAAACATGATTGTAGGGCATTCGCAGCAAGGCCCAACGATGCACCCTCACCGAGGCTGTGGGTCATATGGACTTCCCTTAAAAGCCCAGTCCAGTAATAGCTTGCGTTCGGTCACTATGTCAAACTGCCATCCGTACTCATATTGGTGGAATTTCTTTGCACCGTATTTGGCAGCTAATCCCTCCTTCTTGATCTGGGCATAGTTCCGTTCTGCTTCTGAAAGGTCCGAGAGACAAAGACAATATCCCGCTTAGAACCATCTCCCATTTTGTGGGATTAGATTGTCCCGATGCCATAAGGGGACTCATCACATGTAAGCACGATTGGTTTTCCCGGGTCAAAATGCACCAAGAGGTTTGAGGACTGTAGTCCTTGCTTCACGACTCGAAAGGCTTCTTCTTTTCTTATTGGGGCTCTCTTCATGCAACCACTGATTCTTTTTTCGTAGCTGGTGTAATGATTTTAATGTTGTGGCCGAATTCCAAATGAACTTTGCATAATAATTTACCATACTGAGGAAGGATTTGAGCTTGCTGACATTTTTGGGTGGAGGGGCATCACAAATAGCCTTGACCTTTCCTTCAAGATACGCAACCCTGTTGCATCAATGCAAAATCCTAGGTACGTCACTTCTGAGGCTTGGAAAGTACAATTCTCGCATTTGAGGCAGACCCACATGTCACACAGCCTCTTTAACAGTTCCTCCAAGCTATACATATGGGGCTGGATTCTCCGTCCTGTTGCGCCAGATTTCTGGTTCAGCACGCCGGTGGGATGCTCCATTTCGCTGGCTGGTCAATGGGGTTTCCCATTGTGGGGCAGCCCCACGCAGCTGGGAAAACCCCGGGCAGCCAGCAAAATGGAGCATCCCTATGGCAGATAATCCAGCCCATGTTCTTCTGTTGCAGTGCCGGTGACTAACACATCATCAAAGCAGACCAACTTCCAGTGGTGACATGTAGAAGCAGGTCGCATGTAAGGTAACTCCCGCTGGAGCCCTTGGTTTTTGTTTCTTTTCACCCGGTTCCCGTGGGTAATTGGTGAAAAATCCCGTCCCTTTTGAGAGCCTTTTGGGTGAGAATGTCAAAAGGCGCAAAAAAGGATATTGGAAAGAAAAGTGTGAGCAATATCCCTCCTGAGGAATTGAGAAAGGCGCAGCGCCCTGCTGCATTGACAATGGCAGAGACAAGCTCGTTGGATGGGGCCACACCTATTACAGTGAACAAGCTGACGGAGGTAATGGCTGTTGAATTTGAAAGACAACTCGGCAAGCATTTCGAGAGGCAAGTCGAGGGTGGAGGACAGGAACAAGGGCCTGAGAGCTAAGGTCGAGGATCTGGAGAATAGGTTGAGGCAGCAAAACCTCAGGATTGTGAGGTTACATGAGGGGGCGGAGGGCCTGAGGCTAACTGAATATTTTGAGGCAATGTTAATTGAAATTAATGTGGTTTGTTTGGGGCTTTTTACTTTGATTGTGGTGTTTTCTCTTTTTGGTAGGCATTTGTGGTTTAGAGGGAGAATTTGTTTGGGATAAGGGGTGTTGGGTAGATTCAGCGTTGAGGGAGAAGGTTGGGCTCTTGGGTGTGGTGGTATGGGTTTTTAGTTTCTTTCTTTCTTGGATTGTAGAGTGCTGACGGTGACTGGAGGTTGTTCGTTGTCCCATCAGGAAGGTGGGGCTGGCTGCCATCTTGGATGAGCTCTGGTTTTAGAATTATGGGGAGGGAGGGGAAATTCCAAGCAAATTACTGCAGATGATGGAATCTGAAACAAAAACAGAACATACTGGACAATCTCAGCAGGTCTGACAGCATCTGTGGAGAGAGAAGGGAGCTAATGATTCGAGTCTGGAAGACTCTTTGTCATCTGTGAGAGGAGATCTCATAGAAACCTTTAAAATTCTAACAGGATTAGGCAGGGTAGAATGTTCCCGATGGTGGGGGAGTCCAGAACTAGGAGTCATGGATTGAGGATAAGGGGTAAACCTTTTGGGACTGAGGTGAGGAGAAGTTTCTTCACCTAGAGAGTGGTGAATCTGTGGAATTTGCTACCACGCAAAATAGTTGAGGACAAAACGTTGTGTAATTTCAAGAAGGAATTAGCTACAGCTCTTGGACTAAAGGGATCAAGGGATACAGGGAGAAAACGGGGTCAAGTTATTGAACATGATGATCAGCCATGGTAATAATGAATGGCGGAGCAGGCTCGAAGGGTCAAATGGCCTCCTATTTTCCAAGTTTCTATGAATTAGGAGAAAAATGAGTGTTTTCCAGTCACTCCACCGAGGAGGAGCCAGTCTGGGGGTGTTACCATTCCGCTTAACAGGTTCCCATTTTAGGTATCTGGGGTGCAGGTATCTCAGCTTCGGGAGTTGAACTTCACGAGTTTGGTGAGCAGGGTTAAGGATTACTTACAGAGGTGGGATAGCCTCCCTCTGTCCTTGGCGGGCAGAGTTCAGTCATTGAAAATTAATGTTTTGCCGTGGTTCCTCTTTCTGTTCCAGCGGTTGCCGTTTTTTCTGCTGAAATTCTTTTTTGAGGAGGTGGAGGAATTGAATTTGTCTTTTATTTGGGTGGGTAAAGTGGCTAGGATTCGGAAGACGGCCCTCCAGAGGAACTGGCCGTCAGGGGGCTTGCCGCTACCGAGCCTGATATGTTATTATTGGGCGGCAAATGCGGCGAAGGTGCTAGGGTGGTGTGGGGATCCGGAGGCTGTATGGGTGCGTGTGGAGGCGGGGTCGTGTAAGGGGTCAGGGTTAAGGATGATGGTGAGGGTCTCGCTACCATTTTCTCCGGGGAAATATTCAGCGAACCCGATGGTGGTCTCTACATTGAAGGTATGGAGACAATTTCGGCAGCACTTTACATTGGGACGCTATCGAAGTTGGTGCCAATCTCTGCAAACTATTTGTTTGAGTGAGCGAGTTTGGATGTTAGGTTTAGGGGATGTGAGGAGACAGAGGTGGAAGGGTTCAGGGGCTTGTTTTTAGAAAGGCAATTTGCGAGCCTGGAGGAGTTGTCAGAGAAATTTGGGCTTTCACAAGCGATGTTTTTAGATACCTACAGGTTCACAACTTCAAAAGAAAGATCTTCCCGACATTCCCTGTGGTGCCTCCTTCTTCATTGTTGGAGAGGGTTTTGTCACTAGTGGGGCTGGAGGAGGGGAACATGTCATGGATTTATGTCAGGTTTATGGCAGAAGAGGCAGTGGCTGTGGAGGGGGAGAAGGCTAAGTGGGAGGAGGAGTTGGGGTGGGAGATGGAGCATGGGGTGTGGTGCAAGGCTTTGCGTAGGGTGAATGCAACATTGTCATGTGCGAGGTTAGGGTTGATATGGTTGAAGGTAGGGCCCATTTTACCAAATCCAAGATGAGCAGGTTATTTGCGGGTATGAAGGATGAGCATGAGCGATGTGGGAGGGGCCCAGCCAATCATGTGCACATGTTCTGATCATGTCGGAAGCTCGTGGGGTTCTGGGTCTCCATCTTTAGTACTCTGTTGGCAATTCTACAAATTCAACTGAACCCCTGTCCCTTAGGGGCCATATTTGGGGGGGGTCGGACCTGCCGGAGATACAGACAGTGGCAGGGGCTGATTTTTTGGCCTTCGCTTCGCTGGGGTGGAAGTCAGCTTCTCCACCCAGTGCCTCAGCATGGCTGGGGAATCTTATAGAATTTTTATATCTCGAGAAATTTAAGTACACAGTCTGGAGGGCAATTGTGGGGTTCTACTGGAGATGACAGCTGTTTATACTATACTTTAAAGAGCTGGTCACCATTAGATGTCAGGTGGGAGGGTTGACTAGGAGAGGGGTGGGTCTCTCTGTTGGGGTTCATGCCGCACGGGGGGTAGGTAGAATGCTTCGGGGGGTTAGTTTATTGTTTTATTGTGTATTGTTTATGTATAAAGTTTGAAAAATGTTAATAAAAATACTTTTAAAAAAATCAAAGTAGACCATCACCTTGTGTATTCCCTGGAGGAAGTTTTCCATTGTACGCTGGAAAATAGCACAGGCTGAAGCGATGCCGAACGGTAGTCTTGTACACTGGAAGAGGCCTTTGTGGGTATTTATTGTGGCAAACTTCTGAGGCTCTTCATCTAATCCTCGTTGCAGGTAGGCGTGGCTATGGTTTAATTTTTAATAGGTAAGGTCCCCCGCCAGTTTAGCATTGAGGTCCTCAATTCGGGGGATTTGAATACCGATCAACATGGAGGCTGCCTGATTTATGGTGAGTTTATAGTCCCCACAAATTCTTATCGAGCAATCTGGCTTAAGGACAGGGACTACTGGCGCCGCTTACTCAGAAAATTTAACTGGCTTGATTATGCCCAGCTCTTCCAATCTCTTTAGCTCTGCTTCAACTTTCTGATGCCGTGGATATAACACTGGTTATAACTCTGAAGAACTTAAGCGTTGAATCAGGGTTGACATAGATTGTTGCTTTGACGCCTTTTATCCGGCCTCGTTCCTTGTTAAAAAAAAGTCTTCAGACCGCCTCAGGACATTTTGGAGGATGCCATTGGATATTTTGAAGATTTTCAGGCAGTCTTCTGTAAACAGTCTCTCCCCATTAGACTGGACCTATGCTCTTCCACAATAACAAAGGCAGATTGGCCTCCTGCCCTTTCTAAGCCTCTGGTATGTTGGTGGTTCCGAAGATCTTCAAAGTTTCCCTGGTGCACGTGGACAACCTGTCTGTCGTACTCTTTAATCTTAAAGGCTAAGTTCCCAAACAAAGATATTGGAAAGTCTACTCACCCACTAATGTCAGCAAAGCCCTGGTTCCATTTTAAGGAGTTTGCCGTTTACACTTAAGACAATTTCAATCAACACCATCTTTTCAATTTAAGCTCATGTTAGTCACAAAAGGCTCAACAATTTCAGATAGCCTAGAAGATGGAGGAGGATAAAAAGAACAGGGATCAAATGAGAAAAGAAATAAGGCAATCAAAGAGAGGGCATAAAAAATATTAGCAAGCAATATTAAGAAAAACATAAAGATGTTTTACTAGTATACAATGAGCAAAATGATAGTTAAAAAAGTGGACCTATCAGAGCTGGAGAAGAGAACTTGTGTGAAGATGCAATGGATACGAGAAGAGTTTTAAACACATTTTTTCTCTCCATGTTCACAAAGGAAAGGGATGATGTGATATGGTAATCCAAGAGGAGCAGTGTGAAATATTGGATAAAATATTTATGAGAGAGGAAGTGTTAGAGGAGTTGGAATCCTTGAAAGTGGGTAAGTCGCCAGGCCCGGATGGATTGTTCCCTAGGATGTTGAATAATAATGATAATAATCTTTATAATCTTTATTAGTGTCACAAGTAGGCTTACATTAACTCCGCAATGAAGTTATTGTGAAAATCCCCCAGTCGCCACACTATTCACCTGTTCGGAAATAATGAGGGAGAATTCAGAGTATCCAATTCACCTAACAGCACATCAGCATGGACAAGATGGACCAAAAGACCCCATCTGTGATGTATATTTCTATAGTACTATGGACTGCATTCAACCAATAAATCACATGCTCTTCTTCAGAGCTCTTCTCCACTATGTTCAGTGGTGCTGTGGGCTGCAGCTGCTGCTGGTTTTTTTAATGCATTGAGGAGCTACAACTAGCACGACAATGTGCTCGAATGTGCCTCCCTCGGTTACATCAGAAACAGAAAATCTCCTGGACATGACATGTCTCCTTTGGGATGGTTCCCCCACAATGATAGTAGTTCACTTCTGACATAATTTATTATTATTGTCACAAGTAGGCTTACATTAACACTAACCCCTAGGCGCCACACTCGACGCCTGTTCGGGTACACTGAGGGAGAATTCAGAATGTCCAATTCACCTAACAAGCATGTCTTTCGGGACTTGTGGGAGGAAACCGGAGGCCCCGAAGAAACCCACGCAGACACGGGTAGAACGTGCATACTCCGCACAGACAGTGACCCAAGCCGGAATCAAACCTGGTACCCTGATGCTGTTGTGTGGAATACACATTTCTCTTTATTGTATGTCAGATTGAGGGCTCGGGCGGTCTGGAGGAACTTCCTCAGGTTTTCCTCATGGTCCTGCTGGTCATGGCCACAGATGGTGACGTTGTCCAAGTACAGGTATGTAGCCCATAAGCCGTACTGGTCCACCATTTGATCCATTGCCCTTTGGAAAACTGAGACTCCGTTTGTGACACCGAAAGTGACTCTGAGGAAGTGGAAGAGACGACCGGCTGCTTCAAAGGACGTATAGGGGCGGTCCTCTGGGCGGATAGGGAGTTGATGATAGGCCGATTTTAGGTCAACCGCAGAGAATACTCGGTACTGGGCAATTTGGTTCACCATTTCTGCTATGCGGGGAAGCATCGAGTTGCGTAAAGCGGTTTATGGTCTGGCTATCGTTCACCACCATACGTTGTTTTTGTCCGGAGCGGACTACCAGTACTTGTGCCCTCCAAGGGCTGTTGCTAGCCTCTATGACCCCTTCTTTTAGTAGCCGCTGAACCTCTGACTTGATGAATGTCATGTCTTGGGCACTGTACCGCCAACTCCTGGTGGTGACGGGCTTCCAGTCGGGGTGAGGTTCACGAAGAGGGGGGGTGGTGCAACTTTGAGTGTCGCCGTGAGCGGGGGTAGTGGTCCGCCGAACTTCAGTGTCAGGCTTCGGTGGCTGCACTGAAGGTCCAGACCGAGCAGCAGGGGGGCGCAGAGGTGAGGGAGGACATAAAGTTTAAAACGGCCGTATTTGGCGCCTTGGATAGCAAGGTTCGCGACACAATACCCCGTGATTTGGACCGAATGAGACCCAGATGCGAGGGCGATAGTTTGGGAGGCGGGATAGGTGCGCAGGGGTGTCGCGGCCGTTAATTTGAACCTGCATCATTGAGTTTCGCAGGTGCTTCGGCCGAGATTGATCGAGCGTGATCGCTCCTAGTTGCGGGCCGTCAGAGTCCTCGGTTGAATCGGACTCGCAAAATGGCCGCCGTCGTCGGTCGCACGTTTTGAGTTTTGAAGATAGCCGCCGCCAAGATGGCCGCCCCCATGACTCGCACGAGGCCGATGATGCGTCGGAAGTAGGCGTGTCCAGCTGCCGCACAGCCGCGTTGCGGGGCCTGTGGTCCTGGGAGTTCGATTTCTGGGCCCGATGAGACTTTTGTTTCTGGCCTTTGGGCCCAGCCAGGCAGACCTTCGCGAAGTGCCCCTTCTTTCCGCATATGCCGCAGATACCGGAGAGGGCTGGGCAACGCTGGCATGAGTGCTGGCCTTGCCCACAGAAATAGCATTGGGGGCCCCCGGTGTGAGCGGGTCGCCGCGCGGTGCAGGCTTGTAGCGTGGCCGAGTCTGGAGGGGATCGAAAGGGGTTCACAAGGTCCGTGGAGTACGTGCAGAGGTTGTGGTGGGCCGCTTCTGGGGAAGAGGCGAGCGTTACCATGCCTTCGAGGTCCTTCGCTCCGTATTCTAGGAGCCGCTGCCGGATGTACATGGATCGGATACCGGACACGAAAGCATCACGAATATGTAAGTTCATGTGGACTTCTGCCGTCACCTCTTTATGGTCGCAGTTCCTGGCGAGCGCGGTGAGTCTCTCCAAGTATTCATCTAGCGTTTCCCCGGAGCGCTGGCGGCAGGTCGAGAGCAAATGTCTGGCATGTACCTCGTTTATCGGCTTTACGAAACGCTTCTGTAGGATTTTGACTGCCGTTTCGTACATCGTACCTTTATCAATCACGGAAGATAGTCAGTGGCCCACCCCGACCGGCATGTAGTAAGTTCAGCTTGCGAGGTCCGTCAACTTCAGTCTCTGAGGAATTCAGATAGACCTCAAAGCACCGGAGCCAGTATTTAAAAATGTCAATGGCCTCCGGCGACCGAGCGTCCAAATTGTGCTTCTCCAGCTTTAGACCGCTGTCCATCTTGATGTATTCTGGTAACTAAATTGAGATACCCTCAATTACGACTCAGGAGCGGAGTTTGATAATACAAAGGTTTTAATTACCAGAGAACCAGCACGCTGCCCACTGAACATAACCTTATATACAACTTCCTGGGTACAAATGATAAATGCCAAATATTAAAATTAAATGCTCTTCCGACTAACAATGTTGCAGATTCATCAAGTGTATTTTTTGTGGTTCTCCATATCACTGGTGGATTGTTAGGCTAATATTGTTACTCGGCACATGACTGCAATGCAGCAGTATAATGTGGTACCCCGGGTGTAAATTCTCACAACAATTTGTCCCTATCTCTTTATGAATAAATAATGATCTAACACATACTCTGCAGTGTTCCAGCTAGCTCTTTGGCTAAGTGCACATCCTGTGCCCTAAATTCAATTTGGTTTTGTACTAAGGCAGCTGGGATTGCAAGGGCTACAAACAAACTCAGGAAAAAAAAGAGGAAAATCTTCGGTCCCAGCTCCTAATCAAATGATTTGACAAATAGAGAGGATTGATTTATTCTGGTGGGGGAGTCGCAAGCAAGGAGGTTGGACTTTAAGATTTGAGCTAGGCCATTCATAGGTGATATCAGCAAGCACATCTTCAGACACAGAATAGTCAGAATACCAAAATGCTGCAGAGGCTGTAGTCAATTGGGAATTTCAAAACCAATATTGATAGATTTTAATTAGGCAAGGGTATTAAGGGATACATGAATAGATAGAGTTACGGTAGGGATTAACCTAATTGATCGAATTGAAAGGCAAAACAGACTCAACGGGTTGAATGGGCTAGTCTTGTCCCAATGATGTTGTGTGGTTCATTGACCTTTGCTGGAAAATGCACATGCGAAAATTAGATAGGGACAAGGTTGGTATTGGTTGTGATTAGTTTATTTACACACTCACATGAAGATCTGCCACTGGGGTAATTCCTGGATAACCAATGACACATCATGAACTGTATACCAAGTACCTTAACAAGAGAAGGAAAAATAAAAGTTGGAAAAAAACAATGTTCCATTTCACAAAAGTCAACTTTATCCAGATCAAGCATTATTGCTTCCTTAACACATCGACATCTAATGAGGATCTGAGATCAGGAGCTGTGTCTGATAGAGGATGAAGGATATATTATATAGAAGATGCTATCAAGAAACTATCTTTAGAAATCCCACATCAAATAAAAACAACATGTTTTATTAGGCTATAGAAAGGTTTGGATCATCATAACAAGCATTCATTATATGGGACAGAACTTTGAAGATCACTTCCAATTTGATAACATAAAACCGAACCTTTAGCAGAAACCGCAGCTTACCAGAGATAATGAGACATTAGCAGTAATGCAATTGGGGTATCTCAGGAAGGGGAAGTAATCCGAAAGGAACTCATAATTGAACTTTAATATTTATCCCCTTGAAAGTAAGTTACTGCAGTATTAACCAACATGTTGATGCATAAAGAATCCTTGTTTAATCTAATCTTACATTTTTTCCATTAAGCCTCTGCAAACTAAATACTTGATATTTCAGAACCATTAAAAAGATTTCTTTCTCAAGAGCTGTTCAATGTTTGATGCTTTCAGCAGAGCTGTCAATCAAACAAATTCTTGCATTCAGAATCCTGGTATTTAAATATTTTATAGTGTGATTGCAGCTTGTAGGGTGGAAATAAGATAGTGTTGAACAGAGGCACTGCAAATTTTAGAGCTTGTCTGACGCAGTTTCTTCTCAAATTTAAGGCTGATGCAGAATTTGCAGTGCTGCGAAAGCAGGTTTTTTTGCCTGATGGTCAGGTTTGTGAGGGGAACTACTTTTTCTGTGAATTTTAAAACTATCAGAGAGAAGGCTCTTGCACATCCACAGTTTTCATCAGTCCCACATCGGCAGCCGTACCTGCAATTACATAACTCTGGAATTATGACCCTAAACCTCTACCTCTCTCTCCTTCCTTGAGGCATCCCTTAACATTGACCTCTTTATACAAGTTTTCGATCACCTGACCTTATTCTGCATTTCAGTGTGTGACTTGATGTCAAAAGTTGTTGATAATATTCCTGTGAAGTGTCCTGCAAAGTTGTATGAATGAAAGCTGTTATTGTTATAAAGCAATATTTGATGGACATTGAACAACAATTCTAAGTTTAGGTCAGTTTACTCTTGCTTCCTCATCTGATCTCGATGGTTCATGTCCGCTATTAGGGCTTACATTTTTATCCTTGAGGTAGGTAGCGGGCATTGGGCACATTCCTGGCTTGGCCTTGGGAGAATTTTTATTTCAAGGGGCGTGTGGGTGCAGGCTGGGGTCGGGTCATCCAACCCGGGAAAAAGCGCGGGAGCTATTTATTGCAGAGGTGGGTTGTTCAAAAGGCCCACCTAGTTCCAGTCAGGCTTTGTCCCAGTTCAAATAAAAACACAAAGGATGGATGTTTATGGCCATTAAGGTATGGGGACCCATTCAAAAGTGCATTGCCTTTGACGGGATTGGAAAAGCATGCAGACAGGAGAGGCCATCACTCCTCACACCCTCTTACCCTCCAAACACTCCCCATGTATCATCTGTGCCATCACATGCCCCCAAACCCACTTTCCATGGCCCTTCATGGCCCATATGTCAAGTTCTGCCCTTGCACCCACCCCCATGGCCCACTATGCCCCCGATGCCAACATCTATACTCATTGACCATATACTGTATATAACAAATGAACCCTACAGTGACAGTAGGATGTACACAAAATGTTTTTAAAAAATAAATCATTCATAACTTTCTACCATGTTAAAGAAAAATAATTTAACTTCGAAGGCAAT
Organism: Scyliorhinus torazame; assembly: GCF_047496885.1. Taxonomy (NCBI): domain Eukaryota; kingdom Metazoa; phylum Chordata; class Chondrichthyes; order Carcharhiniformes; family Scyliorhinidae; genus Scyliorhinus; species Scyliorhinus torazame. Next base: position 68,903,562 of record NC_092712.1, on the reverse strand, counting down.
AAAAGTGTCAATGATACAGACCCATTTAAGTATCAATATTAAAAGCCATTAAACCTTGAAATCTTTAAACCTCTATTAATAAATATTGTGAAATTGACAGCAGAGGTCAGAGAGCCTGAAATATCAAACAAAGAATGTTTTCCCTGGGACATGGGTGTTTCTGCAAGCATAATGGTTGCCTGGGCTTTTAGCCAAGCATACATAATAAACCTTGGCTTCAGAATCCAGACAACCATTTTGTTTACGGAAACAGCTGTATCCCATTCCCCTTCCTCACACATCTTTCTCACACTTCTCACAAGGCTTTCTCACAAAAGCACACATGCGCATAGAGGGAAAGGGTGGTACAGAGGGAAGAAAAATTATTAGGAAATAGAAAGGATAAAAGATCTCTGATGCACTATGACAGTTTTCAGTTAAAGCCTTTCAGGAGTTCAAGTTTTTGCTTCACTGATTCTTCCTTCTAAGGTTAAAAGGGTTTTCTCTTGCAAGACTGTCTACTTTCAAAGAACAACGAAAAGTACAGCACAGGAACAGTCCCTTCGGCCCTCCAAGCTTGCGCCGATCATGATGCCCTAACTAAAAACAAAACCTTCTGCCCTTACTCAGTCCGTATCCCTCTGTTTCCTCCCTATTCATGTACCAGATGCTTCTTAAATGTTGCTAATGTGCCTGCTTCCACCACATTCTCTGTCAGCGCATTCCAGGCACCCACCACATCTCCCTTAAACTTTCCCCCTCTCACCTTGAACCTGTGCCCCCTTGTAATTGATACTTCCACCCTTGGAAAAAGCCTCTGACTGTCCACCCTGTCTCCGCCTCTCATAATTTTGTCGACCTCGATCAGGTTTCCCCTCAGCCTCCCTCTTTCTATTCAACCTCTCCTCATAGCCAACACCCTCAAAACTAGGCAACATCCTGGTGAACCTTCTTTGCACCATCTCCAAAGCTTCCACATCCTTCTAATAATGTGGTAACCAGAACTGCACGCAATACTTCAAATGAGACCTAACCAAATTTTGATACAGCTGCAACATGATTTCCCAACCGGTATACAAATTTGCCCCCAGTGAGCCATGGCTGAGAGCCAGCAACTGGTCAATGTGGCACAGACACAGAGCGAGATGGCCCAGTCCCAAATGGAAATGCTGTAGTCACTGGCTGATATGGCACACACCCAGCAGTGGTGGCAGAGTCACTGGGTTATGTGGCGCAGTCACAGACAGAGGTGGTCCACTTCCTGTGCTCCATGGCCGCGAGCATGCAGACCATGGTCAAACTTGTCGTGTTAGGTACACTGGTCTAACACTGGCTGCGGCAGGGTGCAGCTTAGATCAGAAAGATACTCCAGACCGTGAAGTTAGTTCCATCAGGTTTATTGAACTAATAGCACAGTTAGCACAGTTCTCTGTGAGTTTGACTCTCTGCTAACTTAAGTGTGGTTACTCTGTCTGACTGAACCAGACTAGCTCTTGGCCATGTGGTGGGGGTGTGAGATTGTAACAACACCCTTGACTGACTCTCTAGATTTTCATCAGCGGAAAGAGGCGGAGTGTGAGTGCCTCGTGTCTTTTATAGTCAGATCCCACCCCTGAGTATCCTGCCTGCTTATTGGTCATGTCCTGTTCTCTGTGTCCATTAGCTGCTTGTCTGTATATCATTATGTGTGTGTGTGTGCCTGCATATCATGACATCTCCCTTTTTTTAAATGTTTGGATGACATATGTGAGCGTATTTACAAGAATAGGCCAATATTAACATATATACATGCAGTGGATGTGAACATATGTACATGTGAAAACAGCTGTCAATGCGAGAACACAGAACATAGCAAACTGAACAAATGTTCATAAGTCCAGTCTCTGTGGCTTGCGTCTGATCCTGATCGACCGCCGGAGAGATGGTGGTGGGGACAACAGCGCCTTGATGGGCGGGATTGAAGCCTGACTGGTGGCCTCGTGAGTCGAGGTATCAGGAGGTGGCAAAACAACAGAAGGAAACGGAGAAGAATGTGGTTACGGGCAGGCAACTTTGCGCAGTGCCCGCCTGTTTCGCCGCACAACAGAACCATCAGCCAGATGCACAACATACGAGCGGGGGCAGCCTGTCGAACAACGACAGCTGGAGCTGACCAGCCTCCATGAGGGATCTTGACCCGAACAGTGTCTGATGGGGATAACACGGGCAAATCGGTGGCATGAGCATCGTAGCCCTGTTTTTGCCGGTCTCGGAGTTGCTGTACCTTCTGCAGCACCGGTAGGTGATCCAGGTCGGGCACGTGTATGGCTGGAAGTGTCGTTTGCAGGTCCCTGTTCATCAGGAGTTGAGCCGGCGACATGCCAGTGGACAGTGGGGTCGCCCTGCAAGCAGCGCAAGGTAAATGGCAGACGCAGAATCCGCGGCCTTGCAGATGAGCTGCTTCACTATGTGCACCCTTTTCTCAACTTTTCCGTTTGACTGCGGATAGTGTGGGCTGGAAGTGACGTGTTTGTACTGATAAGACTGGGCAAACAGAGACCATTCATGGCAGCTGAAGCACAGGCCATTGTCACTCATGACAGTGAGTGGGATACCATGCCTGGAGAAATTCTCCTTACAGGCCTTGACGACGGTCCGAGATGTGAGGTCTGAGAGCTTCACGACTTCAGGGTAATTGGAAAAGTCATCAATGATTAACACGTAATCACAACCATTTGCACGAAAGAGGTCGATGCCAACCTTGGACCAAGGAGAGGTTTCGATTTCATGCTGCTGAAGTGTCTCCTTACTCTGCGCTGGCTGGAAGCGTTGACAGGTCGCACAGTTAAGGACCATGTTCGCGATGTCCTGGCTGATCCCGGGCCAGTAGACAGCCTGCTTGGCTCTGCGTCTGCACTTTTCCACACCCAGGTGGCCCTCATGGATTTGACGGAGCACCAAGCTCTGGAGACTGTGTGGAATTACAATCCGGTCCAGTTTGAGGAGGATACCATCAACCACCGTCAGGTCGCCCTTTACATTGAAAAATTGAGGGCACTGCCCTTTTTGCCAGCCATTGGCGAGGTGTTGCATAACACGCTGCAAGAGGGGGTCTTTGGCTGTGTCCTCACGGATGCGAATCACCTTCTCATCAGATGCTGGGAGGGTGCTAGCACACAGCTGCACCTGTGACTCAACCTGTGACTCAATTTGCCGGATGACGTTCGGTGGTTCACTAGGCACGGTGATGGAGCGGGACAGTGTATCGGTAATGATGAGCTCCTTGCCAGGCGTGTAGACCAGGTCAAAGTCGTACCTTCTGAGTTTGAGGAGGATGCGCTGCAACCGAGGCGTCATGTCATTAAGGTCATTGTGGATAATGTGGACCAGGGACCTGTGATCCATCTCGACTGAATGTCGGCAGGCCGTAGACATAGTCGTGAAACTTGAGAATGGCAGTGAGAAGGCCCAGGCATTCCTTTTCGATTTGTGCATACCTTTGTTTGGTGGGCGTCATTTCCCTTGATGCGTAGGCAACCGGTGCCCAGGAGGAAGCGTCATCGCGTTGCAGCAGGACCGCACCGATGCCATCCTGGCTCGCACCTGTCGAGATTTTCGTTTTCCTGTCTGGGTCGAAAAATGCCAGTATGGGTGCAGTGGTGAGCTTGGCTGTCAGCTCCAACCACTCTGCCTGATGGGCCGCCTTCCATTCGAAGGCAGTGGACTTCTTCACTAGGTTTCGTAGGGCTGTGGTGTGTGAGGCCATGTTTGGGATGAACTTGTCCAGAAAATTGACCATGCCCAGGAAGTGCAACACCGCCTTCTTGTCTTCAGGGACCTTCATGGCTGCGATGGCCTTGACCTTGTCTGTGTCGGGGCACACGCCCTGCTGAGAGATCTGGTCTCCCAGGAACTTGAGAGTTGACATGCCAAAGCAACATTTGGCCATGTTCAGCTTCAGGCCATTGGCGTGGACATGGCAGAATACATACTGGAGACGGGAAACATGCTCTTCATGCGTCGTGGACCATATGATGACGTCGTCCACGTACACACGAACCCCTTCGATGTCTTCCACCATCTGCTCCATGATGCGATAATGAAATATCTCCGATGCCGAGACGATGCCGAATGGCATAAGGTTATAGCAGTACATGCCAAACGGTGTGTTGAAGGTGCAGAGCCTTCTGCTGGACTCATCCAGCTGGATTTGCCAGAATCCATGTCACGCATCTAACTTCGTGAAAAACCATGCATGTGCCATCTCACTGGTGAGTTCCTCCCACTTCGGGATGGGGTAGTGTTCACACATTATATTCTGGTTGAGATCCTTGGGATCAATCTAGATGCGCAGGTCTCCAGGTTCTTTTTTTATCACCACCATCGAGCTGACCCAGTCAGTCGGTTCAGTTACCCTGGAAATGATCCCCTGCTGCAGCTCCTTGAGTTGCTCCTTCAGGCACTCCTTCAGGGGAGCCAGGACCTGGCGTGGTGCATGGACCACTGACTTGGCATCAGGTCGCAGTAGGATCTTGTACCGATATGGCAAATTGCCCATCCCGTCAAACACATCTGGATACTGAGCGAGGATGTCGTCAATGCCAGCTTGAAGATCCACGTTGGAGGATGTTGTTGAATAAACTCGCTGCACCAGGTTTTGCTTTTTGTAGGCATGCGCGCCCAGTAGGGATGACCTGTCCGGCTTGACAATTTCAAACCTTAGCCGTGCATGGGTGCTCCGGTTGAAGACGAGTAGATGGCAGGACCCTAGTGCCGTGATGGCATTACCGTTATAGTCCAGAAGCTGGCAGGCTGCTGGAAGGACCTTAGGGGGCTTCTTGATGCGTTTGAAGTCTGCCTGTGAGAGGAGGTTGGCAGAAGCACCTGTGTCCAGCTTGAACTGGATAGAGCAGCGATTGACCTGCATCACCGCACGCCATTCGTCCGCAGAATCCACAGCGAGATGAGTTAGGTGTGGCATGTTCACGTGTGGTAATGATGCCCACTTGGTAGGCGGACTCCAGGCACTCGTCCTCTGGATCCATTGTACTGCCAGGATCAGAATCCTGTAATCGTCATGGCACATTCTGGACGCGCCGTCGTCGGAATTGGGAGTGCTGGCCTCTGACTGGTGGTGCAGACCTGCACAAGGCTGCATCGTGGCCCAACTTCCCGCAGTTTAAACATCGCCTGCCTCTTGCAGGGCAGTGCTCCTTTAAGTTGGTGTTGCCACAGTTCGGGCACGTCATGATGTCGGCATCGTGATGTACATCGTCGCACATGCGCAGTGCGGTCAGCAGACATCTGCACCTGCACAGTGTGGGTGTCGGCCTCTTCGTTATCCCATTCGCATCGCGCATGCGTGGGGCTCCGGGAAAAGTGTGCAAGATGGCCACTGTCTTCACTGCTGAGGTGCGGCATCCAGGAGATGGCCTTCACACTCACTGCCTCGTGGGAGGCAAGTTTCTCATTTTCAGCCGATTTGTATTGGGCATACCGATTTTTTGCGTGCTCGTGCACTGTACATGTTTCAATCGCGACTGGCAGGGTCATATGCTTGATTTTTAAGAGCTGCTCTCTCAGAGGATCAGAGTGAATACCAAACACGATTTGGTCTCTGATCATGGAGTCAGCAATATCACCAAAGTTGCAGGACAGCGCTAGCAGGCGAAGGCTAGTTAAGAAGGCATTGAAAGATTCATCTTTACGTTGTTTAAATATGTAGCGCTCGAAAATTTCATTTGTGTCCACTTCACAGTGACTATTGAACCTCTCCAGGATGGTCTGAAACTTTGTCTTGTCCTGGCCTTCGGTGAAGTTAAATGAGTTGAAGAGTTTGATGGCTTGATCACCCGCTGTTGAGAGGAGAAGCGCGATCTTTCTTGCATCAGATGCACCCTCGAGGTCTGAGGCTTCGATGTACAGCAGAAACTTTTGCTTGCATATTCGCCATTTGGCACTGAGATTGCCGGAGGTCCTGAGCTGGTGAGGAGCCTGAATCTTCTCCATGGTGCCGGGATACATTTGCTGGTCGTCACGGAACGGACTGAGGTAAGCCACCTTAAATTAGTAGTCTCCTGGTATCATGTCGTGTTAGGTACACTGGTCCAACACTGGCTGCAACAGGATGCAGCTTAGATCAGAAAGTTACTCCAGACCGTGAAGTTAGTTCAATCAGGTTTATTGAAGTAATAGCACAGTTAGCACAGTTCTCTGTGAGTTCGACTCACTGCTAACTTAAGTGTGGTTACTCTGTCTGACTGAACCAGACTAGCTCTTAGCCACGTGGTGGAGGTGTGAGAGTGTAACAACACCCTTGACTGACTCTCCAGATGTTCATCAGTGGAAAGAGGTGGAGTGTGAGTGCCTCGTGTCTTTTATAGTCAGATCCCACCCCTGAGTGTTCTGCCTGCTTATTGGTCATGTCCTGTTCTCTGTGTCCATTAGCTGCTTTTCTGTACATCAGTATGTGTGTGTGTGTGCCGGCATATCATGACAAAACTGAGAGTGGGCCTCCAGGACTGGCATCGCCAAGTGATGGGGGAGCCTGAGGGGTTAGCTTCGCTCGCACCCCCATTCCATGAAGTAGCCCATGGGCCATTGAGAACTCCGAGGGAGGAAAAGGCGATGGGGCCCATGCCGGTGACTCCTGCATGGGAGGAGTCGGAACACCGCAGCGCCTCGGACCCCCCCCCTCTCCTGCCCCTGCCGCATCACATGGGTAGCAGGCAGAACAGGGCAGCTCCATGCCACCTCGGACACCAAAGCAGCAGCCAGGCCCATCCAGGCCCGGTCACCCAGAAGATGCCTGCCAACAGGGACCCAGGTCGCAGGGCAGGAATCACAGCAGGCTGCCTCCACTCCTGCTCTACCATCTGGGGATCCACCTAGATGTAGCATTAGGGCCCGTAAGGCCAGAAGAGTAGCTAAAAGTTAAGTGCACGGGTGCATGGCACAGTATAGCGTTAGGGGCTAGGGCACAGACCTGTATATATTTGTTCACATTAAACACCTGTGCACAACGTTGCAACCTGTCAAGGCAGCACGGCGGCGCAGTGGTTAGCACTGCTGCCTCACGGCGTCGAATCCCAGGTTCGGTCCCGGCTCTGGGTCACTGTCCGTATGGAGTTTGCACATTCTCCCCGTGTCTGCGTGAGTTTCGCCCCCACAACACAAAGATGTGCAGCGTAGGTGGATTGGACATGCTAAATTGCCTCTTAATTGGAAAATATTAATTGGGTACTCTACATTTATTTTTAAAAAGTTACAACCTGCCTCGGTGCTCTGTCAGAAGGTTGTGAGGGGTGGGCTGGTCTGGGCTGGCCGCTGACAGGGCACGGGTGGGGGGGGGGGGGGAGGGGGAGGGGGAGAGTAGGGAGAATGGATGACGATTGTGGGTGGGATTGGCCCCAGGGCCTAGGGTTGGCCAGCGCTAATCGGTCCGGTGTCCCCACCCCCTCCGTCCCTTCGTCCCCACCAACCCCACCTTCGCCACCTCAGGGATTCGATGGGAGCAAAGAACAAAGAACAAAGAAATGTACAGCACAGGAACAGGCCCTTCGGCCCTCCAAGCCCGTGCCGACCATACTGCCCGACTAAACTACAATCTTCTACACTTCCTGGGTCCGTATCCTTCTATTCCCATCCTATTCATATATTTGTCAAGATGCCCCTTAAATGTCCCTATCGTCCCTGCTTCCACTACCTCCTCCGGTAGTGAGTTCCAGGCACCCACTACCCTCTGCGTAAAAAACTTGCCTCGTACATCTACTCTAAACCTTGCCCCTCTCACCTTAAACCTATGCCCCCTAGTAATTGACCCCTCTACCCTGGGGAAAAGCCTCTGACTATCCACTCTGTCTATGCCCCTCATAATTTTGTATACCTCTATCAGGTCGCCCCTCAACCTCCTTCGTTCCAGTGAGAACAAACCGAGTTTATTCAATCGCTCCTCATAGCTTATGCCCTCCATACCAGGCAACATTCTGGTAAATCTCTTCTGCACCCTCTCTAAAGCCTCCACATCCTTCTGGTAGTGTGGCGACCAGAATTGAACACTATACTCCAAGTGTGGCCTAACTAAGGTTCTATACAGCTGCAACATGACTTGCCAATTCTTATACTCAATGCCCCGGCCAATGAAGGCAAGCATGCCGTATGCCTTCTTGACTACCTTCTCCACCTGTGTTGCCCCTTTCAATGACCTGTGGACCTGTACTCCTAGATCTCTTTGACTTTCAATACTCTTGAGGGTTCTACCATTCACTGTATATTCCCTACCTGCATTAGCCCTTCCAAAATGCATTACCTCACATTTGTCCGGATTAAACTCCATCTGCCATCTCTCCGCCCAAGTCTCCAGACAATCTAAATCCTGCTGTATCCTCAGACAGTCCTCATCGCTATCCGCAATTCCACCAACCTTTGTGTCGTCTGCAAACTTACTAATCAGACCAGTTACATTTTCCTCCAAATCATTTATATATACTACAAAGAGCAAAGGTCCCAGCACTGATCCCTGTGGAACACCACTGGTCACAGCCCTCCAATTAGAAAAGCATCCCTCCATTGCTACCCTCTGCCTTCTATGGCCTAGCCAGTTCTGTATCCACCTTGCCAGTTCACCCCTGATCCCGTGTGACTTCACCTTTTGTACTAGTCTACCATGAGGGACCTTGTCAAAGGCCTTACTGAAGTCCATATAGACAACATCTACTGCCCTACCTGCATCAATCATCTTAGTGACCTCCTCGAAAAACTCTATCAAGTTAGTGAGACACGACCTCCCCTTCACAAAACCGTGCTGCCTCTCACTAATACGTCCATTTGCTTCCAAATGGGAGTAGATCCTGTCTCGAAGAATTCTCTCCAGTAATTTCCCTACCACTGAAGTAAGGCTCACCGGCCTGTAGTTCCCGGGATTATCCTTGCTACCCTTCTTAAACAGAGGAACAACATTGGCTATTCTCCAGTCCTCCGGGACATCCCCTGAAGACAGCGAGGATCCAAAGATTTCTGTCAAGGCCTCAGCAATTTCCTCTCCAGCCTCCTTCAGTATTCTGGGGTAGATCCCATCAGGCCCTGGGGACTTATCTACCTTAATATTTTTTAAGACACCCAACACCTCGTCTTTTTGGATCACAATGTGACCCAGGCTATCTACACCCCCTTCTCCAGACTCAACATCTACCAATTCCTTCTCTTTGGTGAATACTGATGTAAAGTATTCATTTAGTACCTCGCCCATTTCCTCTGGCTCTACACATAGATTCCCTTGCCTATCCTTCAGTGGGCCAACCCTTTCCCTGGCTACCCTCTTGCTTTTTATGTACGTGTAAAAAGCCTTGGGATTTTCCTTAACCCTATTTGCCAATGACTTTTCATGACCCCTTCTAGCCCTCCTGACTCCTTGCTTAAGTTCCTTCCTACTTTCCTTATATGCCACACAGGCTTCGGGAGCGTGTGAGGGAATGGCCAGCTTGCATGCAGGGATCACCCAGGTGGACGGTGAAAGTGCTACCATGGGCACGAGTCAGATGCTGTCAAACGATGCGGAGCACCAGAGCTCATCCCAGAGCGGGTTGTCATCATCCACCATCCCATGGACCAGCCCGGCTGTTACTACCAACCCGCATTCCATAGTGAGGCAGGTAGGAATCACGGAGGGCGTTGCAAGCGTGGGACGGGGGGATGGGGGTGAGGGGGGAGATGGGGGGGGGGCTGGTAGGGGCTGGAGATGTGGGTGTAGAGGTGGGATTCTGTGCCCATGCCCCTGGCCAGTCCTCCCCGAGTCAGCGAATCTGGACGCGACTAGAGTCCCCTACAGTGCCAGGTATGCCATGATCTGGCAGATAACTGGCACTGTTCCGCTGCTCAGCCAGAATCTTAGATGGCATGCCCGGTCCGGCAGGTCCTCGAATGACAGACGCTGCTGGTACACGCGAGGCCTCATGAGATGCCTCCTTTGAACAGCCTCCTCCTCAGCCTGTAGGGCTGGCTCTCTGTCCTCAGCGACTGATTCCTCTTTCACTGCCGCTGCAGCTTCCTCCTCCTCGAGCAGCTCCAGCTTGTACAGCCGCAATATATCCACAGGGCAGCGGTGGCTAGGAGGCAGGCCACCATTGCTGGTTGTATTCCAATATCCATTGCATGGAGTTGGTGAAGGATAGACATATTAGAATGGTACGTAACCCTGTGCCCAACCAGGTCCAATGGGCTACACGGTGGCCCCGGTTGGCACTTCAAACCCTGCTCCCATGTGTCCCTCCGCCGCTATCCCCAGACATCTGGCCCCGTCGGTGCTCGGCACCATTGGGGCCTTTGGCCCTGGCACCCGTCCCTACTGCTAGGGGTACCGTCGGCTGGAGCTGCACATGCCAGCGGTATGCTCCGCGGTCCCTGTCTGGCGCCCCCCCTGTAGGAACTATTGTGCGCAGTGCCCATGGGTGATCTGCGTGATACCCCAGCAGCGGGTGCAGTGGTTGGGGGATGAGGTTTGTGGTGTGGGAGAGAGTGCAGTGTGGGGTGGATGGGTAGAAGAGTGGGGGCTGGGGTGCGGGGTTGGTGGGGTGGGGGCACCCATATAGTTGGTGCAGTTTGCTGAACCACGGGCCACAGTGGGTGATCAGTGGGGTGTGGAGCAAAATGGCTGCCTTGCAAGCCGCAGTAATGGGGGTCCGGTGGGGGTCACCCCGGCCCCACGGTCAGTCACTTGATCAGCCCCGCCAACCACCATCCCCAGCCAGCCTGGCCAGTGTCAGGACCAGCGCCTCTCCGTGTCCTATCTTCTCTCTCTCCCTCATCCGACACGGCACCCGTTTCCCTATTTTTAAAAGTGCAAATGAATCTCGACATTGGGAATTCCCCACCATTGAAGGCGGAGAATCACTGAGGCCCCGGAGAATACCGTTTCAGGCCCACTAATGATATTCAAACGATGTTTACTGTATGTGCGCAGCGGAACGCATTGACGTCGCTGTCGAGGCGCCGGAGAATTGCGAGTTGGCATGCACCCGGTGCGCGCCACGATTTTGGAGTCAATACCGATTCCCCGTCCAATCGCATTTCCCGATTTTGGCGTAGTCCGACGGAGAATTCCGCCTCGTGGTCTTAAAGAATAAATTTTTAATTTTCTTTTGGCATTATAATAACCTCACAAGACCCACGGGAACACCCCAGTTGTCCTCCCCGTGAGACTCGTGGGGTATGAGCGTCCCTGCTTGTGGGTGGAGGCCATTAACTGAGGCTCGTTCAAATCGCCCCATAAAAACTAACCCGGACTGGGACCGCTGTAAATGATAGTCCCGATTGGGACCTTGGAACTGTGGGCTGCGTTGCGGCCTTTACGCTTGTTGTCAAATTAAACTTCTTTTGGATTCACCTTCTTGGGCCTCCTAAGCCTTTCTAGCTATGTACCCTTCTCGGATGACATAAACTTTCAAAAGGGTTATTTTTTTTTAAAAAGCAGAAATGTGAATGATCTGCAGTCCTTGTGCCAAACGGCATTCCATAAAGGGTGTGGACACTTGATAAAAATGTTTCTCTTTCAAGAAGCAGAACCTCCAAAAATATTCACGGAACGTTAAAGATCCAGCAAACGCTATGTCTGACACAGTAAACAGAAAACAGAGCAGCAGATGGCTGTAGTTCTTGTTCACTTTACTGCAACAACAGTCTTGTCCGAACATGACATGTAGCAGAAACCCGACAATTAAACGCATGCCGTTGATGAAAGGATCTGCGTGTGAGCTCAGTAAAGCTCCACTCGCTTTGGCTAACAGTCTGCACCTTGGTGTGACGAAAGCCACTCATTTCCTTTTTATAGTTATAAGACTCACAAGCAAATGCGAACAGTTCACTTGACGCCAAATATTAAAGACAAACAATTAATTCTGCCGCAGCTTGATTTTCTGCTCACATTTCCTTGTGAAAACGATCACCTTGCCTCGCACCTTTCATTCTTAAACCAAACCATTAGTTGGTACTTCTGCCTTTTTTTAAAATGACAGTAATGCTGGCGTGCTTCTGGGCTTCCCTTTCCGAAGAGTTTTTCACATTTATGATGGTGGTAAAATTTCTGAAGTGCCTTGCCGTGATAGGAAGCTGTTAATCTTACACCGCAGGTCAACTCGGGTCGAGATGCAGCAAGAATTGATTGATTGGACTCAGGATGGGACAGTTGGCTTTGTAGTGAACTTTGATTTTCTTCAGCATCAAACTGATGGAAGTAGCACAAATAAACAGCCAGTCAGTCAGTTGATAGCACGACTAAATGTTGGGGGAAAATTGTAACCACATGTTTGATGGATTGCCGACTTACACATAAGAGTTGAAAGTGACTCCTCTTTTTGGCGCACAAGCTAAACGAGAGAACTAGGGGCTGGTTTTAGCACAGGGCTAAATCGCTGGCTTTTAAAGCAGACCAAGGCAGGCCAGCAGCACGGTTCAATTCCCGTACCAGCCTCCCCGAACAGGCGCCGGAATGTGGCGACTAGGGGCTTTTCACAGTAACTTCATTTGAAGCCTACTTGTGACAATAAGCGATTTTAATTTTCAAATAGTAAGAGTGTTATTTTCCAATCGCATTGCTTCGGATTTGGTGCTGAGAGCCGATGTCACTTCACTTAACCTTGGAATGTTAGATTAAGTCTTGTTGCAATCAACAGAGAGGTGTTGAATAAAGACAGGGAGCCAGTTCACAATCCCCCCTCGCCTTCATCCTGGATTGTAACAATTTGGGGGTATCCCAGTCGGATGGTGGTAAATTGAGGGATCTCGCCCAGATCGATAACTTTAGGGAACCTCACCTGGGCACCTTGGGGAGGGGGGGAGGGGGGCTCCTAACAGTTTTCAGAGTTGACTATGCTCTATGAGACCTTGAGAGAACCTAGCCAGATTCACACATTTAGTAGATAAATGTCAGGGAATTAATGAGGCTAAGTATGAGCTGATTAACTTTGAAAGGAAGAATAAAAAGAGAAAATATACCCTAATTCGCAATTCTATGAAAAGAGCAAAGGGATGGAGAGATGCAGACATTCAGATCCAAGAACTGTTGAACAGAGTTAAATTCATTCATTGTTAAATGGATTCTTAAAAAAAAAATCTCAGTTTGTATTCTCTGGACAGTTCTCACTTTTCCCAACATTCGTGTGGATTGAACCATTTTATTGATTACAGCACAGGGAGATTGAATTTCTCTGGCAGCAGGATTAAACAGGTAAGGATGCCCAAATAAGGAGATGCTAATTAGTGGTTCGGACACTGGAGTCATATCCAGGCATTGCTTGGTCAGGTTGCGTAACAGAAAGCAATAAATGTTGTCTTTTTGTAGGTTGAAGCCCTCCTGCCTCACAGCACCAAATGTGGACGAGCCATTGTTACCCCAATCTTGAGCATTAATAAAAGCAACTGGATTGGTTATATGGTCAGGCGAATATTGATTTGTACGAGGTATAAATCACCATGGGTGGATTTTCCGGTCCCCAAGCTGAGTTTTCTTGGGTGGTGCGCTCTGACCGGCAGCGGAATCCTCCCTTCCCGCCAATGCTCAATGGGATTTCCCACTGAACATAGAACATAGAACATTATAGCGCAGTACAGGCCCTTCGGCCCTCGATGTTGCGCCGACCTGTGAAACCACGCTAAAGCCCATCTACACTGTAGAACATAGAGGGAAAACCTGAGAGAATCCACAGAGAATCCTGCCGGCGGAGAATCCCGCTGCATATGCTTTAAGCAGGAAATCTGTTCATTTTCTACAATTATTTCAGTTATCTGTTTTCACAGGCAATTATACAAAATAAAGGAAAATGTGTGTTTAATTCACAGACAATAATAACATTCCTGCGGAAAATATTAATTAAGGTCAATTTTCCAGCATGGGCTTCACGACTTTCAATCACCTCACACTCAGTCCTGTTGAGGCAGGTGACACAGAAACTTGGTTATGGCTCCTTATCTAAATGGGTTCTGTGCCCAGTGCCCCATGTTGTTGACTGGTGGGCTCAGCAGCAGCATTCGCAGTTACAGGAATGACTCTGAGAACCACCCAGGACATTCTCGCCTCTACCATTGCATTTCAAGCAGCTGAGGGATGAACATGTCCAAAGGTACGGCACCGGGCAGGGGCTCAGCTGTAACCTGGGATTCAGCAGACCTCTGTCCGATCCCTGGGACGCCCCTGTCTCCATCTGATGTGCATTAGACGTTGTGTGGTGCTCACCAGATAGTGACACAGCAGCCGGGCTACTAAGATCGTGAACCAACGTGTTTGTCTAGGATGGTGCGGGTGATAGCTGTGATGCATCATCTGTGTCCTCTTCGGAGATCTCCTGCAAGGTGCTGTTGAGAGTGGAAGTGGGGGGGCTGTTCTCATGGGCGGACATGGCTCATCAGTTGATGTTCCGCAACGCAAGGGACGGGCTGGATTCTCCGATCCCCAATGCCGAAATCGCGTTCGGCGATAGGGCGGAGAATCCCCGACGATGACAGAATAGGGGGTGGCGCCGCTTTCGCAATGCTCAGCCCCCTGAAAAGCAGCATACTCTAGGAGTGCACCTCATGCCATATCCAAGACCTGAGGCCCGCCCCGCAAAGCTCCGCCCCGACCGGTCGAGTTCCCAACGTCGTGGGACACATGCGGAGGGATTCTCCAATAATGGCACTGTGTCCCCACTCCAACATCAAAACATAGGCGTTTCTTCAGGAAAGTCCAGAGTGAGTCTCTTACCTGAAGGGGGCTAGAAGGGGCCCTGGAGTATTCCTCGCAGCTCTAGCTGCCGATACGGGGCCCTGCACTTCCGGTCTGGAGTCCGTGCATGCGCATGGCGGCGGACTTTAGCGGCCGCCCTGTGCGACTGGCCCCGGAAATATAGGCCCCCTCGAGATCGCGTGCGCCCGCAGATCGGTTGGCCCCCGATCGCTAGCCTGGATATCCGTGAGGCCCCCCCTCCGGTGAAAGATCCTCCCCGCGTCACACCAGGGTGGCCACAAATTGACTCCGCAGCCACCACTGGCTGTTCCCGACAGGCAAAACGTGATTATAACCACACGGTCGGGAACTCGGCCAGTTTTCATCAGAGAATCACCGCGGGGGCCTCTGTCAATGGCCCCCTACCCGCACCATGTAAACCACGCGCTCGTGATTCGCGTCGATTCTCCGGGGACCAGTGAATCACGGGAGCGGCGTTGTGCCGGATTTCGGAGTCAATGCCCATTCTCCGCCCCTGCGCCGATCGCGATTTTGACGCGGTGATTAGGAGAATCCCACCCATGTGATCTCACCAGTCGGGAACTCGGCCCGGGGCGCACAAGCCGGCCGAAGGGCGAACCACTTTTGCTGGCCGGGTCCGTGGGCTGCGTCCGCCATGAAGCACGGCCAGGCATTAAATATTCCTGGATAGAGACTTTCAGCAAAGTTAGGAAGGCACTGTGGGTGGGCGGTCCGGGGTGCACAAGCCGGCCGAAGGGAAGACTACTTTTGCGGGCTGGGTCCGCGGGCTGCGTCCGCCATGAAGCACGGCCAGGCATTAAATATTCCTGGATAGAGACTTTCAGCAAAGTTAGGAAGGCACTGTGGGTGGGCGGTCCGGGGTGCACAAGCCGGCCGAAGGGAAGACTACTTTTGCGGGCTGGGTCCGCGGGCTGCGTCCGCCATGAAACAAACTGCCGGCATACGCATGCATGGCCACAGACCCGACAATGCTCCGGGCCGTATCGGCAGCTAGAGATGGGGTGGGGGGGTTAAAGTGACATTCCAAGGGAGAGACAGGGGACACCATATCTAAAGACATGCAGACATATAATTCATGGAGGGCTGTCATAAAGGGAACAGTTGCGATGGAGAGCTGGGCTTTCTGATTTTGGCTATTTACTTTATGATTCCTTAGGATTCAGAAGTTTTGATCAGGAGTCCTGCCAAGGAAGACATTAGGAGCAATTTTACGGCCCCATCGCGGTCGAAGTGGGGTGGTGAAAAGCGGCGAACCGTTCGAAACTCCATTGACTTCATGGGATTGTACAATCTCACCTGAATGAAATTCCACACTTCGTCCAGCACATTCATGAATCTCTACGATGGCACCACATCATAAAACTGTTTCACATACGTCATCAACGTCCTTTTACAAAGTATTCTTTGTTTTATTCATTCATGGATCACTGACTAGTCTAGCATTTACTGCCCATCCCGAATTGTTCCTAACAAGGTGGTGGTGAGGGCGGCACGGTGCACAGTGGTTAGCACCGCTGCCTCACGGCACCGGGGGCCCAGGTTTGAGACCGGCCCCGTTTCACTGTCCGTGTAAGAGGCTGGTGGTGAGCTGCCTTCTTGAACCGCTGCAGTCTCTGTTGTTTAGGTGCACCCACAGTGCTGTTAGGGAGGGAGTTCCTGAATTTTGACCCAGCGACAATGAAGGAACGGCGATATATTGCCAAGTCAGGATAGTGAGTAACATGAAGGGGAACTTCCAGGTGTTGGTGATCCCATGTATCTGCTCTCCTTGTCCTTCCAGATGGGAGCGGTCATGGGTTTAGAACAGTGTTCTTTTTGTGTGGGCCACGAAGAATCCAGCACGAGTTGAACGATAGAAAGAAATAACATTTATTTACAATAGCTTTTATACATATATGTATATATATACACAACAGCAGCAGTAACTCCCTTGTTGCTCACTCCTCTCTAGCTGGTTCCAAACTGGAAAGCTCTATTTATGCAGGGAATCTGCTAATGACTTTCCCCCCCACCTCATTGGGGAAGCTCATACTCCCTAAGGATTGTGGGATTGTCCCCAGCCAGTGGTAAGCAGGCAGGTTATAACATCCCTCCCCCCCCCCCCCCGCCAAAGTCCAAGAAATCCACCGAAGACCCTGGCGAAGGAGGGCGTTGGACTCGTTTTGCCACAGGTCGTTTTGCATGAGACGCTGGATCAGGCGGCGTGTAATGAGACGGAGAACGGCGTTTCCGTGATGAACGGCGTAATGGTTGTACATCCACGGCCCGGGGCCCGAGGACTCCCCCTCTGAGGCGTCCTGTGTCTCCATCTCGGAGTCAGAGTCCGTTGCGTCCGTCATCTCGGCGTCTCTATCTCCACGCCGTTCTGCGCAGGCTTTGACTGCGGCACCAGAGGAAGATTGTGAGGAATACTCTCCACAGTGTCTGGTCTCTGTGGCTGTAGAAATGAGATCCAGGAGTGGGGAATGTTTGGAAGAAATGGTCTTCTGGACCGAACGTGGTCTACATACTTGCGCTGGAGGTGACCTTGGGCTTGCACCTGGTAAGAGTTAGGCCCGTTCGGTGAAAGATAACGCCAGGGACCCACTGGGCACCACCAGCAAAACTTCGAACGAACACTGGGTCACCGGGCACAAACTGCCGAATCGGCCGATGCCGAGAAAAGCCATGTATGTCCCTGCCGTTCTTGAGTGCGGCGTATGTTTTGCACCAATGTCCGGGAAAACCATGCTAAGGCGGGTACAAAGTTTCCTGCCCGTTAGGAGTTCCGCGGGAGCTACCCCAGTCACCACATGTGGAGTGGTCCTGCATGAAAATAAAAAAACGAGCCAGTCTCGTGTCCATAGACCCGGAAGACTGCTTCTTTGGGCCCCGTTTGAATGTCTGCACTGCCACCGACCCATTGGAAGCCGGGTGGTAAGGAGCAGTGTGGATATGGAGTATGCCGTTCATCTTCATGAACCTCGCAAACTCTTCACTTGTGAACGTTGGCACATCGGGGAGGCCATGCGTACTGAAAGACAAACGCATCTTCTCGATTGTTGTGCAGGGCGTTGTGTCTACCATCTTATGCACCTTGTGGTAGTCACCACTGATTATATAATAGTTGTAACGATGATTATTAGAGGTAATACGGTAAGGCTCCTGTACTATAGGTATGGGGGTAAATCCCTGCCTGCTGGCTCTGCCCAGTAGGCGGAGTATAAATGTGTGTGCACACCCGAGCAGCTCCATTCTGGTAGCAGCTGCAGGAAACCATACAGCTCTGCTTAATAAAGCCTCAATTATTCTCTACTCTCGTCTCGTAGTAATTGATAGTACATCAATTTATTAAGCAGAGATGTGTGGCCTCCTGCAGCTGCTAAAATTTACAGTTTGGTGAAAAATTTACAGTCCAGGTGACATTTACAAATTCAGCCGGTTGGGTGTCTTGATCCTCCGCTGTGAGCGCCTCGGTCCCGGTGGTGATGCGGGCACCAACTCGGTCGCCCGTGACTCCGGGAACGTGTTGTCCTCGTTTTCACCCCGGGTGGAACCAGTGGGAGGACGGATCATCCTGGGGCGGGGGCTGTAGTGAGGTGCGCTGGGGGAAGGGTGGGTGGCGCCGAGGCAATCGGAGGGGAGGGAGTCGGGTGGTGGGCCGTGGGTGGGGATCCAGTTGGTGCCAGGTCCTAGAGGGAGACTGTGTCCTGGCGCCCATCGGGGTACGCCACGGAGGCATACTGCGTGTTCGCGTGCAGTAGTTGTACCCTTTCGACCAACGGGTCCACCTTGTGGATCCGCACGTGTTTGCGGAGGAGGATGGGTCGAGGAGTTGCCAGCCATATTGGGAGCGAAACCTCGGAGGTGGACGTCTTGGTGAAGGCAAGGAGACGTTCATGGGGGGTTTAATTAGTTGCAGTGCAGAGTAGTGATCGGATGGAGTGGAGCGTGTCGGGGAGGACCTCCTGCCAGCGGGAGACTGGGAGATTTTTAGACCGCAGGGCCAGCACGACGGTCTTCCAGACCGTCCCATTCTACCTCTCCTCCTGCCCGTTTCCCCGGGGGTTGTAGCTGGTCGTCCTGCTTGAGGCAATGCCCTTGCTAAGCAGGAGCTGACGCAGCTCATCGCTCATAAAGGAGGATCCCTGGTCGCTGTGGACGTAAGCGGGGAAACTGAACAGGGCGAAGATGCTGTTGAGTGCTTTAATGACCGTGGCAGACGTCATATCGGGGCATGGGATGGCGAAGGGGAATCGGGAGTACTCATCGACCACGTTTTGGAAATACGTATTTCGGTCGGTGGAGGGGAGGGGCCATTTGAAGTCGATGAGTGTGCCGTGCGGTCGGGGGCGTAGACTGTACGTTACGGGAGGCTATTGTTAGTGAATTTGCGAGCTGTCTGGTTGCTGCGAGGTCGAGCGTACCCCCTTCTAATAGACACTGGCGGATGTATGCCGACCCCATGCCCGTAACAAAAGCGTCTCTGATTAAAGGTTCCGTATGTTCGACTGCCGAAACAGTCTGGCAATCACAGTTCCTCGTCAGGATGTGCAGGGCACGCCAGAAATCATCTAATGACTCACCAGGTAGTTGCTGTCTCGTGGACAGGAGGTGCCTGGTGTAGAGTTTGTTGATCGGCCGAATATAATATCCTTTCAGAAGCTCCATTTCTTCAGTGTAAGTGGGCGCATCCTGGATAAGGGGAAAAATATTGGAGCTCACCCGTGAGTACAGGACCTGGAGCTTCTGTGCGTCCGAGGGTTGTTCAGTCGATAATCCGAGGTAGCTTTCGAAGGAAGCTAGCCAGTAGTCGAAGGCCGACGTGGCATTGGCTGCTTGAGGGTGCAGCTGTAATATCTCTGCTTAATAAATTGATGCACGATCAATTACTACGAGACGAGATTAGAGAATAATCAAGGCTTTATTGAGCAGAGATGTGTGGCCTCCTGCAGCTTGGGTATTGGCTTAGCCTCTCGGAAAGGTCCCAGCAGAGGCTTATGATCAGTCACGATAGTGAAGTGGCGGCCATACACATACTGGTGGAAGCGTTTCACCGCAAAGACCACCACCTGGCCCTCCTTCTCGATCTGCACGTACTTCCTTTCCGCTGCAGTCAATGTGCGGGAGGTGAAAGCTATCGGCCGCTCGGCCCCGCTCCCCATCTTCTGGGACAGGACGGCCCCAATACCATACAGGAATTCATCACACGTGATGATCAAAGGCTTTCCAGGATCATAGTGGGTTAGTAACCCAGACGACGACAATTGTTGTTTTACCCGCCGGAAAGCGATTTCTTGCGGCTGACCCCAAACCCAGGTGTGATTCTTCTTGCAGAAGGTGCAATGGGGCCAGCGTAGTTGCCAGATTGGGGAGGAACTTCCCATCATAGTTTACGAGGCTGAGAAAAGAACAAAGATGCGAAGTGTCAGTCGGGGCGGCGGCCTGTTGAATTGCGCGCATCTTCTCTGCGATGGGGTGCAAACCTTCGCGGTCCACCCGATTACCCAGGTAGACTACTTCCTTCTCCTGAAAGACGCACTTTGTACAACATAAACGGACTCCAGCCTCTGAAAAGCGTCTAAGAACAGCCTCCAAATTTTCCAAATGTTCCTGCTCCGACATCCCTGTAATCAAAACGTCGTCTAAGTAGGCAGCGACACACGGTGAACCTCTCAAGATGACCTCCATAGCGCGTTGAAAAATAGCGCAGGCAGAGGATACCTCAAAGGGTAACCGTGTATATTCATACAGGCTCCGATGTGTACTAATAGTTACATATGGCCGGGAGGAAGGGTCCAGCTCCAACTGTAGGTAGGCATGACTCATATCTAATTTTGTGAACGAGAGTCCCCCTGCAAGCTTCGCGTAGAGATCCTCTATGCGAGGCATTGAATATCGGTCGAGCCGGGAAGCCGTATTCACTGTAGGTTTATAGTCGGCGCACAAGTGAACTGTGGCATCTGACTTCATCACAGGTACAATTGGTGCTGCCCAGTCAGCGAAACGGACAGGCCTGATAATACCCAAGGACTCCAAACAAGTGAGCTCCCCTTCTACCTTCTTGAGCAAGGCGTAAAGTACCGGGTGCGCCCAGAAATAGCGCGGCATGGCTCCTGGTTCAACTTGGATACGGGCTACGGCCCCTTTTATTTCCCCCAAACTGGGCTGGAATACATCTGGGTACCGTCCTAGTACCTCCGTCAACCCTCCGGAACCTATTTGGAGGATGTGCTGCTACTGCAGCCGCAAATGGCGCAAACAGACCAGACCCAACAGGCTGGGCCCTTGGCCTCGCACCACGATAAGTGGGAAACGCCCCTCCTGGCATCCATAAACAACATTGTAGTTCCTCCAATGTCCAATGGTCTCCCTGTGTAGGTGGCCAGCTGGCCTGTGTGTCGGTTCATGTAAGGGTCTGTATATCCTGCTTGATGCGGTCGAATGTCCTCTGGGCGATCATGGAGACCGCTGCACCAGTGTCCAACTCCATCTCAAGCGGGTGACCATTGACCCGTACTGTCACCTTAATGGGGGCCACATGGGGAGCTGCCACACAATGCACCTGCAGGCAGTCATCCTCCACCTTCACGTCCTCGGGAGTAGTCACCGCAGGTTCATCCAAATGGAAAGTACGGCCCCTGGGCTCGCCCCATTTTCTGTTGGAACGACGGCATCTCTGGCGCCCCCAGGACCAGCGTCCGGGGCAGGGTCAGCGCCCATAAGTCCGACACTGACACGGCTCCTCATCCATTGGTTCTTGAGAAGGCTTTCTTCGGGAAGGAATGTCCAGCAGCCACTGGCGTCGATGCGGACGCCGCCCCGCCCAAGGTACTGCAGGGGTAGGGGAGACGTTTTGAGACGGAAGGGGTTGCGCCCCAAGGCGTGCACCTCCATTCCCTGTAGCTCCTGCAATCCCCGTTCTGCTCACTCTCGGAAAATACTATTTGAACAGCCTGTTGAAAAGTCAATGTTGGCTCAGCTAACAACTTTCTCTGGTTGGCCGCATTGTTACTACCGCAAACTAAACGATCAAGTAACATTCCTGACAAGGTCTCACCATAGTCACAGTACTCCGCAATCCTGTGTAGCCTGGATAGAAACTCTGCAAGGGATTCTCCTGGGGTCCTCTCAGCGGTATTAAAGTAGTAGCGCTGGACTATCGTGGATGCGGTTGGGTTAAAATGTTGCCCCACTAAGTTCACAAGGTCATCAAACATCTTGTTGTCCGGCGCAGCTGGGTACGCAAGGCTCCTAATCACCCCAAATGTATGCGGGCCGCAGGCGATGAGCAAAATACCACCTGGCTCATTTCTGGTGATGTTGTTTGCCCGGAAATAGTAATCCGTTGTGCGTACTGGTTCCAACTTTCCAGCGCAGCATCAAAAACATCCAAACGCCCATACAGAGGCATGGTGTAACAGAAAGAAAACCTCCAACCTGTATCCAACAAAAATCCAGCAAGGTGGCTTCAGCAGTGTAGACAGCTTATCCACTTTAACCCTCGTTGCCAATTTTGTGAGGGCCACGAAGAATCCAGCACGAGTTGCAGGATAACATTTATTAAGAAATAACATTTATTTACAATAACATACATACATATATATATATATATATATTGCTGCTCATTCCTCTCTAGCTGGTTACAAACTGGCCAGCTCTATTTATGCAGGGAATCTGCTAATGATTTCTCCGCCCCCCTCATTGGGGAAGCTCACACTCCGAAGGACTGTGGGATTGCCATTGGTCCCCTGCCAGTGGCAAGCCGGCAGGTTAGAACAGTTCTTCAAACGTTTTTTTCCGAGGAATCATTTTTACCAAACGGCCAACCTTCAGGATACAACCCGGCCGACCTTCGCGACCCACGCCGGCCGACCTGCGCGACCCACACTTTTCTCTTAACTTGTTTGCTACTGACAAAAATGGTTTTGGGTCCCTTTGGCCCTCGTGCACGCTCCTCAATGTAACCTGTTGGATGAAGGTGAAGCCTTCGGGTGCCGGAAAGTACGGAGTTTCCATCTGTCCAAAGTTCTGCATTTTCTTCCTGTAAAATTTTATCAAATAAACCCCCCCCAAACTTGTAAAAAAAAAGAAAAAAAATAAAATTAAATGAATAAAATAAATGAATAAAACCCCCACCAACTTTTAAAACAAAAAGCTGCAACCGTTTAAAAAAAAAACAGCCGCATTGCACATGCGTGCCCAATCAGCGGCATGCATGCGCATAGTTTTGCGCATGCGCGACGATGATCTGTCACGCATGCGCAGTGCGGCTGCATTTCTTTTACATGTTCGTGGCCATTTTGAAGGCCGCTTGCAGCCGGCGTTATTAACAGCCGGCTGCTGTGGCCGTTGAGCGCAGATTTTCGTGATCAGGAGCGACGCGACGGACGGCTCCGCGACCCTCTCGACACCCGCCCGCGACCCGCCCCCTGGTCGCGCGCCAGGTTTGACAATGCCTGGTTTAGAAGGTGCTGCATCAGGAACCTTGATAGGTTTGTGCAGTGCATTTTGGAGATGACATACACGGCTGCTACTGTGCATCAATGGTGGAGAGATTGAATGTTCATGAGTGGAGTGTCAATCAAGCCGGCTGCTTTGTCCTGGATGGTGTCGAACTCTTGAGTGTTGTTGGAGCTGTGCTCATCCAGGAAAGTGGGGAGCATTCCAGCACTCTCCTGCCTTGTGCTTTGTAGGTGGTAGACTGGCTTTGGCGTGTCAGGAGGTGAGTTATTCGCTGCAGTACTCCTCGCCTCTGACCTGCTCTTTTTGTCCCAGTACTTATATGGCTAGTCCAGTTAAGTTTCTGGTCATAATAACTCCCAGGATGTTGATAGTGGGTGAGGCACGATCAATTGGACAAAGACGATAGTTGAATCCAACTGAGGCTTTATTGCTATCAGATGTGTGGCCTCCCACAGCAGCTGGCGAAATGGCTGCTGGCTGGCGGACACGCATACTTATACCCCGCCTCCTGGGCGGAGCCAGCAGGCAGGGACTGTAGTACAGGTCCTGCTGTACATCACCTAATACAGATGCAACAGTGGTTTACCACATTCACCCCCTGTTAAAAATTGAGTCCGGCGGGGGTTGAGGATCACTATATACAACAATGAGTTAATATTTACAAGATTTGAGCAAACAAATGTCCTTTGATGTCCGATGGACCTGTCAGAGGTTAAGCCAGTCTGGGGCCTTGATGTTCCTCTGAGAGCGAAGCAGTGGTGTCGGCGATGTTGGTGCTGATCTGGTCGATGGTGACTCTGGGAGCGTGCCAAAATCCTCTTCATCATCGGGCGTGGGCAGGGAGGGGACGGATGGTCCTGGGGGGTTGCTGTTGGGAGCGACGGGTGAAGGGAGAGTGGCGCCAGGGGCAAAGGGGGTGTGGGGGTGGAACCTGCTGGTGCCAGGTCCCTGAGGGAGACGGTATCCTGGCGGCCGTCGGGGAACGCCACGTAGGCGTATTAGGGGTTTGCGTGGAGCAAGTGCACCCACCAACAGGTCCGCCTTGTGGAGTCGGACATACTTACGGAGAAGCATGGTTCCCGGAGCTGCGAGCCAAGTTGGGAGCGACACCCCAGTTGTGGACTTCCTGGGGCAGGCAAAAAGACTTTCATGGGGTGTATTGTTAGTGGCAGTGCAGAGTAATGGGCGAATGGAGTGGAGTGCATCAGGGAGCACCTCCTGCCAGCGAGAGGCCGGGAGGTTTCTGGACCATAGGGCCAGCTGGACGGCCCTCCATACCGTCCCATTCTCCCTTTCGATCTGTCCGTTTCCCCGGAGGTTATAACTTGTCGTTCTGCTGGAGGGATACCCCTGCTGAGTAGGAACTGACGCAGCTCATCACTCATGAATGAGGACCCCTTGTCACTGTGGATGTAAGCGGGAATCCGAACAGAGTGAAGATTGTGTTGAGGGTTTTAATGACGGTGGCAGATGCCATGTCGGGGCATGGGATGGCAGAGGGGAATCTGGAGTATTCATTGATCACACTGAGAAAATATGTGTGACGGTCGGTGGAGGGGAGGGGGCCTTTGAAGTCCACACTGAGGCGTTCAAAGGGGCTGGAGGCCTTCACCAGGCGCGCGGGGTCCGGCCGGTAGAAGTGCGGCTTGCACTCCGCACAGACCTGGCAGTCCCTGGTGATTGTCCTTACTTCCTCGACGGAGTAGGGCAGATTTTGTGCCTTAATGAAGTGGTACAACCGTGTGACTCCTGGGTGACAAAGGCTGTCGTGCAGGACCCAGAGTCGGTCTACCTGTGCGCTGGCACATGTACCCCGTGATAGGGCATCTGGATGTTCGTTGAGTTTGCCGGGGTGATACATAATCTCGTAATTATAGGTGGAGAGCTTGATTCTCCACCGCAAGGTTTTATCATTTTTGATCTTGCCCCGCTGTGTGTTGTTGAACATGAAGGCTACCGACCGTTGGTCAGTGAGGAGAGTGAATCTCCTGCCGGCCAGGTAATGCCTCCAATACCGCACAGCTTCAACGTTAACTTGGGCCTCCTTTTCGACGGAAGAGTGCCGAATTTCAGAGGCATGAAGGGTGCAGGAAAAGAATGCCACGGGCCTGCCTGCCTGATTGAGGGTGGCGGCAAGGGCGACGTCTGATGCGTCGCTTTCTACTTGGAAGGGCAGTGTTTCATCTACAGCGTGCATTGTGGCCTTGGCAATATCAGCTCTGATCCGGGCGAAGGCCTCTTGGGCCTCGGCCATCAGGGGAAACTGGGTGGACTGTATGAGTGGGCGGCCTTGTCCGCATAGTTTGGGACCCACTGAGCGTAGTACGAAAAGAACCCCAGGCAGCGTTTGAAGGCCTTGGGGCAGTGGGGGAGTGGAGCTCCATGAGGGGGCGCATGCGGTCGGGATCGGGCTCCAGAACTCTGTTCTGGACCACGTAGCCGAGGATGGCTAAGCGGTTTGTGCTGAACACGCACTTCTCCTTGTTGTAAGTGAGGTTTAGGGGAGTAGCGGTGTGGATAAATTTTGCAAGTTTGGCGTTGTGGTCCTGCTGATCATGGCCACAGATGGTGATGTTGTCTAGGTACGGAAAGATGGCCCGCAACCCGTACCGGTCGACCATTCGGTCCATCTCCCTTTGGGAGACCAAGACCCCGTTTGTGACGCCGAAGGGGAACCTAAGGAAGTGGTATAGGCGGCTGTCTGCCTTGAAGGCGGTGTATGGACAGTCCGATTTACGGATGGGGAGCTGATGGTAGACGGATTTCTGGTCTACCGTTGAGAAGACCCGGTACTGCGCAATCTGGTTAACCATGTCAGGTATGCGTGGGAGGGGGTACGCGGCGAGCTGCGTGTACCGGTTGATGGTCTGGCTGTAGTCCACGACCATGCGGTGTTTCTCCCCAGTTTTAACTACTACCACTTGAGCTCTCCAGGGGCTGTTGCTGGCCTCGATAATACCTTCCCGAAGCAGCCATTGGACTTCGGACCTGATGAATGTCTTGTCCTGGGTGCTGTACTGTCTGCTCCTGGTGGCGACGGGTTTGCAATCTGTAGTTAGATTGGCAAAGAGGGAAGGTGGGTCAACCTTTAGGGTCGCGAGGCCGCACACAGTAAGGGGTGGGAAGGGCCCGCCAAATTTCAGAGTTAGGCTCTGAGGGTTGCACTGGAAGTCCAGGCCGAGGATTAGTGCAGCGCAGAGGTTAGGGAGGATGTAGAGGTGGAAGCCGCTGAATTCTATGCCCTGTACCGTGAGCGTGACCGTACAGTACCCCCGGATCGCTACGCAATGGGATCCGGAGGCCAGGGAGATTTTTTGGTTGGCGGGGTGTATCGTGAGGGAGCAGCACATTACCGTATCCGGGTGCATGAAGCTTTTAGTGCTCCCGGAGTCCAGCAGGCAGGAGGTTATATGTCCGTCGACTTTCACGCTGGTGGATGCGTTGGTCAGGTTATGCGGATGAGACTCGTCGATTGACATGGAGGCGAGTCTTGGTTGGTCGTCGGGTAATGGGGCGGCTGGTGATCCCGGGTCCTGGAATGCTGGTGGTGCCCATGTGCTGAGGGATAGACAAGATGGCGGCGCCCGAAGATCTTGAGGGTTACAAAATCGCGGCGCCCATGGAACGCACGTTGTGGGGGTGGAACAAGGTGGCGGCGCCCATGGAACACACGTGTTGCACGGAGGGGAAGATGGCAGCGCCCACTGACCGCATGTGGTCTGAGGGGGGACGGGACGGCGGCGCCCATTGTCCATGACCGAGGGGTGGGGGGCGATAGCGGCTACTGAGCTGGCCTGGCACACCGCGGCAAAGTGGCCCTTCTTCCCCCAGGCTTTACAAAGGGCAGCGCGGGCCGGGCAGCGTTGGCGGGGCTGCTTCTGGTGGCCGCAAAAATAGCAGCTGGGGCCCCCGGGGTTCGCTGGCTGGCTTGCAGCGCTGGCGTATTGGGCGGACAGCCCCCCTGCTGGGGCGGCTGTCTGTGGGGTCTACGAAGCGTAGGAGGGGTGGACCATGCGGCTGGGGGTGTAGGACTGGACATTGCGCAGGGCGACCGTCATGGAGAGCGCTAGCGTTTTAGTCTCTGCGAGGTCGCGCGTGGCCCCTTCTCGGAGTCGCTGGCATATGAGATCTGACCCAATGCCAGTCACAAAAGCGTCCCGCATAAGGAGGTCTGAGTGTTCCGTGGCCGTAACTGCCTGACAGTCACAGTCCCGGACTAGTGGGATTAGGGCCCTCCAGGAGTCTTCTATGGACTTACCAGGGAGTTGAGAGCGAGTGGCGAGTGTGTGCCTGGCGAAGAGCGTGTTTGTTTTCTGTGCGTAGTTATCCTTGAGTAGGGTCATGCCTTCGGCGTAGTTCGGCGCGTCCTGGATTAACGGAAAGACTTTGGAGCTCAACCTGGAATATAAAATCTGAATCTTCTGAGCCTCCGGAACAGGGCTTGGTGCCGCATTGCTATACGCTTCGAAGCAAGCTAGCCAGTGCTGGAAGACCTTTCTGGCGTCGCTTGAGTGTGGATTCAGCTGCAGGCAATCCGGTTTGATCCGGAGGTCCATCCTTAGAAACTGATAGCAATAAATTGAGGCACGATCAATTGGACAAAGACGATAGTTGAATCCAACTGAGGCTTTATTGCTATCAGATGTGTGGCCTCCCACATCAGCTGGCGAAATGGCTGCTGGCTGGAGGACACGCATATTTATACCCCGCCTCCTGGGCGGAGCCAGCAGGCAGATACTACCGACGAACCTGTAGTACAGGTCCTACCGTTCATCACCTAATACAGGGGCAATAGTGGTTTACCACAGTGGGACAATTAGTGCAACTGGACTCCTCGAAAATCTGATCATCATTACATGCTGGTTTCCTTTTTATTTGCAATTTTCTCCTTTTACCTCTGCTGTCACTTCATTGGAGCTGCAGTTCCACTTAGTTATCACTCCATTGGAGCTGCAGTTCCACATTGCACACAATCCTCGGCTCACCAATAATTCTTTACGATCAAGTCGAGATAAATTGTATGTCAGTGAAACAGAACTACATTTCTCCAAATTCAAGATGCTGAGCAACCTAACCAACAGGAGCTTTCCCAAAAAACAACCTTGGAAATATTTGTTCCATTTAGAAGGGGCTCTGGTGTTGCTTATCAGCTGACTCAGCTCCGGGCCTGGCTGACTGCCACTCTCTCATAATGGTCAGCTACAGTAACTTGGAAATGACTCAAGCCCCATAATGGCAGCGTCAGGCAGGCCAGCAGATGTGCAGCTCAGCTCATTGTCTGCGAGAATTTAAAATAAGCCCATCTATGTTCTTCGGGATGCAGGAACGTCAGCAAGGCACAGATAATTAAATAGACAAGACTGAAGAAAGGTTTGCAATTATTTTGATGCCTATTCCATCTCAGACATTAGATAGAGCCACAGAATCGCAGTTGGAGAATTCTACAGCACAGAAATAGACCCTTTGGCCCATCGTGTCTGATGCACGATCAATTACTCAAAGACGAGAGTAGGATGTAATCGAGGCTTTATTACACTCCTACAGTAGCTGACAAAATGGCTGCTGTACTGGGAGCACACATATTTATACTCCGCCTACTGGGCGGAGCCAGCAGGCAGGGATCTACCCCCGTACCTGTAGTACAGGGGCCTTACCGTAAAGCACCTATATCAACATCCTATATATACAATATATACATCAATGGTGACTACCACAGTGTCTGTGCCGGCCCTCAAGCACCATCTAGTCTAATCCCATTTTCCAGCACTTGTACACCTGAGTTAAGCTGGCACTCTGCAGTGCTTTGAGGATGTAGGTTAAATGCCGTGTCGCTCTTAGACGTCACCTGGTGCATATCAGAAAATTGTATGTGCAGAACCTTGAAATTTGTCCTTGTGGTGAGGTTTTATTCTGAAATAAAGAAATAATGGAGCAATAAAGCACTTGCTGGATGCATTGTAAAACAGAGACACGATTACACGAGTTGTATACACTTGTCCACAGGAGTTGGCTTGTTTTCTCCTTGTCTATTGTCCCAGATTAACAGAAGGTCTGTAGTGGTTTTACCACACATCAGCAATCAGACTTCAGTTGACTTTGGCTGCCAATATGTATGTATGAGTGATAGAAATAGAAAGTGCTTCCCTCCTTCCAACTAATTCTTACGAAATTTGGGTTTTCTTAGGTTTGTATTTCCATGGCTCTTTCTGAATTTCCAGCTGATCCACTATTTCAGTTGCGAGACAGCAAACATATTTGATTACTTAAGGTCGATTGGATCTCTTGAAATTGCTTACTTGTCAATTTCTTGCCTTTTTTGACCTACGAGAGCCCACAGTTTACGACTGATAGTGAATTTGCTTTGGTCAATCTGTTTACAATACAATGTCAGAATGCTTTACGTGAGGCCGTGACAGGATGTCATTGATGATGAGATGTATGAAATGAAAATGAAAATGAAAATCGCTTATTGTCACAAGAAGGCTTCAATGAAGTTACTGTGAAAGCCCCTAGTCGCCACATTCCGGCGCCTGTATCAGACACTGTATCAGACACTGACTGTGCTGCCTCAGTTTTCGAAAACAAAACAGGTTGACACTCATTTTCATATAGCAGGGCAAAAGATCTGGGGCTGGAATCTCAGGTGCCACAGCCGCGTATTTCTCGGTGGCGCGCCATTCGCTGCCCCTTGCATTGAAGACACCCCACGTCGTCGGGAAACCCGAGGGCGGGGGTGCGCACCCGGTGAGAACAGAGAATCCCAGTGACTGGAGACCTCCGGCCCTGATTTCTCCCTTTACCTTCTGTTTTATCATGTTGTATTATGCTTCCTTGTTGCATTTTGTCCCAGAGAACATGATCACCATCTGAAAGCAGTTGTCGTAACTCAGTCAGGGTCGACTTGTCTCTTCGTCAGGTCTGTTCTTGTTTCCCAGTCCACAGCCGATGCAGAAATCTCCGGACCCTTCAATCCTTTTGCCTTGTGCTACTTTTTATTTTACAGAGGGGGCTTAAGGTGACCCACTTCCTAGAGATTCCTGCTGCAAGTTACTTTCGCAGGGTGGTGATAGGCAAATGCGTCGAGCACCACCATCACGGTCGGTATGGCAGTGTGGCTGACTGCTTCCCTATAAATCTCCTCCTGACAAATGTCGGTATAGATCGGCCAGCAGTTCAAATTCAAATGATTGGGAGGTACAGATGAAAATCTCTGCACTAGATAAATATCTCAATCAGCTCCAGATTGGTTAAAATAAAACATTCAGGAAGACCAAGAGTTCTTGTGGTAGTGTGGCCTCTTTAAGGGGGTGCGCTCCACAGACCACGTGACTGGCTCAGGGCCAATTGCATTGGAGCATGGAAAACCTGGCCAATCGCGAGTTTGCGTAGGGTCCTGGGAGCAGGACCACGGGCAGTGTGGATCAGGGGGCCGAAGTGTTAAGACCTGTTGTAAATTGTTCTGTGCCTGTTACTTGACTGCCTTTGTCTTTCATCAATAAACTACTTTGTTAACTACTGGAAGCCTCCAGTGTATGATGTGAGCCACCACTGTCCCCCAACACCAGGTTTAATACTGCCCTTGAATTATACTCTATGACATGTCAAACCCACGTAATGTGAGATTCCCTCCTCAAAGGATCCACATTGTCTTTCTCCAGAGCCGGATGACTCAACGCATTAGAGCATTTTAGTTTCACGCCAAGAATTAAACAGCAACCTTATTACTGCACAGTGGAAACTACTTTACCACAATCTTAAAACTAGAATACTAACATACCACAGTGTCAGCTAGGAAGCACTCAAAACAATGAGGGGATTGTCCTATGAGGAAGAATTGAGTAGACTAGGCCCCACATTCCTTCGTGTTTAGAAGCATGAGCTATGAACTCACTGAAACATTAAAGGTCTGGAGAGGATAGACACGGAAAGGTAGTTTCCCCTAGCTGGAGTTACAGTCTCAGAATAAGGGGTTAATTTAAACCAGGCAGCTTGACCCTGGGGAATGAATCAGCAATTGGCTATCTTATTTTGAATTAAAATTACAATTAAATTTCAAACAATGCTTGGTTGTCAGCTGTCAATCACAATCAACTGGCGCATTCTCCCTGGCATTGCCTCTCGCAATCAGTGTCCTATTGCTACCCAATTAGCGTTCTCTTCTCACACAATATAAATTGTTATATTCTTCTTATACAGGTATTCTTACAACGTGTCCTGATGAGTGCAAGACAAAAAGCTTTGACGTGTCTTTTATTTCCTGCAAAACTCAAGTTTTGTACTGCCAAATGAAATTTCATCACTCAAAGGGTTGGGAATTTTTGGAATTCTCTATCCCAGAGAGCTGTAGATGCTCCATTATTGAATGTTTTCAAGACAGAGATTAATAGATATTTGGGTGCTATGGGAATAAAAGGATATGGGGATAGTGGTGGTTGAAGTAGAAGATCGGCCATGATTTTATGGAGTTCTGGTACAGGAACAAAGAGACAACTGGTCTACGGCATCTCCGACAAGTGGGATTTTCCGTGCCCTCCCCCGTGACCTGTTCTGCGGAGGCGGCCTGCCATTGGCTGGGGTCAGGATATTTCGGATCTGCCGCTGTCAACGGGATTTCCCGTTGTTCACACCCTCCACTGCGTAGGAACCGGTGGGACTAGGCGATTCTGCTGACAGGGATGGCTGGAAAATCCCACACACAACGGGCACGATTTAATTTTAAACATAAGAGTCTGCTCTGGGCGGAATTAGCGGGGAAAGCGCCGGGAAAGACTCCGCTATCCAACGGCACTTTGTTGCTATTTCGATCCTTGGCAGAGCTCCTCAGTTCAGGAACAAATTAAAAATGGTGCCCCATCTCTTGACTACCCCCCTCCTACATGACCCCCAGACCAACCCCTTAAACTTGGCACTACCAGCCTGACACCCTGGCAGTGCCACCTGGGCAGCCGGCAGTGCCAGGGTGCCACCATGCCCAGATTCCAAGCACCCGGGGGCCTCTGATCACCTGGGAGACTCCCCTCAAGCATTGTTTTGTCAGGTTGCCATTTGTGGGGCCCATTGTTAAATGGTGCCTGGTTAGGATCTCCACAGCGAGGCCATTCGATCCGCTGTAGACATAGTTAAGTGGGCTTTAAAGCTCTTTTAAAAAAAATTTAGAGTACCCAATTATTATTATTTTCCGATTAAGGGGCAATTGTTTAGCTCAGTGGGCTAAATCGCTGGCTTGTAATGCAGAACACAGCCAGCAGTGCGGGTTCAATTCCCATACCGGCCTCCCCGAATTGGCGCCGGAATGTGGCGATTAGGGGCTTTTCACAGTAACTTCATTGCAACCTACTCGTGGCAATAAGTGATTATTATTATTAATTTAGCTTGGCCAATCCACTTCACCAGCACATCTTTTGGTTGTGGGGGTGAAACCCACGCAGACACGGGGAGAATGTGAAAACTCCACACGGACAGTGACCCAGGGCTGGGATTCGAACCCGGGTCCTCAGCGCCGCAGTCCCATGGCTTTTAAGCTCATTTAACTGTGCGATCCAGATCTCACAAGGCAGCCACTCTCGAGATCTAGCGGCCATTTCCCGTCCCGATTCCGGCAGGATGCGGCCGGTAAATTGCGCCCTGTCTTGTGCTCCGATATTCTTATTACACTGACTTGGAAAATGGAGTGGTGATGTACAGCGGAAATAGATCCACTGATACATCGGTTTGCCCGTTGGAATACCAGCTTCCAAGATGGTGAAAGTGGGTTCCACTTCTGATTACGCCCTGACTGGTTTATAACATTTTGTTGCATTTATGCCTAGAATTCCAGTGAGTAAAATCAGGTCTGTCACATTGACACTATTTAAAGCAGCTATGTATTCCAAGCAAATAGAACACAACACTTCATCTTTCCGAAATCAAAACTGATCTTTCACCATCATCCTTTACTTTTGTGAAGTGGAATGAATGGTCAAGGAGCATCTCAGACAATTAACTTTCTTTATAGCTCCAGTCTCCAATCTCAGTCAGCTGTCTTTTGATCTTCCTTCCAGTCACACTACCTTTGGAAATTCATGGCCATCAATTCCTTGAGGGATTCAAACACCTGATGGTTTACTTATATCACAAGGCCACATATGTAACTTGTGTAAAGATGAGTCACAGGAAGCAGATAAAGAAATAAGAAGAGATTAATGTTCATGTAGCATGTATTCATGTATCTTTCCTGCAAGCCTGTTGGACTTTGATGTTTTTTCTTTATGGTTTTATTTGAAATAATCTGAGCACAATATTCAAAATGATGAAGGATAAACAGTAAACATCTTATGTTATATACCGCAGGCTTCCGTGCCGATGATTTCAGTGGATTTTTGGTGGATGAGCTGAAGAGTTCTCCTCATAAGGCTTTGCTCTGTCATCTGGATTTTCAATGTAATCTGAAAGTAATGTAAGAGTGAAGAGATTATACTGAGGCATGTCCATTATTTCTCAATAGAGGCATGGTCAAATACTACAGCGTAAAAAGGCTTATTTGTGATGTTTCTTTTCCACTATCATATTCAGAAGGACACACAAATAATGCAAAAGAAAATACTCCAAGGCTCATCAAGGTTTGCTCCTCTGACTGAAGCTCAAGTCGCTCTGACACCATTTGGAAGTACCCTCAATGAGAAAGAAGATGCGCGTGCAATATTCAAAGAAAGCGGCAATTAAAGTGTAAGCGTGTTCTCACAATGTCAACCATTCCAAAAAATAACCGAATAATCATCAGCAAGAAGATCTGAAAAAGCAGATTTGTACTTACTGAGATTGTTAATTATGAACAGACACCCTAGGCTCGCAAACGTCCCGTCGATGAACAGGTCCCCCATTCATCCAATCCCCGCCCGATGCCAGCTCTGGAACCCCCCGTCCATCTTCTCCCGGACAAACCGGTGATTACCCCTGATCGGGGACCACACCGATGCTCCCATTGCACCCCGGTGCCGTCTCCACTGATCCCAGATCCTTAGCGTTGCCGCCACCACCGGGCTCGTGGCATACTTTGTCGGCAAGAGCGGCAGCGGTGCCGTCACCAACGCCCCCAGGCTCGTTCCTTTACAGGACGCCATCTCCATCCTCTTCCATGCCGCCCCCTCTCCCTCCATAACTCACTTGTGGATCATCGCCACATTTGCTGCCCAGTAGTAGCTCCCCAGGTTTGGCAGCGCCAACCCTCCTCGGTCCCTACTGCGTTCCAGGAACCCTCTCCTTACTCTCGGGGTCTTATTCGCCCACACAAACCCCATAATACTCCTGACTACTCTCTTAAAAAAGACCTTAGTGATCACGATGGGAAGGCACTGAAACACAAACAGAAACCTCGGAAGGACCACCATTTTGACCGACTGCACTCTACCCGCCAGCGAGAGCGGTAACATGTCCCATCTTTTGAAATCCTCCTCCATTTGCTCCACCAACCTCGTCAGATTCAGTTTATGTAGGGTCCCCCAACTCCTGGCTATCTGGATCCCCAGATACCGAAAGCTCCCCTCCGCCCTCCTCAGCGGTAGGTCCCCTATCCCTCTTTCTTGGTCCCCCGCCTGTAATACAAAGAGCTCACTCTTCCCTACATTGAGCTTATAGCTCGAAAACTCCCCAAACTCCCTTCGAGTCTGCATGACCTCCACCATCTCCTCCATTGGATCCGCCACGTACAGCAACAGGTTATCCGGATCCTGCGACACCCGATGCTCTTCTCCCCCTCGGACCACCCCCCTCCATTTACTAGACTCCCTCAATGACATGGCCAATGGTTCGATCGCCAATGCGAACAACAGGGGGGACAGGGGGCACCACTGCCTCGTCCCTCGGTACAGTCGAAAGTACTCCGACCTCCGCCGGTTCGTCACTACACTCGCCATCGGGGCTATGTAAAGGAGCTTAACCCAATTGATAAACCCTACCCCGAACCCAAACCTACGCAGCACCTCCCAGAGGTACTCCCACTCTACTCGGACAAAGGCCTTCTCCGCGTTCATAGCTGCCACAATATCTCCTCCTCTCCCTCCTCCGATGGCATCATTATCACGTTTAAGAGCCGCCGCACATTGGTGTTTAGTTGCCTGCCGTTTACAAATCCAGTCTGGTCCTCGTGGATTACCCCCGGGACACAGTCCTCGATCCTCGTGGCCAGCACTTTTGCCAGCAACTTTGCATCCACATTGAGGAGCGAGATCGGCCTGTACGATCCACATTGCAGTGGGTCCTTGTCCCGCTTTAGGATCAAATAAATTGTCACTTCCGACATTGTCGGGGGCAGGGTTTCCTCCTCTCTTGCCTCATTAAAGGTCCTCACCAGTAGCGGGGCCAACAGGTCTGCGTACTTCCTGCAGAACTCCACCGGGAATCCGTCCGGTCACGGGGCCTTCCCCGCCTGCATGCTCCCCAAACCCTTGCTCAGCTCCTCCAACGCAATTGGTGCCCCCAAACCAGCCGCCTCTTGCTCCTCCACCCTCGGGAATCTCAGCTGATCTAGGAATCGTCTCATCCCCTCTTCCCCCTCTGGGGGCTGGGATCTGTACAGCTCTTCATAAAAGGCCTTGAATACCTCGCTTATTTTCGTCGCACTCCGAACCGTGGCTCCCCTTCCATCTTTGACTCCTCCTATTTCCCTCGTTGCCATCCTCTTACGGAGCTGGTGTGCCAGCATCCGACTAGCCTTTTCCCCATACTCGTAGGTCGCCCCCTGCGCTTTCCTCCACTGTGCCTCCGCCTTCCCTGTGGTCAACAGGTCAAACTCCGTCTGGAGCCGTCGTCTTTCCCCAAGTAATCTTTCCTCCGGGGCCTCTGCGTATCTCCTGTCCACTCTCAAAATCTCCCCCACTAACCTCTCCCTTTCCATACCCTCTGTCTTCTCCCTATGAGCCCAATGGAAGTTAGCTCTCCCCTGATCACCGCCTTCAATGCCTCCCATACCACCCCGACCCGCACTTCCCCATTGTCGTTGGCCTCCAAGTACCTTTCGATACACCCCCTCACCTTCCCACACACCACCTCGTCCGCCAGCAGTCCCACATCCAGCCGCCACAACAGGCGTTGGTCCCGCTCCTCTCCCAGCTCCAGTTCCACCCAGTGCGGGGCATGGTCCGAAACGGCTATAGCCGAATACTCCGTCCCCTCCACCCTCGGGATGAGCGCCCTACCCAGAACAAAGAAATCTATCCGGGAGTAGGCTTTGTGTACATGGGAGAAGAAAGAAAATTCCCTGGCCTGCGGCCTTGCAAACCGCCATGGGTCCACTACCCCCATCTGATCCATAAACCCCCGAAGTACCTTGGCCGCCGCCGGCCTCTTTCCAGTCCTTGATTTGGAGCGGTCCAGTGCTGGATCCAACACTGTATTAAAGTCCCCTCCCATTATCAGGCCTCCTATCTCCAGGTCCGGAATGCGCCCCAACATGCGCTTCATGAATCCTGCATCATCCCAGTTCGGGGCGTATACGTTTACCAACACCACCCACGTCCCTTGCAGCCTACCGCTCACCATTACATATTGCCCTCCATTGTCCGCTACGATAGTCTTGGCCTCAAATGACACCCGCTTTCCCACCAATATTGCCACCCCTCTATTCTTCGCGTCCAATCCCGAGTGGAATACTTACCTGTCCTACCCATCCCTTTCTTAGCCTGACCTGGTCCGCCACCTTCAGGTGAGTCTCTTGGAGCATGGCCACGTCCGCCTTCAGTCCCTTTAAGTGCGCGAACACTCGAGCCCTCTTCACCGGCCCATTCAGGCCCCTCACATTCCACGTTATCAGCCGGATTGGAGGGGCTCTCACCCCCCCCATGCCCCGCCGACTAGCCATCTCCTTTTCTGGGCCAGTCCCGTGTCCACGCCTCCCTCACCCTCCAGTCCCCCAGAGGGGGGACCCCCGTCCCGACCACCTCTTCTGTGTCCCATTCCCTTTCGGCCAGTGCAGCAGCAACCCTTCCCCCCCCCCTTCCCCCCCTCCCCTCCCCCCCGCTAGACCCCTGTCTAGCTTTTTTGCTCCCCCCATGTCACTCCCGTAAGTCAGCTGACGCCTGCTGACCCCGGCTTCCCCCGCCGTCCCATTGACCTCCCCGCGTGGGAGTCTCCCAGTCCATATGCATTCCTTCGTTCCCCTTCCTGCCTTTCCAAAGCCCGCTCCGCCCCCTCTGGCGCAGCTCCTGTCGCGGCCTTGTCTCTCTCCCCCAGCCCATGTAACATTTCCTGCGCGTGATTGACCCCCTATATACAACAACCATCACACATCAAACCCCAGAACATCCCCCCCACCCTCACAAACCCTCAGTTAGAGTCCAACTTTTCGGCTTGTACAAAGGTCCACGCCTCTTCAGGCGTTTCGAAGTAATAGTGTTGGCCCTTGTATGTGACCCACAGTCGCGCTGGCTGCAGCATTCCGAATTTCACTTCTTTCTGATACAACGCCGCTTTGGCCCGATTGAAACCCGCTCTCCGCTTTGCAACCTCGGTGCTCCAGTCCGGGTATATTCGGATCTCTGCATTGTCCCACTTACTGCTCCGCTCCTTCTTGGCCCATCTCAGGACCCACTCTCTGTCCGTGAACCGGTGGAACCTCACCACCATCACCCTTGGCGGCTCATTTGCCTGGGGCTTCTTCGCCAGCACCCGATGTGCCCCGTCCAACTCCAGCGTCCTCGAAGGGGCCTTCGTGCCCATCATCGACTCGAGCATCGTGCTCGCGTATGCCCCGGCATCAGCCCCCTCCACTCCCTCAGGGAGACCCAGGATTCGCAGATTCTTTCTCCTCAACCTGTTCTCCAGGTCTTCGAGTCTTCCCGCCCACCTCTTGTGTAGCGCCTCGTTCTGCTCCACTCTCACCGCCAGGCCCACGAGCTCGTCCTCGTTCTGACTGACTCTTTTCTGTACCTCCTGGATCTTAGCTTCGTGGGC
Source organism: Scyliorhinus torazame (assembly GCF_047496885.1). Lineage (NCBI taxonomy): Eukaryota > Metazoa > Chordata > Chondrichthyes > Carcharhiniformes > Scyliorhinidae > Scyliorhinus > Scyliorhinus torazame. Next base: position 68,865,500 of record NC_092712.1, on the reverse strand, counting down.
CTTCTGTCGTGATCCCGAGTCCTTCAATTGCCGAAAGCATAGGCGCCAACATCTCCTTGCGCATCTCCTCGAAGCAGCGCTCGATGAACTCCTGCAGCTCCCCTTTGTCCCTGGCTGCCGCCATTTTGTTTTCTTCCCCTCGCTTCTCTCGTTGCTCCAGTGCCGCTCCTTTGGCCGTTACACTTCTGTTCCATTTCATAGAAGTTGGAGGGGGATCTCTCTCTTCCCTTCCCCACAGGCTGCGTCAAAAAAAAAAAAAAAAAGTTCCGTTGGGGCTCCTCTAACGAGCCCGAAGGTCCGTGGTAGCGGGAGCTGCCGAATCGTGCGGCTTAGCTCCGCATAGCCGCAACCGGAAGTCGAGAGGGAATCCTTTTGGCAGTGTTCGCTTCACCAGTCTGCCCCAAAAAGTCTATGGAAACTCCTGAAAAAGGTCTGGGAGTCCGTTCCAGGCGGGAGCTGCCGAATGCGCGACCTACTCCTCCATGGCCGCCACCGGAAGCCTCGTCCCTGCTTCTTCAATGGCCTTGGTAGATCTTTTCACAGTTGTTCCCTCTGCTGCTAGAATTCACCTTTGATAGAGTCAAGTCAGATTGCAGGTTTAAGCTTGCCCTTCCCCCACCTGCATGCTGGCAGAGGCCCTGTTTATCCTGTTGCAGCCAAATCTTTTACTGTTTCTGCCGGGTCTGGTAGCCAAAAGACATAACATTCCTGGGGGACACTGTCAGGGGAATGCTGCAGTCTTCTTCCCACACCGGGAAATGTCAAACAAATGCATTGGGGGCCCTGTAAAAGAGCCCAAAAGTCCGTTCCAAGCGGGAGCTACCGAATATGCAACCTAGCTCTGCATAGCCGCACCCGGAAGTTCGGGCTAAACTATCTAATAGTGGGATTTTACCCCTTACTCAGGAAGAAGTCCCACCTTGTTTTTGTAATAACAATCTTCATTGTCACAATAAAGCACATTTATTAAACTGCAATGAAGTTACTGTAAAAAGCCCCTAGTCCCCTAGCCCCTAAGTCACCACATTCTGGCGCCTCTTTGGGTACACAGAGGGAGAATTCAGAATATCCAATTCGCCTAACAGCACGTCTTTCAGGACTTGTGGGAGGAAACAGGAGCACCCGGAGGAAACCCACACAGACACGGGAGAACGTGCAGACTCCACACAGGCAGTGATCCAAGCCGGGAATCGAACCTGGGACCCTGGAGCTGCGAAGCAACAGTGCAACCCACTGTGCTATCTTGCCGCCCAAGCTGCAAGCTCCGGAAGCTACCAGCTAACTAAATTATAGACATTCTTTACTGTTTTTCATATTCTGTTCATTCTTCTAACCTGCCACTTACCTTAGCGGAATGGTACACCTTTTCTTCAATTTGATATTATTTTTAACTTTCTTTGTTAGTCACTGGTGGTACATCCTTCCCCGAGAGCCTTTCTTTCTCACTGGAATGAATCTTTGCTGAGGTACAAAATATTTGTTTAACTGTCTGCCACTGCATCTCTACTGACTTATCCTTCAATATAATGCCCCAGTTCACTTTAGCTAGCTGTTTTCATTCACTCATAATTGTCCTTAGATAAATTCAAAATATCAGTCTTCGACCCGCTCTTCTATTCCTCGAACTGAATGTGAAATTCAATCATGTTATGATCACTGCTACCTGCCTTACTATGAGGTCAATAATTAATCCTGTCTCATTGCTCATTACCAGACCTAGTACAACCTGCTCTCTGATGGCTCTCGCACATGATGCTCTCAGAGATTGTTCCAAAAACATTATGAATTCATCTTCTAAGCTACCTTTGGCAATCTGATTTGTCTAATCTATTAGTAGATTAAAATCACCCATGATCATTGCAATATCTTTCTCGCAAGGTTCAACTGGCTTAAAGGAGAAAGAATGGACAGAGAAAGGGATAGAATAGTACCTTCTCGGATTGTTATTTATCTTTCAATTAATGCCTATCTATAGTGTGGAGTACATCTAATCTATTTTCTTCTTCTTACATTTCTACAAGATTGCAGGTATCCTGACAGCGAGGAGCACACATTGTGGTAGTCACCACTGTTATATTAAATTGTATATACTGCACTGCATACGAGGGTATTACGGTAAGGCCCCTGTACGACAGGTACAGGGGTAGATCCCTGCCTGCTGTCTCCGCCCAGTAGGCGGAGTATAAATGTGTGTGCTCTCCGAACTGCAGCCATTTCAGCAGCAGCTGTAGGAGGCCACACATCTCTGTGTAATAGAGCCTCGATTACTCTCTTCTCTCGTCTCGTCATAATTGATAGTGCATCACACATACATTTGTAAGTGACAATTATGCTGTTGGAATGGATGAGTATTTGTTGTAGATATTGTTCAGGGAAAGGTGGGAAAGGGGAGTGGGTAGGACTGTTAGGGATGGGGCCTGGGGTAAAAAGCAAACAGAGCTGAGTAATTACAGTCGCATTTTTGAACCGCCATTTTGCTAACTTAGCAGTGTATTCTTCCCACATTCACTCGATTATCATATGGAGGTTTTGTTATTTAAAATCTTCAGAACAATCTCATTAAATTTGCCATTGCTGGACACCTAAGCCCTGGTCGTAGCTTACCATTCTGTCTGGGGTCAAAGGAAGGAATCAACAGAGCATACAGTCAAGTGGAATGTAAAGCCTCTGATATGAACATGCAGAATCCTTGCCAGGCAGGTTTTGTTAAATTAGAGTTTACAGGCTCATGTCACCTTGATGCACTACCATCTCCCTGTTATATTCTGAACTTTGCATTGGGGAGGGGGCGAGGGGTGAGTGGGCTGTTGACAGAAAATCTAGGCCACGTCGAACAAATCTAGGTCACACAATGTTTTAGTGGGTGTGAATTGAAAATTTTGTTACAACGCGAGTTGCCAGTATTCTGAAGGGAAGGGATGAATCCACCCATTACCAGCTTATCAAAATTCAGTCATCCAAAGACATTACAACAATGTTGTTTCACTGCTGCGCATGATTACATCAGAAGTGCATTCAAAACGAACTTTGTGGAACAAACCTAATCATTTTACTATGGGCAGTATTCTTACTATCTTGCAACAGACCCCGGTCTTAACCATCTGCCAGTATTTTGCAATAGAACAACTGGGAGCATAATCTGCTGACAAATAGAAACTGGATTGTTGAATATTCCAACTAAAAGGATGGATGAAGCATTAGTGTTCACTGTGGTTTTGTGGTAGCCCTCTATGTTTGTGTGCATAATTAGGGCTGACATGCCAGTGTAGAATTGGTGGTAGCCACCACCTTCTGGAGATATTGGGCTGAATATTTTTGATCCCATTGAACGAGGGTCAGGGAAATAGTGGGGGCCTGTTTTGGTATGGTTGCCGAACGCATTCCCATCTCCTGGGGGCTTTTTCAGGGTGGGCTAGGAAGAGGTTTGGCCACCCGCTCCATGGAAGCAAGTCACCTATTACTGCACTAAAGGCCGCACTTGCAGGCCATTTTCCCATCCTACTATCACAGAGACCCACAGCCATGTGCAGAGGCCACCAGCTCACTTGAGAAAGCCTTCCAACAACAAGGCAGGAGATGAGGGTGTTTCCATGTTGAGCTGCCCTTGCGCTCACCTCTCCTGGTGGGGCTGTGAGCCTGACACCATTGCAAGTCCTCTGATCAGGCCTGCAGCCTCAGCAGAACACCCGCTTTGCTGAATGGGATTGTAAGCATGGAGGTAGCCAATTAGAAGGCCCCCCCCCCCCCCCCAGTTGTTTGCACCGGCAGTCGTGCTGACAAAATGGACAGGCTTAGAATCCCCACATCGGCCTTAGAATCCAGACCATTAAACCAAGACACTATTTTAAGATGCACTGGAAGTTCTTCCCAGTGTTCTGGCCAGTATGTATACCTCAATTAATTTCCTTAAACATATAAACTGGTCATTACCTAACTGCTATTTGCAGGAACTTGCTGTGGTAATTTGGCTGACGTGTTTCCTCCATTGCAGTGGTTACACTTCAAGGGCATTTAATTCACTGTAAAGTGTTTGGGATAATCTGAGGTCATGAAATCCACGATACAAATGCAAGTCTTCCATTCATTTAATTACCACTGAATTTCTCGTTCACAGGATTAAATTACTGTTCAACGGCAGTGTCGTGTGACCATTTCTGTGTAAAACCCCGAGCCAGTGTCTTCATATTCTGGGTTTCGAAGTAGGCAAGGTATTACCATTGAATATACGATAACACAGTACCACAATAATCCAAATTCACTGTGTCCTGCCAAGATGTCTTCCGCATTGTGTACTTGCACATTTGCAAGATGAATTACAACTCTGTGAAAGCATCACTAAAATATTTTACATGTCAGTCGTGATTCAATAAATGGTCTTCTTTTTTCATGGTTGACTTTTAAAATGAATTCTTTGCAAATGCAGCAAGCTATTTAATCAGAAGGAAGTTATCCTGGATTACACAAATTTGGCGATTTATGTACACTCTGGTCTGCTATTTGAGCAAGAGATGTATGTTGCATTTGATTTCATTGCTTTGTAAGAATGGAGGTAAAGGTCGAGGCATTTGCAACTGCCATTTATTCTCTATTAGTCATTTTCTCCACTATTTGTAGATTTTGTCCAGCAACTGTTGCTCTATTTATTTCTCTCGGTGAACTACAAGCCTTTCCCTTATATCGATCAAATGACCACACAACCAGTTAGTTAGTTCAAAAGGTGGTTTATTTACATACACAAGAGTTATCTCAACATGCAAACACAATATCGACTGTGAGTTAAACTACACCTATCAGCTACAATAACCTGTACTTAACTTCAGGGCGACTGGCACTGTGCAAATGGATAAAGACCTTTATCTGGATTTCACTTGGCTGGTTCAAAGAAAGTGGCTCTGTCTCTGCTGGACTCATCCGTCAGGTAGCGATCGTTGGTCTTGTACTTAATTGGCTTTTCCTGCTGCAATTGGGTGGCACAGGCCAGATCCAAGAAAGACAGAACACATGGTTGCGCTCTCTTTTATTCCCCTGGGATTTTGCACTCTTTGGGGCGGTCCTTAACCTTGGCTCCAATAGTTCGACAGGGCACTGATCACACTCTTCGATTTCGGCCAATAAAGGGGCGGGTGCCTTGGTAGCTGGGCGGGTTCTTCGCGGTCATTGACCTTGGCAGTTGTGCTTTCTGAGCAAGGGAGTGGCGCCGATCAGTCTGTGGCTGTACCGGTTGCTTGATTGGAGCTCTATTGTCCTGGGAAAATGGGCCATTAAAATGTAAACTAGCAGGGGTTTCGGTCAGGTCTGGTTACCTGTGCTTTTTATACACATAGCTGTGTATCTGTCTGAATACTGGGTTGGCCATAATTCCCATGGTACTTTGCAGTTGGGCATCTTAGATGGCTACGTTCCGTCCTTTTGATCCTGAACGTGAAGCGTGGTGGATCACACTATTGATCCCTGTTCATCCTTGGTGGACCGGTCACACTTGGTCAAGGCAATGTTTTACTCTACTCTATCTTATGGTTTGGGGCATTTACCTAATATTCCATTAATACATTCATAAATTAATTCATCTCTAACGGTTACTATAATTTAGGTCACTATAACATTTAATTTATCCGCACAGTTGATCTCTAGCTAACGCTATCGAAGCTACTGTCATGCTGCTGGTGAATATCAAAGAACTTATACACAGTACAAAATTTAAAACAGCAGCATCACATTTCTATTTAATCCTAATATAGTTAAAGAGGTACATGGTTTATTTTTAGCAGCGATTGTTACATTACTTTAATTTGGTTGAATTCCAAAGAAGGGGGATTGGACTGTATATATTGGGGAGAGGAAGGCTTTTGTTCGCCATTTACGGAGTCGGAGTGTCTGAATGACACTGCAGATTATTGCAATTACTAGAAGGCCCTCTACTATGTATGAAAAGGGGGTTCCATTTGGCAATGTTTTCGCACCAGGTGGGGGTTTCGATGTCTGTCTTTATGTGTGGTGCAGTGTCAGGGCTGGTGGTGGCTGTTGGGTGGTAGTGTTCGGGGCTGGTGTAGGGTTTGTAACAAACATCCATTGCGCGCACAGTTGCAGAAGTCCAGCGATGATCCAAACGCATGTCAGCAGTCCTTGCTTCATCCTGTGTTGTCTGTTTTCCGTGAGGCTGCAAGCATAGTATCTGTTATTATCTTTGGTTAATATCTCTTTTTATTAGTCTTTCTCTCCTTACCCCAATTACCCATTATGATTGTCACCATGTGTGACTCCCTCATTTCTTTTTTGAAATACCATTTTGGCAAGACAATAAATACAAATTTTCAAAGTACAGAGACTCTCGCAGCTTGTGTCTATGCGGGGAGTAGTCGGACAATTTCTTCGACCAGTCTTTTCTTTATTTGCAACCAATGGTAGTTGAGGCTTATCTTAACCAGCCGAATTTCAGGGCGGCCAGTTTTATAGATTTTCGTCCCAGGGCTCAGAGGTAGTTTGCATGTCGCAGCGTGTATAGCAGCAGTGAGCAGCAACCAATTGTGTCATATGTGTAACTAGCACGTGGGGAACAACCAGGGTGTCGCGGGAGGTAAAGAAAAGAAGGGGTGAGCGTAAGGAATGTATGTGGCAAAATGCATTCTTTATACCAGAGAGATTAGAGGAGGTGAAACGAAGGCCTGCCAAAGGCTATGCAGAGTGTTTAAAACCATTCCAGAGCATATGAAGTGAAGGGAACATAAGGCCGCTGCGGGAGAAGAATGGGTGGAATCCCCGGGTCGGGCGGGGATTAGTGCCGTAACTCCACTACACGAGCTTAACTGACCGGATGAATTTGGGGTCCTCAGGTATGGCGGGGATCAGTGCCGTTACTCCCTACCTGGGTGACCTGGGTGGACGGAAAGAGTTTGTAGTCGTGTGGAAACCTGTCATAAAGACTGGGAGAACAGTGATCTGTTTCTCAACAAACCTGTGCCTTTAACTGACATTAAAGTTAATTAAATGTCAGCGATGATCTAAACGCATGTCAGCAGTCCTTACTTAATCCTGTGTTGTCTGCTTTCCGTGTAATCCTGGGGGTGCAAGCATAGTATCTGTTATTATCGGACCGTCGAATCAGAAGAGTAATTTTGTGTTGGGCGACATGAATTGAAACCATGTGGTAGAAGAAGAAGAAGGAAAAAGGCGGGCAGCTCCATCAGAACTTTGGATACCTTAATACTTAGGCGGTATCTCTTTCTCATCAGCAAGATACCTCAGGGTTCTGTACCAAACAGTGTTGTAAAAGCATTACCGAAACGAGAGTCAGTACCTGAATCATCACCATCTCCCGGATGCCAGACTCGTGTCTGTCGTTTCTGTGCCTTGGCCGTGTGGGCCGTCGGAGAGTCCGAATAGTCGTGCCTTACTAGTCTGCAAAGGTTGTCGCGGTGCCAAAGAGGGGCTTGTTTGTCGTGAGACGTAGGGGCGGTGGGAGTGGAGGGCAAGTTACAGTGGTCGGGCGGTGGATGTGGCGGTGGCTGGAGGAGGGCATATAGGGTGGTCAAAGATATTTAAGTCGTGGTTCCGGGGGCTGGGGTGACTGGGGGCAGAGAGATCGCGCCAGTGTTCAGCGATAGTAATCAAATCCGGGAGGCTCGCGCTGTTGTCGGAGTCAAGTGCAAGGTGAAAGTGCATACCTGTGAGCGGAACAAGTTCGGGTTTGTGGGCGTGCACAAGGGATAAATGCCACCATGGCTGGGGGAGAGCTGGCATAGGGGTCAGACTAGGTTGTCGATGGGCGGGGCGTGATCATCTCCTATTGCCAGAAAGATGTGGTGGGAGTGGCTACATTGTGATCCGTAGACTTTGAGTTGGTTGATGTTTTACCATTGGGGTACGTTATCTTATTTAAAAATTTTGAGTACCCAATTCATTTTTTCCAATTAAGGGGCAATTTAGTGTGGCCAATCCACCTAGCCTGCACATCTTTGGGTTGTGGGGGCGAAACCCACGCAAACACGGGGAGAATGTGCAAACTCCAGTGACCCAGAGCCAGGATCGAACCTGGGACCTCAGCGCCGTGAGGCGGGAGTGCGAACCGCTGCACCACCGAGCTGCCCTGGGGTACGTTACACGGAGGGGCTCACTTTGTCTGAAATGGAGTCGGGTCCTGAAAATTTGGGGGAGAGGAAAGAACTGGGGTTGTAAAGTGAAACCATTACTTGCTGACCGACTGTGTACTCTACGGGGTATACGGTTTTCTCAAAGCAGGCTTTACTCTGCTTCCTTCTAGCGCCCAATCGGACAGCTGCAGCGAGTTGTGCCGCTTTAATGTTATCTGTAACTTGTTGGACTGCTTTTGCGTGGGTGAGGGCGGTTACTCTAGGGCTTGCCAGATCGAGGCCTAATAAATATTCAATACCCTTCATGGGCCGTCCGGTCATGAGAGTGTGGGGGGTTAAACCTGTGGAACTGGAAACAGTGTTCTGAATAAACATGAGAGCAAACGGGAGGACTGTGTCCCACCTGGTATTGTCCTGTTGCACCATCTTCCTAATGGTCGCTTTTAAAGTTCAATTCATTCTCTCGACAATGTCACTGGATTGGGGGTCATATGCTATCTGGAATTTCTGCCTGATCCCCAAAATTGTTAAAACATTTTGCATGACTCTGCCGGTGAAGTGGGAACCTTGGTCTGACTCAATGCTGCAGGGGAGACCCCAGCGTGTGAATACCTGTTGGGTCAAAATCTTAGTGGTGGCCTTTGCTGTGTTTGTCAGTGAGGGTAATGCTTCTACCCATTTAGTAAAGGTGTCAATTACAACCAGCACGTATTTGAAACTGTTTCTGCAAGGGGGAAGGGGGCCAATGTAATCGATTTGCAAATTTGTCCAAGGGCCATTCACAGGTCGGGTGTGACGTATTTGTCCTTTCTTTGAGTAACGTTCAGGATTGTTTTGACACAGATAAGGCAATTCTTGACATAATGGGTTACATCGCTTTTTAAATCGGGCCACCAACACAAAGGTCCTAAATGGGCAATGGTATTGTCTATCTCCTGATGTCCGTGTCCGTCATGAAATTGGCAAATTAGCTGGTTTCTGTCCTCGGTTGGGACCACAAAAATTCAGTTTTATAAAACTATGCCGTCCTGTACAGTCAGTGCGTCCTTGCATTCATCATGGGGGGCTGGGAAGGTGCCGTCTAAAACCTGGGTGATGTCTGCTTGTTGGGCTTGAGATAGATCCTCAATATTGGTCTGGGAAACCTCGACTGAGTTTATCGCTTTCGGGTGGCTGCCAGAAGTGACCATGGCATGATCCTGCTTTAGCTAAGGCGGCTGCCTTCACATTACCGGGTGGGGACGTGCGATGATGGCTTCTTACTTTAATGATACCGTATGTGCGATCTGAGGCTGTCTTGAGAATATGCTTTAACAACGTGGCAGAGGGTAGGGGTTTTCCATCGGCTGAAACAAAACCTTGAGATTCCCACAGGGACAGGAATTCTGTTAAACTGAAGCACACATACAGGCTGTCTGCGGAGGTTGGAAAAGGGTCAGGGAGCTGAATTACATAGGCTATGGCTGCGAGTTCTGCTGCTTGTGAACCTAGGTGGCCGGGCAATTTTAAAGAGATCTCTTCTAATGGGCATCCCTGCGCGTCTTCCACGTAAATTCAACAAGAAGTAATTCTAACTCCATTTTTAACTGTGGAAGAACTGTCAACATACATTTTTTAAGTATCCCCTGTGGTTTGGGAACCCTGTGTCTTACTGCCTGCTCGTGGGTGTAGTGACTTTGGGATAAAGGGTCCTGTGTGGTGTTGGGCTGCTAGGACTGGTGAGTAGTTTTTCTTTTATTTTCCCTCAGGTGTTATCGTGCCGGGCGCAGAGGTTGCTGAGTGAGTGCTTGCTGAGAAGGGGAGTAACTAACAGATAAGCTCTTTCTTTCTTTTTCTTTTTTATCTAGAGGGGAAGGTAGTGCAATGTTCCTCCTGCAGAATGTTTAAGGTGAGGGACACCGTCAGTGTCCCTGCTGATTTCATCTGTGGGAAGTGCACCCAGCTCCAGCTCCTCAGAAACCGCATTAGGGAACTGGAGCTGAAACTGGATGAACTTCGGATCATTCGGGAGGCAGAGGTGGTCATATATAGAAGCTTCAGGGATGTAGTTACTCCAAAGAATAAAGATTGATGGGTGATGGTGAGAGGGAGGAAGCAGTCAGTACAGGGATCCTCTGTGGTTGCTCCCCTTAGTAACAAGTATATCGCTTTGGATACTGTTGGGGGTGGGGGGGACTTACCAGGGGTAAGCCATGGGGTACAGGTCTCTGGCACAGAGTCTGTCCCTGTTGCTCAGAAGGGCAGGGGGGAGAGGAGCAGAGCATTAGTCATTGGAGACTCCATAGTTAGGAATATAGATAGGAGATTCTGTGGGAATGAGAGAGACTCGCAGTTGGTGTGTTGCCTCCCAGGTGTCAGGGTCTGTGATGTCTCGGATCGTGTTTTAGGGATCCTGAAGGGGGAGGGGGAGCAGCCCCAAGTCGTGGTCCACATAGGTACCAACGACATAGGTAGGAAAAGGGATAGGGAGGTCAGATAGGAATTCAGAGAGTTAGGGTGGAAACTTAGATCTAGGACAAATAGGGTTATTATCTCTGGGTTGTTACCCGTGCCCCGTGATAGCGAGATGAGGAATAGGGAGAGAGAGGAGTTGAACACGTGGCTATAGGGATGGTGCAGGAGGGAGGGTTTCAGATTTCTGGATAATTGGGGCTCATTCTGGGGTCGGTGGGACCTCTACAAACGGGATGGTCTACACCTGGACCAGAGGGGTACCAATATCCTGGGGGGAAATTTGCTAATGCTCTTCGGGAGGGTTTAAACTAGTTCAGCAGGGGCTTGGGAACCTGAATTGTAGCTCCAGTATACAGGAGGTTGAGAGTAGTGAGGTCATGAGTAAGGTTTCACAGTTGCAGGAGTGTACCGGCAGGCAGGAAGGGGAGGTCGTGCCTGACAAACCTGTTAGAGTTCTTTGAAGAGATAACAAAGAGGTTAGACCAAGGAGAGCCTATGGATGTTATCTATCTTGACTTCCAAAAGGCCTTTGATAAGGTGCCTCACGGGAGACTGCTGAGTAAAATAAGGGCCCATGGTGTTCGAGGCAAGGTACTAACATGGATTGATGATTGGCTGTCAGGCAGAAGGCAGAGAGTTGGGATAAAAGGTTTTTTTTCGGAATGGCAACCGGTGACGAGTGGTGTCCCGCAGGGTTCAGTGTTGGGGCCACAGCTGTTCTCTTTATATATTAACGATCTAGATGACGGGACTGAGGGCATTCTGGCTAAGTTTGCCGATGATACAAAGATAGGTGGAGGGGCAGGTAGTATGGAGGAGGTGGGGAGGCTGCAGAAAGATTTAGACAGTTTAGCAGAGTGGTCCAAGAAATGGCTGATGAAATTCAACGTGGGCAAGTGCGAGGTCTTGCACTTTGGAAGAAAGAATAGAGGCATGGACTATTTTCTAAACGGTGACAAAATTCATAATGCTGAAGTGCAAAGGGACTTGGGAGTCCTAGTCCAGGATTCTCTAAAGGTAAACTTGCAGGTTGAGTCCGTAATTAAGAAAGCAAATGCAATGTTGTCATTCATCTCAAGAGGCTTGGAATATAAAAGCAGGGATGTACTTCTGAAGCTTTATAAAGCATTAGTTAGGCCCCATTTAGAATACTGTGAGCAATTTTGGGCCCCACACCTCAGGAAGGACATACTGGCACTGGAGCGAGTCCAGCGGAGATTCACACGATGATCCCAGGAATGGTAGGCCTAACATACGATGAACGTCTGAGGATCCTGGGATTACATTCATTGGAGTTTAGGAGGTTGAGGGGAGATCTAATAGAAACTTACAAGATAATGAATGGCTTAGACAGGGTGGATGTAGGGAAGTTGTTTCCATTAGCAGGGGAGACTAGGACCCGGGGGCACAGCCTTAGAATAAAAGGGAGTCACTTTAGAACAGAGATGAGGAGAAATTTCTTCAGCCAGAGAGTGGTGGGTCTGTGGAATTCATTGCCACAGAGGGCGGTGGAGGCCAGGACGTTGAGTGTCTTTAAGACAGAAGTTGATAAATTCTTGATTTCTCGAGGAATTAAGGGCTATGGAGAGAGAGCGGGTAAATGGAGTTGAAATCAGACATGATTGAATGGTGGAGTGGACTCGATGGGCCAAATGGCCTTACTTCCGCTCCTATGTCTTATGGTCGTATGGTCTTAAGGTGGTTTAAAGTGTGTCTTCTTCAATGCCAGGAGCATCCGGAATAAGGTGGGTGATCTTACGGCATGGGTTGGTACATGGGACTTCGATGTTGTGGTCATTTCGGAGACATGGATAGAGCAGGGACAGGAATGATTGTTGCAGGTGCCGGGGTTTACATATTTCAGAAAGCTCAGGGAAGGTGGTAAAAGAGGGGGATGGGTGGCATTGTTAGTCAAGGACAGTATTACGGTGGCAGAAAGGATGTTTGATGAGGACTCATCTACTGAGGTAGTATGGGCTGAGGTTAGAAACAGGAAAGGAGAGGTCACCCTGTTAGGGGTTTTCTATAGGCCTCCGAAAAGTTCCAGAGATGAAGAGGAAAGCATTGCAAAGATGATTCTGGATAGGAGCGAAAGCAACAGGGTAGTTGTTATGGGGGACTTAAACTTTCCAAATATTGACTGGAAACGCTATAGTTTGAATATTTTAGATGGGTCTGGTTTTGTCCAATGTGTGCAGGAGGGTTTCCTGACACAGTATGTAGATAGGTCAACGGGAGGCGAGGCCATTTTGGATTTGGTACTGGGTAATGAACCAGGACAGGTGTTAGATTTGGAGGTAGGTGAGCACTTTGGTGATAGTGACCACAATTCGATTACATTTACTTTAGTGATGGAAAGGGAGAGGTATATACCACAGGGCAAGAGTTATACCTGGGGGAAAGGCAATTATGATGCGATGAGGCAAGACCGAGGATGCATCGGATGGAGAGGAAAACTGCAGGGGATGGGCACAATGGAAATGTGGAGCTTGTTCAAGGAACAGCTACTGCGTGTCATAGATTATCATAGAATTCACAGTGCAGAAGGAGGCCATTCGGCCCATCGAGTCTGCACCGGCTCTTGGAAAGAGCACCCTACCCAAGGTCAACACCTCCACCCTATCCCCACAACCCAGCAACCCCACCCAACACTAAGGGCAATTTTGGACACTAAGGGCAATTTATCACGGCCAATCCACCTAACCTGCACATCTTTGGACTGTGGGAGGAAACCGGAGCACCCGGAGGAAACCCATGCACACACGGGGAGGACATGCAGACTCCGCACAGACAGTGACCCAAGCCGGAATCGAACCTGGGACCCTGGAGCTGTGAAGCAATTGTGCTATCCACAATGCTACCGTGCTGCCCCACCGTGTCCTTGATAAGTATGTACCTGTCAGGCAGGGAGGAAGTGGTCGAGCAAGGGAACCGTGGTTTACAAAAGCAGTCAAAACACTTGTCAAGAGGCAGAAGGAGGCTTATGTAACGATGAGACATGAAGGTTCAGTTTGGGCGCTCGAGAGTTACAAGTTAGCTAGGAAGGACCGAAAGAGAGAGCTAAGAAGAGCCAGGAGTGGACATGAGAAGACTTTGGCAGGTAGGGTCAAGAATAACCCTAAAGCTTTCTATAGATATGTCAGGAATAAAAGAATAACTAGGGTAAGAGTAGGGCCAGTCAAGGACAGTAGCGGGAAGTTGTGCGTGGAGTCCGAGGAGATAGGAAATGAAAATGAAATGAAATGAAAATCGCTTATTGTCACAAGTAGGCTTCAAATTAAGTTACCGTGAAAAGCCCCTAGTCGCCATATTCCAGCGCCTGTTCAGGGAGTCTCTACGGGAATTGAACTGTGCTGCTGGCCTGTCTTGGTCTGCTTTCAAAGCCAGCGATTTAGCCCTGTGCTAAACCAGCTCCAGGAGAAGTGCTGAATGAATATTTTTCATCAGCATTCACACAGGAAAAAGAAAATTTTGTCGAGGAGAATACTGAGATTCAGGCTACTAGACTAGAAGGGCTTCAGGTTCATAATTTGTGCTGAATTTGGTGTTTTTTGAGTGCGATAGTGAGAGTTTGGTGACCGAGAGAGTTAGGTGAGGAGGGAGTAAGGTGCTCCTTTCATTTTGTTTCCGACATTTCCGCAAAGAGTGCGAAGAGAGCCAGGAGTTTACAGGAAGTGTAGCTGACTGGGAGCAGAGTCGGAGGGCGGAGATCTAGTTAGTCCACACAGCAGCTATATTCTTTAAGGTAAGAGAGGATGGAGGCGAGGCCAGTTACATGCTCCTCCTGTAGGATGTGGGTGGTGAGGGATACCACCGGTGTCCCCACTGACTATACCTGCGGGAAGTGCACCCAACTTCAGCTCCTCAAAGACCGTGTTAGGGAACTGGAGCTGAAGCTGGATGAACTTCGGATCATCCGGGAGGCAGAGGGGGTGATTGAAAAGAGTTACAGGGAGGTAACCACACCCAAGGTACAGGACAAGAATAGCTGGGTTACAGTCAGGGGGAAAAAAACAAACAGGCAGACAGTGCAGGGATCCCTCGTGGCCGTTCCCCTTCAAAACAAGTATACCGTTTTGGATGCTGTTGAGGGGGATGACCTACTGGGGGAAGGCCCTAGCGGTCAGGTCTCTGGCACGGAGTCTGGCTCTGGGGCTCAGAAGGGAAGGGGGGATAATAGAAAAGCAATAGTTGAAGGAGATTCAATGGTTAGGGGAATAGATAGGAGATTCTGTGGTCGCGAGCGAGACTCCCGGAAGGTATGTTGCCTCCCGGGTGCCAGGGCCAGGGATGTCTCGGATCGTGTCTTCAGGATCCTTAAGGGGGAGGGGGAGCAGCCAGAAGTCGTGGTGCACATTGGTACCAACGACGTAGGTAGGAAAAGGGGTGTGGAGGTAATAAACAAGTTTAGGGAGTTAGGCTGGAAGTTGAAAGCCAGGACAGAGTTGTCATCTCTGGTTTGTTGCCGGTGCCACGTGATAGCGAGGCTAGGAATAGGGAGAGAGTGCAGTTGAACACGTGGCTGCAGGAATGGTGTAGGAGGGAGGGCTTCAGGTATTTGGATAATTGGAGCGCATTCTGGGGAAGGTGGGACCTGTACAAGCAGGACGGGTTGCATCTGAACCAGAGGGGCACCAATATCCTGGGAGGGAGGTTTGCTAGTACTCTTCGGGAGGGTTTAAACTAATTTGGCAGGGGAATGGGAACCGGATTTGTAGTCCAGCAACTAAGGTAGCCGATATTCAGGACGCCAAAGCATGTAATGAGGCAGTGGGGAAGGGAACACTGACAAAGGAGAGTATTTGCAGGCACGGAGATGGGTTGAAGTGTGTATACTTCAACGCAAGAAGCATCAGGAATAAGGTGGGTGAACTTAAGGCATGGATCGGTACTTGGGACTACGATGTGGTGGCCATCACGGAAACTTGGATAGAAGAGGGGCAGAAATGGTTGTTGGAGGTCCCTGGTTATAGATGTTTTAATAAGATTAGGGAGGGTGGTAAAAGAGGTGGGGGGGGGTGGCATTATTAATTAGAGATAGTATAACAGCTGCAGAAAGGCAGTTCGAGGAGTATCACCCTATTGAGGTAGTATGGGTTGAAGTCAGAAATAGGAAAGGAGCAGTCACCTTGTTAGGAGTTTTCTATAGGCCCCCCAATAGTAACAGAGATGTGGAGGAACAGATTGGGAAACAGATTTTGGAAAGGTGCAGAAGTCATAGGGTAGTAGTCATGGGCGACTTTAACTTCCCAAATATTGAGTGGAAACTCTTTAGATCAAATAGTTTGGATGGGGTGGTGTTTGTGCAGTGTGTCCAGGAAGCTTTTCTAACACAGTATGTAGATTGTCCGACCAGAGGAGGGGCAATATTGGATTTAGTACTGGGTAATGAACCAGGGCAAGTGATAGATTTGTTAGTGGGGGAGCATTTTGGAGATAGTGACCACAATTCTGTGACTTTCACTTTAGTAATGGAGAGGGATAGGTACGTGCAACAGGGCAAGGTTTACAATTGGGGGAAGGGTAAATACGATGTTGTCAGACAAGAATTGAAGTGCATAAGTTGGGAACATAGGCTGGCAGGGAAGGACATAAGTGAAATGTGGAACTTGTTCAAGGAACAGGTGCTACGTGTCCTTGATATGTATGT
Organism: Scyliorhinus torazame; assembly: GCF_047496885.1. NCBI lineage: Eukaryota > Metazoa > Chordata > Chondrichthyes > Carcharhiniformes > Scyliorhinidae > Scyliorhinus > Scyliorhinus torazame. Next base: position 68,849,309 of record NC_092712.1, on the reverse strand, counting down.
CCCTGTCAGGCAGGGAAGAGATGGTCGAGTGAGGGAACCATGGTTGACAAGAGAGGTTGAATGTATTGTTAAGAGGAAAAAGGTGACTTATGTAAGGCTGAGGAAACAAGGTTCAGACAGGGCATTGGAGGGATACAAAATAGCCAGGAGGGAACTGAAGAAAGGGATTAGGAGAGCTAAGAGAGGGCATGAACAATCTTTGGCGGGTAGGATCAAGGAAAACCCCAAGGCCTTTTACACATATGTGAGAAATATGAGAATGACTAGAGCGAGGGTAGGTCCGATCAAGGACAGTAGCGGAAGATTGTGTATTGAGTCTGAAGAGATAGGAGAGGTCTTGAACGAGTACTTTTCTTCTGTATTTACAAATGAGAGGGGCGATATTGTTGGAGAGGACAGTGTGAAACAGATTGGTAAGCTCGAGGAAATACTTGTCAGGAAGGAAGATGTGTTGGGCATTTTGAAAAACTTGAGGATAGACAAGTCCCCCGTGCCTGACGGGATATATCCAAGGATTCTATGGGAAGCAAGAGATGAAATTGCAGAGCCGTTGGCAATGATCTTTTCGTCCTCACTGTCAACAGGGGTGGTACCAGGGGATTGGAGAGTGGCGAATGTCGTGCCCCTGTTCAAAAAAAGAACTAGGGATAACCCTGGGAATTACAGGCCAGTTAGTCTTACTTCGGTGGTAGGCAAAGTAATGGAAAGGGTACTGAAGGATAGGATTTCTGAGCATCTGGAAAGACACTGCTTGATTAGGGATAGTCAGCACGGATTTGTGAGGGGTAGGTCTTGCCTTACAAATCTTATTGAATTCTTTGAGGAGGTGACCAAGCATGTGGATGAAGGTAAAGCAGTGGATGTAGTGTACATGGTTTTTAGTAAGGCATTTGATAAAGTTCCCCATGGTAGGCTTATGCAGAAAGTAAGGAGGCATGGGATAGTGGGAAATTTGGCCAGTTGGATAACGAACTGGCTAACCGATAGAAGTCAGAGAGTGGTGGTGGATGGCAAATATTCAGCCTGGATCCCAGTTACCAGTGGCGTACCGCAGGGATCAGTTCTGGGTCCTCTGCTGTTTGTGATTTTCATTAGTGACTTGGATGAGGGAGTTGAAGGGTGGGTCAGTAAATTTGCAGACGATACGAAGATTGGTGGAGTTGTGGATAGTAAGGAGGGCTGTTGTCAGCTGCAAAGAGACATAGATAGGATGCAGAGCTGGGCTGAGAAGTGGCAGATGGAGTTTAACCCTGAAAAGTGTGAGGTTGTCCATTTTGGAAGGACAAATATGAATGCGGAATATAGGGTTAACGGTAGAGTTCTTGGCAATGTGGAGGAGCAGAGAGATCTTGGGGTCTATGTTCATACATCTTTGAAAGTTGCCACTCAAGTGGATAGAGCTGTGAAGAAGGCCTATGGTGTGCTCGCGTTCATTAACAGAGGGATTGAATTTAAGAGCCGTGAGGTGATGATGCAGCTGTACAAAACTTTGGTAAGGCCACATTTGGAGTACTGTGTACAGTTCTGGTCGCCTCATTTTAGGAAGGATGTGGAAGCTCTGGAAAAGGTGCAAAGAAGATTTACCAGGATGTTGCCTGGAATGGAGAGTAGGTCTTACGAGGAAAGGTTGAGGGTGCTAGGCCTTTTCTCATTAGAGCGGAGAAGGATGAGGGGCGACTTGATAGAGGTTTATAAGATGATCAGGGGAATAGATAGAGTAGACAGTCAGAGACTTTTTCCCCGGGTGGAACACACCATTACAAGGGGACATAAATTTAAGGTGAAAGGTGGAAGATATAGGAGGGATATCAGAGGTAGGTTCTTTACCCAGAGAATAGTGGGGGCATGGAATGCACCGCCTGTGGAAGTAGTTGAGTCGGAAACATTAGGGACCTTCAAGCAGCTATTGGATAGGTACATGGATGACGGTAAAATGATATAGTGTAGATTTATTTGTTCTTAAGGGCAGCACGGTAGCATTGTGGATAGCACAATTGCTTCACAGCTCCATGGTCCCAGGTTCGATTCCGGCTTGGGTCATTGTCTGTGCGGAGTCTGCACGTCCTCCCCGTGTCTGCGTGGGTTTCCTCCGGGTGCTCCGGTTTCCTCCCACAGTCCAAAGATGTGCGGGTTAGGTGAATTGGCCAATGATAAATTGCCCTTAATGTCCAAATTGCCCTTGGTGTTGGGTGGGGGTGTAGAGTTTGGGTATGGTGCTCTTTCCAAGAGCCGGTGCAGACTCAAAGGGCCAAATGGCCTCCTTCTGCACTGTAAATTCAATGATAATCTATGATTAATCTAGGACAAAGGTTCGGCACAACATCGTGGGCCGAAGGGCCTGTTCTGTGCTGTATTTTCTATGTTCTATGTTCTATAAGGAGGAGGTGTTAGCAATTCTGGAAAGTGTGAAAATAGATAAGTCCCCTGGGCCTAATGGGATTTATCCTCGGATTCTCTGCGAAGCTAGGGAGGAGATTGCTGAGCCTTTGGCCTTGATCTTTAAGTCATCTTTGTCTACAGGAATAGTGCCAGAAGACTGGAGGATAGCAAATGTTGTCCCCTTGTTCAAGAAGGGAAGTAGAGACAACCCGGGTAACTATAGACCAGTGAGCCTTACTTCTGTTGTGGGCAAAATGTTGGAAAGGTTTATAAGAGATAGGATGTACAATCATCTGGAAAGGAATAATTTGATTAGAGATAGTCAACACGGTTTTCCGAAGGGTAGGTCGTGCCTCACAAACCTTGTTGAGTTCTTTGAGAAGGTGACCAAACAGGTGGATGAGAGTAAAGCAGTTGATGTGGTGTATATGGATTTCAGTAAAGCGTTTGATAAGGTTCCCCACGGTAGGCTACTGCAGAAAATACGGAGGCATGGGATTCAGGGTGAATTAGCAGTTTGGATCAGAAATTGGCCAGTTGGAAGAAGACAAAGGGTGGTGGTTGATGGGAAATGTTCAGACTGGAGTTCAGTTACTAGTGGTGTACCACAAGGATCTGTTTTGGGGTCACTGCTGTTTGTCATTTTTATAAATGACCTGGAGGAGGGCGTAGATGGATGGGTGAGTAAATTTGCAGATGACACTAAAGTCGGTGGAGTTGTGGACAGTGCGGAAGGATGTTACAAGTTACAGAGAGACATCGATAAGCTGCAGCGCTGGGCTGAGAGGTGGCAAATGGAGTTTAATGCAGAAAAGTGTGAGGTGATTCATTTTGGAAGGAATAACAGGAAGACAGAGTACTGGGCTAATGGTAAGGTTCTTGGCAGTGTGGATGAGCAGAGAGATCTCGGTGTCCATGTACATAGATCCCTGAAAGTTGCCACCCAAGTTGAGAGGGTTGTTAAGAAGGCGTATAGTGTGTTAGCTTTTATTGGTAGAGGGATTGAGTTTCGGAGCCATGAGGTCATGTTGCAGCTGTACAAAACTCTGGTGCGGCCGCATTTGGAGTATTGCGTGCAATTCTGGCCGCCGCATTATAGGAAGGATGTGGAAGCATTGGAAAGGGTGCAGAGGAGATTTACCAGAATGTTGGCTGGTATGGAGGGAAGATCTTATGAGGAAAGGCTGAGGGACTTGAGGCTGTTTTCGTTAGAGAGAAGAAGGTGAAGAGTTGACTTAATTGAGGCATACAAGATGATCAGAGGATTGGATAGAGTAGACAGTGAGAGCCTTTTTCCTCGGATGGTGATGTCTAGAACGAGGGGACATAGCTTTAAATTGAGGGGAGATAGATATGGGACAGATGTCAGAGGTAGGTTCTTTACTCAGAGGGTAGTAAGGGTGTGGAATGCCCTGCCTGCAACAGTAGTGGACTCGCCAACACTAAGGGCATTCAAGTGGTCATTGGATAGACATATGGATGATAAGGGAATAGTGTAGATGGGCTTTAGAGTGGTTTCACATGTATGCGCAACATCGAGGGCCGAAGGGCCTGTATTGCGCTGTTATGTTCTATGTGCTATGATCTGGCACTCATGTGAGGTCCCTGCATATTGGAGATTATTGGCCAGAAATGTGTGGGTTTTGGTGCGTTTTACCGTAATGTCCCTGCCTTGTAACAGTAGTGTCGGCGAGCTGCTCTGATTTGGCTGACTGAACCGTCCTTTAATCTACCGTCTAGTAATAGTTGAACGGGGGTGTGCTCGGTCAAGATCGTGACTGGGTTAAGGCCTGTGATGTATGCAAAGTGCTATACTGCCCAAAAGACTGCGAGCAAGTACCTTTCACAGGCTGAGAACCCTTGCTCTACGGGGTCTAATAGTCATGAGGCATAGGCTACCGGTCCTAAGTGATCGTGTCGTTCTTGCAGGAGCACTGCTGATAGGGTTCGGTCGCTGTCAACCCTCTCCCGCCGGCGTGGATTAAACCACCTTTTGAACGGTGGGACAAGGCGGCGCGGGCGGGCTCTGGGGTCCTGGGGGGGGGGGGGCTCGGGGCTATCTGACCTCGGGGGGTACCCCCACGGTGGCTTGGCCTGCGATCAGGGCCCACCGATCCGCGGGCGGGCCTGTGCCGTGATGGCACTCTTTTTCTTCCACCTTCGCCATGGTCTTCACTATGGCGGAGACGGAAGAGACCCCCCTTCCCCTGCGCATGCGCGGGGATGACGTCAGCAGCCGCTGACGCTCCCGCGCATACGTCGCCCAGCAAAAACCTTTCGACGCCTGCTGGCATGACGCCAAAGGCCTTTCCCACCAGCCGGTGGAGCGGAAACCCTCCGGCGCGGGCCTAGACCCTCAAGGTGAGGGCTTGGCCCCTAAAGGTGCGGAGATGTCCGCACCTTTGGGGTGGCCCGACACTGGAGTGGTTCCCGCCACTCCATTATGCCCACCCCACCGGGTAGGGGAGAATCCCGCCCAAGTAATCTACATGTTCCTCTTTTGTGTCCGTTTGCAAGAGCAGATCGTCTACATATTGTATTAGGCATTCGGGTCGGAAAAATTTAGAAGGTCCGTTGGCCAATTGTCGGTGGAAAATGGAGGGGGAATTAAGGAATCCTTGTAGGAGCATGTCCACGTGTACTGCTGCCCTTGAAACGTAAACGCAAATTTATATTGGCAGGCCCTGTCTAACGGGATGGACCAAAAGCCATTGCTGATGTCCAGCACTGTGAAATACTTTGCGTGCACTCCCTGTTTGAGCATGGTCGCGGGACTCGTGGCAACAGTGAGGGCTGCTAAAGGGGTTACCTTATTAAGTTCTCGGTAGTCGATCGTTAGTCGCTATGAACCATCGGACTTTTTTACGGGCCAAATTGGGGATTTATTTGTGGAAGCTACTGATCGAATAACTCATTGGTCTAACAAACTGTTAATAACCTTCGAAATCTCACCCTCGCCTTACTGTGGGAAACCGCATTGCTATTGCGGCTTTGGATCGGGACCTGAAACCTTCACTGTACCTGGGATCTTCCCACAGTCATGTTTTTGTTGTGCAAATGAAGCTTTGTGATTTATGAGGACCTCTCTAATCGTATGGTCTGCACTAATTGTTTGCGGATTAAACCGATAGTCCCCTACTGAGCAAATCCTGTTTGCATAATCCCCTACTGTGTGCGTAGCGAGAGCCCTCGCTGTTTCAGCCATTTGCCATACACATTTGTTTACTGGGTGAAACGAAAGGTTATGGGAGCTCATAAAATCAATGCCTAAGATGTGCTCTGTGGTTTGGGGTAAGTCAACTAAAACAACAGGGTGTTCAGTGCTACTGTTCCCTATCTGGATGGGTACGGGAGCTGTGATATATCCTTGTTGCGTGTGGCCTGTGAATCCACTCAGGGTGATGGTGTCTGTGGTGGGCCATTTGTCCTGTTCAAATATGGTGGAGGAGTTCAAAGTGGTGTGGGATCCTCCAGTGTCCCAAAGAAAATCGACTGTATGTCCCTGGACTGTGCTTGTAACTACTGGTCTGCCTGATTTGTCCCAGCGTGTGTCACAGACCCAAGTTGGGGAGTCCGAACACCGTCAATCTAGGGAGTTAAACTCTCAGTCGTCTAAATGGGCGCTAACATTATGCATGTGCCTAACATTTTCCTCGGTGGGGGGTTTGGTCGTTGGTATCGTTGATGTTTCGGGGGGTTTTGTCGGTAATCGCGGGCGTAATGTCCTACGTGGCCACAATTGCAACAACCTCAACGTGCCTGTGCTCTGGGGTGCTGTCCCTCGTGTCTACCCTCGTTTATCCATGCTGGGTCTTGGCTAGTCCTAACTGGGTGGATGTTTGCTTCTATATCGTCCTGATCTGTCAGTCGGTGTGGGGTTTGTTCCCATGCTCCAGAAAGTCGTTTAAGTACCCAAACCTCATTGTGTGTGTGGTCTGCGGGGTCATAGTTTACACAAGCCTTTTGACCTGCGCCTGTGGCATGCGAGACTAAGGTTCGGGACCATTTAGTGGTGTCCTCCTCATTTAGGTGTGCGCGGTTCAATTGCCTGTAGACTGCCATGAAATGAATCCATAGGCGACCAGCAAACGCGGTCGGGTGCCCCCCCTTGTTTTGCCTGCAGTGATTTAAACCCTTGACTGGATCTCCTTTGTTATACCCGATGGCATCTAATATGGCTGTTTTCATTTCCTGTATGGTTCCTCCCGCTACTTTTTGGGGTTCGGGCAAAGCTATCCTTACGGACTGGCTAAGGCTCATAACTATTAGCTTACTTCCTCCCTCTCATCTGGCACACCTCCTCAAAGAAGCTGTGCCGGTCTGTGGTGGGCTGGAATAGAATAAATTTTGAGCAAGCGTCTCTTAATTGGGTTATGGATAGTGGGGTGGTGTAAACAATATCAGGCTCATCCTGATCCGATGACCTGCGTTCTGTGGTAACCGGATTCATGGCGGTCGAATTGTCTGTGGGTGTGTGTGCTGCCTGTGCAGTCGGTGCTGCGGGTGCTTTTCTTTTGGGGGGCGTGGGGGTTCGATTTTGATTTCCCGTGTCCTCTACGTATCTTTAGGCGCTTTTGGTTAACTCTTGCCAATCGGGAGCATCTTCCTCATCTAAATCCTGCCCGAAAGTGTACCTGAAGCTATTCTGTACTGAGAGTAGCGACTGTAACTTTACTATCTTCTGTCGGCATTTAGCATGGTCAACGGTACTCTGCCTCTTTTCCTTAGTGGAGTTGTGGAGCGCTCTCAAAGCTGCTTTTAAATCTGCACATTTGCTAGTTAGCTGTTGTTCTGTTTCTTCTCTTACCAGGACTGCGTGCTGTGTATCTTGGTAGGCTTTATCATATTGGATCTGGAAGCTACGAAGGTGAACTAGACAAGATTGATGTGCACATTTTACATCGGCCGTTTCCTTGTCCTGAGCTGCTAACTGTTCCCGGAGTTGCTCAATTATCTTCTCGCTTTCGTTACTGTTTCCCTCGTTTTTTTCTTCCTTCTCAATTAACTGCCTATGGAACGTCTTCACGACCTCCTCTGTGCCTCGCAACTGTGCCAGATAGGACACTATTGCCATCGGCTTTCTGACTTTCCCTACATTTTTCTTGTGAACCTCGCTTAGGTCCTCCAAACAAGTCTGCCCTATCTTTCCTGGACCTGACTCATCATTAGCGCAAAAATTCGACCAAAGGGGCCATCCTTTCCCCTTTAAGTATTTCCTTAACTCTTCCTCCCATGTGGGACATTGCTCTGCTCTGTTGGTCGCTGCGACCTCGGGTTCCTGTGGATTCATCAATCTTTCCATTGCTTTAGTGGCCATTACTTCTCTTATCTCTTACTCAACTTTTAATTTGGGACAGGGGAATAAGGCGGCGATTTGAACGGCGGGTATGGCTTAAGCTATTTTCCGGCTCACAATCCCTCGATAGTTGTACACAATTCTAACGAGTTTACCTTACTCTTCCTGTTAGGTATGCATGCGGGTTAGTACACACTTCCGAAATTCGGTAATTTGGTCGATATGGAACTTGCACTTGTGGTTCTTTCTCTTTCTCACAATTGGATTCAAAGTTTGTGGGTTCTCTCGGAGTGACAAAGTCACTGCTAATCGAGTCCCGTTAGAGTTCGCCAATAATGTTGCTCTATTTATTTCTCTCAGTGGACCAGAAGCCTTTCCCTTATATCGATCAAATGACCACACAACCAGTTGGTTAGTTCAAAAGATGGTTTATTTACATACACAAGAGTTATCTCAACATGCAAACACAATATCTACTACGAGTTAAACTACACCTATCAGCTACAATAACCTATACTTAATTTCAGGGCAACCAGCACTGTGCAAATGGATAAAGGCCTTTATCTGGATTTCACTTGGCTGATTCAAAGAAAGTGGCACTGACTCTGCTGGGCTCATCCGTCAGGTAGCGATCATTGGTCTTGAACTTAACTGGCTGTTCCTGCTGCAATTGGGTGGCACAGGCCGGATCCAAGAGAGACAGAACATATGGCTGTGCTCTCTTTTATTCCCCTGGGATTTTGCGCTCTTTGGGGCAGTCCTTAATCTTGGACCCAATAGTTCGACAGGGCTCTGATCACTCTCTTCGATTTTGGCCAATAAAGGGGTGGGTTCTTAGCAGTCATTGCCCTTGGCAGTTGTGCTTTCTGAGCAAGGGAGTGGTGCCGATCAGTCTGTGGACTTGATTGGAGTCCTATTGTCCTGCGAAAATGGGCCATTAAAATGTAAACGAGCGGGGGTTTTGGTCGCATCTGGTTACCTGTGTTTTGGATACACATACGCTGTGTATCTGTCTGAGTCCTGGGTTGGCCATAATTCCCATGGTCCTTTGCAGTTGGGCATCTTAGATGGCTACACAACATTCATTAATTCCCCTCACCCGGACAAAAACAAAGGAAAATTTGGCGATGGAGCAGAGCTGGCAGCTCAAAACGATACACAAAGTAAATTCCTTCTCTCACGTCCAGCCTTTAAGCTGTCTGGGATGCAAAGGAAGGCCACTTTCACTTAGGCAGTCACAGAAACTGGCACAATTGGTATTGTTGTAGTGGTGCCACCACAGAGCATTGTGTTGTGTTGTGGGTTCATCTGGTGTCTCAGAGTTGAGACGCGGAGGGTGGGATTTTCTCTGAATTGTAAGTGCGGTAATGGTTGTAAAAATAGGCCTTTCCCTGTCAGCCGTAATTGTGGGTTTTCGTACCGTATCATCCACTTCTTGCCTCATAAATTATGCTTACACGGGGAATGAACCATCTCGCCGGTGCGAGTTCTCTGATTCACTCACACTCCATTATCTCACCACTTTCTCACTCCGAGCGCCATTTTTTAATTGCAGCTATGCACAGTTCTCAGTGCTTCAAGCTGGCTTTGAAAGCAGACCAAGGCAGGCCAGCAGCACGGTTCAATTCCCGTACCAGCTTACCCAAACAGGCGCTGGAATGTGGCGACTACGGGCTTTTCACAGTAACTTCATACTTGTGACAATGAAAGATAATTATTATTGCATTGCTCGACATGGAATGCTGTCTGAATGAAGGCTATCACCTCCAAGGCCACTCACAATAGTGGATCAGCTCCCGCATCATGTAGGCTGCTGTCACAAATGGAATGCTGCAGGGATGCTTAAAGACCAATGCAAAACATACTTGTTTAATTCAACTGCCATCTCCCTTCTTTCCATTACCAATTCCCCAGATCCACTTTCTACAGGGCCAACACTCAAATTATTAACAATTTACTTATTTAACTATCTGTGTAAACTCTTACTATCTGCCTTTATATTACCAGCTGGCTTTCTTTTGTACTCTAAACTGTCCCTCATTATTAATCTTTTTGTCATTCTTTGCTATTCCTTATATTCTTTCCAATCTTCTGACGTGCCACCCATTTCTGGGCAATTATTTACTTTTCCTTTTATACTGTCTTAAAGTTTTTTAGTTCAACGTGGATGGTTGGCTCTTCCCTCGGAATTTTTCTTTCTCATTGAAATATGTCTAATCTGAGTATTCTGAAATACCCCTTTAAATATCTGCCACTGAACCTCCATTGACCTATCCCTCGATCACATTTGGCAGTTCACTTTAGCTAACTCTGATTCCATGCCCTCACAATTTGTCTTATTTAGTTTTAAATTCTAGTCATGCTCTCCCTCAAACGGGATTGTATTATGATTGCTGCTACCTAGGGGTATCTTCACTTTGAGTTTATCAATTAATCCTATCTCATTGCACGATATCAGGTTTAGTAGAGCCTGCTCTCTGGTTGGCTCCAGAACATGCTGTTCTAAGAAGCTGTCCCGAAAACATTCTACGATCTTCTCATCTAGGCTACCTCTGCCCACCTGATTTTTCCAGTCTGTGGATTTAAATACCCCATAATTATCGTCGTATCTTTCTGACAACCCGCATTATTTCTTATTTTATACTCTTTCCTACCATGTAGTTACAATTAGGGAACCTGTACAACACTCCCACAAGTGACCACTTCCCTTTATCGTTTCTCATCTCAACCCAAGCTGTTTCTACATCCTGGTTTCCTGAACTTAGGCCATCCCTCTCTAATGTAGTAATACCATCATTAATTAACAGCCATCGCTCCACCTTTTCGCAACTTCCTATCCTTCCTCAATGTCATGTGCCCTCCAATATTCAGGTCTTAATCTATGGCACCCTGTAACTATGGGCTGAATTCTCCATCGTCGGGATTTTCCGTTTTGCCGGCAGCCCGGGGGTTTCCCGACGGCGTGGGGCTGCCTCAAAATGGGAAACCCCATTAACCAGCAGGCGAAATGGAGAAACCCGCCAGTTGTCTTTGTAATGGCCTTCAGATCGTACTTGTTCATTTCTATTTGCGCTATCAGTTCATCTGTTTTGTTTCAAATGCTGGGCAGGAGCCGCATGCAAATCAGGGGCAAAATTCTCCCCAAACGGCGCGATGTCCGCCGACTGGCGCCCAAAACGGCGCAAATCAGTCGGGCATTGCGCCGCCCCAAAGGTGCAGAATGCTCCGCATCTTTGGGGGCCGAGCCCCAACATTGAGGGGCTAGGCCGACGCCGGAGGGATTTCCGCCCCGCCAGCTGGCGGAAACGGCCTTTGTTGCCCCGCCAGCTGGCGTGGAAATGACATATCGGGGCAGCGCATGGGCGGGAGCGTCAGCGGCCGCTGACAGTTTCCCGCGCATGCGCAGTGGAGGGAGTCTCTTCTGCCTCCGCCATGGTGGAGACCGTGGCGGAGGCGGAAGGGAAAGAGTGCCCCCATGGCACAGGCCCGCCCGCGGATCGGTGGGCCCCGATCACGGGCCAGGCCACCGTGGGGGCACCTCCCGGGGCCAGATCGTCCCGCGCCCCCCCCAGAACCCCGGAGCCCGCCCACGCCGCCTTGTCCCGCCGTTCAAAAGGTGGTTTAATCCACGCCGGAGGGACAGGCAATTTATCGGCGGGACTTCGGCCCATTCGGGCCGGAGAATCCAGCGGGGGGGCCCACCAACTGGCGCGGCCCGATTCCCGCCCCCGCTGAATATCCGGTACCGGAGACTTCGGCAACCGGCGGGGGCAGGATTCACGGCAGCCCTCGGCGATTCTCCAACCCGGCGGGGGGTCGGAGAATGACGCCCCAGATTAGAGAAATTAATGCATGGCTCAAAGATTGAGAAGTGGGTTCTGGTTCATGGAGTACTGAGGAAAGTGGTATCTGTACCATTGGGACGGTCTATGTCTGATCTAAGATGGGGCTGATATTCTTATGAGCCACATAACTGGTGAATTAGAGAGTTTTAAATTTTCTGCTTCTTAAACTCTCTCTGTCATTGCTACCTACATGACTATTTGATCCTTCCACTTCCACTGCAGTTTCTTCTCCAGCCCTGAGCAAATGTCCTGAACTCTGGCTGGGAACATAGCCAACTGAACTCTCTCTCCTTGCTACAGGCAACAGTGTCAATTCCCCTCATTATACTGTCCCCTAACACCACTATATCTCCCCACTTGAAAGACGTCCTGTACCAGAGCGCCATGGTCAATCTGTTCATTCACCCTGCAGCCCCCACTCTCATCTGGACAAGATGAAAGAATCTCGAGTCTGTTGGACAATTACGAAAGGCTGACAGTCCTGCACTCCTGCCCTCTGTATTCCCTTACCCGCCTCAGCTGCAGTCACACACTCTTGTCCCTGACCACTTTCCAAAGCAGAAGGTTCTGGTTGATACCAGATTTTGGTTGATACAAAGCCTCCCTGATGTGTCACAGTGCCCACAGTTCAACCTCCAGATCAATCAGGGGCTGGTTTAGCACAGGGCTAAATAGCTGGCTTTTAAAGCAGACCAAGGCAGGCCAGCAGCACGGTTCAATTCCCGTATCAGCCTCCCCGAACAGGCGCCGGAGTGTGGTGACTAGGGGCTTTTCACAGTAACTTCATTGAAGCCTACTTGTGACAATAAGCGATTTTCATTTCATTTCATTTCATTTTCATCATCATGAGCCGAAGCTCCTCAATCCTCAAATACGTGGGGGTCCTCAAATAGGGGCTGGTTTAACACAGTGGGCTAAACAGTTGGCTTGTAATGCAGAACAAGGCCAGCAGCACAGGTTCAATTCCCGTACCGGCCTCCCCGAACAGGCGGCAGAATGTGGCGACTAGGGGCTTTTCACAGTAGCTTCATTGAAGCCGACTTGTGACAATAAATGATTATTATTACTATTACTTACTGTGGACATGCTTGGACTGGATAACACCGATGTCCAGGATGTCCCACATGCAGCAGCTGTGGCACATCATCTGCAATTCTTGTGTGATTGGCCAGAAGTCTGGATGTACTGCTTCCAGCCCAGACATTGGCATCCTCAGACACAGCACTGTAAGACTGGAAGGGTTTGGAGTCTATGGGAGTACCAATTTTTAAACAGACTCTGTAAGATGTCAACGCCTGAGGTTCGTCTTCTTGGAATCGTCCAGTGCCACTAATGCAAAACTTCTCAAAAGCTTATATGTGCGCTCAATTACACTTAACTGCATCATTACCGTGGGGCGATGCTACGCTGTGAGCGAAGGGTTAAACCCAGCATGTCAATTAGTGCTAGTTTACGTGATTAGTGCCGCATGAATACACATAGAACATAGAACAATACAGCGCAGTACAGGCCCTTCGGCCCACGATGTTGCACCGAAACAAAAGCCATCTAACCTACACTATACCATTATCATCCATATGTTTATCCAATAAACTTTTAAATGCCCTCAATGTTGGCGAGTTCACTACTGTAGCAGGTAGGGCATTCCACGGCCTCACTACTCTTTGCGTAAAGAACCTACCTCTGACCTCTGTCCTATATCTATTACCCCTCAGTTTAAAGTTATGTCCCCTCGTGCCAGCCATTTCCATCCGCGGGAGAAGGCTCTCACTGTCCACCCTATCCAACCCCCTAATCATTTTGTATGCCTCTATTAAGTCTCCTCTTAACCTTCTTCTCTCCAACGAAAACAACCTCAAGTCCATCAGCCTTTCCTCATAAGATTTTCCCTCTATACCAGGCAACATCCTGGTAAATCTCCTCTGCACCCGCTCCAAAGCCTCCACGTCCTTCCTATAATGCGGTGACCAGAACTGTACGCAATACTCCAAATGCGGCCGTACCAGAGTTCTGTACAGCTGCAACATGACCTCTTGACTCCGGAACTCAATCCCTCTACCAATAAAGGCCAACATTCCATAGGCCTTCTTCACAACCCTATCAACCTGGGTGGCAACTTTCAGGGATCTATGTACATGGACACCTAGATCCCTCTGCTCATCCACACTTTCAAGAACTTTTCCATTAGCCAAATATTCCACATTCCTGTTATTCCTTTCAAAGTGAATCACCTCACACTTCTCTACATTAAACTCCATTTGCCACCTCTCAGCCCAGCTCTGCAGCTTATCTATATCCCTCTGTAACCTGCTACTTCCTTCCACACTATCGACAACACCACCGACTTTAGTATCGTCTGCAAATTTACTCACCCACCCTTCTGCGCATTCCTCTAGGTCATTGATAAAAATGACGAACAGTAACGGCCCCAGAACAGATCCTTGTGGTACTCCACTTGTGACTGAACTCCATTCTGAACATTTCCCATCAACCACCACCCTCTGTCTTCTTTCAGCTAGCCAATTTCTGATCCACATCTCTAAATCACCCTCAATACCCAGCCTCCGTATTTTCTGCAATAGCCTACCGTGGGGAACCTTATCAAACGCTTTGCTGAAATCCATATACACCACATCAACTGCTCTACCCTCGTCTACCTGTTCAGCCACCTGGGTGGCTGTGGGTGGACAGTGAGAGCCTTCTCCCGCGGATGGAAATGATTGCTTCAGTTTGGTGAATTACTGTAATATAGAACATAGAATACACAGTGCAGAAGGAGGCCATTCAGCCCATCGAGTCTGCACCGATCCACTTAAGCCCTCACTTCCACCTTATCCCCGCAACCCAATAACCCCTCCTAATGTTTTTGGTCACTAAGGCCAATTTATCATAGCCAATCCACCTAACCTGCACGTCTTTGGACTGTGGGAGGAAACCGGAGCACCCGGAGGAAACCCACGCAGACACGGGGAGACCGTGCAGACTCCACACAGACAGTGACCCAGCGGGGAATCGAACCTGGGACCCTGGTGCTGTGAAGTCACAGTGTTATCCACTTGTGCTGCCATTAACTGACCATTAACATCTTTCAGTTGTTCCTGTCTGCTCCTCTGGGCACACACAATTCAGCTTGGTGGTCCACTAATGCCCCCCCCCCCCCCAGCCACCCCCAAGCTCCCCTCAATGCAGCCCGCTGGCATTCAAACTGTCTTTCATCTGCGCAATCTTGGTTGGTAGTAAGATTGTGGTGGTGGTCAGCTCTTAGTGCCAGGCCAACTTGAATCCTTCATGTGTTTGAACAGAAACCTGACCCTTCTATGTCGCCAAGGAAGTGAACGTTAAGATTACCCTCGTTCATTAACCAGGCACCTCTCCCTCTATAGCCCTTGTGGGGCTTCTCCGTCAATTAGACATGGACGTTCTGAGGGGCCTATACCCCATGTCCACCTCAGTTCTCAACATCTAGAGGCCACTTGGACTGTTAAGCATGTAACCCCCCTCCCCCGCACACACCACCCTGCCCCACCCCAGACCCAGTAGAAACCCTGGCATTCCCCTCCACCACCAAGCCAGTCCTTACCTTGCAGCCTCAGAACGTTCCCAAGACTACCACCACCCCCCCCCCCCCAACCCCCCCCCCCCCCCCCGCTTTGCCTAGCTTACTCTCATCCTGGAGTCCATGACTGTGTACAAGACCACTTTCCCCCTTCACCAACCTTGCCCTTACCCTGGGACGCTGAGAAGACTGACCGTTGTTCTAGTGGGATCAGACTTTGGAGATTGTGCCCCTAAACCAAAGTGGCATGGCTGCTGAAGCCTGATACTGAATCGTACAAGCGCGACTGAAGATAAGGTAGGTGAATGGTTCTTGAATGGGGGTGCGAAGTACAGGTGGCCCTTGCACGTCACTTATATATCATTGTGAAACATCACCCTGATGTGGCCTCATGGTTGAGTGTGGTGGGATGATTCTGGCGAGCAAGGCTTATAATGAGATGCAAGACTATAGAAATGACATTCCTGACATGCAACAGAGGGAAATGTGACTCACCATTGACGGAAGGAGCAGATGATGGCAAACTGAATTTACTACCAGATTTACCACTCCCACCCGCCATGATACCCACCACAAATGGGAGTGGAAAATCCAGGCCAGAGACTTGTATGTTTAAAAATGAACTGTTTATTGTTAATCTTTAACTATTTACAGAACCCAGAGTCATGCATGGTGCTGCTTATCCTTGCAGGCTACATCTCGAGCATTCTTTTACCATGTGACTCTGTACATTATACTGTGGTTGGTGCTTTTCTCCAGTCACAGAGTCCAAAGATGTGCAGGTTAAGTGGATTGGCCATGATCAATGCACAGGATTACAGAGATAAAGAGGGGAAGTGGACCGAGGTGGAGTCCTCTTTCTGAGGGTTGTTGCAGACTCAATGGGCCAAATGGGCTCCTTCTGCACTGTCGGTGTTCTATGATTCTATGAAGATCTTCAAATACTAATTGCATTCCTTTTTTTTTAGGTTTTCTAACTTTTCCCCTTCCTCCTTCTACTTGGAGTATTGATTCACTTGCAAATGCTGGTCTAGAAATATCAGCAGGCGAAAGATCTTGGTCTGGCTTCTCCGCACCCTGATGCCGAAATCGCAGCCGGAGCCGGGGCGGAGAATCCAGTTTGACATCGTAATCGGGCCTGCGCCGGATCGGCGATTCTCCGGGCACTGAAAATCAGTGTCACCAGGGAGTACACCGCGCCGCCGGGGGGCCATTGCCAAAGGCCCACTCAGCAATCGTCTGCCCCCAACCGGCCGAGTTCCCGACGGTGTGGAACTAACCTGTTATTGTCGGTCGGGGTGCTCGTGTGGCGGCTGCGGACTCAGTCCGTGGCCGCCCTGGTCGGGGCGGGCCGATCGGAGGCCAGGGTGTGCTTTATAGGCGGCCGGGGAATTAATATGCGGGGTTTGAGGGTCGGGCGTGCGGCCAATCAGGGGTTTTCTTTCTTGGGCCTGGCCCTGCGGTCCGAGTCCGTCATGGAGCACGGCGTGGCTGCTGGAGGCTGCTGGAGGCCGCTGCCGTGCGCATGTGCGGCCTCTGACCCGGAAGTGCGGGGGCCCAAATCTGCAGCAAAAGCTGCAAAATTCACTCCAGGATCCTGCTAGCCCCCTGCAGGGCGATGAATTTGTTTCACTTTTTTGCAGGAATTTCAGGAGTAAAACTCCACAGTTTTGACGCCGGCATGGGGACATAGTCTCAATAATGGGGAATCCAGCCCCTTTGCTTTCATGACAGATAATTCAAAGTATGGTTGACATGCAAGGCTAGTTAAAGGCAATGGAGGGGTGGTGCATTGCAAAATTCCCAATTTCATCGGGAATTTGGATTCTCCGGCCGTTCGCTGAACGCGATTTCGGCGTCGGCGACCGGAGAATCCAGCCTCAGGAATCCAATCTGGCAGGATTTTGCTTTCTCTCCTCACTGAGCATTTGCAAATCTGGGCAGGGAGTGTGTGTCACATCTTCATTAATATACTGGTGCAAAATGTGGCAGAGAATTATGAATCAGAGTCCACATGCCTTCTCTGTGCCAAATTATTTCTTGAGAATATGCCTCACTTTTGTCTGTTGACTTTTAAAAATGTCACCCAAACATCAAAGGCTCAAAATAGTTCACTTCAAATTGAGCAAGAATTTGATAAGCAATAAATGTAAAGGTTAATTAAAATGAAGCTTTTTGATCTTTGATCATCTCAATCATATTGTTACAACTCTTCAAGCTGAACAATATAACACCCCATGTAATGACAGGTTGAAAATTGTCAAAATAGTTATATTGTGGCCCATGTATAATTTATCCAGTAAAACTCCTGTGGGTATAGCTCCATTAAATATTAATTTGTGAAACCTGGGGCGAAATTCTCCGTTATCGGCGGAAAGTCCGCCGATCGGCGCAAAAAACGGCGCAAATCCGACTTGCGTCACGTCGGAAAAATGGGTCGAACGTCTCCGGCCCGAAATGGGCTAGCAACGACGTAACGGGATCCGCGCTTGCGCAGTGGTTCACGCCGTGCAGTGTCATACGCGCCGCACGGCGTGACGGCTCATAAGGCCGCGCTGCTCCCCCCCACCCGACCGGAACACCCGACCGGAACACCCGACTGGATGGCTGGCTGCCGCTCAGCCCCGAGGTTCGAGTCACGGGATGTGGAGGCGCTCCTGGACGCGGCGGAGCAGAGGAGGGACGCCCTGAATCACGGGCACGGCCGCAGAGTTGCCCCACGCCACAGCCGGCGTCTGTAGAGGGAAGTGGCAGAGGCCGTCACCGCTGTGGCCCTGACACCACAGACAGGCACCCAGTGCCACAAGAAGGTGAACAACCTCGTCAGAGCAGGCAGGGTGAGCCTCCCCATATCCCCGCTCCCCCATATCCCCCCTCCCCCCATATCCCCCCTTCCCCATATCCCCCCTCCCCATATCCCCCCTTCCCCATATCCCCCTCCCCATATCCCCCCTCTCCCATATCCCCCCTCCCCCATATCCCCCCTCCCCCATATCCCCCCTCCCCCATATCCCCCCTTCCCCATATCCCCCTTCCCCCATATTCCCCCTCCCCCATATTCCCCCTCCACCATATCCCCCTCCCCCATATCCCCCCTCCCCCATATCCCCCTCCCACATATCCCCCCTTCCCCCATATCCCCCCTCCCCCATATCCCCCTTCCCCCATATCCCCCCTCCCCCATATCCCCCCTTCCCTCATATCCCCCCTCCCCATATCCCCCCTCCTCCATATCCCCACTTCCCCATGTCCCCCCTCCCCTATATCCCCCTCCCCCATATCACCAGATCACTGCCTGATGTCTAACCATGCATGCTTCATTGTGTATCGCAGGACCAAACGTCCAGGCACCCATCCCCGCAGATGCAGACCGCACGCAGGATGCCCCTCGGAGGCCACGGGAGACGGAGAGACACGGACCCTCCAGCATGCAAAGCCCGCAGGATGCCCCTCGGAGTCCACGTGAGACGGAGAGACCCGGACCCTCCAGCATGCGACGCCCGCAGGATGCCCCTCGCACACCACGGGAGACGGAGAGACCCGCACCCTCCAGCATGCAACGCCCGCAGGATGCCCCTCGGAGGCCACGGGAGACGGAGAGACCCGGAACCTCCAGCATGTGACGCCCGCAGGATGCCCCTTGCACACCACGGGAGACGGAGAGACCTGGAGCAACAGGGAGACGACACCCCCGTCACGTGCGGGAGCGACCACCCAGCGACGAGGGGGCAGCCACAGGCCCCCGTCACATCCGAGCCAGGACACCACTACCCAGGACACCACTACCCAGGACACCACTACCCAGGACACCACTACCCGGGACACCACTACCCGGGACACCACTACCCGGGACAGCACTGCCCAGGACACCCCTACCCGGGACAGCACTACCCAGGAAGACGAAATACCGGACAGTGACTCCGAGTGGATGGGTGGAGACGAACCCCCTCCCCAAAGTGCCATGGACTCAGAGTGGGACGAAGAGCACGACACAACGCCACTGCTGTTACCAACACCCTCCACCATCGCAGAAACACTTACCTCGGTTGGCCACTTTAGTGATGAGGCATCTGGTACACTCACTGGTGCGCACAACACAGCCGTCCCGGGACAGCAGGTGGAGGTAGGAGCAGCAGAGGGGCCGGGCGGTCAGAGGGCAGCCCAGCCCAAGCGAACATCTGCCACCCAGATGGATCCCGGGTTCCTGGAGTTACCACACCCACACATAGATCCGATGCAACCACCGACCCGGAGACGAGCGAAGAGGGTGACGGGCGGCTTGCGGCGGCTGCAGTCGCAGGTGGAGGAGTCCACCCGCGTCCAGGAGCTGGGAGTGGTCCCGGTCATGCGTGCCACCCAGGCCGACACCGCACGGGTGGCGTCCGCGTTGGAGGCAATGGGTGCGACGGTGTCAGACATGGGGAACGGTTTGCGAGGCCTGGGGCTTTCCGTGCAGGTGGCGTCTGTGGCCCAGGACATGGCTGCTCTCTCACAGGAGGCCATGAGCCAGTGCCAGCGCCAGACGGCAGATGCGCTCAACACCATAGCCCAGTCTCTGCAGGCCATGGCCCAGTCTCAGCAGGCCATGGCCCAGTCTCTGCACGCCATCGCTGAGGGCATCGGCGCCAGTGGCCATGTGCGAGCCGGCGTCGCACTGTCACAGACAGGGTTTGCCAACCCCCTGGGCTCCATGGCTGCAAACCTGCAGACCCCTGTCGATACCAGCACGGGCCTCCAGGACTGGCAGCGCCAGATGTCAGGGGGGGGCGTCGGATGGCCAGTCCGAGGTGTCGCGGTGTACCGGGACCTCCCCCCCTTCCGTCCCAGATGCATCGGGTGGGCAACGGGCAGGACAGGCTGGCAGCTCACCATCCAGTCGCCCGGGCCGCAGCCTGGCCCATCTAGGCCAGGACGCCCCAGGAAACGGCCGCCAAAGGGATCCAGTGTCAGAGGGCAGGAATCACAGGAGTCCACCTCCAGTTCTGCTGTACCGTCTGGGGAAACCACGTAGACGTAGTCAAAGGGCCCGTAAGGCCAAACAATTAGACACTGAGTAAGTTGGCACGGGTGCAGGGCACAGATGAGTTTTAGGGGCTAGGGCACGTGCATGAACTCCTTTGGTTATTAAAGTCAATGTTACACCTACAGAAGCTGCCTTTGTGCTCTGTCCAAAGCGTGCGGGGGTGTCATGTACGTTGAGCGCAAGTGTGTGTGTGAGAGGTGGTCTTACCTCAGCCCCAGGTGAGTCTGCCCCCTTCCCCCTGGGCCGCCATCAACATCCCCCCGGGCAGAGGACGGGACCGTACGCTGCAGTGTCACAGCCGCATGCAGGGATGGTCCGGGTGGATGGTGGTACTGTGGCCATGGGTCAGACATAGTCCAACGATGTAGAGCCAGGAGCTCACCGCAGGGCGGGTTGTCATCATCCTCCATGGCCTGCAATAGACACGCGTCCACCCGCAACTGTGTGAGCCCGGCCCGTTGTGCCGCAGGTGGATCGGCAATGGGGGGGGGCGGTGGTGTGCATGCGGGTGGGGTGGGTGGGGTTGGGGAGGGGGGTGAGGGTGCTGGGTGGGTGGATGGGTGGGGGGTGTGGGTGGTCGGCTGTTGCCATGGTGTGCGGTCTGTGGCCATACTACCCGATTCCCACGCCCATCTAGTCAGTGAAGCGGTCGGCTATCAGTCTGTCCCATGCCCGCTGGGCCAGCCGGTAACGGTGGACAGCCACCCGCCTGTGTCTACCCCGTCTGCCCTGACCATTACCCCCATCCCCCTCATCTGGGGAGGACTGCGCCTCTTCCTGCTGCTCCTCCACTCCGCCCTCCTCTGCCTGCGGCACATCGCGCCTCTGCTGGGCTATGTTGTGCAGGACGCAGCACACCACAATGATGCGGCCGACCCAATCTGACCGATACTGGAGGGTGCCCCCAGAGAGGTCCAGGCACCTGAAACGCATCTTCAGCACGCCAAAGCACCTCTCTATCACTCCCCTTGTCGCTACATGGGCATCATTGTAGCGGTTCTCCGCCTCATTGCGTGGCCTCCGTATAGGCGTCATCAGCCACGATTGCAATGGGTAGCCCCTGTCGCCCAGCAACCAGCCCTTCAGCCGGGGATGGCGTCCCTCGTACATGTCGGGGATGAATGACCGCGACAACACCTATGAGTCGTGTACACTGCCTGGGTAACGGGCGCAGACGTGCAGGATCATCATGCGGTGGTCGCAGACTACCTGTACGTTCATCGAATAGGTCCCCTTCCTATTAGTGAACACGGCCCTGTTATCTGCAGGTGGCCGCACGGCGACGTGCATCCCATCGATCGCGCCCTGGACCATGGGGAACCCGGCCACGGCAGAGAAGCCCACGGCCCGGGCATCTTGGCTGGCCCGGTCCACGGGGAAGCGGATGTAGCGGTGCGCCATGCCATATAGGGCATCTGTCACTGCCCGGATGCACCGATGTCTGCGATATGCCGGACAGGTCCCCACTCGGTGCCTGGAATGACCCCGCTGCATAAATGTTCAGGGCCACCGTAACCTTGACGGACACGGGGAGAGGGTGTCCCCCGCCAGTGCCCCGCGGTGACAGGTGTGCCAGCAGGTGGCAGATTTGTGCCACGGTTTCCCGCCTCATCCGGAGTCTCCTCCTGCATTCCCGGTCCGTGAGGTCCTGGTATGACTGCCGGGGCCGGTACACACGGGGCGCCCTCGGGTGCCTCCGTTGCCGTGGGGCCGCGACGTCCTCCTCCCCCTCCTCGTCCTGTCGGTCAGGTGTCCCTCCAGCCTGGGCGGCTGCCGCCTGTCCCTCTGCAGCAGCCTGCGCCGCCTCTCTGGCACGCTCCTCCTCCTCCTCCTCATCCAGGGCAACATAGACATTAGCAGCTGCCGCCACGGCGGCCAACATCGCTGGATGATCGGACAACATGATGGCCTGGTGGGAGGGAGGGGAACGACGACTGTCATCATTGCCCATATCCCCTCCTCCCCCCAGCCAGGTGGCATGGACAGCATGGGTCCAACTGTTGGAGGCTGGCACCTGGCCAGGTGGACCAACTCACTTGCCCTCACATCACCCTCCCCGACACGGACCCCCCCCCAACATCCACCCCGGCACGGACCCCAACCTCCACCCCGGCACGGAAACCCCATCCCCCTCCCCGGCACATACCCCCCCAACCTCCACCCCGGCACAGACCCCCCCAACCTCCACCCCGGCACGGACACACCCCCCAACCTCCACCCCGGCACGGAACCCCCAACCTCCACCCCGGCACGGACCCCCCATCCCCCTCCCCGGCACGGACCCCCCCCCACCCCCCTCCCCGGCACGGAACCCCCATCCCTCTCCCCGGCACGGACCCCCCCCAACCTCCACCCCGGCACGGACCCCCCCCAACCTCCACCCCGGCACAGACCCCAATCTCCACCCCGGCTCTGACCTCCCATCCCCCTCCCCGGCACGGACCCCCCCCAACCTCCACCCCGGCACGGACCCCAACCTCCACCCCTGCACGGACCCCCCATCCCCCTCCCTGGAATGGACCCCCCCCAACCTCCACCCCGGCACGGATCCCCCCCATCGCCCTCCCCGGCACGGACCCCCCCCCAACCTCCACCCCGGCACGGACCCCCCCCAACCTCCACCCCGGCACGGACCCCCCCCAACCTCCACCCCGGCACGGACCACCCCCCAACCTCCACCCCGGCACGGACGCCAACCTCCACCCCGGCACGGACCCCCCATCCCCCTCCCCGGCACGGACCCCCTCCCAACCTCCACCCCGGCACGGACCCCCCCATCCCCCTCCCCGGCATGGATCCCCTCCCGGCACTCCCCCAGAGCCCAGCCCACTCTAACCACCCCCCCCCCCCCCGCCGCACACACACACACACAACCCGAGACACACCTCTCCTCACGCATTCAGACTGCGGCCACGCCATCGCCTGCCCAGAGCCAACCCCCCAGGCCGTCACTCACCTCCACGCTGGTCGGCGTGAACCTGGAGTACAGGGTCACGCCGATGAAAAGGAGGTTTAATTTACGTCGATGTGAACGGTCATCACGTCGACGGGACTTCGGCCCATCCGGAAGGGAGAATATTGGCAGGCCGAAAATCGGCTGCCTTGTGCAGACCCGTGACATTCTCCGACGGCAGCGGCGACATTAACGCCCCGCCGACTTTTCTCCCTTCGGAGACTTCTGCAACCGGCGGGGGCGGGATTCACGGCGGCCAATGGCCATTCTCCGACCCTCTGGGGGGTCGGAGAATGACGCCCCATGTTTGGTGTGTTTTGGAGAAGACATTTTGATGGGCAGGATTCTCTGGGTGCGGTTTAACGAAAGAAAAAGCAGTCCCGTTTTGGACGTGAATAGATGGGTGTTTCTAAGAGCCTGTAGCGCCGAGAACAACCCCGCTATCAAACGGGACTTTGTTTATTTCGGGCCTCAGTCGAGAACGTCCTGCCGCTCATCAGTGCAGGAAGAGATTGGGCTGCCAGCTTTAAATGGCGCCCGGATCTCCATGATCTCTGGACCCCCCACCACGGCCTCTGGACGCCCTCCCCAACCTATCTCCAAGGGGGTTGACGAGCCTCCCCTCATCCCATCTCTTAAGGACAGGGCATCCCTGGGCCCGATTTCTGCGGCTGGCAACCTGGCAGCCTGGCAGTGGCAGAGTGGCCCGCGGCATTGGGTTACGTCTTTGACCCCTCTCAGGGTCCATCACGCCAGGACTGCGCTTGGCAATACTTACACCAAAGCCCACCTGGTGGAGTTCCTGCTTGGGGGGGATGTCAGTTGGGGGGGGGGGTCGGGTGGGGGGTGGGGTGGGGGGGGTGGGTCGGGGGGGTCAGAGTATGATAGAGAGTTGGGAGGGGGGGATCCTGACATTCAGCCCGTTAATCACATTCAACTGAATGTGTATGAGCTGATTGCATGTTTCCAACAACGCGGGACTGGAAGCCCGTTATGGCCAGTGGGGCAGGACCGGAGACTGGGGACGGGTGTGCCACCCGGCGTTGATCCTATTTTTGGGCCAACGTGGGATTCTCGGCCCGATTGGGATTCCTGGGGCTGGATTCTCCGGTCGGCTATTCCGAAATCGCATTCGGCGAACGGCCGGAGAATCCAAATTCCTGATGAAATCGGGGGCGGCGCCGCTTTCGCGATGCACCGCGCCTCCATTGCCTGAGCCCCCCCCCCCGATGCTCCGCCCCCGAACAGCCGAGTTCCTGAAGGTGCGGGACACGTGTGGTCTCATCCGTCAGGAGCTCAGCATGGCGGCTGCAGACTCAGTCCCGCGCCACCACAGTCGGGTGAGGGCCGATCCACGGGCAGGGGGGGGACATTATCCGGGGCTGGGGCACTGCGGTGGGATGACCCTGGGCACGAGAGCCGGCCGAAAGTGGGGTCTATTTCACGGGCCGGCACGGCCGCCGCGGCAATTCTCCAGGCCGTATTGGCAGCTAGAGCCGGGTGCTCTACGCTGCCTTTCTGCTAACTCCCAACAAAACAGGGAATCGGTGCCCATTTTATGCCGGTTTTTCTGGCGTTAAATGCCACCGCTCCCACGCTGCATGGGTCATAGCCCCAGGATTGGAGAATCCAGCCCCTGATCTTCGTAGGGAGATGTAGAGAATTCTGTTCCATCTTTATGAAAGTATCTTCTGCTGTGTATTTTCATTCAAGAAAGGATAGACCCTGCTAAACTGGACCGAGAACTAGAAATGTGAATCACGTAGACTGTGTCAATCGATGACCAAAATGGGCAGCGCGGTAGCACAAGTGGATAGCACTGTGGCTTCACAGCGCCAGGGTCCCAGGTTCAATGCCCTGCTGGCTCACTGTCTGTGCGGAGTCTGCACGTTCTCCCCGTGTCTGCGTGGGTTTCCTCCAGGTGCTCCGGTTTCCTCCCACAGTCCAAAGACGTGCAGGTTAGGTGGATTGACCATGATAAATTGCCCTTGGTGACCAAAGGTTAGGAGGGGTTCTTGGGTTACGGAGATAGGGTAGAAGTGAGGGCTTAAGTGGGTCGGTGCAGACTCGATGGGCCGAATGGCCTCCTTCTGCACTGTATGTTCTATGTATGTAAAATAGCGTGGCCAAGATTTTGCAGTCAATGAAGAAGAAATGCTGCTCACACGTCATGACACTTATAATTGACCAGAGAGCTTAGGTGGTATTTAACGTAAGCAATGTTTCTCACCCTCCACCGAGGAGCCAACGAGAGGCCTGTGTCACTTCCTTTGGGAAAAGCCTACCTGAGTTAAGAGCACTGAATAGCTGACATTGTGAGATTCCTCTCCCACCCCACCACCCCGCCACCCCGACCAGTCCCAACCCCGGGAGCCCACAAGTATACACAATAGGGTTTGCTTTTTGTGCTCCCCACATGGTAACTACCCCACCTGTCCTGAGCGCAATTAAGAAATTAACTTATAATGGAATAGACATGCCTAAACTTTTTCTGGCGTGTTTAGTAGATACCTTATGGGGAATTCTCCCTTCCAGCGGCTAAGTGCCGGCGCCAACGGAGAATCTGCGGGTGGAACACAATGGGAAAATAGGCGTGACCCCGCACCGATTCCGGTACCAGCGAGGGGCTAGCACTGGCGCCGTGTAAACCACCAGTGGATCTCGCAGAAAACGGCCGGAGCATCATCGGGTCCCGGGCCGCGCATGCGCAAGGATGACGGCCTGCACTGGTCACGCTGGAAAACACTGTGCCAGCCATGCTGGAACCCTAACACGCCCACCCTGACCCCACAGCCCACCCCCTGGCCATCCCCCAGCCCTAGCAGAAGCCACCCGACCAGCGG
Source organism: Scyliorhinus torazame (assembly GCF_047496885.1). Lineage (NCBI taxonomy): Eukaryota > Metazoa > Chordata > Chondrichthyes > Carcharhiniformes > Scyliorhinidae > Scyliorhinus > Scyliorhinus torazame. The sequence goes on along the minus strand of NC_092712.1, from coordinate 68,823,414 downwards.
CATGGATCTGGACGAGTGTGGTTGCGCTGGACACTGTCCGCAGCCAACACACCGGATTCCGACCACTGGGACCACACATGGCCCGCGCCATCGGCAACTTAGCACAGCGGAGACGGAGCATCGTGGGTGGGCCGGCTGAAGATGCGCCAACAGCCTTGTGACTGCATGCAGCGCACGACCCAATAACGCCAATTTGAAAGGGGTGGATCATCACAAACAGGTGTCAAACCGGCGCCTGCCCCGGATCCGGTGTCAGCAGCCATTCTCCGACCGATCACCAATCCCAATTTTGGTGTCGGGCTACAGAGAATCCCACCCCTAGTCTTTCATGTATTTGAATGTCCAGAAGTTGCCAGAACCTGCTGCACGATTTATTGCTAAATAACAACGAGTACCTATAGCCTGATCTTTATTCTCACCATGTTCTGAGAAATTCTGAGCCCACATGTATTCTTGAATCTGGCTATCTCATCATACAATTTGAGCTGATGCTAGAAGGATATTTCTCATATCTTTTAACAAGTTAACACCTCCATTTAAAAGTAAGACACACAGATATGATTTCATAACCCCTCATCCACTAACATTGCCAACAGCAATTCCTAGATTCTGATTTCAAAGTGAATCACTGATAATATATTAGCAGATAACAAAATAGCTCTTGACAATAACAACTGCAACTGAGCATCCCAATATTTGTCAGACAATTGGGTGGTACGGTGGCACAGGCACAGGCAAGTCATGCTACAGCTGTATAGAATGTTGGTAAGGCCGCGCTTGCAATATTGCGCACAATTCTGGTCACCACATTACCAGACGGATGTGGAGGCTTTGGAGAGGGTGCAGAGGAGGTTTACCAGGTTGTTGCCTGGTCTGAAGGGTGTTAGCTATGCAGAGAGGCTGAAGAGGGTCGGACTGTTTTCATTGGAATGATGGAGGTTGAGGGACAATTTGATAGAGGTCTACAAGAGTAGGAGGGGCATGGATAGAATGGGTAGGCAGGTACCCTTTCCCAGGGTGGAGGGGTCAGCCACTAGGGGGCATAGGTTTAAAATACGTGAGGCAAAGTTTCGAGGAGATTTGCGAGGTGGGTTTTTTACACAGAGGGTGGTGAGTGCCTGGAATGCACTGCCAGGGGAGGTTGTGGAAGCAGATACATTAACAGCATTCAAAAGGCATCTCGACAAATACATGGATAGGCTGGGGATAGAGGGATACGGCACTAGGAAGTGCTGAGGGTTTTGGCCAAGGGTGGTACAGGCTTGGAAGGCTGAAGGGCCTGTTCCAGTGTTGCATTGTTCTTTGTTCTTTGTAGTGTTTTAGCATTGCTGCCTCACAGCACCAGGGACCCGGGTGGGGTGCGGACTTTACCCCGTGTCTGCATGGGTTTCCTCCGGGTGTTCTGAGTTCCTCCCACAGTCCAAAGATATACATGTTAGGTGGATTGGCCATGCTAAATTTCCCCTTAGTATTCAAAAGGTTAGGTGGGGTTATTGTGTTACGGGGATGGGGTGGGGCCTGACCCGAGATAGGGTGCTCTTTCAGAGAGCCGGTGCAAACTCGATGGGTTGGATGGCCTCCTTCTGCACTGTTGGGATTGTATAATTCTACAATGGCTACTGTATTGACTCCATCTTTTCTTGTAGTCCATTCATGTTGATCAACGTGAAACCTGCTAAACTTGAAAAGGTGAGTTCTGTTCAATTGAAAATGAAATGAAATGAAATGAAAATCGCTTATTGTCACGAGTAGGCTTCAATGAAGTTACTGTGAAAAGCCCCTAGTCGCCACATTCTGGCGCCTGTTCGGGGAGGCTGGTACGGGAATCGAACCGTGCTGCTGGCCTGCCTTGATCTGCTTTAAAAGCCAGCGATTTAGCCCAGTGCGCTAAACGAGCCCCTATTTCTCCTTGCCCTGGAGATTATATTAATTCTACATTAATAATTAATTGTTCAAAATTGGTTTTGAAATTAAAAATGGGTGACCAGATCAATAATATGTAGTTTCATCTGAAAGAATCTTAACTGAGAGTCATGCCTTCAACAACGGGTGGCATGGAACATGATGTACCAGGTTGAAGCAATAGGTAAGGATAAAGCGTTATTAGCCTCAATCCTCCAATTTGTTAATAGGAATGGGTTGTTTTGTCTGGGATAGTGTGGTAGCCTGATAGTCACGTCACTGAACTAGTTACTTAGGGGCTGTGAAATTAAATCCTGCCATTACAAGTTCTGGAACCTATTGTAAAAATGCCATTGGTTTACTAATATCCTTCAGAAAAAGTCATTAAAAAGAAATGCTGCCAGCTGATTATTGTGCTCCTTGGGTTCCTTCATGTAGTTTATTACCAGCTGCTTCTCTTTACTTCCGTACCCTAACGTTTATATTAATGAGCTATATTATCACTCCTACATCACTGAGATCACAAGATTCCGTCACACAATGAATGATCTCACAGCAAATGCTGCCTTGTCAGTGTAGTCCACTTGCCAAGAACAAGTCAAACGAGTGAAAAGGGCACATACCACTACCTCGCTGTGATAACCCAACATTATTACAATTACACTGACTGCCCTTCCTTGAGGCTTTTCCCTGTCTGATTGATACTCAGTAATTGCAAGGCTGAAATAATAAATGTTTTAATTAAGATCTTCAATTGCATTGAGGAGGCTTTAGCTCAATCCACAAGCAACAACCTGCTCAGAAAATTCTGCTTATATTTTGACAGCTGTGACAAATTCCACCACAGCAGCCGGGACAACCCATAATAATGTAAAAAATGAACAACATTCTCGAAAAAAAGGTCAATTCGCCCTTTCCCTCAATGATAACGGATCTTCTGAATAATTCTAGAATCCAGATCACATTGTCACCAAAAGTTAATCAGTTCGTCCTCAGGCCATGTCAAATCTGTTCCCATGTTTTGTTGAAATCTTTCCATTCGTTTTTGAGAATTCTCTGTCCATTCACGCGGGCGGGATTCTCTGGTCCCACTGCAGTGAAGTTTTGGCTGAGCGCCAAATTCTCCGTTCTCACTAGCAGCGGTGGCGGAGGTGAACGCGGATCAGAGAATCCCGGCCATATTGTTTTCAGACAAATAGACACTTTCAGTGGCGGAGGCGATAAATGTTATTGAAACCAAGCTCTTAAAGGGCAGATAGTCCATATCAAGAAAACATGGAATATATATAAAACAGGATTAAGGATCATCTGGAATGATAAAATTAACGTAGAATCCTCATGATCTAGAATGGGCATAAAAGCGTCATTGTAATTTGCCCACTATGTGGTGGTGGGGGGAAGGGGGTCAGACGGTGGTAGAACTCTAATAGGTTACTTCATACTGAGTACTAGAAAATATCCATTCATCCATTATTAGCCATAATCCTGCGGGAAGTGCACCCATCTCCAGCTCCTCAAAGACCGTGTTAGGGAACTGGAGCTGAATGAACTGAGGATCATTCGGGAGGCAGAGTCGGTTATAGATAGAAGCGACAGGGATGTAGTTACTCCTAAGAATGAAGGTAGCTGGGTGACGTTTAAAAGGAGGGGGAAGAAGCAGTCAGTGAAGGGATTCCCTGCGGTTGTTCCCCTCAATAACAAAGATATACCGTTTTGGATACTGGGGGGGTGGGGGGGGGGGGGTTGGAGGGGGTGGGGGGGGTGGGGGGGGGGCGGGGGACGGACCACCAGAAGTAAGCCACGGTGACCAGGTCTCTGGCACTGAGTCTGTCCCTGTGGCTCAGAAGGGAAGGGGGGAGAGCATTAGTTATTGGAGATAGTTAGAGGTACAGATAGGTGGTTCTGTGGCAACAATAGAGGCTCACGGTTGGCGTGTTGCCTCCCGGTGCCAGGGTCTGTGACGTCTCTGATCGTGTTTTCAGGATCCTTAAGGGGGAAGGGGAGTAGCCACAAGTCATGGTACACATCGGTACCAACGACATAGGTAGGAAAAGGGACGGGATGCAAACAGGAATTCAGGGAGCTAGGGTAAAAGCTGAGAGCCAGGACAGACCATGTTGTCATCTCTGGTTTGCTGCCGGTGCCACGTGTTAGCGAGGTGAGGAACAGGGAGAGAGTGCAGTTAAACACGTGGCTACAGGGATGGTGTAGGAGGGAGGGTATCAGATACTTGGATAATTGGAGCACATTCTGGGGAAGGTGGGACCTGTACAAACAGGACCGGTTACACCTGAACCAGAGGGCACCAATATCCTGGGAGGGAAATTTGCTACAGTTCTTCGGGGGGGTTTAAACTAATTTGGCAGGGGGATGGGAAATTGATTTGAAGTCCAGGAGATAGTCTTGCTGGAGTTCAGGACGTTGAGGGTAGTGCAGTACTGAGGAAGGTACCAAGGTCACAAGAGTGGACCTGCAGGCATGAAAGTGGTTTGAAGTGTGTTTACCTCAATGCGAGGAGCAACAGGAATAAGGTTGGCGAGCTTGAAGCATGGACTGGTACCTGGGACTACGATGTTGTGGCCATTACGGAGACGTGGATAGAACAGGGGCAGGAATGGTTGTTGGAGGTTCCGGGGATTAGATGTTTCAGTAAGATTAGGGAAGGTGATAAAAGAGGTGGAGGAGCAGCATTGTTAATCAAGGATAGTATAATGGCTGCAGAAAGGCAGTTTGAGGTAGTGTGGGCTGAAGTTAGAAATAGGAAAGGAGTGGTCACTTTGTTAGGAGTTTCCTATAGGCCCCCAAACAGTAACAGAGGTGTGGAGGAAAAGATTGCAATGCAGAGTTTGGATAGGTGCGGCAGTCACAGGGTAGTTGTCATGGGTGACTTGAACTTTCCAAATATTGATTGGAACCACTCTAATTCGAATAGTTTGGATGGGGCTGTTTTTATCCAGTGTGTGCAGGAGGATTTCCTCACACAATATGTGGATAGACCGACAAGAGGCGGGGCCACATTGGATTTGGTACTGGGTAATGAATCGGGCCAAGTGTTAGATTTGGTTATGGGTGAGCACTTTGGAGATAGTGACCACAATTCGGTGACTTTCACTGTAGCAATGGAGAGGGATAGGAACATATGGCAGGGCAAGGTTTATAACTGGGGGAAGGGTAATTACGATGCGATTAGGCAAGAATTGGGGAGCATAAAATGGAAACAGGAACTGTCAGGGATAGGCACTATTGAGATGTGGAGCTTGTTCAAGGAGCAAATACTGCGTGTCCTTGATATGTATGTCCCTGTCAGGCAGGGAGGAAATGGTTGAGTGAGGGAACCATGGTTTACAAAAGAGGTTGAATGTCTTGTCAAGAGGAAGAAGGGGGCTTATGTAAGGATGGGGAAACAAGGTTCAGTTAGGGCACTTGAGGGATACAAGATAGCTAAGAAGGAGCTCAAGAAAGGGCTTAGGAGAGCTAGGAGGGGGCATGAGAAATCCTTGGCGGATAGGATTAAGGAAAACCCCAAGGCTTTTTACACTTATGTGACGAATAAAAGAATGACCAAGGTGAAGTTAAGGCCCATCAAGGACAGTAGTGGGAACGTGTGCTTGGAGTCTGAAGATATAGGAGAGGCCCTAAATGAATACTTTTCTTCAGTGTTCACAAAGGAGAGGGGCCATGTTGTTGAGGAGGATAGTGCGATACAGGCTGGTAGGTTGGAGGAGGTAGATATTCGGAAGGAAGATGTGTTAGAAATTTTGAGAAGCCTGAGGATAGATAAGTCCCCTGGGCCTGATGGGATATATCCTAGGATTCTTTGGGAGTCAAGGGATGAGATTGCAGAGCCTTTGGCTTTGGTCTTTATGTCCTCGCTGTCTACAGGAATAGTGCCAGAAGACTGGAGAGAGGCGAATATTGTCCCCCTTGTTCAAGAAAGGGAATAGGTATAACCCTGGGAATTATAGGCCAGTTAGTCTCACTTCAGATATAGGTAAATTATTGGAAAGGGAGGGAAATATGAGGGATAGGATTTATGATCATTTGGAAAAGGGGTAAGTCTTGCCTCACAAGTTTGCTTGTATGCTTTGAGGAGGTAACTAAGTACATAGATGAAGGTAGAGCAGTTGATGTTGTATACATGGATTTTAGTAAGGCGTTTGATAAGGTCGGCTCATGCAGAAAGTAAGGAGGCATGGCATAGAGAGAAATTTGGCCGATTGGATCAGTAACTGGCTATCATATAGAAGACAGAGGGTGGTGGTAGATGGTAAATTTTCATCCTGGAGCCCAGTCAACAGCGGTTTACCACAGGGATCAGTGCTGGGTCCTCTGCTATTTGTGATTTTTATCCATGACTTGGATGATGGTTGGGTTAGTAAATTTGCTGATGACACCAAGGTTGGTGGAGTAGTAGATAATGTGGAGGGCTGTTGTAGGCTGTAAAGAGACATTGATAGGATGCAGAGCTGGGCTGAAAAGTGGCAGATGGAGTTTAACCCTGATAAGTGTGAGGTGATTCATTTTGGTAGGACAAATTTGAATGCAGATTACAGGGTTAACGGCAGGGTTCTGAAGAATGTGGAGGAGCAGAGAGATCTCGGAGTTCATGTGCATAGATCTCTGAAAGTTGCCACCTAAGTGGATAGAGCCATGAAGAAAGCCTATAGTGTGTTAGCATTTATTAACAGGGGGATTGAGTTTAAGAGCCGTGAGGTTATGCTGCAACTGTACAAGACCTTGGTTAGACCACATTTGGAGTATTGTGTGCAGTTCTGGTCACCTCATTATAGGAAGGATGTGGAAGCATTGGAAAGGGTGCAAAGGAGATTTACCAGGATCCTGCCTGGATTGGAGGGTAGGTCTTATGAGGAATGTTTGAGGGAGCTAGGGCTTTTCTCATTAGAGCGAAGGAGGATGAGAGGTGACTTAATTGAGGTGTATAAGATGATGAGGGGGATAGATAGAGTGGACGTCCAGCGACTTTTTCCTCGGGTGGATGTAGCTGTTACAAGGGGGCATAAGTATAAGGTTCACGGTGGAAGATATAGGAGGGATGTCAGAGGTAGGTTCTTAACTCAGAGAGTGGTTGGGGCGTGGAACGCACTCCCAGCTATGGTAGTGGAGTCGGACACTTTAGGAACTTTCAAGCGGTTATTGGATGGGCATATGGAGTGCATTAGAATGATTGGGAGTAGGTTGATTTGATCTTAGTTTCAGACTAGTTTGGCACAACATCGTGGGCCGAAGGGCCTGTACTGTGCTGTACAGTTCTATGTTCTATGTTCTATGAGGATCCATAGGTATCTCTCTGGTGTCTGTAATTCTGAGTACCGTTGTGATTCCTCTGTCTGATCAGTTTGTGATGTTGACCACCCATCCAGTCCTCCTTCAATCTGACCTTTTCTTTCTTAACGTTTTGCCTTCTATTGTCACCAACACCACCCTCTCACCCTACCCTTTCCAGTGGCTGTACTTCCTCAATTTCCACTTCTTCACTTCAGCTAAAAGCTCATGAGGAACTGGTGCTCCAATTTCCCTGTGGCTATATATGCTTGTCCTTCTCCCTTCCCAGCTGATTCTAAGGAGCCTTTGCTAGTGTCACCTTCAAAAGCTGCAATTCTCCCCTCCCATCAGCATTATTGAGGGTGTAGCTCTTGCACCCATCCAGTGCAATAGTCCACACACTTGTGTCAGTTTGATCTTGGATGTCCTCCATGCTTCAGTCAGCTGACAAGTTGTTTGGTGGGAAATTTGCTGGCCTTGTCTTAACTTCAGTGCTGCTATTCCCATTTGTGATCGTGCTCGATCCCAGAAGCTGAAATTGATCGACATTTCCAATGGTTGCAGGCTGAAACGCCACACTGTTCCCATCATGAGTTGTCTTCTTGTAGTCTGTCGTGTTGTTACTGCTCAGCCTTAACTTCAGCTTTTGGCCGAGACTCTCTGGCCGTTGCGATTCTCTGTTCCTGCTGGCAGTGCACTCCTGCCCCATGGGTTTCCTGACGGCATAGGGTGACTTCCATGGTGTCGTGTTGGGTGTTCCACTATACAAACGAACCAACACAGTTGTAGATGGTACAACTCTGTTTAATTACTCTTGATAACAACATCTGTAAACTTATGACTGTAAACCTATGACATTTCACTCGTGATCTCTTCCCGTTTGGGTATGGGGTAGTGTTCCCTCATGATGTTGATGTTCAGGTCTTTTGGGTCGATGCAGATCCGGAGTTCGCCAGAGGGCTTTTTTACGCACACCATGGAGCTGACCCATGGCGTGGGTTCCGTGACCCGGGAAAGCACTCCTTGGTCCTGGAGATCCTGCAGCTGCTTCTTGAGGCGGTCTTTGAGTGGTGCTGGGACTCTACGAGGTGCGTGAATGACCGGGGTGGCGTCCGGTTTGAGCCGTATTCTGTAAGTGTAGGGCAGTGTGCCCATGTCCTTGAAAGCCTCCTGGTTGTGGGCGAGGAGCGAGTGGAGCTGTTCCCTAAAGTATGCATCCGGGAAGTTGGACGTGCCTTCTGGAGACAGAGTGTGTACCCGCTGAACGAGGTGGAGAACCTTGCATGCCTGTGCGCCTAGCAGGGAGTCCTTCGATGATCCGACTATCTCAAAGGACAGTGTGGTGGTGTATGCATTGTGTGTAACCTCGAGCTGGCAGGATCCCATGGCCGGGATAACATTTCCGTTGTAATCGACCATCTGACAGCGGGATGGCCGAATCGGTGGTTTGACCTTCAAGGCGTAGAAGGCTGACCATGCAATAAGGTTGGCGGAGGCACCAATATCTAAAAGGAATGTGATTGGCGATCGGTTGACCATTAGGGTGGCACACCATTCATCACCCGGATTAACGCAGTTCACTGGCATCGGCTGGTGGGTCCTACTTGTGGACATCCGGTTCCTGTCAATGACCGCAACGCGAAAGGCTTCCCGGTCGCCGGTATCACCGGTCTGTACGTCGTGTACAGTGACTCGGTGTATGGAGGCTGAATGGCCCGCATGTCCCTGCGAGGCTGGCGGAATTGGGGAGCGTTGGCAGGTTGAGCTGCTCGACAGCAGGCAGTGTAGTGGCCCATCTTGCCGCAGCAGAGGCATTGTCAATTCTTTGCTGGACATTGCCGCTTTAAATGTGCGGATCCACAGTTGCCGCACGTTGTGACGTCATGGCGTTCGTTGCGCCACCGCGCATGCGCAGTTCGGTCCTGCGTAGAGCGCGCCTGCGCGTCACGTCCTGCGTCGACGTCTCTTTTGGCTCGCACAAGCGCGGGAGGCCGCGGAAAGCGCGCAAAATGGCCGCCCTCGTCCGGGCCGTGGGCCGGGAGGAACTCGATCGACTGGACCCGCTCGGCCTCGTAGGACACCTGCCGTGCCAATTCGGCCGCCTGGAATTGGGAGTACCGGCTGGTCGCGTTTTCATGGAGGACACAGCCTTCGATGGCTGTGGCTAGGATGAGGCTCTTAATTTTGAGGAGCTGCTGGCGTAGGGTGTCTGAGGTGACCCCAAAAACTATCTGGTCCCGAATCATGGAATCGGAGGTGGCCTCATAGCCGCAGGACTGCGCGAGGATACGGAGGTGTGTCAGGAAAGATTGAAAAGGCTCATCCTTACCCTGCAGGCGCTGCTGGAAGAGGTACCTCTCGAAGCTCTCATTCACCTCGACGCTGAAGTGTTGCTCAAGTTTGAGAAGGACCATTTTGTACTTCGTCTTGTCCTCACCTTCTGCGAACACCAGGGAGTTGTAGATATGGACGGTGTGTTGCCCTGCCATGGAGAGGAGGAGGGCGATCTTCCTGGTGTCCGATGCATTCTCCCTTTCTGTGGCTTCTAGGAAGAACTGGAAGCGCTGTTTAAACAGCTTCCAGTTGACGCCGAGGTTTCCAGCGATTTGGAGCGGCTGCGGCGGGCTGATGGTGTCCATGGCGCAGGATGGCGGATCCCTGAAGATGTGCAGGTAGGTCTCACAGTTGCTGGGTTCCAATCCTGGTACTATGTCGTGTTGGGTGTTCCGCTATACAAACGAACCAACACGGTTGTAGATGGTACAACTCTGTTTTATTACTCTTGATGACAACATCTGTAAACTTATGACTGTGGTTCGTACTTTACCCGTTAACCTGTGGACCCAGCCCTAACACTATCTTAGAGAGGCACTCAGCACATGGTGTATGTCTGAGTGACACGCTGTGAGCTCTGTGCCCTGAGCTAACTCCTGCTGGAATGAGCGGGAACTGTGGTGTTCCCCGTTTTATAGTGCGTGTGCTCTCACTGGTGATTGGCTGTGATGTGTTGATTGGTCCGTTGATCTGTCCATCAGTGTGTATGTGTGTTTGCACCATGATATGTTTATCTGAATATCATGACACATGGGAAATCTAATTGAGAAGTGGCAGGAGTATAGAGTCTCGCCTCCAGCGAACAATGAAATGAAAATGCACCACCGAGAAACACTGGGCTGGCGGTCAGAGAATCCAGGCCCTGATCTTTCAGTCCCTCATCTGTTATGAATAGTCTTGCCTGTCCTTGCCTCCATTAGGATTGCGACCACCAGCACTAGCCCCAAGATATTCTGGAAGAACCGAGCAAACTTCTCTCATGACCTTTTCTCCCACACCATTTGCTGGTTACATACAGGCCTTTCATTTATTCCAGCATGCAGAGAAAAGGAAAAGCCTGAGTGGACTTGGAGTACCTTGATGCTCATTCAAACAGGCAAATGGTGTGATGCAGGTACATGTGAGATAAGGCAGAGCCTTCAATTCTGCCAACAGAGTCACACAAGGATGTTTGTTTTCAGCACTGTATTTCAATGCTGAATGATACGCTGAACTGTAAGTAGCCACGGCAATCACACCCGTTTACCATGTAATAATTGCCAAGGCAATCATACCCTGATAATGCGCTTACCCAACAGCTGCAGGAAATTAGCAGTCTTTAAATCAATAAATGCGAGGGATGAAGTAACTAAAGTATTCATTTTCAACGAGGTTCAAAGAGCTTATCCGACAGCTGCATCTGCCCGAAATAGCTTGTTGCTTTATTACATGGTAAACGGTGCCTTTGTCATTGAATGCTATGGTGATGGGGAATGGTGAGCAGTCATTGGCCATCCATCGGTCTTTGGCCACCATAAGTGTGGAGGCCCTCCGTTCCGATTTCGCGAAGCGAAACCTGGTGTTGGCACCAGGATGGATGTTAACGAATCCTGTGTTCGGCCACTGGAGTTGGGGTGTGTCTGTCACAACTCTACGTCTGCTGTTCTTCCCAATGATTACAACTGCAAAGTTGATCTTACAGTGATAGAGAGTAGTCTGTTACCACCTATTATTGGACATCCCGTATGAAAACACCAAGCCCGTTTCAAGACCTTCAACCATAGAGAACAAAGAAGAGATTCACGGCCAGGTACCAAAAGCTAGGTTGGATAAAGAAGTGCTGTGTGATAAATAGACCCCTGCAATTGCAGAGCTCAGTAAAATGTTCTATACATCAAAGCACTGCTGTTATCTGGTTGGGCAGTACTGCAGGCAGGAGATTAAATTTAATCCCCCAAAAACAGATGATGCACTTTCATCTCTGGAATTGCCTCTGCTCCTGATGTATCCACTGGACAGGAAAGAGCTTTGGCACAAGCTCTAGGAGTCTATGGTTTCAATTGTATGCAATACTTCCATATTTGAACTGTTTAAGAAGCTGTCTTGCATGTGAAAGTGAAGTCCCTTACAAGCCATGGAATGTAACAAGCCTGTTTAGCAATTCATTTATGTCACACCTGGGGCAGACGGAACGATACAGTAAATATTCCAGTTCTCAGCACCCACCTCCGGAAAATGTGTCCCATCACCCTAGATTTCACTCCAAGTGGTGTGGAGTTGATCCTGCCGCTTCTAGAGCATGGGCTGCCTTCCATATTGCGCCGAGTATCACTCTCCCTCTAGTTAAAAAGAAACACTCCAATTCTTAACAGCTGATTCAGAACGTTAAAAGTTCCTCAAGTAATTCATCCCCTGCAAAGAAAAAGGGCGTATATTCATAAATCCACATCAAAGTCAGCAAATTCTTTTACGGAATCGAAGCGTTAACTTTATTTTCTCTCTCCACAGCTGCTGTCGGACCTGCTGAGTTTATTCAGCATTTTCTGCTTTTGTTTCAGATTTTAGCATCTGCAAGATTTTGCTTTCATTTTAATATTTAATTTGAGCTGTCAATCAAACTGTGAACTTACAACCCACCCTAAGTTAGTTGTAGGCTGGAGAAAGCAACCAAGAATTAATAAGGACTGTGGATTTAAATAACTTTAATACTTTCGCTACTTGGCAGTTCTATATTCCTGATCCACCCTCCATGAATCTTTATGTTATCTCAATAAATTAATGACTCTCACGTTGCGGGATAAGGCCCTTGCTCCAGCAACATGTGGCCTGCTTGAATTCAACACTGGATTCAAATTCTCCTGCTAAGTTCAGGTTTCCCTCATGTGTTTAATAAGGACAAGAGGAGCCCACAACGCATAAAGTAAAGAAACATAGTATTATTTACACCCAATATATACACTGCCTGCTAGATCCCCACCGGGTTCCTGTTCTGGGCAGTGCCTTACTGGCCAACCTTTTATGCAGAGGCTAATAGGGATCACCCGCTCCTAGTGGGGGAGCTCGTACCCCGCAAGGACCATGGGGAAGATAGCCATTCCCACCTTGTAGGCCATGTGCGAGCTATTGCAGAATATTCCAGCCCCTTTCCCCTACAAATGAAAATGGATTTGTGAGCAATGGGACGGGACTTTCAGATGCGGATCCTGCACATCATTTTCAAAGGTCTTTGGATTCTTCAAGTTATGTGAAACCTCAGCCCATTTAGAGCCAAACATCCTCTTGTATTATACCAGGAGGCTGGTGTAATTTGCGTAGCCAGGTTCAATGATGTCAAAATTCCCAGTTGCATAATACATCCACCTACCTGTGCACAGACGGTTTATGATGGAATGTCAGTGAAGGAGGTACACTATATGATATATTTTACCCCTGGGAAATCTGTATACCAGGAACAAGTGTACAACAAAATTTACAAAGATTGTACACCCGTGTCCTTCCACTGACAACTGCAGCAGGGTGGAGACAGCCTCCTGACCACTATGCCCTATTATCTTTGGTGATTCTGGTAGCCATCATCTGGAGGCCCGAGGCTTCGAGGACTCCAGCCTTCGCCTGCCCTGCAGCAGGGGCACCTGGTTCCAGAGGACGGGGTTGATGGGGTCACAGACAGAAAGGATTCAGAATGCCATGACACCACTGGACAGACCCGAGTGGAGGTCCCAGGGGTGTCCGCCTGATACGCCTCCTCCTTGACTCTTTGAGGAGAAGGGGAACCTGAAAGAAGTTTGAGGTGTCCCATTCCTTTCTTGTGTAGCCACTGCAAAAGCTTCCCAATAGCTACAACAATGTTTTTCAGATCTGTGTGAATCTCCGGCAGAAACTGGCCGTTCTGCTGGACCAGGTTCTTCAAGGCTTCCGCCATCATATCCATGGATATTTTTCTGCACACACATGCTGATGCCACTATATTAGAGAGCAGGCTGACAGACTCCTCTGCCTCACTTGCCACTCTCTTGAGGGCCTCTGACACTCCTGCCTGAGGTTCCTCCACCTTTCGTTACATCTCCAATATCTTGTCCAGGACCACTCCCAGACACTTGTCATCCAACTCAGACTTAGCAGAAGTCTCTTTCCCATCAGTCATCCAAGTGCCAGTGATCCTGGTTGCCCCTGCCTCCTCCTGTTGTGGACACATCCCCGTGCAGTGACCACCGGAGTCTGAGCCCGGGTCTAAGCCAGATATGTGACTCAGAGATGTGTGTCTCTGGGCTAGTGGAGGGTGCAGGTGAATGCTCTGACTGCGCTACAGGTGAGAAGTTGCTGTCATCCTCTTCGGTCCGCTGCGAGCTGGAGATGGGGCTGCAGCTGGAGTCAGATTCGGGGTCTAGCCCCACCTTCGTCCAGCTTGCACCTGTATTGGAAAGAGGAATGAACGATTGCATTGGCTGCGTCCTCCATTGCACCGAGCATCACAGTCCCATTTCTATGTTTCAGAGATTATGTATACTTCCTTACTGGATAGTGGGGGGAGGCCAGCTTCTCCATCACCACAGTCATGTTCCTGCTCTTCCAGCTTTGCAGCCCACTCTTCATACTGCATGATGGAGCAGAGATTGTGCATGCCCCGCCCATTTTCTTTCTCTTGCACGTTGTGCAGTGCACTCTCCTGAGTAAAGATAGAAGATGGTTAGTGAGCATTGTGATGCACATGACATTGGCATGCTGCCAATCTCCACCACCAACCCACTGGCAACTGCGTACTACATGAAAGATGCACTAGTCCCCAAGGGTACTTCAGCATCACCTTCCAGAGGGTAGTTCAGCATCACCCTCCAGAGCCACAAGTTCCAGCAGCTAGAGGACAAGGACAACAGAGACATGGCAGGAGCAGCAGCAGCACCAGTTACCTCTATGTCAACCAGCACCTCCACCACTGCACCCACCACCCCCAACATAAATTTGTATCTTCAGTGTGGCTGGGTCAGCAAGCCCCACCTGGCTTCCTACTGCTGACTACATGGACTGCAGTGCCATGAGGCAGCAGCTGGCATCTTGCAAAAGGCATTTATACATGGACATGGCCTTGATATTGAGGACCATATGCCAATTCTCATTTACTGAGTTGATTATGGGGACTATCCATAGAATCCCTCCACAGAGTTCCTAGAGTGCAGAAGGGGGCGATTCAGCTCACCTAATCTGGACTGACCCTCAGAAAGAACACTCTACCTAGGCCCACTCCCCTACCCTATCCCCATAACTGTGTGCACTGATCATGGATCAATCCGTTTAACCTGCACATCTTTGGACTGTGGAAGGAAACCAAGCATCCAGAGGAAACCCACGCAGACACGGGGAGAATGTGTAAACTCCACACAGACAGTCACCCAAGGCCAGGACCAAACCCGGGTCCCTGCCCATGTGAGGCAGCAAAGCTAACCACCATGCCACTCGTGGGTTCACTTACCCTGACAGCACAGGTGAGGTCATTCATTCTTTCCCTGCACTGCGGGGAAGTCCTCCTATAAGTTAACTTGGCACTCACCACCCTAGCGACTGCATCCCATGCAGCGGTGATGCTGAATGGAAAACATGGCTAACATTGTGCCGTGAGACATGACGGGAAAAGAGAATAATGACACGCCACATACAGTGGCCATTTAGCAGAAATAGCAAGAAAGATCCCATATATGAGCCTTACCAGACCCAGGGGGAACATTCAAAATGAAAACGGCCATACTAACGGCTGTGGGATACAATAGAGATTTGTCGGGCCGTTGCTGCCCCTACACTTTAAAAACAATTTTGGCAAGGCACAGAAGGCAGATGAGGATTTGAAACATACCAGGGATGGAGTATTTCCAGTATCTTACAACAAATGGAAAGCTAACATAGAAATAGAGGATGGCCATCCAGACCATCATGCGAAAAAGGAGAGCTTAGACACACCAGGCCGGTAAATGTGCCATGGACAAATTTGCAAATAAAGTTTGTGGTCCCCTTGCCACCATGATGGGGGGGGGGTTACAAATACATTTTGGTCATCATTGATATTGAAGCATTCTCTACCAGGGTGAACACGACAAAAATAGCAGCCAATGTGCTGATATAGCGGTTGTTCACTAAATGGGGTCTATCCTCCACAATATAACGGTACAGTGGAAGGAATGAAGGTAACTTTGAAAAACATGATTCAGAAATCTATCCAGCAAAATAACTTATCCGATAAGATCCTAGTGAAGAAGAGATTTTGGCCGATCGGCTAGCAAGATGAAGACTGACATTGTAAATAAGAACATGTATTACCTTGGTGTTTTATAGATTAAAATGAGATGGACCACGTGGCAGTGATACCAACAAAAAGGACCCGTAGTGGACCGTCAGGTCGTGCAAATCTGATTGTGGTGATGTGCATCAATGTAAATGCATGTAGGCTAGCTAGACACTCGAGGGAGCACCAAAACCATCACACGCACACACTCAACCAATAGATCAGTTAGATAGGACACGACCAATGGACATTCATGGTACACACAGAGGTGACACGACCACAAGAGGGCATTACACAAACCCATATATAAAGGACACCACACACATGATCTGCCTCTTTCCAGTGGATACAGTCAGTGAGTAGAGACACAGGGTTGATTCAATATTACACCCACCACGTGGATTGCAGCAACTGGTTAGTCAGTCTGGGTAGCTATAGTAGGATTAGCAGTAGTGTCGAACCCGAGTAATAGAAGTGTAAATAGTTTAATAAACGTGTTGAAGTTATCTCCACGTCAGAACCTTCCTTTGTCAAGTGCACCACAAGGAAGCCGCTTATGTTGCACCTACAACATAACAAATCATGGTACCAGGACTGAACTGTTTCAATCCATATAGCTATACCTCAGCGTACAGTGACAACCAGCAATGATACCCAGGCAAGATGTTCGAGATCCGGGTTCCGCAGCAGCTCCAGTGCCACGGCGATCTCCGCGTAAACTGGCGGGTATTCCGGCAAATGTTTGAAATCTTCCTGGTAGCAGCCGAATTAGAAGACCTGGCCGATGCTGAAAAGACAGAGCTTTTCCTCACCATCGCCGGTGCCAGAGCAGAAGAAATCTTTTAAAAATTCAAGTTCTCCAAGGGGCAAAACAGGAGCAACTTCCAGGCAGTCCTGGACAAATTCGGCAAATGCTGTGAGGAAAACACACTCCAACCAGCAAGAAAGGGTAAGAGAAGCGGCAGTACTCACCACGAGGCTGAGATACCGGAGCTGAGAACAATTGTGATCGGCGGCCATCTTTCTAAAGGGACTGCACTTGCACAGTTGCAAGGTCCGTTTGCGCATGTGTGAGACACCACACATGTGCGAGACACCACGCATGCGCAATCACGAAAACTGCCATCAGTACAGGAACAGCGATTTGCGCATGTGCAAACACTTCCTACGTATGATGTCACATGCGTCATGACATCAGAGGCCCCGGACCACGCCCATTTAAAGGGGAAACATCCCAAATCAAAGAAAAATTATTTTAAAGCCGTAAAACATCCTTCACCTGGAATGAAAGCACAATGCCTCAAATTGAACTAGGAAATGAAATTAACCTCCGAAGAACCCTGCAACAAGCAGTTACCTACGCCCAAACCGATGATTCCGACCTTGAATACTTTGACACCGATCTTTACATTTTCTCAGGACCTCGCGAGCCCAATGTCAGCTCCGACGCAAACAGTGATGATATGGTTCTAGAAGACTATGACTCGGACGAACCTTTCTCCTTGGGAGTCTACCCCAGTACCAAATCCGAACCGCAACTAGACGTGTTGCACATTGACGACCCCGACGACAAATTCTTCGGATTTGAGGATCTTTAGCCCAGCAGATACGACATCCCGACTCGTGAGTGCAGGATTATGCTGTGGCCTGAAACCAAGAGACAGAGAGCGGTACAAGCCCACAGAGTGCGGCCTGCTGCCACACAGAGCGTGGTCCATGCACCGCTCAGGGTTCCCGACTCTAAGAAAGAGGACATGCAAGACTCCACACCACAGTCCTTGCATGAACAAGACGTGACTCCAGTGTCACAAGCCTCCACAGTGAGCTCATGGACAGACTCCACGATAGAAGAAACGCAAGACTCCAGAGCGCAGTCCTTGCACACACAAGACATGACTCCAGTGTCACAAGCCTCCGCAGCGAGCTCGTGGACAGCCTCCACGATTGAAGCAATGCAAGACTCCGACGCGCAGTCCTTGCAGGAACAAGACCATGAGGGTCTAGCAACCTCCTCTGACCAACTAGTGGCAGACGATGCAGGTCTGCCATGCTCAAGTAAACAGCAAGAAGGCTATGGCAGTCTGCCAAGCTCCAGTGCACAGCAGGACGACCATGACGGTCTATCATGCTACAGGTGAAGAACAAAGCGACGATGACAGTCCAAGCCCAAATGAAGGACAACAGCAAGACAATGACAGTCCACCCACATTGCTTGCGCCACCAGATGAAGACTCTGACAATTTACCCAACCCAAGTGAACAACAAGCATCTACTGAGGATCTACCCACGGTATGTGAGACGAGTGACGACAGCATCCCACTTCCCATGCAAGATGTGCAAAGTGACAGACCTCAGCTAGTGTGTACAGAGGCACTCGATGATCACTGTGAGACCACTGCTGACTCCGGTGACACCACGATACTCCCACCCTCATTCGCTCGAACCTCTCTACAAGTCAATGCATTCCTGCATGTTCCGACTCCAGACGTGCAGCTTCAAGAAATCTCAGTTGACTCCAGTGCACCTGCTAAGACCCCGGATGGGGAGCATCAACAAACCAACACTGACTCAGTTAAAACAGGCCAGACTCTAGATGGGGAGCAACCAAACGCCGACTCTGATTCACTTCAGCCGGACTTTACTCCAGACAGGGAGTGCTGCAACCTCAGTGTTGGCACGCTCAGCGTGACAGCAGATGCCACAATGACAGGATATGGATCACTTAACAATTACACTGGGTCAGTAATAACAAGCAGCGGCTACAGTCCAAGAGGAATACACCAATATTCACCACAGCTATATCCACACATTTGTTCCACACCAGCAGTGCAGCCAATGACAGCTCATGCTGGACAAAGCCAGTATTCAGGCATGCAGCAGCCAGCAGTCTATGCAGCATATTCTCAAACAGGCCAGCACCACGGATTGCCCATTAATGGAATCAAGACCGAAGGAGGACTACCGCAAGCGCAATCTGCACTACAGACTGGATGCCGTAGTTACAGCCCAGGATTTGCTGCACCCCAGCCTGGCCAGACGGCATATTCCTATCAGATGCAAGGTTCTAGTTTCACACCATCACCAGGTATTTATGCGAGCAGCAATTCTGTTTCCAATTCGACAAACTTCAACAGTTCTCAGCAGGATCATCCTTCCTGCACAACATGTGGCCACAACCAGTATGTACAGTCTTATCCAACTTCAACGTATGGCACATCCATGACCTCGAATGATACTGTTGATGGTACCTCTTCAACGTTACCACCTTATCAGCTACAAGATGCCATCCGACAGCACCATCACAAACATCGAAAAAGAAAGGGACTCCAAATCAGACAGCGAAGTGATTTGACCACTTCTGGGTTCCTGTGGCACAGGGACGTTGATGGCGTTCATAACCAAGAGAGACATTTGACCATGGTGATTGATGGTTTTTGGATTCACACAAATGATTTGGACTTATTGTTTAATCACTGTTCCCATGACTTGTATATACCTTAACCTATCTACCTGTTTTTTGTTCAATTTTCTCAAAGTGTGCAGAAAATATGTAACATATAAAAAAGGGGGGATGTGGTGATGTGCATCAATGTAAATGCATGTAGGCTAGCTAGACACTAGAGGGAGCACCAGAAACATCACACACATACACAACCATTAGATCAGTTAGATAGGACACGACCAATGAACATTCACGATACACACAGAGGTGACACGACCACAAGAGGACATTACACCAACCCATATATAAAGGACACCACACACATGATCGGCCTCTTTCCAGTGGGGACAGTCAGTGAGTAGAGACACAGGGTTGATTCAATATTACACCCACCACGTGGATTGCAGCAACTGGTTAATCAGTCTGGGTAGCTATAGTAGGATTAGCAGTAGTGTCGATCCCGAGTAATAGAAGTGTAAATAGTTTAATAAACGTGTTGACGTTATCTCCACGTCTGAACCTTCCTTTATCAAGTGCACCACAAGGAAGCCGCTTATGTTACACCTACAACATAACAAATCACTGATAAGAACGAGCTCCCAATAAAGGGATGCAGTCTGGGATGGGAAGTGGTCCGATCTACCATGTGGTGACATTTGTAAAGACACAATCAAGACTCACAAAGAGGGAACTGTGAAAGCAAGAAACAGTGTCCGACGGGGAAGCTTCAACAAAACTGAATAGACTGTGAGAACTGTAACAAGACCTGAAATGGTATTGGCTTGAGGATTATTGGGAAAAATATGTGACAAGTATACAACTGTTGCCAGAAATTTTCACAAATATATGAAGAAGCTCCTTAAATATGCTCATATGACATATCGGAAAGTGTTACAAGAAGTAAGTGCAATCAAAAGTGATATGAATGAAAGTAAATAAATTAGTTGGTGGGATGATATTTGGAACCGGGGAACTAATTATATCACATTTAGTAATAATAGCCATGGTTATTATTTTATTGTATTAAACTTATATTATGATTTTGTCAAAGAGCTGGAAAGTTAAGATGGAAAAGAAATTAGAGATGGAGCTGTTTTTGCAAAATTGGGAACGATTGATGGGAAAATTATCTGCCAATGAAAACTTAAATGTATACACATGAATTTGATTGCTTTAAGTAATGATGATTCACTCAATTCAGTAGATCAAAGAGTGGAAAGTGGGAAAGATGGCTAACATTGTGCCATGAGGCATGACGGGAAAAGAGGTCAATGGCTAACATTAAAGAGGCTAACAGAGAAAACTGCAGCTTTCTGCAAAATGAATTTTGTGGGAACGGACAAAACGGCGGCTTTCAAGTGGACATTTTGCTGATAACATTGTTTCGGAACAGCGAGATCAAGGCACTCTCAAGGATGAATGATGCCAAGAAACTACAAGCTAAAGCATTATAAAATAGGAGGTGCTTCCGAGATTCAAGGGAGAGAACTCTGGGATCAACATTCATGGGACAAGACCTGAGTTTGAAAGCTCACAGCCATACACCCTCCAGATCGAGTCTGGCCAAGCTCTCTCTCAGCGTGTAGTATATTTTTGATTCAAGCTATCAGTCTTGAAACTTATGCAACTGTTTAAATAAACATGTGGCTTATGTCTGAGAAATAATGAAAGCAGTATAAACGTCAATCAACATGGCTGTGAGTTTTCAATTTGTCTGCTATCGTCAGTTGATGGCCCACATTAAGCATTAACAGTGGTGAGACAGGTAGACATCCTCCTCCAACCATCGGACAACCCTCGGAAGCGTCCTTCATGTCCTCCGCTGCTCGAAGATTTATGTCCGATGAGGCACTGCTGAACCTTCTGGCCACTGCTTGTTGATTCCGGCCTGCCATGTCCTGCTGCAAACTCTAATGTGCAATGAATGAGTAGCTGTCCAGATTCCTTTTCAGTTTGTCACCTGAATATGATAGCGGGGAGCATAACCTTCTGCACGCACAGCCACGCGGTTCCCTGGAGAAACACTGTGTGCAAAAATAATCAGCCCAACATTGCGCGATTCAATGGGTTTTCCCATTTTCCCAGTCGGCTCTGCAGTGGGAATCCCTCTGTCTTCTTGCCCCTGCCACAGGTCTTAGGCCTGGGGCTGGTATTCCCAGTCCGTAGATGTGACTCTGAAACAAAATGATTCACGGCTGTAAATGTTCATGCATTGTAACTTTTTGTCTTCCTTCAATTCAGAAATCCTGACCCCCACCATTCATAATACAGGCACAACTCTTGTGATATACAAATCATATTGTTGTTGATTGTGGTCGGCCTTTCAAATAAAGGCATAGAAGTTCAAAAAAAAGCTTATTGTGTTTGATTACAAAATAGGTGCAAGTTTATATTCTGATTCACACTCCAGTCAGGTAGCTTGTTAGTGTTGGGTAAGGTGCCAACAGCTTTGTTTCTGACTACATTTCAGGCAGCTAACATTTTCAGATTTTCAGCTTGAATCTTCATGTTCAAAACATTGGATTTTATGCAAAAAGAACAACTGCTCTATAGAAACATGCATGGGGGAGTGGGGGGTGGGTGGGGGGGGGGGATCTATGAAGATAAGTGCTGAAATGTGCCCTGATGACTTTATCCCTTTATACCACCCATATCGAACACAAAAATACCCTGCCAGTACAGGAAGAGATTGTGGCGCCATTTTTAAATGCTGTCGCGATCTATCGACCCCCCCCCCCCCCCCCACCCCCTCAGAATCCCCACCATGGCCTCCAGAACGTCTATTGTCCCAACTTACCGCTTAGGGAGTTCTCAAGCCTCCCTCACTCTACTTCTTAAGGGGGGGGGGGCACCACCAGGCCCAATCCCTGGCCTGGGCAACCTGGAAACTGGGCACCTTGGCACTGCCAGCCTGGCACCCGGTCAGTGTCCATGCCAGCCTGGTAGTGCCACCTGGTCATCTGGGCACCCTGACAGTGTCAGGGTGGCACTGCCAAGGTGTCTGGGTGGCAGTGTCAAGGTGCCAGGCTGGCAGTGCCAAGCTGCCCAGGTGCCAAAGGGAGTGCCAGGTACCACACTGCACAGAGCCCAATCGCTCGGGGTGCCTCTGATGGCCTGGGTGCCCCCCCCGAGGTGCTGTCAAACCTCATCCACATTTGTGTGAACCAGTGCTAAATGGTGCCATGCAGAGGTCTTCCACAAGCAGACATTAATTCCCAGAGCTCATGAGGAATCGGGCACAGACATATGTAAATGAGTCTAATGGCTCACTTAAATAGGTTAATCTGGGTCTCACCCAGCGAGAGCGAGATCCAGATCGCAACATCTTGCGAGATCTCGTTAGATCTCGTGAGGCTTTCCGAGCGTCGCAAGATTTAACCGCCTCGTTGCGTCACCAATTATGGCGTGACGAGGCCATTAAATCGCGGCCTGCATTTTTGACATCCAGTCCTGGATAAATATCGGGAAGGCCGCGGCACCAGAAACATCATCAGCACATTATTACAAACTAACCTAATGATCTTGCCCCCTACACATCCCACAACCCCATCCTCTGCCAAACAGTTGTTTCTGATGTGCAGGATTTGTCCCCCACAGGTGAGCACCAGGGGGACAAAGGTGAATAAGATTGAAAGGCCAAGGAATCCACAAAATGCAACATTAATTTGGAACTGATACAACATTTCATCGTTCTGCGCATCTGAAAAACAATTTTAATGGATGCAGCCCATGCATTATGGTTTGGCATTTTGCCCAAACAGGTTGGACACAACATGTGACGTTAATAATGCATGTTGATACTTAACCCTATAATCTTGATTAAATTTGGCAAACTGGGAATATTGCTAAATTGATGGTGTGGGTTGCTGTGTCATCATGGACATATTAAAAATAGGTTTGAAAATGGAACTGGTCATCGCAGTTTAATGAGAGGTAAAAAAAATTGCTGGCCAGACATACACAATCCAATTCTCCAATCTGACTGAGGCAATCCAATTCCGAATTTCTTCACCTTCGGGGTATGCATTGGAATGAGCTTCATGAATAAACAACTGCCCAACACTACACAACTTCTATTTATTTCACAGTTCTGAATAAAATACAGAAACGTAGAAAATAGGGGCAGGTGTAGGCCATTCGGCCCCTCGCGCCTGCTCCGGCATTCATTATGGTCATGGCTGATCGTCCAACTCAGTAATCTGTTTCCGCTTTCATTTGATTTTTGATTTGATTTGATTTATTGTCACATGTACCGAAGTACAGTGAAAAGTATTTTTCTGCTGCCGAGGAACGTACACAGTACGTACATAGTAGACACAAGAATAATCAACAGGGATCATTGACAAATGGTACATCGACAAAACAGTGATTGGTTACAGTGTGGAACAAGGGGCCAAACAAAGCAGATACATGAGCAAGAGCAGCATAGGGCGTCATGAATAGTGTTCTTTCAGGGAACAGATCAGTCCGAGGGGGAGTCGTTGAGGAGTCTTGTAGCTGTGAGGGAGAAGCTGTTCCTATGTCTGGATGTGTGAGTCTTCAGACTTCTGTACCTTCTGCCTGATGGAAGAGTCTGGAAGAAAGCAATGCCTGGGTGGGAGGGTTTTCTGATAATACTGTCTGCCTTCCTGAGGCAGCGCGAGGTGTCTACAGAATCAATGTGGGGGTGGTAAGCTTGTGTGAGGTGTTGGGCTGAGTTCACCACACTCTGCAGTTTCTTGCGATCTTGGACTGAGCAGTTGCCATACCAGGCTGTTATGCGGCTGGATAGGATGCTCTCAATCGCACATCTGTAGAAGTTTGTGAGAGTCGGTGCAGACATGCCAAATTCACCCCATATCCTTTGATCCCTTTAGACCAAAGAGCTATATCTAACTCTTTCTGAAAGTTTTCTGCAGTAATGAATTCCACAGGCTCACCATTCTCTGTATGAGGAAATTTAATAATAATAATCACTTATTGTCACAAGTAGGCTTCAATGAAGTTACTGTGAAAAGTCCCCAGTCGCCACATTCCGGCGCCTGTTCGGGGAGGCCGGTACGGGAATTGAACCCGCGTTGCTGGCATTGTTCTGCATTGCAAGTCAGCTATTTAACCCACTGTGCTAAACCAGTGCTAAATTTCTCCTCATCTCTGTCCTAAATGGTGCACCCTGTATCCTCAGGCTGTGACTCGTGGTTCTGGACACCCGCACCATCGGGAACATCCTTTCTGCATCGGCCCTGCCTAATCCTGTTAGAATTTTGTAGGTTTCTATGAGATCGCCTCCCTAATTCTTCTAAACCCCAACAAATATAATCCCAATTGGCTCACCCTCTCCTCATGCGACAGTCCTCCCATCGCAGAAATCAGTCTGGTAAACCTTGGTTTCACTCCCTGTATAGCAAGAACATCCTTTGTCAGATAAGAAGACCAAAACTGCACACAATATTCCAGGTGTGGCCTCACCAAGGCCCTGTACAATTGCAGCAAGGCATCCCTGCTCCTGTATTTGAATCCTCTCGCTATGAGAGCCAACATAACATTTGCCTTCTTTGCCGCCTGCTGCAACCTGCTTACTTTCAGTGACTGGCGTACAAGGACATCCAGGTCTCGTTGCACATCAGCCTCTCAATCTTTAGCCATTCAGATAATAATCAGCATACCTCTTGTTATTACAAAAGTGGATAACCTCACATTCATCCACATTATACTGCATCTGCCAAGCAATTGCCCCACTCATTCAACTTGTCCAAATCACACTGAAGCAGCTCTGCATCCTCCTCCCACCCAGCTTTGTGTCATCTGCAAATTTGGAGATATGACATTTATCTCCCTCATCTAAATCATTGATATATATTGTGAATAGCTGAAGTCCTAGCATCGATCCCTGCAGTACCCCACTAGTCACTGACTGCCATTTGGAAAAAAGCCCGTGATTTTCCTCCTCTTTGTTTCCTGTCTGCCAACCAGTTTTCTATCCATCTCGATACACTGCCCCAATGTCATGCACTTTAATTTTACACGCTAATTTCTTATGTGGGACATTGTCAAAAGCCTTCCCTAAATCCACATAAACCACCTCCGCAGGCTCATCCTCGTCAACTCTACCAGTTACATCCTCAAAGAATTCCAGTAGACTTATCGACCATGATTTTCCTTTCGTGAATTCATGCTGGCTCTGCCCGACCCTGCCACTGTTTCCAAATGCTCTGCTATTACATTTTTTACAATGGACTGTAGTATTTCCTCCACTACCAATGTCAGGCTGACTGGTCTATAATTCCTTGTTTTCTCTCTACCCCTTTTAAATATGGTAACAACCAAGAGAAGTGCAGCTTTGCCAGGTTTTTCTGCATGAATAAATATGTCAAGGGAAACAGACTGATCCTGAATTAGAAACAGTACGAAGTCTTACAACACCAGGTTAAATCCAACAGGTTTGTTTCGATGTCACTAGCTTTCGGAGCGCTGCTCCTTCCTCAGGTGAAGCAGCGCTCCGAAAGCTAGTGACATCGAAACAAACCCGTTGGACTTTAACCTGGTGTTGTAAGACTTCGTACTGTGCTCACCCCAGTCCAACGCCGGCATCTCCACATTCTGAATTAGAAACCCAGAGAAGCAGTGCGACTACTGCATGGAATCCACACCCTTCCCTGTATTGTAACAACATTTGCATTTTCACTCAAATATAGAGGTTTAAAGATTTTTGTGATTTTTTTGCAGACAATTTTACGTTGTAATATAGAGTTCTCGTGTTTGCTTGGGTTTCCACTGAGTGCTCCGGTTTCCTCCCACAAGTCCCGAAAGACGTGCTGTTAGCTAATTTGGACATTCTGAATTCTCCCTCCGTGTCCCCGAACAGGCGCCGGAGTGTGACGACTAGGGGATTTTCACAGTAACTTCCATTGCAGTGTTAACGTAAGCCTACTTGTGACAATAAAGATTATTATTATCAGCTTGATGAGTGCTTTAATCTACAAGATCATCTCTTTGTTTCCCCCAAAAATCTGTTTCATGAATAAAAATGATCACTGCATATCTCACCGCCGAACATCGACCACCCCCACTATCACCATCAAAGGTTAAGTTTGCCCCGAATGTCTTTGTTCAAAACAAATAAATAAAATGCACTTCTTCTTGCCCATGTCCCTCCCCTCTCAACTCCCCAAAAAATCCATTACACAATGCATGAGGTGATTTTATAACTGATTGCTGTTTTACATAGCGTTGTCAACTGCCAGTCTTAAATAATTGAACAAACGGAGACAATAACAGGATGCATATTCGTCCTGTAAAATATTCATTGTGAGAGAAATGCTGCAACAAAATTCTCTGTCTGTTACAGAGGACAAGGTAGCAAACTGGCATCAGCAGATCATTTATATGCCTTGTAACAAAATTAAATTAGAATCGGGCATTTCAGTTTGGTGCAGTTGTCTGTTATAGGAGCAGCTACGAGAAAGTGATTACTTAACATAAGTAGGTTTTCTTATCTTGTCTGCAGATTCGGTTTATAAAATGAATTATAAATCATCTTGTAGTGCAATAAGTAGATCACATTAGACTGACATAGCAATATGCAAATATTTGACTTACAGCATTTTAACCATCATTTCTCGTGACACTGGTAGATAAGTATGCTTAAAATTAATTTGGAACTTATGATTCCAATTCAAAATAAAAAATCCTCATCCTTCAAAATTGCTTTCTTTCGCGATTTGAACTATTATTTTGTTTTTTCAAAGCTAACAACCCAGTTCTAATTGCTTTTTGGTATTCACTTCAAGCTCCTCACCATGAAGCACAACCATAGATCTGGGCCAGAACTTCCCAGCCGTTCAGGCCTGTGGGATCGACCGGTCCCAACGGTGGTCCATCTCCCGCCGTGGGTTGCCTGGCAACAAAGAACAAAGAAATGTACAGCACAGGAACAGGCCCTTCGGCCCTCCAAGCCCGTGCCGACCATGCTGCCCGACTAAACTACAATCTTCTACACTTCCTGGGTCCGTATCCCTCTATTCCCATCCTATTCATGTATTTGTCAAGATGCCCCTTAAATGTCACTATCGTCCCTGCTTCCACCACCTCCTCCGGTAGCGAGTTCCAGGCACCCACTACCCTCTGCGTAAAAAACTTGCCTCGTACATCTACTCTAAACCTTGCCCCTCTCACCTTAAACCTATGCCCCCTAGTAATTGACCCCTCTACCCTGGGGAAAAGCCTCTGACTATCCACTCTGTCTATGCCCCTCATAATTTTGTATACCTCTATCAGGTCTCCCCTCAACCTCCTTCGTTCCAGTGAGGACAAACCGAGTTTATTCAACCGCTCCTCATAGCTAATGCCCTCCATACCAGGCAACATTCTGGCAAATCTCTTCTGCACCCTCTCTAAAGCCTCCACATCCTTATGGTGGTGTGGCGACCAGAATTGAACACTATACTCCAAGTGTGGCCTAACTAAGGTTCTATACAGCTGCAACATGACTTGCCAATTCTTATACTCAATGCCCCGGCCAATGAAGGCAAGCATGCCGTATGCCTTCTTGACTACCTTCTCCACCTGTGTTGCCCCTTTCAATGACCTGTGGACCTGTACTCCTAGATCTCTTTGACTTTCAATACTCTTGAGGGTTCTACAATTCACTGTATATTCCCTACCTGCATTAGACCTTCCAAAATGCATTACCTCACATTTGTCCGGATTAAACTCCATCTGCCATCTCTCCGCCCAAGTCTCCAAACAATCTAAATCCTGCTGTATCCTCCGACAGTCCTCATCGCTATCCGCAATTCCACCAACCTTTGTGTCGTCTGCAAACTTACTAATCAGACCAGTTACATTTTCCTCCAAATCATTTATATATACTACAAAGAGCAAAGGTCCCAGCACTGATCCCTGTGGAACACCACTGGTCACAGCCCTCCAATGAGAAAAGCATCCTTCCATTGCTACTCTCTGCCTTCTATGGCCTAGCCAGTTCTGTATCCACCTTGCCAGCTCACCCCTGATCCCGTGTGACTTCACCTTTTGTACTAGTCGACCATGAGGGACCTTGTCAAAGGCCTTACTGAAGTCCATATAGACAACATCCACTGCCCTACCTGCATCAATCATCTTAGTGACCGCCTCGAAAAACTCTATCAAGTTAGTGAGACACGACCTCCCCTTCACAAAACCGTGCTGCCTCTCACTAATACGTCCATTTGCTTCCAAATGGGAGTAGATCCTGTCTCGAAGAATTCTCTCCAGTAATTTCCCTACCACTGAAGTAAGGCTCACCGGCCTGTAGTTCCCGGGATTATCCTTGCTACCCTTCTTAAACAGAGGAACAACATTGGCTATTCTCCAGTCCTCCGGGACATCCCCTGAAGACAGCGAGGATCCAAAGATTTCTGTCAAGGCCTCAGCAATTTCCTCTCCAGCCTCCTTCAGTATTCTGGGGTAGATCCCATCAGGCCCTGGGGACTTATCTACCTTAATATTTTTTAAGACACCCAACACCTCGTCTTTTTGGATCTCAATGTGACCCAGGCTATCTACACACCCTTCTCCAGACTCAACATCTACCAATTTCTTCTCTTTGGTGAATACTGATGCAAAGTATTCATTTAGTACCTCGCCCATTTCCTCTGGCTCCACACATAGATTCCCTTGCCTATCCTTCAGTGGGCCAACCCTTTCCCTGGCTACCCTCTTGCTTTTTATGTACGTGTAAAAAGCCTTGGGATTTTCCTTAACCCTATTTGCCAATGACTTTTCGTGACCCCTTCTAGCCCTCCTGACTCCTTGCTTAAGTTCCTTCCTACTTTCCTTATATTCCACGCAGGCTTCGTCTGTTCCCAGCCTTTTAGCCCTGACAAATGCCTCCTTTTTCTTTTTGACGAGGCCTACAATATCTCTCGTCATCCAAGGTTCCCGAAAATTGCCGTATTTATCCTTCTTCCTCACAGGAACATGCCGGTCCTGAATTCCTTTCAACTGCCACTTGAAAGCCTCCCACATGTCAGATGTTGATTTGCCCTCAAACATCCGCCCCCAATCTATGTTCTTCAGTTCCCGCCTAATATTGTTATAAACAAGGGGTGCATTCAATGGGAAACCCCGTTTGCAATGGCAGGACCAGAAGATCCTGCCGTCGGCCAATGGCGGGCAACCTCCCGCCGCCACGAAAGACATGGCAGGTTGCTCTGTAAATCTCACCCATGGGAACTTTTTCCAGTAACTATAATGGACATTAATTAGGGTTTTAATCCTGCGAACACAACTTGCTACCTTAACAGAGAACTGCAACATTTTAAAACTCTTCCCTTTATCTTGCCATTTCCTGTCAGAAGTAGCTGCTTAAAAATTAATGGTCATTGTATTTAGGCTCCGGCAAGAAATGGTACTAGATATATTGTTAGGTTAAGCAGTTTTCCAACAGTTGTAATCCTGGGCGCGATTCTCCGACCCCCCACCGGGTCGGAGAATCGCCGGGGGCCGGCGTGAATCCCGCCCCCGCCGTGTCGCAAATTCTCCGCCACCGGATATTCGGCGGGGGGGGGGGCGGGAATCACGCCGGTCGGCGGGAATCCCCCGGCGATTCTCCGGTCCGCGATGGGCCGATGTCCCGCCGCTGTCAACCCACGCCAGCCGGCGTGGATTGGACCACCTTTGGGATGGCGGGTCACGGCGGCGCGGGCGGGCTCCGGGGTCTGGGGAGCGCGTGGGGCGATCTGGCCCCGGTGGGTGCCCCCATGGTGGCCTGGCCCGCGATCGGGGCCCACCGATCCGCGGGCGGGCCTGTGTCGTGAGGGCACTCTTTTCCTTCCGCCTTCGCCATGGTCTCCACTATGGCGGAGGCGGAAGAGACCACCTCCACTGCGCATGCGCGGGGCGCCGTGAGCGGCCGCTGACGCTCCCGCACATGCGCTGCCCGGCAAAGTCATTTCCGCGCTGGCTGGCGGGGCACCAAAGGCCTTTCCCGCCAGCTGGCGGGGCGGAAATCAATACGGCGTGGGCCTAGCCCCTCAAGGTAAGGGCTCGGCCCCTCAAGATGTGGAGAATTCCGCACCTTTGGGGCGGCGCGATGCCGGACTGATTCGCGCCATTTTTGGCGCCGGTCGGCGGATTTCGCGCCGATTACGGAGAATCCCGCCCATTCCCCAACTCAAGATTAATTTCAAATGGTCTGAATCCACTACTATATTCTTCAGAGGCGAATATTCTCAAGGTTCTCCCATTCTGCTGCCATAGAATTCAATGGAGTTTTGGCAGTGTCCCTGTTTATGTTCAAAAAGTAAAATCTGCTGAAGCTAAGGTGTTGGATCAGGAGAAGCCTCAAAGAATTTCCCTAACTCCCAAATCTCAGGAGACGAAGTCACATTCTTCCTGGGCCACCAGGAAAATTTAATCCTTGGATCCAAGGTAGAATTACGGAGGGTGGATTTTCCAAAATAATGACAGCATAAAAATCAGTGTGATTCCTGCCATCCCTGCTTGTCCGATCTGGACCGCAATCCGGAGCACGTGAAAAACACCGTGGCTGAGGTTTCATACCTGATTCGCCCGCCCTGGGGGGTCACCTGAGCATGTCAATGAAGGAGTGCTGCAATTCAACAGCTCCAAAGCCCTTGCTGTCACTCAAGCCAGGAGGATGGTGTGAGGAAACCAGATCCTCGATTCACTTGGTGAGCTTTGGATTGCTTGGATTACAGGGAGGAGAGGCAGGCAACAAGATACCTTCCAGCAAAGTGACAAATCCCGCCGGGGAGATGGTCCCAAATTTGTTGGTGCAGACTGCACAAGAGGACTGGGGTGCAATGTCACAAGAAGATGAACGACCTACTCTGTTCTGCGAGGGTAAGTTCTCCCAGTTCCTCTCTCCTCTCAATCTTTCCGTCACTCCTCAGAATGTCAACTCCACCCCACATCTTGCAGGGTCCCAACACCTTTCCTCCCACAATCTTCCTCACGCCCCCCCCGGCACTCCTCATCTGAATCCACTTAATGCTTATGCCTATTGCCCACACATGCCAGGTATCATTGAAATCTGACCCACCAGGCGGCCAGCTCACATCATTCCCATAAGTATTGTACTCAACCTTGCCTGCAGCAAAGTGGCCGAGGAGGAGATGGTTGACAGCTTCAAAATTCTAGGTGTGCACATCACCAACAATCTGTCCTGGTCCACCCACGTCGATGCCACAACAAAGAAAGCACCGACAGCGCCTATACTTCCTCAGGAAACTAAGGAAACCTGGCATGTTCACATTGACTCTTACCAACTTTTAAAGGGTGCACCATAGAAAACATCCTATCTAGCTGCATCACAGCCTGGTATGGCAACTGCTCGGCCCAAGACCGGAAAAAGCTACAGAGAGTCGTGACTGCAGCCCAGTCCATCACATCAACCCGCCTCCCATCCATTGACTTTGTTTACACATCCCGCGGCCTTGGGAAAGCGGGCAGTATAATCAAAGACCCCTCCCACCCAGCTTACTCACTCTTCCAACTTCTTCCATCGGGCAGGAGATACAAAAATCTGAGAACACGCACAAACCAATTCAAACACAGCTTCTTCCCCACTGTTACCAGACTCCTAAACGACCCTCTTATGGACTGATCTGATCTCTTCACACATCTTCTCTACTGAGTAGCATGCGAGAGGTCCTCAGTTCAAATCCCAGACGAGCCTTGATCGCCAGGTCAGACATTACGACTTTACAGCAGGATTGATTTATATGGGCGGCATGGTAGCACAGTAATTAGCACTGTTGTTTCACAGCGCCAGGGTTCCAGGTTCGATTCCCGGCTTGGGTGACTGTGTGGAGTCTGCACGTTCTCCCCATGTCTGTGTGGGTATTCTCAGGGTGCTCCGGTTTCCTCCCACAAGTCCTGGAAGATGTGCTGTGAGGTAATTTAGACATTGTGAATTCTCCCTCAGTGTGGCGACTAGGGGATTTTCACAGCACTTAATAGCAGTGTTAATGCAAGCCTACTTGTGACAATAAAGATTATTATATTATTATACATATCCTATATGCTTCACCCGATGCCTCTGTGTATATATTTACATTGTGTATTTTATGTATGCCCTCTTATGTATTTTCTTTTCATGTACAGAATGATCTGTCTGAACTGCACGCAGAACAATACTTTTCACTCTACATCAGTACACGTGACAATAAACAGATCCAATCCATTTGTGTTCCTGCAGGAGAAGATTGCTCACAACCACCGCGAGTGAGAGAAGACAGGCGGTGGGATGGTGAGGTATTGACTCAATTTGAGGAGTGAGCCCTGGGGCTCACATGGGGAAGAGCAGGAGTGGGCCTGTACAGAAACCAAGGCTGGCCTGCGAGAGAAAAGTGAGGAGCCACTGCACTTTCATCCAGAGGACCAAACTCAAATGGGTTCTGTGTATCCCAGGCCCTTGACCTGGCCAGGTACTAACTCTTCATTGCCTTGTAGGAACATCACCTGAACAGCCTGGCCCATTCACTAGTGGTGTTCCATCACCCACCCTCAACATGACTTCTGAGGAGATGTTGGAGAAGGACAGCAAAGAGACATCACAGCTAACACCATCTGCCATCGCAGAGACACACATCTCTGTGGGTAACCTTCTGGGCCACTATCTGGTGAGCACCAGACAGCTTCTGATGCACATCAGGTGAAGGCAGGAATGTCTCAGGGATTGGACAATCAGATGTATGCTGGATCCCAGGACTCAGCCTTTTACCAGGCAGGTGCCGTGCCTCGGGACACTTTTTTTCCTCAGCTGCTTGAGATGCAAAGACATAGCCAGGAATACTAGGAGGGGTGTCAGCGACGCTCCTGTTACTGTAAGGCCGAATGGAGGAGCATCACAGCTTTCTGTCGCAGTAGGTGGTGCCGGCAAGGTGTGGCACCTCGGCCAACACTGCAAGAGTGGCATCTATAGTGCAAAGCCTGGGGAAAGAGGTCAGATCTTTGACAAGAGAACTCCGAAGCATGGCTCTGAAGACCACTGAGGGCTTAAACTGCATGGTTCAGACAATGGCGAGCCTCCAGGACTGGCAGCGCCAGATGACATTGAGGCTTCTGGAGATTATTTCAGCAGCCCCACCATCCCATGGAATAACCCAGGAGCCCATGAGAGCCCGGAAGATGAGGATCCCCTGGAGCACATCCCAGAGCCTTCCACCCAGGAGATCCTGGGAGTGACCAGCCAATCTAAATCCCCCTTCCTGAGACCTTCTCAACTCAGGCACGGCAGACAGAACAGGGTGGCGCAACCTGAAAGTAGGCCGGGGTCTCAGGATCCCAGTCCTCGAGAGTATGCCCACCAAGGATGTCTTGGGCAACAGGGCATGGAAGACTGCAGGCTGCCTCCAACTCTAATGTACATCCTGGGAACACACCTAGACATTGTGGCTGCGTGCACAAGTCTAAGTAATTTCAGGAGCACAACATGGGCACTGGTGAAATTAGGCTCGAGTAGTTTGGGGGGCCTTGTCACTTGGAACATTTGGAAATATCACTGAATTAAATATTATTGTTCATCACCATTTTAACTCCTCAGAATCTTTATCACTCCTCCCACTGGCGTGGCCCTTCTCCCCATCAGTACATAATTGTTCTCACTGGCCCTGCATGCCCACCAGATGGTTAGGTTCTCTCAGTGTGAATGTTTCAAAAATTCCAGGGATATGTGACTGGCCATGGATGGTAGCTATCACATATGCTTCCTGGAAAACAGGTACATTGGGGCATGAAGTGCATCTGGTGGTTGCACATGAGCTGGGAGTGGAACCCCTTCCGTTATGAAGAAGACTCCCTTGTGCCTCAGGGTGTGGAGAGAGACATGGGTGCAGTCGATCGTCCCCTGCACCTTTGGCAATGAGCTATCTTCCAGAAGCCCATAGCCCTCTCATCCTTCCAGGCCTGGTCCAGGTCAAAGTGGATGTAGTCCAGAGCCCTAGCATAAAGTGCATCCATCACCTCACAGATGCACTTATGGACGGACACCTGTGATATTCCAGAAAGGTCGCCCATGGAGACCTGGAAGGACCCCAAGGCATGGAGTAAGGCTTTGTGGGGCAGCACGGCAGCATTGTGGATAGCACAATTGCTTCACAGCTCCAGGGTCCCAGGTTCGATTCCGGCTTGGGTCACTGTCTGTGCGGAGTCTGCACGTCCTGCCCGTGTGTGCGTGGGTTTCCTCCGGGTGCTCCGGTTTCCTCCCACAGTCCAAAGATGTGCAGGTTAGGTGGATTGGCCATGATAAATTGCCCTTAGTGTCCAAAATTGCCCTTAGTGTTTGGTGGGGTTACTAGGTTATGGGGATAGGGTGGAGGTACTGACCTTGGGTAGGGTGCTCTTTCCAAGAGCCGGTGCAGACTCGATGGGCCGAATGGCCTCCTTCTGCACTGTAAATTCGATGAAATTCTATGACCATCCCGGCCACAGGGATCGCGTTTCTTCCACCGGCATGTGTAATGAGGAGAAATATTTTCACTCAAAGAGTAGTGAACCTGAGGAATTCTCTACCACTGAAGGCTGTGGAGTTCAAGTCACTGAATATATTTAAGAATAAAATAGACAGATTTCTCGACTCTAAAGGTGGCAACGGATATGGGCAGAGTGCTGGAATAGGATGGAGAGGTAATGGACCATCCACAGTCATGTTGAATGGAGCATCCTCGACAGAATGAATGGCACACTCCTGCACCTAATTTCTGTTTCTAACCACTCTCGGTAAAGAGGTTTCTCTTGAATTCCTTATTGTGATTTATTGATAGCCAACTTGTATTTCTGACCACTATCATGGACTCCCGCATGAGTGGAAACATCTTTAACTTTGTCTACCCAATCGAACCCCTGTAAAATTAAAAAGACCTCTCTTAGGTTACCCCTCTGCTTGCTCTGTTCCAGAAAATAGTTTGGACACTGCAATAACATAACGTATGCGTTTACAAATTCTGCCACAATGTTGATATTTTATAACCATTTGAGTCATTAATTTTGGCAAGTGACCTTATATTTAATGTCCGACAATCCATAATTTAGGCTAATTAGATTCAAACAGAGTGCGGTCAAGGAAGAATGAAGATGGACAACAGTTCAGTGCACCATGACCTGCTGAATGCCTCTGCGCATAACGATAAGCCATAATGTCATTCCTTTTCCACTCACTATTGTATCTCAAAAGATCCTGAAACAAGTTTGACTCGCATATATAACAGCTAGATTTTTGCTCAGCAGTAAGATTTCAATAAAATGTTTGCGTTTTTTCTTTGAACGCAACAATAATATTTAAGAGAGGACCCAGGATCAATGGAGGAATCGCCGATCCGTCAGAGAAGTGAGCGGCACAAGCTTTAAGAATAATTTCTGTGTTAATTTTAGCGAAAAAAGCTTCGCGTTCTGAGCAGTGGCCAATCCCAGGCATGTGGGTTGGGTGGGATGAACCAGCTGCAGCAAGGATGTGTTGCTTGACTTAACACCCCATAATTAACCATTCAGGTTGATTTTCCATCCAGTTGATCAGATATGTAACTATTCACACATGAAGCTTCTCACCGAAGGGGAAAGAACCCAATGTTCGAAAGGCAGAGTAACTGTAAGCATGCCATATGAAGAATCTTAGGGATCGACTAATGTCGCAAGGAAGTTGGATTCATATGTAAAAAGCTCATTGAAACTTGTACTGATGTATGTGGTTCTTAAAGTTGGGAGGCAAGTTGAAGGAAGCTTGAGATGGGGGGGGGGGGGGGGGGGGCAAGGGTTTGCTGGGAGATTTGGAGACTCCAGTTCAAGGCCACCTGCAGTCACAAACACAAGCTGATTCTATTACATTTTCCCCATGACAGCCCATGGTTTTGGCAACTCAGACCTACATTGTCGCTCCCAGGTTGCGTGTGCAGAGACAGGGGAATTCCCAGCTCCACGAACCCGAACTTTAAAAATGAATGCCTGCGTCGCACTTTTCGTTCGGCAGGGTGGGCTGGAGTAGAAGTCGGGGCGGGCAATCCGGGAAGAACAGAGGACGGCGTCAGCTGCCAGGAGCGGGCTGGGCAAAAGACATGCCTCAGGGTTCAGGCACTATGTCCAATGTTTAAAAACAAAGAATAAACATGAAACATGAAGCATCTCTCCACCCCTCACCCCTCACCATTCCTTCACTTCCCCAGACACTCCCCAAGCCCTATCTGTTCAAATAAATCCATGCACCCTATGCCAATCACCCACCCACCACCCACAATCTCTGATGAACTCCGTGCCAATCTATGCCCCAATACAATATGAAGCCTCCTCCCCTTGTTAGTTGTTTAATTGTCCATCACTATTCACGATTGAATGTGACAGAACTGCAGAGATTAGATCTGGTCATTTTCTTGTGGGATTGCTGAGCTCTGTTTATTACATGCTGCTTTTGTTGTCTGCCATAAAAATAGACCTGTGTTGTAGCTTCAGCAGCTGAAGTG
Source organism: Scyliorhinus torazame (assembly GCF_047496885.1). Lineage (NCBI taxonomy): Eukaryota > Metazoa > Chordata > Chondrichthyes > Carcharhiniformes > Scyliorhinidae > Scyliorhinus > Scyliorhinus torazame. The sequence goes on along the minus strand of NC_092712.1, from coordinate 68,786,768 downwards.
ATGATGTTTAGGATGGTAATGTTGGAGCAAAGAGTGCTGATCAATTACTGAAGCAGCAAGATGTGCAGCAGCTTGATCCCTGACAACCTTCTGGCAATGGTATTGAAGACTTACACTCCAGAACCAACCAAACCCTTAGTCAAGATGGCCCAGTACAGGAACAACACTGGAATCCACCGGGCAATGTATAAAATTGCCATGGCATTAACTGCACACAAAAAGGAGGACTACATCAATGTGGCCAATTATTACCCCATAATTTGTATTCTCGTTCATCAGCAAAGCGATGGAAGGTACCATTGACAATGGTATCAAGCAACATTTACACAATAATAACCATCAAACTAGTGCTCAGTTTGGATCCCACCAGGGTCACTCAGCTCCTGATCTCATTTCAACCTTGTAGGGCAGCACGGTAGCACAAGTGGATAGCACTGTGGCTTCACAGCGCCAGGGTCCCAGGTTCATTCCCCGCTGGGTCACTGTCTGTGCGGGGTCTGCACATTCTCCCCGTGTCTGTGTGGGTTTCCTCCGGGTGCTCCGGCTTCCTCCCACAGTCCACCGATGTGCAGGTTAGGTGGATTGGCCATGCTAAATTGCCCTTAGTGTCCAAAAAGGTTAGGTGGGGTTATTGGGTTATGGGGATAGGGTGGAAGTGAGGGCATAAGTGGGTCGGTGCAGTCATGATGAGCCGAATGGCCTCCTTCTGCACTGTATGTTCTATGTTCTAAATGTGGACAAAGAGCTGAACTCCAGAGGTGAGATGAGGGCAACTGCCCTTGACATCAAAACAGCATTTGACCGAACATGGCACCAAGGAGCTCAAGAAAAACTGGAATCAATGGGAATCAGGGGGAAAACCCTCCACTGGTTGGAGTCATGCTTCGCACAAAGGACGATGGTTCTGGTTGTTGGAGGTCAAGCATCTCAGTCCCGGGATATCACTGCAGGAACTTGCCAGGGTCGTAACATAGGCTCAACCATCTTCAGCTGCTTCATCAATGACCGTCCTTCCATCATAAGGTCACAAGCATTGGTTTAGAGGGCTAGGGAAGGAACATTTCTCTCAGCTTTGCTAGAACAAAAGCCATAAGATGGAGTAATGGTTAAGAAAACAAGTGCAGAGATCTGAAGAACAGCCAGTTAAGGAAACTAGAGAAATGAAGGGAAGTGTCCACAAAGTCTGGAGTAAGTGAACAGAGACCAAGGTATTGTTCTGAAGAATTCAAGGAAGAGTAAGCAAAGTGTTCTGAATTAAATAAACAATTGCAGACTTCAGAGGTGAATGAAGCGTTTGATGCCATTTTAATACCAGTCTGGGAATCGAGGTTTAAAGCAATTGTGAATAGTTTATACAGCAGACAAGACAAAGAAATCCTAAAGGTGCAAAATCCTGCACTCGAGTTGCTGTTAAAAGTGGAGTGGAAACTTTTTTTTTAAAGTGTCATTTACGAAACCTGGACTGTATTTCAGAATGCAAATTGCTAAGGGAGAGAAGATTTGAAAACGTGTTTTGGGAGTGGAGTTCAGAAATTCTCAAGTGACAATCATCTGGGGGGATTCTGAGGAGAAATCACAGACACTAACTTAAGTTCAGAGCAGAGTGCGTGCATTTCTTTGAGGATGTGACGAGACACATTGATGAAGGTCAGGCAGTGGATGTGGTGTATATGGATTTCAGAAAGGCATTTGATAAGGCTCATTCAGAAAGTTAGGGGGCATGGGATACAGGGAAATTTGGCTGTCTGGATACAGAATTGGCTGGCCGAAAGAAGACAGCGAGTGGTAGTGGATGGAAAGTATTCCGCCTGGAGGTCGGTGACCAGTGGTGTCCCGCAAGGATCTGTTCTGGGACCTCTGCTCTTTGTGGTTTTTGTAAATGACTTGGATGAGGAAGTGGAAGGGTGGGTCGGTAAGTTTGCCGATGACACGAAGGTTGGGGGAGTTGTAGATAGTGTTGAGGTATGTTGCAGATTACATCAGGACATTGACAGGATGCAGAACTGGGCTGAGGAGTGGCAGATGGAGTTCAACCTTGATAAATGTGAAGTGATTCATTTTGGAAGGTCGAATTTGAATGCTGAACGCAGGATTAAAGGCAGGATTCTTGGAAGTGTGGAGGAACAGAGGAATCTTGGGGTCCACGTTCATAGATCCCTCAAAGGCGTATGGTGTGTTGGCTTTCATTAACAGGTGGATTGAGTTTAAGAGCCGCAAAGTTTTGCTGCAGCTTTATAAAGCTCTAGTTAGACCACCCTTGGAATATTGTGTCCAGTTCTGGTCGCATCATGTGGACACTTTGGAGAGGGTACAGAGGAGATTTACCAAGATGCTGCCTGGACTGGAGGGTATGTCTTATGAAGAAAGGTTGAGGGAGCTAGGGCTTTTCTCACTGGAGCAAAGAAGGCAGAGAGGTGACTTGATAGAGGTGTACAAGGTGATGAGAGGCATGGATAGAGTGGATAGCCAGAGACTTTTCCCCAGGGTGGAAATGGCTGTCACAAGGGGACATAATTTTAAGGTGATTGGAGGAAGGTATAGGGGAGATGTCAGAGGTAGGTTCTTTACACAGAGAGTGGTGGGTGTGTGGAATGCACTGCCAGCAGAGGTGGTGGAGTCAGAGTCATTAGGGGCATTTAAGCGGCTTTTAGACAGGCACATGGACAGCAGTAAATTGAAGGGGTGTAGGTTAGGTTGATCTTAGAATAGGGTAAAAGGTCGGCACAATATCGTGGGCTGAAGGGCCTGTACTGTGTTGTACTGTTCTATGTTCTATTTGATCACAGCTAATTTGTGTGCTTAATCCATGTTAATTTTAAACCCTGTGTGTAATTGTTAAGCTAACAGGGCGAGTATAGGAGTATTGTATCATCATCCGATTTTTAAATGTTTAATAAATATTTTTTCCTTGTTGCTCCAACTAATTAGCGGTCCTGTAACTCTGATCTACCACAGTTAATAAAAAAAGTGCAGAAGTTATGGTCCTTTGAGCCAGCGTTCCATTCTGGAATCTTCCCGTCCAGTTATAACATTAACTGGGATCGTAAAAACTGCCAGCACTGGGTCAAAATCCTGGAAATTTCTTCTGAACAGCACTGTGGGTGTCCTTACACCAGTTTTTCAAACTTTTTTTCCGGGGACCCATTTTTACCAACCGGGCAACCTTCGGGACTCAACCCGGCCGACCTTCGCGATCCACTCCGGCCGACCTTCGTGACCCACGCCGGCCGACCTGCGCGACCCACCATTTTCTCTTACCTTGTTTGTTGCTGACAAAAATGGAGGAAATGGTTTTGGGTCCCTTTGGCCCCAATGGTCCCTTTCGCCTTTTGGTCCGTTTGGCCCCCCCGAACTTGAAAAAAAAAGGCTGTGACCAGATTTTTAAAAATGCGGCCGCACTGCGCATGCGTGCCCGATCATCGGTGCAGCCGCATTTTTTAAAAATCTGGTCACAGCCTTTTTTATTTATCTGTTCCTGGCCATTTTGAAGGCCGCTTGCAGCCGGCATTTTTAAAAGCCGGCTGCTGCGGCTGTCGCGCCGAGTTGCACGATCGGGATCGGGAGCGCTGCGACGGACGGCTCCGCGACCCTCCCGACACCCTCCCACGACCCCAAGTTTGACAATGCCTGCGTTACACCACACGATCTGCAGCGGTTTGAGAAGGCAGCCCACCACCACCTTCTCAAGGACAATTAACGGTGTGCAATAAAATGCTGTCTGAGCCAGCAACGCCCACTGCCCGTGAATAAATTTTAAAATACAAAGAAAACAGAATCATTTTAAATACACCCTTTCTGGTATGACTAACGTCCCTCAATACAAATACGACATATGTGTGTGTGTTCTCTTTTATTATAGTGAATTCCAAAGTTCATACAAACACTTGCTCAACACTCTTTCTGAACACTGCACCTATGTTGTGTGCCTGTGCTCACCTTTTAAAAAAAAAATCTTTGTTTTGAGTCACCAAGCTCACCAAGTTGTGATTAATTCATCAAATAAATGATCCGATGATTTTGGAATATTTCAATTTCACTGTGAGAATGTTGCAACTGGTGTATAGAAATTCAAAATGCCCCCCACGGCAGGGTTATGGGCTTCGTGGGCAACACAGTGAGGCAAATAAAGGTGTGAAATTTAACTCCTGTTCTGCCCAATTTCCAACTAAAAGGTTTGGAAAGAGATGGTTCGAAGGTTATCTTGCAGAGATATATAAAATAGATTGTGGGATAGCGAAAGTAAGCCTAGAATAATAATTCCTGAATGCACCAAACAACATTCATTGCTGAAAAGGGCAGATTAAGGAAAGATTCTTGGAAGCGTTCCTTTGCTCTGAAGAGGAAAAATTGCTGCAGCAAGTTTTCAAGAAATGTGGCTGAGGCCAGGAAGACTGGTCTCATTTCCAGAACAAATACTGGAATAAAAAAATGGTAGTTCTGATATTCCAAGAGAATGGAACCTGTGGGTTGTCTTCATCTAAGACCATTCTGTGATTTTTGTGCATATTTTCCCTGCCTGGTTAGTAATTCAAAGGGTAGAATGTTCCTGGGGCCGGCATCATTGTGAGCCTGCGACGGCAGATCTAGAGCCAATGGCCGCCTCCAGTAAAATTGCTGAGCCGTTCACAATGCCAGCAGGTATAGGCTTGAGATGACCATTTGGTCCTGTTGATGGAGGCCTAAAACCCACAAGGAAATCCTGCCCAAAACAAAGTCTCATCTAAGAACTAGTCATCACACTGTACATAGACAGGGATGTTTGAACAGTATATCTGAGCCTATTAGTGTTGGGTTTAATATTGGGTGAACAACAGCAGGTTATGCCAAATTTACTCTATTATGTTAACTATTCTTCATCTGTTTATGCAAAACCAGATCAACAGGATAATTAAGCTAATAGTTACTTCATATAACATGAAAATGATGCACCATTACTTTCCTCACCAATTACAGGCCATTTTTAGCATTGTATAAAACTCATCCCCATAAAGTAGCAACCCAAATACAATTTAGTTGCACAGAAACGAGGAACGGGATTCTCATGGCCTCCCAGCTGTATGTGTTCTCGGTGGTATGAAGGACTTTAGCTGGCAATGGGATTCTCTGCTCCCACTGCCATCAATGGGATTTACCATTGAAGCCACCTCTCGCCACCGAGAGTCCTGCTGCCAGCCAACAGTCAGAGAATTCCAGCTCAGAAGTATTTCCTTTAGGATGTATGAAGAAATCAAATGTCACCTTTTAAATAGATATTTCCATCAACAGAAAGCTCACTAACTAGTGTGACCGTACTGTGAATCTGATAACCCATGATATCTGAAGAATGCAATCTAAAATATATAGACTGCCAAAGAATTTCTGTGAAGCTCGGAATGAATACTACAAACTTAAGAAAGAATGGCCCCGATTTTGCAGTCAGTGGCGAAGCAAGTTTTCTCGACTTTGACCTCGAAGAAAACAGAAGAGATAGCAACCAGATTAATCCATTTGAGTCTTCCAGGATGCAAGTTCATGGCTGGTTTTTGGCATCAATTCAATTTTCCACAATATCTCTATATAGCTGAATTAGCACCTAGAAACCTAATCACCTTTATCTTGAAGTGGAGATGCCGACGTTGGACTGGGGTGAGCACAGTACGAAGTCTTACAACACCAGGTTAAAGTCCAACAGGTTTGTTTCGATTGCATCAAAACAAACCTGTTGTACTTTAACCTGGTGTTGTAAGACTTCGTACTGCTTTATCTTGAAGACATGGATTTCTGTGAATTGGTTTTCCATCTTTCCTGATGGCAGTTTCAAACCAATGCCAAGATAAGGTGATGTCTTGGCAAGCAGCATGCAGCAGCAGTGATGTCAGTGAGCAAATGAGGAATGAACTACTTTGAAGTATTCACACACAAAAACAGAGGAATGATTCCTATCTCTATTGGAATTTTGACTCTCTTTCCCAGAATTGCCAGCTTTTAGTTTATTTTACTGAGATAACAATAGACACCCTGGCTCTACCCCAAATGTCCAGAAATGGGCCATCCTTCGACAGCACCTTCCAAATTCGAGGTCTCTACCACCTCAAAGGACATAGACAGCAGATGCAAGGGAACACCACCACCCTGAAAGTTCCCCTCTAAGTCACACATTATCCTGACTTGGAACTATATTACCAATCCTTCAATGTTGCTGGATCAAAATCCCAGAACTCCCTCCTTAACAGCATTGTGGGTGTCCCCACAGCACATGGACTGCAGGCGTTCATGAAGGCAGCTCACCACCACCTTTTCAAGGGCACTTAGAGATGGGCAGTATGCTGGCCTAGCCAGCGACGCTCACATCCCACGTACAATATTTTTAAAAAAAAGTATTTAATATCCTTAATTTTTAATTTAATTTTAAGACAGCAAAATTAATGATTAGAATTAGATCACGGTAGAGCAAAAACACGGTGAACAAACTTCGAAAAAATATATACATTTCAAAATATGTGGATTTTAAAATTATTATGGAAATGTCATTCCTGGAGAAAATTGACAATACACAAATGTAAAATTAACTTCTTAGCGCCAGTAAGGGTGTTTAACAGTAATTAATAAGTTAGCACTGTATTTTAAGAAACTCAACTGCATCTCATTGAACAAGATGCAACGTGTTCAAGGGTTTTCTCAGCAAGGCTAGCACCTTAAGAATGGAAGTTCTTATTAGTTCAAATATTTCTCATTGTTATAATTCTGATAGGAACTATTAACATTTCAGGACGAACTCCAAACATCCAGAAATTAACCAGTAGAGCTACGCCACGAGATTTAACAAACAAATTTTATTGCATTGCTGGGTGGCACGTTGGCACAGTGGTTAGCACTGCTACCTCACAACACCAAGGGCCGGGGTTCAATTCTGGGAATAACTCTCTCAATCGAGTGAAATGCAGTCTTCACAAAAGGAAAATTATGATTGCCTTTGTCTGTTCCTAAACTGTTGGTAAACACACAGAGCAAAATTAAACAAAACCTTTCTAGCCAATGTTCCACATTGAATAATTATCTGATACATGGCAAGTTGACATGCTTTCGGAAGTTTCAACCAGAAATGCAAACACATTATTTTACCTTCAAGGCTATCTTTTGATTCTGCAACCAAAATGAAGAATTTCTATCTTTGTTGTAATTTTTTGGACTCTTTCCCAGCTAGCTTTTAGCTTACTTTATTGGACAATGACCAACACACTGGCTCCACCCGGATCTCCAGAAATGGATCACCTATCATTCAAGAGTATACACCTCTCCCTCTGACCATGGGCAGCACGGTAGCACAGTGGGTAGCACTGTTGCTTCACAGCACCAGGGTCCCAGGTTCAATTCCTGGCTTCGACCACTGTCTGTGCAGCGTCTGCACGTTCTCCCCATGTCTACATGGGTTTCCTCACACAAGTCCCGGAAGACATGCTGTTCGGTAATTTGGACATTCTGAATTGTCCCTCAGTGTACCTGAACAGGCGGTGGAATGTGGCGACTAGGGGCTTTTCACAGTAACTTCATTGCAGTGTTAATGTAAGACAATTGTGACAATAAAGATTATTAAAATCAAAAGAGAAACATTTGGTAAACTTTTAACTGGAGCTAATTCCCAACTTGTTTGAAATATATTCACTTCAGGATGATTCTCCTTTTCTCAATCATGATTTTCCATTTATCTTATATTTAATACCTATACTTCCAACCGAAAAGTTATATTCCTAAAACTAAAAGTTATAGTCAAAAGCAAACCAGACACCTGGCCATCGGGAAGCTTTTTTTTTCTCTTTGAAAGTGAATAAAAGCCTTGCAGATCAAAGCATCTGAAGGGGTTTAAAACCTTGCGATGTAGTTTTGGCTTTCTATGAAGTAGCAGCTGTAGCTTTCTACACCTCTGTCTGAGGCAGCAGGTGTAAGTGACAGATGAGTGAAAAACCAGTGATTTTGCACTTTTTATGCCTGAACTGCTGTTTAGCTTTCAGGCACGGGTGACTGATATGGGGGGTCTCTGATGGGGAGGGCCTCTGACGGAAGAGTCTCTGATATGGGAAGGTTTCTGATGGGTGGGAGCTCTGATGGGATCTCTGATGGGGGTGTCTGAAGGGGGACTCTGGTGGGGTATCTGATTTGGGTCTCTTGGGGTGCCTGATTTTTTGGGGGGGGTCTGATGGGGGTCTCTGATGGGGGTCTCTGATGAGGGTTCTGGTGGGGGTTCTAATGGAGGTCTCTGGTGGGGGGGATCTGATGGGGGGCTGGGAATGGGGTGGGCAGGATTTGCATTTTGGGGGGAAGGGGGCACTCCGATGGACGTTCGGGGCACCTACCTTAAACAAGTATTCCTTTGGCCCACCACGAGGTCCACCGCATCAGGACCACATTGGCAATTATCTGTACTGACCCAGGCCCGCGTGAATCCTGTCCCAGAGGGCTGGAACATCACAGGGCCTTGGAGAATCCAGTGTCCAGCCCGTGAATAGGATGCTAATGCCTGGCGGCAAGCCCATTTTTTGCCCGACACAAGATTCCTTGCTGCATCGGGATCTCTCCCACTGGCAGCGGGCAGCAGATAATGTCCCCCCTTGATATTCACAACACCATTGATTATAATCAGGAGCAATTTCAACAACAAACAGTTTGAGGAAGCTTTGAATCACTGACGACAAATCTTTTAGATTTCTACATTGCTCACCACATGTGTGGACTCCAGAAAATGCTGTCAGTTTCTGCCGAGTAATGCTGGTGCATTCTGAAAATGTCACTGTCATTACCACTGCAAAATCCGGCCTATAAAACCTCTTAAAATCCGTAATGATAAACTATCTCCTACTGTCTGGTAAACAACTAGCTTTTAACCTCCTACTATCAAAAGGAAAATAGCTTCTCTCAGAAACCATAAGCAGGTGAGCTACAGTTAGTATGAGAACAAGCACTAAGACAACTTTGGATGACATGAATAACAAGCTTCATCATCCTTTGTAAATTGAGTGATTTCAATGCAGTAAAAAAAAATCAACACTGCTAATTATTCAGGGACAGATCAATTCACTAAATGCACACAAAATGGACGTGATTTTCTTCACCACCGCCCCTGCCCCATTCCCTCGCTCCCCGCCCCCAGCGCCATCACCGTGGCATGTTTTGTGGTGGCAGAGGTGAACCACCATTGGCTGCCAGTGGGACCTTCTGCTCCCATGCTGCCAATGGGGTTTCCCGTTGCCCGTACCCTCTGGCGAGCCCGCGGCAGGGAGGTTAACTGTCAATGGGACCGTAAGATCCTGCTGGTGGGAACTGCCAGAAAGACCTGCCCAAGATATTTAGAATTATAAGCTGACTTTTCTGCCATCAGTATCAGACTTAGTTGCAATGCCCTTTACTGTCAGATAGTGTCGCTGTCCAAATTTTGAACGTAAATAATGGTTACTTGGTTGAGAAGGAGGAGGACAACTAGTTCTTGTGACAATCAGGTCCCAAATGGGATTTAAAGCCTTCAAGCGTGCATGAGATGGGAAAAGATTACCAAAGCGATTGAGGGTTGAAAAGCTGGCATAGATTAGCATCATTTGGAATGTTGCAGTAGTTCTCTTCATTGTTGGACCAAATTTGCCAAGTTTGCTTTTGGCATTATGAGATGATCCACAAAGTGAAATCTTCACAAATTGGTACTGCAGATCAGTAATGCCTCAGCCACAGAAGAACTCGTGCTTGCCCAGAAATGGCATGCAATGGTCTTAGGAAAATTGAAAGAAGTTTTAATGATGCCTTTTGCAATTAGACAGAGCTGTAGCAGATGAAGGAATGGAAGGAAAATGGGACAATACCTTATCCAGGAATCAATGTCATTGAATCAATAAGAGGAGAATTATACGCGATTCAACTTACCCTGACCATGTTTTATCTCTTCCTCTCCCACCCAACCTTTCTATGTGGCCATTAGTCAGGTGGACCAAGCTTGTCCTCATTGGTACTTTGAAATTTAGATTATTAAGCGAGGCCACTGGTATTTCACTGATGCAGCCCTCTACACCCCCCACCATCATCACCCCAACATCCACCCCCAGCCTCATGCCCACACATTTAGGGTTAACAGAAAGGGTATTAGTTGTTCATTGAGAGAATGCCAGGTTGGTGTTCATAACCAGTAGGCAAAAGGCATCTAATGATGAAGATATGGGGCTGGATTTTCCACCCCGCTGCACCACATTTCTGTTTCACCCCGCCGGCAGGATGCTCCATTACACCGGCTGGTCAATGGGGTTTCCCATTGTGCGGCAGCCCCACGCCGTCGGGTAACTCCCAGGCTGCCGGCAAAATGGAGCATCCCGCCAGCGGAGAATCCAGCCCATGATTCGGTGTCTATAAAGAAAAGATAATTACATTATTCCCAGCTCCATTTTCTTATTTTTCCCTCTCATATCCTTTGGCTTGATAGGGTCTGGGCACACAGATCTATTCCGTATGCCTCCAACTGGAAGAAAGGAACCATCATAACCCCCACAGGAAACCAATATCGATCTCCCTGGAGGGCTCATGGAATATGAGCTTCTCTGGTAGTGGGAGGAATCCCACTCAGCTGGGGTTCATAAAACTGAGCGTAAAAGCAGGTCCAAACAGGAACCGGCATGTTGGTTATCCCAACAGACACTGTGCTTGTAGACAGTTACTGCCCTGGGCAGACTTCCTGTTCAAGTAAAATAAACCTTTACCTTCCAACCCTGGCTTCCTTGGTCATTAAAGGAACTTAGGCAGAATAGCTGGTTCTATCCTTTATCAGCTATCTCCTATGAAGGGTATCAAAGGATATGGGGGAAGGCCGGATCAGGCTATTGAGTCGGATGATCAGCCATGATCATAATGAATGGCAGAGCAAGCTCGAAGGGCCGAACGGCCTCGTTATGCTCGTATTTTCTGTGTTTCTATGTGACACTTGGAATGGGGTTCAGGGTTTGAGGGTGTGAGGGCAATAGTAATGAGGGTTTTTAAGAAGACAGAGGTAGGAACAGGGTGATGGGCTTGAAGGAGAATTAGGGGCAAAGGCCAAGTTATGAGGGATCAGAGGTGAGGTGGTAAGATGGACACAGAACTGGCTCAGTCACAGAAGGCAAAGGGTAGCAGTAGAAGGGTGTTCTCTGAATGGAAGGTTGTGACTAGTGGTGTTCCACAGGGATCTGTGCTGGGGCCTCTGTTGTTTGTAGTATACTTAAATGATTTGGAGGAACATGTAGCTCGTCTGATTAATATGTTCACGGATGACACCAAGGTTGGTGGAGTAGCAGATAACGTTGAGGATTATCTGCCACTAATACAGCAGGATACAGCAGCACATAGATAGGTTGGAGACTTGGGCAGAGAAATGGCAAATGGAGTATAATCCAGACAAGTGTGAGGTATTTCATTTTAGTAGCCCTAACATAGAGGGGAAATATACTGTAAATGGCAAAACTCTTAGGAATATAGAAAGTCAGAGAGATCTGAGCGTGCAGCTCCACAGATCTTTGAAAGTGGCAACACAAGTGGACAAGGTAGTCAAGAAAGCATACGGAATGCTTGCCTTCATTGGATGGGGCATTGAGTATAAAAACTGGCAAGTCATGCTGCAGTTGTATAGAGCCTTGGTAGGCCGCACTTAGAATATTGCGCACAATTCTGGTCGCCACACTATCAGAAGGATGTGGAGAGGGTGCAGAGGAGGTTTACCAGAATGTTGCCTGGTATGGAGGGTGTTAACTATGCTGAGAGGCTGAATAAACTCAGACTGTTTTCATTAGAGCGACGGAGGTTGAGGGATGACCTGATAGAGGTCTACAAGATTATGAGGGGTTTCGATAGAGTGGATGGGCAGGCACTCTTTCCCAGGGTGGAAGGGTCAGTCACCAGGGGGCATAGATTTAAGGTCCGTGGGGTAAAGTTTAGAGGGGATGTGCAAGGCAGGTTGTTTACATAGAGGGTGATGAGTGCCTGGAACACGTTGCCAGGGGAGGTTGTGGAAGCAGATACATTAACGGGGATCAAAAGGCAACTTGACAAATATATGGATAGGATGAGTATAGAGGGATACGGCACAAGGACATGTGATGGTTTTGGCCAAGGTTGATTTCATGACCGGTACAGTCCTGTGCTGTATTGTGCTTTGTTCTTTATAGTGAATAGTAAGGCACAATAAAGAGAAGGCCATCATCATGTGCATCAGAATTCTGTCAAAGCCAGGACAGCAATTCAATTATCCATAATAAGGGGCGAAATTCTCCGGAAACGGCGCGATGTCCGCCGACTGGCGCCCAAAACGGCGCAAATCAGTCGGGCATCGCGCCGCCCCAAAGGTGCGGAATGCTCCGCATCTTTGGGGGCTGAGCCCCAACATTAAGGGGCTAGGCCCGCGCCGGACGAATTTCCGCCCCGCCAGCTGGCGGAAAAGGCCTTTGGTGCCCCGCCAGCTGGCGCGGAAATGGCATCACCGGGCGGCGCATGCGCGAGAGCGTTAGCGGCCGCTGACGGCATTCCCGCGCATGAGCAGTGGAGAGAGTCTCTTCTGCCTCCGCCATGGGGCACGGAGCGGCCCCGGTCCCGACCGATTCAGGCCCTGACAATGGGATCTTGCGGGGCCGCGGAAGGAAGGAGGTCCTCCTTCAGAGAGGACGGTCAGGCGATTCTCCCAACCGGCGTGGGAGTGAAGAATCGTGCCCCATAGATTCAAGCTAAGTGGAAGACACAAGGAAATATATTTTTATGCAGAGGGTTTTGGGTGTCTGGAATTCACTGCCTGAGTGCTATTCACGTAACTCTCAGCCTCTCTGTGTCTCTAGCCATTGCTTGAACTGCAGGTTCAGAGCTCAGGGGCGGGATTCTCCACTCCCATGCCGAAGTGGCCGCGCCGTCGTGAACGCCGTCGAGGTTCACGACGGCGCGGAACGGCCCCGGTCCCGACCGATTCAGGCCCTGACAATGGGCCAGGATCGGGGCCGCGTCATCTACACGCGCCAGGCCTTGTCGCCCGCGTAAAAGCAGCGCTGTATAGATGACGCGGCCGGCGCCGCATAACGGACGTCATCCGCGCATGCTTGGTTGCCGTCCTCTCTAAATCCGCCCCGCAAGAAGATGGGGGACGGATCTTGCGGGGCCGCGGAAGAAGGAGGTCCTCCTTCAGAGAGGACGGCCCGACGAACGGTGGGCACCAATCGCGGGCCACCCCACATTCCAGGTGAAGCCCGGTGCAGGATCCCCCCTCGCCCCCCCCCGCAGGCCGCCCCCCCAGCGTTCACGCACCGCCTACGACTGCAGCGACCAGGTGTGGACGGCTCCGGGGGGAACCCGCCGTTTTGGCCTGGCCGCTCGGCCCATCCGGGCCTCAGAATAGCGGGGGTGCCGGATGAATCGCCATTTTCGGTGTCTCCGGCGATTCTCCGGCCTGCGGCCCGCGAAACTCGATCGGGCCGTTCCCGCCGCTTGGGAGAATCGCGGGAGGGCGTCGGACCGGTGTGGGAGTGGAGAATCGCGCTCCCTGAGTTCTGGGGCGACATTCTCCGACCCCCGCCGGGTCGGAGAATCGACGAGGGCTGGCGTGAATCCCGCCCCCGCCGGTTGCTGAAGTCTCCGGCACCAGAGATTCGGCGGGGGCAGGAATCGCGCCGCGCCGGTTGGCGGGCCCCCCCGCTCGATTCTCCGGCCCGGATGGGCCGAAGTCCCTCCGATAAATTGCCTGTCCCGCCGGCGTAAATTAAATCACCTACCTTACCGGCGGGACAAGGCGGCGCGGGCGGGCTCCGGGGTCCTAGGGGGGGTGCGGGGCGATCTGGCCCCGGGGGGTGCCCCCACGGTGGACTGGCCCGCGATTGGGGCCCACCGATCCGCGGGCGGGCCTGTGCCGTGGGGACACTCTTTCCCTTCCGCCTCCACCACGGTCTCCACCATGGCGGAGGCGGAAGAGACTCCCTCCACTGCGCATGCGTGGGAAACTGTCAGCGCCCGCTGACGCTCCCGCGCATGCACCGCCCGGGGATGTCATTTCCGCGCCAGGTGGCGGGGCAACAAAGGCCGTTTCCGCCAGCTGGCGGGGCAGAAATTCCTCCGGCGTCGGCCTAGCCCCTCAATGTTGGGGCTCTGCCCCCAAAGATGCGGAGCATTCCGCACCTTCGGGGCGGCGTGATGCCCGTCTGATTGGCGCCGTTTTGGGCGCCAGTCTGCGGACATCGCGCCCTTTCCGGAGAATTTCACCCCTTATATTTATACTGGGAACAAATGGTGCCCTCTAGTGTTTGTATTACACTGAGATGTAATAATTAACCCTTGACTTGTCTACATATATACATATTATTATGTATTCCCGTACCGGCCTCCCCGAACAGGCGCTGGAATGTGGCGACTGGGGGCTTTTCACAGTAACTTCACTGAAGCCTACTTGTGACACTAAGCGATTATTATTATTATTACAGGGGTCAATATAAAAAGTGATCAGTGCTTAGTATGGACGCTCGGGTGGAATTGTCGAGGCAAAAACCCCAGGAGTCATTCCAGATCCAGTAATACCCTGTATTAGGGTCTGTGGATGGACAGAATGGTTGCTCCATCCACACTTATATTTGCCATTGTAATAATTGTTTAACTTTCATGAGAAAGGTTATTGATCCCAATCCCACACCAGTGTGCTGAGCAGATGTGCCACAATGCTGGCATGTTTTATATTATACTACTAGTACAAGAATCCAAATGAATTTAAATCCCACCTTGGCAAACTGGAATTGAATTCGATACATGTAATCAATTGCGGCTGACAACAGGAATGATTGACATGAAAATTGCAATTGTCATAGAAACCCAATCACCTCACTCATGTTTTTCAGGGAAGGGAACACGCTGTCCCTTATCAGGCTGACCTGCCCATGCCTCTCCAGTCCCATACTAAATTATTGTCTCTTAAAATCCTCACAAGTTGCTACTCAGTCTCCGTGCAATGAAGGATGGGCAATTAATGTACAAAAAATATTAAAGAGGTACCAAGCCCAATTGCTTCCAGCCTGCATTGTACTGTGATTGAAACAAGTAAATGCCCTAACTCCTGCAGAGTATATAATGATGGCTAATGTGAAGGGCTATCATCTTTCTCATGTGGCTGACATGTCCCCTAGTCTGGGGACTTTTAGGTTGATTATATACATTGGAGGGTTCAGTTACATCTCCTCCTGGCTGATGCTAGTCACAATCATCCTTTTGCTATTCCATAATCGTAGAATCATAGAATCTCTACAGTGCAGAAGGAGGCCATTCAGCCCATCGGGTCTGCACTGACCCTCTGAAAGAGCATCCTTCCTAGGCGGACTTCTCCCGCCCTATCCTCCTCACCCCACCTAACCTTTTGGACACCAAGGGGCAATTTTATCATGGTCAAACCACCTAACCTGCGCACCTTTTGAACTGTGGGTGGAAACTGGAGCATTCTGAGGAAACACACACAGACACGGGGAGAACGTGCAGACTCTGCACAGTCACTCAAGGTCAGAATCAAACCCAGATGCCTGCCGCTGTGATGCAGCAGTGCTAAGACTGTGCCACCGTGCCGCCCTGTTTCAATGGGCTGGTCTCAACAGAACTGGACAAAGATGACCTACCAATGAAGCACATTATCCAACTAAATACTTCTAACTATATTGGCAATGCAGAAAGGGTTACAGCAGATTGATGTAACCATTGTATAACCATTGATGTAATTCTCTGTAACGGAGAAAAATAGCACAGAATAGCAATCACTCATGTGAGTGTTGCAGACAGGAGGGGGTGTAATTTCAACAGCCCTGATTTTTCCTCTTACCCCCCATCTATAAACTGAAAGGCGCTTTTTGTTTTTGATTTCCTCCCTTTGTAGGTGGTGGCATATATCACAACCCCTGAGTTTTGATGTCTATTAATAACACCAAAGAAAATTTGAGATAGGATGAACTAAAAGGGTTAGTTTATTTCACACTCAAAACCCAGGAAGGGGGGGACCAGTGCCAGTACACAGTTGCTGGTACACGTGTACAATAGAAGAGGGATAATGGAAAAAGACAGAAAGACAGGCACAAGGAAGGAAAAGACCACAGAGAAGATAAAAAGTATTGTTTCACATGACTCCAGAGTCCGGGCTCAGTGTCCATTGATGTATTCTTTTAGAGAGTCAACAGGTTAAAGACAGATGCTGGATAATCTACTTTTGCAGTAGAAATAACTTCCCCAATGGGATAGGCACATCGAAATGATTTAGCCTTGTGAGCCTGTGTATACAAGTTCAGAGGTTCCAGTAGAAACACTGCAGCAGGAAGCCAGGCTTTCAAAAACCTGGACAGAGCCCTTCTTTCTGCACCTGCCTGCTAGATGGAAAATGAGAATCTGCCTTTTTTCAGCTCCACAAGGCTGACTATAGGCAATTAGGGGAAAGTGTCATGTGTCATAACTCCCACTTTACCTTGGGGGGGGGGGTGGGGTGGGGGGGGGGGGGCGGGGGGTTGATCGAAGGATGTATATTCCCTGTCTGCATTCTTGAAATGGTCAATATTTGATTTGATTTGATTTATTATTGGCACATGTATTAGTATACAGTGAAAAGTATTGTTTCTTGCATGCTGTACAAACAATGCATACCGTACATAGGGAAGGAAGGAGAGACTACAGAATGGAATGTTACAGTCATAACTAGGATGTAGAGAAAAGTTCAAATTAATGTAGCGCACAAAGACTCACGAGAGACGAATAGAGATGAAGTCGATGAGGCTTTATTAAGCGTGACTTGTTCCCCGCAGTTCAGCAACAGACTGGCCTGCGGGGGAGAACTCCTGGTTCTTATACTCCGCCTTCAGGGCGGAGCTAGAGATCAACAGCCAACCAGGACCCGGGATCTGTCAGCCAATGACATCACGGCTTCACAGTCCCACATGACCCCTAATGCATACTACCACATTCACCCCTTGTTAAAAATGAACCCGGCGGGGTGGTGCTTCGCATGGTGGTAGGGGTTTACAAGGCTGGTCCTGGGAGGAAAAACTTTTGCATGTCATCACAGTGCCCTACACTGGGCTATGTACAGGGTTTTTTGTTTTGAACTATTTACAGTATTCGTAAGAGGGAAAAAGGAAAAGAATTCTCGTTAAAGTCCACAACATTCTAGTGTTACACCGATGCCACGAGTCGGTCGGGCGGTCTGGTCGTCCTTGTCGATCGCCTCAGCCCCGGTGGTGGTGGTGCTTGTTCCAGTGTTGTCGTCTCCGGGAGCTTTACGGTTTCTGCTTCGGCTTCACTTCTGGTCGGACCTGGGAGGAGGACCGATCCTCCCGGGAAGGGGGGCGGTCGCGGGGTGCGCCGGTGGCATGGAGGGGGTGATTGGTGTCGAGGGGGTGTGTGTGTTGCCGGCGGGCGCCAGATCTCGCAGGGAGACCGTGTCCTGTCGGCCGTCGGGGTACTCCACGTAGGCGTACTGCGGGTTCGCGTGGAGGAGGTGAACCCTCTCAACCAACGGGTCCGACTTGTGCGCCCGCACATGTTTCCGGAGCAAGATGGGTCCTGGGGCCGCCAGCCAGGTCGGCAGCGACGTTCCAGAGGAGGACTTCCTGGGGAAGACAAGGAGGCGCTCATGAGGCGTTTGGTTAGTGGTGGTACACAGCAGCGACCGGATGGAGTGGAGAGCGTCCGGGAGGACCTCCTGCCACCGTGAAACTGGGAGATCCCTGGACCGTAGGGCCAGTAGGACGGTCTTCCAGACCGTGCCGTTCTCCCTCTCTACTTGCCCGTTCCCCCGGGGGTTGTAGCTGGTCGTCCTGCTCGAGGCTATACCGTTGCTGAGCAGGAACTGCCGCAGCTCGTCACTCATCAAGGAGGACCCCCTGTCGCTATGGACGTATGCGGGGCAACCGAACAGTGTGAATATGGTGTTAAGGGCTTTAATGATTGTGGCCGCTGTCATGTCAGGGCAGGGGATGGCGAAGGGGAAACGAGAGTACTCGTCCACCACGTTCAGGAAGTATGTGTTGCGGTCGGTGGAGGGGAGGGGCCCTTTGAAATCCAGACTGAGGCGTTCAAAGGGACGGGAGGCCTTGATCAGGTGCGCACTATCCGGCCTGAGAAAATGCGGTTTGCACTCTGCACAGATGTGGCAGTTCCTTGTGACTGTACGGACCTCCTCCACGGAGTAGGGGAGGTTGCGGGACTTTATAAAATGGTAGAACCGAGTGACCCCCCGGGTGGCAGAGGTCCTCGTGGAGGGTTTGGAGGCGGTTAATTTGTGCATTGGCACATGTGCCGCGGGATAGGGCATCGGACGGCTCGTTCAGCTTTCCGGGACGGTACAAGATCTCATAGTTGAAGGTGGAGAGCTCGATCCTCCACCTTAAGTTCTTGTCATTTTAAATTTTACCCTGCTGTGCATTATCGAACATGAAGGCTACTGACCGCTGGTCAGTGAGGAGAGTGAATCTCCTGCCGGCCAGGTAATGCCTCCAATGTCGCACAGCTTCCACTATGGCTTGGGCTTCCTTTTCCACTGAGGAGTGTCGGATTTCTGAGGCGTGGAGGGTTCGGGAGAAAAAGGCCACGGGTCTGCCCGCTTGGTTAAGGGTGGCCGCTAGAGCTACATCGGAGGCGTCGCTCTCGACCTGGAAGGGGAGGGACTCGTCGATGGCGCGCATCGTGGCCTTTGCGATATCCGCTTTGATGCAGCTGAAGGCCTGGCAAGCCTCTGTCGACAGGGGAAAGTTCGTGGTCTGTATTAGGGGGCGGGCCTTGTCTGCGTACTGGGGGACCCACTGGGCGTAATATGAAAAGAACCCCAGGCAGCGTTTTAGGGCTTTGGAGCAGTGAGGGAGGGGAAATTCCATGAGGGGGCGCATACGTTCGGGGTCGGGGCCTATTATCCCATTGCGCACTACATATCCCAAGATGGCTAGCCGGTTTGTGCTAAAAACGCACTTGTCCTCGTTGTATGTGAGGTTCAAGGCTTTAGCGGTCTGGAGGAATTTTTGGAGGTTGGCGTCGTGGTCCTGCTGATCGTGGCCGCAGATGGTTACGTTGTCGAGATACGGGAACGTGGCCTGCAACCCGTGTTGATCAACCATTCGGTCCATCTCTCGTTGGAAGACCGAGACCCCGTTTGTGACGCCAAATGGGACCCTTAGGAAGTGGTATAATCGCCCGTCTGCCTCGAAGGCTGTGTACTTGCGGTCACTTGGGCGGATGGGGAGCTAATGGTAGGCGGACTTGAGGTCCACGGTGGAGAAGACCTTATATTGGGCAATCCGATTGACCATGTCGGATATGCGGGGGAGAGGGTACGCATCTAGCTGTGTGTACCTGTTGATGGTCTGGCTATAGTCTATGACCATCCTTTGCTTCTCCCCTGTCTTTACTACTACCACCTATGCTCTCCAGGGACTATTGCTGGCCTGGATTATGCCTTCCTTCACTAGCCGCTGGACTTCGGACCGAATGAATGTCCGGTCCTGGGCGCTGTACCGTCTGCTCCTAGTGGCGACGGGTTTGCAATCCGTGGTGAGGTTTGCAAACAAGGATGGGGGCTCAACCTTGAGGGTTGCGAGGCCGCAGATAGTGAGTGGGGGTATTGGGCCGCCGAATTGGAAAGTTAGGCTCTGCAGATTGCACTGGAAGTCTAATCCCAGTAATGTGGGCGCGCTGAGTTGGGGAAGGACGTAGAGCCTGTAGTTTTTAAACTCCCTCCCTTGCACCGTTAGGGTCACTATGCAGAAGCCTTTGATCTGTACGGAGTGGGATCCTGCATCTAGGGAAATCTTTTGCGCTCTGGGACGGATGGTCAAAAAACAGCATCTTACCGTGTCGGGGTGGATGAAGCTTTCTGTGCTCCCGGAGTCGACCAGGCATGGTGTCTCGTGCCCGTTGATCAGCACCGTTGTTGTCGTCGTCTGGAGCGTCCGGGGCCGTGCTTGGTCCAGCGTCATTGAGGCCAGACGTGGTCGTAGTGCTTCAGCGTCTTCCTCGAACCCCGTGGAGCCGTCAATGCTGGGGTCCATAGTTGCCGTCCAAGATGCCGGCGGGGGTGAACAAAATGGCCACCCCCATGCATCGCACATGGCTGTGGGGTCCCAAGATGGCGGCGGGGGTGGACAAAATGGCCACCCCCATGCGTCGCACAGGGCTGGGGGGTCCCAAGATGGCGGCGCCCCTCCTCCCCTCGTGGTGGCCGGGACCCAAAATGGCTGCGCCTGCAGGTCGCACATGGGGCGCTGGGGGAGTTGGGGAGCGTTTGAAACGCGCAGGACTCCTTCTTCTCCGGGGACAGCCGTGGCCGGGACCCAAAATGGTTGCGCCTGCGGGTCGCACATGGGGCGCTGGGGGGGTTGGGGAGCGATTGAAACGCGCAGGACTCCTTCTTCTCCGGGGACAGCGGCGACCCCCCGGGACCGGCACACAGCCGCGAAATGGCCCTTTTTCCCGCAGCTCTTGCCCTGCGTGGGCCGGGCAGCGCTGCCGGGGGTGTTTCGCCTGGCCGCAGAAATAGCAGCGGGCCCCCCCGGGACGACTTGGCGTCTGAACCGCGCAAGCCTGTGGGGGGGGGGTTTGTCGTGACGGGGGTCCACGGAGCCCAAGGGGCTGCCGCGCGGTCGGGGCCGTAGGCGCGGGCGTTTCGCGCGGCCACATCTAGGGAGGCTGCAAGGGCCCGTGCCTCTGAGACTCCTAGCGACTTTTTCTAAAAGTCTTTGGCGGATTTGGGGAGAGTTCATACCTGCCACAAAAGCATTGCGAATTAACATGTCCCTGTGTTCAATCGCGTTTACTGGCGGGCAGCTGCAGGCCCGTCCCAAAATTAGCAGCGCGGCGTAGAATTCGTCTAGCGATTCTCTGGGACTTTGCCGTCTCATTGCGAGTTGGTAGCGTGCGTAGATCTGGTTCACTGGGCGAACATAGATGCTCTTTAGTGCTGCGAACGCCGTCTGGAAATCCTCTGCGTCTTCTATGAGAGGGTAAATTTCCGGGCTTACCCTCGAGTGCAGGACCTGTAGTTTCTTGTCTTCTGTGACCCGGCTGGGGGCTGTTCTGAGGTAGGCTTCGAAACAAGTCTGCCAGTGTTTAAAAACTGCTGCTGAGTTCACTGCGTGGGGGCTGATCCTCAGGCATTCCGGGACGATCCTGAGCTCCATAGTCCTTTAAGCACGCTTAATAAATTGTAGCGCACAAAGACTCACGAGAGACGAATAGAGATGAAGTCGATGAGGCTTTATTAAGCGTGACTTGTTCCCCGCAGTTCAGCAACAGACTGGCCTGCGGGGGAGAACTCCTGGTTCTTATACTCCGCCTTCAGGGCGGAGCTAGAGATCAACAGCCAACCAGGACCCGGGATCTGTCAGCCAATGACATCACGGCTTCACAGTCCCACATAACCCCTAATGCATACTACCACACAGTCATAACTAGGATGTAGAGAAAAGTTCAAATTAATATGAGGTAGGTTCATTCAAAAGTCTGATGGCAGCAGGGAGGAAGCTGTTCTTGAGTGGGTTGGTACGTGACCTCAATAATTCAACCATTAATAAGGACAACAGAGGTTTCAGGGTCCTTTTGTCCTCACAAAACGATCAACTCAGGGGTCTGGCCGTAGAAATGTAAAGGACCTTTGTACAAGGTTTTGGGATCTGACCTCTGCAGTCACAGGAGGTATTAGTGATTCTTGAGTTTGCTGCTGTTCTGAAAGCCAGAAATTCATTTTGTGTGAGTCATAATCAGTCAAGGCTTCAGTCATTTTAAAGCCTATGTCCAGTTTTAAAGATTTTATAAATTAGCTGTGCCGATATGTATGCTATATATATAAAATAAAAATATAGAGCAAGGTCTTAGCCCCCTGGCATAAGTCATGGCTTACTTTTCTCAAAATATTTGAAAACTGATTAATGAATATATTACAAACCTCTTTGAGGCAATTGTTAAAAATTATCTTGCAACGTCATTTCAGTCCTCTGTCCAAGTCAGCTAAATATATTTTTGATGCTATCAAGTTTCTATTCCGGTATGATATTGCCTCGTATTTTTAAAGGTTCAGGGTTGTTTGAAGATAACTAGTACATATTTGTGGAATTTACATAAACAGTGAATTATTTGACCAAGTAGAATTTATTGGGCATGAAATTATACCATTTCCCAATATTACAATTTTGATTCTGATTGGAATTCTCCGGATTTTGCGATTCACTTTCCCGGCCGACAGTGCACCCCCGCCAGCGGATTTCCTGGTGGTGTGGGGTGATCCCATTGAAAAGAGGTGGGAGTATAGAATCCCACCGCCAGCGAACGGCACACCGCCGAGAAACTTGCGGCTGGGGGAACGGAGAATCCTGCCCGATATCCCAGAAACATTTCACTAGCTGTGAAGTAATTTGGGATATTTTAAGGTGCTATGTAAATGCAACTCCTTCATTATGATGTAGGAGAAGAAAAATATTGCATTCATTTTCACAGCCTCTGTCCGGAGTTTTCCGGCAGTTCTTGCCGGTGGGATCTTCTGGTCCCGACGACGTTGAATCTCCGCCCCGTGTTCCTGGCGGTGGAGGGGGGCATAAAACGGGAAAACCGATTGACAGCAGCAGGATCAGTAGATCCCGCTATTGGCCAATGGCGGGCCACTGCCCTCCGCCACGAAACACGCTGTGAGGGATGTGGGAAATCCTCTCTCTCTACTGTCTGTGGCTCAAAGAGATTCGGCTCATTGTCAATGAGCTTGAGGTCAAGCTCGGGACCCAGCCATGCATCAGGGAGTGGGGAACATTACCTGGACATTTTGTTCCAGGGGACAGTCACACCCCTTAGGATACGGTCAAAGGTTTGGTCACTGGTCAGAGACAGGAAGGTGAGGGGATTGAGAAGGTAAAAGTGGTGGAACCTCAACCCTTGCAATTGTCCAACCAGTTTGAAGTTCTGGCAGATTGTATGGCTGAGAGAGGGAACTGCAAGGTGGATGAGTGAACTTACCTTGGTAGTATGGTACAGGGAGACAAGTGTCGGAGAGTAAGTAGGAATGTAGTAGTAATAGGAGATAGTATAGTCATGAAGATATACACAGTTCTCTGCAGCTGAGAGCAAGAGCCTAGAAGGCTGTGTTCTCTGGCAGTGCTCGCGTTCAGGACATCAGCTGCAGACTGGAATGGAACTGGCAATGGATTGGATTGGATTTGTTTATTGTCACGTGTACCACGGTACAGTGAAAAGTATTCTTCTGCTCAAACAGATCATTAGTACATGAAAATAAAAGAAAATAAAAAGAAAATACATAATAGGGCAACACCAGGTACACAATGGAAATACATAGACACTGGCATCGGGTGAAGCACACAGGAGTGTAGTATTAATCGGGTTAGTCCATAAGAGGGTCATTTAGCAGTCTGGTAACAGTGGGGAAGAAGCTGTTTTTGAGTCTGTTCGTGTGTGTTCTCAGACCTTTGTATCTCCTGCCTGATGGAAGAAGTTGGAAGAGTGAGTAAGCCGGGTGGGAGGGGTCTTTGATTATGCTGCCCGCTTTCCCCAGGCAGCGGGAGATGTAGATGGAGTCAATGGATGGGAGGCAGGTTCGTGTGATGGACTGGGCGGTGTTCACGACTCTCTGAAGTTTCTTGCGGGCTTGGGCCGAGCAGTTGCCATACCAGGCTGTGATGCAGCCAGGGTGAAAAAAGGTAGATCCAGTTTTCATGGTCCATGAAGGTACCAACGGCATAGATAGCACTGGAAAGCGATTCTGCGCAAGGAGGATGAGTATCTAGGAGCTAAATTAGAAAGCAGAACCTCAAAGGCAATAATATCTGGATTATTACCTGAGCCATTAGCAAATGGCATAGGGCAAATAAGGTTAGAGAAATGAATGTGGCTCAAAAACTGGTATGGAAGAACTGGGTTTTGATTCACGGAGCACTGGTAGCAATACTGGGGAAAGTGGAAGCTGGACCACTGGGATGGTCTTCCCCTGAACTATGCGAGGCCAGTATTCTGGTAAATCTATAACTCGGGCAATAGGGAGGACTTTAACTATATGCTGGGGAGAAGGGATCATGTGAGAGGAGATGTGGTAAATCAAAGGGAAACAATGATAACCATGGAGGGACAGAGAGTACAATGAGTGAACTAGCAAAAAAGGCAAGAGGTTGTAAAAATGTTAAAAAGATAAAGTTCAAGACTCCGCATCTGAATGTATGCAGCATTTGGAACAAAATGGATGAATTGTTAGCATAAATAGAAATAAATATGGATGACCAGATAACCTTTACAGAGACATGATTGCAAAGTGACCAAGGCTTGGACCTGAATATTGAAGGGTATTTGACATTTTGAAAAGTCAGGAAGCTAGGATAACATGATGGGTTCAATATTGGGGTTGGAAGCTGGGGGGGGGGTGGGGCGGAGGGGGAGGGGGGGAGGTGGGTGGGGGAGGGCTGCAGCTGCTGCGATGCTGGCCTGGTCGTTGAAGAGCAGCAGAGTGAAGGTCCCAGCTTCTGTGGTGTTTTTCAGGTCTCTGGGAGCTTGCAGAGTGAAGGCCCTGGCTTCTAGGGCGTTTTCCTGGTCGCTGGCAGCCGCTGTAGGGGAAATCCCAACGACTCTACTTTCTCAGAAGACTAAGGAAATTTGACATGTCAGCTATGACCCTCACCAACTTCTACAGATGCACCATAGAAAGCATTCTTTCTGGTCGTATCACAGCTTGGTGTGGAGCCTGCTCTGCCCAAGACCGCAGGAAACTACAAAAGGTCGTGAATGTAGCCCAGTCCATCACACAAACCAGCCTCCCATCCATTGACTCTGTCTACAATTCCCGCTGCCTCAGAAAGGCAGCCAGCATAATTAAGGACCCCACGCACCCCGGACATACTCTCTTCCACCTTCTTCCGTCAGGAAAAAGATACCAAAGTTTGAGGTCACATACCAACCGACTCAACAACAGCTTCTTCCCTACTGCCACCAGACTTTTGAATGGACCTACCTCGTATTAAGTTGATCTTTTCTCTACACTTTGCTATAACTGTGACATTACATTCTGCAGTCTCTCCTTCCTTCCCTATGTACGGTATCCATTGTTTGTACAGCATGCAAGAAACAATACTTTTCACTGTATACTTGAGGCACGATACTTGGCTGGAGACGAAGTTGAATTCAAACTGAGGCTTTATTAGTATCAGATGTGTGGCCTCCCACAGCCACTGACAAAATGGCTGCGAGCTGGAGGCCACGCATATTTATAACCCGACTCCTGGGCGGAGCTGTAATGCAGGAGCCCAGGTGAACCTGTAGTGCAGGTTCTACCGTACAACCCTTAATATAAGAACACCGTGGTTTACCACATTCACCCCTGTTAAAATTGAGTCCGGCGGGGGGGGTGGATAACTATATACAATTCGCAATCTTTAATATTTACAGAGCAGAAAAAAAAATGTCTCTGGTCATCCGGTGGGCCGGTCAGAGGTTCAGCCAGTCCGGCTCCTTGATCGTCCTCTGAGATTGATGAAGTGGAGCCGGCAATGTTGGTGCTGTGTTGGTCGAAGTTGACTCCGGGAGAGTGCCGAAATCCTTGTCATCAACGGGGGTGGGCAGGGGGAGGACGGACAGTCCTAGGGGGGGTGATGGGGATGACGGGGGAGGGGAGGGTGGCGCCGGGGGCGACAGGGGTGGTGCGGGGCTGGAACCTGCTGGTGCCAGGTCCCTGAGGGAGACGGTATCCTGGGGGCGGTCTGTGGGTTTGCGTGGAGCAGGTGCACCCTTTCCACCAATGGATCCGCCTTGTGGAGCCTCACATGTTTACGGAGAGGCACGGTTCCCGGAGCTGTGAGCCAAGTTGGGAGTGATACCCCGGATGTGGACTTCCTGGGGAAGGCAAAAAGACGTTCATGCGGTGTACTGTTAGTAGCAGTGCAGAGTAATGAGCGAATGGAATGTAGTGCATCAGGGAGGACCTCTTGCCAGCGGGAGGCCGGGAGATTTCTGGACCGCAGGGCCAGCTGGACGGCCCTCCATACCGTTCCATTCTCCTTTCTACCTGTCCGTTTCCCCGGGGGTTGTAGCTCGTCATTCTGCTGGAGGCGATACCCCTGCTGAGCAGGAACTGACGTAGCTCATCACTCATGAATGAGGATCCCCTGTCACTGTGAATGTAGGCGGGGAAGCCGAACAGAGTGAAGATAGAATTAAGGGCTTTAATGACGGTGGCAGACGTCATGTCGGGGCATGGGATGGCGAAGGGGAAACGGGAGTATTCATCGATCACACTGAGGAACTACGTGTGTCGGTCGGAGGAGGGGAGGGAGCCTTTGAAATCCACGCTGAGGCGTTCAAAGGGCCGGGAGGCCTTCACCAGGTGCGCGCGGTCCGGCCGGTAGAAGTGTGGTTTGCACTCCGCACAGACCTGGCAGTCCTTGGTGATCGTCCTCACTTCCTCGACGGAGTAGGGCAAATTTTGTGCCTTAATGAAGTGGTACAACCGTGTGACCCCTGGGTGACAAAGGCTGTCATGCAGGGCCCAGGGTCGGTCTACCTGTGCGCTGGCACATGTACCTCGGGATAGGGCGTCTGGGGGCTCGTTGAGTTTGCCAGGGCGATACTTTAATCTCGTAGTTACAGGTGGAGAGCTCGATGCTCCACCGCAAGATTTTGTCATTTTTGATCTTGCCCCGCTGTGTGTTGTTGAACATGAAGGCAACCGACCGTTGGTCAGTGAGGAGAGTGAATCTCCTGCCGGCCAGGTAATGCCTCCAATACCGCACAGCTTCAACGATAGCCTGGGCCTCCTTTTCGATGGATGAGCGCCGAATTTCTGAGGCATGGAGGGTACAGGAAAATAATGCCATGGGCCTGCCTGCCTGGTTGAGGGTGGCGGCATGGGCGACGTCCGATGCGTCGCTTTCTATTTGGAAAGGAAATGTTTCGTCTACAGCGTGCATTCCAGCTTTGGCAATATCAGCTCTGATCTGGGCGAAAGCCTGTTGGGCCTCGGCCGTCAGGGGGAAATGAATGGACTGTATGAGTGGGCGGGACTTGTCCGCATAGTTTGGGACCCACTGCGTGTAATACGAGAAGAACCCCAGGCAGTGTTTGAGGGCCGTGGGGCAGTGGGGGAGTGGAAGCTCCATGAGGGGGCGCATGCGGTCAGGATCGGGCCCCAGAACTCCGTTCTGGACCACGTAGCCGAGGATGGCTAAGCGGTTTGTACGGAACACACCCTTCTCCTTGTTATACATGAGGTTGAGGAGAGTGGCGGTGCGGAGAAATTTAGCGAGGTTGGCGTCATGGTCCTACTAATCATGGCCGCAGATAGTCACATTGTCTAGGTACAGAAACGTGGCCCACAAGCCGTACCGGTCGACCATTTGGTCCATCTCCCTTTGGAAGACCGAAACCCCATTGGTGACGCCGAAGGGGACCCTAAGGAAGTGATATAGCCGGCCGTCTGCCTCGAAGGCGGTGTATGGCCAGTCCGATTTACGGATGGGGAGCTGGTGGTAAGCGGATTCCAGGTCCACCGTTGAGAAGACTCGGTACTGTGCAATCTGGTTAACCATGTCAGATATGCATGGGAGGGGGTACGCATCGAGCTGCGTGTACCTGTTGATGGTCTGGCTGTAGTCCACGACCATTCGGTTTTTCTCCCCAGACTTAACCACTACCACTTGAGCTCTCCAGTGGCTGTTGCTGGCTTTGATGACTCCCTCCCGAAGCAACCACTGGACCTCGGACCTGATGAAGTCCTTATCCTGGGTGCTGTACCGTCTGCTCCTGGTGGCAACAGGTTTGCAATCTGGAGTTAGATTGGCAAAGAGGGAAGGAGGGTCGACCTTTAGAGTCGCGAGGCTGCACACAGTGAGGGGTGGTAAGGGTCCGCCGAATTTCAGGGTCTGGCTCTAGAGGTTGCACTGAAAATCCAGGCCAAGGATAAGTGCAGCGCAGAGGTTAGGGAGGATGTAGAGGCGAAAATCGTGGAACTCTACGCCTTGGACTGTGAGCGTGACCGTGCAGTACCCCCGGATCGCTACGCGATGGCATCCGGAGGGCAGGGAGATACTTTGATTGGTAGGGTGTACCGTAAGGGAGCAGTGCCTTACCGTATTTGGATGTACAAAGCTCTCGGTGCTCCTGGAGTCCAGTAGGTAGGAGGTCACATGGCCGTTGACTTTCACGCTGGTGGATGCGTTGGTCAGAGTGTGTGGTCGGGACTGGTCGATTGCCATGGGTGCGAGTCGTGGTTGATCGTCGGGTAGTGAGGCGGCTGCTGAGTTGGGGTCCTGAAATGCCGTTGGTCTCCATGTGCTGCGGGGTGGACAAGAGGGCGGCGCCCATGAAACGCACGTGTTGTGCGGGGGAGAAGATGGCGGTGCCCATTGCATGGCCTGGGAGGAGGGGAGGATAGCGGCGCACATTGTCCGCGACCGGGGCGGGGGGGGGGGGGGGGCACACTGCTGCCTAGGGGCCCTTCTTCCCGCAGGCCTTACAAAGGGCAGCGTGGTCCGGGCAGCGTTGGCGGGGGTGCCATTGTTGGCCGCAAAAATAGCATCGGGGCCCCCCGGAAGTCACTGGCTGGCGCATAGCGCAGGTGTATTTGGTGGGTAGCGCCCCCGCTGGGGCGGTTGCCTGTGGGGCCCATGAAGCGAAGGAGGAGTGGGCCGCACGGTTGGGGGCGTAGGACTGTACATTGAGAAGGGCGACCGTCATGGAAAGCGCTAGTGTTTTAGTCTCGGCGAGGTCGCGCGTGGCCCCTTCTAGGAGCCGCTGCCTGATAACATCGGACCCAATCCCAGTTACAAAAGCATCCCTCATAAGGAGAACTGTGTGCTCCTTAGCTGTAACGCCCTGGCAGTCACAGTCCCGAACTAGTGGGATCAGGGCCCTCCAGAAGTCCTCGATTGACTCACCAGGTAGTTGAGTACGCGTTGCGAGCGCGTGTCTGGCGAAGAGCGTGTTCGCCTTCTGCTCATCATTTTCTTTGAGTCGAGTCATAGCGTCAGCGTAATTGGGCGCATCGTGGATCAGCGGGAAGATTTTAGAGCTGAGTCTGGAGTACAAAATTTGAATCTTCTGAGCCTCTGGAACAGGGGTCGGCGCCGCGTTGATATACGCTTCAAAACAAGCTAGCCAGTGCTGAAAGTCCTTTCTGGCGTCGCTTGCGAGTGGATCCAGCTGCAGTCGATCTGGTTTAATCCGGAGGTCCATCTTCTGAATCAGATACTAATAAATTGAGGCACGATCAATTTGGCTGGATGCGAAGTTGAATACAAACTGAGGCTTTATTAGTATCAGATGTGTGGCCTCCTACAGCAGCTGATGAAATGGCTGCGAGCTGGAGGCCACGCATATTTATAACCCGGCTCCTGGGCGGAGCTAGCATGCAGGGGCCCAGGTGAACCTGTCGTGCAGGTTTGACCGGACAACTCTTAATATAAGAACACATCGTGGTTTACCACAATACTAATACATGTGACAATAATAAATCAAATCAAATCAAATCAAATATGAGAGATTACCTAAACACAAAAGAGCAGGATGTTGAATGAGTTTCGATAGAGATAAGGCACGGGATTCTCCGCGAACCGGCGGGGCCACGGGGAATCCTCCGCACCTTCAGGGGATAGGCTGGCGCCGAAGTGTTTGGCGCCACGCCAACTGCCGCTGAAGGGCTTGGCGCCACGCCAACCGGCGCCGAAGGGCTTGGCGCCACGCGAACAGGCGTCGAAGGGCCTCCGCCAGCCAGCGCGAGTTGGCGCATGCGTGGGAGCGCCAGCTTGTGCTGACGTCATCCCAGTGCATGCGCAGAGGGGTTCTTCTCCACACCGGCCATGGCGGAGGTTGACAGCAGCCGGTGCGGAGGGAAAGAGTGCCTCCACGGCACAGGCCCACCCTCGGATCGGTGGTCCCCGATTGCAGGCCAGGCCACCGTGGGGGCACCCCCCGTGCCAGATCCCCCCGCACCCCCCCCCCGAGAACTCTGCAGGCCGCCCGTGGAGCCAGGTCCCGCCGGTAAGGACCTGTTGTGAATTACGCCAGCGGGACCCGCCGAAAACGGGCAGCCACTCGGCCCATTGCTGGCCGGAGAATCGCCGGGGGGGCCGTTGCCAGTGGCTGCCGACCGGCGCGGACCGATTCCCGCCCCCGCCAAAACCCCTGGTGCCAGAGATTCATGCCGCCCCCCCGGCGATTCTCCGACTCGGCGGGGGGGGTCGGAGAATTCCGCCCAAGAAGTAGCAAAGATCGTAGGAAAGGTATGAGGTCACTTGTGGGCGTAGTTTATCAGCTCATTAACTGTAGTTAAACTATAGGGCAAAGTATACAGGAAGAAATAAATGGTCATGTGAGAAAGTAATCACACTAATTACACTAATCTAATTTTAGATTGGGGAAGACAGAAATAATAGACAAGTTAGCCTAACATCTGTCATAGGGAAATAGCTAGAATTTATTATTAAGGAGATCAGTGCAGAATACTTAGAAAACCATATTGAAAATTAGGCAGAGCCAACCTGGGTTTGGGGAATGGAAATAGTTTTTAAAAAATCTCTTAACGTTCTTTGAGGAAGTAACAAGTAAGGTAGATAAAGCAGAATGTGTAAATATGGAAGGCATTTGATAAGGTGCCAGATCAAAGGTTAACACACAAGTTAAGAGCACAAGTCGTAGGGCATTTTTTATTAATTCATGGGATATGGGCATCGTTTACTCGGTGAGCATTTATTGTCCATCCATCATTACCCTTGCGAAGGTGGTGTGCCACCTTCCCAACCAGCTGCAGTCCAAGTAATAATAATCTTTTATTATCACATGTAGGCTCACATTAACATTGCAATGAAGTTATTGTGAATGAAGTTCCAGGCTTATGATCCAGCAGCAGTGAAAGAACGGCAGTATAGACTCAAGTGAGTATGGTGTGTGACTTGGAGGGGAACTTGGAATTTGTGGTGTTCCCATGCATCTGCTTCCCTTCCTTCTAGATGGTACACACTGCTGCCACTGTGTACCGTAAGAAGTCTGACAACACCAGGTTAAAGTCCAACAGGTTTGTTTCAAATCACTAGCTTTCGGAGCACTGCTCCTTCCTCAGGTGAATGAAGAGGTGGCTTCCAGAAACATATATATCGACAAAGTCAAAGATGCAACACAATACTTTGAATGTGAGTCTGTACAGGGAATTAAGTCTTTACAGGTCCAGATGGAGCGACTGGAGAGAGGGATTATCACAGGTTAAAGAGATGTGAATTGTTTCAAGCCAGGATAGTTGGTAGGATTTTGCAAGCCCAGGCCAGATGGTGGGGGTGAATGTAATGTGACATGAATCTAAGGTCCCGGTTGAGGCCGCACTCATGTGTTCGGAACTTGGCTATCAGTTTCTGCTCAGCGATTCTGCGTTGTTGCGCGTCCTGAAGGCCGCCTTGGAGAACGCTTACCCGAAGATCAGAAGCTGAATGCCCTTGACTGCTGAAGTGTTCCCCGACTGGAAGGGAACATTCCTGCCTGGTGGTTGTCGTGCGATGTCTGTTCATCCGTTTTCGCAGCGTCTGCATGGCCTCGCCAGTGTGCCACGCCTCGGGACATCCTTTCCTGCAGCGTATCTGGTAGACAATGTTGGCCAAGTCGCACGAGTATGTACTACGTACCTGGCGGGTGGTGTCCTCACGTGTAATGGTGGTACCCATGTTGATGACCTGGCACATCTTGCAAAGATTGCCATGGCAGGATTGTGTGGTGTCGTAGTCACTGCTCCCCTGATTGTTGGGTAGTTTGCTGCGAACAATGGTCTGTTTGCGGTTGTTTGAAGGCAAGTAGTGGGGGTTTGGGGATGGCCTTGGCAAGATGTTTGTCTTCATCGATGACATGTTGAAGGCTGCAAAGAAGATGTCATAGTTTCTCCACTCCAGGGAAGTACTGGACGAGGAAGGGTACTCTGTTGTTTGTGTCCCGTGTTTGTCTTTTGAGAAGGTTGGTGCGTTCTTTTGCTGTGGCGCATTGGAACTGTTGTTCAATGAGTAGAGCGCCATATCCCGTTCGTACGAGGGCATCTTTCAACGTCTTTAGATGTCTGTTACGTTCCTCCTCGTCTGGGCAGATCCTTTGTATATGGAGGGTTTGTCCATAGGGGATGGCTTCTTTAATGTGTTTAGGATGGAAGCTGGAGAAGTGGAGCATCGTGAGGTTATCCGTGGGCTTGTGGTAAAGCGAAGTGCTGAGGTGACCGTCCTTGATGGAGATGAGTGTGTCCAAGAATGCAACCGATGTGTAGCGGTGATGGAGGGAGTAAATTTTGGAGGTGGTGGATGGGGTGCCAATAAAGCAGGTTGCTTTTCCCTAGAGGTGTCAAGCTTAGGACCACAGAAAAGTTACGGCACAGAAAGAGACCATTCAGTCCACCAAAAAAAGAGAAAAAAAGATACTAGACGCTCATTTCAACCCCAATTTCCAGCTGGTCCATAGCCTTGCAGGTTCCAGCACTTCAGATGCAGATCCAGGTAAATTTTAAATGAGTTGATCGTTTCAGCCCCAAACCCAGCTTAGCTTCATGCGAGTTGTTGGAGCTGCGTTCATCCATGCAAGTGGTGAAATACGCCACCACATTCCTAACTTGTGCCTTGTGGATGGTGGACAGGTTTGTGGATTCAGGAAGCGAGTTGCACATTACAGAATTCCCAGCCTCTGGCCTGCTCTTGTAACCGCAGTAATTGTATGGCACATTCAGTTCAGTTTCTGGTCAATGGTAGCCCCCGGGATAATGAATGTCTCTCTTGTTGGAAATGGTCATTGCCTGGCACTTGTGTGTTGCGAACGTAACTTGCCTCTTTTAAGCCGAAGCTTGATGTTGACCAGGTCGTGCTGCATTTGGACATGGACTGCTTTAGTATCTGAGGACTCGCAAATGGTGCTGAACATTGTGCAATTATCTGTGAACATCCCCACTTCTGACCTTATGATGGAGACAAGGGGCAAAATTCTACCCCAACGGCGCGATGTCCGCCGACTGGCGCCAAAAACGGCGCCAATCAGACGGGCATCGCGCCAGCACAAAGGTGCGGAATGCTCCGCATCTTTGGGGGCCGAGCCCCAACATTGAGGGGCTAGGCCGACGCCGGAGGGATTTCCGCCCCGCCAGCTGGCAGAAATGGCGTTTGTTGCCCCGCCAGCTGGCGGAAATGGCGTTTGGTGCCCCACCAGCTGGCGCGGAAATGCGGCGCATGCGCGGGAGCGTCAGCGGCGGCCGACAGTTTCCCGCGCATGCGCTGTGGTGGAGTGGACTGTGGAGTCTCTTCCGCCTCCGCCATGGTGGAGACCATGGCGGAGGCGGAAGGGAAAGAGTCCCCCACGGCACAGGCCCGCCCGCGGATCGGTGGGCCCCGATCGCGGGCCAGGCCACCGTGGGGGCAACCCCCGGGGTCAGACCGCCCCGCGCCCCCCCCAGGACCCTGGAGCCCGCCCATGCCGCCTTGTCCCGCCGGTAAATACCAGGTTTAATTTACGCCGGCGGGACAGGCAATTTCTGGGCGGGACTTCGGCCCATCCGGGCCGGAGAATTGAGCGGGGGGTCCCGCCAACCGGCGCGGCCCGATTCCCGCCCCCGCCCAATCTCCGATACCGGAGACTTCGGCGGGGGCGGGATTCACGGCGGCCAATGGCCATTCTCCGATCCAGCGGGGGGTCGGAGAATGACGCCCCTGGTCACTGATGAACAGCTGAAGATGGTGGGCATAGGACACTACCTTGAGGAAATACTGCAGTGATGTCTTGGGACTGAGGTGATTGAATTCCAACAAACAGTCCCACCTTCCTTCATGCTAGGTATGACTCCAACCAGTGGAGAGTTCTCCCCCTGATTCTCATTGACTCCAGTTTTGTTAGGGCTCCTTGCTGCTAGATTTGGTCAAATGCTGTCCTGATGTCAAGATGTCACTCTCATCTCACCTCTTGAGTACAGGGATTTTCATAGTAAGTTCATTGCAGTGTTAATGTAAGCCTACTTCTGACACTAATAAAGATGATTATTATTAGCTCTTTTGTTCATGTTTGAAGCAAGGCTGTAATGAAGTCAGGTGCTGTTTTTCTTTTGCGGAACCCAAACTGAGCATCAAGGAGCAGGTTATTGCTGAGTAAGTGCCCTTTGATAGTATATTGATGCCCCCTTCCATCATTTTGCTGATGGTCAAGAGTAGACTGGTGGGCAGTCATTGGCCGGTTGGATATATCCTCCTTTTTGTGTACATGACACATCAGGGCAATTTGCCACATTGTCAAGTAGATACCAGTGTTGTAGCTGTACTGGAACAGCTTGGCTAGGGCAGCTGCTCATTCTGGAGCACAGAACTTCAGTACGATTGCTGGAATGTTGTCAGTGCCCATCGCTTTAGCAGTATCCAGTTACTTCAGTCTTTTCTTGATATCATATGGAATGAATCAAATTGGCTGATGACTGGCATCTGTGATATTAGGGACCTCAGGACAAGGCTGAGCTGGATCATCCACTCCGCACTTCTGGCTGAAGATTGATGCGAATGCCTCAGCTTTGCCTTTTGCTCTGATGTGCTGGGCTCCTCCATGGAGGATGGGGATATTTGTGGGGCTTCCATCCTCCAGTAAGTTGTTTAATTGTCCACTACCATTCACGGTTGAATGTGGAAGGTATTCAAAGTTTAGATCTGGGGCGAAATTCTCCCCCAATGGCGCGATGTCCGCCGACTGGCGCCAAAAACGGCGCCAATCAGACGGGCATCGCGCCGGCCCAAAGGTGCGGAATGCTCCGCATCTTTGGGGGCCGAGCCCCAACATTGAGGGGCTAGGCCGGCGCCGGAGGGATTTCCGCCCCGCCAGCTGGCGGAAATGGCGTTTGTTGCCCCGCCAGCTGGCGGAAATGGCGTTTGTTGCCCCGCCAGCTGGCGCGGAAATGCGGCGCATGCGCGGGAGCGTCAGCAGCCGCCGACAGTTTCCCGCGCATGCTCAGTGGGGAGAGTCTCTTCCGCCTCCGCCATGGTGGAGGCCGTGGCGGAGGCGGAAGGGAAAGAGTGCCCCTGCGGCACAGGCCCGCCCGCGGATCGGTGGGCCCCGTTCGCGGGCCAGGCCACCGTGGGGGCACCCCCCGGGGTCAGATCACCCCGCGCCCCCCCCCCCCCCCAGGACCCCGGAGCCCGCCCACGCCGTCTGGTCCCGCCGGTAAATACCAGCTTTGATTTACGTCGGCGGGACAGGCAATTTCTGGGCGGGACTTCGGCCCATCCGGGCCGGAGAATTGAACGGGGGGTCCCGCCAACTGGCGCGGCCCGATTCCCGCCCCCGCCCAATCTCCGGTACCGGAGACTTCGGCGGGGGCGGGGGCGGGATTCACGGCAGCCAACGGCCATTCTCTGACCCGGCGGGGGGTCGGAGAATGACGCCCCTGATCTAAAAATAATAATGTAATAATAATAATAATCGCTTATTGTCACAAGTAGGCTTCAATGAAGTTACTGTGAAAAGCCCCTAGTCGCCACATTCCAGTGCCCTGTTCGTGCAGACCAGTGCAGGAATTGAACCCGCGCTGCTGGCATATGTTCTACATTACAAGCCAGCTATTTAGCCCACTGTGTTGAACCAGCCCAGATCAGTTGGTTAGATCTGAGCTGCTAGTTAGCACAGTCTATTGCATGTTGCTTACTCTGTTTGGCATGCAAGTAGTCCTGAGTTGTAACTTCACTAAGTTTACATCTCATTTTTAGTATGTCTGGTGTTGCTCCTGGCATTCTCTCTTGCACTCTTCATTGAACCAGGGTTGATCCCCTGGCTTAATGATAATGGGAGAGAGGGAGATATGATGGTCCATGAGGTTACAGACTGTGGATGTGTACAATTCTGCTGCTGCTGCTGGCCCACAGCACCTCAGCAATGCCCAGTTTTATGTTGCTGGAACTATTCAAAATCTATCCCAATTAGCACATTGGTAGCGCCACACAACACAACAGAGGGTATCCGTAATGTGAAGTTGGGGCTTTATCTCCACAAGGACTGTGTGGTGGTCACTCCGACTGATACTTTCATTGGCAGATGCATTTGCAACAGGTAAATGGGTAAAGGTGAAGGCAAGTAGACTTTTCACCCTTTTTGGTTCCCTCGCCACCTGTTGCAGACCCAGTCTAGCAGTTATCTCCTTTAGGACTCAGCCAGCTCTTCAATAGTGATTCTACCCAGCCATTCTTGGAAATGGGCATTGAAGTCTCGCAACTGGAGGACATTCTGTGCCCTTGCCACCCGCAGTGCTTCCTCCAAGTAGTATTTAACATGGGGGAATACTGATTGATAGCTGAGGGTAAGGGGTGGTATGTTGTAATCA
This sequence comes from Scyliorhinus torazame, assembly GCF_047496885.1. Taxonomy (NCBI): domain Eukaryota; kingdom Metazoa; phylum Chordata; class Chondrichthyes; order Carcharhiniformes; family Scyliorhinidae; genus Scyliorhinus; species Scyliorhinus torazame. The sequence continues at coordinate 68,750,479 of NC_092712.1, read as the reverse complement.
GGAGGTGGTTTCCTTTCCCATGTTTGACCGGAAGCCGCATGGCATCATGTTAATGTTAAGAACTCTCAGGCCAACTCCCTGCTGACTGTATATCACTGTGTGCCACCTCTGCTGGGTCTGTCCTGCTGTTGAGTATACTTGCCTTTATTATCTGAGGCATAGAGTTTAAGAGCAGGGAGGTTATGCTGGAAGTGTATTAAAACATTGGTTAGGCCACAGCGAGAGTATTGTGCGCAGTTCTGGAATCCACATTATAGAAGGGATGTGATAGCACTGGAAAGGGTGCAGGGGTGATTTACCAGAATGTTGCCTGGGCTGGAGAGTTTTAATTATGAAGAGAGCTTGGATAGACTTGGACTGCTTTCCTTGGAGCAGAGGAGACTGAGAGGGGACAGCATTGAGATGTTGAAAATTATGAAGGGCATAGATAGAGTAGACAGGAACAAATGTTTCCTCTTGGTGGAGGGATCAATGATTAGGGGGCTATAGATTTAAGGTAAGAGGCAGGAGCTTTAGAATGGGTGTGAGGAAAAACCTTCTTACCCAGAGGGTGGTGGGAGTTTGGAACTCGCTGTCTGAAAGAGTGGTGGAGGCAGAAGACCCTCATAACATTTAAGAAGTATTTAGATGTGCACTAACCAAAGCACCAAGGCATACAAGGCTCTTGGACACGTGCTGGGAAATGGGGTTAGAATAGGTAGGTGGTTATTTGTGACCAGCGCAGATGCGATGAGCTGAAGATCCTTTTCTGTGCCAGCCTGTCGGACAGCTCACCCAATTTTGGTACAAGCCCCCAGATGTTCGTTTGGAGGACTTTGCAGGGTCGGCAGAGGTGGATATGCTATTGCCGTTTCTGGTGACTTGGTCAATGTTAGCTGGTCCATCCAATTCCATTCCTTTCATTAGACTTTATCGTGGTTTGACACAACTGAGTGGCCTCCTCGGCCATTTCAGAAGGCGTTTAACAGTCAATCACATTTCTGTGGAGACAAATGTAGGCCAGACCAGATAAGAATGGCAGATTTTCTTCCTGAAAGCACATTGGTAAACTAGATGGGTTTTTGTAACAATCGACAATGGTTTCATGGTCACTATAGCTTAGACTAATTTTATATTACAGATTTCTTGGCCAGGATTCTCCCCTACCCAGCGGGGCGAGGGGTCCCGGCGGGATGGAGTGGCGGGAACCACTCCGGCGTCGGGCCGCCCCAAAGGTGCGGATTTCTCCGCACCTTTAGGCGCCAAGCCCTCACCTTGAGGGGCTAGGCCCGCGCCGAAGTGGTTGGCGTGCCACCGACTGGCAGGAAAGGCCTTTGGCACCACACCAGCCGTTGAGAAAGGCCTTTGGCGCCATGCCAGCCGGGGCCGAAGGGACTTCGCCGGCTGCTGACATCATCCCCGCGCATGCGCAGGGGGGAGGTGTCACTTCTGCATCGGCCATCGCGGAGGCTATGGCCGAGGCGGAACGAAAAGAGCGCCCCCCACGGCACAGGTCCGCCCGCGGATCGGTGGGCCCCGATCGCGGGCCAGGCCAACGTGGGGGCACCCCCCAGGGCCAGATCGCCCCGCGCCCCCCGCAGAACCCCAGAGTCCGCCCGCTCTGCCAATTCCGCCGGTAAGGTAGGTGGTTTGATTCACGCCAACGGGACTGACATGACAGCAGCGGGTCTTGGGCCCATCGCGGGCCGGTGAATCGCCGGGGGGGGGGGGGGCCGCCGACCGGCGCGGCGCGATTCCCACCCCCGCCGAATTTATGGTGCTGGAAAATTCGGCGGCCGGCGGGGGCGGGATTCACGCCGCCCCCCGACGATTCTCCGACCCGGCGGGGGTGGAGAATCCTGCCCCTTGATTGAACACAAATTCCACAGCTGCTGTGGTGAGATTTGAACCTGTGTCCCCAGAGCATGAGCCCAGGTCTCTAGATTACTTGCCCAGTGATATTACGACTGTTCCACCACCTCCCCCAAATATATTCCTCCATAACAGATAAACATGGATAAAGGATTGATTAGTTAACTGGGTATACAGAATAGAGATGTGTGGTTCTTTTTCAGATTGGCAAGCTGTAACTAGTGGAGTGCCACAGGGATCAATGCTGAAGCCTCAACTATTTACAACTTGGTAAGTAAGAAAGCTAGGAGTGAGATGGGGAGAAACTACTTCACTCAGAGAGATGTTGGGATTTAGAATGTGCTGTCAGGGAGAATATGGAGGCAGATGTTTCAAAAGACAACTGTGATTCAACAATTGATGAATTTAGAGGGCTATGAAGACAGGGCTGGGGAATGGGACTAGCTGGGTAAGTCTTTCGAGAGCCTGTGCAGACACAATGGGCCGTATGGCCTCTTTCTGTGCTGTAAAATTCTATGATTCTATGAAGTGGACGAATCTCTACATTAAATAACAAATTTTGATGGTGCTGCCCTGTTTTCTGGATGAATAATAAAGTGGCCATAAAGCTCATACTTGATCAAGGTAGAATTGTGCCTTCTGCCATTTTGGTATAGGTAAAATAGTAGGCATCCAGGACCTGGGCCTGAAAAAAGTATTGGGCCCTTTGCATGTGCAAGTAATATCTGTTTAATCTGTCTCTGTAAAATTCAATTGCCCTGATTCAGCCAATGACAATGATAGAATGACCATACCTTCCAAGTTTCTTGTTTAACGTTCTGCCTTTGGATGCCCATTTCATCACATTGATGATAATGAGGCTCAGACTTGTTATTAGGTGGGCGTCAGACCTATCTATTCAAGGACAGGGATCTCTTCCCCTCCCCCATCTTTCTGCCCCATTCTCGTGTGCAATCTAATTTTGCTCCAATAAGCATTTGTGCCGTAATTTCTTTGCTGTTATTTTATTCATGCCAGCGAACTGAGATGTCCCCACGCTTTTGCAAATTTTTCCTTGGATCGGGAATGAAGCAGTTTAACGTTTTGCAAATTCTTTGCTCGGAAAGCCACAACCTTTCTTCCTTCTGAGCTTCGATGTTGTGAGTTGGTTGGTGACAGTGGTGGGATTCTCCACGAACCGACGGGGCGGGCCACTCTGGTGCCGAGAGGTGGCGTGAACCACTCCGGCGTCGGGCCACCCGAAGTTGCGGAATCCTCCGCAGCTTCAGGGGCTAGGCCGGCGCTGGAGTGTTTGGCGCCGCGCCAGCCAGCGCGGAAGGGCTTGGTGCCATGCCAACCAGCGCCAAAGGGCCTCTGCCGGCCGGCGCATGCGCGGGAGCGTGTGCTGGCGTCATCCCAGTGCATGAGCAGGGGAGTTCTTCTCTGCACCGGCCATGGCGGAGGTTGACAGCAGCCGGTGTGGAGGGAAAGAGTGCCCCCACGGCACAGGCCCGCCCGCGGTTCGGTGGGCCCCGATCGTGAGCCAGGCCACCGTGGGGGCAACCCCGGGGCCAGATCCCTCCGCGCCCCCCCCTGAGGACTCCGCAGGCCGCCCGTGGAGCCAGGTCCCGCCGGTAAGGACCTGTTGTGATTTACGCCAGCGGGATTCACGCCGCCCCCCCCGGCGATTCTCTGACCTGGCTGGGGGGTTGGAGAATCCCGCCTGTTATTTTCCATTTTACATAATAGTTGTTCTGTATTATCAGGATCTAAGCTAATCATCTGGCTCAATTAGGAAACCCATGGGGGTTTGTTTTGTGAAGGAGTAGAACAGTTCCCATTTTTTTTAATAGACCGATGATGGAGTTCCCACCTCAAAAAACATTTACTTTAACTCAATGTATTTGTACATTGTTGCGCTCCATTATATCTTTCTCTTTTTTATGAGTAACAAAAGGTTTGGGCAAGCGATTTGTCAAAAGGAGATTAAGCAACAAAAGTATAATGATTTTACTTGCATTCGGTACAGTAATTTGGAACTCTAAAATAAAATGCTTGGTGAGGGCATTTCGCTGCTATAATATGCCTCATCAGGATGTTTTACTAGTTATTGTTTGCGGACTAAAATAAAAAATACTGATCATCGTTTAATTCCCCATGAGCCAGCCCTGGTTTGTTTGCAAATGTATTAATCTCCATTACTGGAAGAGTGCCTAGACAGTCACAAGACCTGATGACTCACAGGTCAATGGAACAGCTTAGACAGGAACAAACAGAGCCATCAGTTATCAGCAATGTTTAGTACATTATTATTTTGTTGGAGAAAAGCAAGATCATTCTTCAGAGTAAAAATGCACTTTTAGATAATGGATTACAATGAAGAGTTAGATTATATATATATGAATACATTTGGAATAACAGGCACTATACGCAGCCCATTTAATATTAAACTCCTGTTGAGAGTGGCGTGAGTCAATCTATTAGTTTCAGTGCAGTTCCATTTCAGAAGTCACATTCCTGTTAATCATTTCCTTTCTTTCCCTTCTCAAGATTTATTTTAAACCAGTCCTTAAACATCGCAAACTTCGTTATTAATCACCAAAATGTTTTTTAAAATCCTCTGATAGAAACTCAAAAGAATTTTGGGGTAAAATTGGACAGGGGCCAAAAGTGGGGATGGGAATTGCAATACGGGATTAACCCACGTCAGTTGCTTCCAGTGCAGACAGCACACAAACTTCATGCTGCCTCCTAAGTTAGATCATTGCAGCATGCAGATAGCGCTGAGCACAATGTTGAGTGACTACGTGATTGAGCAGGGGCCGTACAATCATGAGAGTTTAGAACAAGTTAAAGTGAGCCTGCACTTCTTCAAAGTTAGCTTTTAAAGGGGAGATGCATTGTGGCTGAGACGGGTACTGGAAGTTGCTATAAGTATGATTTTTTGCCTGCAGAACACTCACTAATGACACAACATAGCGGAGAATAACTTCCAAGGTCTTCCTACACTGGGCGGGATTCTGCTGAATCCCCGAGATGGCCCGACGCCAGTGTAAAAAGTGGCACGGACGACTCCGGCGTCGGGCCGACTGGAAGTTGCGGAATCCCCTGCACTTCCGGGCGCTAGGCCGGTGCCAATGGGGTTGGCGCCGCGCCAACCAGCGCCGAAGCACCACCACGAGTTAGCACATGCACAGAACTGCAGGTGTGGTTCCGCGCATGCGCAGACCAGCCGGCGTATTCTAACGCATGCGCGGGGGGGTGTCTTCTTGGCGCCGGCCATGGCGGAGCCCAACAGAGGCCGGCGCAGAAGGAAGGAGTTCCCCCATGGCACAGGCCTGCCCGCAGATCGGTGGGCCCCGATCACGGGCCAGACCACTGTGGGGCTCCCCCCAGGGCAGGATCCCCCTGCGCCCGCGTGAGGACCGCATCAGCCAGCCTACCAGCCAGGTCCCGCCGTGTGGGACCATGTCCAATCCACGCCGGCGGGACTGGCCAGAAACCAATGGCCGCTTGGCCCACCGGGGCCCGGAGATTTTCCGGGGGGGGGGCGCTGGCAACGGCCCCCGACCGGCTTGGCGTGATCCCCGCCCGAAAACCGCGCCAGAGAATATGCCAGCCGCCGTCGGAGCGGTGGTGCAGGATTCACGCCGCACCCCCCGGGGAATTCTCCGACCTGGCGGGGGTCGGAGAATCCCGCCCAGTGTCAGGGGCTTTACGAGAATGCAGAATAAAGTGGTGTCCCCTATACACACAGAGTTCCTCCAGAAAAGAAAATTGCAAAGGAAATTGTTGTGTTGGGCGCTCTGGATCCATGGAACACATACAGGTCACCAACACTTGAAATAGTGCAACACTACTTTATTGAATCATTAACTGTTTAACATACTCTCACTGTGGGTTAACACGATACTAGCTTTAACTAAAGACCTTTGCCTTGTCCTAACCAGTCGATGCACTCAGCACATGGTGAATGTCTGTGCTGCAGGCTGTGAGCTCTGTCCTACAAGCTAGCTGCAGCTCGAATGAGCGGGAACTCTGATGCCCCCTGTCTTTATAGTGCGTGTACTCTAACTGGTGATTGGCTGCGTTGTTGTGTGTGCTGTTTGGTCCCACTGTGTGTCCATCAGTGTGTGTCTGCACCATGATATACTGGTGTATATTATGACATCCCCCCTTTTATAAAAGAATGTACATGTGTGGCAATAGATAGTGTATGGTGAGATGTCCCTGACCGCCTCAAGGGTGGGTCGGGAGCCGCCGGCTGAGGAGTGGGCTGGACTGCGTCAGAGTGAGGAGGATGCAGAGTGACCGGGATCTCCGCATTGTCCATGGCAGGGTCAGCAGGAGGGCAAGGCGACAGTGGAGGATCACGTAGCGAGCATGGAACGAGACGAAGGGCGCGTCAATTGCGGCGCAGAATGGAGCCATCCGGTAGACGAACCAGGAACGAGTGGGGGGCCACCTGCCGAAGGACAACAGCGGTTGCAGACCAGCCACCATCCGGAAGATGGATGCAGACATTGTCATCTGGAGCCAGAGCAGGGAGATCTGCTGCACGGGAGTCATGAGCCGCCTTGTGCTGTGCATGAGACAGCTGCATCCAGCGGAGGACCGGAACGTGGTCGAGGTCTGGGACATGAATGGACGGCACCGTCGCCCTCAGGGTACGACCCATGAGCAATTGGACTGGCGACAGGCCAGTGGACAGTGGGGACGAGCAATAGGCCAGCAAGGCGAGGTAGAAATCGGACCCAGCATCGGCAGCCTTGCAGAGGAGCCGTTTGACTATGTGGATGCCCTTCTCCGCTTTGCCATTGGATTGGGGCTACAGGGAACTGGATGTCACAAGTGCAAAATTGTACCGCCTGGCAAAGTTGGACCATTCCTGGCGTTTGAAGCAGGGGCCATTGTCCAACATAACCGTGAGTGGGATGTTGTGTCGAGCAAAGGTATCCTTACAAGCACGGATGACTGCAGACGATGTAATATCGTGCAACCGTATCACCTCCGGGTAATTTGAAAAGTAGTCCACGATCAGGACATAGTCTCTACCCAGCGCGTGGTACAGGTCGATGCCCACCTTGGTCCAAGGTGACGTGACCAACTCATGGGGCTGCAGGGTCTCACGGGTTGGGCCGGCTGGAAGCGCTGAGAAGTGGGGCAGTTGAGCACTGTGTTGGCTATGTCGTCTTTAATGCCTGGCCAGTATACTGCCTCTCGGGCCCGTCAGTGGCACTTTTCCACGCCAAGATGGCCCTCGTGTAGCTGTTCCAGGACAAGCTGGCGCATGCTATGCGGGATGACAATGCGGTCCAGTTTCAGAAGAACCCAGTCCACTACCGCCAGATCATCTCTAACATTATAGAACTGAGGGCATTGGCCCTTGAGCTACCCGTCTGTTAGGTGGCGCATGACACGCTGTAGCAAAGGGTCAGCCGCCGTCTCGCGGCGAATTTGGATGAGGCGTTCATCCGTGGCAGGTAGATTGGAGGCCACGAAGGCCACATGGGCGTCAACATGGTAGACGAATCCCGCTGGGTCACATGGAGTGTTGACTGCCCTGGAGAGAGGGTCAGCAATGATGAGGTCTTTGCCTGGGGTGTATACCAGCTGGCAGTCATATCACCGGAGCTTGAGAAGAATACGCTGGAGGCGAGGCGTCATGTCGTTCAAGTCTTTCTGTAATATGTTGACCAGCGGGCGATGGTCGGTCTCGACGGTGAATTGAGGACATCCGTACACATAATCGTGAAATTTAACCACACCGGTCAGAAGGCCCAGGCACTCCTTTTCTATCTGCGCGTAGCGCTGTTCCGTGGGAGTCATGGCGCGTGACGCATATGCAACGGGTGCCCATGATGAGGCCTCATCGCGTTGCAGGAGCACAATGCCGGATTGGCTGGCATCGGTCGAAATTTTGGTCTCTTTTGCCCGATCAAAGAAAGCTAAGACCGGGGCGTGGTGAATTTTGTTTTGAGTTGTCTCCATTCGCGCTCGTGGGCAGGAAGCCATTGGAAGTCTGTCGTCTTCCTGCCCAGGTTCCTGAGAGCCGTGGTATGAGAGGCGAGGTTAGGGATGAACTTCCCTAAAAAAGTTGACAATGCCCAGAAATCGGAGGACCGCCTTCTTGTCCTCTGGTGTTTTCATGGCTGTGATAGCAGCCACCTTGTCCGCATCTGACCGCACACCCAACTGGGAGACGTGGTCCCCGAGGAACTTGAGTTCCGTCTGACCAAAAGAGCATTTGGCCCTGTTGAGGCGTAGGCCCTGCTCACGTATGCGTTTGAATATCAAATAGTTTGGATGGGGTGGTGTTTGTGCAGTGTGTCCAGGAAGCTTTTCTAACACAGTATGTAGATTGCCCGACCAGAGGAGGGGCAATATTGGATTTAGTACTTGGTAATGAACCAGGGCAAGTGATTGATTTATTAGTGGGGGAGCATTTTGGAGATAATGACCACAATTCTGTGACTTTCACTTTAGTAATGGAGAGGGATAGGTACGTGCAACAGGGCAAGGTTTACAATTGGGGGAACGATGTTGTCAGACAAGAATTGAAGTGCATAAGTTGGGAACATAGGCTGGCAGGGAAGGACACAAGTGAAATGTGGAACTTGTTCAAGGAATAGGTGCTACGTGTCCTTGATATGTATGTCCCTGTCAGGCAGGGAAGAAATGGTCGAGTGAGGGAACCATGGTTGACAAGAGAGGTTGAATGTCTTGTTAAGAGGAAAAAGGAGACTTATGTAAGGCTGAGGAAACAAGGTTCAGACAGGACATTGGAGGGATACAAGATAGCCAGGAGGGAACTGAAGAAAGGGATTAGGAGAGCTAAGAGAGGGCATGAACAATCTTTGGCGGGTAGGATCAAGGAAAACCCCAAGGCCTTTTACACATATGTGAGAAATATGAGAATGACTAGAGCGAGGGTAGGTCCGATCAAGGACAGTAGCGGGAGATTGTGTAATGAGTCTGAAGAGATAGGAGAGGTCTTGAACGAGTACTTTTCTTCTGTATTTACAAATGAGAGGGGCGATATTGTTGGAGAGGACAGTGTGAAACAGATTGGTAAGCTCGAGGAAATACTTGTTAGGAAGGAAGATGTGTTGGGCATTTTGAAAAACTTGAGGATAGACAAGTCCCCCGGGCCTGACGGGATATATCCAAGGATTCTATGGGAAGCAAGAGATGAAATTGCAGAGCCGTTGGCAATGATCTTTTCGTCCTCACTGTCAATAGGGGTGGTACCAGGCGATTGGAGAGTGGAGAATGTCGTGCCCCTGTTCAAAAAAGGGACTAGGGATAACCCTGGGAATTACAGGCCAGTTAGTCTTACTTCGGTGGTAGGCAAAGTAATGGAAAGGGTACTGAAGGACAGGATTTCTGAGCATCTGGAAAGACACTGCTTGATTAGGGATAGTCAGCACGGATTTGTGAGGGGTAGGTCTTGCCTTACAAGTCTTATTGAATTCTTTGAGGAGGTGACCAAGCATGTGGATGAAGGTAAAGCAATGGATGTAGTGTACATGGATTTTAGTAAGGCATTTGATAAGGTTCCCCATGGTAGGCTTCTGCAGAAAGTAAGGAGGCATGGGATAGTGGGAAATTTGGCCAGTTGGATAACGAACTGGCTAACCGATAGAAGTCAGAGAGTGGTGGTGGATGGCAAATATTCAGCCTGGATCCCAGTTACCAGTGGCGTACCGCAGGGATCAGTTCTTGGTCCTCTGCTGTTTGTGATTTTCATTAATGACTTGGATGAGGGAGTTGAAGGGTGGGTCAGTAAATTTGCAGACGATACGAAGATTGGTGGAGTTGTGGATAGTAAGGAGGGCTGTTGTCGGCTGCAAAGAGACATAGATAGGATGCAGAGCTGGGCTGAGAAGTGTCAGATGGAGTTTAACCCTGAAAAGTGTGAGGTTGTCCATTTTGGAAGGACAAATATGAATGCGGAATACAGGGTTAACGGTAGAGTTCTTGGCAATGTGGAGGAGCAGAGAGATCTTGGGGTCTATGTTCATACATCTTTGAAAGTTGCCACTCAAGTGGATAGAGCTGTGAAGAAGGCCTATGGTGTGCTCGCGTTCATTAACAGAGGGGTTGAATTTAAGAGCCGTGAGGTGATGATGCAGCTGTACAAAACTTTGGTAAGGCCACATTTGGAGTACTGTGTACAGTTCTGGTCGCCTCATTTTAGGAAGGATGTGGAAGCTTTGGAAAAGGTGCAAAGAAGATTTACCAGGATGTTGCCTGGAATGGAGAGTAGGTCTTACGAGGAAAGGTTGCGGGTGCTAGGCCTTTTCTCATTAGAACGGAGAAGGATGAGGGGCGACTTGATAGAGGTTTATAAGATGATCAGGGGAATAGATAGAGTAGACAGTCAGAGACTTTTTCCCCGGGTGGAACAAACCATTACAAGGGGACATAAATTTAAGGTGAAAGGTGGAAGATATAGGAGGGATATCAGAGGTAGGTTCTTTACCCAGAGAGTAGTGGGGGCATGGAATGCACTGCCTGTGGAAGTAGTTGAGTCGGAAACATTAGGGACCTTCAAGCAGCTATTGGATAGGTACATGGATTATGGTAAAATGATATAGTGCAGATTTATTTGTTCTTAAGGGCAGCACGGTAGCATTGTGGATAGCACAATTGCTTCACAGCTCCAGGGTCCCAGGTTCGATTCCGGCTTGGGTCACTGTCTGTGCGGAGTCGGCACGTCCTCCCCGGGTCTGCGTGGGTTTCCTCCGGGTGCTCCGGTTTCCTCCCACAGTCCAAAGATGTGCAGGTTAGGTGAATTAGCCAATGATAAATTGCCCTTAATGTCCAAAATTGCCCTTGGTGTTGGGTGGAGCTGTTGAGTTTGGGTAGGCTGCTCTTTCCGGGGGCCAGTGCAGACTCGGGGGGCCGGGTGGCCTCCTTCTGCACTGTAAATTCAATGATAATCTATGATTAATCTAGGACAAAGGTTCAGCACAACATCGTGGGCCGAAGGGCCTGTTCTGTGCTGTATTTTCTATCTGTTCTATATGCGCTGGAGGTGACTGACATGCTCCTGCGGGGTGGTGGACCAAATGATTATGTCGTCGACATAGACGCGAACACCTTCAATGCCTTCCATCATTTGTTCCATAATCCTATGGAACACTTCTGAAGCAGATATGATCCCAAACGGCATCCTGTTGTAACAATATCTGCCAAAGAGGGTATTGAATGTACACAGTTTCCTGCTGGATTTGTCGAGCTGGATTTGCCAGGATCCTTTTGAGGCGTCGAGTTTGGTAAAGAGCTTTGCGCGAGCCATCTCGCATGTGATCTCTTCGTGCTTGGGAATTGGATAATGCTCCCTCATGATATTGCGATTTAGATCCTTGGGATCAATGCAAATTCTCAATTCGCCAGAAGGCTTTTTTGCACATACCGTGGAACTGACCCAGTCGGTCGGTTCCGTGACTTTGGAGGTCACTCCTTGGTCCTGGAGGTCCTGCAGCTGCTGCTTGAGGCGGTCCTTACGGGGTGCTGGGACCCTGCGAGGTGCGTGCACCATGGGCGTGGCATTCTGTTTTAATAAGATCTTGTAGGTATATGGGAGCGTGCCCATGCCTTCAAAGACGTCATGGTGCGCCCTGAAGTCAGTGTCCTGAAAGGCAGACGTGTCATCAGGAGAGAGAGAGTGAACTCTCTGAACTAGGTTCAACAGCTTGCATGCCTGCGCGCCAAGCAGGGAGGCTTTCGAGGAGCCCATGATTTCAAAAGGAAGGATGGCTTTGCATGACCTGTGCATCACTTCAAGTTGGCACAAGCCGCTGGCATCAATGGTGTTGCGTTGTAATCCAATAGCTGGCAGGGTGATGGAAGGATGGCTGGTTTGACACGAAGGCTTTGGAAATCAGACCACGCAATGAGATTGGCGGAGGCACCAGTGTCCAGGCGGAATCATATTTGGGAACGGTTGACCGTCAGGGTGGCACACCACTCATCGTCTGGATCAATGCTGTATACCGACAGTGGCTGGTGCTTTTGCTTCGGGGACACCCTGTTTTTTGTCATGACACCGACTCGAAAAGGCGCCTTCGGGTGCTCGGTGTCACTGCTGTGTGGGAGGTCCACATCGGACTCGGTGACCGTGGGTTGAATTGCCCAGACATTCGTGCGAGGCTGGCTGAAGCGATATGAATTAGCAGGCTGAGCTGCTCGGCAGAAGGCATCATAGTGGCCAAGTCTGCCACATCTTAGGCATTGTCGACATTTTGCAGGGCATTGCCGTTTTAAATGAGCCGAGCCACAGTGGCCGCACGTCGTAGCGTCAGCACATTCGCTGCACCACCGCGCATGCGCGGTGCAGTCGTGCGTGGTGCGCGCCTGCACATTACGTTCCTCGACGTCGCCGTCCCCTTGTTTGATGCACACAAGCGCGGGAGTCCGCGAAAAGCGCGCGAAATGGCCGCCCTCATCCAGGCTGAGGCCCTGGAGGTGCTCAATTGCTTGGACCCGTTCCGCCTCGTGGGGACCTTGCCGCGCCGTTTCAGCCGCTTGGTTGTGGGCGTACCGACTCATGGCATTTTTGTGTAGGACACAAGTCTCAATGGTGGTCGCTAGGGTGAGCTGTTTTAGTTTGAGGAGCTGCTGTCGTAGGGGGTCCGACTGAACACCAAAAACGATCTGGTCGCGTATCATGGAGTCGGATGTGGGCCCATAGCTGCAAGACTGCGCAAGGATGCGTAGGTGCATGAGAAAGGATTGGAAATGTTCATCCTTACTCTGCAAACGCTGTTGGAACACGTAGAGCACGAAACTTTTATACGAACATAAGAACATAAGAACTAGGAACAGGAGTAGGCCATCTGGCCCCTCGAGCCTGCTCCGCCATTCAATGAGATCATGGCTGATCTTTGTGGACTCAGCTCCACTCTCCGACCAGTACACCATATCCCCAAATCCGTTTATTCTTTGGAAAAATATCTATCTTTTTCTTAAAAACGTTTAAAGAAGGAGCCTCAACTGCTTCACTGGGCAAGGAATTCCAGAGATTCACAACCCTTTGGGTGAAGAAGTCCCTCCTAAACTCGGTCCCATATCTACTTCCCCTTATTTTGAGGCTATGCCCCTAGTTCTGCTTTCCCCGACCAGTGGAAACAACCTGCCCGCATCTATCCTATCTATTCCCTTCATAATTTTATATGTTTCAATAAGATCCTGCCGCACCCTTCTAAACTCCAATGAGTACAGTCCCAGTCTACTCAACCTCTCGTCATAATCTAATCCCCTCAACTCTGGGATCAACCTAGTGAATCTCCTCTGCACTCCCTCCAGTGCCTATATGTCCTTTCTCAGGTAAGGAGACCAAAACTGAACACAATACCCCAGATGTGGCCTCACCAACACCTTATACAATTGCAGTATAACCGCCCTAGTCTTGAACTCCATCCCTCTAGCAATCAAAGACAAAACTCGATTAGCCTTCTTAGTCACCTGTTGCACCTGCACACCAACGTTTTGCGACTCGTGCACCAGCACACCCAGGTCCCTCTGCACAGCAGCATGTTTTAACATCTTACCGTTTAAATAATAATCCATTCTGCTGTTATTCCTCCCAAAATGGATAGCCTCACACTTGGCAACATTGAATTCCATCTGCCAGACCCTAGCCCATTCACCTAACCTATCCAAATCCTCCTGCAGACTTCCAGTATCCTCTGCACTTTTTGCTTTACCACTCATCTTAGTGTCGTCTGCAAACTTTGCCACATTGCACATGGTCCCCAACTCCAAATCGTCTATGTAAATTGTGAACAACTGCGGGCCCAACACTGATCCTTCAGGGACCCCACTAGTTACAGGTTGCCAACCAGAGAAACACCCATTCATCCCCACTCTCTGCTTTCTGTTAGTTAACCAATCCTCTACCCATGCTACCACTTTACCCTCAATGCCATGCATCTTTAGTGTATGCAGCAACCTTTTGTGTGGCACCTTGTCAAAAGCTTTCTGGAAATCCAGATATACCACATCCATTGGCTCCCCGTTATCTACTGCACTGGTAACATCCTCAAACAATTCTACCAAATTAGTCAGACATGACCTACCCTTTGTGAACCCATGCTGCGTCTGCCCAATGGGACAATTTCCCTCCAGGTGCCCCGCTATTTCCTCCTTAATGATAGATTCCAGCATTTTCCCTACAACCGAAGTTAAGCTTACCGGCCTATAATTACCCGCTTTCTGCCGACCTCCTTTTTTAAACAGTGGTGTCACGTTTGCTACTTTCCAATCCTCTGGGACCACCCCAGAGTCTAGTGAATTTTGATAAATTATCACTCGTGCGTTTACAATTTCCCTAGCCATCTCTTTTAACACTCTGGGATGCTTCCCATCAGGGCCAGGAGACTTGTCTACCTTTAGCCCCATTAGCTTGCCCAATACTGCGTCCTTAGTGATTACAATCATCTCAAGGTCCTCACCTATCATATCTTTATTTCCATCAGTCACTGGCATGTTATTTGTGTCCTCCACTGTGAAAACTGACCCAAAAAACCTGTTCAGCTCCTCAGCCATTTCCCCGTCTCCGATTATTAAATCTTCCTTCTCATCTTCCAAAGGGCCAATATTTACCTTAGCCACTCTTTTTTGTCTTATATATTTGTAGAAGCTTTTACTATCTGCTTTTATGTTCTGAGCAAGTTTACTTTCATAGTCTACCTTACTCTTCTTTATAGCTTTTTTAGTAGCTTTCTGTTGTCCCCTAAAGACTTCCCAGTCCTCTAGTCTCCCACTAATTTTTGCCACTTTGTATGTTTTCTCCTTCAATTTGATACTCTCCCTCACCTCCTTCGATATCCACGGTCGATTTTCCCCCTTTCTACCGTCTTTCTTTTTTGTCGGTATGACCCTTTCCTGAACACTGTGAAAGATCGCTCGGAAGGTTCTCCACTGTTCCTCAACTGCTTCACCATGAAGTCTTTGCTCCCAGTCTACCTTAGCTAGTTCTTCTCTCATCCCATTGTAATCGCCTTTGTTTAAGCACAAAACTCTAGTGTTTGATTTTACCTTGCCATCCTCCAACTGTATTTTAAATTCCACCATATTGTGGTCGCTCCTTCCAAGAGGATCCCGAACTATGATATCGTTCACCTCTATGCTGCAGTGAGTGTCAAACTTGAGGAGGACCGTCTTGAACTTTGTTTTATCTTCATCATCCGCAAAGGTGAGAGAATTGAAAATGTGGATGGCATGGTCCCCGGCCGTGGAGAGGAGGAGAGCAATCTTCCTGGTATCCTAGGCATCCTCCCTGTCTGTAGCCTCAAGGAAGAGCTGGAAGCGCTGTTTGAATATCTTCCAGTTGGCCCCTAGGTTGCCGGCGATGCGGAACGGCGGCGGCGGGCAGATGTTGTCCATGTTGCAGGATGACGGAATGCTGGTGGAAGGCAGATCACTTGCAGGTAGGTCTAAGAAGTGCTAATATCCCTCAACTCCTGGTATCATGTTGTGTTGGGCGCTCTGGATCCGTGGAACACATACAGGTCACCAACACTTGAAATAGTGCAACACTATTTTATTGAATCATTAACTGTTTAGCATACTCTCACTGTGGGTTTACACGATACTAGCTTTAACTAAAGACCTTTGCCTTGTCCTCACCAGTCGATGCACTCAGCACATGGTGAATGTCTGTGCTGCAGGCTGTGAGCTCTGTCCTACTAGCTAGCTTCAGCTCGAATGAGCGGGAACTCTGATGCCCCCTGTCTTTATAGTGCGTGTGCTCTAACTGGTGACTGGCTGCGTTGTTAAGTGTGTTGATTGGTCCCACTGTGTGTCCATCAGTGTGTGGCTGCACCATGATATACTGGTGTATATTATGACAGAAATTGGAGAGGTTAGCAAAGAAGGTTCAATACAGTCATCATGGACAGCAAATTGATCTTCAAAGGCCATGTCACCAACTGCACCTCTAGCTTCATGTACTGCTCAATGCACCACACCCTCATTACTCACTCTGTAACAACCTCTATCAATCACAACTCAGACGTAACTTCATAGCTTTGTCTCACCCTCACACACTTGGCACAGCTGCAAGTCTTACACCCGCACCTTAAAGCTTGCACACACTGCCAGCTCTTCAGTCATAACAGCCACATCACCCAAACACATTGCACCATCTCTTACCATTTCCTTGTCTTGTGCAGGTCGGGTTGACGCATAGCCAGAGGCACTAGAAGCTAACAGGAGGGGGACAAGCATGGCTGCTTGTCCTTACCGTAATATCCCGCATGGGACCTAGTTGTGGGACTGCGTGTCTGCCCTGTGCTCCTTGCGGAGTACGAGCACATTGGGGTATCTCAATTACCCAATGTACATATGGTCAGTCAGTAAGGCATCAACTGAAGAGGAATCCCGTAGGGATATACTGGATAGTGTATATATTGTTTCCCTAAACAAAACTTGTTCTTACTTTACTCGGTTTAGACATCAAGGGCTAGATTCTCTGCCGGCGGGGTGCTCCATTTTGCCGGCAGCCCAGGGGTTTCCCAACGGCGCGGGGCTGCCCCACAATGGGAAACCCCATTGACCAGCCAGCGCCACGGAGCATCCCGCCCGTGTGCTGAACCAGAAATCTGTCGCGACTGGGTGGAGAATCCAGCCCCTCGTGTCCTGAATAAACGTACCTCCATGGAAGAAGCAAAACGTGCCCAGATTAGCCGGGCCGATGCTGAGCACATAGCCAGCAGCAAGGTTGAAGCTAAAGAGGTGTCCTCACGCCTGATCTTCCTTCTCACATCCCACTTTTCCCTTCTTCCCACATCTTTTTTGATTTCCAAGCTTCAGGTGATGTAAACATATTTGTTATAATCCACAAGTACCTTACGGGGTGGGAACAATTAACGTCCCCGTCGACCTTGGAAAATATAAGCTCCCCCGAAAAGGGGGCGGGGAACCTCTGAACAATGTATGGTATATAAAGCCGGCCTGTTAGGCACTGGCAAGGTAGATCCAGTTGTGATTTACCGTGTGATGTATATCATAGTTATTTTAAATAAACTAAGATTCTTTGAATTATTCGGTGTGGACTGCTTCATGGCCTTATAAAATATTAATCTTGCTTTTCCTTCCTTTAGTCACAATAACCCTACCCTTGTGGTTTTCTGCTTCCAGTTCCCCAAGATTTGTCACTGGTAGAAGTGAAAGTGGAAGACAACTTGAATAATGATGTAAGATGCACCAGGATGTTGCCTGGGTTCGAGCGTTTCAGCTATGAAGAGAGACCGATTAGACTGGGGCTGTTTTCCTCAGGGCAGAGAAGGCTGAGGAGGGAACCGGATTGAGGTGTACAAAATTCTGAGGGTCATAGATAGGGTGGATAGGAAGGAATCTTTCCACTTCTCAGAGTGGTCAATAACCACGGGGAATATATTTTAGGTAAGAGGCAGGTGGTTTAGAGGGGTTCTGAGGAAAAACCTTTTCACCCAGAGGGTTGTGGGAATTTGGACTCACTGCCTGAAAGGGTGGTAAAGACGGGAACCTTCACAACATTTAAGAAACATTTAGATGAGCATTTGAAATGCATACGTTAACGCGACAGACCCAGTGCTTTAAAATAGGATTAGAATAGTTAGGTGCTTGGTGGCTGGTGCAGACATGATGGGCTCTGTAATCTCTGTATGTAGTAATACATGATCAAGTAATGTTAAGCAACAGGCTGAAGGGCCTCTTTATGTGCTGTAAACCCTATGGCCCCATGACTGTGACACTATAATATGCAATCGTTGATTTCAGATTTATATATTTTAGAGGATAGGATAGAGATGGTACCTTTGTGTGGTGAAGCGATGAGCATGAGTAGCCTGAAGCCAGAGGAGGAGGCAAGGATGGTATGTGTTGTGTTGGGCGCTCTGGATCCATGGAACACTTACAGGTCACCAACACTTAAATAGTGCAACACTATTTTATTGAATCATTAACTGTTTAACATACTCTCACTGTGGGTTAACACGATACTAGCTTTAACTAAAGGCCTTTGCCTTGTCCTAACCAGTTGATGCACTCAGCACATGGTGAATGTCTGTGCTGCAGGCTGTGAGATCTGTCGTACTATCTCGCTGCAACTCGAATGAGCGGGAACTCTGATGCCCCCTGTCTTTATAGTGTGTGTGCTCTAACTGGTGATTGGCTGTGGTGTTGTGTGTGCTGTTTGGTCCCACTGTGCGTCCATCAGTGTGTGCCTGCACCATGATATACTGGTGTATATTATGACATCCCCCCTTTTAGAAAAGAACGTACGTGTGGCAATAAATAGTGTATGGTGAGAATGTCCCTGACTACGTGTGTGCGAAAGACATATTTATAGGACTATGTACCTGAGAACTAAGCTATTTACATGGGAAGGTGCCTGGTGCAGAAAAACAGTGTGTCACAAGAATAACGAGATGAACACTATGTACAAACCATGTAAACTATCAAACGGAAGAACAGAACAATTCAGAAAGTCTATAAGTCCACAAAGTTCACAAATTAAGTCTCTGAGGTGGGCGACGAATTCTGGTTGACCGCCTCAAGGGTGGGTCGGAAGCTGCCGGCTGAGGAGTGGGCTGTACTGCGTCAGAGTGAGGAGGACGCAGAGTGACCGGGATCTCTGCATAATCCATGGCAGGGTCAGCAGGAGGGCGAGGGGACAGTGGAGGATCATGTAGCGAGCGTGGAACGAGACGAAGGGCGCGGCGATTGTGGCGCAGAAAGGAGCCATCCGGTAGATGAACCAGGAATGAGCGGGGGGCCACCTGCCGAAGGACAACAGCGGTTGCAGACCAGCCACCATTCGGAAGATGGATGCAGACGTTGTCATCTGGAGCCAGAGCAGGGAGATCAGCTGCACGGGAGTCATGAGTCGCCTTGTGCTGTGCATGAGACAGCTGCATGCGTCGAAGGACCGGAACGTGGTCGAGATCTGGGACATGAATGGACGGCACCGTCGTCCTCAGAGCACAACCCATGAGCAATTGGGCTGGCGACAGGCCAGTGGACAGTAGGGCCGAGCGATAGGCCAGCAAGGCGAGGTAGAAATTGGACCCAGCATCGGCAGCCTTGCAGAGGAGCCATTTGGCTATGTGGACGCACTTCTCTGCTGTGCTATTGGATTGAGGGTACAGGGGACTGGATGTCACACGTGCAAAATTGTACCGCCTGGCAAAGTTGGACCATTCCTGGCTTGCAAATCAGGTGCCATTGTCCGACATAACCGTGAGTGGGATGCCGTTTCGAGCAAAGGTGTCCTTACAGGCACGGATAACTGCAGACGATGTAATATCGTGCAACCGTATCACCTCCGGGTAATTTGAAAAGTAGTCCACGATCAGGACATAGTCTCTACCCAGCACGTGGAACAGGTCGATGCCCACCTTGGTCCAAGGTGACGTGACCAACTCATGGGGCTGCAGGGTCTCACGTGGTTGGGCCGGCTGGAAGCGCTGACAAGTGGGGCAGTTGAGCACGGTGTTGGCTATGTCGTCATTAATGCCGGGCCAGTACACTGCCTCTCGGGCCCGTCGGCGGCACTTTTCCACGCCAAGATGGCCCTCGTGTAGCTGTTCCAGGACAAGCTGACGCATGCTATGCGGGATGACAATGCAGTCCAGTTTCAGAAAAACCCTGTCTACTACCGCCAGATCATCTCTGACATTATAGAACTGAGGGCATTGGCCCTTGAGCCACCCGTCTGTTAGGTGGCGCATGACACACTGTAGCAAAGGGTCAGGCGCCGTCTCACGGCAATTTTGGACGAGGCGTTCATCCGTGGCAGGTAGATTGGAGGCCATGAACGCCACATGGGCGTCGACCTGGCAGACGAATCCCGCTGGGTCACATGGAGTGTTGACTGCCCTGGAGAGAGCATCAGCAATGATGAAATCTTTGCCTGGGGTGTATACCAGCTGGAAGTCATATCACCGGAGCTTGAGAAGAATACGCTGGAGGCGAGGCGTTGTGTCGTTCAAGTCTTTCTGTATTATATTGACCAGCGGGCGATGGACGGTCTCGACGGTAAATTGAGGAAGTCCGTACACATAATCGTGAAATTTAACCACACCAGTCAGAAGGCCCAGGCACTCCTTTTCATAGAATTTATCATAGAATTTACAGTGCAGAAGGAGGCCATTCGGCCCATCGAGTCTGCACCGGCTCTTGGAAAGAGCACCTACCCAAGGTCAACACTTCCACCCTATCCCCATAACCCAGTAACCCCACCCAACACTAAGCGCAATTTTGGACACTAAGGGCAATTTATCATGGCCAATCCACCTAACCTGCACATCTGTGGACTGTGGGAGGAAACCGGAGCACCTGGAGGAAACCCACGCACACACGGGGAGGATGTGCAGACTCCGCACAGACAGTGACCCAAGCCGGAATCGAACCTGGGACCCTGGAGCTGTGAAGCAATTGTGCTATCCACAATGCTACCGTGCTGCCTGCTATCTGCGCGTAGCACTGTTCCGTGAGGGTCATGGCACGTGACGCATATGCAATGGGGGCCCATGATGAGGCTTCATCGCGTTGCAGGAGCACTGCCCCAATGCCGGATTGGCTGGCATCGGTCGAAATTTTGGTCTCTTTTGCTGGATCAAAGAAAGCTAAGACCGGGCCGTGGTGAGTTTGGTTTTGAGTTGTCTCCATTCGCGCTCGTGGGCAGGGAGCCATTGGAAGTCTGTCGTCTTTCTGCCCATGTTCCTGAGAGCCGTGGTATGAGAGGCGAGGTTAGGGATGAACTTCCCTAAAAAGTTGACCATGCCCAGAAATCTGAGGACCGCCTTCTTGTCCTCTGGCATTTTCATGGCTGTGATATCAGCCACCTTGTCCGCATCCGGCCGCACACCCAACTGGGAGATGTGGTCCCCGAGGAACTTGAGTTGCGTCTGACCAAAAGACCATTTGGCCCTGTTGAGGCGTAGGCCCTGCTCACGTATGCTTTTGGATACGTGCTGGAGGTGACTGACATGCTCCTGTGGGGTGGTAGACCAAATGATTATGTCGTCGACATAGACGCGAACATCTTCAATGCCTTCCATCATTTGTTCCATAATCCTATGGAACACTTCTGAAGCAGTTATGATCCCAAACGGCATCCTGTTGTAACAATATCTGCCAAAGTGGGTATTGAATGTACACAGTTTCCTGCTGGATTTGTCGAGCTGGATTTGCCAGAATCCTTTTGAGGCGTCGAGTTTGGTGAAGAGCTTGGCGCGAGCCATCTCGCATGTGATCTCTTCGCGTTTGGGAATTGGATAATGCTCCCTCGTGATATTGCGATTTAGATCCTTGGGATCAATGCAACTTCTCAATTCGCCAGAAGGCTTTCTTACACATACCATGGAACTGACCCAGTCGGTTCATTCCGTGACTCTGGAAATAGCTCCTTGGTCCTGGAGGTCCTGCAGCTGCTGCTTGAGGCGGTCCTTACGGGGTGCTGGGACCCTGTGAGGTGCGTGCACCACAGGCGTGGCATTCTGTTTCAATAAGATCTTGTAGGTATCTGGGAGCGTGCCCATGCCTTCGAAGACGTTGTGGTGCTGGTTGATGATGGTGTTGAGTTGCTCCCTGATGTCAGTGTCTTGAAAGGCAGACGTGTCATCAGGAGAGAGAGAGTGAACTCTCTGAACTAGGTTCAACAGCTTGCATGCCTGCGCGCCAAGCAGGGAGGCTTTCGAGGAGCCCACGATTACAAAAGGAAGGATGGCTTTGCATGACCTGTGCATCACTTCAAGTTGGCACAAGCCGCTGGCATCAATGGTGTTGCCATTGTAATCCAATAGCTGGCAAGGTGATGGAAGGATGGCTGGTTTGACATGAAGGCTTTGGAAATCAGACCACGCAATGAGATTGGCGGAGGCACCAGTGTCCAGGCGGAATCGTATTTGGGAACGGTTGACTGTCAGGGTGGCACACCACTCATCGTCTGGATCGATGCTGTATACCGACAGCGGCTGGTGTCTTTGCTTCGGGGACACCCTGTGTTTTGTCACGATAACGACTCAAAAAGGCACCTTCGGGTCCTCGATGTCACTGCTGTGTGGGAGGTCCGCATCGGACTCGGGACCATGGGTTGAATTGCCCAAACATTCCTGCGAGGCTGGCTGAAGCGATATGAATTGGCAGGCTGAGCTGCTCGGCAGAAGGCAGCATAGTGGCCAAGTCTGCCACATCTTAGGCATTGTCGAGATTTGGCAGGGCATTGCTGCTTTAAATGGGCGGAGCCACAGTTGTCGCACGTCGTAGCGTCAGCACGTTCGCTGCGCCACCGTGCATGCGCGGTGCGGTCGCGCGTGGTGCGTGCCTGCGCATTATGTTCTTCGACGTCACCGTCCCCTCGTTTGGTGCGCACAAGCGCGGAAGTCCGCGAAAAGCGCACAAAATGGCCGCCCCCTACCAGGCTGAGGCCCTGGAGTTGCTCAATTGCTTGGACCCGTTCCGCCTCGTGGGGACCTTGCCGCGCCGTTTCAGCCGCTTGGATGTGGGAAAACTGTCTCGTGGTGTTTTCGAGTAGGACACAGGTCTCAATGGCGGTCGCTAGGGTGAGCTGCTTTACTTTGAGTAGCTGCTGTCATAGGGGGTCCAACTGAACACCGAAAATGATCTGGTCGCGTATCATGGAGTCGGAGGTGGGCCCATAGCTGCAAGACTGCGGAAGGATGCGTAGGTGCGTGAGAAAGGATTGGAAAGGTTCATCCTTACCCTGTAAACGCTGTTGGAACACGTAGCTCTCACAACTTTCATTCACCTCTACGCTGCAGTGAGTGTCAAACTTGAGGAAGACCGTCTTGAACTTTGTTTTATCCTCATCATCCGCAAAGGTGAGATAATTGAAAATGTGGATGGCATGGTCCCCGGCAGTGGATAGGAGGAGAGCAATCTTCCTGGTATCCAAGGCATCCACCCTGTCTGTGGCCTCAAGGAAGAGCTGGAAGCGCTGTTTGAATATCTTCCAGTTGGCCCCTAGGTTTCCAGCGATGCGGAGCGGCGGCAGCGGGCAGATGTTGTCCATGTTGCAGGATGACGGAATGCTGGCGGAAGGCAGATCACTTGCAGGTAGGTCTAAGAAGTGCTAATATCCCTCAACTCTTGGTATCATGTTGTGTTGGGCGCTCTGGATCTGTGGAACACATACAGGTCACCAACACTTGAAATAGTGCAACACTATTTTATTGAATCATTAACTGTTTAACATACTTTCACTGTGGGTTAATACGATACTAGCTTTGACTAAAGACCTTTGCCTTGTCCTAACCAGTCGATGCACTCAGCACATGGTGAATGTCTCTGTTACAGGCTGTGAGCTCTGTCCTCCTAGCTAGCTGCTACTCGAATGAGCGGGAACTCTGATGCCCCCTGTCTTTATAATGCATGTGCTCTAACTGGTGATTGACTGCGTTGTTGTGTATGTTGATTGGTCCCACTGTGTCCATCAGTGTGTGTCTGCACCATGATATACTGGTTATATTATGACAGTATAGATGCCAGCTGACGTAAGGGCAAAGTTGCACACAAATTCTGCTGCTGGGGATTCAAGTAAGGACCTTAATGACTCAGGCTACAGAAGGAGATTAATGGGCATACACAATGAAATGTTTCATGCATTAAGGTTGTCAGACAGCCTACAAGCAATGTTAAGGAGCATTGTGGAGTCCAGCATCAATTTTGCAGAGAGCTTTGCACAGAGCTTGCAAACCATCTTCCCCAAAGGGAGCTGAACACGGCAGATGCCCTTTTTGACCTTTAAACCCATCTGTGGAGCTTAAAATGGATGCTACGCATCTAAACTTTGTAGACTTTGAATCTTTTTAAACATGTACCTTATTTTCACTTTGGCTGTTGTCATATCAATAATTCATTAAAAGAAACCAAAACTGTGTATATCAAAACTTAATTTTTTTTCTATTTTTAAAATTTTTGCTGAACCACGAGATGGCTGCTGTATCTCACATGACTCACAAGGCCGGCATCTGTTCTAAAGGCTTCCACCAGAGATTACAAGAGCAAACGATTTTCACTCTCATCTTGTGGAATCTCACATCCTTTTGTCAGGTCACATTATAATTATGAAACCAGGGGCGAAATTCTCCCCCAACGGCGCAATGTCCGCCGACTGGCGCCCAAATCGGCGCCAATCAGACGGGCATTGCGCCGCCCCCAAAGGTGCGGAATGCTCCGCATCTTTGGGGGCCAAGCCCCAACATTGAGGGGCTAGGCCGACGCCGGAGGGATTTCCGCCCCGCCAGCTGGCGGAAATGGAATTTGTTGCCCCGCCAGCTGGCGCGGAAATGCGGCGCATACGCGGGAGCGTCAGCGGCCGCTGACAGTTTCCCGCGCATGCGCAGTGGGGAGAGTCACTTCCACCTCTGCCATGGTGGAGGCCGTGGCGGAGGCGGAAGGGAAAGAGTGCCCCCACAGCACAGGCCCGCCCGCGGATCGGTGGGCCCCGATCGCGGGCCAGGCCACCGTGGGGGCACCCCCCGGGGTCAGATCGCCCCGCGCCCCCCCCCAGGACCCCGGAGCCCGCCCACGCCGCCTGGTCCCGCCGGTAAATACCAGCTTTGATTTACGCCGGCGGGACAGGCAATTTCTGGGCGGGACTTCGGCCCATCCGGGCCGGAGAATTGAGCGGGGGGTCCCGCCAACCGGCGCGGCCCGATTCCCGCCCCCGCCCAATCTCCGGTACCGGAGACTTCGGCGGGGGCGGGATTCACGGCGGCCAACGGCCATTCTCCGACCCGGCGGGAGGTCGGAGAATGACGCCCCAGGTGACTAACAGATGAACTGACTTGCCCCAGCAGGAAGATAACAAAGACAGAGACAGTGAAACCCATTATACCTGAAGAGGTGTTAACAGCCACCAATTCTCTCCTAAGGGATTGGATTTTGGGCAGAAGGAAAAAAAATGTTTGTAAGGCTGCAATTAAATCAGTAATGGGACACATCACATAACCGTATGCTGCTAGCTTTCTGGACTGTTTTAATATTACACTTTTAACCTCACACCTCAGTATGCTGCTTTAACTTCAGTTGGAAAGAACAACTCCATCAGGTTTCTTAGCTGGTCAAACAGCATCTCTCAACTTCTCAAAGCCTGTTCAACTTCAATAGTCTCTGATCATTGCCTACCAAGCGATCTAAGCATAGAAACTCCTTTGTAGCGCATCATCATTCGTGTCGAGGAACCTCACCTTACTATCTGCAATGAGACTCATATGGGCTTCCATGATGGAAACACCCTCTAGACTTTGACTTCTTGGACTCTGGAAATCACATGAACTAACATTCATTTCTGTGGTTCTTTTATTGTTGTTATCCAAAGCTGTTAAAATTCTCTTTTTTTCTTCCCTCACCAACCCCCCCCCATACTGTATATGTGTGTTTGCGTATGTATGTGTATCCACAGGTTATAGAGTCCCCACAAAGGATTGATCACATCTAATATTTTCTTCAAACATGTCTTCACACACACATACGTTTCTTCCTTGGATGTCCCGAAGCGTGGTACATTGGTGAGAACATGCAGACGCTGCGACAACGGATGAACGGACATCGTGCGACAATCGCCAGGCAGGAATATTCCCTTCCAGTTGGGGAACACTTCAGCAGTCAAGGGCATTCAGCCTCTGATCTTCGATTAAGCGTTCTCCAAGGTGGCCTTCAGTACGCGCGTCAACGCAGAATCGCAGAGCAGGAACTTATTGCCAAGTTCCGCACATATGAGTACGCCTCAACCGGGACCTTGGATTCATGTCGCATTACAGTCACCCCCCCACCATCTGGCCTGGGTTTACGAAAGCCTACCAACTGTCCTGGTTTGAGGCAATTCACACCTCTTTAACCTGGGATTACCCCCCTCTCTCTCTGGATCTGTAAAGGTTTAATTACCTGCAAATGTTCGCATTCAAAGTATCGCCTTGCATCTTTGACTTTGTCTATATATATATGTTTCTGGAACCTACCTCTTCATTCACCTGAGGAAGGAGCAGTGCTCCGAAAGCTAATGAATCAAAACAAACTTGTTGGACTTTAACCTGGTGTTGTAAGACTTTTTACTCTGCTCACCCCAGTCCAACGCCGGCATCTCCATATCATGGCTACCACCAGAAATAGACAGGGCTCACCGGTCGTGCGACCGAAACCAAGGCCGGGGAACAACCAAGGGCCATCATAGCTAAAGTACACCGATACCAGGACTGGGAAAGAATCCTGCGCTGGGCCAGGCAGTCCAGGAACTGCAATTGGGAAAGACACAGACTCCGAATTTATCAGGACATTAGGGCTGACCTGGCCAAGCGCAGCGCTGAGTTCAACAGGCCGAAAGCAGCGCTGCACAAAAGCGGCGTACGCTTCGGAATGTTGTACCCAGCCAAGCTCTGGGTCGCATACCCAGGGCAAAGAAAACGATAAGTTTGTCGCGGACTGTGGGCTGGGGCAGCGACAACAGGAGAGGCGGGGAAGGGCCCAGGCAAAGAACGGTAGCGCAGCAGCAACCCAACAAGGCAGGGGAGGGGGTGAAAGAAAAGAACCTCCCCCCCAACACAGCCCGACTGACAAACTATGAGCCGCCGCCCTAGAGACCACCGCAGGTGGAAAGGGTGGCTCTAAACCTGCAGACGAGGGCAACAGCAGAGGGAAGGCTGAGGAACAAGTGTAGGGCAAGATGGCAAGATGGGGAAAGAGGTGACAGAAACCAAAGAGAGTGGTCAGGAGGTCAGCAGGACAGTAACTCCCAGGAGGAGGATCACCACGCAAGTGGGAGAGCTAGCGCCAGGAGCATGCAGCAGATAGAGGCCAGGGTGCACCCCCAACTGGGGGGGGGGGGGAGGAGCGCCTGGCAGGGGGGGGGGGAACAAGCAGAGCGAACGGGGAAGAAAAGGGGGAAAAGAGCTGGGGGAAGGGGGACGGGGGGTGCAAGGTGAAGGGGATGGGAGAGGGGGGACAGGAAGGAGGGATCATGGGGAAAGGGACAGGAACGGAGCGAAACGGATAATAATAGGGCCGCAACCAGGGTTCTGGAACAAAGAAGCACTGTAGACAACCACCCAGTACGGTCTCTGGGTGAAGCGAGATCCTGGAGTACAGGGGCCTGCCTACGTGGCAGATGCACTGTTGGTGGCTGTGTTGGGTGCCCCTGGACAAAAGGAAACCCCAGAGCGCAGGGACCTGACCGCATGGGGAAAGCAGCGACAGCAGCCATCTTGGATGGCCCCCTAACAAAGGGAAACTCCGGAGTGTAGGGGCGAGTCCATCAGGTAAGTATGGTTAACCCCACAGGAGCGGCGGTACAAAAAAAAACCATCAGGATAGTCACCTGGATTGTCAGAGGGCTCAATGGCCCAGTGAAAACATGAGAGCCAACATAGTCTTCCTCCAAGAGACACATCTGAGAGAGCAGGACCGACTGCGGGTAAGGAAGGGCTGGGTAGGACAGACCTACCATTCCTGTTACGGGATGAGGGCCAGGGGGGTGGCAATACTGATCAGCAAGAGGACGATGTTTAAGGCGACGAAGACGATAATAGACCCAGGGGGACGGTACATCATGGTCAGCGGGGCCCTGGACGGGGCACCGGTAGTACTTGTTAACGTGTACGCTCCCAACTGAGACGACATGAAATTCATTAACAATTCACACCTCTTTAACCTGGGATTACCCCTCTCTCTGGATCTTTAAAGATTTAATTACCTGCAAATGTTCGCATTCAAAGTATCGCCTTGCATCTTTGACCTTTGTCAATATACATGATACGAAACAATAAGGAGGAAATGACAGAAAGATTTACAGGCACATCCTGAACAGTCCTTCCAGATCGACCTGGTGTGAGAATTGAACCCAGAGCTCATCGGTCGGGATGCTACCACTGTGACAGAAGACCACCACCTCGCATTTAACACATCAACTGAAACCAAAGTGATCCCAGAATGGCCAAGTATTTGACTCTACTAACACAGCTTATCTTTATGCATGATACTTGAAGCAAAAACCACCATCTGGAAACCAGAAAGACACCACTCGTGGCAAAAAGCCAGAGAATGTCACAGATGCACATCAACCACAAGACCAGCAGGAAGTTAACACATAACAGCGCGGTGGTAATTTTAACCCAACCCATTATCCCCCCGACCACTCCTGACCCAATCATCTCACTATACTCTCACCTCTTGACTGCCCCCGCCCCCAACTAACCCCCTCAACTTCCCTGACAACCCCAATCCCCTTATTAAACACCCCCATCTGACTACCTCTGATTCCTTGATTGCCCCTTCCTGTCTATCCTACTCTGAGCATGCTACTACACCCACCACCCCACCACTACCCTCTCGTCCCTGAATTATCCCCGAATCCCCCAGCTACACACCAAATCCCACCTCTTCACTATCCCCCACCCCCAATTAACCCATGACTCCCTGACTACACGTCACCCACCCTGACTACACACCCTGACCACCCTACCCCATCTCTACCCACTTGCTGAATAACTCCCCAACCCATGTCCTTTCTACCAACAACCACATCCCACACCCACCCGATCCCCTTACCCATTTACATTGCACACTTGCCTTCTTTCCTGTCAAAGTGGCAGAGACATTTAAATTTACCATATTACAGCAGCCAGTGTCATAAAAAGGCTTCACTGCTCCAGACTTTCCTGTATTTAAGGCATCATAGAGCAGCGATGCTGCATATTTCTCAGTGGATTGCGTTAGATGCCTAGGCGAGAAATGTGCAGCCTCAGACTAAGTGGGAAAGAGTGGAGAGGCAGTCCGACAGTCACTCCTCGGAAGATTTGGCCCATAACATCTACCCTGTAGACACTACAGGCTCATCTTAAATCCACTACTGGGCCATCGGGTATTCCCATGGGAGAGTCTTTGACCAGCTGATAGAGTCTGATATGTGTGTACAACTCACCAAGGCTCCTTTGACAACACAACTTCTACCATCTAAAATAATAAGGGTAGCAGTTGCATGGGAATGTCATCACTTGCAAGCTGCCCTCCAAGCCACACATCATCCTGACTTGAAACAATGGGCATGATCTACCGGCTGCATCCCACCCACAAAGGCTTGAGATATGGCCGGTAGATGCCTCTTCTGGGATTTCCCCAGCTCACCACGTCTCGTAACATCGAACAGGATCTCGCGAGATGTTGCAATCTGGATCAGTATTTGGCAAATCTGCATATTAGAGTGAATGGCTACTCTCACTCTGATACGGAGCTCACCTGACCTACCCGAGTGATTGGGATCTAACCCCTTCGCTTCGGAGACCTTGGGTGAGCGCCATTCAGTTTTGGTCCCACAAATAGGGACAAGGTGTACCATCACTAGGGGAGAGGTGGGGTGGGGTTCTCCCAGGGGATCGGAGGCCCCCGGGTGGTTGGCCTCCAGAGTGGGTGGCACTTTGGCACCTCGCACCAGTGGCACTGGCAGAAGCACTGCCAGGGCTCCAGGCTGGCAATGCCAAGGTGCCAGGATAGCAGAGTGCCTGCACTGGGGATCGACCCCGGGGTTACTCTGTGAGGTGGGGTGTGGGGTTTCCAGAGAATCCCCTTATAGATGGGTTGGGGCTTTGGGGAATCTGGGGGTTGAGTCGCGAGGGGGCCCCGATCCTCTCCGGCACTGAGGAGTTCTGGCGAGCGGAGCTCCTCAGTGCACGAAACAGGGTTAAGTGCGGCCTCGGAGTAGAGCGTTCCAAACTGAGGCCCCGGAAATCAACAGTGTCCCGCTCAATAGCATGGTCTTTCTCGCCGCTCCAAGAACTGGGAAACACCCGGCTAAACACACTCAACACAGTGCTCTATTGGGACAACCACGCCGCGCAAAAATAATAAATTAAACATTTGCACCAGGCTAGCAGTTAGCTGGGTGTATGTAAACAACATCTAACCGCGAAAGAAATTCCATTCCGAAACATTCACTTCCACATTCTGTGAAATGAGCTATTCGTCTGCATTTGTTAACATCTACCGAGGCAATGTGAAAAATGGGGTGCGGCACAGTGACCCCATTGCGCCCAGCACGGATCTCGTTGGGCGAGACCCAGATTTAAATTAGCCTAATGGGTCATTTACATACTCGGACGCGGATTCACCCAGGGCCCGGGTCACAATGGCCGTGCCTGATAGACCCCGCCAGGACACCATTTTGTATTGGTCCACACGAATGTGGACCAGCGTCATGGCACATCGTGGGGGGGGGGGGGGGCGGTCTCACAATCCATTGGAGTTCCCTGGGTGGTCGGGAACAGGGTAGGGTGGTACCTTGGCACTCCCCCTTGCACCCAGGCAGCCTGGCAGTGTGCCAGGGTTCCAGATTGGCATTGCCAAGGGTCGGGCCTGTGCCGGATCGCTGGTCCTTGCCAATTGGAGGAGGTGTGAAGGGAGGTTCTTAGGGGCTTCAACATGGTTGGCAGTGAGGGGGATCCAGAAGCAGGGGGAAGGGGACTGAAAGGGTGGAAGAGAAGATCGGGGCTGCCGATTAAAATAGTGCCCTGATGTGAGAGCAGCTGTACCTGCTGGAGAGATCAGCTTGTAAGCAGAAAATCCCTCTTTATGTGGCCTCGGCGGGGAGAAACGTCCTGAGGCCCAAAAGGCAGAAAATTGCCATTGAATAGCGGGGTGATTCTCGACGCTACAGCTGCTGAGAAAGACCCCGCTGAACACGCCCGAAAGCGGACTTAGATTTACGTCCACTGAATCATGCCTATGTTATTAAAATTCTGCAGTTTTAGGCAAATGCATGTTTTTGAAAGGAATCTAAACTAGCTGAAATGGAGATAAATTTAGATTCCTCTGAATGAGTCCAAACCAACCTAATAATTTGGATACATTTCTCATGCTTAACCAGTATGCCAATATTCCACAGACTGTGATAGGGAATACTATTGCTAACCTTCTAATTATTAGAAGGCAATTAATCCTGTCCTGAATTGGAATCTTTGCCAATTGGCAATTTATCAGAACTTTCCTGGAATTCCCAGCATTCCCGACTGTGCTATCAGCAGATCAGACAAAACCTTCAGGGGCATTCAAATGATTGCCAACTCTCAGAGGATAACCACATAAAGGCCAAACCTACTTCTTGCTTATTTTCTCTGATCTCCAACAGCCTGACAAATTGTATCACATGAAATTCTGTAAAACAAGGAATGCAAAATAAATAAAATAAACAAAAGCCCTCGGTACTTCACAGTGACGATACTAAAACAAAGCCCCAGAATTGAAATCAAACTGCATTTTGAAGACTCTTAGCTGAGAAAGGAAGGTCACCACTATTGCTGAGGTAGCTTTCATGCCAACCAGTTTCAGGTACATGTTGTAAAATTCATTTGCCATTCAGCCCACTTATGGGCCAGGGCTCTTACAGTCATGCCATGGTATGTATTCCCAGCTCACCTCTGATCCCGTGTGACTTCACCTTTTGCACCAGTCTGCCATGAGGGACCTTGTCAAAGACCTTACTGAAGTCCATATAGATAACATCCACTGCCCTACCTGCATCAACCATCTTTGTGACCTCCTCGAAAAACTCTATCAAGTTAGTCAAGGACCGCCGGTGATGGCGGGCGGGAGGCAGCCACACACTGGAGGGCTCCCGCTTGGGAATAGAAACTTTGGGGTTTTAACGCTCGGTCCTGGGGGCAACGGAGGCTAAAAAAGCTGCAAGAAGGCACAGGGAGGAGAAATGTCCAAGTTTGGAAAACAAACGGCCGTTAAAAAGGGGGTTAATTAAAGTCCGCCAGTGAGTGGAAAAGTCAGCGCAGGAACTGAAAGGAAAGCGGAGGCTGGAGCACTAGGGGAGGCCGCATTGCTCACAGCAGAAGAAATGACCAGGTGGTGGCTGTGGATCTTGAAAAACAGTTCACAAAACACATGGAAGCGATGAAGAAGGTGATGGGGGCGGTATTGAAAGTGCTGGTGGAGGACGCGATTGCCCCGGTGAAGGTGGCAGTATCAAGCGCAGCGGCGGAGGTGCGGGAGCAGGGTGAGAGACTGAAGGAAGTGGAAGAGCACAGTAATCAACTAACCTCGATGGGGAAGGAGTTGTGGAAGGTGATAGAGACCAACAAGGGTCAGCGAGCCAAAATGGAAGATCTGGAAAACAGATCCAGGTGGCAGAATCTGAGGATCGTGGGTCTGCCCGAAGGGGTGGAAGGCCCGAGGCCGACGGAGTATTTTGCCACGATGTTGGCAAAGCTATTGGGGTAGGGGGACGATCCCTCTCGATATGAACTGGATCGGGCTCATCGGTCGTGGAGGCCGAAACCAAAGGCGAGTGAGCCGCCAAGAGTAGTAACTGTGTGTTTCCGTAGATATAGCGTCAAGGAGAAGGTCCTGTGCCGGGCAAAGCAGAAGCGGGTGGTGCAGTGGGCTGGAGCTGGTATATGCATATACCAGGACTTTACGGTGGAGCTGGCGAGGAGGTGGGCTGCCTTCAGCCGGGTGAAGAAGGCACTGTACATCAGCAAGGTGCAGTGCAGCATGGTATATCCAGCTAAGTTCTGCAAATCCAAGGACTTTTATTTTGGGACGGCGGAAGCAGCGGAGGAGTTTGCGAAGGCAGAAGGACTGTGGCAGAATTGAGAAATGGGACTGAGAGCGGATTGTGTAACGATGTAGCCTCGTGTAACTTTATTTTTTCACTGCGTGTTGGTGCATGTACTAAATGAGTCAACGCTGTGTATTTGGACAAGGGAAGAGTTGGGACTTTCATTTGCAATGATGGTTCTTTGGGGCTTGGGTGTGTATGCTGGGGTTGTGTGCTAAAGGGGATTTCTTGGTTTTCCTGGGACTGGGTAAGGGGGAAGGATACCCGGGCGGGGGCCTCCACGCTGGTCGGTTTAAGCCGTCCAGTGATCGGGAGTGAGGTGGGGGAGGGGCTGCGGCCATCGGAGCCTG
Source organism: Scyliorhinus torazame (assembly GCF_047496885.1). Classification (NCBI taxonomy): domain Eukaryota; kingdom Metazoa; phylum Chordata; class Chondrichthyes; order Carcharhiniformes; family Scyliorhinidae; genus Scyliorhinus; species Scyliorhinus torazame. Next base: position 68,717,728 of record NC_092712.1, on the reverse strand, counting down.
GTAGAACAGGTTTTGGTGAGTTTAGTCAGGGTGAAAAGTTGTGGGACGGAACCGAGTCTGGGAGGGGTGGGGGTGGGGGGTGGTCTGCAATTCATGGGTGTCATTCACGGTACTCTTTCGGGGATTGGATGGCGTTGAATAGGAGAGGGTTGGGGGGGTGGACTGTATATGTCAATGGTGACCATAGGCGATTCCTGATTCTTTTTTCCTTTTTTTCTCTCCTTGGGAGGTTTCCTCTTATTTGATTCTTATATTGTCAGGTGGGCTGTTGTTTGGGTCGATGATGGGAGGATGGGATCGTTGTTGTTAATAATGGGATTGACATTGTATTCGTTACCGTTTACTGTTTGTTGGTGGGGTGTAAATTCTGAAGAAAATGTGAAAATGGAGAATACATTTTTTTTTTAAAAAGTTAGTCAAGGACCTTAACAGGAGTCCGGAAGTCAGTAATGAGTGTGACTCCTCTGCTTGTCTGTGATCAGACTCTGAGCAAGTTGGGCCAATTTTGAAGAATGAAAAGGAATCTCATCGAAAAGTATATGATTCAGAAGGAGCCTTGATAGGGCAGATGCTGAGAGATAGGATGGTATTTTGCTTTCGCCGCCTACGGCATGTTTTGCGGTGACGGAGGCGGCCTGTCATGGTGAGGGGGGTGGGTCTGAGTGGTGGGGAATCGCCGTCGACGGGACAGCCACAAAATTTCGGCCATTGTTTCCATTGGGCAGGGAAGTTAAAACACTTGGAGAACAGTCACAGGATAAGGCGGCCAATCATTAAGCACTGAGATGAGGAAAAATTACTTCACTCAAAGGGATGTGAATCTTTGGAATTCTCTGCTCCAGGGGTTGCGGATGTCCCTTTGTTGAATACATTTAAAGCTGGGATAGACAGATCAGAGCATCAAGAGATAAGGGGAGCAGGCAGGAAAATGATGTTGAAGCCCGTGATTAACCATGATCATATTGAATGGCAGAGAAGGCTAGACGGACTGTGTGATTTACTCCTGCTCCTATTTCTTGGGCGAAATTCTCCCGAAACTGCGCGATGTCCGCCGACTGGCGCCCAAAACAGCGCCAATCAGACGGGCATCGCGCCACCCCAAAGGTGCGGAATGCTCCGCATCTTTGGGGGCCGAGCCCCAACATTGAGGGGCTAGGCCGGCGCCGGAGGAATTTCCGCCCTGCCAGCTGGCGGAAACGGCCTTTGTTGCCCCGCCAGCTGGCACGGAAATGACATCCCCGGGCGGCGCATGCGCGGGAGCGTCAGCGGCCGCTGACAGTTTCCCACGCATGCGCAGTGGAGGGAGTCTCTTCTGCCTCCGCCATGGTGGAGACCGTGGCGGAGGCGGAAGGGAAAGAGTGCCCCCACGGCACAGGCCCGCCCGCGGATCGGTGGGCCCCGATCGCGGGCCAGGCCACCGTGGGGGCACCCCCCGGGGTCAGATCGCCCCGCGCCCCCCCCAGGACCCCGGAGCCCGCCCACGCCGCCTTGTCCCGCCGTTCAAAAGGTGGTTTAATCCACGCCGGCGGGACAGGCAATTTATCGGCGGGACGTCGGCCCATCCGGGCCGGAGAATCGAGCGGGGGGGGCCCGCCAACCGGCGCGGCGCGATTCCCGCCCCCGCCGAATCTCCGGTGCCGGAGACTTTGGCAACCGGCGGGAGCGGGATTCACGGCAGCCCCTGGCGATTATCCGACCCGGCGGGGGGTTGGAGAATGACGCCCCTTATGTTTTTATGGGTGTCAACAAACACTGTGGTGAACTGGAGGCAGGGGAGGGGATGAACAGAATGGAAACAAAATAACTGGAAAACTCAACAGTTCAGGCAGCATCTGTGGAGAGAAAAAGCTAAGAATTCATTCGACCTAGAAACATTGGCCGGAATTCTCCGGCTGTTGGGATCCTCTGTTCCTGCTGCCAGTGGACCTCCACCTGCAGGTTTCCCAATGGCGTGGAGTGGCCTCACTGGGTAATTCCATTGACAAGCGGCGGGGGTAGATAAACCCGCCGCCAGCGAACGGCACGCCGGTGAGAAAACCACGCCCGGGGGAATCGGAGAATCCCGCCCATTAACTCGGTTTCTCTCCACAGTTGACACCTGACCTGCTGTATTTTTCAAGATATTTACGTTTTTCATTTCAGATTGGGGGTGTATTACAGGCCCCCCAACTGCCAGCGGGAGATGGAGGAGCAGATAGGTAGGGAGATTTTGGATAGGTGCAAAAGTAAAAAGGTTGTTGACGTAGGGGATTTTAACTTCCCCTATATTGACTGGGACTCACTTAGTGCTAAGGGTTTGGATGGGGCAGGGTTTTTCAGGTGTATCCAGGTGGTGTTTCACAGGGATCTGTGCTGGAGCCTCTATTGTTTGTAGTGTACATAAATGATTTGGAGGAAAATGTAGCTGGTCTGATTAGTAGGCTCGCGGATGACACCAATGTTGATGAAGTGGCAGATAGTGTTGAGGATTGTCAGAGGATACAACAGGAAATAGATAGGTTGAAGACTTTGGAAAAGAAATAGCATATGGGGTTTAATCCAGACAAATGTGAGGTAATGCATTTTGGTAGGTCTAACATAGAGGGGAAATATACAGTAAATGGCAAAACACTTAGGAATATAGAAAGTCAGAGCGATCTGGGCATGCAGGTCCACAAATCTTTGAAAGTGGCAACACAAGTAGACAAAGTAGTCAAGAAAGCATACGGAATACTTGTCTTCATTGGAAGGGGCATTAAGTATAAAAACTGGCAAGTCATGCTACAGTTGTATAGAACCTTCTTAAGGCCTAACTTGTAATATTGCGCACAATTCTGGTCACCAGACTACCAGAAGGATGTGGCAGCTTTGGAGAGGGTGCAGAGGAGGTTTACCAGAATGTTGCCTGGTCTGAGGGTGTTAGCAATGCAAAGAAGCAGCATAGGCTTGGACTGTTTTCATTAGAACGATGGAGATTGAGTGGTGACCTGATAGAGGTCTACAGGATTATGAGGGGCATGGATAGAGTGGATGGGCAGGCACTATTTCCCAGGGTGGAGGGGTCAGTCACCAGGGGGCATAGGTTTAAGGTCTGTGGGGCAAAGTTTAGAGGAGATGTGCGAGGCAGGTTTGTTTTACGCAGAGGGTGGTGGGTGCCTGGAACGCGTTGCCAGGGGAGGTTGTGGAAGCAGATACATTAATGGCATTCAAAAGGCATCTCGACAAATACATGGATAGGATGGGTATAGAGGGATATTATACTAGGTACAGGCTTGGAGGGCCGGAGCGCCAGTTCCTGTGCTGTATATTATTCTTTGTTCCTTATTACCAGAAATCTGCAATATTTTGTTTTCGTATGAACAGAATGGAACTTGACATTAACAGATTTCAAAATCGGGCATGTGGCTTTGAGTGTCCAGTTTGCAATGCCAGTACGTTTCGTGACATGTCATTTATGATGGCAGGTGGAAGTCACAGTACAGCCAAGCACAACCTTAATTTAAATGTAACTTGCTAATCAGATCTCAGTGTTAAGTTGCATGAAGTCACACACGGGACATCACACACCTCAGCTGAACAGGTTGGGCTACTTGAGTGAAATGTTTATAGTAAGGTTTCTTTTGCAGTATGTTCTACGACAGTGTCTGTCTCTGCCACCATTTTTTTCTACTGCCACTTTTAAGATTTGACACGTTTTTCTTTACTCCTCTGCATTTGATCATCGCTGCTGAACCCTTTGTTGCTATGGCAACATATTTCAGCAGTTCTTGGTGCTGCATTGGAACTTTCAACTGATAATGCAAATCCCTTCAGCTGTTCCTATTGTGCTGCACAAAATAGATGAAGAAAAATTCATGAGGAGCCTATACCTTCAGAGCCATTGATACCTTAGGCGTTGTGTGCACTTCTGTTCATAAGCAAGGAGACCAATTTACAAAACCTCCCAGTACCAGGGGTATTTGTCAGACTGTCTGTGCTACCTTCACCTTACCATAAATGACAGGAAGGCCCGAGGAACTGATGCCACTCATTCCAGGTACCTCAAAGCACTCCACCTATTTCAAATACCAGTATGTTTTCTAGCACTCCAGAGGATTAAGCCTGAGAGTTAAAGCAGGGATACCAAATGATTCACAATTCACAAGTTGAGTTTGCAAATTAGGGTACATACCTCTCCCCAAAATTCCTCCTTCTCCACACACCCTCACCCCAGCCAGACAGAGGTCATCTCAAATGCTGGAAACGGCTTCCTTTGCAAGGCCCTCCAAAAACACACCAGCAGCGCACGTCTTTGTAAACTAAAGTAACCCAATCTATTCTGCCTGGGACACACTGGACCACACAAGACGGGAGCAAAAGAAATGCACCCTTCAACAGCCTTCAGCTCCAAAATTAGCCTTCATTCTGGAGTTTCGCACTGAGGTGGTGGCCTCAGCTCTCCTCACCCTGCACCCTCATCCCCTCGGCTGAAAGGTCTGGGGTGAGCCTGTGTCCGCTTGGCCAAGTCAGCCCGCTGTGATTTAACTGCCGTTGGGTTATCTATTGGCTCAGGGCAAGACGTCTGCCACCATCAGGAAGAAGCCCCATCTCTGAGAGTGCCAGCCAATCAAATAGTCAGCAGCTCACTAGTCACAGCAGTGTCACTGGGGCCAGTGGCCACTATTGGGACTACAGGAAGTACCTGAAGAAGAGATCCTCACTTGAAGGTAAGTGCGAGGTTTCACCAGGGCCAGGTTGGGACACTTTAGTGGTGGGCAGGGGGCTGGGAGTCCAGGATTTCCAGGGCCGATGCTTCTTTGGGTACAGGTTTCTCCAACAATCGGCAACCTTCCCTAGCCCAGTAACAAGGTAACCAGCTTTCATCTTGTGGTGTTGCCACATTGCACTGACACTTCCCACCATGGGTAAAATCCTATCAGAGGTGGGAAGCGAAGGTCACAGAGCCACTGTCATGGTGCCAGACATTATGCCTCATCCAGACTGCGAACCCACCCTGTTGTGGGGGAAGGGGGGGCCTAAATTTCCAGACATAATCCCGAGATGGAAACCTTAAAATATTAATGAGAGTTTCCTCGGGGAGTGCAGTAGTTCCATTAAATGGTGAAATCACCAATAGGCTTTGAGTATAACCTGATATAACACTGAAATCACCAATGGGCATTGAGTCCAACCCTATGTAACACTGAAATCACCAATGGACATTGAGTCCAACCCTATATAACACTGGAATCACCAATGGGTTTTGAGTCCAACCCTATGTAACACTGAAATCACCAATAGGCTTTGAGTATAACCCTATGTGACACTGAAATCACCAATGGGCTTTGAGTCCAACCCTATGTAACACTGGAATCACCAATGGGCTTTGAGTCCAACCCTATATAACACTGAAATCACCAAATGGCTTTGAGTCCAACCCTATGTAACACTGAAATCACCAATAGGCTTTGAGTATGACCCTATATAACAGTGAAATCACCAATGGACATTGAGTCCAACCCTATATAACACTGAAATCACCAATGGACATTGGGTCCAACCCTATATAACACTGAAATCACCAATGGACATTGGGTCCAACCCTATATAACACTGAAATCACCAATGAACATTGAGTCCAACCCTATATAACACTGGAATCACCAATGGGCATTGAGTCCAACCCAATATAACACTGAAATCACCAATGGACATTGATTATAGCCCTATATACACTGAAATCTCAATGCATATTGATTACAACCCTATATAACACTGAAATCACCAATGGACATTGAGTCCATCTCTATATAACACTGACCTATGAATAAAGCCACCTCTTGAATTTCTCTTTATTCACAGACACCACTGTTGTAAGTTCAGTAGGTTTAACAAAGAGGCTCAGAGTCTTGTTTTGTTGAATATTAATTGTTTATTAATAACATATAACTCGGTACATGTATACTGGGGATGGGCCAAGCTATGAGCTAACTCCATTCTTACTTCTAAATAGGTCCCTGTCCTGTCCGCAACTGACTCTCGTCTCAGCTCACATGTCTCTTTCCTTCATATTGTGGGTGCTATTGCTTCCCAGTTCGACATTAACCCTTGCTATGCCAGATACCCTTAGACTATACTTCCTTCTATGTCTGCCCCTGGGAACAAAACCTCTCTCAATTCACTGATGCCACTCTCAAAGTCCCAGATAGCCAACCTTTGGCCCTCCATTCACCACAATATTTCTGCATTTATTGATTTGTTCAACTTCAACCTCACCTCCATGATAGCCTTGTCCCCTCATTCCTCTCTCATTGCTGGCCATTTCACCTGGTATGGCTTTCAACTCTACTTTCTTTAGTCCAAGGAACATAGACATCAGTGGATATGCTGGAGCTATCCACCGTTACATCTGGCAAAACTACATTATGCGTTCTCATCAGTCAAAACTATTCATTATTCCTGGATCATCCTGAAGTGCAAACCATCTTCAAACCTCTCCTCAGTCTCCTCCATCTTCACTTCCAACAAATGCACAGAGCACGTGGACATCTTTGTCACAAAGATTGAGGCCATCCGTTCAACTGCCTCTGCTGTTTCCGTCCCTTCCATTCGCTCACCAGACTTTACTTCCTGCATGGTTGTTTACCTCCTGCTCCCGCCCTCGCTTGCTACTTTCATTAGCTACTCTCATTTCTCCCTCATGTCCTCTCTGAATTCATTTTGTTTCTGTGAACCACTTCCTCCCACATCACCCCTTACCACCCCATCTTCCCTTCCTGATTCCCATGTCAGCCAATATTTTAAATCGTTCTGTCCCCTCAGATACTAACAATTCTTCAACCCTCCCATCGCCAGTCATCTCCTAAAAAAAAAATTAACTTCCAGCCTTACAAACTAGCCCCCATTTCTAAACTTCCTTTCCGCTCTGCAGTCCTTGAACTTGCTGTCACCTCCCAAATCCATTCCCATTTTCCCCATTACGCAATGCTTGAATCCCTCCAATCAGGTTACTTATTGAAGTCACAAATAACATCCCACGGTGGTGGGGGTGGGGGTGGGGGATGGGATGGGCCTGGGTATAGTGCTCTCGGTGCAGACTTGATGGGCTGAATGGCCTCCTTCTGCGCTGGAGGAATTCTGTATTTTACTGAATTAAAGTATTGTATAACTGCAAGTTGTTGTTATTGTTCAATGTGGGCTAAACTGCTGGCTTGTAATGCAGAACAATGCCAGCAACGCGGGTTCAATTCCCGTACCGGCCTCCCCGAACAGGCGCCGGGACTTGGCGACTAAGGGTTTTTTCACAGTAATTTTATTGAAGCCTACTTGTGACAATAAGTGATTTTTTAAAATGTGTGTGGTAAGGAAGAATAAAAATTTTACTCTCTCAGAGCTTGAAAGTACTGCTCAACATACCTGGTGCATTCAGATACAAAAGATAGATGTCACCTCGTGTGAGTCTATGAACACACGATGTGCAAATATATATCTCCTGTTGCTGATGTGCTTGACAATACCAAATTGATGTTTTATATGTAACATTAGAGACGCTTTATTTTTCAAACTATCAACAAAATCAGTGTTTCCTTTTTGAGAATGGTATCATCAGATTAGGCAGTCGTGACTTTTCTATTCTCCATTGTGTGCCAAGTGAGCTCGAACTTTCTGCATCTTCAATGCAGCTCACCTTCAAATGCACTCAGCAGCCAACTCTTGGCACCGGAAATTTCCCACATTTATATGTTGCCGAAGTCCAAACCAAATAAATTGTGTTGAGGCCTGTGTAAACACTCATGCATTTAACGTCTGCTGGTGTTTTCCTGATTATCGCTGGAACATTGACTGTGGATATGCAAGCACACAGGCGAAACAATGGAATAATCCCCATGGAAATTAATGACAAACAATTCAAATCTCCCTCAGCCCATTCCAACATATTACGGTATGTATTGGAGGGTACGGTAATTTGGGAGTCTATATCAGACATACAATTTGTGGAGTGTAGTGAATTAAATTCTGATCACAAGGGAGAATGAATTTAAATTATACTTGTGACTGACCACTAAAAGTAAACCGTAAGGTTGCAAAACAGAAAATTATATTTTTTTTTCATTCTTTGATAGGATGTGGACCTTTCTTGCAAGGTTAGCATTTGTTGTCCATCACTAATTGGTCTTGAACTGAGTGCCTTGCTAGGCCACTTTACTGTGGGTCTGGAGTCACATATAAGTCGGACCAGGTAAGGACATCATGGGCTGGATTCTCCGCCACCTCCCGCCAGTGGCGGAGTTCCCGATGTGGCGGAGAATCCCATGTGGGGGAACAAAGCAGGATCTATTTGCGATGCTCCGGTTCTCTGCTGGCGGTGGCACCGAGGTTCGCGCCCTGTGCCAGTGGGGGATCGGACTAGGAGAAATTCAGAGAACCCCCGCACAGTGAAGCCACCCCCCTATTGCAGAGAACACCCCCCCTGCCATCAGTCACTCCTGCCTGGAAGCTAAAGAGCTTTTTGACCCACCTGTGGCTTACACCTGCTGCCTCAGCCAGATGTCTAGAAAGCAGCAGCTATAACTTAATAGAAAGACAAGACCCATTCACAAGGCTTTGAACCCTCTCAGATCCTTTGACCTGCAAGGCTTCGATACAGTTCAAAGATAAATAGTTTTTAGTAGCTTGTAATTGACATTTTCCAGACAGCCAGATGTCTGGATTGTTTATTTTCATCTCCCTTCATGCTTGAATGCATCTCAAGTAGTCTAATGGCCTGATGGTCTCTGATGAGAGTCACTGGTGACAGGTCAGTGGGGGGGGGGGACATCTGTTCACCTTCATGTGTGCATTTTATGGGGAGGGGGATGAGTGGTGACCCAGTAATTTCCTCTGTGGGGATGAGAGGCTACCCCTACTTTGTCAGCAGGGGTGGGTGGGACAGGATTTGCATTGTGAGGGGGTTGGGGATCAGCTGCCGGATCTCACCATCAGTTCACTTGTTCAAAATGGCAGCCCAATAGAATGGATCATGACAGAATCTCCTGCAATCCCTGCCATGCATAAATTTGTATTGCTGGGGCGAGTGAATGGCTTCTGGGTGCCACTCCCATAGCCAGCGCAAACCAGAAGTGATCCAACTCTGGCGGAGAACACAGTCTCCCAAACTGAGCATCCAACTGTTAGATATCCATGGACCAGATGGGGTTTTACAACAATCGATAATAGTTGTCATGGTCATCATTACTGACACCAGCTTCCAATTCCAGATTTATTAACTGAATTTAAATTCCACCAGTTGCCGCGATGGGATTTGAACCGGTGTAACTGGAGCATTAGCTGGGACCTTTCCATAACAATGACATTGCCACTACACCATCATCGCCCCATAATGGAGAACTTCCCCATAATGGAGAAATCTCAAGTTGATTCTCAGGAGGTGAATGAGCTGATTTTACACATCTTGCTGCAGATTTTTCAACATTGAATAGGGCATTTCAGAGACAGTTGGCAACATAAGAAAGAATATAGAAACTTCCGTGAGCATTAACTTCACTTCACTGATTTAACCTCTTGACGGAAAATTCCGACCTACATAAATGATCATCCAACATTCAAGACATCCATCAATCCTCGTTAGTTCACTGTTTCATTCATCCTGAGTATTGGTTTCCAACCAGTCTCTGTCCCTGCCTTCTAGCACAGGAAGCCCTGTATGCCCTGGTACCATTGGTTATCTTACCATTTTGCTAAATTCCAAAACCACCAATCAAAGCAAAATACTACGGATGCTGGAAACCTGAAATAAAAACTGAAAATGCTGGGTAAACTCAGCTGGTCTGGCAGCAGTTGTGGAGAGAAATACAGTTTACGTTTTGAGTCCATATGAAATTGCCTTTATGTTTTTCCTTCCTGGTTGATCACCCTACTTCTCAAGTCCAAAAGGTGAAGATTTGAGCGTATCTGGTCACAACTGGTTTAGCCATCCATCACCAGATCAGTTTAAACTCTGCACTCTCAGGATAGACATCTTTTCTAAAATCATTGTGGGTACATAGGTTCATGCGACAAGTAATCATTTTACAATGTCTTTCACACTGCTGCTAAGCTCAGAGTCAGTAGTGGTCTGGAGATACTGCCAATGAAGCAGTAAAGTTCCAACTCGCTCTCTGAAATTAAAGCCCTACCTGTACAGCCTAAATATCTAGCACAGAGATTGTGGGCGGGGTTCTCCGAGCCCGCGCCGGGTCGGAGAATCCCCGGGGGGAGGTGCGAATCCCGCTCCGCCGCCCCAACACCGACTGCCATATTCTCCGGCGCCGTTTTTCGGGTGGGGGCGGGAATCCCGCTACGCCGGTCGGGGCCGTTGGCAGCGGCCCCCCCCCAACGATTCTCCGGGCCTCGATGGGCAGAGCGGCAGTCCATTTTTGGCCAGTCCCGCTGGTGTGGGTTATGTATGGTCCCACATGGCGAGACCTGGCAGGTGAGTATGTGTGAGCGGTCCTCGGGGGGGTGTGGGGGGGCCCACAGTGGCCTGGCCCGAGATCGGGTCCCACCGACCTGCAGGCGGGCTTGTTTCATGGGGGCACTTCTTCCTTCCATGCAGGCCTTGGCGGAGCCATAACATCCCCCCGTGCATGCGCCAAAATATGCCGGCCGGTCTGCGCATGCACGAGATCGCGCCAGCTGTTCCACGCATGTGCGAACGCGCAACGTCCCTTCGGCACCAGCTGGAGTGGCGCTAACCCCTCTGGCATCCACCTAGCCCCTAGAATTCCTCACCTTGGGGGGCCATTGACGCCGGAGCCGTTGCCGCAAGTCTTCCCGCCGTTTTGGGGACTTAGTACCCAGAAGGGAGAATCCCAGCCAGTGAATTTCCAACGAAGGGAACTTCAGGTAAAAACACCTTAATGTCTGGAAAAGACTTCAGGGAGCGAAATATTGTACACAGCCCTGTCTGCAACAAAGGTGCCAAGTTGGAGATGGTTGACAGCTTCAAATTCCTAGGTGTGTACATCACCAAAATCTGTCCTGGTCCACCCATGTCGATGCTAACACCAAGAAAGCACAACAGCGCCTATATACTTCCTCAGGAAACTAAGGAAATTCGGCATGTCCACATTGACTCTCACCAATTTTTTCAGATGCACCATAGAAAACATCCTGGATGGGATTCTCTTTTCCGGGGACTAAGACCCCACGCCGGCGGGAAAGCCGGCGCGAACCGCTCCGGCGTCAACAGCCCCCGAAAGTGTGGAATTCTCCGCACTTCCGGGGGCTAGGTGAAGGCCAGAGGGGTTGGCGCCACACCAGCCGGCGCTGAAGGGACTGCGCGAGTTAGCACATGGGCCGAAGGGCCGGCATGATCTTGCGCATGCACAGAACTGCCGGCATGGTTCCGCACATGCGCAGACCGGACGGCGTATTCTGGCACATACGCAGGGGGTTGTCTTCTCCCCACCGGCCATGGAGGAGCCCTACAGGGGCCGGCGCAGAAGGAAGGAATGCCCCATGGCACAGGTCAGCCCGTACATCGATGGCTCCCGATCGCAGGCCAGGCCACCATGACCCCCCCCCCCCCCCCCCCCCCCCCCCCGGGGGCGGTTACCCCTGCGCCCACCCCAAGGACCGCCCCAGCCGACTTACCTGCCAGGTCCTGCTGTGTGGGTCCATGTCTAACCCACGGCGGCGGGACTGGCCAGAAACGGACGGCCGCTCGGCCGTTCGGGGCTTGGAGAATTGCCGGGGCAATTCTGCCAACGGCCACCGACCGGCGTGGTGTGAACCCCCCCCGAAATCCGGCGCCAGAGAATATGGCAGCCAGCGTCAAGGTGGCGGGGCGGGATTCGTGCCGTCCCCCGGGGATTCTACGACCCAGGTATGGCAACTGCTCGGCCCAAGACCGTAAGAAATTACAAAGAGTCCTGAACACAGCCCAGTCCATGGAGCTATTAGCCGTGCTGCAGTGTTTACTCAAGTGCCTCACATGTCACGGATAAGGTGCATAGCGGTCACTGGTCTTCACAACGGCAACAGGAGACTGATTCAAAGATGTACAGCTTAAGTGGAGTTACAGAATTGCGAGGATAGGGTGGGGGAATGGGCCCAAATAGGGTGCTCTTTTAGAGGGTCGGTGCAGACCCAATGGGCCAAATGGCCTCCTCTGCAATGCAGGGATTCTATAGATTCTATGGAAACTCCTTCAGAAAATACATGCCGGCCTAAAAGTGATTTTTGGGCCTGCTCCTGTATTCTGCCCTCCCCTTGCTCGCCATTCAACCTGCAAGTGGGCCCATTTGATATTCCAGCCCATGACTGGAAACCCTCAGACAATGAGGATCCTACATGAAGAGTATCAAGTGGTGGGTAAATGGAATTTAGGTGGAGATCAACCACAACATATTTGAATCATGGAACAGGCTGAAGGAGCTGAATGGCCTACTCTTGATCCTTGTTTTTACAACTTGTGCACGTTTTTTCTTTTTCACGGGTTGCTATTAAGGTCGGAATGGGGAGGTGAGGGCTATTTCCCTTGGAGTCGGTCGAACTGTGCTGCTCCCTTCTAGACAACATCTCAGCAAAGGGTCCAGGGGAGTTCAGTGTTTATGGGGATGGGTAATGGTGGCTGTGAAAACATGTCAACATTTGCGTGATCTCAGCATGTGTGCCTGCAAGGATGCCTCAAAGAATAGTTGAAAAGCCACCAGCAGTAACCTGCTCATATCACAAAGTACCAAAGCAGTCATTTGTAACACAACACTGTCACAAATGGCTGCGTCTTCGAGCTGAATCACTGTTTATTTATCCACTCACATGGAATTCTTTTCCTATTCTGCACAAATTGAATTGGGGCAAAGTATTTTCTCTTGAGTTTGGGCAGGCGTGTGCCTCCAAAACACAGCTTCAGAGAGGGCTAGTTCACTACAACGGGTTTATAAAACCAGTTCTTTTGCAATGACAAGATTAAAGATGCCATCCTTGAATTAAAGGTGGTAGCTCAACTGGGGCTAATTTGGCTTCTGCTCACAATCAGGCTGACTACATGTGGTTTAAATGAAAACCTCAATTAGAAAGGGATAGTAATACCAAAAGAACTTGTCAAATGATATTAAAATGGAAGAACGCGCATACTGAGTTTTAAAGAACAAAAGCCATTAATTACGATTAATTTACTGCCATCTGCCAAATAAAGAAAAACTTACATTAACTTTGTGCATTTCATAACCTCAGAACTTCCCAAATTATTTTATGGTCAATGGGATTTTTGAAGTGTCGGAAATGTCAAAATGAATGAACCTTTTGGTGTTTGAGTTACATATTGCCACACACTTAACTGCACAACAGTTAGCCACATAACCTGCTTCATATCATCTTGCCACAAATCCCCAAACTACGGGCGGGATTCTCCGACCCCCCCCCACCGGGTCAGAGAATCGACAGGGGGCGGTGTGAATCCCGTCCCGCCGCTCCGACGCCGGCTGCCGAATTCTCCGGTGCATGTTTTCGGGCGGGGACAAGGATCACGCCGCGCCGGTCGGGGGCTGTTGGCAGCGCCCACCCCCGGCAATTCTCCGGGCCCCGATGGGCCGAGTGGCCGCCCGTTTTCGGCCAGACCCGCCGGTGTGAAATGGACATGGGGCGAAATTCTCCGTTATTGGCGCAAAGTCCGCCGATCGGCGCAAAAAACGGCGCAAATCTGACTTGCGTCACGCCGGAAAAATGGTTCAAAAGTCTCCGGCCCGAAATGGGTTGGCAGCGACGTGACGGGATCCGTGCTTGCGCACGTGGTTCACGCCGTGCAGCGTCATACACGGCGCACGGCGTGACGGCTCATAAGGCCGCGCTGCTCCCCCCCCACCCGACCGGAACACCCGACCGGAACACCCGACCGGATGGCTGGCCGCCACTCAGCCCCGAGGTTCCAGTCACGGGATGTGGAGGCGCTCCTGGACGCAGTGGAGCAGAGGAGGGACGCCCTGTATCCCGGGCACGGCCGCAGAGTTGCCCCACGCCACAGCCGGCGTCTGTGGAGGGAGGTGGCAGAGGCCGTCACCACTGCGGCCCTGACACCACGGACAGGCACCCAGTGCCACAAGAAGGTGAATGACCTCGTCAGAGCAGGCAGGGTGAGCCTCGCCCATATCCCCCCTCCCCATATCCCCACTCCCCATATCCCAATCCCCCCTCCCCATATCCCCCCTCCCCATATCCCCCCCACCCCATATCCCCCCTCCCCATATCCCCCCTCCACATATCCCCCCCTCCCACATATCCCCCCTCCCACATATCCCCCTCCCCCATATCCCCCCCTCCCCATAGCCCCCTCCCCCATAGCCCCCCTCCCCATATCCCCCCTCCCCATATCCCCCTCCCCATAACCACCCATCCCCCATATCCCCCTTATCCCCCTCCCCCATATCCCCCAATATCCCCCTTCCCCCATATCCCCCCTCCCCCATATCCCCCTCCCCTATATCCCCCTCCCCCATATCCCCCCACCCCCATATCCCACCTCCCCCTATCCCCCCTCTCCATATCCCATATCCCCCCTCCCCATATCCTCCCCTCCCCATATCACCCCCTCCCCCATATCCCATATCCCCCTCCCCATATCCCCCCTCCCCCATATCCCCCCCATATCCCCCCTCCCCCATATCCCCCTCCCCCATGTCCCCCTCCCCAATATCCCCCCTCCCCCATATCCCACCCTTCCTATATCCTCCCTCCCCCGTATCCCCCAATATCCCCCCTCCCCATATCCCCCCTCCCCAATATCCCCCCACCCCATATCCCCCTCCCCTATATCCCCCTCCCCCTTATCCCCCCTCCCCCATATTCCCCCTCCCCATATCCCCCCTTCCCCATATCCCCAAGTGAATCCAGCCCTAACCTTAACCTCTGCAATACACGCGCAACCGATGGCGTGCATTCATATACCTGCCTAACACTGTTGCCTTTTACCCCTGCCACAACCCCCACCCAACCCCCCCTGCCACAGGAGAAGCGCGCACACAACAATAGGGAGTATGTGAGGACTGGAGGAGGCCCCGCTGATGAGAGGCCACTGACCGAACACGAGGAAAGGGCCCTGGAACTGGCTGGCGGACCTGACGACGGGAGGTTGCTGATGCAGAGGTCGGGGGCGTACTAGCAAGTGAGCCACCGACAGCCCGTCCCCATATCCCCCCTCCCCCATATCCCCCCTACCCCATATCACCTGATCACTGCCTGCGTGTCTAACCATGCATGCTTCATTGTGTATCGCAGGAGCAAACGTCGAGGTACCCATCCCCGCAGATGCAGACCGCCTGCAGGATGCCCCTCGGAGGCCACGGGAGACGCAGAGACCCGGACCCTCCGGCATGCGATGCCCGCAGGATGCCCCTCGCACACCACGGGAGACGGAGAGACCTGGAACACAGGGAGACGACACCCCCGTCACGTGCGGGAGCGACGACGCAGGCGTGTTCCACCCAGCGACGAGGGGGGCAGCCACAGGCCCCCGTCACATCCGCGCCAGGACACCACTACCTAGGACACCACTACCCAGGACACCACTACCCAGGTCACCATTACCCAGGACACCACTACCCAGGACACCACTACCCAGGACACCACTACCCGGGACAGCACTACCAAGGACACCCCTACCCGGGACAGCACTACACAGGACACCCCTACCCGGGACAGCACTAACCAGGAAGACGAAATACCGGACAGTGACTCAGAGTGGATGGGTGGAGACGAACCCCCACCCCAAAGTGCCATGGACTCAGAGTGGGACGAAGAGCACGACACAACGCCACTGCTGTCACCAACACCCTCCACCATCGCAGAAACACTCACCTCGGTTGGGCACTTTAGTGATGAGGCGTCTGGTACACTCACTGGTGCGCACAACACAGCCGTCCCGGTACAGCAGGTGGAGGTAGGAGCAGCAGAGGGGCCGGGCGGTCGGAGGGCAGCCCAGCCCAAGCGAACATCTGCCGCCCAGATGGATCCCGGGTTCCTGGAGTTTCCACACCCACACATAGATCCGATGCAACCACCGACCCGGAGACGAGCGAAGAGGGTGACGGCCGGCTTGCGGCGGCTGCAGTCGCAGGTGGAGGAGTCCACCCGCGTCCAGGAGCTGGGAGTGGTGCCGGTCATACGTGCCCCCCAGGCCGACACCGTACGGGTGGCGTCCGCGGTGGAGGCAATGGGTGCGATGGTGTCAGACATTGGGAACGGTTTGCGAAGCCTGGGGCTTTCCATGCAGGCCGCGTCTGTGGCCCAGGACATGGCTGCCCTCTCACAGGAGGCCATGAGCCAGTGCCAGCGCCAGATGGCAGAGGTGCTCAACACCATGGCCCAGTCTCAGCAGGCCATAGCCCAGTCTCAGCAGGCCATGGCCCAGTCTCTGCAGGCCATGGCCCAGTCTCTGCAGGCCATCGCTGAGGGCATCGGCGCCAGTGGCCATGTGCGAGCCGGCGTCGCACTGTCACAGACAGGGTTTGCCAACCCCCTGGGCTCCATGGCTGCAAACCTGCAGACCCCTGTCGATACCAGCACAGGCCTCCAGGACTGGCAGCGCCAGATGCCGGGAGGGTGTAGGATGGCCAGTGCGTTCGCATCCCCCACCCATGTAGAGGCCTGGGGGCCATCAGGCACCCCGAGGGAGGAGGAGGTGGTGTGGTCCGTCCCGGGTCCCCCTGTAGGTGAGGTCCGGGAACACCGCGACACCTCGGACTCCCCCCCCTTCCGTCCCAGGTGCATCGGGTGGGCAACGGGCAGGACAGGCTGGCAGCTCGCCATCCCAGTCGCCCGGGCCGCAGCCTGGCCCATCTAGGCCAGGACGCCCCAGGAAATGGCCGCCAAAGGGATCCAGTGTCAGAAGGCAGGAATCACAGGAGTCCACCTCCAGTTCTGCTGTACCGTCTGGGGAACCACGTAGACGTAGTCAAAGGGCCCGTAAGGCCAAACAATTAGACACTGAGTAAGTTGGCACGGGTGCAGGGCACAGATGAGTTTTAGGGGCTAGGGCACGTGCATGAACTCCTTTGGTTATTAAAGTCAATGTTACACCTACCGAAGCTGCCTTTGTGCTCTGTCCAAAGTGTGCGGGGGTGTCATGTACGTTGAGCGCAAGTGTGTGTGTGAGGGGTGGTCTTACCTCAGCCCCAGGTGAGTCTGCACCTTCCCCCTGGCCCGCCATCAACATCCCCCCGGGCCGAGGACGGGACTGTGCGCTGCAGTGTCACAGCCGCATGCAGGGATGGTCGGGGTGGATGGTGGTACTGTGGCCATGGGTCAGACATAGTCCAACGATGTAGAGCCAGGAGCTCATCGGAGGCGGGTTGTCATCATCCTCCATGGCCTGCAATAGACACGCGTCCACCGGCAACTTTGTGAGCCCGGCCCGTTGTGCCGCAGGTGGACCGGCAATGCGAGGGGTGGTGTGCATGCGGGTGGGGTGGGTGGGGTTGGGGAGGGGGGTGAGGGTGCTGGGTGGGTGGATGGGTGGGGGGTGTGGGTGGTCGGCTGTTGCCATGGTGTGCGGTCTGTGGCCGTACTACACGATTCCCACGCCCATCTAGTCAGTGAAGCGTTCGGCTATCAGCCTGTCCCATGCCCGCTGGGCGAGCCGGTAACGGTGGACATCCACCCACCTGTGTCTAGCCCGTCTGCCCTGACCATTGCCCCCATCTCCCTCACCTGGGGAGGACTGGGCCTCTTCCTGCTGCTCCTCCACTCCGCCCTCCTCTGCCTGCGGCACATCGCCCCTCTGCTGGGCTATGTTGTGCAGGACGCAGCACACCACAATGATGCGGCCAACCCTATCTGACCGATACTGGAGGGCGCCCCCAGAGAGGTCCAGGCACCTGAAACGCATCTTCAGCACGCCAAAGCACCTCTCTATCACTCCCCTTGTCGCTACATGGGCATCATTGTAGCGGTTCTCCGCCTCATTGCGTGGCCTCCGTACAGGCGTCATCAGACACGATCGCAATGGTTAGCCCCTGTCGCCCAGCAACCAGCCCCTCAGCCGGGGATGGCGTCCCTCGTACATGCCGGGGAATGATGACCGCGACAACACGTATGAGTCGTGTACACTGCCTGGGTAACGGGCGCAGACTTGCAGGATCATCATGTGGTGGTCGCAGACCACCTGTATGTTCATCGAATAGGTCCCCTTCCTATTGGTGAACACGGCCCTGTTATCTGCAGGTGGCCGCACGGCGACGTGCATCCCATCGATCGCGCCCTGGACCATGGGGAACACGGCCACGGCAGAGAAGTCCACGGCCCGGGCATCTTGGCTGGCCCGGTCCACAGGGAAGCGGATGTAGCGGTGCGCCATGGCACATAGGGCTTCTGTCACTGCCCGGATGCACCGATGCACCGATGTCTGCGATATGCCGGACAGGTCCCCACTCGGTGCCTGGAATGACCCCGTTGCATAAAAGTTCAGGGCAACTGTAACCTTGATGGACACGGGGAGAGGGTGTCCCCCGCCAGTGCCACGCGGTGACAGGTGTGCCAGCAGGTGGCAGATGTGTGCCACGGTTTCCCGCCTCATCCGGAGTCTCCTCCTGCATTCCCGGTCCATGAGGTCCTGGTATGACTGCCGGGGCCGGTACACACGTGGCGCCCTCGGGTGCCTCCGTTGCCGTGGGGCCGCAACGTCCTCCTCCCCCTCCTCGTCCTGTCGGTCAGGTGTCCCTCCAGCCTGGGCGGCTGCCGCCTGCCCCTCTGCGGCAGCCTGCGCCGCCTCTCTGGCACGCTCCTCCTCCTCCTCCTCAATCAGGGCAACATGGACATTAGCGGCTGCCGCCACGGCGGCCAACATCGCTGGATGATCGGAAAACATGACGGCCTGGTGGGCGGGGGGAACGACGACATGTCATCATTGCCCATATCCCCTCCTTCCCCCCCAGCCAGGTGGCATGGGCCGCATGGGTCCAACTGTTGGAGGCTGGCACCTGGCCAGGTGGACCAACTCACTTGCCCCCCCATCCCCCTCCCCGGCATGGACCGCCCCCCCAGCCCCCTCCCCGGCATGGGCCCCCACCCCCCCCCCCCCCATCCCCCTCCCCGGCACGGACCCCAACCTCCTCCCCGGCACGGACCCCCCCCCCCCCCATCCACCTCCCCGGCACGGACCCCCCCCCCCATCCCCCTCCCCGGCACGGACCCCCCATCCCCCTCCCTGGCACGGACCCCCCCCATCCTCCTCCCCGGCACGGACCCCAACCTCCTCCCCGGCACGGACCCCCCCCATCCCCCTCCCCGGCACGGACCCCCCATCTTCCTCCCCGGCACGGACCCCCACCCATCCCCCTCCCCGGCACGGACCCCAACCTCCTCCCAGGCACGGACCCCCCATCCTCCTCCCTGGCAAGGACCCCAACCTCCTCCCCGGCACGGAGCCCCCCCCATCCCCCTCCCTGGCACTGACCCCCCCCATCCCCCTCCGCGGCACGGACCCCCCATCCCCCTCCCCGGCACGGACCCCCCCATCCTCCTCCCCGGCACGGACCCCAACCTCTTCCCCGCCACAGACCCCCCCCATCCCCCTCCACGGCACGGACCCCCCACCCCCCTCCCCGGCACACCCCCCCCCCCCACCATCCCCTTCCCCGGCACGGATCCCAACCTCCTCCCCGGCACGGAGCCCCCCATCCTCCTCCCCGGCACAGACCCCAACCTCCTCCCCGGCACGGACCCCCCCCCAATCCCCCTCCCCGGCACGGACCCCCCATCCCCCTCCCCGGCACGGACCCCCCCATCCCCCTTCCCGGCACGGACCCCAACCTCCTCCCAGGCACGGACCCCCCATCCTCCTCCCCGGCAAGGACCCCAACCTCCTCCCCGGCACGGAGCCCACCCTATCCCCCTCCCTGGCACTGACCCCCCCCCCCCCCATCCCCCTCCCCGGCACGGACCCCCCATCCCCCTCCCCGGCACGGACCCCCCATCCCCCTCCCCGGCACGGACCCCCCCATCCTCCTCCCCGGCACGGACCCCAACCTCCTCCCCGGCACGGACCCCCCCCCCATCCCCCTCCACGGCACGGACCCCCCATCCCCCTCCCCGGCACAGACCCCCCCCCATCCCCCTCCCCGGCACGGACCCCAACCTCCTCCCCGGCACGGACACCCCCATCCTCCTCCCCGGCACAGACCCCAACCTCCTCCCCGGCACGGCCCCCCCCCCCATCCCACTCCCCAGCACGGATCCCCCATCCCCCTCCCCGGCACGGACCCCCCCCCATCCCCCTCCACGGCACGAACCCCAACCTCCTCCCCAGCACGGACCCCCCATCCTCCTCCCCGGCACGGACCCCGGAGCCCAGCCCAGTCTAACCACCACCCCTGCCGCACACACACACACACAACCCGAGACACACCTATCCTGACACATTCAGACTGCGGCCACGCCATCGCCTGCCCAGAGCCAACCCCCCAGGCCGTCACTCACCTCCACGCTGGTCGGCGTGAGCCTGGAGCACCGGGTCACGCCGATGAAAAGGAGGTTTGATTTACGTCGACGTGAACGGTCATCACGTCGACGGGACTTCGGCCCATCCGGAAGGGAGAATATCGGCAGGCCCAAAATCAGCTGCCTTGCGCAGACCCGTGACATTCTCCGCGGCAGCGGCGCCATTAACGCCCCGCCGACTTTTCTCCCTTCGGAGACTTTGGCAACCCGCAGGGGCGGGATTCACGGCGGCCAACGGTTATTCTCCGGCCCGCTGGGAGGTTGGAGAATGACGCCCCCAGGGCCCCACACGGCGGGACCTGGCTGGTAGGCTGGCTGGTGCGGTGCTTGGGGGGGCGCGCGGGGATCCGATCCAGGGGGGGGGCCCCCGCTGTGACCTGGCCCGAGATCGGGGCCCACCGATCTGCGGACGGGCCTGTGCTGTGGGGGCACTCTTTCCTTCCGCGCCGGCCGCTGTAAGGCTCCGCCATGGCCGGCGCGGAGAAGAACCGCCCTGCGCAGCACGGTAGCATAGTGGTTAGCACAATTGCTTCACAGCTCCAGGGTCCTTGGTTCGATTCCAGGCTTGGGTCACTGTCTGTGCGGAGTCTGCATGTTCTCCCCGTGTGTGCGTGGGTTTCCTCCGGGTGCTCCGGTTTTCTCCCACAGTCCAAAGATGTGCAGGTTAGGTGGATTGGCCATGCTAAATTGCCCTTAGTGTCCAAAATTTCCCTCAGTGTTTGGTGGGGTTACTGGGTTATGGGGATAGGGTGGAGGTGTGGTCTTGGGTAGGGTGCTCTTTCCAAGAGCTGGTGCAGACTCGATGGGCCGAATGGCCTCCTTCTGCACTGTAAATTCTATGTAAAAAAAATCTATGTATGTGCGCATGCGCAGGAACACGCCAGCCGGTCTGAGCATGTGCGGAACCACGCCGGCGGTTCTGCGCATGCGCCAACTCGCGTCAGCCCTTCGGCGCCAACCGCTCCGGCGCCAGCCTAGCCCCCGGAAGTCCGGAGGATTCCACACCTTCCGGTCGGCCCGGCGCCGGAGTGGTTCACGCCACTCTTGGCGCCGGCATCGGGCCACCTGGCCAGTTGCGGGAGAATCCCATCCTATGTAATTAATAAAAGTCATGTCGGGAAAAAATGGAGCAGAAAACAACAAAAAATTAACTCCCGTACTTGGATTTAATGTCTTGCAGATTTCTCGAAATATTTATGCAATTAACTCTTCAAAGATTTTACCTAAGATTCGCACAGATTCTTACTGGCTCTGCTAATGACCCTCTGGCTTGGTGTCAGACATTTGATTGCTTGAGCTATCAGCCACCCCTTGCACATCGCCTAACGTAACTACTTGATTGACCACCGAAACAGCCGATATAAATTACCAAAGCAACTACAGGAAATAAGTTTGGACACATGCCCGTGGGTTAATCAGATAGGTAAACAATAGCTTTCATGGAGACTCTTATCTTCTGACGTTTGCCATCCTGCAGATCAAAAGAAGGGATGGGCCCCAGCTCCACATGTTACATTCTTTTAGGATGTTGGAACATTTGATCCCTCACCAACCATTCCTCTCCACCCCACCAGTTCAGTGCCAGAGGACCAGTGGCCAGGATGCCTGGGCAGATGACAAAGCACAGCAGCTGGGCCCTTTTGAGCTCAGATACCCAGGAGTTGCCAGTGACAGTTATCTTCAGGGCCTCACTTGAGCAGCACAGCCGTCCTCCAGTTCTTCTGAAGCTGCTGTAGTAGAGTGGAATCTTGTGGAGGTGACAGGGATCTCGGCCACCGTTTGGGGGGGCTGGTGAGACCCCCACATCACTACTTTTCGAGAAGATCCACTGCAACTTGTGCCACTCAGGCAATAACAGGGGAGTATGGTCTTTTCCCCAAGATTAAGGAGCCTCAGGGTATTGGCTCTCAATGCGTCTCCCACCTTCCCCCTTCCCGATGCTGGATCAGGCACGGAGTGCCTTTAAGTGAAAGACCCCGTCCTCCAGAACCCTGCAAGCAGACTTGTCGTGCTTTCCACCTGGCGAACAACCCCAACTCCACTGCTAGGTTATCATCATGGCAGCAAGATAATGCCATTAATTCAACATTGCTTGCCTACTTAAGGGCCTTAATTGGCAGCGGGGCGGGACACGTCTTGCCCTGGACATAATTAGAGTGAAGGTGGAAAGGTGACATAGTTCTGTTTTTCCACCTTCCACCCTCCCACTAATTTATATATTCTCCCAGCACCAAAACTGGCATGGGGGAGGGCACAAAATTCCATAAACAAGGAAAGTATCAATTATAAAAGTTACGTGGCAGCACGGTGGCGCAGTGGGTTAGCCCTGCTGCCTCACGGCGCCGGGGTCCCAGGTTCGATCCCGGCTCTGGGTCACTGTCTGTGTGGAGTTTGCACGTTCTCCCCGTGTTTGCGTGGGTTTCGCCCACACAACCCAAAGATGTGCTAAAATGCCCCTTAATTGGAAAAAATGAATTGGATATTCTAAAAAAAAATTTTAATTAGAAAAATTACTTTGAGCTGAAAAATTGGGAAGATTTCAGTTCTTTCTTCTGTGAGAAGATAAGTTCACATCTTTTTAATATTTCCTACATTAGTGCAGTGATTACACTTCAAACGTTCTTCATTGGCTGTCTGAATTGTTAAAGGTGTTATTTAACTACAAGTTTTTCAAGCCTTTATTCAGGAGTCTTGTATACATTCTCTTTTCTTTAAAGCCAGTTGCACTGCAATGTCAGAATGTCCCTGATAAAGGAGTTGGTTGAGTCTTTCCACTGTTCTTTAATGCATACTGAAGAGGGTAGTTTGGTATAGTAATTTTTAAACTCAGAGTCACGACCCACTGGTGGGTCAGGGCAGGTGTCGGAACGGTCGCGTGGCGATCGGTCAAGGCATTCCTGATCGCGAGTTGAAGAGTCCAACGGCCGCGACAGGCTTTTAAAAATGCCGGCCGCGACCAGCTTTCAGAATGCCAGCCATCCCACGCACGCCTGCCCCCTCAGCTGTGCACATGCCCGGAGCCCAGCGAGGCAGACCACCTCCCCCTGACGTCAATGTGCTTACTCAGGAGCAGATTCTGTTTGAATATCGATGGACTCTTCTCTCCAGAAGTGGCAGCAGGGAGCAGGTCACGTGCCCCTTACACTGATGTCACATGTGCTCTGGACACGAGAGAGATTCCTCCATTTTATAGATGCCTGCAGTGTTGGTGAACTCCAGAGCCTTTGGTGAACAACTCATGACGAAGAAGTTGAAAACAAACAAAGCAACATAAAGATAATTTCTTGAGGCTTGGGTTTATTAATTGTGCCACTGCAAATCAGGATGCAAAGTCCATGTGTGTTATATGCAGGGAAGTACTGGCAAATGAAAGATTAAAACCCTCCAAACTTCAAAGTCAATTGAAGACTAGGCATGGCGCATTCAAGGACAAACCTCTTGATTTTTTCCAATGAATGTAGTGAGATCTTAAATTATCTGCTGAAGTCCTTAGCAGAAATGTAACATTGAATGACAAAGCAAGTGAGATGGTGAGGACCAAGCAGGCTCAACTGTCACATTAAAGGTAAGCGAAAATGGTGGGTCGTGAAGTTCCGGCGGCGTGGGTCGCGAAGGTCGGCCAGCGTGGGTTCCGAATGATTGCCGATTGGTAAAAATGGGTCCGGGTTAAAAATGTTTGAAAGACACTGGTTAAGTAGATAACAAGGATTATCAATCAAGGGCTGTTTTTCACTCTTCAGGTAAATGGAGTGGCGCCCCCTCACTGGCGGTACTCAAACAGACTCTTCTCTCAGTGCCCGGTTGCCAGGACTCGCCGTTCGCTGATCCTCTTCTTCGAACTATCCCTCCAGCCGGAGAACATAACCAATACAGGCACCCATGGCAAGCATAGAGTGTTTCGTCAAGCTGAGGGAAGCCACTCATTTATTTCAAAAATGGACATGGTGGCTAAGCCCTGGAAATCCAGCTAACCTCTGCAAAATCTAAGCAGCTGTGTGATGCTATGCCCAAGATTCCCTTTAATGTTTAGTCAGTCTGGACATGTCAATGTCAGTGGCCAATTCTCTGAAGTTTACTAAGCAGGTTGGCGACTGGCCCAGTTAAAATAGCATTAAGGTCCCTATAGTATCAAAGATCTCTGAATCATATAAATTGATGAGGCACTTACCTGTTTCTGGAAAGTGTCTAACACCTGTTAATGCTGCATGTTTCCAGCAGGAACAGGGATGTAAATTGATATTTTGAGATTTTGACAGCTTGCCCACCCGATTCCCACCAGACAGGTAGGATTAAAATCAGGGCCGTCATGCTACCTAAATACGCACCTAACAAAAAGTAATGACTTCATGAACCCCTTAAAATAGGGATTGACTGATGAAATCAGAGATGGTTATTTGAAACTTCAATTCAGATATGAAGCTATTTCTGTTGGCTGTGCGGCAGCTTAGTCCTCTG
The DNA here is from genome assembly GCF_047496885.1 of Scyliorhinus torazame. NCBI lineage: Eukaryota > Metazoa > Chordata > Chondrichthyes > Carcharhiniformes > Scyliorhinidae > Scyliorhinus > Scyliorhinus torazame. The sequence goes on along the minus strand of NC_092712.1, from coordinate 68,692,843 downwards.
CCAGAAATACACTCAGACAGAGTGAAGGTTTTACATTGCATGTCCTCCAGAATTCCCAACTAACTCCAACACATACCAAGATCTGTTACACTCCCAAGAGCACACGATCATTTCAATTTGATTGCTCAGGAATACATTACGGATGGCGTGCAATGGCATAAGCTCAAACAACGACTCCTGAGCTGGATCAGGCTTCTAGTTACATATTATTTCTTTGTGTTTTGTTGCCACCATTAGACTGAAATCAAACTCATGGCCAGAAATCCTTTCCTATTAGCATGAGTACATTTATAATGTGAATTGGATTCCAAAGCAGGGTCACACCACCCTCTCTCCATTAAAAACATTGGGAGTATAACACTGTGTTTCAAATGATTACTGGGACATATGTCTGGCCTCAGTAAATAAATCCATACTGGCACCTTGAGAACCCAATTTTTAAAAACATTATAAGTTAAAAACAGAATAAATTGAGTAAACATATGGCTAGAGTTTGGTAAATGGTACAGCAAAATCAAGATTTCATAATAACAAAATTCCTTCAGTAGCGTTGAAAAATTAGTCATTTTTTGTTGAAGCTTTTCATCTTGCGGTCATCAGGACAATCGCAAGATTACATCAGGGTAACCAACAACTTTATGTTGTGTGAGAAGAGTTTAGCAAACAGACTCTGATTGGTAAACGTGTTGCCAAGGGGAATGCACCAGTTGATGGTGACTGACAGTTAACTGCCAACCATTGCTGGAAATTTAAAGTAGGTAACCTGACTAATTTGTCAAGGAATTGTGCTGATGATAAATTAGCAAATGCAGTCACTTATTTTGTTTAGGGAAAACAAGCTGCAATGAGTACACATGTTCTATCTGTCTGCAAAGAAGGGTGGCGCCGTAGCACAGTGGTTAGCACTGTTGCTTCACAGCACCAGGGACCCGGGTTTGATTTCTGGCTTGGTTCACTATCTGTGCAGAGACTGCACATTCTCGCCGTGTCTGCATGAGTTTCCTCCGGGTGTTCCGGTTTCCTCCCACAAGTCCCGAAAGACCTGCTTGTTAGGCGAATTGGACATTCTGAATTCTCCCTTAGTGTACCGCCGGAGTGTGGCAACTAGGGGATTTTCATAGTAACTTCATTGCAATGTTAATGTAAACCTACTTGTGACACTAATAAAGATTATTATTATTATTATTATTATTATTATTAAGAATAGGTTCCTGTGTATTAATCTCTGTAGTTGCAAATGTGCCACACTGCGAGCCTGACTGACAATATTAAAATGGTTGTCAGTGTAATTCTTAGCACACTGGGTATTATTTAGCAAATGACGTTCAATTGTGGAATCACACCTAATGTTGGACACTGTTTTGAGTTTTGCAAGCATGGATTGGATGGGCATGGTCTGTACCTTGTCCATTGAGAATAGCAGAAGGGACATGTAATTTGATATAATCCGCCAGTCTTTGAGGGCCTGCATATCCAGCATCACACTGGCACTGAAATTCATATACCATATTATTGACTTCTGTGATAGGCAGAACGTGTTTTTGGCTTCACAGCGGCATGCTGTTAGCAATGAACACCATTCACGTTTTTACTGCATAGTAGTCGTATGAAACAAAGTTCTCCAACTGTTGTCTCAAGTGCACCCTCAGCTTCCTATGCCCCACCATTGCCTGCATGCCTTCATCCCTCTAGTCCCCAATTTTTTGAAATTCTCTCCCTATATCTCGCCACTTCTCAATCTTCCTTTACAATTCTCCTTAAACCTGCCTCTTTGACCAAGCTTTTAATCATCAGTCTTAATTTATTCGTCTTTGGTTCAATTATCAATTTGGTCAGAATACACTCTTGCTAAGCCCATCGGGAGATTTTGTTTTTTAATCCTTTCATGGGTTGTGGGCCTTGTGGTTAGGCCAGAATTTGCTACCCATCCCTAATTGTCCTTGAGAAGGTGGTAATGAGTGTTGCATGTGTAATAATGATATAAAGGTACCAGTCACAAATAATGGATTGTGAAAACACTTTGTGAGTTTATTTACTAACTCCAGTCACAAATGAAGATTTATACATGGACAGAAAGCTTGAATATATCAGAGTTACAGAGCGATCTGTGTGTCCTCTGCTCCAAGCCAAAGTGAAACTGTGACTGGATCGCATGACACACTTCTCTTAGCATTGATGGCTATCCATTAAAGGCATATTACAACATCCCTCTTTCTTTTTAAAGATAATTTCCTCTCTTTATCATAGAATCATAGAATTTACAGTGCAGAAGGAGGCCATTCAGCCCATCGAGTCTGCACCGGCTCTTGGAAAGAGCACCCAACCCAAGGCCAACACCTCCACCCTATCCCCATAACCCAACCCAACACTAAGGGCAATTTTGGACACTAAGGGCAATTTATCATGGCCAATCCACCTAACCTGCACATCTTTGGACTGTGGGAGGAAACCGGAGCACCCGGAAGAAACCCACGCACACACGGCGAGGATGTGCAGACTCCGCACAGACAGTGACCCAAGCCGGAATCGAACCTGGGACCCTGGAGCTGTGAAGCAATTGTGCTATCCACAAGGCTACCGTGCTGCCCTTTAAATGAAGTATAACTATTTACAATGTATGTTCATGTTTAGTTCCATGAAATAATTGTATATGACTGGTCTCTAAAGCGTAGAGGTAATCTGTGGGTGAACCGAATGTTGTAATAGTAATCTTTCTGGACGTGTCTTTAATTGCTGGCAGTGATCTGAGGACAATTCTTTGTCAATCTTGGATGTAGAACCTGGTTCATTTAGGATTGGTTCCTTGATGCAATAGGACTGGGGGATAGTTGAGGAGCTGGAACGGATCTGATTTCTCCTTGGTGACACCTCACTGTTCCGCCTTTGAGTGCAATGACTTCATAAGATCTTGGTTCTGAACAAATCCTTGTCATCTCGGCTGGTCATCACATACCTTCTGTGGGATCCTGAATGCAAACTTGTTGTCCCAACTCTAAACTTGTCAATTCTGTACCTGCATTTTTATTGTGCTCGTTGGTCACCTTCTCTTGCAGTTTTCAAACTTGCTCTATATTTCCTGAGAGAATAGAATGGGTTAGAGTAAGTAGATTGGTACGCACTGGAGTGTCAAACATGAGCTCTACTGGATGAAATAGATGTCCTTAAAATTGTCTCTCTCAGATGTAACATTGCAATTCGTAGATCTTGCTTGGTCTGTCGACAATTGAGGATTTGGGATTTCACCATGTGAATCATTTGTTCAGCTAGGCTGTTAAATCTAGTATAATGAGAGAAGATGTAGTGTGATTATTATTCCTCTTCCTACACACATCCTGAAATGGCTTGCCAATAAATTGAGAACTGTTATCCATAACAATCTCTCCAGATACACCAGATAAACTGAAAGTAGTACTTAGAATGTGCGCACCAGTTGTGCTTGACACATTGTGAACTGTGGAAGATTGAGGTATTTGGTAAGGTTGGCGATGATGACAATGAAGTCATTGCCATGGATACAAAAGAGGCTTGATAGAATTTTAGACAAATGATGCTTAGGACCTCATATGGAATTAAAGGGTATTTGTGCTGTCTTGGTATTTGTTCTAGCCATGCTGCACAGTTCTTGATGACGACTTCAATGTCATTGTTCATACCCGACCAAATAGACTGTCTCTCTTGTGAGTCTTCTTGTCTCTCCCTATGTGAGTAATGAAGTTGCTGAAGAATATCAGGTCACACAGGTGATGACCTACCAGCCTTTACAAATTACTCCATGGGACAGAAGATGCTTAGCTCAACCCGATGAGAGCAAAATAGTCTCATGGGTTCGTGGGTATGCTGAATTAATTCAGCCCTTCCTTCAGTTATGGTTTTCAACAGTAAAATAAAAGCAAAATACAGCTGGTGTTGGAATCTAAAAGAAAAACAGAAAATGCTGGAAAGGTTCAGCAGGTGTGGCAGAATCTGGGGGGAGAGAAACAGAGTTTGTGTCTTGAGTCCAAATGACTCTTTTTCAGAGTTAAAGAGAGGAAGAAATGTGATGGAATTTATACTATTAAAGAGGGGGTGGAACAGGTGGAGGAAAATATGTCAGGGATAGTTGGGAGCTAGCTCGACAAATATTGTCCAGGCCTTGTTTCATATGGATACAGACTGTTTCAGTATCTGAGAGTTATGAATGGGTGCTGAAACATAGAAACAGAGAAACAAAGAAAATAGAAGCGGGGGAGGACATTTGGCCCTTCGAGCCTGCTCCGCCATTCATTTTAAAAAAATATATTTTTAAATTCATTTACGGGCTGTGGACATTGCTGGTTAGGCCAACATTTATTACCCATCCCTAGTTACCCTTCAGATGGTGGTGGTAAATTGCCTTCTTGAATCGCTACAGACCTTCAGGTGTAGGTACACCCGCTGTGCTATTAGGGAGGGAGTGTCAGGATTTTACCACAGCGACAGTGAGGGAACGGCGATATATTTCCAAGTCAGGGTGGTAAGTGACTTGGAGGGGAACCTCGCAGTTGGTGGGGTTCCCTGGTATCTGCTGCTCTTGTCCTTCTAGCTGGTAGTGGTCGTGGATTTGGAAGGTGCTGACTAAGGAACCTTGGTGAGTTTCTGCAATGTATCTTGTAGATGGTACACACGGCTGCCACTGTTCGTCGGTGGTGGAGGGTTTGAATGTTTGTGGAAGGAGGAGCAATCAAGCGGGGCTGTTTTGTCCTGGATGGTGTCGAGCTTCTTGAGTGTTGGAGGTGCACTCATCCAAGCAAGTAGAGAGTATTCCATTACACCCCTGACTTGTGCCTTGCAGACGGTTGACAGGCTTTGGGGGAGTCAAGAGGTGAGTTACTCGCCATGGCTGATCATCAAGTTCAATGACCTTATCCAGTTTCTCCCCATATCCCTTGATCCTTTTATCCCCAAGAGCTATGTTTAACACCTTCTTGAAATTACACAATGTTTTGGCCTCAACTACTTTCTGTAGTAGCGAGTTCCACAGATTCACCACTCTCTGGATGAAGGAATTTCTCCTCACCTCAGATCTAAAAGGTTTACCCATTATCCTCAAACTATGACCCCTAGTTTTGATCTCCCCCACCATCGAAAACACTCTTTCTGAATCTACTCTGTCTAATCCTGTTAGAATTTCATAAATTTACATGAGATCCCCTCTTACGCTTTTAACCTCCAATGAATATAATCCTAACCAATTTAGTGTCTCCTCATGTGACAATCCTGATATCCCAGGAATCATCCTGGTAAACCTTCGCTGCACTCACTCAATAGCATGAACATCCTTCCTCAGATAAGGACATCAAAACTGCACACAATACTTCAGGTGTCGCCTCACCAATGCCCTATACAATTGCAGTAAAACATCTTTATTCCTATGCTCAAATCCAGCATGGATTTACAAAAGGAAAATCATGCTTGACAAATCTACTGGAATTCTTTGAAGTTGTTGAACAGGTGGTTTATTTAGACTTTTAGAAGACTTTTGACAAGGTCTCCCATAGAAGATTAATATGTAAAGTTAAAGTGCATGGGATTAATATGTAAAGTTAAAGTGCATGGGATTAATATGTAAAGTAAAAGTGCATGGGATTGTGAGTAGTGTCTTGAGATGGATAGAAGCTGGTTAGCAGACAGGAAGCAAAAAGTTGGAAGAAATTATTTTTTTTCTGATTGGCAGGCGGTGACTAGTGGGGTACCGCAGGGATCTGTGCTAGGGATGGGCAATAAATGTTGGAACAGCCTGTGATGCCCACTTTCAATGAACAAATTTTAAAAAAATCATAATTTCTATTGCCACACAGTTTGAGCTGGGTTTCACAGCTGGATGCTCTAGATGGACCCATCTCAAATCTTACCAATTGATACATCCTGTCGACAAACTGATTCAATGCATTTGTTTTTAAAATAGCACCACTTAAACTAAATTAAAAGATGTACTAATTAAGGTAGGCACACTGTCAACCTTTGTCAGCTGCTAGATGTGCTGAAATACAATGTTACTAATTGCAACAGGGCATGAATGTAATCAAGTGATGATTTATGTATTAGATGTATGTCAAATTCTGTTGTGATATGCTCAGCTGTCTAAAACAGAACAATGGGAACAGGTTAGTTGAGGCTGCTGGCCAGCTGAATTTTGAATGCCCCACAATGCCCATTTCACTTCCATTTTATACTGTGATTTTATACTGTCTGGGTCTATGACAATGCATTTGAGTACTGCAGTGTGAACATCAGGGATGAGGGACTTGAGTGATGTGGGATGCGGGATTCCAGTTCTGTGGGATGAGGGACTTATTATCTGGTGATGCTAGGGCTGCTGAAATTCATTAACTCAGGGCAAAGGTTAGCTCAGAGCAGAGAACGTTAAGGGGAGATTCAACAGGGATGTTCAAACTATGAGAATCTGGAATATTCAACTGACGTTATACACCAGATACATCGATGACATTTTTTTCCTTTGGACCCACGGCGAAAAAACACATCATGGAATAAGGAGAAATTGTTTCCATTGCCAGAAGTGGCAGTAACCAAAGGGCACATTGGACACAGGTTTAAGAAGGTTGGCAAAATAACCAAAGGATAGGCGAGGAAGGATTTCTTTCACACAATGAGTTGCTGTAATCTGGAATGCAGTGCCGAACACAGATTCAACTGTAACTTTCAAAGGCGAAATTGGATCATGCCTTGAAGGGGGAAGAACTTACAGAACTCTGGGGAAAAGAGCAGGCGACTGAGGTTAATTGGATAGTTCCTTAAAAGAGTGCACAGACACAATGGAACAGTAGTCTCCTTCGGAGTCATATGATTTTGCATGTGGGCATTTAAAATGCAGCAAGTGTAGGCATTTCAGATGTGGGCATGTGAAAATGAAAACAAACTAAAATGTGCACATTTCCTCCTTCATTTTTTCTTCCTCTTCTTAGGCTGTCCCTTTGGACCGAGGCTGACCTTCTTCCACTCGAGCGGTTCTGATGTGGTTGATCGGTCCAATGTGCAATCCACATACACTCTGCCACATGCAGGGATCGTGGTATTTCCACGATCGGGTATCTGGGTTATTTAGAGGTTTGTGCGCTCTTTCCGATGTCTCGAATTCACCTCTGCACATTGCCGACTAAGTCTACCAATGTGTTTGGTGCCTGCCTGGATAGCTTTCTCCAATATGGTCGGTCACAATCCACTGACTCCCTCTTCAGGGATGCTTTGAGGACATCACTAAATGTTTCCGCTGTCCTCCTGGACGTCTCCTTCAGCCACTTCAGCAGTGTAGTGTTAGGCATACAGACTACATGCCCTAACTGTAGCGCCCCCACCCCTCCCGGCCCCCACTGAAAGCAAGGGAGCGGGTTTTGAGCGATATGAACCTTGATACTGGGCAGTTTGCTTCGGAGAGGATACTGCCGTTGCACCGCCTTTCTTGCCCTCGGATTTGGAGGATCTTGCAAAGTTACCATTGGTGGTATTTCTTGAATTGAGGTGTCTGCTGGTAAGATATCCAAGCGTCCAAAGCATGCAGGGTCTCTTTTTTGGACTTCCTTGATTAGGACCTTTTTGAACTTGCTTCATTACATACAGCACTGATTTAGTACTTCAAAGAGGGTAAGTGTAATGAATAGAGCAGCACAGAGATGGCCTATAAGTCATCTATATTACATTGCTTCCTCAGGCACGAAACCTATACCAAGATGGGTTGACTTTATGCTAAATTTGGCAGCACGCTGGCGCAGTGGTTAGCACTGCTGCCTAACGGTGCTGAGGTCCCTGATTCGATCCTGGCTCTAGGTTACTGCCTGTCTGGAGTTTGCACGTTCTCCCCATGTTTGCGCGGGTTTACAAAGGACACAAATATTCAATGCAGAAATTCCACTTTCCACCGTTTTGATAAAGATCTGGGATGTGATTCACCGTCAGGAAATGCAATTGGGCGGAAAATCGGTTTTGGCGCAGAAATCGAGGTGGGCGATGGTTTCAGGCCAAATCACAATTCTCCGGTGCCTCGACGGTGGCATCAACGCATTCCAGAATGCACGTACAGTAAACGGCATTGGCCTACCATTAGCAGTCCTGACCCAGTATCATTCTGGCCTCCGAGATGCTCCGCCTCCACTGGGGTGAATTTATGGTGGCGTGGTTTACTTGTGCTTTTAAAAATCGAGGGTGGCACAGTGGTTAGCACTGCTGCCTCACAACTCCAGGGAGCAATTCCGGCCTCGGGTGACTGCGTGGAGTTTGTACTTTCTCCCCGTGTCTGTGTGGGTTTCCTCCGGGGGATCCAGTTTCCTCCCACAGTCCAAAGGTGTGCAGGTTAGGTAGATTGGCTATGCTAAATTGCCCTTTAATGTCCAAAAGGTTAGGTGGGGTTACTGAGTTACGGGGTTAGGGTGGCAGCGTGCTCTTTCCAAGGGCCGGTGCAGACTCGATAGGCCGAATGCCCTCCTTCTGCACTGTAAATTCTATGATTCTATGAAATTGGCGCCGTAATTGCTGAGGGAGAGAGGGGGGGGTACGGAAAGTGTCCAATATCGCATTAGTTTGCTGACAGTTCCGCTGCTGTCCGGGGGCCTTCTGCCAGGGCTGGGGGGAGTAGTGGGGTGTGACCAAGAGGTGGGCTGTGGCATTGGGGTGGACTACTGCCGTGGCCTCCAAAGCAGCCATGCAGCTGTGCATGCCACTGACTGCCCACTGTGAACTTAGGGCCACAGGCCACATGGGTGTCCCCCAGTGCACCCCGTTAAGTGCCTTTTGGCTCCAACCGACCCAGCAGCTGTATTGGCGTGCTCCGGCGCAACCAGTGCCATCTTGTTGGCTGGAATGAGTGTGGGGATTGTAATGTGTATGTGCGGCTGTAGCTTGTCAGCCTCCCGAGTGTCAATCATGGACCCAGCGAATCCCTCACCATTTCTCATTGGAATCGATTGTGTTCCACGTGGCGCCATGGTCGCTAAATCGGTCCAGGTGAGGCGCCAGTTTAGCTATCGTGGAAATCCACGAATCCTGCCCCGGTGTTAAATCTCAGGAACGGAGAATCAAACCTCAGGCCTATTCCTTTTGCATCGAATTCATACCTTCTGGGTCCGAGGTGGCAAACTCTTTCATGCCTGTATCATTTTACAATGTGTTGTGACAATGGATTGATGTCAAATTCAAATTCCTTTGATTCCCCCTGCGGGTTGTTCACATGCTCGGGCAATCTAAGAGTGAGGCTGCAGCCACCACTGCAACTGCAGTGCCTCACGACTTGGATCCTATCCTGAACACCTCTCTCGAGCAAAGACCCCACACCAATTCCAGAAGGAAGATTCCACAGAGGAGACAAAGTGCAGGACTCATGTCGAGTCCAATGCGCAATGGAATCATACAGCAATCAAGGTAATCCATTCGGCCCATCTGTGAACAAGCTAATAAACTAGCCCCATTTGCTCTTTCCTCAGAATGCACAAATGATTCTATTTCACGTATTGATACTTCCTCCATCGGAATGAAGAATTCAGCATTGTTTATGTAGGGAATTGGAGCCTATGCACTGGCTCTTTGTAAAACTATATGAAAGTGGAACTCAACATTCGTGGGTGACAGGGCTCTCTGGTAGCATACCCATCTCTGAGTCCCAAGATCATAAGTTCCAGTTCCATACAGAAATGTGATGATCTCATCTAGGCTGTGCACTGGGAGTGCTGCAGCATTGGAAATGGCGTCTTTCAGGTGAGGTGTCCAACCAAGGCCCTGTTTACGCACAGGATGCAAAATATCCCTTGACACGATTCGAGAAAGGTATTTCCCCTTATTTCTTCAGGATCCTCATCTGAGGTGTTGAAGAGTCCGGAGAGGAGGAGTTGGCTCCTGGTGACCCTGTGGCACTTGGTGGAGGTGTCTGTGAAAGAGAGTAGAGATATTTAGTGAATGGCAGCCCACTCGAAAACATGACAATGCACTTACAGCATGGTTGTCTGAAGGATCAGCTGGTGCACTTGAGTCTGAACCATCAGCCTCACTGGCGCCACAGGCACGGTTCCAGTCCTCTCTGGCCAGTTGAATAGCCCGATCCTCTTTGGGAGTGAGGACCTTGAGCTCAGGCATATCCCCCCCATCTGTCTGCGATCTCTCCGTTTTATTGTGGGTGAGCTTGCCCTGCATTAAGACAGATGGAGTGAGTGTGACCAGGATCTATGCCAAGGCAAATGATGAAGATGCCTGACATGTGTGGGTGCTGAATGGAGCCATAATACACATGATATGGACCAAGATGAAGATGTAAAAGTTTATGTGAGATAGTGATGTCCCTTGAGCTGGCAGTGTGAGAGATCCCTGTGGAGTCTGTGAATGTATGAGGGGTTTCTGAGAGTGAGTTGAGAGTAATGAGGTAGTTGACTTACCTTTGATGAGATCCTTCATCCTTTTCATGCACTGGATGGCTAATCTTCTCCATGCAGAGTTGGTGCTTATCTACTCCCAAGTCACAGTTGTGAGGTATATGGACCTCCTTCCACCATCATGAGTGTAGAATACCTCCCGACAATCCTTGTTTGCATAGAAAAGATGGCATAGGTCCTACACAGCACCAGACAGTGCTCTCTATTGCTGTAGGCATTGGTGGCATCCATCAGTGGCTGTGCAAGGCAGGTCAGGGTCCCTCAATTTCACTTTAGCTGCTCCTTCTCCTCAAGCAGCAAGACGTAATTAAACTTGGGTGCTGGAGACTTGTTTGTTTTGAGGGGGCGGCATGGTGGCACAGTGGTTAGCACTGCTGCCTCACAGCCGCCACGGACTCAGGTTCAATTCTCGCTTTGAGTGACTGTCTGTGTGCAGCTTGCACATTCTTCCCACATTCGCGTGGGTTTCCTCCGGGTGCTCTGGTTTCCTCCCATTGTCCAAAAGATTTGCAGATTTGGTGAATTGACCAGGCTAAATTTCCCCTTAGTGTCCAAACGGCTAAATGCGATTAGTGGGGGGCATGGGCCTCGGTAGAGTTCTCTTTCAGATTGTCAGTGCAGAGTCAATGGGCCAAATGGCCTCTTTCTGCACTGTAGGGATTCTATGATTCTATGAGGTCATCTCACACCTGGAGCAGACATTGGGAAAATCGTGCGTTTGTGGATCCCCAGACTGAGGTCACAACGTGGCAGGCAAATCAGAGGCCACCCCTCCATGATTTGATGCATTTCCTGCTGATGTATATTTAGTGAGATGGAAAGCAGACAATCAGGTGTGAAAACATCGCTTTCCACACCCGTCACTTCACTTAGACAATGGAGGGGGAAATACCACCCATTGAGTCTCGTTTGGCCAATACTTGCCTGCACATAAGTCACCCAGACCAAACATATTCCCTGTACCATAAAACTAAAACACATTTCACAATATGAACAATGATTGATTTCTTGAAATAAAAAGATATTCCACATTATCAACTATTGCCGATCTCTTGAAACAAAATGTAGCATTACAAGCCATTGCATATAGGCATTTATGATACATGTTGCAATGTATGTTGATGTGGAGGGAATGAATCAGTGAGTAAATAAGGAAATAACACATGAAAAGCAAAGGATCGTCCTCACGATGAGCAAGGCCTCCAACCCATATTTTACTCTACTCTTTTATATCCATATTGATAATCCCTAGAGTCCTCTCCACATAAGCAGTCAAACTTTGCAGTTTATGTGAATTCCCTCTTGTTTGCATGTGCTGCCTTCTGCTACGTGCACCCTTTTCTTTCAATAGAATATTAAAATGGCATATGTCACAGAAGATGTGTGGCATACAAGTACCCCGAACACTGATCATGCCATGTGAAGCACCGAACAAGTAGCAGTCATAGAATTATAGAATCCCTACATTGCAGAAGGAGGCCATTCGGCCCATCGACTCTGCACCGACCCGCTGAAAAAGCATCGTACCTCGGCCCAATCCCCCACCGTAACCCCGTAACCCCACCATGGGGCAATTTAGCATATCCATCCATCTAACTTGCACATCTTTGGACTGTAGGAGGAAACCAGAGCACCCAGAGGAAACCCACGCAACACGGGGAGAATGTGCAAACTACACACAGACAGTCACCTGAGGTCGGAATCGAACGTGGGTCTCTGGCGCTTTGCAACAGCAGTGCCAACCACTGTGTCACCCATGCCACCCATTAAGGAATCTTATACTGGCATGGTACATATTTGCCACGTATAATGCTATTGGAACAACAGTCTAATGTGGCAATATTACACTATGCCATGGAAGAACTTAAGAGTTTGCATTTGTACTTTTGATAAAAATTCTCTGAGGTGATGGACAAAGCTTGCAGTGAATAATGGTAAAAATGCCTACACACGTAGAGTTTGTGCTACTCAGAATATTTCTTTCTCAACTGGTCCCAGGGTTGGACCACAGGTAAAATTACAGTTACATGCTATTGTGATCTTCACCTAAGCTGTCCTGAACCCACTGCTTATTACAAGGCAATGATTTCTGCCTAGTGGAACCACCTTACACTGTTGAGCTGATGGCAGAGGGAACCTTAAAGTGCTATTGCTGAAAGAGCCTGTTAAGCTTCCACCCATTTTGATATGGCCACTGTTCTAAGAGCTTTTAGGGCAGAATACAGCTTTGAAGAGCTGCGGGCACCATAACACTTGCACTTGAGCTTCAAAATTGTTTAGTTTAGCACTGTGAGTGGCATACGGGATATATCAGCAGGCCTATAACTTCATCATAGGTGGCATGATGGCACAGTGGTTATCACTGCTGCCTCACAGCTCCAGGGTCCAAGGTTCAATTCCGGCCTTGGGTGATTGTGTGGAGTTTGTACTTTAACCCCGTTTCTGTCTGAGTTTCCACCGGGTGCGCCGGTTTCCTCCCACAATCCAAAGATGTGCAAAGGGGCTTGTTTAGCACAGTGGGCTAAACAGCTGGCTTATAAAACAGAACAAGGCCAGCAGCGCGGTTCAACTCCCGTACCAGCCTCCCCGAACAGGCGCCGGAATTTGGCGTCTAGGGGCTTTTCACAGTAACTTCATTTGAAGCCTACTTGTGACAATAAGCGATTTTCATTTCATTTCATTTTCAAGTTAGGTGTATTGGCTATGCTAAATTGCCCCTTAGTGTCCAAAAAGATTAGGTTGGGTTACTGGGTTACGGGGATAGGTTGGTGGTGTGGGCTTGAGTTAGGTATTGTTTCCAAGAGCTGGTGCAGACTCGATGGGTCGAATGGCCTCCTTCTGCACTGTAAAGTTCTATGAATAAGTGATAGATCTGGCTCATGCAAAAATTTGTCTTGATTCAAAAGCTGTTTCAAGAGCCATTTACTTGTACAGTAAGAAGTTTTACAACACCAGGTTAAAGTTAAACAGGTTTGTTTGGAATCACTAGCTTTCGGAGCGCAGCTCCTTCCTCAGGTGAATGAAGAGGTGGGTTCCAGGAACACATAAGCAGACAAAGTCAATAATGCAAGACGATACTTTGAATGTGAGTCTTTGCAGGTAATTAAGTCTTTACAGGTCCAGACAGTGCGACTGGAGAGAGGGATAATCACCGGTTAAAGAGGTGTTAATTGTCTCAAGCTAGGACAGTTGGTAGGAGTTTGCAATCCCTGGCCAGATGGTGGGGGTGAATGTAATGCAACACTGATTGGTGCCTGGCTGCAGCTTCCCTGGGGAGACTGAAGAATCAAGGGAGGCCTCTGGACCTACTTCCAGGGGCGGCGTTTTGACATTCTGAATTCTCCCTCTGTGTACCCAAATAGGCGCTGGAATGTGGCGAATAGGGGCTTTTCACAGTAACTTCATTGCTGTGTTAATGTAAACCTACGTCTGACAATAAAGATTATTAAAATGAATACCTAGCACAAAGGAAGATGGCTATGGTTGTAGGAGGCCAATAATCTCAGCCCCAGGACATTGCTGCACGAGTTCCGCAGGGTAGTCTCTTAGGTTCAAACATCTTCAAGTTTCTTCATCAATGACCATCCATCCATTATATGGTCAGAAGTTGGGATGTTGGCTGATGATTGCACAGTTTTCATTACCATTCAAAACTCCTCAGATTCTTAAGCAGCAGTTCCGCATGCAGGACAACATTCAGGCTTGGTTCGATAAGTGGCAAGTAATATTCATGCAAGTAAAATATAAATGACTTGGAAGAAAACGTAGCGCTTCTGATTAACAAGTTTGCGGATGATACGAAGATTGCAGGAGTTGCGGATAGTGATGAAGATTGTCAGAGAATACAGCAGGATATAGATAGGCTGCAAAATTGGGCGGAGAAATGACAGATGGAATTTAACCCGGTCAAATGTGAGGTGATGCATTTTGGTCGATCCAATTCAGATGGGAGCTATAAAATAAATGACAAAACCATCAGGGGCATAAACACACAGTGAGATCTGGGCATGCAGGTCCACAGATCCTTAAAAGTGGCAGCACAGGTGGAAATGATGGTAAAGAAAGCATATGGTATGCTAGCCTTCATAGGACGGGATATCGAGTATAAAAGCTTGCAAATTATGTTGCCATTATATAGAACGTTGTGTAGGCCACATTTGGAATACTGTGTCCAATTCTGGTGACCGCATCACCAGAAGGACATGGAGGCTTTGGAGAGAGTACAGAAAAGGTTTACCAGGATGTTCCCTGGTATGGAGAGCATTAGCTATGAGGAGGGATTGAATAAACTGGGATTGTTGTCCCTGGAGAACCGGAGGCTGAGGGGCGACCTGAAATGAAATGAAAATCACTTATTGTCACAAGTAAGCTTCAAATGAAGTTACTGTGAAAAGCCCCCAGTCGCCACATTCCAGCACCTGTTCGGGGAGGCTGGTACGGGAATTGAACCATGCTGCTGGCCTGCCTTGGTCTGCTTTAAATGCCAGCTCTTTAGCCCTGTGCTAAACTAGCCCCTGATAGAAGTTTATAAACTTATTAGGGGTATAGATAGGGTGAACAGTTGGAGGCTTATTCCCAGGGCGGAATTGAAAAGTACAAGGGGGCACAAGTTCAAGGTGAGGGAGGACAGGTTCAGTGGGGATGTGCAGGGGAAGTTTTTTTTACAGAGGGTGGTGGTGGCCTGGAATGCACTGCCAAGTGAGGTGGTTGAGGCAGATACGTTAGTGACCATTAAGATTTATCTAGATAGACACATGAACAAGCAGGGTATAGAAGGATACAGGCGGTTGGTCTAGATAGGACATGTGAACGGCGCAGGCTTGGAGGGCCGAAGGGCCTACTCTTGTGCTGTATGTTCTTTGTTCTTTGTATGCCACACAAGAGTAAGGCAATGACCATGTCTAACAAGAGAGGATGTAATTATCTCCCCTGGACATGCTGGGGTGAGGGGGGGGGGCGGGATTATCATTGCTGAATTCCTCTCCATCAACGTTCTTGGGGGATTACCATTAACCATAAACCTAACATGGCCAGCCATATAAATACTGTAGCTACAAGAGTAAGTCACAGCCTGGGAATTCTGTGGTAAGCAACTGACCTCCTGACTCCCCAGAGTCTATCCACCAAGAAGTAAGTGAAGGATGTAATGGAATACTCTCCACTTGCCTGGATGTGTGCAGCTCCAACAACACTCAAGAATCTCCACAACATACAGGACAAGGCAGCCCGCTTGATCAGTACCCCATCCACCACCTTAAATATTCACTTTCTCCATCACTGATGCACAGTGGCAGCAGCATCTAGAAGATGTATTGCAGCTTATCCACTTAGCAGGAAAAGCAGAAGGTATTATTTAGATGGTGATAGGTTGGGAAACGCTGAAATACAAAGGGGCCTGGGTGTCCTTGTACACTAATCACTGAAAACAAGTCTGCAGATGCAGCAAGCAGGTAAGAAGGCAAATGGTATTGGCCTTCATTGTGAGAGGACTTCAGTACAAGGGCAAGGATGACTTACTGCAGCTGTACAGGCCTTGGTAAGACCACTCATGGTGCATTGTGTGCAATTTTGGTCTCCTTATCTAAGTAAGGATATACTTGCCAAAGGCGGAGTGCAGTGAAGGTTCACCAGACTGATTGCTGGGATGACAGGATTGACATATGAGGAGAGATTGGGTTTACTGCTTCTGTATTCACTGGAGTTTATAAGAATGAGAGAGAATCAAATTGAAATGTATAACATTCTGATGGGGCAGAACAGACTGGATGTAGGGGTGATGTTTCCTCTGGCCGGGCGGGGGGGGAGGGGTCTAGCAGAAAGGGTCACAGTCTCAGGATCTATTTTCTCTGTTTCTATGCAGCAAAATGGCAAGGCTCATTCAACAGCAGCTCAAGCCCTTTCCATCTAAAATCCAGAGGGACAAGTGTAGTAGGCACATAGGAACACTATCACATGCAAGTTCCCCTTCAAGACGTGCACCATCCTGACTTGGAAATATATCGCTGTTCCTGCATTGTCGCTGGGTCAAAATCCTGGAACTTCCTCCTTAACAGCACTGTGGATGTACCTGCACCCAATGAACTGCAACTGTTCAAGAAGATAATTCATCACTGAATTCTCAAGGCCAATTAGAGATAAGCAATAAATGCTTGCCTAGCCAGCGATGCCCATATCCCATGAACAAATTTTAATAAGATCCAAATGAGCAATGCACACCTCCAGGCATTGCAAAGTCAGTGTGATTGAGCCGTGATTAAAAGCCTTTCTCATCATTACTCAGCCCTGTAAAGATCCACATTTAATGCGCAATCATTGGGTTCTTCCTGCTCAGCTTAAGTTCTGACCTTCGATTCATCCATGACACATTTCTGAATGAATGAGTCCTCCACCCGTGCTTCGTGGCTGAGTTAAATAAATGAAATATCCCGCACTTTGTTTTCCAAATGCCACATTTCGGGGAGCGCTCATGTCCTAGTTATGGCAAAAAACAACTTAACAAAGACCATAAACAGTGTAAAGTTGGTAATGACTGCAATAGGGCAGCGAGAGATTTTTTAAATTGAGGAATACTGTTTAATGTACGTTGTGAATATGGATACAACCGACCCAGCAGTGTCACCTCTATGTTTGTTTCAGCGTGGACAGCAGCTACACATAGCTAAGTGATTTGAAAAGAGAAAATAACAGAAACACTCAGCAGGTCAGGCAGCATTTGTAGTGAGAGTAAAACAGAAATTTATTTTCAAATGAATGACCCTTCATCAGTTCTGATAGAAGTAAAAAAATGTATTAGGATTTAAGCCAATGAAAATGGGGAGCAGGAGTGGTCGAAAAAGGACTTTTGCTGCATCCGGAGATCCGGACTCAATGCCGTGCTTCATCCAACCAAAACTCTTCTTCTCGTTCTTTTTCCACCCTCCTCTCCTCATTTTCTAAAAACTTCTGTTACTAACTTTTTCCAGTTCTGATGAAAGATCACAAACCTGAAGTACTTTGGGCCGGATTCTCCGATGCTGAGACTAAATGTTGATGCCACGCAGGCTTCCCGGGCTTCTACGACTGCCAAACTGCTGCACCTGGACCGATTCAGTGACCGTGCAGGGGCTAGCACCGGCGCCACTTGGAACACGATCGATTCCAATGAAAATCGGTGTGGGATTCACCGGGTTGGTGAATGACACTCAGGGGACTGACAAGCTGCATACACACATTTCACTCCCCACACTCACTCTCCCCAACTAGCAAGATGGCACTGGTTAGCTGGAGCTTGCCCATCCCTTTGATGGATCAGTTGGGGCCAGAGGGTACCTGGGGGGGAGGGGGGGGAGGTGGTCTGGGGGACACACCCATTGAACCCATGCCACTAAGGTCACAGGGGCAGTCAGCGGCGTGCGCAGCTGCATGAGAATGGCCAGCTGCGGCAATGGTGCTCCATGCCCATCTACCCCGACCCCACTGCCTACTTCCTGGCCACCCCACCCGCTACTCCTCCCGGCCCTGACAGAAGCCTCCCTGCCAGCGGCACAACTTGCAGCACTCGATGACAATGTTGGACACTTTCTGTACATCTTCTCTCTTCCTCACGGCACCTATTTCACGATTTTTGAAAGCACAAGTGGACCTCGCCATTAGGAATTCCCCCCGGTGGAGGCAGAGAATCGCGGAGGCCCTGGAGAATATCTGGTCAGGCCCGTTAATGATATGCCAACGTCGTTTACTACTCGTGCGAAGTGGAAGGCATTGATGCCTTCAACTGTCGAGGCACCGGAGGATTGCAATTTGACATGAACCCGGCACCCGTCCGATTTCGGCATCTAAACCGATTCTCTACCTAATCGCCTTTCCCGATTTCAATGTCAATCGACGGAGAATCCCGCCCTTCATCTCTCTGATCAATAGGATCTGCTGAGCCTTTCTAACATTGGGCGAGATTTTCCGGTATTCACCGTCGGTGGAATCGACCTGTCCCGCCAACAGCACACCCCTCATCACGGGCTTCCCGGTAACATGGGGCGGATTCAAAACGGGTCAAAACGGCCTCAGAGCCAGCCAATGACGGGCCGCCTCCCACCACCGGGACACACGCCATTGGGAGGCCAGAGCCTCCCGCACATTGTTTTTATTTCGGATTTCCAGCATCCACAAAAATTTGCTTTTGTCCCAGAGATTTAGTGAGTGGAATTATTTAAGGCTATGTACATGGAAGACAATGGAAACTGCACCACAATCTTGTTTATTTCTTCCTTCATCACCTGCAGCTGTTGCTACACCTGTTTGTTTTGGACGGCAACTCTTCATCGAAGTGAACATTTTGCAAACTGGATCATAACTGTCCAAACCAAACTATGACCAAAGGCACTCCTCAGTAGAGATCACTGGGCAATCATGAGCGATTCCATAATCATCAATGTCAACTGGAAGACTTCCCAATAGTGCTCAACTGATAACTGCCAACTTCTCAGAATCTATCAAAGCACATCTATCTATTAATTATACATTGCATTTTTAAAAACTTTTTGTCCTGCTGCCTGCCGCGCTCCCCCCCCCCCCCAAAGAAATGTTATTAATTTGGAGATGAGGGCATTGCTAGCAAGGCCAGTATATATTGCCAACCCCTAATGATAATTGGTGTTGAGGAATCTTCTTCTCGTTTTTTTAATAAATTTAGAGTACCCAATTCTTTTTCTTCCAATTAGGGGGCAATTTAGCATGGGGTGACACCCACGCAGACACGGGAGAATGTGCAAACTCCACACGGTCAGTGACCCAGGGACAGGATCGAACCCGGGTCCTCAGTGCCATAGGCAGCAGTGCTCACCAATTCACCACTGTGCCTTGACGAATCTTCTTCATAGAATCCTTACAGTGCAGAAGGAGGCCATTCGGCTAATTGAGTATGCACCGCTCCTTTGGAAAAGCACGCTACCTAGGCCCACCCTCCCGCCCTCTCCCTATAACCCCACCTAACCTGCACATCATTGGTCACTAACTGGAAATTTTTAGCATGGCCAATCCATCTAACCTGCACATGGGAGGGCCCAGAGAGCATTCGGTTTCCAGGTGTAGTGAAGAGAAAATAGAGGTGGAGATTTGTGTTGACTTGCGAATCTGAACTGGCTGTGGGGGATTGATCTCTGTCTCAGAACTGGTCAGCCCAGGACCACATCACACTGTGCCTCAGTTGCATTAGATTATCGAGCTACAGAAGCCTGCTGGCCATTCTCATACATCTCCATGACAAGGATCATTTGAATTTTGAGCCAACAAGCGACCGGTAGCGACCCTCAGGTAGGTTTTGCTGAGAGGAGGATGTGATGAAAGGAGAGTAATTGGGACATGGTGGTTGGACTGGGATAAGGTGAAGATGGTGTTCAAGATGGGTAGTTGACTGGGATGGAGATGACAAGAATCTTTCTTAGTGTCACAAGTAGGCGTACATTAACACTGCAATGAAGTTACTGTGAAAATCCCTTTGTCGCCACACACCAGTGCCTGTTCGGGTACATTGAGGGAGAATTCAGACTGTCCAATTCGCCTAACAGCACGTCTTTTGGGACTTGTGGGAGGAAACCGGAGCGCCCGGAGGGTACCCATGCAGATACAGAGAGAATGTGTAGACTCCGCAGACAGTGACCCAAGCCAGGAATTGAACCTGGGACACAGGCGCTGTGAAGCAACAGTGTTACCCACTGTGCTCCTGTGATAATCAGAAGAAGGAGCTGAGTGAGGAGTGGGTGTTGAGGACAAATAGCCAAGGGAGAAGGGGTGATCAGGAGAGTTAGCCAATCGAGATAGTAATGATAGACACACCTAGTCTGACTCAAACAATGCTTTTGGCCGATAATAAATAATGTGCCCCTTCCCTCTAAAGAATATACTCCAATGCTGTTCACCTCTTGGAAAGAGGATATGAATTTGCAGTTGGTTAGAACATTGTCCTTTAACCTCTGAGATCTAGGCTTAAATCCAGCTGAAACAAATTGGATGAAAATCTCCTTTCTCTGCTCATCATAAGAATCCTCAAGAAATGAGTTTTCACAATGTCAGCCCAGTTCAAGTTAATAGCTCAGAACTGACAATTCAGTACAGTTGGTAATTCCAACAAAAGAGGTCACTGGAATAGCTGAGGTGGGCAAAGGGAAACTTCACTCTGATGCAGTAGATGGTACTCTCATAAAAGTGGGGTTAAAGCTCATTATTATTTCAATGGCAAAAATATCTCTATTATATATCTCTGCCTCTTGTGTCCTACCTAAGGGTGCTCAGTATTGACAATAAAGAGCAGAGTGTCCGCTACTGTGCTTTTGGCAAGGTAAACTGCTGTCAGCACAGACTCAAAGGAGAGTATTTTCCCAGGCAAGGGAAGGTGGTGGGCACAGGTGGTGGGGTGGTTGAACCTCCATGCATCTGTCAAGTGAGAAGTTTAAATATTCTAATAGGTAATTAATTTTAAAAAAAATTTAGAGTACCTAATTCATTTTTTCCAATTAAGGGACAATTTAGCGTGTTCAATCCACCTACCCTGCACATCTTTGGGTTGTGAAACTAAGCGCAAACACGGGGAGAATGTGCAAACCCCACACGGACAGTGACCCAGAGCCGGGATCGAACCTGGGACCTCGGTGCCGTGAGACTGCAGTGCTACCACTGCGCCACCGTGCTGCCCAATAGGTAATTAAAATTGACAGGCTGGGAGATCTTTGATCAACTGAAGAGCTAAAGTTTTGGCCAGGAAAGAGGTTGCTGTTCAGAGTGTGCTTTCAGTGCTTGACTGGTGATTGCCAACTTCTTGGATGTCACTTCAGCTGTCTAAAACTTCACTTATCTTCAGCTGTACTTCCCTGCTGTCAGCCCACACCATGGCAAGGAAGCAGTTCATGCACATCCACTTTGAACCTCTGATGACGAGCAAGAACAGCAGCAACACTAACAGCATAGGGAGTAGTAACGGCAAAACCAGCATCAACACCAGCTGCCTTCTCCTCAGGTATATGTCGTTCCAACCCATAGATAAAGATTTAAGATAAAGATAGATAGTTTTTTGAAGAATAAAGGGATTAAGGGTTATGGTGTTCGGGCCGGAATGTGGAGCTGAATCCACAAAAGATCAGCCATGATCTCATTGAATGGCGGAGCAGGCTCGAGGGGCCAGATGGCCTACTCCTGCTCCTAGTGCGTATGTTCTTATGTTCTTATGTCCCTTCTGCAACGAGGAAAGGCAGAATGTAATGAATGTGAGAAATAGATTGTGTGGGTAGCTGAGAAACATTTGAGTCATGGATGTGAAAGGACATGAGAAGTATGCTGTTCAGATGGGGAGGCCAGCTGCCTGGAGAGATAGGAATGAGTGGAGCGCTCAGGTGAGTTGTTATGAGCTGTACTGTGTAGAAAAATGCTGTGAAACTCAGTGCTGGGTTTGGCAGCTGAAAGTGTCATGCCACTCACTTTAACTACCCCTTTGAGATCTTGGGTCTATTTGGTGCACTGTCTCCAGGTTGAACAGTCCAGGTTTCTGACTTACTTGATCACTTCCATTCATGCCTGCTTGGGTGGCGAAGTTGTCCTCATCTTCCTATTCTTTGTGAAGAGAGGTCACTGAAGTCCTGGGGAATGGCTTTCCCCGGTGTCCTTTCCATTCCTGTGGTTCCTGCAACCGTAACACGCCATACACGCTCTTACGTGACTGCTTAGAGACGGGGGACTGGTCCATATTTAAGAACTCAGCAACCAACTTAAATGAGTATGCCACCACCATCACAGATGTCATCAGCAACTGTGTGGACGACTGCGTGCCAAAGAAAGCAGTACGTACGTTCCCCAACCGGAAACCATGGCTCAATCGCGAGATTGACTCCCTACTGAAGGACAGATCTGAGGCGTTCAAGTCAGACGACCCTGATCTATAGAAGAAATCCAGGTACGACCTCCGCAAAGCCATCCGAGGTGCCAAGAGAGAATATCAAACCAAGCTAGAGTCACAGACAGACTCTCAGCAGTTGTGGCAAAGATTAAACAACATAGCGGGCTTCAAAGCGAAGCCGAGCAGTATCTCAGGCAGCACGCACCCCTCCCCGATGAACTCAATGCATTCTATGCTCGGTTCGAGCAGGTAACCAACAATCCGCTGCCGAGTGCCCCAGCAGCCCATAACTCACGCATACCCACCATCACAACTTCCAAAGTCAGATCGGCCTTCCTGAAAGTGAACCCTCGGAAGGCGACGGGCCCAGACGGGATCCCTGGTCGTGCACTCAGAGTCTGCGTGGACCAGCTGGCAGAGGTGTTCGCGGACATCTTTAACCTGTCCCTAGTCCACTCTGAGGTACCCACCTGCTTCAAGAGGACCATCATCATGCCGGTGCCAAAGAAGAACCAGGCAACATGCCTCAATGACTACCGTCCGGTGGCCCTGACTTCAGTCGTAATGAAGTGCTTCGAGAGGTTGATCATGAAGCGCATCACCTCCATAATCCCAGAACGCCTTGATCCACTGCAATTCGCATACTGTCGCAACCGGTCCACATCAGACACCATTTCCCTGGCCCTACACTCATCCCTAGCGCATCTCGACAACAAGGACTCCTACATCAGACTCCAATTTATTGACTACAGCTCCGCCTTCAACACCATAATCCCAGCCAAGCTCATATCAAAGCTCCAAAACCTAGGACTTGGTTCCCCATTGTGCAGCTGGATCTTCAATTTTCTGACCAACAGACCACAATCAGTAAGAATGAACAACAACACCTCCTCCACAATAGTCCTCAATACCGGGGCCCCGCAAGGCTGCGTACTTAGCCCCCTACTCTACTCCCTGTACACACACGACTGCATGGCAAAATTTGGTTCCAACTCCATCTACAAGTTTGCTGACGATACGACCATAGTGGGCCGGATCTCGAATAACGATGAGTCAGAATACAGGAGGGAGATAGAGAACCTAGTGGAGTGGTGCAGCGACAACAATCTCTCCCTCAATGCCAGCAAAACTAAAGAGCTGGTCATTGACTTCAGGAAGCAATGTACTGTATACACCCCTGTCAGCATCAACGGGGCCGAGGTGGAGATGGTTAGCAGTTTCAAATTCCTAGGGGTGAACATCTCCAAAAATCTGTCCTGGTCCACCCAAGTCAATGCTACCACCAAGAAAGCACAACAGCGCCTATACTTCCTCAGGAAACTAAGGAAATTCGGCATGTCCACATTAACCCTTACCAACGTTTACAGATGCACCATAGAAAGCATCCTATCTGGCTGCATCACAGCCTGGTATGGCAACTGCTTGGCCCAGGACCGCAAGAAACCTCAGAGAGTCGTGAACACCACCCAGTCCATCTCGCGAACCTACCTCCCATCCATTGACTCCATCTACACCTCCCGCTGCCTGGGGAAAGCGGGCAGCATAATCAAAGACCCCTCCAACCCGGCTTACTCACTCTTCCAACTTCTTCCATCGGGGAGGAGATACAGAAGTCTGAGAATATGCACGAACAGACTCAAAAACACCTTCTTCCCCGCTTTTACCAGACTCCTAAATGACCCTCTTAAGGACTGGCCTCATTAACACTACACCCTGTATGCTTCATCCGATGCCGGTGCTTATGTAGTTACATTGTATACCTTGTGTTGCCCTATTATGTATTTTCTTTTATTCCCTTTTCTTCCCATGTACATACTGATCTGTTGAGCTGCTCACAGAAAAATACTTTTCACTGTACCTCGGTACACGTGACAATAAACAAATCCAAACAAATCCAATCCAATATGGCAGATGAGCCCAGAGTATCCAAATATGGCTGCCAAAATGGAAAGACCAGCCTCTATCTAACATTGATATTACGGGCAGCACGGTAGCATTGTGGATAGCACAATTGCTTCACAGCTCCAGGGTCCCAGGTTCGATTCCAGCTTGGGTCACTGTCTGTGCAGAGTCTGCACATCCTCCCCGTGTGTGCGTGGGTTTCCTCCGGGTGCTCCGGTTTCCTCCCACAGTCTAAAGATGTGCAAGTTAGGTGGATTGGCCATGATAAATTGCCCTTAGTGTCCAAAATTGCCCTTAGTGTTGGGTGGGGTTACTGGGTTATGGGGATAGGGTGGAGGTGTTGACCTTGGGTAGGGTGCTCTTTCCAAGAGCCTGTGCAGACTCGATGGGCCGAATGGTCTCCTTGTGCACTGTAAATTCTATGAATTATAAGATACCTGAGAACCCCATCACCTGGAGGTTCCCTCCAAGTCACTCATCACCTTGATTTGGAAATATATCGCCGTTCCTTCACTGTCGCTGGGGCAACATCCTGGAACTCCCTCCCTAACAGCACAGTGGGCGGTTCAAGAAGGCAACTCACCACCACCTTCTGAAGGACAACAAGAATGGCCAATAAACTGTACTAACCATCAATGCCCATATCCCATAAATTAATTTAACAAAACATATGTTTTTGGTCATGGCTGGCATACATTCAAAATGGCCGGAGGTTGCCATCATGAAATTGACAACTATGGAACAAACCGTAGAAGGCTTGACGAGGTATTTGCAAGATTCGGGTGACATGAACAACTTGTGAGTGAAAACAGTATTCAGTTCACATCAGCCAAATTCGAGGACTACCTGAAGGTGTGTGGCGTCTGCCATATCAAATCTGCCCCCGACCACTCAGCCACCAATGGCTGATCCATGATTGATATGAATAAAGTGACGAAGAGATACAGTCATATACTCTAAATATGTTTCATCTGGAAGGATAGTATGTCAAGTATCAATAATCTCAGTATTGATTTTCATATTGGGACCAATGCATTTTTGACTATTACCTTTTGTGCTTTACTTCCTGACCAAGCCCTGAGCAGTGGTTTTCGAACTTTTCTAGCTTACCCACTGGACATATTGACACAAGCGTTTTGATTTGATCTGATTTATTATTGTCACATATATTAGTATACAGTGAAAAGTGCTATTTCTTGCATGCTATACAGACAATGCATACCGTACATAGGGAAGGAAGGAGAGACTACAGAATATAATGTTACAGTCATAACTAGGATGTAGAGAAAAGATCAACTTAATACAAGGTAGGTGCATTCAAAACTTGGATGGCAGCAGGGAAGAAACAACAAGAAACAACAACCCTGGAACACCTAGATAACAAAGACACCTATGTCAGACTCCTATTTATTGACTACAGCTCAGCCTTCAACACCATTATTCCTACGAAACTCATCTCCAAACTCCGTGGCTTTGGCCTCGACTCCTCCCTCTGCGACTGGATCCTGAACTTCCTAACCCACAGACCACAATCAATAAGGATAGGCAACAACACCTCCTCCACAATCATCCTCAACACCAGTGCCCCACAAGGCTGTGTCCTCAGCCCCCTATTATACTCCTTATACACCTCTGACTGTGTGGCTAAATTCCCCTCCAACTCGATTTTCAAATTTGCTGATGACACCACTGTATGGGTCGGTTTTCAAACAATGACGAGACAGAGTACAGGAATGAGATAGAGAATCTGGTGAACTGGTGCGACGACAATAATCTCTCCGTCAATGTCAACAAAATGAAGGAGATTGTCATCGACTTCAGGAAGCGTAGTGGAGAACATGCCCCTGTCTACATCAATGGGAATGAAGTAGAAAGGGTCGAGAGCTTCAAGTTTTTAGGTGTCCAGATCACCAACAACCTGTCCTGGTCCCCCCATGCCGACACTATAGTTAAGAAAGCCCACCAATGACTCTACTTTCTCAGAAGACTGAGGAAATTTGGCATGTCACCTACGACTCTCACCAACTTCTACAGATGCACCATAGAAAGCATTCTGTCTGGTTGTATCACAGCTTGGTATGGTTCCTGCTCTGCCCAAGACCACAGGAAACTACAAAAGGTCGTGAATGGTTTAGCACAGGGCTAAAGAGCTGGCTTTTAAAGCAGACCAAGGCAGGCCAGCAGCCCGGTTCAATTCCCGTACCAGCCTCCCCAAACAGGCGCTGGAATGTGGTGACTAGGGGCTTTTCACAGTAACTTCATTTGAAGCCTACTTGTGACAATAAGCGATTTTTATTTTCATTTTCATTTTGAATGTAGCCCAATCCATTACGGAAACCAGCCTCCCATACATTGACTCTGTCTACAATTTCCGCTGCCTCGGAAAGGCAGCCAGCATAATTAAGGACCCCACGCACCCCGGACATACTCTCTTCCACCTTCTTCCGTCAGGAAAAAGATACCAAAGTTTGAGGTCACATACCAACCGACTCAACAACAGCTTCTTCCCACTGCCACCAGACTTTTGAATGGACCTACGTCGTATTAAGTTGATCTTTTCTCTACACCTTGCTATAACTGTAACATTATATTCTGCAGTCTCTCCTTCCTTCCCGATGTACGGTGTGCATTGTTTGTACAGCATGCAAGAAACAATACTTTTCACTGTTTACAAATACATGTGACAATAATAAATCAAATCAAATCAAATCAAGAAGCTGTTCTTGAGTCGGTTGGTATGTGACCCCAAACTTTTGTATCTTTTTCCTGATGGAAGAAGGTGAAAGAGAGTATGTCCAGTGTGTGTGGGGTCCTTAATTATGCTGGTTGCCTTTCCGAGGCAGCAGGAATTATAGACGGAGTCAATGGATGGGAGGCTGCTTTGCGTGATGGACTGGGCTACATTCACGACCTTTTGTAGTTTCCTGCAGTCTTGGGCAGAGCAGGAACCATACCAAGCTGTGATACAACCAGACAGAATGCTTTCAATGGTGCATTTGTAAAAGTTGGTGAGGGTCGTAGCTGACATGCCAAATTTCCTTACTCTTCTGAGAAAGTAGAGTCGTTGGTGGACTTTCGTAACTATAGTGTCAGCATGGGGGGACCAGGACAGCTTGTTGGTGAATTGGACACTTAAAAACCTGAAGCTCTCGACCCTTTCTACTTTGTTTCCATTGATGTAGACAGGGGCATGTTCTCCTCTACGCTTCCTGAAGTCGATGACAATCCCCTTCATTTTGTTGACATCGAGGGAGAGATTATTGTCATCGCACCAGTCCACCAGATTCTCTATCTCATTCCTGTACTCTGTCTCGCCATTGTTTGAAAACCGACCCACTACAGTGGTGTCATAAGCAAATTTGAAAATCGAACTGGAGGGGAATTTAGCCATACAGCGTGTCACAATCGACACATTCTCCAACAAATACCAATACAATCCTGGATCTCGCCTGAAACTACTAGCACACTCGTGGGGACCTCTGTAAATATTGATATACTCTTTGGGGCCTCTGCAAATACTGATCCTTTCTTGGGGACGTCTACAAAAACTGACACAGTCCTGAGACCTTTTCAAATAATGACAAGTTCCTGCATGCTGCTGCCTTAAGCCAATTATCAGATGTAAAATAGTAGAATATTACCATTGAGAATGAGTGGCGGATGGATTTCAAATCAGGTGTGTGTGACCCAAAAACGGATGGTCTGAAGTATTATTTAAATGGTGAAAAGCAGCGGAGGTTCAAAGAAGTTTACTTGTCCATGTACCCAGCACTAAAATATAGTAGGTGAGGTGAGAGTGACTGTCCTTTACATCAAGGCAGCATTTCATTGAGTATGGCATCAATGAGCCCCAGAAAAACTGGAGTCAATGGAAGTCAGGGGAAACCTCACCACTGGTTGGAGTCATACCTAGCACAAAGGAAGATGGTTGGACATCAATCATCTCAGTCACAGGATATTGCTGCAGGTGTTCCACAGGGCAATGTAGAGATCTACCATGCGGATCTAGTGGCACTTGCGAACACTAAAACTCAGTAGAAATTTGAGTTAACACTTCTCAGGTTTATTGTCTTCTATTTGATCACAATTGAGAATCACTTAAATCTTATTCTCTAATAAGTTCGGCATGCAAAAGGACTCAAAGAGAAGTAATTCGTACACAATTTAACTTTCAAATGATACAGAAATGATTTTCTTGCTTACGGCAAACAGCTTGCATTTGCTTCAAGAGTTAGAGTGGAAAAGTGAAAATATGAAAAATAGAGACAGCGAGTAAGTTAGATCAAAGTATAGAAAGATCCAGGATAAAAATGGCTGCACGGCCCCACATGGTTATACTAAATCATATCAGTCTTTAGCCATCTATCTACACCCCTATGTAATCCTAATTGGTTTGGGTTAGAATCAAATGAGTTTGATTTGACAGTTAGCTGTCAATCTTCAATGTGCAACATTAGTTTTAATTACTTCATGTCTGAATACTTGTGCATGTTATGGAATGCGATTCTGTGCTGTTATCGCAACCAGCTTGAACTGGTCTTCTGCTGACTTAGCTGTTATCTGCATTGTGAACAATGGTGGCTTCATATTACTATGGCGTTGCTGTGGTGTTGCTCTGTTCTTGAATTGACAGCACAAGTATAGTGTCAAACTGTCTTGCAAATGTGCTGTTTTAATCTATAATGGAATTATGCTGTGTCATGCTGTTCTGTTGAAGCTGTATGTTTTGAAATGACCTGAGGTTATGAGTGAATTTAAAATGGGTATTTAGAAAGACTGGGGCTCAATATTTATGCTAAATAACTATCTTTTACCTATCAGGTGTATTAGGAAATAGTTGACTTCTACAGGCAGTATCCTCGGTCCAGATATCTTCAACTGCTTTATTACTGACCTTCAAATAGTCATTGATCCTCCATCATAAGGTCAGAAGCAGGAATGTTCACTGATGATTTCACACCATTTGCGAGTCCTCAGACTCTGAAGCAGACCATGCCCATATGCAGCAAGTAAGACCTGGTCAACATTCAGACTTGGGCGGATAAGTGGCAAATAGTGACTGTCTGTGTGGAGTTTGCACTTTCTCCCCATGTCTGCATGGATTTCCTCCGGGTGCTCCAGTTTCCTTCCACAATCGAAAGTTGTGCAGGATAGATGGATTGGCCATACCAAATTGCCCTTCGTGTCCAAAAGGTTAGGTCGGGTTACTGGGTTATGGGAATAGGGTGGAGACTTGGGCTTCACTAGGGTGGTCTTTCCAAGGGCCGGTGCAGACTCGATGGGCCAAATGGCCTCCTTCTGCACTGTAAATTCTATGATCTAATTCTATGATCTAGGAAAATAACATTTGTGTCACACAAATGGCAAGCAATGATCATCTCCAACCAGGGAGAATCTGACCATTTCCCCTTGACATTCAATGGCATTACCATCACTGAATCTTGTGGGTTACCATTGACCATAAACTGAAGTAGATTAACAATTAAAATATGTTGGTTGCAAGAGCAGGTCAGAGGCTGGAAATTCTGACGTGGGTAACTCACCTCCTGACTTCCCTTAACCTGTCCACATGTACAAGGCACAAGTCAGGAGTGTGATTGAGGACTCTGTACTTGCCTGGCTGAGTACAGCTCCAATAATATTGAAGAAGCTTGACACTATGTAGGACAAAGCAGCCCAGGGGAGGCAGAGGCGTGTGGTATTGTCACTGGACTCGTAATCCAGAAACCCTGGGTAATGCTCTGGGATCCCGTGTTCAGATCCCACCAATGCAGTTGATGAAATTTGAATTCAATAAAAATCGGGAATTAAAAGTCTAATGATGACCATGCCGATTGTTGTAAAAACCCACCTGGTTCTCTAATGTCCTCCAGGGAACAAAATCTGTCATCCTTACCCAGAATAGCCGAAATGTGACTCCAGACTCACAGCAATGTTGTTAACTCTTAAATGCCCCTCTCTGAAATGGCTTAACAAGCCACTCAGTTTAAGAGCAATTAGAGATGGGCATTAATACTGGCCCAGCCCGCGATGCCCACATCCCAAGAACAAATAAAAAGAAACTTGTTCACCACTTTAAATACTCCCTCCCTCCACCTAGGTACACTGCAGCTATGCATCAAGTTGTCTTCAAAAGAACCTTCCAAACCTGCAACTTCCAGCACCTGGAAGGACAAGGGCAGCAGGTGCATGGGAATACCACCACCTGGAAGCTCCCTTCCAAAGATTCCATCCCGACTTGGAACTATATCACCATTCCTTCATTATTGCTGGGTTAAAACCTTGGAACTCATTTCCTAACAGCACTGTCTATTTACGTCACATGGACAACAGTGGTTCAAGAAGGCAGTTCACCACCATCTTCTCAAGTACAACTAGGGATAGGCGGCACGTGGCACAGTGGTTCCCACCGCTACCTACGGCACTGAGGACCCGGGTTCGAATCCCGGCCGTGTCACTGTCCGTGTGGAGTTTGCACATTCTCCTCGTGTCTGCGTGGGTTTCACCCCCACAACCCAAAAATGTGCAGGGTAGGTGGATTGGCCATGCTAAATTACCCTTAATTGGGAAAAAAAATTGGGTACCCTAAAATTTTTATTTTTTTTAAATACAACTAGGGATGGGTATTAGAAGTTGGCCTAGCCAGCAACACCTACATCCTGTGAAAGAATAAATAAAGAAAAATAACAATTACAAAAACTAATCTGAAAGGCCAGTGGAATGTTTACATTTAGATCCAGAGGGTAGAATATAAAGGGGAGAAAGTTTTGTGACAGTTGTACAAAGCCCTGGGGCGACATTCTCCGACCCCCCGCCGGGTCGGAGAATCGCCGGGGGCTGGCGTGAATCCCGCCCCCGCCGGTTGCCGAAGTCTCCAGCACCGGATATTCGGCGGGGGCGGGAATCGCGCTGAGCTGGTTGGCGGGCCCCCCCGCTCGATTCTCCGGCCCGGATGGGCCGAAGTCCCGCCGATAAATTGCCAGTCCCGCCGGCGTGGATTAAACCACCTTTTGAACGGCGGGACAAGGCGGCGTGGGCGGGCTCCGGGGTCCTGGGGGGGCGCGGGGCGATCTGTCCCCGGGGGGTGCCCCCACGGTGGCCTGGCCCGCGATCGGGGCCCACCGATCCGCGGGCGGGCCTGTGCCGTGGGGGCACTCTTTCCCTTCCGCCTTCGCCACGGTCTCCACCATGGCGGAGGTGGAAGAGACTCCCTCCACTGCGCATGCGTGGGAAACTGTCAGCGGCCGCTGACGCTCCCGCGCATGCGCCGCCCCGAGATGTCATTTCCGCGCCAGCTGGCGGGGCAACAAAGGCCGTTTCCGCCAGCTGGTGGGGTGGAAATTCCTCCGGCGTCGGCCTAGCCCCTCAATGTTGGGGCTCGGCCCCCAAAGATGCGGAGCATTCCGCACCTTTGGGGCGGCGCGATGCCCGTCTAATTGGCGCCGTTTTGGGCACCAGTCGGCGGACATCGCACCGTTTCGGGAGAATTTCGCCCCTGGAGAGCACTTTGTCCAGTTCCACCACACTTTAAAAATGATAATTTTGGTTTGGTATAAGCACTGATTCACCAGAATATTACCAGAGAGCTCAGGGTGAGATTATGAGGACATTACATTGCATAAACAAGGTTTGTATTCTTGGAATAAAGAAAATGAAAGGATAGGTTGATTGAGGTTTCTCCGACTTTGTAAAGTGTAGAAAGAAACTTGTATCCACTGCAGGAAGAATTAAGGACGAAGGAACATGACATTCAAATCAATGCCCGGCTATTCAGGAGAAATTATGAAACACATATTCATGCAAAGGGTGGTAGAATTGTAGAACACATTCCCAACAAAATGCAATGGGAACTAACTTAAAAGGGAGGTTAATTGAACTTTGCCTGACAAGGCTACATATCACACACATGGGCTTTGCGTCCTTATTTGCATTGCCGCAATTGACAAAACCTTACCTCCAGAAATCATCTTTATACTGCTTTGTTCCCAAGTTAAAGTTTTTGCTTTGTAGACTGTTCACCAGAGGCCCCGGAGCTCCGCACAGAGCTAACACGACCACTGCTCTGACCTGCCCTGGACTCTCCTGAGCATGCTTTCTCCATCAGATTCAGATGTAAGACTCTGGCCAGTAGCTACATTGCCTATTTGTATTTCTGGCCAACTCTTCCTTGTCGTAAAATGATCCATCTTCACAATCCTCATGCCTTGCTTGCTAGCAGCTAGAAATTGGAAGAAGCTCTTCTCCATGATTTGGCGCCAAAAATACGTACATACAGCGCGCCTGACGTCAAGTGTACATGCAGGTCATGTGACCTGTTCACAGCTGCCATTTATGTTCGGAAAATGGCACACAGCCTCATTTAGTTCTCATTTAAAAGCAGGTAACAGCCGCCATTCTCAACTTAAATGCTGGCAGTGGCCATTGGGCACTTCTCCCGCGGTCAGGACCAGCACGTCCGATCGCTCCTCCCAACACTCGCCACGACCCACCCACAGGTCACCTTGACAAACCCTGCATTAAAATATAGAACGGTTGCACTTTAGTGTTGTAGTTGCTGTATAAAGTTGAGATAAATAGAAAATATCCACATATGTGTTTAAAGACCACATAAATCACAAAATGCCTCCCTCACAGGGCTGTAAATCTCACAATGAAATGCTGTCAAAATTAAAATGTTCCTAATTTTCTGGTCAAAAGGCACTATGTATGCAACAAAAGAACCCTTCTCTATGATATACATTAAAGGCACTTAACAATGCAGTGGGGATTTTTGGTATGCGAAACTCAAGATACGTCTGATTACATTTACTCATCAAAATTCTTTTCAAGCAATGTTTTCCACCCTCCTTTCAAACCAGATTGGAATGGTTCAAATGTTTCCCTGATGGTTACAAAGCTTAACTTAACTTTCAAAGTGGCCAAATGAAAATCAACAGTCTCAGTTATCCAGGAATCATTTGTGTCTTTTTTAAACTATTGAGATCAGTTCCTTTTTTTGTTAATCTGGGCGATCACCAAAGCATTGAGAAACTATTTAACAAGGCTGTTTCAAGCTTGTGAAATAGTGTTTGTGGTTACCATAGTAACTACATCCAGAGCTGCAAGGATGACAAGTGTTTCAATCTTGCACTACAACTTGCCAAATGGTTTTGCTAAATTTAGATTGCATTCAACCCGATGGCAGTGCTGAGAAACACATAAATAAAATGTCATGGTGCCTTTTGATAGACTGAAATTTTAATGTATAAATACTATCATGAAGTTGAGGTTGATTTCTCCAGGCACACAGTCACAAATCACACATGTGCAAAAGGATGTTTCCATTCATTTATAGAATGTAAACAGCTTTTTATGCTGCCCTATCAATTCTCCCCTCGTGTACGTTCAGTAAGTCTCCAAAAGAAAAATAATGGAGTACTTTTTCCCAATTTTTATTTCCATTAATGTAAAATGGGCCACCGATTCGGGACTGCCTATTTAACACTATCACACAATGTTAAACCCATTCATCTTGCATTCATTAAGCACCTTTAATGTAATAAAATGTCTTAAAAGTGCCGGCCTCACGTAAGGCACCCACGTCTCTTGAGTAAAGAAGTTGTGGGTTTCAGTCCCACTCTTGGACCTGAATACATAAATCTCTGCTGACTATTCCAGTGCAGTACTGAGGGAGTGCTGGACTGTCGGAGGTCTCATTTTTCAGATGAGATATTTGCCACATCTGTCCTCTCAATTATGCATAAAAGAACCTGTGGCACCATTTCAAAGGAAAGCAGGGGAGCTATCCCCAATGTGCTAGAAAATATTCAATCAACACCACAAAAAGCAGGCTATCTACTCATTATTACATTGTTCATTATCTACTCATTATCGCTCACTGGTGGGCACCTCACAGCAGGTAAAGCCAGGGATGTCCCAGGGATCCGGTACTCAGGGGGATGCTGGGGCCCTGGACATTTCTGAGCCGTTGGCTGATGATGTGCCCCTGGGCCTGGTCATACCTGAGCTGATGGATCTGCAAAGGCAGAGTTGTGGGAATCAGGAAGGGATGAAAGCATCCTTCCTCAGACTGCAAGGCCGACAGGAGGAGTCCCATCGCATTCTGACTGCGGAGATGGTGTTGTCACTCCTACGCAACACTCCGAGGGTGGCATCCGCAGTGGAGACTTTGGTGCAGGACGTGTACTCCATGACCGAATATATCCTCTCCATGGCGGGGGATGTCTGCTCCATGACTGAATGCATGGCCTCCAAGGCTGAGGGCTTTACTAGTATGGTAAGTCATCTTCGGCAAAAGGCATGGAAAGCAGCAGACCGCCTCAACCTCGGCTGTGGATCCTGGGCAGCTACCTAGATGTAGTGGGTGGGTGAGGAAGAAACGGTTGGCACCTAGTGGGCATGGGTGAACATAGGCACTAGTTAAGATAGCTCACCACTGCAAATTAGTACTTATAATAAACTTTGTTTATTTCCAGATCCTCCTCTCTGTCGTTTCATGGAGCCAAGCTCCGTAAACCCCTGCACACTCGGCGCTTCATCCCTGTGGATTGGATTTGTTTATTGTCACGTGTACCGAGGTACAGTGAAAAGTATTTTTCTGCGAGCAGCTCAACAGATCATTAAGTACATGAGAAGAAAAGGGAATAAAAGAAAATACATAATAGGGCAACACAACATATACAATGTAACTACATAAGCACTGGCATCAGATGAAGCATACAGGGTGTAGCGTTAACGAGGTCAGTCCATAAGAGGGTCATTTAGGAGTCTGGTGACAGTGGGGAAGAAGCTGTTTTTGAGTCTGTTCATGCATGTTCTCAGACTTCTGTATCTCCTGCCCGATGGAAGAAGTTGGAAGAGCGAGAGTGGCTGTTCTCTGTCTCTCCCACCTCCCACACTGATGACTCAGTGAAGATGTGTTGTTGCAGGCAATCCCCCCCCCCCATCCCACAACCCTACCCCCTAACCCCCCACCATCAATGCTCAAGCCTCTCTTTGCAGCCAGTTTTGTCCAGTGATGAGGATGCCATGGGTTGACAAAGGGTGGAGAAGCTGACCCACCGCGGAGGTTAGTTGGAGGAACACACCAGGACCCCCTGACCTCGAAGGAGACTGCAGCAGATGAGAGTTCATCACGCATCTCTAAACGACATGTTAACCCTTTCCTGGGCAGGATGTGTTCAGCTCTCTGTGAGGTATATCACTGAGGAAGAGAGGAGCATCGCTCTGTTCTGAATACAAGTCATCATCATTCTCCCGCAGAGACTCGTCAATGGCTTTAGCGCCCTGCCCATGGAGTCAGGCACCATCTCGGAAACCTACCGCTGGCACCACACCAATCCTGAGTTAGCAGTCCCCATGGTTGACGATATCCTCACCCCTAGTCCTGCTCATTGCCAAATCTAGAGATAATGAGGGCATACCTAGCCCGACAACCCAAGTGAGCCCTGGCCATAGCCTGACGTCCTTCCTTCTCATTGCTGGTGAGATGTCCCACCTCACAATCGGAGAGTTCTTCACTTCTGAGTCCTGGTCATCACCATCCCTAACCTGCACCACATTATGGCCATGGCCATTGCCTGAGGTCCTTGGGCAGCACACATGGCTAGCACTGTGGCTTCACAGCGCCAGGGTCCCAGGTTGGATTCCCTGCTGGGTCACTGTCTGTGTGGAGTTCTCCCCGTGTCTGCGTGGGTTTCCTCCGGGTGCTCCGGTTTCCTCCCACAGTCCAAAGACGGCAGGTTAGGTGGATTGGCCATGGTAAATTGCCCTTAGTGTCCAAAAGGGTTAGGAGGGGTTATTGGGTTATGGGGATAGGGTGGAAGTGAGGGCTTAAGTGGGTCGGTGCAGACTCAATGGGCCGAATGGCCTCCTTCTGCACTGTAGGGTCTATGTTCTATGTTTTATGTTCTATGTTCTATATTCCATGTTCCTCCTCAATGGGTTGACCCTCACCACCTCCCTTGACCTCACCTGAGGAGATCCTGCATTTCCTCCTGGCCCAGCTAGTTTCCCCTCTGCAGTGCCACGTTATGGAGACAGGTATGCGGGACACACTCTTGGAGCTGTACTGGAGGGCATCCCCCGACTGGTTCAGGCACCAGAAGCGCATCTTCAGCAGTCCTATTGTCTGCCCGACCAGTACACGCATTGAAGCAAAAGCCTCATTGTAGTGAATCTCTGCAGATGTTTGAGGCCTCTGCACTGGCGTGATCAAACACCTGTTGCGTGGGTACCCCTTTTCCCAGAGGAGCCATTCCGCAATCTGTTGTTCTCCCTCAAAAACGTCTGGGATCTTCAAGCAGCCCAAGATGTAAGTGTGATGGATGCTCCCTGGGAAACAGGTGCACACCTGCATGATTCGCATCGGATGGTCACAAATGATCTGCATGTTGATGGAATGGATTCCCTTGCAGTTCATAAATGTTGCTGCACGATGCCATGGAGACTGCAGGGTCAGGTGAGTGCAGTCTATCAAACCATGAACCTGGGGCATGCCAGCTAAATGGGTGAAGCCAATGGTCCTGGCATCTTGGCTCTCCTGGTCCCGGTCCAAGTTAATATACATGTGAGCCCTCACTTGAATGATATCTGTCACCTCCCTATTGCATTTGCGTGTGGCTGATTGAGAGATGCCACACAGGTCACTGATGCCTGAAATGAGCCACTCGCATAGAAGTTCAGAGCATCAGTGACATTAAGGGCTAGGGGCATTGGATATCCTCCCATCCCATGTGGTGCCAGCTGTTGCAGGACATGGCAAAGGTAGCCCCCACAGCCCCCCCCCCCCCCCCCCCCCCCCCCAGACAGGTGCAATCTTCTCTGGCACTGTGGCTCTGACATATGTCAATAAGAAGACCAATGTTGGAAGGCTATTGGCCAGTACTGTCTCAAGTGGGGCTGTTTCCTCTGTGGTGCTGCTCCTTGAACAGCTAAGGGCCCAGGCACCCCTCCTCAGCAGGATGATGGTCCTGGCCGTGTTCAGGTCACGTCTCTGTCTCTGCTGCTGTTCTATCACTATGGGTAGAAACGCCAACTCGACAGGCTCCGTGATTCTTCAGAATCATTCACTGGAAAGAGAAGAACACCAAAGTGAGCAGTGAGGATTCCTGGGAAAGCCCTGACCCTCAGTCCTCCACTCCTCTGGAACCTCCACCATGCCCCTAGTGAGTGCCTCTCTACTAAGCCTCACACATTCCCCTCTCACACAGGCATATCTCCACTCCTGTCCCTCTCAAGTCCACCAGGATTATGAGCCTGAACACTCAAGAGTCTCACTGGCACATTTAACATTGCCATTCCTCAACCGTCCCCTCCTCCCAACTGCTTGGTTAGGTGACAGGATTATTGAGTGGATGCATGGACCCGTGTCTGCTTCCGCATAGGGCTCCACAAAGAGCCCCCCCAACATGACATGTAACGGGGTGGGTATGAAAGGCTTGCTTTGGAGGTCATATCAATGAATCCTGTATGATATAAACTATTGATTGAACATTGGAGTTCAGTGTCTGGGACTCAAATCAGTGGCAGTTCTCTTTAATTTTGCTTATCTCAATGGTACTGTTCAGTTGCCAATGAAGGGCAAAATTGCATTTCAAACAATTGAATGCCTCCTGTGACATTTGAGGAACAATTGACTAAAATAAAGCCTGCAATGAGCATGACAAGCATGTCTAGAGGACACCTTCATCCTCCCATTTCACACCCTGCACACTTATTCCTGAGAGATTAACGTCCCAGACAAGAGCAATTGACATTCAATAGAGCTCAACCCCTTTGTTCTCAGAGTGCTGCCGGAGTGTGGGTTTTTACAGACAGTTCAATTGAGCTTTCCGAAAGGAGAGGGTCTTCATTACTCATGAGGCAGGAATGCAAGCCATTCCTGAGGCGCCCACTCTGCCTTTGTAGACTGGCTTCTCATGGGATCCCACCCAGTTACCTTACAGTCGTCCCCACTGCTGGCCCTCAGTATTTATCTCCTTCCAGCTACTTTCCAGCTCCCAGTAAGAACGGACACTCCCTCAGCAGTGGTTTAGCCACAGGGAGGTCACAGGAAGCAATGCCCCCTTAAACAAGGGCCACCCCGAAGTGAATGTAAATTAAGGCCTGCTAAAGACCACCCGCGCCCCCTCACCAATATTGAGTGACTGAACCGCAGCCCCAGCTTCGGCCCCAATTTGAACATATCTGTGTTGACCACAACCTCTCCAGCAAACCCTAAGTAGTGAAGAGCCTGGGGAATCATGACTGCATGAGTGCTCACTTCTGATATTCCCCTCCTGGGTGAGGCCGCTAGGTTCACACTTTTATAGACCTTTTGTAAATGATGAATATATTATGAGCAGTGAAGACCTGGAGAGAGTGCTCGCTAATGGCATGCCAATATATTAAAGTAATGATCCCGGGCTAACGCGGCGGGACTCGCGCTACTCCACTGGCGAGAGAGAGGCAAATTACAATAGCCAATCGTGCCGGAGAAACTCTCATTTTTCGATTCTCTCTGGATTTTGAGCCAGTGTCAATTATCTCACAGATGGAGAGAGAGGGCTGAAAATCTTCCCCAATATAAAAATATTATTATTTCATGTACTCACCAGTCCATTACTTCATCTGAACCACTCCAGCTCATGGGCCTTGGCCAGGGAGCAACAGAACCACAATTTCCCTACAACAGATATTAAATTAACTGGTCTATACTTTCCTACTTTCTGCCTCCCTCCCTTTTTGAATAACATTAACATTTTTCCAATCCACTGGAACCTTTCCAACATCCAGGGAACTTGGGAACATTTTAACCAATGGATCCACGATCTCTGCTGCCACTTCCTTTAATATTCTCCAATTGCCTGGATGACTGCAGCTCTGGTAATGCTAAAGAAGCTTGACATTATC
Organism: Scyliorhinus torazame; assembly: GCF_047496885.1. Classification (NCBI taxonomy): domain Eukaryota; kingdom Metazoa; phylum Chordata; class Chondrichthyes; order Carcharhiniformes; family Scyliorhinidae; genus Scyliorhinus; species Scyliorhinus torazame. Next base: position 68,653,801 of record NC_092712.1, on the reverse strand, counting down.
CAGGACAAAATGCCCACTTTCATGGCACCCCATCTACAAACATCACTCCCTTCACCACTGACGCACAATAGCAGTAGTGTGTATCATCCACAAAATGCACTGCAGGAAATCACCAAGCGTTCTTCAACAACATCTTCCAAACCAACAACTACTACCATCTGAATGGACAAGGGCTGAAGATACATGGGAACACTACCACCTGGAAAATCCCCTCCAAACCACCCATAATCCTAACTTGGAAATATTCGCCGTTCCTTCACTAAATCCTGGAACTCCCTCCCTCACAGCACTGAGGGCGTGCCTATACCACATGCACTGCAGTGGCTCAAGAAGGCAGCTCACCACCACCTTCTCAAGAGCAATTAGGGATGGGGATTAAATGTTGGTCGAGCCAGAGATGCTCACCCCAAGAATGAAGAAAAGGAATACTGAGGACCCAGTAATTATACCTTGAGCTCTTCAACAAATAGATCTTGTCAATCCAAAATCGCTCTCCTCCAGGTAGATCCTGACTTCTGACTTTTGGAGAATTCCTTACCCCCCCCCCCCCCCCCCCCCCCCCCCCCGCTGCCCCCCAACGCACCCAAGTGTAGCCATCTGGGATGGCCACTTCCAGAATACAAAATGGATATTTGCAAAGATTGCAGGGAAAAATGGACAATGTTAAGAAAGCAAGCAGGCACAGAGCCTGTCTGCATATTGGAGAAACAGCTCCCAGACGAGACCGAAACTGTAGGCCTATTAGCATATGGATGGCCCATCTCCGGGAACAAAGGAAGATACTTAACTAACTGATCTGGCCCCAGACCGCGCGGCGCCAGTTCCCCAAACCGAAAGCAGAAAACAAAGCAGGCCAACGGCCACCTAGGACACGCCCAGCCATCAGGGCATCCGCCCCTTTATTGGTCAGGATCAATGCGAATGATCAAGAAATGGCCCAATTGATTGGGGCCAAGTTCAAGGCCCGCCCAAAAGCGCGCGAAGCCCCCTTCGGGTATAAGAAGAAGGCCCCAAGAGAGAATCACTCTCTTGGAATCGGCTCTCAAAGCAGAGAGACCCTTGGGCAGCATGGTAGCATGGTGGTTAGCACAATTGCTTCACAGCTCCAGGGTCCCAGGTTTGATTCCCCGTTGGGTCACTGTCTGTGCGGAGTCTGCACGTTCTCCCCGTGTGTGCGTGGGTTTCCTCCGGGTGCTCCGGTTTCCTCCCACAGTCCAAAGATGTGCAGGTTAGGTGGATTGGCCAAGCTAAATTGCCCTTCGTGTCCAAAATTGCCATTAGTGCTGGGTGGGGTTACTGGGTTATGGGGATAGGGTGGGGGTGTGGACTTGGGTAGGGTGCTCTTTCCAAGAGCCGGTGCAGACTCGATGGGCCGAATGGCCTCCTTCTGCACTGTAAGTTCTATGAATCCACCAGCTACACCAGAAGCAAGAAAGTCCAAGGTCAACGCTCGCTACCAGACGGACGACCTTAGCTGTTCCCCTCTACCACTTCGACCCCAGCAGCCTCAGAACCGAACAACGGCCATTGTTCCTCTGACTGAGTGGGTGCCCGAAGCTAAGTATAGGTTTTAGCAGTAGTGATAGTTTAGTCTGTAGTATTTCGTGCATGAGTATATATTGCTGTGTGTGTAAATAAATAGTATTGACTTTGAACTAACTAACTGGTATACCGACTCTTTGATCAGTATTTGGTTTTAAACCTTGTGGCGGTATCGAAAGATACCTGGCGACTCTAAGGCAAATGTAATTAGAATTAAGGAAGGCGACCATATTGACCGCCATATTCAGAAACAACCAAAGAGAGCAACAGAAGCCACCACCTTCTTGATCGTGGAATTGTGTAAAATTATTTAACCACTGCTTCAGCTGCCTATTGGCCCCATATTCTGGAATCTCTTCACTAAATCCTTAGTCATGACCTTTCTTAAATTCAACCCAAATGTTTGGTTATTGGGATTAGATTAAACAGCTTCAGTTGAAGAATCAGCACTGCACTGGACCAAAAGATCCACTATGGTTTCTCTTGAATGTGGCTGGAGCAATGTAGATACCCAATTAAATCCAGGCAAAACTACAAAGATAGATGGTGAGGAGATTGGGGTCCACTGCGATCATAATAAATATTTGTTGGAAGCACAGGGCAGCACGGTGACACTGCTGCCTCACAGCGCCAGGGAGCTGGGTTCGATTCAAGCCTTGGGTCACTGTATGGTGGAGTTTGTACATTCTCCCTGTATCTGCATGGGTTTCCTCCGGGTGCTCCGATTCCCTCCCAGAGTCCAAAAATGTGCAGGTTAGGTGGATTGGTCGTGATAAATTGCCCCTTAGTGTCTAAAGGTTAGATGGGGTTACTGGGATGGGGAGGAGGCCTAGGTGGGGTATTCTTTCAGAGGGTCGGTGCAGGCTTGATGGGCCGAATGGCCTCCTTGGGCTGGTTTAGCTCAGTGGGCTAGACAGCTGGTTTGTGATGCAGAACAAGAATTCTCAGCTGGTACGGGAATTGAACCCGCGTTGGGTTCAATTCCCGTACCAGCTGAGAATTCTGAATTCTTCCTCTGTGAACCCGAACAGTCGCTGGAATGTGGCGACTAGGGGCTTTTCACAGTAACTTCATTGCAGTGTTAATGTAAGCCTACTTGTGACAATACAGATTATTTATTTTTATTTTTTCTGCATTGTAGGGATTCTATGGCTGCTAGACAAGGTACAGCTTCAGTTCGAAGTAGATAAAGCAAATGCTGTCCAACATGTTTTAAACGTAGCCTCCGAACACAACACCATAACACCAGTTTGATACTTCAATTTCCCATGCTAGTTAACATCCACAGGGTGGGGGAGTGAGCCTAGGCACGGTACTCTTTCGGAGGGTCGGTATGGACTAAATGTGCCGAATAGCCTCCTTGTGCTCTCTAGGGATCCTATGGATCTCTGACTGAGTTGCCAAATTGACGCTGTGAAGTTTTAAAATTTATTTTCATAGGTTTAGAGTACCCAATTAATGTTTTTTCAATTAAGGGGCAATTTAGTGTGGCCAATCCACCTACCCTGCACATCTTTGGGTTGTTGGGGTGCGATCCACGCAGACACAGTGACAATGCGCAAACTCCACATGGACACTGACCTGGGGCCGGTATCGAACCCGGGGTCCTCGACGCCGTGAGGCAGCAGCGCTAACCACTGAGTCGCCGTGCTGCCCTTGATGCTGTGAAGTTGTGTCCATTAGGAACTACTCTCCTCTGAGTTAACCAAAGTGATAAAATAGTACATCTACTGTAGAGTCAGCTCATCTGTCAATCTTCATGCGGAAACCTAGTTTTGAGAAATCAGATGACCTATTCTGAGGTTCAATACCCTGCCGATACAAGCAAATGTTTGCAAATTTTCTTTGGCTGTAAGCTCATTTTATTTATACTGGCTTGTGTCATTACCTGTCACGGTACACTGAAATGCTAACCACAATTCTAGAGTTCTCCCATGTACTGACATGCTCAAAAGTAGTTTCATAACAAGTACAAGGGCATTGCAGCTCCACATTCGGGAAGACAAAATGAGACAAACAGGAACAGATAAACATCATTACTATAAAGACACTCATTTCAGATCCTATCTCCCCGCTCCCCCCTCCGCACAAAACACTACCTCATAGCCCCAATCCCATCGAGCTAAGATTTTTCTTTTAACTTTTCATGTGCGATAAGAGTTTATCCCTGCTCTGAGCACTGTGATCACCCATTTGCACCAGTGGCGTGTAATATCTGTTTGCCGGGCAGTGATGACAGGGAGCAGAAACCCCTTCAGAGTGCATTTTGTTCTGCACAGAACAGGGATTTCTTTTTACGAGACACTAACTAAGCCGTGGTTTTTATTCTTGCTTTCTTACTCCTTTCTTGGAGGCAAAAATAAATGTTATATTAGAAATTTCATCTCAGCTATTTTAATGGGGGCACTAACCTTAAGTGGGTTAAAATTGCTGTAAAAACAGCAAATAAAGAAAGTCGATATCAATATGTTTGGTGCTTGCAAGACAATATTAGCAATGGTAACCTTTACCCCACTGAGACTCGTCCAGGTCGTTAACGTGTGGAGACGATGAAGATAAATTCTCCTCTGAAAAAGAGGGGGTCGCAAGTTGAAACACCGAGGTGGCAGATCACTCTGGTTGTCTCCCTCTATCAATGTCCGATGAAACTATCAATGTGGCGGATCTGTAAATGGAGAACCCTTGAGCCTAACGCTTCCAACAAGAGGCCACTTAAACATGTAAATCAGGGTCTGAGATGTCACACGCTCCATCCATCCCTACCTGAGTACCAGTGAGGAACAGGCCCAAACAGTTCATGGGAACGTTTTATCGGATTGGCAAGATTGCTCTTTCTGGCCCCACAAAAGTGCAGCGTCCGTCTCTAGGTCTGTGTGGGAGTCCTTTTGGGATTCAATGCCGACCCCCCCCCCTCTCCACTACAGGTTTGACTTGACAGTTACTTCAGTGGGGGATCCAGCCAATTTCCTCTCCTTAATGTGCCCATGGGTTGGATTAATGCTCACCTTCAACGCTGCCAGTGGATTTAAAGGCCGGGGAGTTTACTCACCCCTAACCCATCCCCCTTTTTACAGTGGGTTCAGAAGGCATCAGGCAGCCCATCCACCCTGAGGTCTACTGAGCCAATTAATGGCCCCTTACGAGCCTTATTCTGCCTCCACTGCTCGTCTACATGTGGCAGGGGCAAGGCGGATAGCCCGGCAGTTTTAATACTCAGGTTGCCTTCCAGAAGTGGGGGGGGGGTGCTCTTTTGTGAGGTCCCTTGTGCCCAGCAGAGACACCCCTCCAAGATCATACACTACTTTAACAGAACCCCCCCCCCCCCCCACCCCCCCACACCCATTCTACCACGGCCTCTCAAACCTGGGGCAAAATTCTCCGTTATCGGCGGAAGGTCCGCCGATCGGCGCAAAAAACGGCGCATATCCGACTTACGTCACGTCGGAAAAATGGGTCGATAGTCTCCGGCCCAAAATGGGCTAGCAGCGACGTAACGGGATCCGCGCTTGCGCAGTGGTTCATGCCGTGCAGCGTCATACGCGCTGCACGGCGTGACGGCTCATAAGGCCGCGCTGCTCCACCCCACCCGACCGGAACACTCGACTGCAACACCCGACTGGATGGCTGGCCGTCGCTCAGCCCCGAGGTTCGAGTCACGCGATGTGGAGGCGCTCCTGGACGCGGTGGAGCAGAGGAGGGAAGCCCTGTATCCCGGGCACGGCCGCAGAGTTGCCCCACGCCACAGCCGGCATCTATGGAGGGAAGTGGCAGAGGCCGTCATCGCTGTGGCCCTGACACCACGGACAGGCACCCAGTGCCACAAGAAGGTGAACGACCTCGTCAGAGCAGGCAGGGTGAGCCGCCCCATATCCCCCCCCTCCCCATATCCCCCCCTACCCCATATCCCCCCTCCCCCATATCCCCCCTCCCCCATATCCCCCCCTCCCCCATATCCCCCCCTCCCCCATATCCCCCTCCCCATATCCCCCATATCCCCCCTCCCCCATATCCCCCCTCCCCATATCCCCCCTCCCCCATATCCCCCATATCCCCCCTCCCCATATCCGCCCTCCCCCATATCCCCCATATCCCCCCTCCCCCATATCCCCCCTCCCCCATATCCCCCTCCCCATATCCCCCCTCCCCCATATCCCCCCTCCCCCACCCCCCTCCCCATATCCCCCCTCCCCCATATCCCCCCTCTCCCATATCCCCCCTCCCCATATGCCCCATATCCCCAAGTGAATCCAGCCCTAACCTTAACCTCTGCAATGCACGCGCAACCGATGGCGTGCATTCATATACCTGCCTAACACTGTTGCTTTTTACCCCTGCACCCCCCCCCACAGGAGAAGCGCGCACACAACAATAGGGAGCATGTGAAGACTGGAGGAGGGCCCGCTGATGAGAGGCCACTGACCGTACACGAGGAAAGCGCCCTGGAACTGGCTGGCGGACCTGAGGACCGGGAGGTTGCTGATTCAGAGGTCAGGGGCGTACTAGCGAGTGAGCCACCAACAGCCCGTCCCCATATCCCCCCCTCTCCTATATCCCCCTCCCCCGTATCACCTGATCACTGCCTGATGTCTAACCATGCATGCTTCATTGTGTATCGCAGGACCAAACGTCCAGGCACCCATCCCCGCAGATGCAGACCGCCCGCAGGATGCCCCTCGGAGACCACAGGAGACGGAGAGACCCGCACCCTCCAGCATGCGACGCCCGCAGGATGCCCCTCGGAGACCACGGGAGACGGAGAGACCCGGACCCTCCAGCATGCGACGCCCGCAGGATGCCCCTCGGAGACCATGTGAGACGGAGAGACCCGGACCCTCCAGCATGTGACGCCCGCAGGATGCCCCTCGGAGACCACGGGAGACGGAGAGACCCGGACCCTCCAGCATGCGACGCCCGCAGGATGCCCCTCGGAGACCACGGGAGACGGAGAGACCTGGACCCTCCAGCATGCGACGCCCGCAGGATGCCCCTCGCACATCACGGGAGACGGAGAGACCTGGAGCAACAGGGAAACGACACCCCCGTCATGTGCGGGAGCGATCACCCAGCGACGAGGGGGGCAGCCACAGGCCCCCGTCACATCCGAGCTAGGACACCACTACCCAGGACACCACTACCCAGGACACCACTACCCAGGACACCACTACCCAGGACATCCCTACCCGGGGCAGCACTACCCAGGAAGACGAAATACCGGACAGTGACTCAGAGTGGATGGGTGGAGACGAACCCCCACCCCAAAGTGCCATGGACTCAGAGTGGGACGAAGAGCACGACACAACGCCACTGCTGTCACCAACACCCTCCACCATCGCAGAAACACTCACCACGGTTGGGCACTTTAGTGATGAGGCGTCTGGTACACTCACTGGTGCGCACAACACAGCCGTCCCGGTACAGCAGGTGGAGGTAGGAGCAGCAGAGGGACCGGGCGGTCAGAGGGCAGCCCAGCCCAAGCGAACATCTGCCGCCCAGATGGATCCCGGGTTCCTGCAGTTACCACACCCACACATAGATCCGATGCAACCACCAACCCGGAGACGAGCGAAGAGGGTGACGGGCGGCTTGTGGCGGCTGCCGTCGCAGGTGGAGGAGTCCACCCGCATCCAGGAGCTGGGGGTGGTGCCGGTCATGCGTGCCACCCAGGCCGACACCGCATGGGTGGCGTCCGCGGTGGAGGCAATGGGTGCGACGGTGTCAGACATGGGGAACGGTTTGCGAGGCCTGGGGCCTTCCGTGCAGGCGGCGTCTGTGGCCCAGGAAATGGCTGCCCTCTCACAGGAGGCCATGAGCCAGTGCCAGCGCCAGATGGCAGAGGCGCTCAACGCCATAGCCCAGTCTCAGCAGGCCATGGCCCAGTCTCTGCAGGCCATGGCCCAGTCTCAGCAGGCCATGGCCCAGTCTCTGCAGGCCATCGCTGAGGGCATCGGCGCCAGTGGCCATGTGCGAGCCGGCTTCGCACTGTCACAGACAGGGTTTGCCAACCCCCTGGGCTCCATGGCTGCAAACCTGCAGACCCCTGTCAATACCAGCACGGGCCTCCAGGACTGGCAGCGCCAGATGTCGGGGGGGCGTCGGATGGCCAGTCCGTTCGCATCCCCCCACCCATCGGGCACCCCGAGGGAGGAGGATGTGGTGTGGTCCGTCCCGGCTCCCTCTGTAGGGGAGGTCCCGGTACACAGCGACACCTCGGACTCCCCCCCTTCCGTCCCAGGTGCATCGGGTGGGCAACGGGCAGGACAGGCTGGCAGCTCGCCATGCCAGTCGCCCGGGCCGCAGCCTGGCCCATCTAGGCCAGGACGCCCCAGGAAACGGCCGCCAAAGGGATCCAGTGTCAGAGGGCAGGAATCACAGGAGTCCACCTCCAGTTCTGCTGTACCGTCTGGGGAACCACGTAGACGTAGTCAAAGGGCCCGTAAGGCCAAACAATTAGACACTGAGTAAGTTGGCACGGGTGCAGGGCACAGATGAGTTTTAGGGGCTAGGGCACGTGCATGAACTCCTTTGGTTATTAAAGTCAATGTTACACCTACCGAAGCTGCCTTTGTGCTCTGTCCAAAGTGTGCGGTGGTGTTATGTACGTTGAGCGCAAGTGTGTGTGTGAGGGGTGGTCTTACCTCAGCCCCAGGTGAGTCTGCCCCCTTCCCCCTGGGCCGCCATCAACATCCCCCGGGCAGAGGACGGGACCGTGCGCTGCAGTGTCACAGCCGCATGCAGGGATGGTCCGTCGGGGGTGGATGGTGGTACTGTGGCCATGGGTCAGACATAGTCCAACGATGTAGAGCCAGGAGCTCACCGCAGGGCGGGTTGTCATCATCCTCCATGGCCTGCGATAGACACGCGTCCACCCGCAACTGTGTGAGCCCGGCCCGTTGTGCCGCAGTTGGATCGGCAATGGGGGTGGGGGGGGGGGGGGTGGTGGTGTGCATGCGGGTGGGGTGGGTGGGGTTGGGGCTGAGGGTGCTGGGTGGGTGGATGGGTGGGGGGTGTGGGTTGTCGGCTGTTGCCATGGTGTGCGGTCTGTGGCCATACTACCCGATTCCCATGCCCATCCAATCAGTGAAGCGAGCGTCTATCAGTCTGTCCCGTGCCCCTGGGCCAGCCGGTAACGGTGGACAGCCACCCGCCTGTGTCTACCCCGTCTGCCCTGACCATTGCCCCCATCCCCCTCATCTGGGGAGGACTGGGCCTCTTCCTGCTGCTCCTCCACTCCGCCCTCCTCTGCCTGCGGCACATCGCCCCTCTGCTGGGCTATGTTGTGCAGGACGCAGCACACCACAATGATGCGGCCGACCCTATCTGACCGATACTGGAGGGCGCCCCCAGAGAGGTCCAGGCACCTGAAACGCATCTTCAGCACGCCAAAGCACCTCTCGATCACTCCCCTTGTCGCTACATGGGCATCATTGTAGCGGTTCTCCGCCTCATTGCATGGCCTCCGTATAGGCGTCATCAGCCACGATCGCAATGGGTAGCCCCTGTCGCCCAGCAACCAGCCCCTCAGCCGGGGATGGCGTCCCTCGTACATGCCGGGGATGGATGACCGCGACAACACGAATGAGTCGTGTACACTGCCTGGGTGGCGGGCGCAGACGTGCAGGATCATCATGCGGTGGTCGCAGACCACCTGTACGTTCATCGAATAGGTCCCCTTCCTATTAGTGAACACGGCCCTGTTATCTGCAGGTGGCCGCACGGCGACGTGCATCCCATCGATCGCGCCCTGGACCATGGGGAACCCGGCCACGGCAGAGAAGCCCACGACCCGGGCATCTTGGCTGGCCCGGTCCACGGGGAAGCGGATGTAGCGGTGCGCCATGGCATATAGGGCACCTGTCACTGCCCGGATGCACCGGTGCATCGATGTCTGCGATATGCCGGACAGGTCCCCACTCGGTGCCTGGAATGACCCCGTTGCATAAAAGTTCAGGGCCACCGTAACCTTGACGGACACGGGGAGAGGGTGTCCCCCGCCAGTGCCACGCGGTGACAGGTGTGCCAGCAGGTGGCAGATGTGTGCCACGGTTTCCCGGCTCATCCGGAGTCTCCTCCTGCATTCCCGGTCCGTGAGGTCCTGGTATGACTGCCGGGGCCGGTACACACGGGGCGCCCTCGGGTGCCTCCGTTGCCGTGGGGCCGCGACGTCCTCCTCCCCCTCCTCGTCCTGTCGGTCAGGTGTCCCTCCAGCCTGGGCGGCTTCCGCCTGCCCCTCTGCGGCAGCCTGCGCCACCTCTCTGGCACGCTCCTCCTCCTCCTCCTCCTCCTCATCCAGGGCAACATAGACATGAGCGGCTGCCACCACGGCGGCCAACATCGCTGGATGATCTGAAAACATGACGGCCTGGTGGGGGGGAGGGGAACGACGACATGTCATCATTGCCCATATCCCCTCCTCCCCCCAGCCAGGTGGCATGGACCGCATGGGTCCAACTGTTGGAGGCTGGCACCTGGCCAGGTGGACCAACTCACTTGCCCTACCATCCCCCTCCTCGGCACGGACCCCCCCCAACTTCCACCCCAGCACGGACCCCCCCCCAACCTCCACCCCGGCACGGACCCCCCCCCCAACCTCCACCCCAGCACGGACCCCCCCCCAACCTCCACCCCGGCACAGACCCCCCCCAACCTCCACCCCGGCACGGACCCCCCCCCCCCAACCACCACCCCGGCACGGACCCCCCCCCCCCCCCCAACCTCCACCCCGGCACGGACCCCCTCCCGGCACTCCCCCGGAGCCCAGCCTACTCTAACCACCCCCCCCCCCCCCCCCGCTGCACACACACACACACAACCCGAGACACACCTCTCCTCACGCATTCAGACTGCGGCCACGCCATTGCCTGCCCAGAGCCAACCCCCCAGGCTGTCACTCACCTCCACGCGGGTCGGCGTGAGCCTGGAGCACCGGGTCATGCCGATGAAAAGGAGGTTTAATTTACGTCGACGTGAACGGTCATCACGTCGACGGGACTTCGGCCCATCCGGAAGGGAGAATATCGGCAGGCCGAAAATCGGCTGCCTTGCGCAGACCCGTGACATTCTCCGCGGCAGCGGCGACATTAACGCCCCGCCGACTTTTCTCCCTTCGGAGACTTCGGCAACCGGCGGGGGCGGGATTCACGGCGGCCAACGGCCATTCTCCGACCCTCTGGGGGTCGGAGAATGACGCCCCTGGTATCTGGTCTCCCACTGCACCCATGCCCCCGCTTCACCCTATCTCTGGTGAGGCATGGGTGGATAGGGTCAGGTGGATCAGATGCTGGATCTTACACGTATTTCACCCTGCCCCCCCTCCACCTCCCCCACCCCCCAGTCGACCGGGGAGCATAACATCCAGCCCTTAAATGTTTTTTGCTGTTGTTTTGCTATTTTACTTGTATTCTCGAGAACCTCTCTCAAGCTCTGTTTAATTGGTGGTTAAGCAAGGTTTTTCCCCATGACAACTTTGTGCACAAAAAATGTTTCTTCTAAAGGTTCTGAATTTGAACCCAAATGATCATTCCTCACGGCAATAGAACCATGTCATAATGAAGCCCAGAATTTCATTTGCAAATCATATTAGGTTGGGTAACCAAGTGTTAGGAAATAACATGGCATTAAACTGAAGGGTTAAACATGTTAAAGATTACTGTGATGCTCTGTCTGGTTAACTTACTCATCATTTCTTCTTTATTTTGTCTGTGAGCTGCTCTTGGCCAAGAGCCCATTGCAAACAAGCTATCAACCTTAATTGCACAAATACCTTTATTCGATAAATAGAGCTGACGGAGTGAAGGAATTATCTGTGCAACAAAACACATTTCCTCCTTTACAAGATGGAATTACATCTACTTGTGCTGAAAAGAAGGCGCGATTTTAGTCTCTGAGTGACATTCTGCTGTCAGACTGCTGGTTAATGACAAAGTACAGATCTAATTAGCAAACAGTGTTTGCTGGTATGAATGGTAAACACTGGTCTTTCATAGTTTTTTTCCCCCAGTTCATTGTCTACCATATGAAGTCAGACAGCAAAAGCTGAACAGCTGATGCTATCGACAGCCAGAAACTGCATTTCCAAGTTCTGCATCATCACTTTTAAGAGGTCAAAGTACTCCAGTCGCCAGCGAAAATTAATGCTTTTCTTTCAGGATCTTTTTTTTGGTTTCACTTTTTTGTCCATATATGACATGGAAGACCTCAACATCAATTTCGACTCCAGCTGCCGTTTAAAATGTTCTCCAGTTTTCAGATAAATCATGTAATGTCCCATAAGCATTCCTGTGATGTATTTACAAGATAAAAACATCTGCTCTGATGATTGTATTCGGAATACATTCTTCCATGACAAAAAGACCATCACTTCACATTCCCATGAAACTAAATTGTTGGATGGTCTGTTCATTTCATGTTAATAGCCCCCTTGTATTTAATTTGATTTTGAAAGTAGTTTCCTTGCCACACGAGTCAGACTCCTTTGGAGGATGGCTATATTTAATGGTGCCCTACTTATATCCTATATTGGAACTAATGATATTCAAAGAAAAGATGCAGGACTGGGTTTTTGACCCTTCATTTTTCTCAGGTTCTATGGACAAAAGTAGAGACAAAGGTTGTGCTATGGAGTAATATAATGACATCACTGATCTGTTGCAATCGCATTCCAGTAACATGCTTCACTGCATAAATTACTGGAAGCAGTTTGGTCAGACCCTTTGCTGCAAGGTTGATGTATAAGTTATCTCAGCTGAATGAATTGCTTGTTGGTGGAGTATTGTGACTCAAATCTCCACCTAAAGGATGACGCACAAGCACACACCCTTAGGGTTGTCTGATAGGGTAATCTTCACATTCTCCCAGGCAAGGTACAGTAACAGGATATGAAACCCAATTTATCTCAAGTAACCCTTGCACATTGATTGAGACCTTACCAGTTCATGAATAATCTTACCCATGCCGGCTGAGGTTATTCATGAATAACTTCTCAACCTTGCCCCCTGTCTGGGGTGTGGTGATCCTCAGGTTAAATCACCACCAGTCAGCTCTCCCCCTCAAAGAAGAAAGCAGCCTATGGTCATCTGGGACTGTGGCGACTTTACTTACCAGTTTTTACCCAAACATATTTGCAGTCTGGAGTCAATACAAAATAACTGAGACAGTATTGTTTAGTAGAGGCAGTAGGTTTTAACAACACAAAGGCTTTTACTCCACTGTGTGTGTAATTCAATGCAATGTCCGCCATCAGGCCCCTATCATGTGGAGGGTAGACAACCCTGTCCTGGTTTTGGTCCCTAAATGAGGAAAATGCATTATCAAAACTCTTTGGCCGAGATTACTTAATAAGAAGTGTTACTGAAATGCTTGATTTACTTTGTTTATTCCAAAGATCAAAGTGATCTGAAATGCACCGCGTGACAGCGTGGTGGAGAGAAATTGCTGCTTTCAAAAAGGAATTGGATAATCACGCAAAGAGAAAGAATTGGTGCCATAACCATTTAATAATTCTAGGATTGTACATTTGCCCAACTCCATCCACAAGTTTGCTGACGATACGACCATAGTGGGCCGGATCTCGAATAACGACGAGTCAGAATACAGGCGGGAGATAGAGAACCTAGTGGATTGGTGTAGCGACAACAATCTCTCCCTCAATGCCAGAAAAACTAAAGAGCTGGTCATTGACTTCAGGAAGCAAAGTACTGTACACACCCCTGTCAGCATCAACGGGGCCGAGGTGGAGATGGTTAGCAGTTTCAAATTCCTAGAGGTGCACATCTCCAAAAATCTGTCCTGGTCCACCCACGTCAACACTACCACCAAGAAAGCACAACAGCGCCTATACTTCCTCAGGAAACTAAGGAAATTCGGCATGTCCACATTAACCCTTACCAACTTTTACAGATGCACCATAGAAAGCATCCTATCGGGCTGCATCACAGCCTGGTATGGCAACTGCTCGGCCCAGGACCGCAAGAAACTTCAGAGAGTCGTGAACACCCCCAGTCCATCACACGAACCTGCCTCCCATCCATTGACTCCATCTACACCTCCCGCTGCCTGGGGAAAGCGGGTAGCATAATCAAAGATCCCTCCCACCCGGCTTACTCACTCTTCCAACTTCTTCCATTGGGCAGGAGATACAGACGTCTGAGAACACGCACGAACAGATTCAAAAACAGCTTCTTCCCCACTGTCACCAGACTCCTAAATGACCCTCTTATGGACTGACCTCATTAGCACTACACCCTGTATGCTTCATCCAATGCCAGTGCTTATGTAGTTACATTGTATATGTTGTGTTGCCCTATTATGTATTTTCTTTTATTCCCTTTTCTTCCCATGTATTTAATGATCTGTTGAGCTGCTCACAGAAAAATACTTTTCACTGTACCTCGGTACACGTGACAATAAACAAATCCAATCCAATCCAATCCATCACCGAAATGGAGAATTATTTTCTTGACCATTACTGAAGTAAGACGGAGAAAATCAAGCAACACCATATTATTTGAAATATATGAACTCAGTTATACTCCGTATTGGAGGATAAGATACCATGGCTGTGATCTAACGGCTGCACCAGCCAAGTAAACAAATCCTGTAAGAGCCACTAAATATCACGAGAGGGCCAAAATGGGATTTTGCAGGCGAGATCGCAGTTTGGTCACTTGCCTGAGTATCTCATATGTGGTTTGGTGTCACATGTAGTTGGATATTACTCCTGTGAAACACAATTGGCTAGATTTCTACATTAAAGATGATATGTAAACAGAGGTGGACTTACAGTGAAACCCAGAGTGCTGCAACGCGGGGCCTCAGCCAATTGGGGGGGGGGGGACATACTCAGATGTGGTTGTGGGAGCACAAAACAGAGCCTGTTGGGCTGGATTCTCCATTATTGAGACTATGTCCCCACGTAAAAACGGTGGAGTTTTACTCCTGAAATTCCTGCAAAAATAGCACAATTGCTTCACAGCTCCAGGGTCGCAGGTTCATTTCCGGCTTGGGTCACTGTCTGTGAGAAGTCTGCACATCCTCCCCGTGTGTGCGTGGGTTTCCTCCGGGTGCTCCGGTTTCCTCCCACAGTCCAAAGATGTGCAGGTTAGGTGGATTGGCCATGATAAATTGCCCTTAGTGTCCAAAATTGCCCTTAGTGTTGGGTGGGGTTACTGGGTTATGGGGATAGGGTGGGGGTGTTGACCTTGGGTAGGGTGCTCTTTCCAAGAGACGGTACAGACTCGATGGGCCGAATGGCCTCCTTCTGCACTGTAAATTCTATGAAAAAGTTAAACAAATTCATAGCCCTGCAGGGGGCTAGCAGGGACCCGGAGTGAATCTCGCAGCTTTTGCGGCAGATGCCGCGCCCTGCTCCATGGCGGACTTGGACCGCCGAGCCAGACTGAAGAAAGAGACTACGCGCCTGAGCCTCATCCCCCGCAAATTAAATCCCCGGCTGCCTTGGTCTCGATCCACCCATCCCCGTCCAGGGCGGCAGGGGGCTGAGTCCGCAGCCGCCACATGAGCATTCCGACTGGCAATAGGTGGTTAGTTCCATGCCTTCGGGAAATCTGCCTATCGGGAGGGGAGGATTGCTGAGCGGGCCTCTGGCAATGGCCCCCCAGCGGCGCGGCACACTCCACAGTGATGACGATTTTCGGTGCCCGGAGAATCACCGAGCCGGCGCCGGGCCCGATTACGGCGTCAAACTGGTTTCTCCACCCTGGCGCCGGCCACGATTTCGTCGTCGGGCTGCGGAGAATCCAGCCCGCTAGCTCTGAATTTGATGATAGGAATGGGCCTATCAGCAGACAATGCAGAACAACATTGAGGTTTGATTGGTGAAGTCCCCTTAGAATGGGAAAACACTGTCCCAAACGTTGAGAGGTGGCGGAGACTTGAGGGCAGTTCGGTCAGATCTTCTGATTGTCTGGTGTGAATTTTCTGAAGTTTTCATGAGGGAAGCAGCAGCCAGGTTTCGGACATTCTGGCACTAACCAACAGCCGTCAATGGGAGACTCTTGAACTCCAAACCAGGGCTGAGGAGAGCACGAAGCGGGCAACCAACCAAAGAAAGAACAGAGGCTGGGCCATGGCAGGCCAGACAAAGCCAACAGCAGCCAGGCAGCTAGGAGCACAAGCAGTCACCGAGGCCTGACCATCCGAACAAGAGGTGAGCAGTCGGGAGGCTGGAGTGGTTTACGGGGAGAATTGGGGTGATTCGACTGGAGGCCACGGCTGAGAATGAAAACTGCAACCAGACCGGCAAGGATGAGGCCGCCTGCCTAAGGAGAGAACAGAGGCCAGGGCAGGCCAGATAAAGCCAGGCAGCCAACCAGGAGCACACGCGGTTGTCAAGGCTCGAGGTCCGGTCACCCGAGCGAGAGGTGGCCAGTTGTGGGGTGCGAGGGCCAGGTGTGGTTTTTGAGGAGCAGCAGGTGACTCAACCAGAGGCCAGGGTGTAGAGTGAGGAGGTCTGGGCAACCGGACTGGCGAGGATGAGAGCAGAGGCCAGGCCAGTTAGCATTGTGCAAGCTGATGGTGGACGGGATCAGGAGATCATTGACGTCATATATATAAATGCAAGTTGTTGTGTGCTGCTTCCATTTATAATAATAATAATCTTTATTAGTGTCACAAGTAGGCTTACATTAACACTATAATGAAGTTACTGTGAAAATCCCCTAGTTTCCACACTCTGGCGCCTGTTCGGGTTCACTGAGGGAGAATTCAAAATGTCCAAATCACCTAACAAGCGGGTCTTTCGGGACTTGTGAAGGAAACTGGAGCTCCCGGAGGAAACGCACGCAGACACAGGGAGAAGGTGCAGACTCCACGCAGACAGTGACCCAAGCCTGGGATCGAACCCGGGTCCCTGGCGCTGTGAAGCAACAGTGCTAACCATAGTGCTGCCTTGCCATTGTTGTTGTACTCAAATGCACAGAGCATTGGAAGAATCTATTAACAAATTAAACAAAATGGCGGGTAGCCAGTTCTCTTTATTCATTAAAATGTGAAAGGAAGAACAAAATAATTTCACCAAGCTGCTTTTATTCTGCAATGAATGCAGATCATTATTGGCGCAGGCCATTTTTCACAGCTGGTTTTACTATCGGTGTACATTTGCCTATTCCCTGCTCTGTTTTGGGAATAAAATCGACAGTGCAGTACAAGAGCAGCAAAAATAAAAGGCAGTTTAGAAAATGGATAAGCCAGCAAGGGGGTGGGGGAGGGGCTGGTTATTCCTCTTCTGAAGTTGGGATTTTATGGATTTACTAGTGACTGCAGATCTATCGTCCAATCCCCACTCAAAGCCACTCTTTAATAATGAATGACCTAACCTCTGGAGACCCAACAGCATCACAGGCCCAAATTTACATGGGTTTCACGAGCAGCAGTTGAATATTTAATTAAACTTCGATTACCACTCTTGAAGTCAATGGGGATTGCCGATTTCCAAGATTCTCCATCGTCAGTGTCAAGAAGAAAAATTAAGATGGAAGAAATAGCACATGCAGGTTAGGTGGATTTGTTGCCCACACTACTCCCCTGATGCAATGTTACATGACCTAATGTTCATAATCATGGCAACGCATTTGCAACTGACTCGTGTATGAAATCCAATTCCGTGATCATGCCAGTTATACTTAAAGCTGGTTAATCAAATCCATAAATCTGCTGAAGTTGCAGTTCTAACATTTACGTGTCAGAAAAACCATAGTGAAAACTGTAAACTACACAAGACGTTTTATGGGAGTTGTTTTTTAATCCGCAAATTTCCCTGACCAGTCTGATTTTTCACGATCAGATGGTGGAACTTAGTTTGTTCTGCCGGAATTTGCTAGCTTTAATTTGACGTTGCTCGGAGATTGATAATAAAGAAGCCGGGTGAATTCATCATCTGGAGGCACCATTATCAGCAACCGTGTCCTTGACTTTCGACATCAAATCCTGCACTAAGCTCATGGTCGACAGAGTTGCCGTGGTCCCCGCCCTGCTGTATGCATCAGAAACAAGGACAATGCACAGCAGACACCTGAAATCCCTGGAGAGATATCACCAACATTGCCACCGCAAACTCCTGCAAATCCACTGGCAGGATTGGCGTACCAACATGAGTGTCCTCTCACAGGCCAACATCCCTAGTATCGAGGCACTGGTCACGCTCGACCAGCTGCGATGGGCGGGCCATATTGCCCGCACACCCGACATAAGTGCTTTATTACGACCTCCGCAATGGCAAGCAATCACGAGGAGGGCAGAGGAAATGTTACAAGGACACTCTGCAAGCCTCTCTAAATAAATGCAACATACCCATCAACATGTGGGAATTGCTTGCCTTCGAATGCACAAACTGGAGAAGAAACATCCGCGAAGGAGCCAACCACCTTGAGTATCACAGGATGGAGCACGTGGAAGTCATGCGTAAACAGTGGAAAGAGAGCGCAGATTCCAGAGCGCTTCACACACCCGACCACCTCATCAAGCACCACCTGCCAAGCCTGTGGCACAGTCTGCGTGTCTAGGATCGGACTATTCAGCCACCGCAGACCCCACCTCCCCAGAGTGGAAGCGAGTCATCCTCGACCCTGAGGGACTGCCCAAAACAGACCTTGAGTTTCGCCATTGGAATTCTTTGATCGTTTGAGTTCATTAAAAGCCAAGCAATGAGATTTTTAAAAAATCTGAGTATGCATAAGGTTCCACCAATGACTGAGTAATGGCATTCCTGTGCAATTAGGAGCACCCTCGTTTTAATATTTTGTCTGAACTGAGTCAGATGGTGGCAGCAAAGGGAATTCGAGCAGCAGCCTTTTCAGTCCTGAGAGACGAGGGATAAATCTAGGGGCCTCACCTTTAATTTGCATCTGCTTTGATATCTGGTGAGAACAGGAATCAAGCTTCCCTGAAATGCTGTGGAGATTAAAATAAATTTAGGGAAGACAAATAGTGCAATGTGGCACAGTGACCCAGGTTCTATTCCAGCCTTGGGTGACTGTGTGGAGTCTGTACGGTCTCCCCGTGTCTGCATGGGTTTCCTCTGGGTGCTCTGGTTTCCTCCCACAGTCCAAAGATGTACAGGTTAGGTGGATTGGCCATAATCAATGTGCGAGGCTATGTGTTGGGCAGGGGAGTAGGCCTAGCTAGAGTGCTCTTTCGGAGGGCCGGGTGCAGACTCGATGGGCCGAATGGTTTTCTTCTGCACTGTAGGGATTCTATAATAAATACAAATGCTAAACATACCAATGTATGGCTGAACCATACAGATGTAGATATCAAACTGGGGTCCAGTTTAGCTCTGTTGGCTGGACTGTTGGTTTGCGATGCAGAGCGAGGCCAGCAGCGTGGGTTCAATGCCCATACCGGCTGAGGTTATTCATGAAGGCACTTCCCCTCGCCTGTGGTGTGGTGATCCTCAGCTTAAACCACCACCAGTCAGCTCTCCCCTTCAAAGGGGAAATGGTCATCTGGGACGCAGCCAAATCAAATGCCAGCTTAAAATGAGTTGGTCAATTTTCAAATAGTTGAAACCAAAATAAACCAGTGACTAGTCACACATTCCACTAGATTAACACATCTCCATAAAAAGCTAAACACTGAGGATGCCAGAGGTTTGTATAGAAAACAGAAAATGCTGTGAATGTGCAGCAGGTGAAGCAGCACGTGTGGAAAGAAGAACAGAATTATTTCCGGTCTGTGACCTTTGATCAGAACCGATGCTGATGAAAGGTCACAGATGTGAAATATTGAGCAGAATTCTTTTGGCCCCGGAGGAGGTGGGGGGCAAGATTGGAGCCGATATGGAGAAATACCAGGCCAGCTATGTCAGGAATGCCACCGGGGAAGTTTCCCATTGACAGGGAGGGACCCGGATCAGCTGCACACTGGTATGAGGAGAGCGGACAATTACCATATTCAATGCTTTAACTGGGGCAATTTAAATGGTCTGCCAGCATTTTGCCAGCAATGAAATAGCATAGAGAGATTACCATCTCCATGGAGGTGACATCCACTTGGCAATCCAGGGCAGGAACAGGGGCCAAAGACTCCAACGCAAAAAGAACGTGCCACTAGACCAGGAGATTACCCCACAGTCCCATTGAGCCATCTGGAGGAGTTTGCCCTCTAGTGAGAAGGGCTTACTTGTCGGAGGGTGCCTTCGTGTTGAGGAACCCTCTTGATATAACTGCCTCAGTGGCACTCACCACTCGCTCAGACCATCTGACTGAGCCGCAGCATCGAGTGCCTGTCTGCCACTGATAATTGGATGATGAACTCAGCAAATATTCTTTGCCAGTCCTGCTGCCCGCAAGCATGGCCGTGGATCACCGTTTGGACCTGATTGAAGCCTGTGGGCAATTTTAGCCTATGATAACTGTTTCTCACATCACAGATGCTGCCAGGGCTGTTTAGTATTTCCAGCATTTTCCTTTTTAATTTAGTGCACTCTTATTTTAAGTTTCTGCCATGAGTCTAAATTCAATTTGAAAACAAATGCAAATTTCTGTGGATGCTGGAATCTGAAACAAAACCAGAAAATACTGGACAGTCTCAGCAGGTCTGACAGCACCTGTGGAGAGAGAAGGGAGCTAACGTTTCGAGGCCTGCTCTGGGACGTCCCTGCACAAGAGGAGCCTGCCTCAGAAGAGCAGGGCCAAACAGTGAGACTGGAGAGCAGCCGTCCAACAGGTCAAGGAGGATGTGTGAAGTAGGCGCCCCATCAGGCCGCATTTATACCATCGGCAACTGTCATTTAAGGAGCTGCTGGACCGTGTGTGCCACCAAAGACTCAGGTTATCCAGAGAGACTGTGCACCATCTGTGCCAGACGACGGTGCACAGGAGTATGGAGGAGGACACCCGCTCCTATGACCGTCAATGTGACGGTCGACCTGAACCTTTATGCCTCTGGCTTATTCCATGGGCCGAGGGGAACCTGTGTAAGATATTGCAGACATCTGCACACAGTTGCAGCCATGCTGTAACAGACGCTCCATTTGCCCGGGCAGTGACCATATTACCTTCAATCTGGACCACGTCCACCAGGTTGCCTGGGCAGCAGGAGTCGCCACCATTGCTGGCATGATCCAGGTCCAGGGTGTGATCGATGGGACACATGTCCCCTATGGGCACCGGATCATCAGGGGTGTCCTTCATCCATCGGAAGGGCTTCCACTTCCTGACTGTGCAGTTGGTGTGTGACCACCAGCTGTGCATTATGCACATCTGCGCCCAATATCCAGGCAGCATACACGACTCAAACATCCTGGCACACTCGGTGCTTCCTGGCATCTTGGAGGTGCTCCCTTGGATGAGGGGTTGGCTCTTGGGCAGAAGGGTTACTTGCTGAGGTCTTGGCTAATGAAGCCTGTCTGGAGGCCCCAGATTGATGTGGAGAACTGCTATAACGATGCCCATGTGGAAACCAGGAGCATCATTGAGCGGTGCATCGGCTTACAGCCTCAGGAGAGTCTTCAACATCATAGTGGCCTGCTGCATCCTGCATAAGATCGTGCAGCAGAGGGCAGACCTGCTGGAGGAAGAGGAAGAATGCCACGCCTCATCTGATGAGGAGAATTCCCAGGAAGAACAGGCCATGGAACCCGAACTCCATGGGCCGCACACTTGACAACTTATTCACCTCCAGATTTTCCAAGGAGGAAGCCTGGCCACCGACAGCTTCGCCACCCTGTCCCACCTCCCCATACTCTCCCCCACCTCTCTGCACAGCAGCATGTTTTAATATTTTATCATTTAATTAATAATCCCTTTTGCTGTTATTCCGACCAAAATGGATAACCTCACATTTGTCAACATTGTATTCCATCTGCCAGACCCTTGTCCATTCACTTAAACTATCCAAATCCCTCTGCAGACTTCCAGTATCCTCTCTACTTTTTGCTTTACCACTCATCTTAGTGTCGTCTGCAAACTTGGACATATTGCACTTGGTCCCCAACTCCAAATCATCTATGTAAATTGTGAACAATTGTGGGCCCAACACTGATCCCTGAGGGACACCACTAGCTACTGATTGCCAGCCAGAGAAACACCCATTAATCCCCACTCTTTGCCTTCTATTAATTAATCAATCCTCTATCCATGCTACTACATTACCCTTAACGCCGTGCATTTTTATCTGATGTAGCAACCTCTTGTGTGGCACCTTGTCAAAAACTTTCTGGAAATCCAGATATACCACATCCATTGGCTCCCCATTGTCTGCCGCACTAGTAATGCCCTCAAACAATTTCACTAAATTTGTGAGGTATGACGTGCCCTTTATGAACCCATGCTGCGCCTGTCCAATGGGACAATTTCAATCCAGATGCCTCGCTATTTCTTCCTTGATGATAGATCCCAGTATCTTCCCTACTACCAAAGTTAAGCGAAGTGGCGTATAATTACCCGCTTTCTGCCTACCTCCTTTTGTAAACAGTGGTGTTACATTTGCTAATTTCCAATCCACCGGGACCACCCCAGACTCTCGTGAATTTTGGTAAATTATCACGAATGCATTTGCAATTTCCCAAGCCATCTCTTTTAGTACCCTGAGATGAATTCCATCAGGGCCAGGAGACTTGTCTACCTTTCGCCCCATTAGCTTGCCCATCACTACTCCTTAGTGATAATAATCGTCTCAAGGTCCTCACTTGTCATAGCCTAATTTCCATCAGTCACTGGCATGTTACTTGTGTCTTCCACTGTGACGACTAACCCAAAAAACCTGTTCAGTTCCTCAGCCATTTCCTCATCTCCCATTATTAAATCTCCCTTCTCATCCTTGAAAGGACCAATATTTACCTTAGCCACTCTTTTTTTGTTTTCTATATTTGCAAAAACTTTTACTATCTGTTTTTATATTCTGAGCAAGTTTACTCTCATAATCTATCTTCTCTTCTTTGTAGCTTTTTTAGTAGCTTTCTGTTGCCCCCTAAAGAATTCCCAATCCTCTAATCTCACACTAATCCTTGTAACTTTGTATGCTTTTTCCTTCAATTTGATACTCTCCCTTATTTCCTTAGATATCCAAGGTCAATTTTCCCTCTTTCTACTGTCCTTTTGTTGGTATAAACTTTTGCTGAGCCCTGTGAAAAATCACTTGGATTTTTCGTTGTTCCTCAACTGTTTCACCATAAGTCTTTACTCCTAGTCTACCTTAGCCAGCTTTTCCCTCATCCCATTGTAATCTCCTTTGTTTAAGCACAAAACACGAGTGTTTGAGTTTACCTTCTCACCCTCCATCTGTATTTCAAATTCCACCGTATTGTGATCACTCCTTCCGAGAGGATTCGCTGTAATGGATTCACTGTATCCAATCACTATTTGTTGATGCACCATTGTCAATGTACTCTGTCGATTATTCTTTTGTCTACCATGTACGTACTGTGTACGTTCCCTTGGCCGCAGAAAAATACTTTTCACTGTATTTCGGTACATGTGACAATAAATATCAATCAATCAATCAATCAAATAAGATCCCTAACTATGAGATCATTAATCAATCCTGTCTCATTACACAGAACCAGATCTAGGATAAAAGCAAATTACTGAGGATGCTGGAATCTGAAACAAAAGAGAAAATGCTGGAAAATCTCAGCAGGTCTGGCAGCATCTGCAGGGAGAGAAAAAAGCTTGATTCTCTCCCTACAGATGCTGCCAGACCTGCTGAGATTTTCCAAATCTAGGATCGCTTGTTCCCTCGTAAGTTCCATTACATTCTGTTCTAGAAAACTATCGTGGCTACATTCTATAAACTCCTCCTCAAGGCTGCCTTGACAGACCTGGTTAAACCAATCGACATGTAGATTAAAATCCCCCATGATAACATGATAACATGTACCATTTCTACATGCATCAGTTATTTCTTTATTTATTTCCCCCCCACCATAATGTTACTACTTGGTGGCCTGTAGACTATAGGGCAGCACGGTAGCATTGTGGATAGCACAATTGCTTCACAGCTCCAGGGTCCCAGGTTCGATTCCAGCTTGGGTCACTGTATGTGCGGAGTCTGCACATCCTCCCCGTGTGTGCGTGGGTTTCCTCCGGGTGCTCCGGTTTCCTCCCACAGTCCAAAGATGTGCAGGTTAGGTGGATTGGCCATGATAAATTGCCCTTAGTGTCCAAAATTGCCCTTAGTGTTGGGTGGGGTTGCTTGGTTATGGGGATATGATGGAGGTGTTGACCTTGGGTAGGGTGTTCTTTCCAAGAGCCGGTGCAGACTCGATGGGCCGAATGGCCTCCTTCTGCACTGTAAATTCTATGACCTTCTATACCCTATCCGTGACTTTTACACCTTACTATTCCTGATTTCCACCCAAATGGATTCAACCTCCATAGCACCGATGTCATCCCGCACTACTGCCCGATGTCATCCTTTAATAACAGAGCTACACCACCTCCTTTACCATCCACTCTGTCCTTCCGAATAGTTTGATACCCTCGGATATTTAACTCCCAGTCGTGACCATCCTTTAACCATGTTTCAGTAATGGCCACTAAATCATAGTCATTCACGATGATTTGCGCCATCAACTCATTTACCTTATTCCGAATACTACAAGCATTCAGGTAAAGTACACTTATGTTGGCTTTTATACCTCTGTTTTGAATCTTAACACCTTGATCAGTAACCTCTCCAAAGTTATTTTTCCTTTTAACTTTTCTCCTAATTTTCCTTATCGTTGAACCCATATCTTCATGTAATAACCTGCTGCTTCGCTTTCCATTTATGTTTTTACTTCCTGTTTTATTCCTTTTAGTATTACTGGGCCTATTCACTGAGCTCCCCTCAGTCACTGTACCTTGTACTGTCGCCCTTTTTGATTTTTGACTATCGCTTCCCTGCCTTACACTTTCCCATTTACTGCTTTTTGTTTCTGTCCCCGTTTTACTTCCCTCCTTCTTCCTGCATCGGTTCTCAACAGCACTAGCAAACACCCCACCCTAGGACATTGGTTCCAGTCCTGCCCAGGTGCAGACCGTCCGGTTTGTACTGGTCCCACCTCCCCCAGAACCGGTTCCAATGCCCCAGGAATTTGAATCCTTCCCTTTTGCACCAGCTCTCGAGCCACGCATTCATCCTATCCATCCTGACATTCCTACTCTGACTAGCATGTGACACTGGTAGCAATCCTGAGATTACTACCTTTGAGGTCCTACTTTTTAGTTTAACTCCTAACTCCCTGAAGTCAGCTTGTAGGACCTCATCCCGTTTTTTACCTATATCGTTAGTGCCATATGCACCACGACAGCTGGCTGTTCACCCTCCCCCCCCCCCAAGAATGTCCTACAGCCGCTCCAAGACATCCTCGACCCTTGCACCAGGGAGGCAACATACCATCCTGGAGTCTCAATCGCGTCCGCAGAACCGCCTGTCTATTCCCCTTACGATTCCCCTATCACTATAGCCCTGCCATTCTTCTTCCTGCCCTCTTGCGCAGCAGAGCCATCCACAGTGCCATGAACCTGGCTACTGCTGGCTTCCCCTGGTGAGCCATCTCCCTCAACAGTATCCAAAATGGTATATCTGTTATACAGGGAGATGACCGCAAAGGACACTTGCACTGCCTTACTACTCTTGCTCTGTCCTTTTCTATCTCCCTCAGTAATTTTCACCTGCGGTGTGACCAACTCAGCAAACGTGCTATCCACGACGTCCTCAGCAACGCAGAGCTCCAAAGTGAGTCCACCTGCAGCTTCAGAGCCGTCAAGCAGTCTAACAGGAACTGCAGCTGGACACACTTCTTGCACGTGAAGGAGCCAGGGTCAGTGGACATGTCCTTGAATTCCCACATCGAGGAGCATGACACGGGTCTGGGATCTCCTAACATGTCTTAAACCTTAGGTTAACTTATACAACTACAATGCCAAAAAGCAAAAGGAAAACAAAACAAAATAGACAAATGAAAAGAAAAACGACTTATCAGTCACCACTACTTACCAGCAGGCCCTTTCTTGGCCAATCTAATCACAGCTCTCCTGTGACGTCAGTCTTCAGTCTCTCTCCGCTCCTTACTGAACTCCCGCCTGTCTCTCCACTCCTTACTGAACTCCCACCTCTCTCTCCGCTCCTTACTGAACTCCCGCCTCTCTCTCCGCTCCTTACTGAACTCTCGCCTCTCTCTCCGCTCCTTACTGATCTCCCACCTCTCTCTCCGCTCCTTACTGAACTCCCGCCTCTCTCTCCGCTCCTTACTGAACTCTCGCCTCTCTCTCCGCTCCTTACTGATCTCCCACCTCTCTCTCCGCTCCTTACTGAACTCCTGCCTCTCTCTCCGCTCCTTACTGAACTCCCGCCTCTCTCTCTGCTCCTTTCTGAACTCCCGCCTCTCTCTCCGCTCCTTATTGAACTCCTGCCTCTCTCTGCTCCTTACTGAACTCTCGCCTCTCTCTCCGCTCCTTACTGATCTCCCACCTCTCTCTCCGCTCCTTACTGAACTCCCGCCTCTCTCTCCGCTCCTTGCTGAAACCCCGCCCCTCTCTGCTCCTTACTGAAATCCCGCCTCTCTCTCCGCTCCTTACTGAACTCCTGCCTGTCTCTCCGCTCCCGACTGAACTCCCGCCTCTCTCTCCGCTCCTTACTGAACTCCCGCCTCTCTCCGCTCCTTACTGAATTCCCGGCTCTCTCCGCTCCTTACTGAACTCCTGACCTTAAAGAAAGCCTTCTGAAAGTCTAAATAAACCACATCCACCAATTCTCCCTGGTTAACTCCACTTGTTACATCTACAAAGAATTCTAGCAGATTTGTCAAGCAAAAAGAAAAATGTTTCTTTAGATCCGGACTAGGTTTCCATTGAGGAATATTCTCTAGTTCATCAGGACCACATAATCACACTCTTTTAACTCTGCATAGTCAATAATTATTTGTAATAGCCTGTAAACTGTAAGACGTTCGCTGCTTTCAAAATACAGCTCTCTTTTCTTTTATACAGCTGCGGGACTTACTCTAATTCTTTTTGATGATATATGAAATATGTAGATTCATAAGGTTCTTTAAAAAAAGATTCTTCATTCTTGGAACAAACTAATGAATTGTGTTTTTTTTAATCATTTATTTTTGACGCTGAATACTACCCAGCCTCTAAGGAAAAGTACAATTTGACTTTAATACACCTTATAGTGACAGGTTTAATTAATTAATAAGGCCTTAAATATATGACACTGTATTTGTGTGGTATGCTCTCCAAGACAATCCAATATCTTATGATAAAAGGGATAACTCAACTCAATGTGTTTTATTGAACATTATTGACAGCCTGCAAAAAACAATGGAGATGCCAATATCTTTAAAAGATATTTTACAATCCTCCAGCCATAACCATGTCCTTTCACAAGCAGCTGCATTCTCAAATTGAGATCCATTCTCTTGAGGCTGGGGGAAGGGCAATGGACTCCCTGTGTCACCGCATCGCTCTCGCAACCAACATTAGAGCCAGAATGACCCTGAGCTCAAAATGACCTTGAGCTTTATCTTAGGCTAAAGGAACATCAGGCCAAAGGTTATCCAATAAAATCAAAACTGGGTCCCTGGTGACTAGAAATTACATTTCTCTTGAGATAAGGTTGATACATTTATTCCAAATTTGCTCTGGTACTATTCAAAGATCTATCTTTCCTTGACATCACTTTCCCTGTATAATTTACCACTCCCCCCCGCCCCCGCGGTGTCTTTCACTTTTGTTACGGCCACGTGAGGAGGAATGGAATGACTCCCCTATTGTCCCACTCCTGGTCTGACCATAGCAGGGTTTTTTTTATATTTAAGGAGCATGTGCTTTGCCAATGCTGCTGGAGTCCCACTATTTATGCTTTCAGGTTGTAAAGGATTAGTTGATCAGATTTTCTTAGGTTAAATAAAGAATCAGTTAAGTTTACTGAAGCTATTTCCCAAATTTAAAAAAAAAGTCGAGAGCCGGAATCGTCCAGCCCCGCCTGATGGCTGAATTTTCCAGTCCCGCTGGCTGTCTCGCCGTGTCCCCGGTGTCAGGTCCCACCACGGTAGGCCCAGAAAATCCCAGCCAAGGTAAATTTTAACCACCAATTATACTTCACACACACTCACCTGGGTCCACACACACACACACAGACCACAGACACACACACACTAGTACAGGTGGAAAAATACGGATTTTTAACAGTTTGCAAAGAAGATAAAACAAAGGAGTAAGCAATTAGCTGTTCTTTGGCTGGCCTTGGGGCTGTGATTTCATGTTGTGGCTGTTTCATTCAGTTGTCTTCTTGGGAGCAGTTCTCCATGCTTTATTCCCAAAAGATCTCAGTTTGCAATAGATTTCTCTTCTCAGGATGGTGACTTTGCAAATCTGGGCACAATACCTCTGAGAAAGAGACGGAGAGAGAGAGAGAGGGAGAGAACAGGGGAGAGGGCAAACAATTTCAGCTGCCTGTTTCAGTACAGCATTCTAGATCTCTCTCCTCCTTGTTAAAAAGTCTCTTAAAGTACTACGATGGCTGTATATTCCAGAGAAATTCTGTTAACCCAGGTCTGCTCCAGTCATTGTATTTGGAAAATGCAACTCATAAACATTTCAGGAGAGTGTAAATCCAACAGGAGATGATGATGTGCAGGGGGGGGGGGGGGAGGTGAATGTTATTTCTTTCCATTCCACTTGGTAGAATGCAAGCTTTATAGCCATCGGCAGTGTCTCCATTCTATTTAGAGGGTTTTACTTTATTTCAATCCAGAACGAAAAGAAACCTTAGAAACTGTCTGCGGGATTCTCCATTGTCGGAATCCTCCGCCCCGCCGACAGCACACCCACGCCCGCTGATTTCCCAATGGTGTGGGATACCGGACTGGAGGACCCCATTGCTTGTGGGGGTGCGCCATGCCGGAAAATGGAGCAGGCGGGACTGAGAATCTCACCCTGTATCTTCAAAAAAATCATGAGCATTAATAACTGAGTCGCAACACTTTTAGTATGAAATTTGAAAGACTAATTGTCATGGGGGTAATTGCCTCAATAATGGCAGAGCTGAGACTGTTCCCAGTGGTAGCACATTGTTTAAATGTTTCATACAAAAAACATGTTCTTTGTATACCATGAGGTAGCATACCACTGTCAGTATGATTCCATCAACATCACAATACTTATCAGATTCCCAATTGGGAGTTAAAGATTTGGGGCGGATTCTCTGTCCCGCCATGCTCCGTTTTCTGGTGTAGCACCGCCCCGCCAGCAGTGGAATTCTCCATTCCCACAGTCGGCCAATGGGGTTTCCCATTTTGGGCCACCCCACACCATTGGGAAATGTGCGTGTGTGGGTGTACTGCCGGCAGGGTGGAGGATTCCGCCACTGGAGAATCCCGCAGGTGACCATTGAAAACAAATCAATTTTGTACATAAGAGTAGTCGTTGGTGGCGAATCCATTTTACAAACCCTTTTATATGGACTTTACATAGAACCCTAGAAAATAAGTGCAGGAATCGGTCATTCAGCTCTTCAATTCATTATGATCATGGCTGATCATCCAACCTGTTCCCACTTCCCCCCCATATCCTTTGATCCCTTCAGCCCCAATAGCTTTATCTAACTCCTTCTTGAAAACAAACGATGCTTTGGCCTCAACTGATTCCTGTGGTGGAGACTTCCACAGGCTCATCACTTTCAGGATGAAGAAATTTCTCCTCATCTCAGTCTTCAATGGTTTACCCCGTATTCTCAGGTTGTAAATCCAGGTTCTGAACTCCCCCACCATCTGGATCATCCTTACTGCAACTACCCTGTCTAGTCCTGTTAGAATTTTGTAGGTTTCTATGAGATCCCCCTCTCATCCTTCTAAACTCCAACGAATATAATCCTAACCGTCAAAATATTTCCTCATAAGTCAGTCCGGCTATCCCAGGAATCTGCCTGGTAAACCTTTACTGAACTCCCTCCATAGCAAGAACATCCTTCCTCTGATTAGGAGAACAAAACTGCACACAATATTCCAGGTGAGGCCTCACCAAGGCCCCGTGTAACTGCAGTAAGACATCCCTGCTCCTGTGCTCGAATCCTCTCGCTATGTAACATTTGCCTTCATCATTGCCTGCTGTGCCTACATACTTACTTTCAGCGCCTGGTGTACAAGGACATTTTTCGTTGCACATTCCCCTCTCTCAATCTATAGCCATTCAGATAATAATCTGACTTCCTGTTTTTGCTACCTCACATTTATCCACATTATACCACATCTGCCATGCTTTCAACTTTTCCAAATTACACTGAAGCATAGCTGTGTCCTCCTC
The DNA here is from genome assembly GCF_047496885.1 of Scyliorhinus torazame. Lineage (NCBI taxonomy): Eukaryota > Metazoa > Chordata > Chondrichthyes > Carcharhiniformes > Scyliorhinidae > Scyliorhinus > Scyliorhinus torazame. The sequence continues at coordinate 68,624,012 of NC_092712.1, read as the reverse complement.
ACAGCTCACCCTTCACCGATTCACTCACTTCAGCATTGTTGTTCATCAGCAACCAAAGTTTCCCAACAATCACCAACTCTCGTGCACTTGCTGCAAGTGAATCATTAATGTTATATTTGCAGTGCCTTTGTTATCCATCCTGCTTTCTTCTGCCATCCACCAATTCTCCAGAAATTAACTGATTCATAACCATCTATTGTCCAGTTCAACAGAGCTGACTATTGATCATCAGATTTCCAATGCTGATGCTGCCAGTACATTCCAATGCAATGTTGTTAGTGGTCTTGTACCACCGCTTAGTACAAAATAAGGTATGAAAGTATCTTTGGTCAAAGCTTTCTATATGTTAGGTACATCTTCCATAGAGTGTTCTTGTTTTGCATCTTTATAGGGCTTGTAAAGATGTTCATCTTATAGACTGTAGTTTATTGACAACATCGATACTGCATTTATTTAAAACATGATTGGAAGGTCTCCAGAATACCACACTTGCTGTCTGTACATAAGCCATCATCTTTTATTGATCTGTGCATCATCAGACATACTTCCAAGATGAGTAATCGCTTTGACCCGCATCCAATTTAGTTTCACCAATAATACTCTAACAAGTAGCTTCCCAGGAATTGGTTTAAACAGTACAAGCTTCTTCAGATTGTTAGTATTCCCACAGTGATTAGCGGAATTAACAGACATATCATCAGCTATTTACAAGATTTGATCTCAAACTCTTATTAAGCAGCTACATAAGCTGCCCTATCTAATCTAGAGGGAGCAGCAATTCACACCTAAATTACACAATCATCAACAAAGTGTTCGAGACAAAAAGGAAGAAAATAACTATTGGAACACCTCGGAGGGGCGTCATTCTCCGCCGGCGGGAGTCTCCGTTTTGCCGGCGCCCGGGGGTTTCCCGACGGCGTGGGGCTGCCCTACAATGGGAAACCCCAGTGTTACGGAGACTCCCGCCGGCCGGTCGGGGCAGAAATGTGGCGGGGCGGGTAGGAGAATTTCGCCCCTCACTTCTATCTATAACTGGTAGAATTCTGATTCAGATTCGCTTCAATGGTCTGCTTCATAATATCAGGGAAGGGAGGATTCCAGAATTGCAACACAGCTTTGGGGTTAAGCGTGGAACCACTATCATAATCTTCATTGCTGCCTATTTTCAGGAGACGTACAGGGACAAAATCAAGACACACATATGGCATTTGTTCATTTAACCAAAGCCTTTGGTCAACACAGATTGGTTGCCTGGAGAAGTTCTTTTGGTTCTGAAATAATTGCATGATAGGAAGCTTGGCCAAGAATGCATTGGTAGAACTCAGTCCAAACTTACTCTCCTTTGAATGGTGTGCTGCTAGAATGTGTACCAGGTGATGGGCCCTACTTATTGACACTATATTATGCACAATACTAGATGATGCAATAAGTGACCTTAATTTAAGAGTTTTGAAAAATTCATTATTGAGATATGGGCATCGCTGGCTAGGCTAGTATTTATTGCCAATCCCTAATTGCCCTTGAGCAGGTGGTGGTGAGATGCATAATAATAATAATAATCTTTTTATTGTCACAAGTAGGCTTACATGAAAAGCCCCTAGTCGCCACATTCCGGCACCTGTTCGGGTACACACAGAGGGAGAATTCAGAATGTCCAAATGACCTAACAGCACGTCTTTCGGGACTTGTGGGAGGAAACCCATGCAGACACAGAGAGAATGTGCAGACTCCACACAGACAGTGACCCAAGCCGGGAATCGAACCTGCAACCCTGGAGCTGTGAAGCAACAGTGCTAACCACTGTGCCGTCCACCCACTTGAACCAGATTTTTGAACCGCTGCAGTCCATGTGGTGTAGGTACACCCACAGTGCTGTTAGGGAGGTAGTTACAGGGTTTTGACCCAGCGACAGTGAAGGAATGGTGATATATTTCCAGATCAAGATGGTGAATGGATAGGAGGGGAATCTGCAGGTGGTGGTGTACCCATGTGTCAACTGCCCTTGCCCTTCTGGACGGTGATGATTGTGGGTTTAGAAGGTGCTGTCTAAGGAACCTTGGTGAGTTCCTGTAGTGCATTTTGTAGATGGTATACACTGTTGCCAATGTTCATTGATGGTGGACGGATTGAATGTCTGTGATGGAGGGATTGAATGTTTGTGGATGGAGTGCCAAAGAAGCTGAGCTTTGTCCTGGATGGTGTTGAGATTCGTGAGTGTTGTTAGAACTGTACTCATCCAGGCAAATTGAGATTATTCAATCACACTCCTAACTTGTGCCTTACAAGTGTTAAAAGAGTCTGAGGAGTCAGGAGGTGAGTTACGCACTGCAGGATTCCGAGCATCTAACCAGCTCTCGTAGCCACAGTATTTATATGCCTAGTCCAATTCAGCTTTCAGTCAGTGGTATCCCCAGGATGATGATTGTGGGGAATTCAGCGATGGTAATGTCATTGAATGTCAAGGGGCGATGATCATATCCTCTCCTGTTGGAAATGGTCATTGCTCAAGCCTGGATATTGTCCGGTTAATGCTGCATTTAGGACGGACTGCTTCGGTATCTGAAGAGTTGCAAATAATGCTGAACATCATTGTGCAGTCATCAGCGAACATCCCTTCTACTAATCTGATAATTAATGGAAAGCAAGTCATTGATGAAGCATTGATGGTTGGGCCTAGGACATTACCCTGAAGAACTCCTCCAGTGATGTCCTGGAATTGAGATGATTAACCCCCAACAACCACAACCATCTTCCTTTGTGCTAGGTATGATTCCACCTAGGGGAGGGTTTTTCCCCTGATTCACATTGACTCCAGTTTTGATAGGGCTCCTTGATGTTACATTCGGTTAAATGATGCCTTAATGTCAGGGGGTGGTTTAGCACAGGGCTAAATAGCTGGCTTTTAAAGCAGACCAAGGCAGGCCAGCAGCGATTTTCATTTCATTTCATTTCAGGGGCAGTCACTCTCACCTCAACTCTGGCATTCAGGTCTTTTGTCCATGCTGAACCAAGGTTGTAAGGAAGTCAGTAGCTGAGTGACCCTGGAGGAACCCAAACTGAGTGTCAGTGAACAGGTTATAGCTGCTTTCAAGCAAGTGCCGCTTGATAGCACTGTTGATGACCCCTTCCATCACTTTACCGATGATCGAGAGTAAACTGATAGGGCGGTTGTAGGTCAAATTGTATTTGCCCTGCTTTTTGTGCATAGGACATACCTGGGCACTTTGCCACATTGCCGGGTGTGTGCCAGTGTTGCAGCTGCACCAGAGCAGCTTGGCTAGGGGTGCACTAAGTTTTGGATCACAAGTCTTCAGTACTATTGCCGGAATATTATCAGGGCCCATAGCCTTTGCCATCTCCAGTTTCTTCAACCATTTCTTGATATCCTGTGGGGTGCATCAAATTAGCTGAAGACTGACATCTGTGATGTTGGGAACCACCAGAGGAGGCCGAGATGGGTTATCCACTCGACACGACTGGCTGAAGATTGTTGCAAATGCTTCAGCCTTGCCTTTTACACACACGTGCCGGGCTCCTCCATCACTGAGGATCTGTCGAGCCTCCTCCTCCAGTGAGTTATCTAATTGTCCACCACCATTCACAGCTGGATGTGGCAGGACTACAGAGCTTAGATCTGATCCATTGGTTGTGGAATTGCGTAGCCGTGTCTATCCCTTGCTGCTTATGTTGTTTGGCATGCAGTTAATCCTGTGTTGTAGCTTCACCAGGTTGACACCTCATTTTTCAGGATGCCTGGTGCTGCTGGTGGCATGCCCTCCTGCTCTTTTCATTGAACCAGGATTGATCCCCTCTCTTGGTGGCAATGGTAGACTGGGGGCTATTCCAGACCATAAGGTTACAGATTGTGATTGAGTACATGCTGCTGTTGATCGCCCACAGCACCTTATGATTGCCCAGTCTTGAGTTGCTAGATCTATTTGAAATCTATCCCATTCATGGCAGTGTCACACAACACAATGGAGGATATCCTCAATGTGAAGATGAGACATTAAACTGCACAATGAGGAAAATATTTTGAACTATCAAAACTATGAGCACCGACTGGCATCTGTGAACATAATAAAAAATATGTCTCTGCTGATATTTGCACCCTGTGGCACCTTGCGAAGAAGAATACACGAATGGTAGGGTTGAGACCCCTTTCCCAAATTAATTTAACTCTTTACTCTCCACACAATGTTGAGCACTAATTCAAGGGACCCTTCTTACAAAGGTCACCCTTAAAAAATCCATGACTAGAGTCCTTATTTTACTCGTCTTTGGATTGTAACTCTGGGGGGACTCTGGCATTCTCCCACCATAGTACTAGTTGCAGATAGACAGAAATCCAGCGGAAAGAGCAGAGAATTTGCTGGGAATTTTTTCATTGACTTACATGGGGAAAACATTCCTTTTGCCCCACACAAAGCACTAATCTGTCCGACGATGGAGCCAGAACTGGGAATCACCTTGCTCCTGCTCAACAGTTAGGACCAGGCTTTTGGATGTCAGCTAGTGCATGGATCCATGGACTCCATCCCATGGGTTTCCAGGTCAAGCAAATGCATTCTTCCCCAAAATCATGTCATTTTTTTTTAAGAACAAAATTCCTCTTCAGCCTCTTCAATCAAATAAGCGTTGAGGTTAGCAGGGCACAATCCCGCCATTGAATTGGTGGCTGCTGAAGTTTCCAGGGGCATGGGACAGACAAGTGTCAAAGAACCGTCTGAAGTGATGCTTACATCTATCTAGTAATGAATTATGAGAACCTTAAAGTTTAAAACATAAAACGATGCCATTCGTCCCGTCTTGACACTGCTGGCCCTTTGAAAAAGCAGTCATGCTTAGTCGCTCTTCTAACCCTAAAAATTGCTCATCCTTAAGTACTGGCCCAATGAAATATTCCCCTTGCCATCCTGCAGTATAATAATCGGTTGTTCACCTCGTTCAAATGCAATTCTAAATGTGATGGCACTGCCCCTTTAAGGGGGTGATCCTGGCGACCTATATGGCTCACTCGTGCCAATTGCGCATGAGCATGCGAACCCCAGCCAATAGCAAATCATTGTGAGGTCCTGGGAGCAGGGATTTGGGCAGTGTGGACTCCAGAGCCAAAGATTGTGTGGAACTATGCTCAAATCAAGAAAGAGGGTTTAGCGGTCATATATGATGTGAAGAAATTCCACCAGTATGTTTACAGGCGGCGATCCGATATAATCACCAACCATAAGCCACGACTGGACCTCTTGCGAGAGGACAAACCAATACCACCAATTACCTCTGCAAAGGTGCAGCGTTGGGCCTTTGCTGCTGGTGGCTTACAACCATGCCTTCCAAAACTGGACAGGCGCTCAGATTGCCAAAGCCGATGCATTGAGCCGACTATGGTTGAAGAAATGGTGCAGCCATGTCATCGCTGTCAGACTCAACAATCCCTGCCTCCATTGGCCAGTCTCCACCCTTGGGAATGGCCGGGTCATCCATAGACCCGGGTCCATGCTGACTATGCCGGCCCCTTCTTCGGCAGGATGTTTTAAATTTTAGTGGATGTCCACTCCAAGTGGCTATCTATACAGGAGATGGGGATCATGGTCTTGGCAGATATAGTGGATGCCTTATGCAGAGTGTTCGCTATGCACGGGCTATCCTTTGTATCTGACAATGGCACCCCTTTTACGGGGGATGACTTCCAGAATTTCTTTTGAGCTAACAGCATACACCACAGCGGTGCGGTCCCGCACCACCCTATGTCCAATGGGTTGACCGAGAGGACCGTTCAGACATTTAAAAACGTCATTAGGAAACAATCTGACAAACCGCTGTGCCAATGCCTTGCTAATTTTCTATTGTTCAATTCAACCCCCCCAGAGTTGCTGATGGGCCTCAGAACACGTTTGGGTTTAACCTTTTCCAACTTGGCGGCGAGGTGCATCAGGCCTCTCAGAGAGGTCAACGGGCTAAGCAGAGGGGCGACAGATCATTCCGGGAGGGGGGAACCCGGTCTTTGATCATAACTTTGTCTCGGCGCCACTATCGTTAGCCGGGCAGATTGTGTCCCAGGCGGGGCCTGTGTCCTACATGGCGAATGTAAGTAAAAGGAATGTCAAAAAGTACATTGACCATTTGAGGAGCTGGGGGTGATGATCCCCATTTCAGGGCAGATGTGTCCCACTGGTGTTGTCGACGTTCCTGAGCAGAGAGAGCAGAGAACTCCCGAATCAACCCAATGCAGTTGTACCATTGGAAGCCGGGGAGGACAGTTTGCCTACAGTGGTGAACGTATTGTACTAACCATTCACCACTGTATTACACCGTATCACGCTGTTGCCCATGTGGGCTCCACCTATGGACCATTGTACGATATTACACAGAATGTATCATGTTGGTGCCCTTGTGGGCTCCGCCCCTGGCTCCGCCCCTTGAGGGGAGTTATAAAGAGCAGTTGCTCTGTAGGCGGCTCTCACTAGCAGAGCAGTCGCAGGCAGGCACTGTTCTAGTCAATTAAAGCCACTGTTCACTTCAACTCTCTGTCTCACGTGAATTGATGGTCACAACACCTACCAAGGAGACAGCGCCACGTGAACTATCACCGGTCACTGACAACATGACTACCTCGAAGTATATTGAGCCTGTGGGAGGTCTGGGAGGGTTTGAAGGTCCCCAGAATGAATGAGTCTTTGATGAACTCTCTCCCCGATGTATTTTGCCAGACACCATTTTTAATTTGATTTCTGCCCGGGTTGTACATCCCGCTCTAGATCAAAGTTGGAGCTAAAACATAAAAGCTGCCTGGCCAATTGGCCGTCCATCCATTCATAAAAGCAGACAGGCCAGGTAAAATAGCCTTCAATTGGCCCCGTAATGGGCTGAATTGCCTGCTTGATTGTCAGTGGGTCGGACACTCAGCTGCCGGTGCCTTGTCCAATTCTGGCCCGGAAGTGGCGGTCAGCTTGAGAGTGGTAATTAATGTCAACAAACGCTGGCAGCTCACTATCAAATATTTCACAAAATCCAGGCAGACAAGTGACACAATTGTTTGTTCAAATATCCCATCCATCTTGTGTGAACCTGGATAGTGAGCATTGGTCGGAGTCTTATTGTGTGGACCATTACAAACATGATCCAGTTTTCACTCCGTGGTTGGTGTCTGGGGGCATCCAATATGGGTCGCTGGAGTTTAAGTGAGGACAACAATGGTACTCCCAAACAAGAGCCACTCAAACAAAAATTAACTCTGGGGCAGATGTTGTTGTGCGCCTCGCTGACCCTTCATTAACCTAAGTCAGATGGCCTTTGTACAATCAGTCAAGTCTGTTTTATGTATATAGCTGAAGATGTTTACAATTCATTTCTTGACTACATTTCTCAATGAAGCAGCACCAGATTTCGAAATTCCTCTGATATTCCAAGTTGTAGTGCTCCAAGAAAACAATCTGTGTGCTATAAAACTTCAAATATAATTAGAAAGGTCGTTCAGCACAAATACAATCAGGCCCTTTATTAAAAAACTTGTAATATGTATATTCTTGACAAAATCCTCTCCTTGCTTCTAGCTAAAGCACCATAAATGGCTGGGGTATTTGATCCTTGATAAGATAAACTCTTTCATAATAGAATAGCTGTTTACAACATGCAGATTAGCAGATCCCAGAGCGCAACCTATTATTTTAGCTCTGCTACAACAAACTATCCAGATGTAAATGTTTAACACTCACAGGAAGTGCTTATTCCCATGAAAATGTTAACTCCTGCAACACTGAAAACAAAAGTGATGGGACAGGGGGAAGCAGGGATTCTTTTTTAATAGAAGGAGAGGCAGAATGTCATGCAGGAACTTAAGGATCAACATTAATGACCTGAAAATGAGCATCTAAAACCTGGAAGCATGGTGGCACAGTGGTTAGCACTGCTGCCTCACAGCTCCAGGATTCTGGGTTCAATTCAGCCTCGGGTGACAGTCTGCCTGGAGTTTACACTTTCTCCCTATGTCTGCGTGGGTTTACTTTGCGTGCTCTGGTTTCCTCCCCCAGTCCAAAGGTGTACAGGGTCGGTGGATTAGCCACGCTAAATTGCCCCTTAGTGTCAAAAATGTTAGATGGGTTTACGGGGATAGGGTAGAGGAGTGGGTTTAAGTAGGGTGCTCTTTCCAAGGGCCAGTGCAGACTCGATTGGCCAAATGGCCTGCTTCTGCACTGGAAATTCTATGAATCTATGAATTCTATTAATCAAATAGCAAGAGCATTTTCTGGACTGATTGTCAAATTGCCAAATCTCAGATAATGTTTCCCATTTCTACCAACAGCACGGGAACCAGATTCCAAAGGATCAGGTCCAAAGCTCCTTCAATCTCAGTCAGACTTCCAGAAGGTTGACACCTATGGTAGGTGCCGAAGTCGAGTCATATTGGACTCAAAATATGGGGGTGGGTTCCTGCGCACTGCCTGCCGCAAGAACTCCACGGGCGAGCCACGGACAATGGAGAAGTCCATTGACCTCGGCGGGATTCTCTGGTCGCCAGGCGGATATGGCCGGAGAATCCCGCCTATTAATTTTGCTTCCCTCTCCACATATTCTGCTGTATCTGCTGAGTTTTTCCAGAACTTTCTGTTTTTATTTTAAAGACAAAGTTGGATTGAGTAACTAATCTAACAGGGGCCAAAACCAGAACAACTTGGATTCTCTCCTCGCTGCCTAAATTGTAAGATGCCAAATCCGAAAGCTAACTTTCATTCCGTGTAACATGATATTGGATTTCATAGAATCATAGAATTTACAGTGCTGAAGGAGGCCATTCGGTCCATTGAGTCTGCACCGGCCCTTGGAAAGAGTACCCGACCCAAGCCCACACTTCCACCCTATCCCCGTAACCCAGTAACCCCACTTAACCTTTTTGGACACTAAGGGCAATTCAGCATGGCCAATCCACCTTATCCGCTCATCTTTGGACTGTGGGAGGAAACCGGAGCCCCCAGAGGTAACCCACGCACACACGGGAAGAACGTGCAGACTCCGCACAGACAGTGAACCAAGCCGGGAAGCGAACCTGGGATCCTGGAGCTGTGAAGCAACTGGATTTGACTGTCATTTCACACTTTCAAACCGATATCTGCTTTTAAAATGTTGATCATTATTCTAGTTATTGTCGGAATTGAAGAAATGTTCTGTATTCTGATGTTAACTGAAATTTGCGAAATTAAATTGTTAAAACTGTTCAACTATGCATTTAACACTGGAGAAGGTCAAAATGTCGTGCAGGATTATAGTAAATGGTCTGTTTGATAACACTGAAACCCTCTGCAAATCTGTGTTGTAGGTGGTTTGTATTGTAGGAACTGGCATGGCCAGTCTGCCGAACATTTGCATATCATGGTGCTGTCCTTATATCGTGAAAAGTAGCTGAACATGAAAGACTATGCATTCACTATGAATTTACATGGAAATGGTCCAACAGTTTTGTTTTTCACAATTACAAATACAGGAGCAGCTGAGTGAATAATGGAGAAGGGTGGCAAGTTTTAACAGTGCCTCACAAACATTACTGTGAGGTACAGATCGCAAATATCACATAAGCAAAGCCTGTAGAGACTTTATTGAGAAAACATATTTCCTTTCATGCATTGAATAATATTTCACTTTTGAATGCTCCATTGAAAGAGAACCCAAGGAAACATTCATCCACCTCATTTCAAAGATGCTTCCTGATATGCTGTGTGAATTCAAAGAATTTGAATGGTTTAAGACAAGAGGCAGAATTTTCCACTCTAGAGTCTATTCCCACTGGGCGACAGGGCGGATTCAACCATGCGAATTTCCACTTTTAATCTAATTAATTATTTATCAATAATAAATCGAATCTTGTGGTGGGGTGAGCAGGAATTTGGCCGCCCCTCCATTACCTCAAAGGGTTGAAGGTCCTGGTTCCATTTTAAATGGATCCGGACTGACATTCCCTCACTACAGGCCAGGTGCTTTGTGTCATTCAGGTTCTTGAATGCACCAAAAAGAACCAAACCTTCGATTCCATGGTTTAGCGAAGCCTCCACAGCTGCAGAAAAGGAAGTAGTTGAGGAGGGTTTGTCTACTGAGTCAGTATGGGTGGAAGTCAGAAACAAGGAAGGAGCAGTCACTTTATTGGGAGTTTTCTATAGACCCCGCAATAGGAGCAGAGAGATAGAGTAACAGATTGGGCATCAGATCTTGGAAAAGTGTAGAAGTAACAGAGATGTTGTCATGGGTGACTTCAACTTCCCTAATATTGACTGGAACTTCCTTAGTGCAAATGGTTTGAATGGAGCAGATTTTGTCAGGTGTGTACAGGAAGGATTCCTGACTCAATATGTAGATAGGCCGACTAGGAGGCAGGCCATATTGGACTTGATTCTCGGCACCGAACCAGGCCAGTTGTCAGATGTCTCAGTGGGAGAGCATTTCGGTGACAGTGACCACAACTCCTTGACCATTACCATAGTCATGGAGAGGGATAGGAACAGATAGTTTGGGAAGATATTTAATTGGGGGAGGGGAAATTATACTGCTTTTGACAGGAGCTGAGGAGCATAAAGTGGGAACAATTGTTCTTGGGGAAATGCACAACAGTAATGTGGGGATTGTTTAAGGAGCACTTGCTGCGAGTGCTGGATAGTTTTGTCCCACTGAGACGAGGAAGGAATGGAAAGGTGAAGGAGCCTTGGATGACAAGAGAAGTGGAGCTTCTAGTCAAGAGGAAGAAGGAAGCTTACGTCAGGTTGAAGAAGCAAGGATCTGACTCGGCTCCAGAGGGTTACAAGGTAGCCCAGGAGGAACTCAAAAATGGACTGAGGAGAGCTAGAAAGGGGCGTGAAAAAGTCCTGGCAGGAAGGATTAGGCGTTCTACACTTGTGTGAAAAATAAGAGGATGATCAGAGTGAGAGTAGGGCCGATCAGGGATGGTGGAGGGAACTTGTGCCTGAGTCTGAGGAGATGGTGGAGGCCCTAAATGAATATTTTCCTTCAGTATTCACTAGAGAGCGGGACCTTGTTGCTCATGTGAACAGTGTGAACCAGGTTAATCGACTCAAACAGGTTGATATTAAGAAGGAGGATGTGCTGGAAATTTTGAAAAGCATCAGGATAGATAAGTTCCCTGGGCCTGACGGGATATATCCAAGGTTACTACGGGAAGCGAGGGAGGAGATTGCTGCGCCATTGGCGATGATCTTTGCAACCTCATTCTCCACTGGAGTAGTACCGGATGACTGGAGGGAGGTGAATGTTGTTCCCCTGTTCAAGAAAGGGAATCGGGAAATCCCTGGGAATTACAGACCCATCAGTCTTATGTCTGTGGTGAGCAAAATATTGGAAAGGATTCTGAGAGATAGGATTTATGATTATTTAGAAAATCATAGTTTGATTAAAGATAGTCAGCATGGCTTTGTGAGGGGCAGGTCATGCCTCACAAGCCTCATTGAATTCTTTGAGGATGTGACGAGACACATTGATGAAGGTCGGGCAGTGGATGTGGTGTATATGGATTTCAGTAAGGCATTTAATAAGGTTCCCCATGGTAGGCTCATTCAGAAAATTAGGGGGCATGGGATACAGGGAAATTTGGCTGTCTGGATACAGAATTGGCTGGCCGAAAGAAGACAGCGAGTGATAGTAGGTGGAAAGTATTCCGCCTGTCGGTCGATGACCAGTGGTGTCCTGCAAGGATCTGTTCTGGGACCTCTGCTCCTTGTGGTTTTTACAAATGTCTTGGATGAGGAAGTGGAAGGGTGGGTTAGTAAGTTTGCCGTGCCGAAGGTTGGGGGAGTTGTAGATTGTGTTGAGGGTTGTTGCAGGTTACAACAGGACATCGACAGGATGCAGAGCTGGGCTGAGAAGTGGCAGATTGAGTTCAACCTTGATAAATGTGAAGTGATTCATTTTGGAAGGTCGAATTTGAATGCTGAATATAGTGTTAAAGTCAGGATTCTTGGAAGTGTGGAGAAACAGAGGGATCTTGGGGTCCACGTTCATAGATCCCTCAAAATTGCCACCCAGGTTGATCGGGTTGTTAAGAAGACGTATCGTGTGTTGGCTTTCATTAACAGGGGGATTGAGTTTAAGATCCGCGAGGTTTTGCTGCAACCTTATAAAACCCTAGTTAGACCACACTTGGAATATTGTGTCCAGTTCTGGTCGCCTCATTACAGGAATCATGTGGATGCTTTGGAGAGGGTACAGAGGAGATTTACCAGGATTCTGCCTGGACTGGAGGCATGTCTTATGAAGAAAGGTCAAGGGAGCTCGGGTTTTTCTCACTGGAGCGAAGAAGGCAGAGAGGTGACTTGGTAGAGGTGTACAAGGTGATGAGAGGCATGGATAGAGTGGATAGCCAGAGATTTTTCCCCAGAGTGTAATGGCTGTCACGAGGGGACATAATCATTAATTCTTTGTTCTTTGTACTTTGTTCTTTAAGGTGATTGGAGGAAGGTATAGGGAGATGTCAGAGGTAGGTTCTGTACACAGAGAATGGTAGGTGCGTGGAATGCACTGCCAGCAGAGGTGGTGGAGTCAGAGTCATTCGGGACATTTAAGCGACTCTTAGACAGGCACATGGACAGCAGTAAATTGAAGGGGTGCAGGTTAGGTTGATCTTAGATTAGGATAAATGGTCGGCAGAACATCGTGGGCTGAAGGGCCTGTACTGTGCTGCACTGTTCTATGTTCTATGTTCTCCCTGGAGATCCTCCTCCAGACCATTCAGGAAAGGAGGGAGCTCTTTCTTTCTCGGGATGGGAACAGGAGCTCCTCCCACCTAGCCATGCCGGCATGGGAGTTAGTCACCTGGGAGGTCAACATCTGTGGCCAACAAAAAAAGGAGTGCCCTGCAGCGCAAGAAAAGATTGAACGATCTGATGCACTCTGCAAGGGTGAGTGAAACTTCTACTCACTCCAAACTCACACTCTCATAAAGCCATCAAGCAGTCTAAGGGTTAGAGTCCACAGGGATGTTACACACGATCAGCAGATGGGATATTAACACTGAATGTCTGCCAGCCACTTTTAGTTCACCATCTCATGTCAATTCTCACACAAATGGGGCGAAATTCTCCGACCCCCCGCCGGGTCGGAGAATCGCCGGGGGCTGGCGTGAATCCCGCCCCTGCCAGTTGCCGAATTCTCCACCACCGGATATTCGGCGGGGGCGGGAATTGCGCCGCGCCAGTTGGCGGGCCCCCCCGCGCGCGATTCTCCGGCCCGGATGGGCCGAAGTCCCGCCGCTAAAATGCCTGTCCCGCCGGCGTAAATTAAACCACCTACCTTACCGGCGGGACACGGTGGCGCGGGCGGGCTCCGGGGTCCTGGGGGGGCGCGGGGCGATCTGGCCCCGGGGGGGTGACCCCACGGTGGCCTGGCCCGCGATCGGGGCCCACCGAGCCGCGGGCGGGCCTGTGCCGTGGGGGCACTCTTTCCCTTCCGCCTCCGCCACGGTCTCCACCATGGCGGAGGCAGAAGAGACTCCCTCCACTGCGCATACGTGGGAAGCTGTCAGCGGCCGCTGACGTTCCCGCGCATGTGCCGCCCGATTATGTCATTTCCACGCCAGCTGGCGGGGCACCAAAGGCCTTTCCCGCCAGCTGGCAGGGCGGAAATTCGTCTGGCGCCGACCTAGCCCCTCAAGGTTGGGGCTCGGCCCCCAAAGATGCGGAGCATTCCGCACCTTTGGGGCGGCGCGATGCCCGTCTGATTTGCGCCGTTTTGGATTGCGCAATTTCCGGAGAATTTCGCCCATGATGTCTTAATCCCCAACAGCCACAGCTTCTTCAATCTACCCACATACCAGCACAGAAAAGGCCTTTCAGTTCATCATGTCAAAAACAATCACCCAAATATTCTAATCCCATTTTCCAACACTTTAATTCCATATTCTTGTAATCGCAGATCCACATCCAAATACTTCTTAAATGTTATGAGGGTCTCTGCCTCCATGACCCTTCCAGGCAGTCAGTTGCAGACTCCCACCACCTTCCAGGTGAAAAGGTTTTTCCTCACATCCCCTCTAAACCTCCTGTCCCCGACCTTAAATCTATGCCCTCTGGTCATTGATTCCTACACCTAGAGGAAAGGTTTCTTCCTGTCTTCTCTATTTATTCCCCTCATAATTTTATACATCTTAATCATGTCCACTCACTCAGCCTCCTCTGCTCCAAGGAAAGCATCCCAAATCTATCCAATCTCTCATCATAGCTAGAACTCTCCAGCCCAGGCAACATCCTGGTAAATCTCCTCTGCACCTTTTCCAATGCTATTACATCCCTCCTGTAATGCAGAACTGAACACAATACACAATACTCTAGCTGTGGCCGAGCCAACATTTTATACAGTTCCAGCATAACCTCCCTGCTCTTAAATGATATGCCTCGGCTAATTAAAGGCTGATAAATACCATATGCCTTTTTGACCACTGTATCTACCTGCCCTGCTATCTTCAGGGACTGCTGTACATGCACATCAAGGTCCCTCTGATCCTCGGTGCTTCCCAGGGTCCTGCTGTTTATCACATATTCCCTGCCTTTTTTGTCCTGCCCAAGTCCAGCACCTCACACTTATCCGGATTGAATTTCATTTGCCACTAATCAGCCCATCTGACCAGCCCTTCTATACCCTCCTCACTATTTGCTACCTCAATTTTCATGTCATGTCATCCATGAACTTACTGGTCAACCCTCGTACATTAACTCCAAACTCTGACCACAAAGTATCATTTCTCTCAATTAAATTTAATCTGCCACGTGTCTGCCCATTCTACCAGTTTGTCTGCATCCTTTTGAAATCTATCAAAATATTTCACAATACCTCTTGCCTTGCTTCATCATAAAATTTTGAAATTATGCCCCCTTACACACAGGTGTAAGTTATCAATATAAATCAAGAAAAGCAGTTTCCCTCTGAATACCACCCCCCAGTCAGAAGTCAGTGAAGTTTTCTGTAATACATGTTTTTAATGGGTTTGAATTAAATAGTTAAAATGTTGCATAATTAAATGCTAGCTGTGCTGAAAACTAATGATTCAAAATACCACATAGTTCAAAATAAAATGCCTACCAGCACTGATATCTTTCACTTAAAAAGCATTGTTTCACTGGTCTGTGGGGATTCAAATGATTAATACGTAGGAAAACAATGCAATAGTAGATTTTGAAATGATGTGGCCAACACCTTTTCTTAGAGTTCCTGCATCTCAAAATTTGGTACTACACCAGTGCATAGTACGTATAATCTGCGTCAAGCCTGCAATGTTTACCCACATTATCCAGATACAATCGCTGTGAGCCAGTATGGGAGGAAGTGCTGCCCTCTTTGCCCTGCTATTTGATTGGTTCGCAAGGAGCTATTCAACACTGAAATTGCATTATTGGGCTTGTTCTTAAATAAGCTCAGAATGCAGTGAATAAACTGTGCTAAAGGAAAGTTCACTGGAGGATGCACTCCACTGATAGAAATTTCAAAAGCCTCACAGCTTCAGAGTTTGAGTCACAGGCCTTTGAACAGACAGCTCTTTTTTGTGTGTGTGAAAATTCTTGTCACTTCCACAATTCATTAAATAAATTACACATTAAGAATAACCAGCATTATGCAATACAGTTCACAGGCAATTCAAGTATATTAAAAGGCCATTAACATCACATTGAGGAGTTTCCAGGCCAAATCAGAATTAATTTGCTCCAAAGAATATCTGTCTCAGCTGCTATGGAAACATGTACTGTAGTGATGATTGTATGTACAATACAGTTTATCTTTGTGCACCCCAAGCCACATAAGGAGATAGTAGAAGAGATGACCAAAAGCTTAGACAATGTGGTACGTTTTAGGAGCATTGTAAATGAGGAGAGTGAGGTACAGATTTGTGGCAGGATTTTGCGGACCCACCATGATGTAATCCGCCCCCCGCCCCATCGGAAAAGGCGTCCATTTAAATTGTCATTTACTTCAGCAGGACCATAATATCCCACTGGGCAGGAGGTGCCACACAACCCTGGCCTTGGAGAGTTTATTTTAATTCGTTTCACTGTGTGTGGGTGTCGCCAGCATTTATTGCCCATCCCTAATGGCCCTTGAGAAGGTGATGGTAAGCTGCCTTCCTCAACCACTGCAGTCTATGTGTTGTAGGTACATCTACAGTGCTGTTTGGAAGATAATTCCAAGATTTTGACCCAGTGACAGCGAAGAAATGGTGATATAGTTCCAAGTCAGGACGGTGTGTAGCTTGGTTAGGAACTTGCAGTTGATGTTTCCAAGTATCTTCCACCCGTGTCCTTTTAGGCGGTCAAGCTCATGGGTTTGGAAGGAGCTGTCAATGGAGATCCTTTAAGAATTCGAGTTCAGAAGGTTAGGGACTAGGCAACTGAAAGCATGGTGGGTGATAGAAATCAAGAGTGTGCAAGAGGCCAGAATTGGAGGAGTGCTGTTATCTCGGGCATTGGTAAGGCTGGAGGAGATTACAGATATACACAGGGCGACATGAAAACAAGGCCATGGAGGAACTTGAAAACAAGGGTGGGAATGTTAATATTGAAGCATTGCCAGCCTGGGAGCCCATGTATGTCATGAGCAACGTGCGAATGGGTAAACAGCTCAAAGTTGAATAATCCACGACAATCATTGTCCATGCTGACAAGAAACAATTGGGCTCTCACCCACCTCATAGAATCATAGAATCCCTACAATGCAGAAGGAGGCCATTCAGCCCATCAAATCTGCACCGACCCTCTGAAAGAGCAGCTTTGCTAAGCCCAATCTATCTCGCTAACTCCACCTAACCTTTTTGGCACTAAAGCAAAATTTAGCATGTCCAATCATCCTAAACTGCACATCTTTGGACTGTGGGAGGAAAACGAAGCGCCCAGATGAAACCCACATAGACACAGGGAGAACTTACAACTTCCACATAGACAGCCACCCAATGCTGAAATTGAACCTGGGTCCCTGTGTCACTGCTGTCAAGTGCTGCCAAGACATGAGTGTTCAGGAAAGCGGAGAAGATTGGGAGCAAAATAAATGGTTTGCAGCTTGTCTAAAAGCAATTTGGGTGGCTTCATGCTCAAATGACATTTACTGCTTGTGTTGCTGCAAGCTTAAAACAAACTTTTGTGGCTAAATGGAGCTCCTGGCTCTGAAGGCAGGTTTCAAAATATTTCCCACCTGTTGGATCTCTACAGATGCAAGCCAGCTTGTGGCCGAGTTCCCCAGCCTTTATGCTGAAGTTGATAAAGTCGGAGAGGGCATTTCCATCTTGGGGGTGTCCTGTCGTTCACTTACTGACTGCTTCTTCCAAACTGAAGGCATTCTCTTTGGCCTTCAAGCTTGGAGTGCCCATTCACTACCCTTAATTAGAAGGTGATCCAGCCCCCTGGCCACGAATTGGCCTTTTCAGGGAAACCACAGCCCCTTCACAGCGCAGACATGTGACTCCCATTTGAAACTGAGAGCAGGTTCCTGAATCCCACAGGGTGAATGCTGCCCGAGGATATAAATTCACTGACCTACACACCCAGAAATAGCAGAAATCCAGTGGTTAGCACTGCAGTCTCACGGCGCCGAGGTCCCAGGTTCAATCCCGGCTCTGGGTCACTGTCCGTGAAGTGTTTGCACATTCTCCTCGTGTTTGCGTGGCTTTCACCCCTACAACCCAAAGATGTGCAGGTTAGGTGGATTGGTCACACTGAATTGCCCTTTAATTGGAAAAAATGAATTGGTACTCTAAATTTTAAAAAGAAATAGCAGAAATCAAATCATTACCTTAGGTGTTTTACCCTTATCTGCAGCTTTGCTTCCCTTTGCTTCTCTTCCTGTGCATGGTGGCACAGTGATTAACATTGCTGCCACACAGTGCCAGGAACCCGGGTTCAATTAAATTAGCCTCGGATCCGGGCGCGTCGAGTGAATCCCATGAGAGCCCGAAGTCACCCAACTCATCCTCCCAGTGCCCTCTGGATCTCACCCTCGCTGGGCGAGATCCAGATCTGATTATTTAAATGAGCCATTTTCAGTGGTTTCCACAAATGTGGACCAGATGTAACGGCACCCTGGGGGGTCATGCAGATTATTAGAGACCTCTGGGTATTCAGGGACAGGGCAGGGTGATACCCTGGCATTCTCCCTGGTACCTGGACATCTTGGCATTGCCAGACTGGCATACTGGCAGTGCCAGTATGGGTGCCAGGCTGGCTGTGCCAAGGTGCCCGGGTGCCAGGTTAGCAGTATCAGAGGTAGGGCCTGTGCCCTTAAGAGCAGGGTTGAGAGGGGTGGTTCAAGGGTGATGAAGGGGTGAGTCCTGAAAGCCAGTGGGGGCTGAAAGGGGGGTGGGGGGGGGGGTGGTTGAGAGATCAGGGTAGCTGCCCTAAGTGTGGCCTCAACGGTGAGAAACTCCCCGAGGCCAAATAAAATCCCCAAAGTGGCTTGAACAACGGTTTATTCTCGGCACTGCAGCCACTGAGAAACACACTGCCAAATGCACCCTAAAGCGGCCTTTAACTTTTATCCACTGAATGGCGCCCCTTCTATATTAGACAACTTAGATCTAATAAGTCAAAGATGAATTTAGAGCTAAACATAATCCAATCATTCAATTTACGCAGCGTAAACAACACAGTAAAGTGCAAATGTAGCACTTCAAATTCAATTAGCAGCTAATTCAAATTTCAAGAGCTTCAATTTTTTATTTGTTTTTTCATGGGATGTGGGCGTTGCTGGAAAGGCCAAGCATTTGTTGCCCGTTTCTACTTACCCTCGGACTCTGGCTTGCGAGGCCAGAGGGTAGTTAAGCGACAATCACATTGCTGTAGATCTGGAGGCAAGATAGGTCCAGACTGAGTAAGGATGGTCGACTTATTTCCCTAAAGGACATAGGCGAACCTGATGAGTTTTTACATCAACCCAGTAGCTACATGGCATTAACGACAGATGTTCTCTTTTTGGCCTAAATGTATTTAGTTAACTAAATTTAAATTCTCCAGCTGCCATGATGGTAATGGGATTTGAACAGGCCTCTTCGTCAGTATTCACACAGGAAAAAGACAATGTTGTCGAGGAGAATACTGAGATACAGGCTACTAGACTAGAAGGGCTTGAGGTTCATAAGGAGGAGGTGTTAGCAATTCTGGAAAGTGTGAAAATAGATAAGTCCCCTGGGCCGGATGAGATTTATCCTAGGATTCCCTGGGAAGCTAGAGAGGAGATTGCTGAGCCTTTGGCTTTGATCTTTAAGTCATCTTTGTCTACAGGAATAGTGCCAGAAGACTGGAGGATAGCAAATGTTGTCCCCTTGTTCAAGAAGGGGAGTAGAGACAACCCCGGTAACTATAGACCAGTGAGCCTTACTTCTGTTGTGGCAAAGTCTTGGAAAGGTTTATAAGAGATATGATGTATAATCATCTGGAAAGGAATAATTTGATTAGAGATAGTCAACACGGTTTTGTGAAGGGTAGGCCGTGCCTCACAAACCTAATTGAGTTCTTTGAGAAGGTGACCAAGCAGGTGGATGAGGGTAAAGCAGTTGATGTGGTGTATATGGATTTCAGTAAAGCGTTTGATAAGGTTCCCCACGGTAGGCTATTGCAGAAAATACGGGGGCATGGGATTCAGGGTGATTTAGCAGTTTGGATCAGAAATTGGCTAGCTGGAAGAAGACAAAGGATGGTGGTTGATGGGAAATGTTCGGCCTGGAGTCCAGTTACTAGTGGTGTACCACAAGGATCTGTTTTGGGGCCACTGCTGTTTGTCATTTTTATAAATGACCTGGAGGAGGGCGTAGAAGGATGGGTGAGTAAATTTGCAGATGACACTAAAGTTGGTGGAGTTGTGGACAGTGCGGAAGGATGTTACAAGTTACAGAGGGACATAGATAAGCTGCAGAGCTGGGCTGAGAGGTGACAAATGGAGTTTAATGCAGAAAAGTGTGAGGTGATTAATTTTGGAAGGAATAACAGGTAGACAGAGTACTGGGCTAATGGTAAGATTCTTGGTAGTGCGGATGAGCAGAGAGATCTCGGTGTCCATGTACATAGATCCCTGACAGTTGCCACCCAAGTTGAGTGTGTTGTTAAGCAGGTGTACGGTGTGTTAGCTTTTATTGGTAGAGGGATTGAGTTTCAGAGCCATGAGGTCATGTTGCAGCTGTACAAAACTCTGGTGTGGCCGCATTTGGAGTATTGCGTGCAATTCTGGTCGCCGCATTATAGGAAGGATGTGGAAGCATTGGAAAGGGTGCAGAGGAGATTTACCAGAATGTTGCCTGGTACGGAGGGAAGATCTTATGAAGGAAGGCTGAAGGACTTGAGGCTGTTTTTGTTAGAGAGAAGAAGGTTAAGAGATGACTTAATTGAGGTGACTTAAAAGATGATCAGAGGATTAGATAGGGTGGACAGTGAGAGCCTTTTTCCTTGGATGGTGATGTCTAGCACGAGGGGACATAGCTTTAAATTGAGGGGAGATAGATCTAGGACAGATGTCAGAGGTAGGTTCTTTACTCAGAGAGTTGTAAGGGCATGGAATGCCTTGCCTGCAACAGTAGTGGACTCGCCAACAATAAGGGCATTTAAATGGTCATTGGATAGACATATGGACGATAAGGGAATAGTGTAGATGGGCTTTAGAGTGGTTTCACAGGTCGGCGCAACATCGAGGGCCGAAGGGCCTGTACTGCGCTGTAATGTTCTATGTTCTATATTAATAGTCCCATAAAATAGCAACCACGCGCTCTTTCCCAATTATCTCCAAATCACTCAATGGTAGAAGTTACTGTTTTGACACGAACATTGTTATTTCACACTAATTCATTTCATTTAATTCTGGCAAGATTACAAAATCACAAATCTAATCGTTTGTTGAAGACATCATCAAACATCAACTGAATGGGATGCCCTGGTTGTCGATAATGACAGTACTATGCACCACCGAGTAACATATCCACCACCTCCAGAGCTGTAATTCTATCCACTGGAATCTTGAAAACTTCAAGGAATCTTGCTGCCGGTACAACAGCCAGAATCTGTCTGCCTGAAAACTGGAACTGCTGGAAAAAAATAAAAAATTTTGAAAATGTTTCATTTCAGATTTAGCTAAATGAAATCCAAACTTATTGGGGCAATTCGGCTAAGCTCCATTTCACAGTGGCATGTTGGACTAGTTATCAGCTTCATCACTTCGCTTACACTGGTGCGCTGGTCTAGTTGCCACACTCTGAGTTGACATGAACAACCCTTGATCCCACTTGACCTGGCCTGGCCCAAACCTGTTGTATTGACTGAAATCCGGGGAAACCCGAAATCCAGCATGCACTCAGTCAAGAGGTTGCCAGGTTTTACCGGGAACATCAATTGCTTTTAAAGGGGTTCCTCAGGTTGTTGTAGTACACATGTCGGATGCATTGGAGCCTGATGACGTAATCAGCAAAATCAAAGTGAAACGGCTCTGAAAAGCCATTTGTACAGTTCTCATCAATTTCCAAAAGGATTTCAAAGCTATGAGGGTGCTTTGCTAAATTGTGGATAGTTTTTAAGATGTATTGAGTAACTTGAGGAAGCCAGTAGTAGTGGAAACAAGGATTTTTTGAACTATGTACAATACTCTGCCCACTGCAGCAACTCTCTCCCTATTGCGTTTTTATACCCCGCAAATACCTTACAGGGTGGGAACAATTAACTTCCCCATGGACCTTGCAGAATATGCAGCCCCCCCATTACAGGGGCAGGCGACCTCTAAACAATGTACAGTTGTAGTGTATATTGAGCCGGCTAGTTAGGCAGCAGCAAAGAAGACCCATTTGGGATCTACAATGTGATGTATGTAACAGTTATTGTAAATAAACCAAGTTTCTTGGAGCTACTCGGTGTGGACTCCTTTGTCGCCTTATAAAACTGGCAACGAGGGTCTAGCTGGATAGCTATTAATGTTGCTACAGCATTGGATAAGCCACCTCCCGGTCCCTATTGGATAAAGGTTGGATTTTATTTCATTGTTCCTCTGCTCGGATGGTGAGATACCTTTGACACCAGGTTGGAAGACTGGAATCAGGATGCGGAGCGAATGCGCTACTTTTTTAGGGCCAACAATATCATGGAAAATGACGGCCAGACAGTCACCCTGCTGACTGCCTGTGGCGCACATACATTCGGAGTGATATGAAGCCTTATCTACCCAGAGGCGCCTGACACACAAACCTTTAACCAACTAGTAACTCTCGTAGGGCAGCACCTAAACCCAACTCCATCCGTGATCATACAGTGATATAGTTTAAATATTGCAGAGTGGACCCCAGGTGAGTCCATCACCGAGCATTTGTCGCGGTTGCCCAAGATTGCAGAATTTAACCCCACTGCCCTGCAGGAAATGCTGTGTGATCGTTTAGTATGTCGCGTTAACAATGCGTCCATCCAAAAAGAAACTATTGGTCGAACCTTCCCTGAATCTACAACAAACCGTGTAAACTTTGCTGTCCTGGGAAAGCGCAGAGTGAGCGGTGCAGGAAATACAAGGAATGGAAGTGAACACCTTGGGACGTGCCCCCTCCCCAGATGACTACCCTATCCTGGAATGAGCACGGTAATGGTTCGACCCGCTGGTCGAAGGCGGAGTTGTCCTGACGAGAAACTTCCCTGAAGGCGGGTTAGGTCATTGCGGGGTATTTGGTCATCGGCCCAGGTGAGAGCACAGACCACAGACCATCCAGAGATTCAGATGCCCCAGAGGTAGGTATCATCCTAGAGCCCATACCTTCCACTTGGAAAAACCTGACGAAGATGACTGCATGCAGTTAAATTGCATGGCGGCACCCCAGGTGGCCCCCATAAGGATTATATTGCAGGTAAATGGACATCGGCTGGACATGGAACTGATCACTGGTGCGGCAGTTTCCATTGTGGGATGAAATTTATTCATATGCATTAGACGGGACATACAGGACTTGGACCTGACCGATACCAAGGCTAGATTGTCCACCTATACTGATGAACCTTTGGATATTGCAGGTACCACCATGACTCTGGTGATTTATGGTCACTAGTCGGTGCACCTCCCACTTATTATGGTCAGAGGACAAGACCTCAACTAGTCGGGCCTTGAGTGGTTGCGCCATTTGCAACTAAATTGGCAACACATTTCCGGGTATGCCCAGTCTCCTATGCGATTTTGGAACAAGTAGAAATTGAGCTCTATCGGCTAGAAAATCTGCGTATCATCAGGCTGTATGCTTTGCGGATTGGGTAGCGCCGGTGATGCTGGTATTAAAACGAGACAAGACAGTCCGGTTATGCAGGGACTAAGTTCACCATGAATAAGGCTACAAGGTTGGGCCCCTACCCCATACCTCACATTGAGGATCTTTACGCCAAGTTGGCGGGTAGACGCTTGTTCACTAAACTCGATTTGAGCCATAAGTATTTACATCTTGGGTTGGACGTGACCTCCCGAAAACATGTTACAGTAAATACACAGAGGACTTTACGAGTACACCCGTTTGCCTTTTGGTGTGTCTTCTGCCTGTGCTATATTTCAATGAGTAATGGAGAACATCCTAAGGGGGTTGCCATGTGTGATGGTCTATTTACATGATGTGCTTGTCACGGAAGCAACCGAACAAAAGCACCTGGAGAATAGCGGAGAATGGCCAATTGCTTTTGCCTCTCGGACGCTGGCTGCGGAAGAATTGAAATAAGCACAGATTGAAAAGGAGGGCATGGTGGTGGTCCGGCCGTGAAAACATTTCACCAGTACGTTTACAGCCGCCATTTTACGATTATTACGAACCCTAAGCCTTTACTCGGTCTTTTGAAGGAGGACACGGCAATCAGGCTCCAAGAGGATCCAGCGCTGGACCCTGCTGTTGGCTGCCTACGAATATTCTTTCAAGCATCGGCCGGGGACCGATGCACTCAGTCGTTTGCCTTTGCCAACTAGCCCCACATCTCCTTCCCAGGGCGGATGAAGTGATCACCATTCTGAAGCTGATGGATTCATTGCCTGTCATGGCATCTCAGATCCGTGAATGGACTCAGACAAACCCGGTTCTCGCAAAGGTTCACCACATTGTATTATATGGAGGTCTACGTCGACAGCTACCATGCGGGTTACGGGCATTTTCATCCAAACTGACCAAATTTAGTGTGGAGAACTGTAAACTGCTATAGGGTACAAGTGTCATCATTCCTGATAAAGGCTTGGAGTTGATATTGAAGGACCTCCATAATGGACATCCAGGGTGTCCAAAATGAAGATGTTGGCTCACAGTTACACCTGGTGGCCAGGCCTCAATGCAGACATTGAGAAGGTGGCGCAGCAAAGCTACATCTGTCAGAAGCACCAGAAGATCCCACCGACTGTGCTCCTTCACCCTTGGGAGTGACCAGGACGATTGTGGCATGATTGCATGCTGACTTTGCTGGCCCATTTCAGGGTTCAAAGTTCCTCCTCTTAATTGATGCCCATTCAAAATGGTTGGAGGTCCAGAAGATGGCAGTGATCACCACCCAGACAACCATCGAGAGGTTGCATTTGAGGTATAGCACATTTGTACTGCCCTCCGCATACAACGTAGGCTGGCTCATTTCTTATTTTGCTTCAGGACCACTCCACACGCTGTGGAGTGTGGAGTGTATGGCCCTGGCCGAAATGCTGATGTGGTGTAGTCTTCGAACCCACCTTAGTGTGATTTTCCTGGACATAGTTGCAAAAGTGCACCACAACCAGGAGTTGCAAGGACGTAGCCCCATTTGGCATCGACCACCTCGATGTCCGGTACCAGATGATTTGGTGTATATTCAAAACGTTACAAAGGCGCCCAGTGAGCAACTGGAACTATCCTGCGCCAGACAGGGCCAGTTTCCTATCAAGTACAAGTCCATGGTCAGATCATGCGAAAGCACTTTGACAATATTTGGTCCAGGTAACCACTTCTTTGACAGCATCCTCATGAATACAACGTCCTCGTCCAGCCTTCTCTGGTCTGAAGCAGCCCGTAACAGGACTCCAAGGGGGTCAAGAGGCTGAGATAAATGTGGTTGTGAATACCGGTTCAGAGATGGAAACTGAAGCCACTGGCGGAGCAACCACCAAGACAATCAAATTAGAAGCCGCGTTCGCTCTCCAGATTCATGCCGCCCAATCCAACGCCTTGGATGCTCGACCTCCGACCAGGCACAAAGAGAGTCCAGCGACCTCCTTCCTCACAGACGTCAGAGGATTCTTCAGACATTGAAGGGGGGGATGTTATAACCTTTATGGGGTGGGAACAATATAAGGAGATATTAGGACAGGTAACCAGAAGTTTGGTCTAAGAAGTAGGTTTTATAGAGGGTTTTTCACATACTGTCTAAAAGGGTGATGGAAGCAGGGCATTGGGGAAAAGGCAGGGATTGGAACCAATTGGGTAGTTCTTTCAAAAAGCCAACACAGGCACAATGGGACAAATGGCCTTCCTCATTACTGTATGATTCTATGATCCCATTTACCCACCGGCTCATTAAAAATCCATGTAAATGTTATCCTTTATACAATAAGCATTAGTTTCATTTTGAGCTGCTTCCTGCTTCTGGTGGGGTTTGATGGACATAGAGGAGTGGATGAGTCAGTAGTCTGTCCAGCAGTCATCTGCACTGGTCATCGCTATGGCGATGAGGGCATCCTTTTGGTCTCGGGATCGGACGATGATGAAGTCGATCATGTGCCGGTGCTCTCCAGGAAGTCTTGAACCTGCCTTTTTTGCAAAACAATGTGTTGGTGATAACAAACTGGTGTTCCATACATTTGGTGAGCAGGAGAATCCCGTTGGAGTTGCAATTCCAGCTCCTTCATTTCTGATGGTTCCTTTCCAGATTTGGGTGTCCTTTCCAACCCTGGCGGTGAATTCCCCAAGGAGGGTGAACTTATCTTGAATAGGGATGTTGGAGATGATGGTGTCCAGAGTGAAGTAGAAGCCTTCTTTGGACTCATCATTGGCATCAATGGTTGGAGCGTATGCACTCACGACCATTGCCTGCTGTTTCTTGGCACGTTGTATACGGAGGGTCATGAGGCACTCATTGAAGCCGACAGGGATCTCCGTGAGTCGTTTGATGGCGAAACCAATTCCATGTGTCCTGGCTGTTCCTCGGGTTTTCTTTTCCAGAAGGTGGTGTAACCACCGCCATCTTCCTAACTGCCCTTCACCTGCTCTTCAGATCTCTTGCAGGGTAGCGATGTCAATGTTGAAGTGCCTGAGTTCACGGGCAACAAGAGCAGTTCTCCATTCCGGTCAATTGTTTTTCTCATTATCCAGGAGGTTCCGAAATTTAGTTTAACTTTGATTTTCTGACCGCAGTATGTCTGCTGGATGTGGTTTTCCAGCCAGGTTGGAGTCGGAAGAGACTATTTTTAGGGCACCTTTTCGAGCCCTTTCTCCATGCGGGATGAGCAGAGCGTATTCTGAAAAGGTCTGCTCAGCCATGAAACATAGACAGAAACATAAATAGAAAATGGAAGCAGGGGAAAGCCATTCGACCCTTCGAACCTGTTCCGCCATTCATTATGATCATGACTGATCATCAAGTTCAATACCCTGATCCAGCCTTCCCCTCCATATCCTTTGATCCCTTTAGCCCCAAGAGCAATATCTAATTCCTTCTTGAAATTACACAGCATTTTGGCCTCAATTGCTTTCTGTGGGAGCAAATTCCACAGATTCACCATTCTCTGGGTGAAGAAATTTCTCCTCACCTCAGTCCTAAAAGTTTTACCCCTTAGCCTCAAACTATGACCCCTATTTCTGGACTCCTCCATCATCGGGAACATTCTTTCTGAATCTACCCTGTCTAATCCTGTTAGAATTTTGTAAGTTTCCATGGGATCCCCTCTCACTCTTCTAAACTCCAATGAATACAATCCTTACCGACTTAGTCTCTCCTCAGATGACAGTCCTGCCATCCCAGGAATCAGCCTGGTAAACCTTCGCTGCACTCCCTCCATGGAAAGAACATCCTTCCTCAGAAAAGGACACAAAAACTGCACAGAATACTCCAGGCGTGACCTCACCAATGCCCTGTACACTTGCAGTAAAGCATCTCTATTCCTATACGCAAATCCTCTCGCAATGAAGGCCAACATACTATTCGCCTTCTTTACTGCCTGCTGTGCCTACACACATAATTTCAGCGACTGATGCACGAGGACACCAAGGTCCCGCTTAGTATCCACCTCTCTCAATTAATGCCGATTCAAATAATAATCTGCCTTCCTATTTTTGTTACCGAAGCAGATAGTCTCTCATTTATTCACATTATACTGCGTCTGCCATGCATGTGCCCACTCACTCAGCCTGTTCAAATTCTGCTGAAGCATCTCTGCATCTTCCTCACAGCTCACCCTCCCACCCAACTTGGTATCATCTGCAAATTTGGAAATAATACATTTAGTTCCCTCATCCAAATCATTAATGTATAATATGAACAGTTGGGGTCCCAGCATAGGTCACTGCGTTCCCCGCCTGCAAACCAGAAAAAGATCTATTTCTTCTTTTGCTTTTTGCTAACCAGCTTTCTATCCACCTCAAGACGCTACCCATACTCCCATGCACTTTAACTTTACGTAATAATTTTCCATGTGAGACCTTGTTGAAAGCCTTTTGAAAGTTTAAATAAACCACATCCACCAGTTCTCCCTGGTCAACTCTACTCATTACAATTTCAAAGCATTCTAGAAGATTTATCAAGCATGATTTTCCTTTCATAAATCCATGCTGACTTTGTCTGACTACACCACTGCTTTCCAAATGCTGTGCTATGAAATCCTTGATAATGGACTCTAGCAACGTCCCTACTACAGGCATTAGGCTCACTGGTCTATAGTTGCCTGTTTTCTCTCTACCTCTCATTTTGAATAGCGAGGTTATAATAGCTCCTCTCCAATCTGTAGGAACCATTCCAGAGTCCAAAGAATTTTGGAAAATTACCATAAGAACATAAGAACATAAGAACTAGGAACAGGAGTAGGCCATCTGGCCCCTCGAGACTGCTCCGCCATTTAATGAGATCATGGCTGATCTTTGTGGACTCAGCTCCACTCTCCGGCCCGTACACCATATCCCCGAATCCCTTTATTCTTTAGAAAGTTTTGTGAGGGCCACGAAGAATCCAGCACGAGTTTTAAGGATACAAAGTAATAACATTTATTTACAATAACATATATACATAACAGTAGCAGTAACTTCCCTTGCTACATACTCCTTCCTGCTGGTTCCTGAACTGGCCAGCTTTATTTATACTAGGAGTTTACTCATGGTTTCTCCGCCCCCCTCATTGGGGAAGCTCATACTCCCACAGGATTGTGGGATAGTCATTAGTCCCCAGCCAATGGTAAGTAGGCAGGTTATTACAGAAAGGCATCTATCTTATTCTTAAAAATGTTTAAAGAAGGAGCCTCAACTGCTTCACTGGGCAAGGAATTCCAGAGATTCACAACCTTTTGGGTGAAGAAGTTCCTCCTACACTCCGTCCTAAATCTACCTCCCCTTATTTTGAGGCTATGCCCCCGAGTTCTGCTTTCCCCGACCAGTGGAAACAACCTGCCCGCATCTATCCTATCTATTCCCTTCATAATTTTATATGTCTCAATAAGATCCCCCCGCATCCTTCTAAACTCCAATGAGTACAGTCCCAGTCTATTCAATCTCTCGTCATAATCTAATCCCCTCAACTCTGGGATCAACCTAGTGAATCTCATCTGCACTCCCTCCAGTGCCAACATGTCCTTTCTCAGGTAAGGAGACCAAAACTGAACACAATACTCCAGATGCGGCCTCACCAATACCCTATACAATTGCAGCATAAACTCACTAGTCTTGAACTCCATCCCTCTAGCAATGAAAGACAAAACTCGATTAGCCTTCTTAATCACCCGTTGCACCTGCACACAAACTTTTTGCGACTCGTGCACCAGCACACCCAGGTCCCTCTGCACAGCAGCATGTTTTAACAACTTACCGTTTAAATAATAATCCATTCTGCTGTTATTCCTCCCAAAATGGATAGCCTCACACTTGGCAACATTGAATTCCATCTGCCAGACCCTAGCCCATTCACCTTACCTATCCAAATCCTTCTGCAGACTTCCGGTATCCTCTGCACTTTTTGCTTTACCACTCATCTTAGTGTCGTCTGCAAACTTTGACACATTGCACTTGGTCCCCAACTCCAAATCGTCTTTGTAAATTGTGAACAACTGCGGGCCCAACACTGATCCTTGAGAGACCCCACTAGTTACAGGTTGCCAACCAGAGAAACACCCATTTATCCCCACTCTCTGCTTTCTGTTAGTTAACCAATCCTCTACCCATGCTACCACTTTACCCTCAATGCCATGCATCTTTAGTGTATGCAGCAACCTTTTGTGTGGCACCTTGTCAAAAGCTTTCTGGAAATCCAGATATACCACATCCATTGGCTCCCCGTTATCTACTGCACTGGTAACATCCTCAAACAATTCTACCAAATTAGTCAGACACGATCTACCCTTTGTGAACCCATGCTGCGTCTGCCCAATGGGACAATTTCCCTCCAGGTACCCCGCTATTTCCTCCTTAATGATAGATTCTAGCATTTTCCCTACAACCGAAGTTAAACTTACCGGCCTATAATTACCCGCTTTCTGCCGACCTTCTTTTTTAAACAGTGGTGTCACGTTTGCTACTTTCCAATCCTCTGGGACCACCCCAGAGTCTAGTGAATTTTGATAAATTATCACTAGTGCGTTTACAATTTCCCTAGCCATCTCTTTTAACACTCTGGGATGCATCCCATCAGGGCCAGGAGACTTGTCTACCTTTAGCTCCATTAGCCTGCCCAATACTGCCTCCTTAGTGATTACAATCATCTCAAGGTCCTCACCTATCATATCTTTATTTCCATCAGTCATTGGCATGTTATTTGTGTCCTCCACTGTGAAGACTGACCCAAAAAACCTGTTCAGCTCCTCAGCCATTTCCCCGTCTCCGATTATTAAATCTCCCTTCTCATCTTCCAAAGGACCAATATTTACCTTAGCCACTCTTTTTTGTCTTATATATTTGTAGAAGCTTTTACTATCTGCTTTTATGTTCTGAGCCAGTTTACTTTCATAGTCTACCTTACTCTTCTTTATGGCTTTTTTAGTAGCTTTCTGTTGTCCCCTAAAGACTTCCCAGTCCTCTAGTCTCCCACTAATTTTTGCCACTTTGTATGTTTTTTCCTTCAATTTGATACTCTCCCTCACCTCCTTAGATATCCACGGTTGATTTTTCCCCTTTCTACCGTCTTTCTTTTTTGCCGGTATGAACCTTTTCTGAACACTGTGAAAGATCGCTCGGATGGTTCTCCACTGTTCCTCAACTGCTTCACTATGAAGTCTTTGCGCCCAGTCTACCTTAGCTAGTTCTTCTCTCATCCCATTGTAATCGCCTTTGTTTAAGCACAAAACACTAGTGTTTGATTTTACCTTGTCATCCTCCAACTGTATTTTAAATTCCACCATATTGTGGTCGCTCCTTCCAAGAGGATCCCGAACTATGAGATCATTAATCAATCCTGCCTCATTACACAGGACCAGATCTAGGACCGCTTGTTCCCTTGTAGGTTCCATTACATACTTTTCCAGGAAATTATCCCTGGCACATTCTATAAACTCCTCCTCAAGGCTGCCTTTACCAACCTGGTTAAACCAATCGATATGCAGATTAAAATCTCCCATGATAGCCGCTGTACCATTTCTACATGCATCCGTTATTTCTTTGCTTATTGCCTGCCCTACCATCCTGTTACTATTTGGTGGCCTATAGACTACTCCCATCAGTGACCTTTTCGCCTTACTATTCCTGATTTCCACCCAAATTGATTCAACCTTGTCCTCCATAGCACCAATATCATCCCTTACTATTGCCCGGATGCCATCCTTAAACAACAAAGCTACACCACCGCCCTTACCGTCCATTCTATCCTTTCGTATAGTCTGATACCCTTGGATATTTAACTCCCAGTCGTGACCATCTTTTAACCATGTTTCAGTAATGACCACTAAATCATAGTCATTCACGATGATTTGCGCCATCAACTCATTCACCTTATTCCGTATACTACGAGCATTCAGGTAAAGTACACTTATGCTGTTTTTTATGTCTTTGTTATGAATCCAAACACCTTGATCAGTAACTTTTCCCAATTTATTTTTCCTCTTACCCTTTCTCCTAATTTTCCTTGTCTTTGAACCCATATCTCTACATAATAACCTGTCACGTAACCTGCTGCCTTGCTCTCCATTAACCATTATACTGTCCATAGCTTTACATTTCCCTTCCCCCCAACTTGCTAGTTTAAAGTCGTTGTGACCAACCTATTTATCCTATTCGCTAGAACACTGGTCTCAGAATGGTTCAGGTGAAGACCGTCCCAATGGTACAGGTCCCTCCTGCCCCAGTACTGATGCCAATGCCCCATGAAATGGAATCCCTCTTTCCCGCACCACTCCTTTAGCCACGTGTTAACTTCCCTAATTTTCTCAACCCTATGCCAATTGGCACGTGGCTCGGGTAGTAATCCACAGATTATAACCCTGGAGGACCTGTTCTTTAATTTAGTCCCTAGTGTTTGATAATCCCCAAACAGGTCCTCTTTCCTAGTCTTACCTATGTTGTTAGTCCCAACGTGGACCACAACAACTGGATCCTCCCCCTCCCTCTCCAAAATCCTTTCAAGCCGATCAGAGATGTCCCTCACCCTGGCACCGGGCAGGGAACATACCATGCGGGACTCTCGATCTGGTTTACAAAGGATGCCATCAATCCCCCTAATTATAGAATCCCCTACAACTACCACTTGTCTTTTTGCTCCCCCCTCTTGAATGGCTTCCTGTACCACAGTGCAGTGGTCAGTCAACGCATCCTCCCTACAGCCCTCTTCCTCATCCACACAGGGAGCAAGTACCTCATACCTGTTGGACAAGGTCAAGGGCTGAGGCTCCTCAACTCCTAAACTCAGGATCCCCCTACCTGCCTCCCTTGCAGTCACACCACTCTGTCCCTGACCACTGTCCGAATTAACAGTATTTATTCTATCGGGTGTGACTGCCTCCTGAAACAAAGCGTCCAGGTAATGTTCCCCCTCCCTGATGTGCCGCAGTGTGTACAGCTCGGTCTCCAGCTCATCAGTTCTGAGCCGAAGTTCCTCGAGCAGCCAACACTTGCTGCAGATGTGGTCACTGACGGTCTCAATGGGATCCACCAGTTCCATCATCATACAGCAACAGCACATCACCTGTCCAGCCATATTCAACTCGTTAATTAATTTAAATATATATTTTTTAATTTCCTTTATAGAACCTCAAGGATAAACCCGAACACCAACAAAAACACAGCCCTCTCTCGCCATTCACCCGAATTCAGTCACTCACCTAAACTCAGATGCACCCTGTTCCAATCAGCACTCAGTCACTCACCTAAACTCAGATGCACTCTGTTCCAATCAGCACTCCTTGTCTAAAGGCACTCCTGCCACACCTTTTGTGCACTCACCTCTCCCAGCACTGTCCCGGATCTCTCCTCCCGCGCTTTTTAAATCTCCCGGCTCTCTCCTCCGGCGCTGTTTTCGCTGTCCCGGCTCTCTCCTCCCGCGCTTTTTAAATCTCCCGACTCTCTCCTCCGGCGCTGTTTTCGCTGTCCCGGCTCTCTCCTCCCGCGCTTTTTAAATCTCCCAGCTCTCTCCTCCAGCGCTGTTTTCGCTGTCCCGGCTCTCTCCTCCAGCGCTGTTTTTGCTGTCCCGGCTCTCTCCTCCAGCGCTGTTTTCGCTGTCCCGGCTCTCTCCTCCCGCGCTTTTTAAACCATCAATGGATCTACTTTTTCTAGGGCCACTTTCTTGGAGTCAACCGAACATTCAAGTCTCTCCCCCACTGTAAGGTGGCAATCCAAGGAAAGGGCAATGTTGACCGGCTTCAAAAGCTAAGCATGCTAGTGAACATCCAACTTTGTCTTCTCCAAAATCTCCCAAGTGTCCATTCTAATGGAGTGGAGGAAAACCAGAAAGAGCTGAAGATAGTCATTATCTCAAGCTGTGAAGCAAACATTGGTCACAAGACCAGGAAGCACCAAGCACAAAATGGCATAACCAGCAAGGCAAAAAGCAGAGCTCATCAGTTAGCCATGGTGGAGGTACAAAGAAGAAGCATGGAAATCAAGAACAAATGGTGGACTGAGAAATAGGACCTGCAACTCCTCACTGACAAGTACGACACACAGGGCTTCTTCAACGCCACAACGGCAGTATATGGACCCAATATCCTAGACCTCAAACCGGTGTGTAGTAAGAATGAAACCCTCTTGAGAGGCAGAGAAAACAATGGCCTTCAATGGAGAGAACACTGCAAAGAACTCCTAAACCATGAAACAACCATAGATGAGGATGCACTTGAGGAAATCCTCCAACTCCCCATCAAAGATTATCTCGGACTTCCACCGAGTGTGGACGAAGTCGAAGCCACCATTAAACATATGGAGAATGAAAAAGTTGCAGGAGTGCAAGGGATACCAGTAGAT
This sequence comes from Scyliorhinus torazame, assembly GCF_047496885.1. NCBI lineage: Eukaryota > Metazoa > Chordata > Chondrichthyes > Carcharhiniformes > Scyliorhinidae > Scyliorhinus > Scyliorhinus torazame. The sequence goes on along the minus strand of NC_092712.1, from coordinate 68,590,465 downwards.
GTGTTCAAACTTGGAGAAAAAGAGATCACCCGTCATCTCCATCAGCTGCTGCTGAAAATCTGGGACAGAGAAGAAATTCCTGCCGAACTCAGAGACTGTGGGGGCTACCGAAGAATGTCCCTACTCCCCATCATAGGGAAGCTCATCGCTTGAATCCTTGATAGCTGCCTTCTCCCAGTCTCTGAAGAAATCCTTCCGGAAAGCCATTGTGGCATCTGACCAAACTGTGGAACACCGGACATAATTTTTATCGATCTGACCAAGGCTTTTGACCCAGTCAATTGGGAAGTGCTATGAAAAACCCTGTCAAAGGCCAGCTGTCCAGAGAAATTCATCAACATCCTCCGACTTCTCCAGGACAATATGTCGGCAATAGTCCTCACTGATGAAAATAACATAGAAGTCTTCAAGGTCAAGTCTGGAGTCAAGCAGGGATGTGTCATCGCCCCCACCATATTCTTCATCACCACCATCCTTCACCTTGCCAGGACCAAGCTTCCCAGTGGTGTGGACATCATCTACGGATGGACGGAAAACATTTCAACCTCACTGGACGCCTGAGGAGGAGAGTCTTTGACGGCCATGATATCTATGCTGACACCAACATCCCCGTGTACAAAGCAGTCACCATCCCAACCCATCTATGCGGCTCAGAAACTTGGATTATGTACAGATGCCACCTCAAGGCCCTGGAGAGGTGTCATCAACGTTGTCTGAGATGGATTATCTGCATCAGCTGGGAGGACAGGCGTACTAACATAAGTGTCCCTGAAGAAGCACCAGCATCGGGGCCATGATCATCCGTAACCACTGGGCCGGCCATGTGATTAGTGCGTCAGAGATCCGACTGCCAAAGCAAATATTCTTTGCCCAGCTCAAGCAAGGCTTCCGAGCAAGAGGAGGACAACGTAAAGCACTTCAAAGGCACCCTGAAGGTTTACCTTAAGAAATGAAACACAGACATCAACACCTCGGACACCCTTGTTCGGAAGAGACTTACTTGAAGAAACCTCCTGATTGAAGGGACACAATTCTTTGAGGACATCTGACGATGACAGAAGGCCCAGAAACGGAGCCTAAGAAAGTAATGTCAGCGATCTAGAATCGAAGGATCAATGCCACCTCCTGGAAACACCTGCCAAGTATGCGGTCGAAAATGCAGCTCTAGGATTGAGCTCAGCCGCCATGCAAGAACCCACAGCACGCATGACCAGCAACACAAAGTCTTTAGCGAGTGATCGCCGAAGAACATTTTAATTTGAGAGAATTATTTTATTCAGCTTAATCCATTTTCTTTGCCAATAGCAAATGGTATTTGCAAACAGTGGCAGCCAGTGCACTCAACATTGTTGTTCACTAATGTAATAGAGAAAACTATAAAATTATTGTTTCTCGTTTATTAAAAAGTAAATTGCTATTGACTTTAGGGAAATGTTACAGCATTCTGTATATTGATATACTTCTGACTTTAATTGGATAAAACATTGTGAATAATAAATGTTAATTTATTAAAAGTAGGCATGTTGTAATTGACACTGAACATAATGAGTACACCAACTGGAGTTATGCACACATATGCAATGAGCTTTAATAATTGGACAAAGCATACCGTGAATATTAAATACTAATTTCAGAAGCTAGGATAAACATATTAGCATGACAATGCTACCAAGCAGAACAAATGGCAACTCGCAGAGTCCAGTGCTGTACTAGTAAATGGTAATACAGTCCACTTATCTGTAACTCATCTTTGGTCAACTAACACACAGACATTGTTCTTATCATCAGAGTCAATGATAAGATGTCTTGTAGTTATATAGTGCCTTTAACATGGTCAAACATCCCAGGGAACTTTAGCGTTATAAAATAAAATTTGATGCAAGGCATATAAAGAAATTCTAGGACAAATTGGTGAAAGATAAATTTCAAGAAGCATCTTAAAGGAAGAGGGGAAGTAGAGAGGCAGAGAGGATTGAGGAAGGAAATTCTAGTGTTTGGGGTGGGGGGGGGATACCTTCACGAGCAAATGTACATCCAGCTATGGAGGTTGTATGTTCAAGAAACAAACAATTAATCAAGTTCTCATGGCTTGATGTGAACAATACAGTTGGTCATCATTCCTTACAGTTACATCAAAGCCCAGCTGAGCTTCAAGAGCTAGAAAATCATTTATCTCAGCGGGGAGATGTATTTTACTGAAAGTTTTGAGTTTATTAAAGGATTATCTATCCTTCATGTGGTTACTGAATGTTTCTTTTCACAACAGATTGACCACTTCAGGGGATTTAACCTTTATTTTGAAGGGATCTTTTAGGTGGGTTTTTTCAGTACAAACTATGTTTGGGTGAGCACTCTATTAGATTGAGAGAAGCATTTCTGTCATATCCATTTCAAAGCCATTCTGACGTTTGTCCATGTTGGATATTGTGTGAGTCACTGTGGAGGACATATGGGGGCCATGGGGCATGGAGGGAGTATGGGGGATATGAGGAGGCATGGAGGGGCATAGGGAAATGGAGGGGTTTTAATGGGGCTCACGGGTATGTGGGGTGGGTGGGGAGTGAATAGGGGGTGAGGAGTGAGGGCTTGAGGGACTGATATTCACCATTTCAGCTCGGCCAATCAACAAAGGTGGCCCAATAAACAAAGGTGGGCATTCTAACCTGCTAGCCTAGCTAACTATCCACTTCTGTTGCCATCTCAGACCTGCCTCACGAGCTAGTGTGCTCCACTCCACCCCATCTCCCCGCAATGAAAACTTGGCATGTGGAGGCAACTCCTGACTCCATCTTCCCACCTGCTTCATGAATTTCTGCCTTGTAGATCAGGATTTTGCTGGGTTCATAAATCTGCTTCATTTTGGTTCTTTTACCAATTTCCTTAAATCTGGTTCTCATACATTTGTTCATGGAATGTGGGCATCGCTGGCTAGCCCTTGCAAGAGTTGTGATGAGCTGCCTTCTTGAACCGCTGCTGTCCATGTGTTGTAAGTACACCCACAATATTGTTAAGAAGGGAGTTCCGGGATTGTGACTCAGTGGCAGTGAAGGAATGGAGATCTATTTCCAAGTCAGGATGGTGTGTGGCTTAGTGGGGGAACTTGCAGGTAATGGTGTTCCCATGTGTCTGCTGCCCTTGCCCTTCTAAATGCTATGGGTTGCGGGATTGTACTCTGGTTATTGACCCTTCTGTATCAAGTGATAGTTTCTCCTTCTTTACCTAATGAATACCCTCAGTGGTTTTAAATGGCTCTATTAAATATACTCCTAAACTTCTCTTCTCGAAGGAAAACAACCACAGCTTTTCTCATCTTCCAACTTATCTGAAGCATGATCTTGCATCATTGACTTTGTCTATATATATGCTTCTGGAACCTACCTCTTCATTCTACTGAGGAAGGAGCAGTGCTCCGAAAGCTAGTGATTTGAAACAAACCTGTGGACTTTAACCTGGTGTTTTAAGACTTCTTACTGTGCTCACCCCAGTCCAACGCCAGCATCTCCACATCACACTTATCTGAAGTTCATTAACACAGCACCATTTTTTATTTTTTAAAATAAATTTAGAGTACCCAATTATTTTTTTTCCAATTAAGGCGCAATTTTAGCGTGGCCAATCCACCTAACCTGCACACCTTTGGGTTGTGGGGGTGAAACCCACGCAGACACGGGGAGAATGTGCAAACTCCATACAGACAGTGACCCAGAGCCGGGATTCGAACCCAGGTCCTCAGCACCTTGAGGCAGCAATGCTAACCATTGTGCCACATGCTGCCCCATCATGGCACCATTATAAATGTGGCTATAAGAATTCATGACGTTAAAAGGTGATCGGATGTACACACTCATGCATCATCTTTTAATAGATTATAGTCAACCATTCTAGTGGATGAAGGCATTCTTCAATGTATTACTATGCCAATGCAGACCTGATGCACCCAGGTTTCAATCCTGACATGCCAGTCAGTGTACATGGCACCAGATCTCAGCAGAAATCAACCCCTTCAGTGAGGGAATTTAAAAAATGGGTAAAGAAAACTATCCCGGAGATAGCTTCACTTTTCATAAATTGTATTAAAACCTAAATGTAAAATAAGGTGAAGTTTTGAAACTACAGCGCCTATACCTGGGCCATGGACTGAATTTGTGTGTTCCTTTTGATTGCTCGTGCTCAATATGTTTGAAGGTAAAAGGTTCGTGTTTTCTTACCCTCCGATTAAAAAAAACCCCCAGCAGCAAACTTTTGTGAGTTTTTAAAAAGATTGATTTACTAGCACATACTCAGCTTGAATGTTTTAAATGCAGCACGGTAGCACAGTGGTTAGAACTGTGGCTTCAATGTGGCAGGGTCCCAGGTTTGATTCCCGGCTTTGGTCACTGTCTTTGCGGAGGCTGCACGTTCTCCCTGTGTCTGCATGGGTTTCCTCCGTCTCCGGTTTCCTCCCACATGTCCCGAAAGACATGCTGTTAGGTAATTTGGACATTCTGAATTCTCCTCCTGTGTACCCGAACAGGTGCCGGAATGTGACGACTCGGGGCTTTTCACAGTAACTACATTGCTGTGTTAATGTAAGCCTACTTGTGACAATAAAGAGTATTTTTAAAAATGCGACATCGCACTCACTCAACAAACAGGCACGCAAACACACACACACAAAGACAAAATGCAGTTGAAGGTATAATAATACAACTTATGATCGCCTCAGTCTCTTTCGTAGCACACCTACAGCTTCTTAGATGAGTTGATCTTTTAATTGAAGTGGAGGTCTTGTAAAGCAAAACACTCCACTCAGTAAGTTGAGAAGTTTCTTGTCGTAAAATTTCCAGGTGATTGCATGAGGTTAGGGAGGGAAAGTCTTTCTCCCACTTCCAAGATATGTTTATTATCTAGGCTGAGCTGGTTCAATAGCTTTCTGATACAACTCTGCTGAAAAGCTTCTTACTGTTACTTTAAAAGCTTCCTCACTACGTGACTTGTGCAAGTTCAAAGTCCTTTTTCCAAAACGGAAAATGTCTGTTGATTGGACATCCTTTGTTGTAACTTGACACCTTGAAATTTACTCAGTCTAGTTTGGATGAGGGACCATCGTTATATATAATGAAGGTCGATGGGATCCATTCACATTCATCTAGCACACATTGGGGTTCAATGCTTCTTTTGTAGACGGTGAAACAGCAAGACAAGCCAGATAGAATGCTACAGTTTTTTGATTGATGGCCCATCCTTAAACAAAGGAATGTGTGACTTCTCTGGATGACTGTGAATATTCACATTTAATTAGGGAATTTGCTTGGAACTCAGGACTGTCTGGAGCTAAATATACCAAAATTCACATGATTTGTAATTGACTGAAACTTCATAATATAATGAAATGTGACACTTGCAAAACTAAAACACAACTCAAAATTACAGTAATAATTAATAATCTTTAGGGCGGCACTGGGACTGCGGCGCTGAGGTCCCAGGTTCGAAACCCAGCCCTGAGTCACTGTCCTTGTGGAGTTTGCACATTCTCCCCATGTCTGCGTGGGTTCCACGCCCACAACCCAAAGATGTGCTGGTTAGGTGGATTGGCCATGCTAAATTCCCCTTAATTGGAAAAGAAAAGTAATTGGCTACTCTAAATTTATTTTAAAAATTAATAATATTTAATAATTTTTAATGGTGCACTCACCACATTAACACGAATCCCCAAGAAATGTCCGCCTTAAGCCTCTGGTCATTGACCAACTTCTACTTACCTGGACATGTTTTCTTTGGTCTAGAAGTATTCCTTTGATCAAATCCATAGGTTGGATCGATATTTTACTTTCACAGCTTCCGAAAAGATCAAACAGGAGCAGTTGCAAAGACAGACTCACCACACACTTAATTCACCACTGCTGCAGCCATGGACTAGATCGGAAGACCGGCTACAGTCTTCCTAGGTCTGGTCTACTGGAGAGGTGACCAAAGGCATGGTCAACAATGGGGGAGCAATGAAAACGAAGACTGTGCAAGAGGACAGGATTCAAGGAGTGCAAAAAGCTCAAAGAGTTAGCAGGCACAACCAAATCACTGGTCATTTTCATTCTAAATACCTAAACAGCAAAATCCTTAATGGACTTATTCTGTTGAGCAGAAGTGACCTAAATCAAGATCAATTTTCAGCATCATTTCCCAGCACTTCTCACTTTTCTTTTGTTTTTAACAATAGAATTCTATTGTTTCTCATTGAACATTTGTTTCAAAATGCAATGCATGGCTCATGCTATTCTTGGTCCATGTGCAGGGCCCTTCCTGCATAGCATTGATAAGATGGAATATTGAGTAACTTAGGTTTCGTAACAATTTTTTAAAAATATCAACCTAGTTTGTGCATCATTCTCAGCACGTCAATGGAATCACGTTATCAGCAGCCGCCATATTGTTCATGCCAGATTGTTTGCTAATATTTTTGCAGATCTTCAACCAAACTGCTGACAAAGTTGGTTTCAACTGTTAGCAAAACAGCGTCTAATTCTTCACTGGGATGTGATGAGTCTGTGAAAAAGATACAGGTGCTATTCTTCTTCGGTTCTACTGCCCAAAGGCAGGTCCGACCCACAGCGCTATGACCTCCACCACAGGCAGGGCAGGAAGGAAGGTCCCGCATACACCCCAACCGGAATAGGGGTCGAACTCCGTGCTGTTGGCACCAATCTGATCCACACTGACCATCCAGCCAACCAGAACCTCCCTGCCGCAAGAGTCCAAGTTGTGGTAATATGCAGTTTTTTATGTATGTTTTAGTCTGGAAGAATGAATGGTAGTAGTCGAGGCTCCAATTTTCTTTCCATTTCTTGGCTGACCAGGATTTTCTCCCGCTCATACTAGCCTGCGAATGGCATACGTTGGAAGGATTTACGAGTTGACGCTCAACCTGTTTGTCGGTGTTGTAAATGCGTCCTCCTTGGCCATCTAGACGCATTGTGGGACTTCAACCCAGAACTTCTGACTCAGAAGCAGGGATGCTACCCATTGTGCCACAAGATGGCCAAGATGTAAAGTAAGTCAGTAAAGACGCCTTAGTCCCAGATGACCATAGGCTGCTTTCCCCTTTGAGGGGGAGAGCTGACTGAGCTGACAGGTGGTGATTTCACCACACCTGAGGCGAGGTGCAAGGTTAAGAAGGCGGGGCCTTCATGAATAACCTTAGCCGGTATGGGATGTAACATTGAATCCCCACAAATCTCACTGCTACTTTTCCACATTGGAAGTGTATGATATTGTCACTGTATATTTACTGCAAAGAGTTGGCCATGTGGTTTGGAAATTATGAAATAAAAGTAGTGGCTGGAAAATAGTAATATGACTAACTTTCTGGGCTTTAGAAATTCAAAACTGCTCTAATTTGGCAGATTTAGGTGAGTACAACTTTAGAATACGAGAGCAGTGTGCAGAATTTGTCTATTAAATGTAATAGTGTCAGTTTAATACAGAATAGATTCTTATGAAATGGAGTTCATGGGGCCTGTCACTTGTGTGCCAAAGCATATCCTTAGTACAGATCTCCAGAGGTTTGATTTACTGTGTCCGCTATGTAAGCACAGTGCTGCTTGGCATTCATGTGTAGTCTGGACAGCAGAAAGAGGAGTGTTAGAGGGTCAGGAAGCACTGAATTAGGAACAAAAGGCCAATGAGCATTTCAGGTACCTATTTGTGCCAGGAGAAAATTAGATCAGCCACTTAGCAAATGTTTCATTTTCAGCTATCACACTTTCCATGATTTTATTCTCTATTCACTATATTTTGAGCAGCAATTTCTACTCTCGCAAATTTCCCCCTTTCTCCACAGAACAATTCCACAAGCACCAGTCACTTTTGATTACCTCATCTAAGTGGCTATTTTGATGGTTTTTCAAATGCTCACGGGCTCACAAGTCATCCAAGAGTGGGGTCCCCCACCCAACTTCGATAATCTAGCCCATGAACTCTGGATTGAAAGCAGGTCAAGTATGAGGGGCATTATAACCGAACGCAATGTTCTCCCTTGGCGGCTTGAATGTTCTGGGACCTTCAGCAGGGGGAGAGGAGGAAGGAAAGGCATGGAGGAGCTTAAAACAATTGGGAGGGAGGGCGGATGGAACCATCCCAATGTCTTACAGATCTCCACCTCAAACAGGAGTTGCTGGATCGGTAGCAGGAGATTTGGCAAACATCCCTCTCCTAAACACAGGGAAACCATGGCCCATTGTGGAATTTCTATTAATGTCCCTGCTGAGATCAGCCATCACAGCACAGACCAGTAGCAGAACACTCCCATGCCCCCACTGGCAGGTTCAATGGCAGGCGAGGGATGGAGAATTCAGCAGGAGGCTAAAGAATCAGTTTCACACTGGCAGGACTTTTCCGCTAAATCATCCACTGGTGCCCGTCAGGGCAGATTAGGAAACCCCCTGGAGGCCAGCGTGAAATTGATTTGCATCCTGCTAATGAGATGCAGATGAAGGCCCAACCACCCATGCCTGATTATCCGCCATGCCGGTGGGAAAACACACACCAGTACAAAACATGTCTGGAGCAAGGTGGTGTGCAGACGTCAAGGCTCAACTGAACAATGCCTGTGCCTGCCTCCGGAGTTTGGAATGGAGGCTGCCAGCAACGCTGGACACCTACAGTGGGTGGGAGGAGCTTCTACATGTGGATCTTCCAAATTCGCTGTCCTGAAGGAAGTTCATCTTCCAGCCTCAGTATATTCCTGAGATCCATCATTCTGGCCTCAGCGTGCTTCCAGAGATCCATCTTCATTTTCAGGAGGTCCATCTTCTTTCTCCAATAGTTCTTCAGTCTTTTCAATATGGCGCCCAGGTTGGACGGCAGACTATGTGTCATCACACCTACCCCATCTCGGAATATGGCAGCCTCTGTAGCAAGAAACATAGAAACATAGAAAATAGGAGCAGGCAGTGGTCATTTGGCCTTTCGAGCCTGCTCTGACATTCAGTATGATCATGGATGATCATCCAACTCAGTATTCTTTCCCCCCATAGCCTTTGATCCATTTAGCCCCAAGAGCAATATCTAACTGCTTCTTGAAAACAAACAGGGTGGGATTCTCCATCCCGCCACACCCATTTTCTGGTCAGGCGTCCCCGTCCCCCCCGCCAACAGCGGGATTCTCCGTCCCGGCAGCCAGCCAATGAGATTTCCCGTTGTGGGCACTCCCACGCCGTCGGGAAATCCGTGGCCATGAGTGCGCTGATGGCAAAACGGAGGATCCCACCGATGGAGAATCCAGCCCACAATGGTTTGGCTTCAACTGCTTTCTGTGGTAGTGAATTCCACAGGCCGAGCACCCTCTTGGTGAAGACATTTCTCCTTATCTCAATCCTAAATGGTTTGCCCCTGTCCTTAGACTGTGACCCCTGGATCTGGATTCCCTCACCACTGGAAACATCCCACCTGCCTAGCCCTGTTAGAATTTTATAGGTTTCTATGGGATCCCCCCCCCCCTCATTCTTCCGAACTCCAGCAAATATAATCCTAACCGACTCAACCTCTCCTCATACATCAGTCCCGTCATCCCAGGAATCAGTCTGGTAAACCTTCCCTGCACTCCCTCTACAGCAAGAACATCTTTCCTCAGATAAGAAGATACAAATGCACACAAATTCTAGGTGTGGTCTCACCAAGGCCCTGTATTACTGCAGCAAGACATCCTGCTCCTGTATTCAAATCCTCTTGCAATGAAGGCCAACATTTGCGATTGAGTGTTCATGTTAGTTCCTAGTTGAAACAAGTCATTTTAAGAGTCCTATCACTTGATGTGTTGATGACATCATCGGCCGTTTGTGTGGGCAAGTGGGCAGTCCATCCTAACAGCCTGTAGAGTAAACACTTTCCCAATAAAGCTCTTGTTTATTTGCACCTTCGTGGTCTGCAAGCCTATCCTTTAAAAATACAACAATGAAAACTGGTGATGGGGAGGTTGGAACGACATTGGCAGACTCCCAGAGAAGTAAAAAAAAAATAGAAAAATCGTCAATCCGTACACCGATTTCTAAAAAGGATTAAGAAGATAAAACCTTTGCGAGAACCAAGCTGTCAATGAAGGAGGTGCCAAATATCAGCAGCAGGCATCGAAGGAACCAAATTTAAACGTAGATTTCGGAGGAAACAACGTTGAAACAAAACTCGCCACATGTTGTGCCAGAATGATCTGGAACAATAGTTTAGACCTGGAGGTGTTCCAAAACACGGAAGGAAACAGGCTGAGCTCAAGGGTACCTTGTTTGAAAAGAGAAACGAGGTGGTGCAACAAATATCATGGCACATCATGCTCACGTGTGGTGGGAAATTTTGGTATCATGGGACCGTTTGATGAGAACGGTAGCGGTTGTGCTCAGTAACCGAAAATTTTGATTATTTTGTCCAAGCGAATAAAATTGAGGCAAATATTGTAGTCCCAACCTATGTGAGTACAATGTTGGGGTGGGAGGGTGAGGACATTCAACTTCTTGAAAAATCTGGTCCAGCCAGAAAAGCCAGACTCGGGAACCTATGATTAGATTGTGAAGATATTGCAGGGCCATTTCTTACCTAAACATTTGATCATCGCTGAGGGAGTCAGGTTCCATAAACATAATGAAGAAGAAGGCGAATCAATCACACAGTTCACAGCTACTTTGATGAAATTAGCTTAACACTGTGAATTTGGAGCTGTCTTGAAAGACACCATAAGAGACAGACTAGTGTGTAAGTTAAGAAGCAAAGTTATCTATAAAAGGCTGTTAAATCTAAAGAAAGTTTTAGAAGTCGTGAACCCACGGCCCACGGTAGCACTGTGATTAGTACTGTTGCTTCACAGCGCCAGGGTCGCAGTTTTGATTCCCAGCTTGGGTCACTGTCTGTGCGGAGTCTGCATGTTCTCCCCGTGTCTGCATGGGTTTCTTCAGGGTGCTCCGGTTTCCTCCCACATATCCCGAAAGACGTGCGGGTAGGTAATTTGGACATTCTAAATTCTCCCTGTGTACCCGTACAGGCGCTGGAGTGTGGCGACTAGGGGATTTTCACAGTAACTTCATTGCAGTGTTATTGTAAGCCTATTTGTGACACTAATAAAGATTATTTGGGTGTGCGCACTGGTTTCTCACATAATATCTAATGATGAAGAGGAACCAATAGCGGTTGCATCAAAATCCTCGAACAAAGCAGAAATGAACTATGCACAGATCGAGAAGGAAGCTCTGGGCATCATTTTGGGAATCAGACATTTTTACCCATATCGATACAGAAAGAAATGTAATTTACTAACAAATAATCAACCACTGACAAAGATACATAGGCTATACACCAGTACTCCATCTCTAGCAGCACATTAGATGCAAAGATGGACATTACTTTTGTGAGCACACACATTCATGATAAAATATTGTCAATCAATCTCCATGGGAATGCTGATGGACTCTCTAGATTACCTTTACATAACAAGTCACCAATTAATAGTTTGCGTGGTAATATTTTCTATTTCGACAAAGTCAATACCACTCCTGTTGCCACAGGACAGGTTCAGAAGCGCACCAGAAATGCGTAAATGTTGTCACAGTCCCAGAGGACCAGAGGCTGCTCTGCCCTTTGAGAGAGAACTGACTGATAGTGAATTAACCTGAGGGTCACCACACCTCAGACAAAGGGCAAGGTTGAGAAGGTGGGGCCAGAAAACCACACCATACACACTCAAGGAATCTCTCCTTTATGGTATTGCTACTAATTTGAGTTGCCCAAACTATATGCAGATATATGCAGATTATAGTCACCCATATTCACAGGTGTTCCTTGATCACACGTGTAACCTTCATGAGGACACCCCAATTGATCTCCACATGGGACTCGTGGAATATTAGTGGGCGGAATCCCATCAGCTGGGACTCGTAGAAATCGACTTATAAAAGCCGGCCCAGACAGGGACCGGATAGAATGGAAGTCCCTTTGGGACCTTGGAGCTGTAAGCAGCATTGCCGCCTTTACTTTAGAATTTACCTTCTCGGGTCTCCTGAGAATTTATAGCATGCGTCTCTAATTTCCTGTTTAATGCCATCCCCAACATTACCACTACAGTTTTTGAGTTTACATACAACCGCCTCGAACATTTTTGCCCTTTGGTGTTTCTCAGCTCTCCCCAACCAGATTCCACATCATCAAAGCTAATATCCTTCCTCGCTGTTACGTTAATTTCCTCTTTAACCAGCAATGCAATCCACCAGCTTTTTCTTTTTGTCCATCCTTCCTAAATGCTGAATCTCCTGGATGTTCAGTTCCCATCCCTAGTCACTTTGCATTCATTTCTCCGTAATCTTACCAACTTTTACAGATGCACCATAGAAAGTATTCTATCGGGCTGCATCACAGCCTGGTGTGGCAACTGTACGGACCAAGACCGCAAGAAACTTCAGAGAGTCGTGAACACAGCCCAGTCCGTTACGCGAACCTATCTCCCATCCATTGACTCTATCTACACCTCCCGATGCCTGGGGAAAGTGGGCAGCATAATCAAAGGCCCCTCCCACCCGGCTTACTCACTCTTCCAACTTCTTCCATCGGGCAGGAGATAGAAAAATCTGAGAACACGCACGAATAGATTCAAAAACAGCTTCTTCCCCGCTGTTACCAGACTCTTAAAAAATTCTTTGATGGACTGACCTGATTAATATTACACTCATAGAATCATAGAATTTACAGTGCAGAAGGAGGCCATTCGGCCCATCGAGTCTCTACCTGCCCTCGGAAAGAGCACCCCACTTAAGGCCACAATTCCATCCTAACCCCGTAACCCCACCCAACCTTTTTTGGACACCATGGGCAATTTATCATCGCCAATCCACCTAACCTGCACATCTTTGGACTGTGGGAGGAAACCGCAGCACCCGGAGGAAACCCACGCAGACACGGGGAGAACGTGCAGACTCCGCACAGACAGTGACCCAAGCCGGGAATCGAACCTGGGACCCTGGAGCTATGAAGCAACTGTGATAACCACTGTGCTACCGTGCTGCCCATATGCTTCACCTGATCCCAGTGTCTATGTATTTACATTGTGTACCTTGTGTTGCCCTATTATGTATTTTCTTTTCATTTTCTTTTCTTTTCATGCACTAAATAATCTGTTGGAGCTGCCCATAGAAAGATACTTTTCACTGTACCTCGGTACACGTGACAATAAATAAATCCAAATCATAGCCGTTCACATCTATTTGCGCGATTATGGCCCCGACATGTGACTTAATCCCAGATGGGTGAATTCCGCCCCAGGAATAGAAACCCCATCTCCTCCTGATCAGTATGGCTCATCTGCTTCGAGGTTCAAGTCACTGGGCCAAGGGGGAATCTACAATAGCCTTTATATATTTTTAACATGGATATGTCAGGATTGGAAAGCCATGGCTCTTCTGATCCTATCTTGTCACATTTCCGATGGAAGGGCTGCCAATTAAGCTAGACCTCAAATATACTGGATTCTTGTGCTCCTTGAGAAATTTGGAATTATATTGCAAAGGGAGGAATCAGTGCCAACCTCGTAGTTCCATATGAAGCAAGCTGCTCTCAAGTTGTAAAATTGCAGTGTCATGAGAGATTTCTCAGACGTTCTACTAGATGCAAATGCAACACCTTTTGTGTAAATGAATGTACTCTGCATTTGACTTGACAGTTAATGCTGCACCAAACACTCACCACTTCCTGTTCAAGTCTCTCCACTTTGTTCTCCATCCAAGCCACAGCACGGAAACCACCTTAGACAAAATCACCAAAGACACCTTGTTTAACTGTGGAATTGGTGTGCTTTCTGCTGCATTATTTCTCTGGTCTCATGAAAATTCATCTCATACTCTTCTAATTCCTTCCTTCTCTCGCCCACCTCAGTGTCTCATCCCATCCTTATACTATTCTTACTTGCCCTAATAATAATATTATTATTGTCACAAGTAGGTTTACATTAACACTGCAATGAAGTTATTGTGAAAAGCCCCTAGTCGCCACATTCCGGCGCCATTCAGGTACACTGAGGGAGAATTCAGAATGTCCAAAATACCTAACAGCACATCTTTCGGGACTTGTGGGAGGAAACCGGAGCACCCGGAGGAAACCCATTCAGACATGGGGAGAACGTGCAGACTCCACACAGACAGTAATCCAAGCTGGGAATCGAACCTGGGACCCTGGTGCTGTGAAGCAATAGTGCCAACCACTGGGCTACCGTGCCGCCTAATCATTGCCCCCAACGATTTATTCTCCTGAGTCCACATTATCACCTTCATTGTACATCATTGTACTCCTTTGCTCCAATATTCAGCCCTTTCTATGCCTTCCCTATGTAACTGCCCACAACCCCAGGTCCCATTCCATTTACACAAAGCGTCAAGTCCAAAACTATTTATAACCAACTTCATTGTAATTACCTGCATTGGATATACGGTGTGGGGATGATTATTTTCTTTGTGCCGAGAAGGATATGAGCTCCCCCACTAGGGCCGGGGTAGCTTACTTGCACTTGTATAAAAGGGTCGGCCAGTCTGGAACCGACTGACAGGGGAGAGGACCTGGTGAGGCTCAACTGGTACTCATGTATATAATTGTTGTAAAGTAAATGTTGTTTACTTTTGCTTACTTTGGACTCCCCAAGCCGTAGTAAATTCATCAAACATCTGCATTTGCCCAAACTCTGATTTCACATTGGTGAACAACCTCCACAGTGGCACGGTAGCACAGAAGTGGCATGGTAGCACAGTGGTCAGCACTGTTGCTTCACAGCGCCAGGGTCCCAGGTTCGATTCCCGGCTTGGGTCATTGTCTGCACGTTCTCCCCGTGTCTGCGTGGGGTTTCCTCCAGGTGCGCCAGTTTCCTCCCACCAGTCCTGAAAGACATGCTGTTAGGTAATTTGGACATTCTGAATTCTCCCGCTGTGTACCCGAACAAGCGCCGGAGTGTGGCGACTCGGGGCTTTTCACGGTAACTTTATTGAAGTGTTAATGTAAGCCTACTTGTGACAATAATAAAGATTATTATTACGTCCATGAGTTTGAGGTTTTATTTCTGCAAATCTCTCTTCCCCAGTTCTAATCCACAAAATCTCCCAGTTACTCAAATCTCCCAGTTACTCAGAACAAAAGAATCCATATCTTATCTCATATAAAACCGCACTCACATCTTTCCTACCATTGTCCACTGGCTTTCAATACAACCATTTTAAAATCTTCATTGCTTATTGCCACAAGTAGGCTTCAATGAAGTTACTGTGAAAAGCCCCCAGGTTGCCACATTCCGGCACCTGTTCGGGGAGGTCGGTAGGGGAATTGAACCCGCACTGCTGGCAGTGTTCTGCATTACAAGCCAGCTGTTTAGCCCACTGTGCTTATTCCTGTCCTTCTCAAATCCATCTCGAGATTACTTGTCATCTTTTGTGCACCTCTACAGAGTAGGTCTCATCCTCTGCACTTCCAACTCTGGTTTACTATGGGTCTCTTCATCATCACCTCAGAGCTGGACTTCAGCTATCATAGTGACATCCTCTTTGCCCATCTTTTTCTTGGCACTTTGGGCTTCTTTATTTTGCAGCATCACTTCCCCATGGTCAAAAACTCTGAATATTTGCCATGTTGGTCACCACCCCCCCTCCCCCCAACTTCTCTCCCATAACTTGCGCCCATGTACAAAGCCTTGGTCTGTTTGATTGTATGAAAGTGTTAAGTGTAACTTCTGCTTGTATTTAGGAAAGAATACAGATTCGCTGTATTTGAGATTTTCTCACAAAAAAAACTCATTTTTAAACAATTTTTTTATGGGAGGGCATGCATTCACTGCAACTTGTTAGACATGTGTACATTTTTTCATGTTTCGGTGCAGCCAAATTTTGCCAAATTTAGGGACGCAGGTGATATATGCCGGCAATCATCAAATTGAAATAGAGAGCAAGATGAAGCAGAAAAGTAAAGTAAAAGTCAAGTCGCCACAGTCCCAGATGACCATAGGCTGCTTTTCCCTTTGAGGGGGAAAGCGCTGACCGGTGGTGATTTAACCTGAGGATCACCACACCTCAGGTAAGGGGCGAGGTTGAGAAGGCGGGGCCTTAATGAATAACCTCAGTCAGTACGGAAATTGACCTGCACTGTTGGCCTTGTTCTGCATCACAAACCGGCGCAGAAAAGGTTCGCATATGATAGATGTCAAGTTAATAGTAAGTTCAGAGTTGAAGCAAAATGAAAATAAGAGAGGAATGAGTATGATAAGGGACTGGCAGCCAATCTAAAAGTCTTCCATATAAATGCGAATAAAGGAAGCAGGAGGCAGGGTAAGGTTGATGAGGGATCAAAAAAATTATCTGAGTATGGAGGCAGAGGGCATTTTTAGGTTACTAAATGAGTACTTTGCACCTGACTTTACTGGATGAGCTAAAAATTGATAAAGGAGGAAATATTAGAAACATTGGCTGTACTTAATGTATGTATGTCACCAAAGACTGAATAGGATGCAATCAAGGACATTGAGGGAATTAAGGGTAGAAAGTGCAACAGTTAACTTCCAATCCACCTTATTTCCAGAAAGCAGAGGACAGGAGAATTGCAAACATTACACCCTTGTTCAAAAAAGTGTGTAATATTAAACCCAGCAACTACTGACCAGTTTAATCTGTGCAATGAGAAAGCATTTAGAAATGATAATCCAGGGAAAACATTAACAATATTTTGGAAAAATTTGGATTAATTTAGGAACGTGTGCATGGATTTGTTAATGGCAATTTATATTTGACTAACCCGATTAAGTTTTTTCATTAATTAACAGAAAGGGTTGACGAGGGAAATGCTGTTGACATGATTTATATGGATCTCTGAAAGAAGTTTGATTAAATATCACATGGTAGAACTGGCAACAAAGTTGAAGCCCATGGAATAAGGAAATGTGGCAGCATGGATACGGACTTGGCTCAGTTACAGGGAACAGAGAGTAGAGGTGAACAAATGTTTTTCTAGCTGGAGGAAGGAATACAGCGGTGTCCTCCGGGGATCAATGTAAAGACCATTGCTCTTCAAAATCTGCAGGGTACAATTCAAAATTCACAGATAATAAAAGCTCTTGTAAGTATATTGAACTTTGATGAGGATAGTGATCGACTTCAAGGGGACATGGATAAACAGACTAGTGAAATGGGCAGACATGTGGCAGATGAAATTTAATGCAGAGACGTATAAATTGATGATTTTGATCTGAAAAGTGAGGAGAAACAATATAAACTAAAAGGTACAGTTCAATAGGACAGAGAGATAGAGGCGTAGGTGCACAAATCATTGAAAGTGGGAAGATAGCTTGAGAAAGTGGTTAGAAATGCAGGCAGCATCTTTGGGTTTATAAATAAAGCATGGCGTACAAAGTGAGGAAGAAGATAATGAACCTTCATAAAGCATTGGCTCAGCCCCAATTGGAGTATTGTGCTAAGTTCTGGGCATTACACTTCTGGAAGGATGTGAATGTTTAACAGAGCATATTATTATGAGGATGGTTCCAATTATGTGGATAGACTGGAGAAGCTTACTTCATTCTTCTCAAACAAGGCGGCACTGTGGCACAGTGGTTATCACTGCTGCCTCACAGCGCTAAGGGCCCGGGTTCAATTCCAGCCTTGGCTCACTGTCTGTGTGGGGTTTGCACGTTCTCCCCGTGTCGGCGTGCATTTAAGCGGGTACTCCAGTTTCCTCCCACAGTCCAAAGATGTGCGGGTTTGGTGGATTTGCCATTCTGAATTGCCCATTAGTGACCAAAAGATTAGATGGGGTTTGGGGGATGGGGTGGGGGCGTGGGCCTAGGTGGTGTGCTCTTTCAAAGGGTGGGTGCAGACTCAATGGGTTGAATGGCCTCCTTTTGCATTGTAGGGATACTATGATCCTATGAAGAGAAGATTGAGAGGAGGTTAGACAGAAATGTTCAAAGGCATGAGTGGTCTAGAATTTTCAAAATCTTGAGGAGTCTAGACTGAAAAGATAGAGAGAAATTGTAACTGTGCCCATTGGTGGCAAGGTCGAAAACTAGAGGATCACGAATTAAGGTGATTGGCAAAAGAATCAGTGACACGAGGAAAACATTTTTATGCAGTGAGTGGTTAGAAGCTGCAATGCGTTACTTCAGGTTGTGGTGGAGACAGATTCAATTGTGGCTTTAAAAAGGGAATTGGATAAGCACTTAAAGAGAAAGAGAACGTAGAGCAATGGAAATAGGATAGGGGAGTGGGACGAGTTGAGGTGTTCTTGCAGAGAGCCAACACTGACATGATAGGCCAAATGGCCTTTTCCTGTGCTGTGATTCTATGAACTATAACATGCACATAAACTGAAAAGGATGGCCATACTGTAGCAATGATCCTTCCATAGGCAATGTGAAGATAGCGATACTCTGTCAATACGTAATTTTAGCATGGCAACATTCTTAAACTTTTTGATTCAAAAGCATTGAACTGAGCAATATTTTCAGGATTCACTTGATCATTTTATAAAACCAATCTTAGCTTACAAATTTTGACCCATTTTGGGGGTAAAGGTCATCTGTATCTGGGATCGGGATGGTGGAGGAGACATGCAGGGTCTGATGTGAGTAATTTGAAGCAGAACATGGTTCCACAAAGCTTTTGATTCTTTCATTGAGGTTTTTCATTGCTATTGGATATAATATTGTCACTAGATTGGTAATCCAGGAGGGGAAATGAGTGGCCATGACAACTATCATTGATTATTTTAAAATCTCATCTGGTTATTGAACGTAAAGGAGTTTGGGAGGCAATTGGTGGAGTGCTTATATAAATGAACGGTAGTCTTGCTCTCTTTCCTTTCTCATGGAGAAACAAAAAACACATTAAGGGGACAAAATATATACAGTAGATTTATTTCCAAAACTCTTCCCTCCCCTCTTCCCTGAGCTGGCTGACCAGCATTTATTGCCCATCCCATTTCAGGGGCATTTAAGGTTCAAACACATTTTTGTGGAGTCACATGTAGGCCATTAAAGGACATTAGTGAACCAGATGGACTTTAACGATAAATCGTTTCACATTCATAGTCATCATTCGACTTTTAATTCCAGATTTGTTTGAAAATTAATTCACCATCTACCACGGTGGGATTTGCACCTGGGGTCTCAGAATTACTAAACCACTACCTTCCGTAATGCGACTGTATTTGCTCAACAATATACTTAATTGTTGACGGCCCACTGAAATGGCCTACTTCAAGAGTGATGAGCAACACTTCCATCCCATAAAGGAAAAAAAAATGTTGTTCCTGTTGCACGCGTGATGTAGGAAACCACTGTTAGTCATTGAATTTTATTTAGGCTATTACACAAAAATTACTGACATCCTAAGGAAAAACTGAAACATTGCCTCAGGTAATTTGCAAAGCAATTTATAGTATGAACACAGCTGTTGCCAAGGTTCTGAGTGAAAATCCAATAAACTGTACAGACACAAGAATGAAAGTATCTATTATATTGTACCTTATTTTTAAAACATTCTTTATGAATTATAAATCTAGACAATGCTTCTTGGAACACTGTTGCACTGTTAGGAATATAACAGCCTTTTCCTATCTCCTTCACCTGACATCCCAACGTCCATAACTTCGAGAGGTGTCACTGGACAATGATCGAAGATTGGTAACCCTTAATGATTTTATCCTCCTTTAAAGCTAACTGTACCACAGAAAAAAAATGAAAACAGCAAATCAAGTTTTTTTGATCACAGGGAAGAGGGTGGAATAGTTTAGGAAGTCAATCTACTGTATATGTTTTGTCCCCTTATTTTTTTTTTTTTGTTTCTCCATGAGAAAAGAAATGTAGAATCATAGAATCCCTGCAGTGCAGAAGGAGGCCATTTGGCCCATCAGGTCTGCACCGGTCCTCTGAAAGAGCACCCTACCCAGCGCTCCACCCCATCCCCACAACTCCACCTAACCTGCACATCTTTGGACATGTCATGATATCCACATCAGCATATCATGATACAATCACACACACACTGATGGACAGGTAGTTGGACCAACCATCACACACATAACATCGCAGCCAATCACCAGTGAGAGCACACGCACTATAAAACAGGGAACACCACACTTCCCGCTCATTCGACCAGGAGATAGCTCAGAGCACAGAGCCCACAGCGCGCCACTCAGACATAGACCATGTGCTGAGTGCCTCACTAAGATAGTGATAGGGCTGGGTCCACAGGTTAGCTGGTGAAGTATGTACCCAAGCCAGCAGTTAGTAGTTGTCGTTGATTAAGACAATAAAACAGAGTTGTACCAGCCATGTTGGATCATTTGTGCATCGGAACACCCAACACGACAGGACACTAAGGGGCAATTTAGCATGGCTAATCCATCTAACCTGTCATCTTTAGCCCGTGGGAGGAACCAGAGCACCCGGAGGAAACTCGCACAGATACGGGGAGAATATGCAAACTCCACACAGATAGCCACCCAAGGACGGAATTGAACCTGGGCCCTTGGCTCTGTTAGGCAACAGTGCTAACCATTATGCCACCCTGTAGAAGGAAAGATAGAGAAATACTATCTTTCATTTATATAGCACTCTATCAATGACCTCCCAAACCACTTTACAATGATCTTTGATCACAATTACTCCCTGCAGATACATCTGACATCAAAAATCTATCACCAAGGTCTGCAAGATCAGACTTGTTCCTTTTCATGATTATACATGCTAGATATACAATCAGTCCCAAAGAAAAACATTATGAAAGTTCCTAATAATAAGTTGATGCTTTTCTTGCTACTGTAATTATGTCAACATTCTTTATTCCTAATATTTGTGTTGTGCTAATGCATATTGTCTCATAACCTGTCTGTCCATCATAAGATCAGGGTTTTCAGGAATTCCCAGCTTTTCAACTGGAATGTTTCATTTGCAACAGGAACCTCAGCATTACCACTTCACTGAATGTTATTTATGTAAGTGCAATATTCCTATTATTATGGAGCCAAAACATGTTTGAAATGCACATACTTACCATTATGAATTTAGGTCATCTTGGAGGCTTTAACAACTTATCTGTGTCAAATTGATTAAGACTCTTGAAGGCACTGCAATGTAGACCTTCAGGCAGTTGCAAATCTATATCTGGAGCCTGCCATTCAGTTAGACCACCTGATATCCTACTGACATCTGTCAGTCAGCCTCAGTTGGGGTTTCTTATCACACGGTATTACCAGTGGTGCTACCCACTGTGAGGGGATATAAACAGGCCCATTGTGCCATTGTGACCGATTTATCTATTGTACCTGAAGTCACTGCAATGAACTCATCACAAACATGTCAAACAAGTGAACTGGGATAGTGAAAACTTTCTTCATTGGTCACTGAGAGTTTCCAGAAGAGAAATACCTCTTTATATACATTTTCTTATCAATAAAGATAGAAGTATAATGAACGGCTTCTGCATTGTAATCTTCCTCTGTGGGCAGTTTCTATTGCAGTTGACCCAAATGACCTTAGTTTCAAGCAGAGCTGGCAAAATTGTGGAGAGGCAGTTGATCATTATAGATAGGACCAATACTCATTGATTTTTATCATGGAGATAACATTAAAATTCATTCTGTCCCTCTCTTAAAATTGGGTCAACATTTTTGAAAATTGTTACTGTTCAGATGGTGAGATTCCTACAAATCTTTGCAAAAACCAATTTCTTAATGAAACTGCAATATTCCAATAGTTAGGTCTTATCCTGTTATTTTTATGCATATATTTTACTGACCATTGAATGGAACAATAAATGGGTTCTGATTCAGTGACCTAAGTTAATTCAACAAAGCTTGCTATGTTTTAACGTCACAGTTTAAAAGGGGTTCATTTTTTTCCAATTTGGATATTTTTTGTTTCTGCATTATTGACAGAAACTGGAGTGACTATTTAATGGATTTTGGAAATTGGAATCTGTGTTAGCAATAGTGAAGTTTAACTGTGAAGTTAAAAATGAACTTTTATCCCCCTTCCTTTCCATCAGTCGGCATGTCTTTGCAAATACAGAAATTGTTATCCGCTGAAAGCGCTTATAAAAGCTAAATGTTAAATTTTTAGCTTGCAAGAGCAGTATTTATTTGAATTACAATTACTTATTTGATAGAACCCCAACTTCAGTACGAATTAAAAGAGACAATGAACAAGCCTAACTTGTGGGCAATGTACTTCATTCTTTGTTTTAAAAGAAAATATCCAATTGGGATATTCTTTTGAGAACTATTTTAAGTGCGTAACAGCAACTTGCAATTGTATAGCACCTACAACTTTGTGGAACATCCCAAAATGCTTCACATAAGCATTATCAGTCAAAACAAGTCACATAAAGAGATATTATGACGGATGATCAAACCTTTGATTACAGAGGTAGGTCGTAAGTTGTATCTTAAAAGGAGGAGACAGAGGTAGGGAGTGAAAGAGGCTTAGGAAAGGAATTCCAGAACTGAGGGCCGATAGACAGCTGTCAATAGTGAGGTGAATAAAATCATAGAGCCAGAATAGATTCTTGGGGGACTCAGGAGGTGCAAAAATGGGAAGAAAAGATATTGCAGAAGATTGTTTGGCTATCGAATCAGGCAGTCCCATGAAGCTGAACAATGGGAGAGGTAGATTTTTAAAAATTCTTTCATGAGATGTGCTCATCACTGGCAAGCATTTGTTGCCCATCCCCAATTGCCTTGGTAGGCCATTTTAGAGTTCAGTTAAAAGTTAACCACTGGAGTCACATGTGGGCCACATTACCTTCCCTAATGGGCAATAGTGAACCAGATGGTTTTTTTATAGTCACCATTGCTGAGGCTAGCTTTCAATTCCACATTTTTAAAAATTGAATTTAAATTCTATCAGCTATCATGGTAGGATTTGAACCCATGTTTCCAAGGTATTAACCTGGATCTATGAATTACCATTACATCACCGCCTCCCCCGATAGACTGAGAAGAGTTAGGAGGGAGAGCGTGCTATAGTCACAGTCACATTGGATGTAAATTTTGACTTTAAGGGCCATTTCAGTGCTGTGGAAGGAGTAGAAACCCGATTTACAAGGCTTAAACATGGATTTTTGGAAAAGACGGGCATAGATTTGGGATGCGACAACATTTTCGCAAGGACTTGAAAGTAATTTCAGATAAACTGCACTGATGTACCGCCCTATAACATAACTTTTCCTGACTTGACTCAAAGTTTGACAGATAATGGCCGAATCTGCCTCCAGTCCAGTATTACAATAAGAAGTTCTATGTCCTAAGCCATAACAGTTTGATTCTAAACAGCTAAATATTGCAGATTTTGGAAATGTAAAATACAAATTGAAACTGCTGGAAATACTCAACAGGTCTGTCAGCGCCTGTGGAGAGAGAAACAGAGTTACCGGGCATGATTTAATGTGCAATAAACAGAGGCCTGCTTTGGGCATGTATGGCAGGGTCTTTCTCATCACCTGCAGCACCGAGAATAACCTTGCTATCAAATGGGAGTCTGTTGTTTTCTTTTGGCCTCGGCGCGGAACGCTCCGCGAGACCGCACTTACTTCATTCGCTGTGATCAGGCGCCATTTGTAAATGCCTCCCCGACCTCGTGACCCCCCCCCCCCCCTTGGACACCCCACCACGGCCTCTGGTCCCCCCACTGCCTCAACCTACCTCTTAGGATGCCCTTGAGCCATCCCTCAACCCCACCTCTTAAGCACAGGGCACTCCTGGGCCGGATCCCTGGCACAGGCAACCTGGCACCTGGGTGCCATGGCACTGCCAGCCTGGCACCCTGCCATTGCCCCTTTCAGCCTGGCTGTGCTACCCAGGCACCCTGGTGTCAGGGTTGCACTTCCAGGGGATCCAGGTGGTAGTGTCAAGGTACCAGTCTGGCAGTGCCAACGTGCCCAGATGCCACCATGAATGCCTCTGATGGCCTGGGAGACCCCCAAGGTGCCGTTACACCTGGTCCACATTTGTGTACACCAGCATTAAACTGTGCCATGGTGAGGTCTCTCAAGCATGGGCGTTAGTTCCTGGGCCTTGGGAGAACATGACGTAGACATATTTAAATTATGTTAGGTCTCATGAGGCGTTTCGAGTGTCGCAAATCTCCCGAGACCTTAATGGCCTCGTTGCGTCACCGAGTCGGGCATGTCGAGGCCACTTGATCGTGCCCACCACTTCTTCCTAACTCATACCAATATTAATGAAGGAAAAATTCATTTTGAAACAGTATCTGGAAAAATGCACTGAAAACAGGCCATTAATCAACAATTTTCACAGAGATAAGATATGAGGCACAGATTTTCATTTTACAAAATAATTCACAAAAGTCTAATAATAATTCAGGTATTATAAGCCCATGATGCTAATAATAAGTGGATGGAATCATATGTAATGAAAATAGAATTTGACTTATTCAGCCACTATAAATAAGTGATTCTGATTATTAAACAATAAATTAAGTCAGATGTGATTTCCATTTAAGAAGACTGCATTGCACCTTTTAAATCTTGGAATTCTGCTGAAATTGATAGATTTCTTAATTTATTCACTTTCTTACTGGGTGGAATTGTATTGCTACATACAACCTAAACAATGCAATCTCAGTGACAGCATAACACTACTAGACCTTTGAACATGAACTGACAATTGCAAACTATCCCATCCTCTTGCAAAAGATATTACAATATCTGCCTCAATAACCAACTTGCATGCTCCCATAACTTTGACAAAATAAATTTTCTAACTCATAGCTTTGTTTATCTAGTGTTAGTCCTGAGTCTATGCTCTCTTGATTCCAAAATCCCAACCACTGGAATTAATCCTTCATCATTAAATCATCTCAAGAACAACTTGCATCTATATAGTGTCTTTAAACATCGAAACATTCTGTAAGGTGCTTCATTGAAGTGTGATCAAAATTAAAACCATCACTGAGCTGTGAGAGGTTGACTAAAAGGCTTTGACAAAAGATTTTAAGAAAATTCTTAAAAGGAGGGGATGTGAAGCAGGTAGAGAGGTCGGGAAGATCGTTCAGATTTTAGGAGGAAGGAAAGTGATGGCACGGCAACATTTGGTGGGAGGAGAAGGGGGTGATAAGAGACCAAAGTTTGAAGAATGCAGAGTCCTTGGAGGGCTGTAAGTAAAAAAATAGAGGGTAAAGGAGGGTCATTGTCTTCAGCCCCATTAAAGTCTATACCTTTGTCCAAAATTCTGTCTCTCTCACTATTACGATCCCAGCTGATGTTAATACAGGACAAGTCAGCTCCCAGAGTGAAATTTGGCTTGATAGATCAACTTTGTATTTTTCTTAGAAACCATAGAAGAAAGTTACTGAACAAATTCACAGGAGTTTGCTAATGAGGTTTTAACACAAAGAATAAAACATTTGTGAAACAAGAAAAATTAGCAACATTACACCAGATACAAAGGCTGGAAAGATCTCAATGCAAACACAAGAAAATGATTCAAATATTCACTATTCCTTCAGCCCAGCTATACCTTTACAAATCAATTTGGCGTCTATTTCTCTGCTCCTTTCTCTCAACTTTACTTATCAAGACCTGTTTCTGATCTCTGTCCTTGTCCCTTGCCTGGGACTGTCTTCTGTGACCTCTTTCAGTCCCCCTCCTTGTGTCCTCTCCTTGGACACCTTTTCTTTAAACACCTTCTCTTTAATGGTGCTCTGTTGAACTTCTTTTACTTCGACACTTTTGCATAGTGCCGGTCCTGGTAAAAAACTTCAAACTGCTCATCTGCTGCCCTTCCCAATCTGTACATGCACAGACCATCCTAAGCTCCGACCTCCGACTATCGATTTAAAAGTGTATCAGTTAGAAACAGACTGTTCACAACCTCAGTGCCCTACTTGACCCAGAGTTATGATTCTGAATTCATTCCCATTCCATTGCAGACTTCCACCACCATAACATTGCTCATCCCCATTCCTGCCACACTCCAACAGCTGACAAAACATCCTTCATCCAATGCCTTTATTATCCCCAAGCTACATGGGCGGCACAGTAGTTAGCACTGTTGCTTCACAGCACCAGGGACCTGGGTTCGATTCCCGGCTTGAGTCACTGTCTGTGGAGTCTGCACGTTCTCCCCGTGTCTGCATGGGTTTCCTCCGGGTGCTCGGTTTCCTTCCACAAGTCCCTAAAAGACATGCTTGTCAGGTGAATTGGACATTCTGAATTCTCCCTCAGTGTACTCGAACAGGCGCCATGGAGTGGCGACTAGGGGATTTTCACAGTAACTTCATTGCAGTGTTAATGTCACCCTACTTGTGACACTAATAAAGATTATTATTAAATTACTTCAATGCTTTCCTGTATGTCCTCCCATCCACCGTTTCTGTTGATTCAAAACTCTTCCTACGCCACACCAAGTCCCATACACCAACCATTATGATGCTTGCAAATTGACATCTATTCCCACAATGCCTCGAATTTAAAATTCTCATCCCTCATTTTGAAATATCATCATGACCTTTTGTTTCATAATTTTTAGTCCCATTTTGGATCAACCCTCTCACTTGGTCATAAGAGATCCCATTGCATTATACTGAAGAAGAGCAGGGGATCTATCCCTGGTGCCCTTACCAATCGCTCAATCAACATCACTGCAACAGATTATTGTCTGTGGAACATAGCTGTACATACATTGGTTGCTGTGCTTCTCACATTAAAACCATAACAACACTTCAATAATACTGATTTAGCTGTAAAGTACTTTGGGACACCCTGTGGTTGTGGAAGGTGCTGTATAAATGAAAGTTTTTCTTTCCTTAACCTTCCCTGAAAGGGTGTTAATTATTTGGCTGAGTGTTTTGCCAGATCATAGATTGGCTAAGGGTGCCATAAATGATGCGAAAAACCAAATTCGCTGGCACAATCCAAACAGGCCATTTAGATATCAATCCTCCCTATATGCATGACAGCACTGAACACCAGGGATGTAAATATAAAGCAACACATCGCATGACATCACCCCAACATCAGTGCCCTATTATAATACACAGGCCACATTTGGGTCAGTATTGCCATGACTTCCAGCGGAAAATCTTGTAAATCAGGTCAGATCATCGGCAACCTGATGGAATGGGTCCCCCTATGGCCTTAGATTTACACTGCCCACATCACAAGTCAACAGGAAAACTGCCTTGGCCACTTGTGGAGGAAGTAGAGAACAGATGCACATTACGTTAGTCACAATAATAGTTTTGCCACAGAATTTGCTTAATGCTTTGCAGGTTTTCCAAATGCAGGGGAAAAAAGGCTCAGCTTTTCTATCCAAATGGATTTGTTGCTATTCTTGCACGAGGCTTCACTTGACACTTTAGAACACAAAATGTAAAAAATCATTTTGATCATATCGGCTTTATTTCGTTCTGATAAAACGGTGTTGAGAAAAAAAATATTGACCACATGAGGAATGCCACACCACTTTGGGACTCGACTGACTTCTGGATGCAAACTTTATCTTTTTTAAGATGTAAATAATTGGCAATCGCATTATTAATTTCTCGCCATTAAACGTGTAATAAGAGAACAAAATTCGAACAATTTTCAGCGTGTTTTTTTCAAAATCTCCCAGAGCAGTGGCCAAATTAAGACCGTTGGAGTTCCCTCCCGCCAGAATGGAGGAGAGCTTCGGGGAGTTCGCGGCGGTTTACAGCGCTCCCACTCTGCAGCACCGCGCAACTGAGCTAAGCCGCGACAGCGCGGACACACCGGCCACTCTCGCCTTATATACCCTGCTAAAAATAGCCTGCCCGGCCCACCCGGTCGGGCCAGCCAATGAGAGCCTCGTACCTGGTGGTTGGCGGGCAGGGGGAAGGGGAGGCGAAGAGCGTCGAGACTTCGTGATTGGCCGCTCGTGACATCATGGACGTGGCGCTCACGGCTGTGGAGTGGAAGGCGGGGGGGAGGGGGGGGAGGAGGACGGCTGAGTGACGGAGCTGGGTGGGCGGGGCTTGCGGCGTGAGGTGATCACGTGGGGGGTGGCGGCGGGGGCGGGGTAAAGGGGCGGAGAGAAGGGGAGGGGGCGGGGTTGTCTCTGGGTCCTCTGGGCTCTGGCTTCTCAATAGGGAAGTGAAGCGGCGCTGCGCTGACGGTGTGTGTACATGTTATATGAGAGAGCGTGAGAGACGGGGAGGCTCTCACTCCATCTCCTCCTGCTTCTTGTTCTGCCACCAGGGCTCCCTGAGTGACGGGGCTCGCATCGGGATACCTGCCCTGCTGCGGGGTGCAAAGTGTGGGCACACAGACTCCTGAGCTCCAGCTGAGATACCCGGGCACGGTGTTTTCCGGGGAAGGGGGCGGAGAGAGGATAGGGGCTTGGAGCAGTTCACCTTCCGCTTTTTTTTGTGTGCTGTTGTTGTTGCTTTTTGAATCATTTTGTGAAAGAAATACCAACCAGCAGCAGCTCCAGTCAAGAGGCAGACAGCATGGATGTTCTACCCAGATGCAGCATTTTCCAGGAGCTCCAGATTGTGCACGACACTGGCTACTTTTCAGGTCTGGCATCACTTGAAGAATACTGGCAGCAGGTGAATATTACAGTTATTTTTGAAAGGAAGGTACTTTGCTTTGTGTGTGTGTGTGTGCCTGTGTGTCCTGCTCTGCAACCATGACATGCATTTGTGAGAGCCACTGGTGACTGACTCCCTGGGAGAATTGAAGTGACTCCACCACCTTCCCCTTCACACTCTTCAGACACACCGATGGTGTTTTATCGCATGAAGTGGGAGTTGGAATTTGGTTGCACTATATTCTGCATGAAGCAAGCATATATTGAAGGACTTGTAGCAAACTCCAGTTCTCTGGCTGAAATCTGCCAGTAGCAACAACTGTCAAATTGCCAAGTGTGTTTTTTTTTAAACTTTTAAAACTGCTTTGGCTATCGTCAAGTCGCCGAGGTCCCCAAATCAGAGTGAGCGGCGCTAAACGAACGATTAGCATTTTTTGCATTTGTTGGGATTATGGATTTTTTTTTCAAAAACCCAAATAAATCCTAATCAGGCGACTTGCCAGACTCGGTGGCTTTATTCTTGCTCACAAACATAATTGAAAGGAATGTTGTTTGAGGAGGTAATGTTTCTCCCAAGATAACACCAATTACCATCAGAATAGCAAAAGATAAACCCAGTTCAAATACTCATCTTATTTGCCGAGGAAGCAGGAATGGTTTGAACAGCGTTGAAATGCATGCAGACGGTTTGTTTAAAGCTCCTGCGTTGTATAATTGCGTACGCCCCCCCCCCCCCCCCCCCCCCGTTCTTCAAAAGAAGCTGAAACATTCAGTACGTGATTGAAATTGATCCAAGTAGTTTCCTTCAGGCATTTAGGATTGGGCAGGCTGCCAAATCCGTCCTCGCTTAGCCTTGAGAGGCATTTTTACTACAACAACCTACAGTTCAGTCTTGCTGCTAATGTGTTTACTGGAGGGTTTGGAGGAGGAGACTTTTCGAATGTTTCAATCGGTGGAAATGTGCTGTCTGAAAATAAATTAATGCAGACATATTCATGAGATGTCTCCGAATGTAAAAAAAAAGACCCAGGAATAATTCCACGGCAATAAACTCCGTAGTTGTAATGTCAATTTCTGCCCTGTACAATATGGGGATCAAGTGTTGTGAAATACTAAATGAGGAACATAAATGGTCATGACAAAATAAAGTCAGTTCAAATATATTTGAGTTCCACACTTAGATTGCAATCTGCAACCAGCACTTCAAGTTGTTTCTGTACATGAAAAAAATCTGGTGATTTGAATTGAGTCACATGAACGGCAAAGTGGGAATATGGTGTTGACAGTTGAATGATCAAACCATTTGAATCCAGCAACTTTTAATTAACAATACATTAGGTGATAGCTCCCATCTGTGGTTTCGCTATTGGAAGCCAGAATTACTTACACATGCAAATCATCTTTTTGTTTATTATGTTTAGTTGAATTTTTTTTCCCTTAAAGAACTTCCTGTATTGATTCATTTGCTCTCATGTGCATGGTTGCAAAATGCTGAGCCAAGCAAGTTGTGGTCAAGGCAAGTTCTTGGGGGGGGGGGGGGGGGGGCGGTTGGAGAGAGGATATTGTTGCTCACACCATCCTGGCATTGCATTTTTTTTGGGTAGGAGAGGAACTCCTGTGCAGATGGTAGAAACATATAGGAAGTATCCTCTGGACTGGAATTATAGTACAGTGACTCACAAAACACTCCCTCAGTATTATTGGCCAACGATACCGAGGGAGCAAGAGGGAAAAAATATTTTGCACTCTGCACTATGGGACTTCCCTGGAGCATTCCAGAGTAATTTCCTCTCCTGCATCCTGTTGAGGAGCTCTTTAATACACTTTTTTTCTCTTCTAATTGACATTTTAGTCGGCTAGATGAACCAGGCCAAGGGTTCTCGGTTTGACTTAGTCGGCAAGATCCACTCCTTCGAACACTGCTTGAAATTCTTTGAAATAGCTGATGGGTCACGTCACCACACATACAGGAAGCTGTGGTTCTCTGCTAGCTTTACTCGTACTTTGAATCCAGCACAGCCTGCAAGTCAGCCTTACTAAATATGGTTTTCCATTGTCAGTTATGTCAGGCACCAGAAGCTGGTTAAGACTTTTGAAAAACAATTAAAGTTTGATCTTCCTCTAATTTCAGCTGTTCGTATTGGGTCAGGAAAACACGATGAAAAAAAACTTTTTTTAAAGATACATGTATATGCTGAAAGCACAGGGGATTCTTCTTAATGACAAGTTAGATGCTACAAAGAGAGACCGCCCCTTTAGGCGCAATAATGTAAATTGGTCGTTAGAAACCACAGTGTGGCTATAAGAGAATTGTAAGTGTATTGGAGCCAAATGGGTTCCCTGGTATTTTGAAAACCACGGATGTTGTTGGGGGTATATTCTTTTTAATATATCTTCGAAACAAACAACATTTTAAGAATGCATTTTATCTCTCAATCTTTTCAAGCACCTTTCAACATTTTATTACGATAAGGGTGCCATGCAAATGTAAGATGTTAAAATGAATATACATGCAGAATAAGATCTGTCAAAGAGAATTTGTTGACTGTAGGCGACAGAGACCTGGGGATTGTCCTTCTAGAAATCTTGACCCCCCTTTAGTAACCTTCATATATTTCTTCCCTGCAGACTTGCCTGGAGTTGGAGCGGTACCTTCAAAGTGAGCCCTATGTCTCTGCGTCTGATTTTAGATTTGATGGACAGGATGACCTCTTGAGCAAAATCATTATGGTCTGTGGGGACAAGGATGAAACTGACAAGAAGAATGCAGGCTTATTGGAAGACGAGATCCAGGAAAGTCAGAACCTGGAGACCAACAGCTTGAGCTCTGATGTAAGCAGTGAGTCGCTGGACAGTTCAGAGGAGCTATCGCCGACAGTAAATTATACCTCAAACCCCTTAAGTACTATCCTGGCAAACTCTGGAAGTGTAAACTCTCCGGTTCTTTCCACCCCGCCGTCGTCCCCAGAGCTAACCAAGGAGTCTTCTCCACAGCTGTGGAGCAACCTGCAAGCAAGCATTCCTGAGCTGAATACACCAGTTAAAAGTCGTGGTGGAAATGCTACAAAACCAACAGATAAATCTAGTCCTGTAAATGGAGACGCGTCGCCCGATGGTAGGAGAAGGGTTCATCGGTGTAATTTCAATGGATGTAGGAAAGTTTACACCAAAAGTTCACATCTAAAAGCACATCAACGCACTCACACAGGTCAGTAGGCAAGTGCATAGAATAAACGACTGCTGTAGCTTTCCCAGTTTTAAATTTGCCTTTTCACCTTAATGAGTGAAAGCAGTGGATCATGTTGAAATGACATTCATATGTAAGGCCTGATGCACAAGCTGTTCACAATTGCTAAGCATGCCCTATTTACGAATTATGTGGAATGAGCAGGGGATTGAGATTAATTAGCCATCCCTTTCAAAAAGCAGAGGTAGATCGCACCAAATAGTTCTCTTTTGTGCTGTGAGATTTTGCTAGTCTATGATTCAAAAAAAATAAACAATGCTTGAACATGTCAAAAATTGAATGAGTGCTTCAGCTGAGTAGCAGTTTCTGTTCTGGTTAGAGGGAAGAATGATTATTTTGTGTTGAGGGATTTCATCGTGCCCTTTGGACAGTTTTGCTGTAAACAGTAAATTAAGTCTCAGCTTGTCAGATGTCACCCAATTCAGAGCAATATGTACAGCCTCCTAACAAAGGATCAAATCTTGTTTTGCCGGTGTGTTTAAATAGTTCAGTAGGCATATTGTTGAAGTGTTGGACCGTCAACTAAAGGACCCACGTCTGAATTCCAGCCTCCATTGACATTCAGACTTGGCAATCTTCTTTCGAGGGAGAATGTTAATCAGTGTGTCGGAGCACTCTTCCGTTGCAGAGTCTTTCACTTGATTGGTGGCTGAGACCACACCTCCTTTCAGCCATTCATCGACAGGGCAAAAAGATTTGATATTCCTCAGACCTCCTAATCAGTGATTCCATTGTAGATGCGACTTGTGTAAAAAGTACTGATCACTGGCAGCTATTGCACCGCATGCAGTGAAAGCGTAGATTGTTGGGCCATGCCAAATTATTTGCCGCAGTCACCGAATATCATAGATGGTGGGGTGAGAGACTGTCGGTCACTTGCCTCCCTGTAGAATGAGAAAGCATGGCAGCATGGGATCTAAGAAAGGGAGGAGAATATAAATATGCATCTGAAACATATCTGCCACACTGCCAAATCGCATGTCAGCGTTAAACTTCGACCTACCATTCTGGCCAACATTCAAAACATTGCTGACAGCATGTGTTGCAAATCAGCCCAGTGTATTTTTTATTTAGTTTTGCTGATGAAGCAATCACTTTACTGTCCAATCTATTACTAATCTGATTTGGCAATCCATACCCCAGATGCTCCCTATCATTAGAGGGTAGACTGGAGTTACCATCCATCTGACATAGGACTGGCGTTAGGGAAGAATTCAGTTCCTGTGGAATAAGGTGCATAGGATGAATAAAGCTAGAATCCATTCGTGCTGTCAATTTCAGCCAGAAAAAATCGATTGTTTTCTTAAATGTTTCCCCCTGTATCTGCATAGTCAAGTATCTTAAATCCTGGCTCAAACTCTGCCCCTTATCTGGTGCCCGAATGGGTAGAATTCATTTTTAAGATTGACTTGTCCAAGAGCATGAATTGTGAATTTTGCACACTCATACCACTCAAGTGGCCATCATTCTGGTAGTGTAGCAGGCACAGAGTTGAGGGCCATACATATTTTTTTAAAAAAAATCACATTCTCATCAGAAATATAAGAATGAATCGTGCAGCCAACTGCCTGGCAGCCTGTCTATCTCCTTTGAACTTAATATAAACTGAAAATGAGACCATCCACACAGTTAGATGCAATAATGTTGAGAGTAATTTCCAAAGTTTCAAAACATGGGAAAGAGCCGTGTTCTGGTTTATGTGCTCTCACTCCAGAAGTGGACATGTATTGGGATCAAGAAAGTCTGAGCGGTTGCAAATATTGTGACAGGCCTTAAATGCTGCATTCCAGTTTCTGACGAAGCATGGTGATAGGAAGTTCGGGATGGTGATTGTTTAAGATTGCAATACAAAACCAATTACAGCATTACTGCACGCAGTCCCAATGGCTCCAGGCTGATAGATCTCTTCGCCCCCCCCACCACCCCCACCCTGCATAATTTCTTTCCTTGTAAATGGGTTTAATTAATGTTTCATTCTTAATATGTAATACAGTTGTCAGCTTTTGAAACCTTATTATTGTGTAGCTTATTACCTAAAATACAGACATCTAATTGCATCATTGTGGCTCTTGCAGTCACATAGCAGTACAGGAGAACTGCCCCCTGTTTAACATTCTGAGGAAGCAAAGCTGTCAGTAGTTTTGTTGCTGTCAATGGTTTGCGATGTTCCTAGCAATCATAAACCGGGTGTGTTCATTAACATTCCATGCATAGCGTGTACATCAGACTTTAAATATGAATAGTATTTGAATGCAGTTCCCTGTTCTGGCATTCTTGAAGAAAAAGGTGAAATGGTAAATATAGTGTCAATCAATTGTTTCTATGACTTACTGAATATCATTTTAAAATAAATAGTGCATTCAGCGACATTATTTGCATGACAAAGATCAGAATAAGTTTAAAAACCCAGTGAAATCTTTCATTTTTTGCTCTGTCTCTCTTCCCCTCTCACTCTGTGTCTCCCTCCCTCGCTCAGTGTGTGTTTATGTATGTGTGTCTCTATCTTGCCAACTGTGTCTGTGTGTGCCTCTCTCTCTATCTCACTTACTCTGTGCCCCTCTCTATCTTGCTCATTGTGTGTCTCTCTGTCTATTTCGTTTACTGTGTGTGTATGTCTCTCTCTCTCTCTATCTCGCTCACTGTGTTTGTGTGTCTCCTGCATCACCATGTCTCCCTATTCTTTCTCTGTCTCTGTCTCTCTCTCTCTCTCTCTCTCTCTCTTGTGTCTCTCTGTCTGTCTCTCTCTCTCTGTCTGTCTCTCTCTCTCAGCCTACAGATTGAAAAGAGAACCAGTGCGATGGAAATTGGTAATTATTGCCTAGCTGAGTTGTGGAAAACATCCTAGAGATTAAGAGCGCAAATCTCCCGCTGTGTTGGACTCTCGCTTGAGTGCAACGCAGCCGGAGAATCTCGGGAAAGCTCTCCAGCGAGTCTTCCGACAGACTCAACACCTCCCGGAATTATCCAAAGTCATGCGATATGTCAAAGTTGTAATCCCGCTCCAAATGGACAGGACCAAATGACACTTGCGGAAGTAGGTCATAAACCTACTTTTGACCTACCTGCATGGGATCCAGCAGCCTTCCTCCATTCCTCAGCCTCCCTAGCGAGGCTATAGCCCGGCGCTGATCAGTGCTGGTCCACACAAACCTAAGCGAGGTAGAACGGCATCCGTGGGGGTCCCCAGGCCGCCAGTGAACCCAGGGTGGTCAGGGTGTAAGTGCAGGGTGGCTCCCTGGCCCTCCCTGTGGAAAGTGGGCACTTTGGCACTGCCCATCTGGCACCTTGATGCCACCCTGGCATTACCAAGGTGCCCAGGTGGCACTGCCAAGCCAGCAGGAGCACTGCCTGGGTGCTGGGGTGGCACTGCCAAGGATCATAGGACAAGGTGGGCCATGCCCATGAAATGCGGGGGTTGACGGGTGGGGAAGTGCAGGGCAGGTATGTAGGAGCCTCCGGGTGATGGTTGGGGGTCCTAGAAGGATGAGGATACTGTAAGGGGGCTTTGGGGGGGGGGGGAGGAGTGCTGAAGAGTGGGGACCCGTAGGGACCCCATAGTGGGGTGTTCTCACTTGGTGGGTGTGGGGCAATGTCCATGTGTGTGGGGTTGACATTGCCCATGGGTGTGGGGTGTGGGGGACCCAAAAGCTCATTTAGAGTTCAAGGCACCCTTTCAAAACGGCTTGATCTCTGAGTTCAGTTCCCCAGTGCTAAAAAAATTATTAGTGTGGGCTAAACCGGTGAGAAACTCTGCAGGTCCCCAAAAAGTGACTATGTGTCAATGAATAGAGGTGGGGAACTCACCGGTAGAGCCAACGGAAAACTACCTGAAAAATCCGCCACAAATTAACTTTGAAATTTTGGGGGAGAATCAGGCCTTAAGTATTTATTGTGAAACAAAATTTCAAAATATATTGGACTTCGGCTGATGGTATTTGAGAGTTAACATCTCCTGTGCTTTGTCAAATGGAAGGTACCATGTTAATTGAATAGGTGTATTCAAACAGCATGTATATATGTCTCTGTACGGCAGTAGGACATCTGTTTTGAATAGGCTTCGTTTGATGTCGCGTAGTTTTTCAGTGGTCAATGCAAATTCCAGTCTGCTGCATAACATGCCTTTATTTTATCTCCACAGGTGAAAAACCTTACAGGTGTTCATGGGAAGGCTGCGAGTGGCGGTTTGCACGAAGTGATGAACTGACGAGGCACTTCAGGAAGCACACTGGGGCAAAACCGTTTAAATGTTCCCATTGTGACAGGTAAACCACTCAGACTCTCGACTCCGCTTTGTTCGAGGCTAATTTTGCTGCATTTCCTAGCTAGCTCCGCAGGAATTCATCACTCCATTCTCCACTCTCTTTTTCTCAGTATGTCAGGAAATGTACTGATATGGAGGCCGGGTAGAGCAAAGAAAAGGGGCCAAGCAACACTGCACTGGGCTTCCTAAAGTGGGGCGGGAGTTGGAGGAGTGGAAGTGGAGAATAGAAAATATGAAAGAACTTGGAATCAAATTGCTAGTTTTCTTGGCAGTCAACACAATAAAAAAAGCAGACCCAAATGCACAGAAGAACCATTGTACAACATGCATTCTCAAGCAGAGCCCATTCTCCTTCATTCCGAATCTTCTCAACACCATTCCAAATTACAGATTGCAAATGTCAAAGGTAACATTGTTGCAGCAATTTCAGCCACATTGTAAATAGCGCTGCTACACTTAAGTGAACAAAATATTGAATCTGGAAGGCAGATAGATTTTTATAAATTTTTAACGACAAAATAATTCTTCTGTTGGCATATACTGTTATTATTTAAAACTAATTAGAAACCATGATAGGAGTGAAACTAAGCCAAATGGTAATGTGTTTGTCTATTTAATACCCTTGTGACCAGAGCATTCTTCGCTCACTTGCTTTGACCTAGTCCATTGTTATGCTTAAGGATTGTGGGGAAATGATGTCCCCGGGCATCATAATCCTTTATTGTATTTCCCTGCTATTCCTTAAAAGGTAAAGCATGTCCTGGCAACTATGTAGGCCGATATCTGTGAGTTTGGAATGATCTAATTACTAGATTAGGAAGAAGAAAATCGCACAGTGATGAATGGAGAGAAATATGAGAGAGTCCTGTAGCAGGGAGAATGATTTAATACCTTGTAGCCCGTTCTCCATTTATTAGTCAACCAAGCAGCATTGAATGGTACGGGCTAGCATCATATGTTATGTGCAATATATCTCCACTACTTTCCTTCACTACCCAGCAAGCCTCCTTCAGCCATGTTAACACAAGCCGTAGAGGCCACACCTCCTATTTAATCAAAGGGGAGTTTAAAATGCAGCACCTGTTTGCTTATCTGCCACCACTGATGCCACAGTCTGGCACGTCACATGGTGGGGCCTCGTCGATTTGAGCGGCAAGCAATCTGAGATTGAAACCTCCAAATCCTTGACTAGTCCCTTGAAAACAAAACTGGTTTTGCGAATGGAACCATGAAAGGTTGAGCAGGTTTTGAATCCCGAACCCATGCAAAATCTGGTACAGGTGCCACATTTGTACTACGTCAATCAGTGAGGAAAAGCTGCACTGCACTAGTTTGACATTGTGTTTACCCAATGTAATTCATTTTTTCTTGTTCTTGTTTCTTTCCCCTCAGGTGTTTCTCCAGGTCTGACCACTTGGCTCTCCACATGAAGAGACACATCTGAAAGTGTCCAAAGTAAAAGTCTGTTGGCGATTCAGCTTTACAATTGAACTGCCACATGAGGAGGAACGTATGCTCCAGCCAAAGCATGCCATTTTGCACCCTACCCAGTAGCCTCCAGGGCCTTTTTTGTCAGGGTGTTCTCAGAGAC
Source organism: Scyliorhinus torazame (assembly GCF_047496885.1). Taxonomy (NCBI): domain Eukaryota; kingdom Metazoa; phylum Chordata; class Chondrichthyes; order Carcharhiniformes; family Scyliorhinidae; genus Scyliorhinus; species Scyliorhinus torazame. The sequence goes on along the minus strand of NC_092712.1, from coordinate 68,552,827 downwards.
TGTTTGTGAGTGTCACAGCATAGCAACCGTGGTACACGGGTGTCTTCAGTATTTCCTGAATGCGCACACTGGTACCTTACTGTATGAGTGGCTGCCAAGCCCCTGCTGTGAGCATGTGCACTGAGAACATTGTTGACTGGGTTGACTGTATGATGAGGAACCAATGATTTTTTTCTTGTGGTGAGGTAAGATTGCATTAAAATGGGCTGGATGAGTGTGTGTGAGCGCGAACGAAAGAGAAAATAGAGAGAGGGACGTACCTGGAGATGGGATAACCGCCAAAAGTCTTCGTTGTTCCATGCCTTAAGGAAGGCGCTGAACTGGACAGGAGACTGACCCCTTTCCCGTGTGAGAGGAGCTTTTGGTGTCTGGTGCAGCTGATAAATGTGCAATGTGTCGAGTAGCCTTGTTCACTTGCTACAAAAAAGCTAATTTGTAATCCATTGTATAAGCTGTGTATCAAGGATATAACACAACTATAACTTTCATAATAAATAGAAAGGTGTTGCATGATTCTGGGGATTGTACACTTTTCATTCTTTGTAATTGGGGACTGCAATTTGATTCCAATTATGTGCAGTTGAAAAAAAAATCTAGTTGGGCAAATGTTACATAATATAAAGGAAGCCTGGACTTTTTTTGGTTGGATACCACTATAGCTTAGCAACTGATTTACTTAAGCAGCTAATTTTGGTCTTTTTATTTATGCCTAAGGACTAATTTCTGGTTTCTAAATATTAATGCACTGTTGACATGAAATAATGGTGCCTTATGAAAGTGACCTTGCTACACGACTCGCAATCTCATGTGGGTCGCCAGACAGGGGTATGGGTGACTTGGGCTCCATTAAGGCTCCCTATCACATGATCTTGTACTCTATGCCTCTTTTTGTCTTTGACATGGAAACAATAAAAAAAAAGCTTTTCTTGAAATCTTCTGAGTACTAAATGCCAATTTTTGTCTACCCAAGTATTAAATATTAGTTTATTTTTTTATTTTGACTGAATATAATGTATTAAAATGATCTATCAAAGGTGTTTTTTTATATTATAAAAATATATTGAGATGCTGTTAATGGTGACACATTCCTAGTACTCTAAGGATAAAAGATGACCATGACAAATTGCTTGGCTGTAAAGTACTGTTAATTCGGAAAAAGCATTTTTGCCTATAACCCTAATGTAGTAAAATGGTTGATTTATAATGGTTGAACAATGACTTTAGAGAGACTCTAGTATGGGATGAATCAGACAAAGTGGCTCGCTGGGGCCTTTGCTAGCACTGATTTCCTTTTGTTAGCCTGCTGATTCGGCACATTAGATATTGAGCTGTCTAGAGTGCAATATCTTAATTTGACCCATCAATGGAAAGGCCTGAGAAGCATTTTAGCAGACAAGTGAAAATGCGATTGCCAGGGTTGTGAATATGGTCAGAAAGCCATTGTGCTTCACAGTCCCAAAGGCCTATGAGAGTCACTTACTGAATTTTAATCAACTGGGTATTTTTTAAAACGCACAAAAAAGACAAAAGTCCTTGACCATCGGGAACTGTTGCTGATTAAATTGTCGGAGCCAGTGTGGGCTGGGGTTGGTGGTGGAGAGGAATAAAGTTGGATGATATAATGTTTACACAAACACATGGTTTTGAGGGCAAAGACATACACATCTTCCCTTCTATGCATTTTTATTTGCCAAAACCATAAAAGGCAGCTGCTTTTTTTTTAAGACAATTTATGGCATTTTGTAAACTCTGCATGCGTTTGCTAAGCTCTACCTTGTCGTACCAAGCCACTAAGTAAGGATGCCAATGACAGAAAGTTTACAAACTTGAATCAGCTTGTGCTTTTTAATGCAATATATTAAAAAAAAAAATAAAGGTTGAATTCACTGGAAGAAAAGGTTAGGCCATGTACTATTTTTCTATTAACTTGCCAATGAGCAGTACTTGTACTGTTCTGTGGATAATGGAGCCTTAATGAAACCATATGACCTTTGGCTTGCAATTAAAATTGTTCTTATTATTGATGTTTCACATTTCTTTTTAAAAGCCCTGTTTATCTCCAAACCTCTTTGTAAAATTTTGTTATTTGAAATCTTTTTACAAGGTTTTATTTGAAATCGTTTTTTGCAAGATTGTTATATTTCTGTATGAATGTATTTTTTATTGTAAAACAATGGAAAATTCTTATCAGAATCTGACTCTTTTGTTTCATTTCTTCCCGATCTCCTCAAAGGTACTTGAGTGCCTCCAGCTTTTTATCCTTTCTCTGTTTATTTTCACTTGAGTCCTTTATTAGTGGCTGCCACCATGTCTGTTTAAAGTTTGCTGCACAATAACAGTGCAGAGGAGGGCCACACTCCAAAGCAATGCCTTAACTCATGGAACACTGGTGGAATGCTGCGGCAATGAGCACAATGGGATGTGGGTTTGTGTCCGTGATTTTTCACGTCGTGAATGCCATGATGTTACTGCAGCTATTACTAGCTTTCTCCAGTGGGGGTTAGGGACTGATTTCAGCATCAATGGAAAAACAAGTATTGGACAATTTTCCTTCCACTTCACCAAGGCTGCTTCACTTGTTGAATGGAAGCTGGACAATCGAGCCGGATGACATAAAGATAGGCTAGGTGGTTAACAGTGAGGCTGAGAGTCTTGGGTTACAAAATGATATAGGCGGGATGGACAAATTGGCAGAAGAGTGGCAGATGGAATTTAATCCTGAAAAGTGAGAGGTGTTACACTTTGGAAGGAGCTATTTGACAAGGAAATATTTAATGAATGGCACCTCACTGGGTGGATAGGGAACAGCTGTTCCCCTTAGTTGAAGGGTCGGCTACGAGGGGACAAAGTTCGAGGTGAGGGGCAGGAGGTTCAGAGGGCATTTGAGGAAAAACATTTACCCAGAGGGTAGAGATGGTCTGGAATGCACTGCCTGGGAGGGTGGTAGAGGCAAGTTGCCTCACATCCTTTAAAAGATACCTGAATGAGCACTTGGTACATCTTAACATTCGAGGCTGTGGGTCAAGTGCTGGTAAATGGGATTAGGATTGGCAGATCAGGTGCCTTGTGGCGGTGCAGACTTGATGGGCTGAAGGGCCTTTTCTGCATTGTATTTTTCTGTGATTCTGAGAGATGTGAGCAGCTCTAAATTCCCACCTCAAGTCGGCAACCTGTGTGCAAACAGGCCATGCATGAAACAGCAAGTTCGCAAAGGGCCACAGGAGATGGCGCCTAATGGCTCGCAAGCGATATGATGCAGGTCACTGCTTTATGCTGACATGTTTAAATCTCTGAATTCCACCCATAATATAAGAAATTCACTTAGTTGGAAAGCAGATCGAGCCAGGATGAATCACCACATTTGAAGCCTAATTGTATATGATGTTTTAATGCTGGCAGACTTTTCGCTCCCTCAGTGCGATACTGTCTGTAGTAATCAGTCAGGCTGCATTTGGCTATATTTTCTATTGCTTACTGCACAGATATTTTGGTCATTCCAGCAAGTTGGTTTTAAGTGCCTGCATAATGCAATTGTGATAGATTTGCATAAAATAATGGAATAAAAGGTGGACAAGAAGAATCCATGGGATAATGCTGAGACCAATAAGTCGAGTTTTGAACTCGTTCCTTAACTATTCACAGGCCTTGTCCTATTCTTGCGCAATAAAACCTATGGTGGAAAAATGATCGCCTCAGTATTTGTGACATTATCCTTTTAAATCTGAAAATTTGATAAAAGAGGGAATACGACACAATGTGATAAGAAACTTAAAAACAATATAGGTCTGTATTCATGGTGGCAGATACAATTAAAGGGAAACCAAACTGGAATGTTTAAAATTATAGAAGGACTTGAGGGATTAATTCGTGAAAAAATATTTTCCACTGCTCAGCAACGAGGCAACAGAAACTAGGTTAGTATTAGAACATAAAAGGCAAGCTTCGGCAAGTAGCTGTTGATCATGACATCGTTAAAAGAATGGTGGAAGCGGATTTAATTATAACTTCAAAAAGAGAATTGGATATATATTTGAAGAGGAAAAATTTGCAGAGCTGGAGGGAAAGGGTAGGTGAGTAGGGCTGATTCCAGAGTGCTTCGAAAGAGCCTAGCATCAGCATAAAGCGGCTTATGGTTTATTTTCTATGTTTCTACAATAATAACAAATAGGTTTGATTTTCCTTTTTTGAAATTAAACAAAAGTTCGGGAATAACTGTTCCCTGATGTGTTCTCCATAGCAATCCCTCGACCGGCCAGAGTCCACTTGCGAACCACTGGCCCTTTTCTCGTGCAGTATAAAGTCTTCCCTTTGCAATTGGATATTCTTGCATCAGTCCTGATGTGTGCAAGATAAAAAGCTTTGACAACATGTCCCTTTTCTTTCAGCAGTAAAGGAATTAGATAAACACATAAAGAAGACATATTCTTAATTTTTCTTTTCAAGGGGCTGGGGGGCAGAGGGCAGGAGGGAGTACCCGTGGGTGGCAGATTTTTGTGGGGCCGCTGATGTAGAATTGGAGATGCCCCCACCTTCCTGCCAGTCGCCTGAGCAAGGTGACCTGCCAGGCTTCACCCTGCCCCTGAACTCATCCCATTAAGCTTAAAAATTAGGCTGGCCATGAAGTGGCCCTTAGGGCCTCAAATAGACCGAGGTAATGCAGGCTATCCTAGGCCTTAGGCAACCCTTGAAAAATTGTGGATAGGTCGGGGGTGGGTGGGGACCGGTGGGAAGGCCACTCAGGGAATTTTATTGGCCCCACCCTATCTGCAACCCCCCCACCCCAATATGGGACTGTAAAATTGTGCCCCATGAGTAAATTATTCTAATAGGACTTCTTGTTTATAGTTCTACACATCATTTATACCAAATGTAGTAAACACAAACTGTGAATTGAATTTTTGTCACTCCTAATTAGATTTTCAATGCAGAGAGATGTCTGGGGCGTCATTCTCCGACCCCCCAGAGGGTCGGAGAATGGCCGTTGGCCGCCGTGAATCCCGCCCCCGCCGGTTGCCGAAGTCTCCGAAGGGAGAAAAGTCGGCGGGGCGTTAATGGCGCCGCTGCCGTCGGAGAATGGCACGGGTCAGCGCAAGGCAGCCGATTTTTGGCCTGCCGATATTCTCCCTTCCGGATGGGCCGAAGTCCCGTCGACGTGATGACCGTTCACATCAACGTAAATTAAACCTCCTTTTCATCGGCGTGACCCTGTGCTCCAGGTTCACGCCGACCAGCGTGGAGGTGAGTGACGGCCTGGGGGGTTGGCTCTGGGCAGGCGATGGCGTGGCTGCAGTCTGAATGTGTGGGGAGAGGTGTGTCTCGGGATGTGTGTGTGTGTGTGTGCGGCAGGGGGGGTGGTTAGAGTGGGCTGGGCTCCGGGGGAGTGCCGGGAGGGGGGTCCGTGCCGGGGCGGAGGTTGGGGTGTCCGTGCCGGGGCGGAGGTTGGGGTGTCCGTGCCGGGGAGGAGGTTGGGGGGTCCGTGCCGGGGAGGGGGATGGGGGGTCCATGCCGGGGAGGGGGATGGGGGGTCCATGACGGGGAGGAGGTTGGGGGGTCCGTGCCGGGGTGCAGGATGGCGGGTCCGTGCCGGGGAGGAGGTTGGGGGGTCCGTGCCGGGGAGGGGGATGGGGGGTCCGTGCCGGGGAGGGGGATTCGGGGGGGGGGGTCGGTGCCCGGGAGGAGGATGGGGGGTCCGTGCCGGGGAGGGGGATGGGGGTTCTGTGCCGGGGAGGGGGATGCGAGGGCAAGTGAGTTGGTCCACCTGGCCAGGTGCCAGCCTCCAACAGTTGGACCCATGCGGTCCATGCCACCTGGCTGGGGGGAGGAGGGTATATGGGCAATGATGACATGTCGTCGTTCCCACCCACCCTCACCCCCACCAGGCCGTCATGTTTTCCCATCATCCAGCGATGTTGGCCGCCGTGGCGGCAGCCGCTAATGTCTATGTTGCCCTGGATGAGGAGGAGGAGCGTGCCAGAGAAGCGGCGCAGGCTGCCGCAGAGAGGCAGGCGGCAGCCGCCCAGGCTGGAGGGACACCTGACCGACAGGACGAGGAGGGGGAGGAGGACGTCGCGGCCCCACTGCAATGGAGGCACCCAAGGGCGCCCCGTGTGTACCGGCCCCGGCAGTCATACCAGGACCTCACAGACCGGGAATGCAGGAGGAGACTCCGGATGAGGCGGGAAACCGTGGCACACATCTGCCACCTGCTGGCACACCTCTCACCGCGTGGCAGTGGCGGGGGACACCCTCTCCCCGTGTCCGTCAAGGTTACGGTGGCCCTGAACTATTATGCAACGGGGTCATTCCAGGCACCGAGTGGGGACCTGTCCGGCATATCACAGACATCGGTGCATCGGTGCATCCGGGCAGCGACAGACGCCCTATATGCCATGGCGCACCGCTACATCCGCTTCCCAGTGGACCGAGCCAGCCAAGATACCCGGGCCGTGGGCTTCTCTGCCGTGGCTGGGTTCCCCATGGTCCAGGGCGCGATTGATGGGATGCACGTCGCCGTGCGGCCACTTGCAGATAACAGGGCCGTGTTCACCAATAGGAAGGGGACCTATTCGATGAACATACAGGTGGTCTGCGACCACCGCATGATGATCCTGCACGTCTGCGCCTGTTACCCAGGCAGTGTACACGACTCATACGTGTTGTCGCGGTCATCCATCCCCGGCATGTACGAGGGACGCCATCCCCGGCTGAGGGGCTGGTTGCTGGGCGACAGGGGCTACCCATTGTGATTGTGGCTGATGACGCCTATACGGAGGTCACGCAATGAGGCGGAGAACTGCTACATGTAGCGACAAGGGGAGTGATAGAGAGGTGCTTTGGTGTGCTGAAGATGCGTTTCAGGTGCCTGGACCTCTCTGGGGGCGCCCTCCAGTATCGGTCAGATAGGGTCGGCTGCATCATTGTGGTGTGCTGCGTCCTGCACAACATAGCCCAGCAGAGGGGCGATGTGCCGCAGGCAGAGGTGGGCGGAGTGGAGGAGCAGCAGGAAGAGGCGCAGTCCTCCCAGATGAGGGAGATGGGGGCAATGGTCAGGGCAGACGGGCTAGACACAGGCGGGTGGCTGTCCACCATTACCGGCTGGCCCAGCGGGCACGGGATAGGCTGATAGCCGCCCGCTTCACTGACTAGATGGGTGTGGGAATCGTGTAGTACGGCCACAGACCGCACACCATGGCAACAGCCGACCACCCACACCCCCCACCCATCCACCCACCCAGCACCCTCAACCCCCTTCCCAACCCCACCCACCCAACCCGCATGCACACCACCCCCCCCATTGCCGATCCACCTGCGGCACAATGGCCGGGCTCACACAGTTGCGGGTGGATGCGTGTCTATTGCAGGCCATGGAGGATGATGACAACCCGCCCTGCGATGAGCTCCTGGCTCCACATCGTCTAACCCATGGCCACAGTACCACCATCCACCCGGAACATCCCTGCATGCGGCTGTGACACTGCAGCGCACGGTCCCGTCCTCTGCCCGGGGGGATGTTGATGGCGGCCCAGGGGGAAGGGGCAGACTCACCTGGGGCTGAGGTAAGACCACCCCTCACACACACACTTGCGCTCAACGTACATGACACCCCCGCACGCTTTGGACAGAGCACAAAGGCAGCTTCTGTAGTTGTAACCTTGACTTTAATAACCAAAGGAGTTCATGCACGTGCCCTAGCCCCTAAAACTCATCTGTGCCCTGCACCCGTGACAACTTACTCAGTGTCTAATTGTTAGGCCTTACGGGCCCTTTGACTACGTCTACGTGGTTCCCCAGACGGTACAGCAGAACTGGAGGTGGACTTCTGTGATTCCTGCACTCTGACACTGGATCCCTTTAGCGGCCGTTTCCTGGGGCGTCCTGGCCTAGATGGGCCAGGCTGCGGCCCGGGCGACTGGGATGGCGAGCTGCCAGCCTGTCCTGCCCGTTGCCCACCCGATGCACCTGGGACGGAAAGGGGTGGGGGGGGGAGTCCGAGGTGTCGCGGTGTTCCCGGACCTCCCCTACAGGGGGACCCGGGACAGACGACACCGCCTCCTCCTCCCTCGGGGTGCCTGATGGCCCCCAGGCCTCTACATGGGTGGGGGATGCGAACGGACTGGCCATCTGACGCCCCCCCCGGCATCTGGCGCTGCCAGTCCTGGAGGCCCGTGCTGGTATCGACAGGGGTCTGCAGGTTTGCAGCCATGGAGCCCAGGGGGTTGGCAAACCCTGTCTGTGACAGTGCGACGCCGGCTCGCACATGGCCACTGGCGCCGATGCCCTCAGCGATGGCCTGCAGAGACTTGGCCATGGCCTGCAGAGGCTGGGCCATGGCCTGCTGAGACTGGGCCATGGCCTGCTGAGACTGGGCTATGGCCTGCTGAGACTGGGCTATGGTGTTGAGCGCCTCTGCCATCTGGCGCTGGCACTGGGTCATGGCCTCCTGTGAGAGGTCAGCCATGTCCTGGGCCACAGACGCCTCCTACACGGAAAGCCCCAGGCCTCGCAAACCATTCCCCATGTCTCACACCGTCGCACCCATTGCCTCCACCGCGGAAGCCACCTGTGTGGTGTCGGCCTGGGTGGCACGTATGACCGGCACCAGTTCCAGCTCCTGGACGCGGGTGGACCCCTCCACCTGCGACTGCAGCCGCCGCAAGCCGGCCGTCACCCTCTTCGCTCGTCTCCGGGTCGGTGGTTGCATCGGATCTATGTGTGGGTGTGGTAACTCCAGGAACCCGGGATCCATCTGGGCGGCAGATGTTCGCTTGGGCTGGGCTGCCGTCCGACCGCCCGGCCCCTCTGCTGCTCCTACCTCCACCTGCTGTACCGGGACGGCTGTGTTGTGCGCACCAGTGAGTGTACCAGACGCCTCATCACTAAAGTGCCCAACCGAGGTGAGTGTTTCTGCGATGGTGGAGGGTGTTGGTGACAGCAGTGGCGTTGTGTCGTGCTCTTCGTCCCATTCTGAGTCCATGGCACTTTGGGGTGGGGGTTCGTCTCCACCCATCCACTCTGAGTCACTGTCCGGTATTTCGTCTTCCTGGGTAGTGCTGTCCCGGGTAGGGGTGTCCTGGGCAGTGCTGTCCCGGGTAGTGGTGTCCTGGGTAGTGGTGACCTGGGTAGTGTTGTCCTGGGTAGTGGTGTCCTGGGTAGTGGTGTCCTGGGTAGTGGTGTCCTGGGTAGTGGTGTCCTGGGTAGTGGTGTCCTGGGTAGTGGTGTCCTGGCTCGGATGTGGCGGGGGCCTGTGGCTGCCCCCCTCGTCGCTGGGTGGTCGCTCCCGCACGTGACGGGGGTGTCGTCTCCCTGTTGCTCCAGGTCTCTCTGTCTCCCGTGGTGTGCGAGGGGCATCCTGCGGGCGTCGCATGCTAGAGGGTCCGGGTCTCTCTGTCTCCCGTGGCCTCCGAGGGGCATCCTGCGGGCGTCGCATGCTAGAGGGTCCGGGCCTCTCTGTCTCCCGTGGCCTCCGATGGGCATCCTGCGGGCGTCGCATACTAGAGGGTCCGGGTCTCTCTGTCTCCCGTGGCCTCCGAGGGGCATCCTGCGGGCGGTCTGCATCTGCGGGGATGGGTGCCTGGATGTTTGGTCCTGCGATACACAATGAAGCATGCATGGTTAGACATGCAGGCAGTGATCAGGTGATATGGGGGAGGGGGATATAGGGGAGGGGGGATATGGGGACGGGCTGTCGGTGGCTCACTTGCTAGTACGCCCCCGACCTCTGCATCAGCAACCTCCCGGTCGTCAGGACCGCCAGCCAGTTCCAGGGCCCTTTCCTCGTGTTCGGTCAGTGGCCTCTCATCAGCGGGGCCTCCTCCAGTCCTCACATGCTCCCTATTGTTGTGTGCGCGCTTCTCCTGTGGGGGGGGGTAGGGGGGGGGGGGTGGGTGGGGGTGGTGGCAGCGGTAAAAGGCAACAGTGTTAGGCAGGTATATGAATGCACGCCATCGGTTGCGCGTGCATTGCAGAGGTTAAGGTTAGGGCTGGATTCACTTGGGGATATGGGGGATGGGGGGGGATATGGGGGAGGGGGGATATGGGGGAGGGGGGTGATATGGGGGTGGGGGGATATGGGGGAGGGTGGGATATGGGGGAGGGGGGATATGGGGAGGCTCACCCTGCCTGCTCTGACGAGGTCGTTCACCTTCTTGTGGCACTGGGTGCCTGTCCGTGGTGTCAGGGCCACAGCGGTGACGGCCTCTGCCACTTCCCTCCACAGACGCCGTCTGTGGCGTGGGGCAACTCTGCGGCCGTGCCCGGGATACAGGGCGTCCCTCCTCTTCTCCACTGCGTCCAGGAGCGCCTCCACATCCCGTGACACGAACCTCGGGGCTGAGCGGCGGCCAGCCATCCAGTCGGGTGTTCCGGTCGGGTGTTCCGGTCGGGTGGGGGGGGAGCAGCGCGGTCTTATGAGCCGTCACGCCGTGATTTCCTGGGACGCCGGCCCGACGCCCTCCCGCGGTTCTCCCAAGCGGCGGGGACGGTCCCGTCGAGTTCCGCGGGCCGCAGGCCGGAGAATCGCCGGAGACACCCAAAATGGCGATTCTCCGGCACCCTCGCTATTCTCAGGCCCGGATGGGCTGAGTGGCCAGGCCAAAACGGCGGGTTCCCCCCTGGTGCCATCCACACCTGGTCGCTGCCGTCGGGAACAGCGCGGGAACGCTGGGGGGGGGGGGGGGTGGCCTGCGGGGGGAGGGGGGATCCTGCACCAGGGGGTACCTTAAATGTGGCATGGCCCACGATCGGTGCCCACCGATCGTCGGGCCGTCCTCTCTGAAGGAGGACCTCCTTCTTTCCGCGGCCCCGCAAGATCTGTCCGCCATCTTCTTGCGGGGCGGACTCAGAGAGGATGGCAACCACGCATGCGCGGGTGACGTCAGTTATATGGCGCCGGCCGCGTCATCTATGCGGCGCCGTCTTTACGCGGCGACAAGGCCTGGCGCGTGTAGATGACGCGGCCCCGATCCTAGCCCATTGTCGGGGCCTGAATCGGTCGGGATCGGGGCCGTTTCGCGCCATCGTGAACCTCGCCGGCGTTCATGACGGCGTGGGCACTTGGCACGGGAGTCGAGAATCCCGCTCCCTATACCTGAATAAGGAGTAAGAAGCTATCCACCTTATATAACTGTAGCCCTCATTACAGACAGATTTCTTTAAGATTTGCAAGAACAAACAGACACTCGGAAACATATCCTTAAATCCCTTCTTCAGAATTTCATTTGTGAATTTATCCAAATGGTTACAATCTATTGTCAGTCTGTTCACCTGCAGAAATCATGCGCCAATGAAGCCTTGTTTTTTTGGATTGTTATGTCTTCTGCTTTCCTCAAATTAAGTAATAATCACGCTTCAGACTCAACGTGCTGGAGTTACATCAAGTGTATTTCTAACTGCTGATTAACCCCCCGCCACCAACACCCCAACCCAACCCAACTACCTCTCCCGACCATGGTCCCCCTCCCCCAACCGACCAGAGCTGACTACCCCACCACCCGGCTACACCTTCCGTACTGACTTAACTAGCCCACCAGCCACCCTACCCAACTACCACCCTATCCACCTGCCATCTCACCCACCTACCACCCTACCCACCTGCCATCCTAACCACCTATCGCCCAACCACTTACCCACCCTACCACTCTACCCATTCATTCATCCATTCACCAACTTTCACATTGGACCTTTAGACTTACCTGACAGCAGTTAGTACCGGAAAAGGGACCTTGCTTGTTTCTGCCCAATTCTACAGTGCTGCAACTAAGTTATTCATGGGACTGTGCACCATTTCTGAAGAGCCGGTGTTGGAAGATGCGGCCAGAAACACGGAGCAGTATCGGGGCCAGAAAAGTACCACTGGAGCGGCAACCCGACAATGATTGTCACTTTGCTGAAATCCGGGCCATTATTACGCATGTTACAACCACTCCCCAGGTGGCACTTCCCCAAAGTTGTTATGATTCCAGATGAGGTACCCTCAAACTGTTCTGCTCCCGGGTGAGGAGGGATAAACTAGCTACCATTCTTTATTCAAACCCCTTGGTTGGCCGCAACAAGATTTATTTAAAAAAGGATCCTTTACATTATCCCTCTTGGATACCTTTTCCCACTCCAAATGTAGTAATATTTTAAAAGGAGCCAATTTAACCAGGCTTTCTTGAGTTAAAGAAAGAGTGTGTTTATTAGTTACTAAAATGTAAGAAAATGCAACTCACATGCACACAGATTATAAATGAGAAGTTAGCCCACAAATAATAGTTAAAAAGATATACAAATCAGTCTTTGGCTTGGACATGAGTAGATGTCCCAGCCATTAAGGTGGCTGATTCTGGTAGTGCAGACTTTGGAGTTGTGCATTTTGTTTGGAGATTCTTGGTTCCATGAAAGGAATTGTCATGTTTCCTTTTTGACTGTGGCTTTGCTGACTTGTGACTTTCTTCCAGCAATCAGAGAGAGAAAGAGTTTTTTTCCCCCCCTGTTAAGTGCAGGGATACCTAATGGATGTTCTTCAGTTGTGACTTTCAGCTGTGGTCTTCAGCTGCGGCAACAGCACACACTAGCACAGTAAAAGTACAACACAAAATTAGCACACCAAGACCAGGGTTGCAGTTGGTTTTTAACCCCTTGAATATTCCTGAAAGGGGAAAAACACAAATATGTCTTTCCCACAGAATCGGCTTTCTTTCAACTGACATCATGGGCGAAATTCTCCCCCAACGGCGGGATGCCCGCCGACTGGCGCCAAAGCCGGCGCCAATCAGACGGGCATCGCGCCGGCCCAAAGGTGCGGATGTCTCCGCATCTTTGGCGGCCGAGCCCCAACATTGAGGGGCTAGGCCGACGCCGGAGGGACTTCCGCCCCGCCAGCTGGCGGAAATGGCGTTTGTTGCCCCGCCAGCTGGCGCGGAAATGTGGCGCATGCGCGGGAGCGTCAGCGGCCGCTGTCAGTTTCCCAGCGCATGCGCGGGAGCGTCAGCGGCCGCTGTCAGTTTCCCGCGCTTACGCAGTGGGGAGAGTCTCTTCCGCCTCCGCCATGGTGGAGGCCGTAGCGGAGGCAGAAGGGAAAGAGTGCCCCCACGGCACAGGCCCGCCCGCGGATCGGTGGGCCCCGATCGCGGGCCAGGCCACCGTGGGGGCACCCCCCGGGGTCAGATCGCCCCGCGCCCCCCCCAGGACCCCGGAGCCCGCCCACGCCGCCTGGTCCCGCCGGTAAATACCAGGTTTGATTTACGTCGGCGGGGCAGGCAATTCCTGGGCGGGACTTTGGCCCATCCGGGCCGGAGAATCCAGCGGGGGGTCCCGCCAACCGGCGTGGCCGGATTCCCGCCCCCGCCCAATCTCCGGGAGCGGAGACTTCGGCGGGGGCGGGGGCGGGATTCACGGCGGCCAACGGCCATTCTCCGACCCGGCGGGGGGGGTCGGAGAATGACACCCCATGTCCACATCTGGGATATAATTCATAGGAGATGGTTTCCGCTGAAGTGATAATCAGCCTCTATTATCTCCACAGGAGATTACAGTTCAGATTTAGCATTGCATCTCTTCCGTTTCAGCCTTTGTCTGAAAAAGGGGCAGCATTGCATTCTCTCTCGACTAGTTGGTCAATTGAAATCCACAATGAAATTTTCCAGCAAGTGGTTACTTTGCAGTCTCAGCCAGCTTTCTGCTTGTATTTCCTTTTTTATAATAATAATAAGAATCTTTCTTATTGTCACAAGTAGGCTTACATTACACTGCAATGATGTTACTGTGAAAGTTCCCTCGCCACCACACACCGGTGCCTGTTTGGGTATACTGAGGAAGAATTCAGAATGTCAAAATTACCTAACAAGCATGTCTTGCAGGACTTGTGGGAGGAAACTAGAGCACACAGAGGAAACCCACGCAGACACGGGAAGAACGTGTTGACTCCACACAGACAGTGACCCAAGCCAGGAATCGAACCTGGGACCCTGACGATGTGAAGCAACAGTGCTAACCACTGTGCTACCGTCATGTGTCTTACTTCAAAGTTCACTATGTCCATATGTAATTGGAGTAGTGATCTGTTATCAGAACCCTCAGCACATATAATCATACAATTCTTAACAGTGCAGAAGGAGGCCATTTGGTCCATCGAGTCTGCACCAATCCTCTGAAAGAGCACCCTACCTAGACCCACTCCCCCACCCTATCCTATTAACCCCACCTAACCTGCACATCCTTGGCCACTGAGCGGCAATTTATCATGGCCAATCCACTTAACCTGCACAGCTTTGGACTGTGGGAGGAAACTGGAGCACCCGGAGAAAACACACGCAGACGCGGGGAAAAAGTGCAAACTCCACACAGTCACCCAAGGCCAGAATTGAACCCGGTCCCTGGCCTTGTGAGGCAGCAGTGCCAACCACTGTGCCATCATGCCACCCATGACTGCGGTGCGGCAGTGAATCTGGCACGCTGGAATATATGTTCATATAACAATTAGTTTCTAGCTCTTTGTGAATAGTATAACAACATAACACGGACTGTCAGGAAAATTTTCTCCCATCAGAAAATGTGGAGAAGGCATTTTTCTGTTCAGAACAATGCCCTTCATTGAGTTCCCCAGTTCTTGGATTTGCACTGCCAGTATTGCTCCTGCTGATTCAGGTTCAATTCATTTGGCTTCCATCTGAATGTACCAGTAAGTCAACTTGGACTTAAACCCAACCTAGAATGTGTCTGGATGGACACTTGTGAGAAACAGTCATGCTCTCCTGACCCCTGTTTGAAATGTTCAGCTTGTTATATAAGGCTCTACTTTGAAATTTTGTGGATGAAGAAGTTTACTAGTCTGCCCATCTGAACAGATGTCTTAGTCAGCTTTCCAGCACTTTGCTGGAAATGATGAAAGGATTCTTGGAAGCATCACTGGAAGTGCTGGCAGAATAAGAATGCTATTTGCTCCAAACTGATTGACAAGTTTTGGCGTGGGCAGAATAGTTACATCAAAACTTTGAGAATCCTATTCGAAACTTAAGACTGAATCCCACATTTGAGAGTATTTAGTAGTTAAACAAATCAGGGTCTGTTTAATCCCAGAAGAATTTGATATACTTGAACAACAACAGTTTTTCCTGAGAAAACAAACCCAATGTTTCCTTGTAGTTCAGATGACTTAAGGTCGATATCCTTTTCTACCCAGCCTCTAATGCCTGCATAGCTATGCTGCAGTACTCTGATCAACTATGTACTCAATATTCTACGTATTCTGCCATGTACAGAATATCATCTACAATTTGTGATCGATCCCTCTGACTATTTATCCCCAAGATTTGATTGGCTTTAATTTCTGTGCTATCAATATGCTCCCCCCCACCCCCATTCATGAGGTTGTGCCCTGTGAGGTTGTTTCCCTTCCCAAAATATTACCTCGAGTTAGTCCACATTAAGAGGCCTTGGGATGCAGTGGTAGCATCGCAATCGCTGGTCTAGAAGATCTGGATGCAAGGCCCAGGCCAGGATTTGTTGACTATGGAAGGAGTGTTTGTGATGCAGTTCTGTGGCCAGGACTCCCTCCGCTACCTCCCGACTATTCCGCAAAGCAGAAAAATGTGTGTATGAAGATATGCTTAAAAGACATTAGACCAGATCAAAAGCCATGGGCTGGATTCTCCGCTGGCGGGATTCTCCATTGCGCTGGCAGTGCACCCACACCCACGGGTGTCCCGGCGGCGTGGGATGGCCACAATGGGAAATCCGATTGGCAGTTGGTGGGAATGGAGAATTCCGCTGTGGTGAGGGCGCTCCGCTCAGGAAAACGTAGCTGGTGGACTCTGAGCTTTACCTCAGAGTTAGGAAGTTGTGCGTTCAAGCTTCACCTCCAAAGATTTGAGCAGATAAACTAGGAGAACGCTCAGGGAGTAATAATGCAGCAGCTTATATTTTTATATAGTGCCTTTAACGTATTGAAATGTCCCAAGGCACTCCACAGCAGTATTTGGATTGGATTGGATTGGATTTCTTTATTGTCACATGTATCAGGGTAGAGTAAAAGTATTTTTCTGAGTGCAGCTGTAACAGATCATTTAGTACATGAAAAGAAAAAATACATAATAGGGCAATACAAATTATAAAACAAAATATGACACCGTTCCACATAAGTCGATATTAGGTCAGATGAGCAAGAGCTTATTTAAATTGCGATGTTTCAAGGAGTGTAGAAAGAACAAAGAACAATACAGCACAGGCGGAGAGATGGCAGATGGAGTTTAATCCGGAAAAATGTGAGGTAATGCAGTTTGGAAGGTCTAATGCAGGTAGGGAATATACAGTGAATGATAGAACCCTCAGGAGTATTGAAAGTCAGAGAGATCTAGGTGTACAGGTTCACAGGTCACTGAAAGGGGCAACACAGGTGGAGAAGGTAGTCAAGAAGGCATACGGCATGCTTGCCTTCATTGGCCGGGGCATTGAGTATAAGCATTGGCAAGTCATGTTGCAGCTGTATAGGACCTTAGTTAGGCCACACTTGGCGTATAGTGTTCAATTCTGGTCGCCACACTACCAGAAGTATGCGGAGGCTTTAGAGAGGGTGCAGAAGAGATTTACCAGGATGTTGCCTGGTATGGAGGGCATTAGCTATGAGGAGCGGTTGAATAAACTCGGTTTGTTCTCACTGGAACGACAGAGGTTGAGGGGTGACCTGATAGAGGTCTACAAAATGATGAGGGGCATAGACAGAGTGGATAGTCAGAGGCTTTTTCCCAAGGTAGAGGGATCAATTACTAGGGGGCATAGGTTTAAGGTGCGAGAGGCAAGATTTAGAGGAGATATACGAGGCAAGTTTTTTACACAGAGGGTAGTGGGTGCCTGGAACTCACTGCCGGAGGAGGTGGTGGAAGCAAGGACAATAGTGACATTTAAGGGGCATCTTGACAAATACATGAATAGGATGGGATTAGAGGGATGTGGACCCAGGAAGTGTAGAAGATTTTAGTTTAGACGGGCAGCATGGTCGGCGCAGGGGTGCCGAAGGGCCTGTTCCTGTGCTGTACTTTTGGGCAGCACGTTAGCATTGTGGATAGCACAATTGCTTCACAGCTCCAGGGTCCCAGGTTCGATTCCCACACGGGTCACTGTCTGTGCGGAGTCTGCCCATCTTCCCCGCGTGTGCGTGGGTTTCCTCCGGGTGCTCCGGTTTCCTCCCACGGTCCAAAGATGTGCGGGTTAGGTGGATTGGCCATGATAAATTGGCCTTAGTGTCCAAAATTGTCCTTAATGTTGGGTGGGGTTACTGGGTTATGGGGATAGGGTGGAGGTGTTGACCTTGGGTGGGGTGCTCTTTCCAATAGCCGGTGTAGACTCGATGGGCCGAATGGCCTCCTTCTGCACTGTAAATTCTATGATAATCTATGATAATCTCTCTCACTTTCTGTATCCTTAAGAGTTTTGCCATCTACGGTAAATTTCCCCTCTCTGTTAGACCTACCAAATTGCATTACCTCACATTTGTCTGGATTAAACTCCATTTTCCATTTCTCTGTCCAGGTCTCCAACCTATCTATGTCCTGCTGTATCCTCTGACAATCCTTAACACTATCTGCTACTCCACCAACCTTGGTGTCATCTGCCAACTTACTAATCAGGCCAGATACATTTTCCTCCAAATCATTTATGTATACTACAAACAACAGAGGCCCCAGCACCAATCTCTGTGGAATACCACTAGTCACAATCTTCCATTCAGAAAAACACCCTTCTACTGCTACCATTTGCCTTCTGTGAACGAGCCAGTTCTGTACCCATCTTACCACCTCACCTATGATCCCATGTGACTTCACCTTTTGCACCAGTCTGCCAAGGGGCATCTTGTCAAAGGCTTTACTGAAGTCCATGTGAACAACATGCACTGCCCTCGCCTCATCAATCATCTTTGTGACTCCTCAAAAAATCCGATCAATTTATTGAGGCACGATCTCCGCTTCATAAAGCCATGTAGTCTATCGCTAATGAGTCCATTTATTTCCAAATAGGTTTAAATCCTGTCCCAGAGAATTCTCTCCAATAACTTATCTACTACTGACGTGAGGCTCACCGGCCTATAGTTTCCTGGATTATCCCTGCTACCTTTCTTAAACAGCGGTACCACATTAGCTATTCTCCAATCCTCTGGGATCTCACCTGTAGCCAATGAGGAAACAAAGATGTCATCAAGGCCCCAGCAATTTCCTCCCTTGCTTCCCTCAGTATTCTGGGGTAGATTCCATCCGGCCCAGGAGACTTATCTACCTTCATGTCTTTTAAAAGACCCAATACCTCCTCCTTTACGATGTCAACATGACCCAGATGCCCACACACCCTACCCAAGAATCATCTTCCACAAAGTTCTTTTCTTTTGTGTATTAGAGGAGGAAAGCGAGGCAGAGAATCAGAGAGCTGTAAGGAGGAAATTCCAAAGTTTGGCGATGAGGCAACTCAAGATGAGGCCACCAATAGTGGAGAATTAAAATTGGGAATATCCCAGCCGCCAGAATTAGAGGAGTATGGATCTTTTGGAGGGTCCTGGGGCTGGAGAAGATTAGTGAGATAGGGAAGGGCAAGGACATAGGGAAGGTCAAGAACATAGAGAAGGGCAAGGACATAGAGGAATTGAAATACAAGGTTGAGACTTATACAATTAAGATGTTAGAAACATGGAAACTAGGAGCAGGAGTAGGCCATTCGGCCCTTTATATCTGATCCGCCGTTCAATATGATCATGGCTGATCCTCTATCTCAATGCCATATTCCCGCTTTCTACCCATACCCCTTGATGTCATTAAAATTAAAAAAAATATCTATCCCTCATCCAGGTCATTTATATATATCTTTTTTGAATACATTCAGTGATTTGGACTCCACAGCCTTCTGTCATAGAGAATTCCACAGCTTCACTATCCTTTGAG
The DNA here is from genome assembly GCF_047496885.1 of Scyliorhinus torazame. Lineage (NCBI taxonomy): Eukaryota > Metazoa > Chordata > Chondrichthyes > Carcharhiniformes > Scyliorhinidae > Scyliorhinus > Scyliorhinus torazame. The sequence goes on along the minus strand of NC_092712.1, from coordinate 68,533,925 downwards.
TGAAGAAATATTCCCTAATCTCGTTCCTAAATGGTCTATCCCATATCCTGAGACTGTGTCCCTGGGATTTAGATTCTCCAACCAGGGAAAACATCCTCCCTGCATCTAGTCTGTCTAGCCCTGTTAGAATTTTAGACGGTTCAATCAGATGGCATCTCATTCTTCCAAATTGCAGTGAATACTGGCCCAGTTGAACCAATCTCTCCGCATAGCACAGCCCCGCCAACGCCGGTAACAGCTTTGTGAACCTCTACTGCACTCTCTCTATGGCATGTATACCCTTTCTTAGGTAGGGAAACCAAAGCTGCATGCAATACTCCAGGTGCGACCTCAACAAGGCTATGTATCACTTCAGTCAGACATTCCTACTTCTAAACTCAAATCCTCTTGCAATGAAGGCCAACATACCATTTTCTTCCCAATTACTTGCTGCACTTGCCTCACCACTTTCATTGACTGGTGTACAATGACACCCAGATCCCTTTGTACATCCATAGTTCGCGATATGTCACCATTTAAATAATACTCTTCCTTTCTGTTTTTCACACCAACATGTATATCTACCATGTGTTTGCCCACTCACTCAACTTGCCGAAATCACCTTGAAGCTTCCTTGCATCCTCCTCACAACTCACAATTTTGCCCAATTATGTGTCAACAGCAAACTTGGAAATGTTACATTTGGTCCCCTCATCCAGGTCATTTATATATATCGTGAACAGCTGGGGCCCAAGCACTGAACCCTGTGCCACCCCACTAGTCACTATCTGCCACCTGGGAAAAGACCCATTTAATCCCCCTCTGTTTCTTGTCTGCCAATCAATTCTCGATCCATTACCCCCTATCCCATCTGGCTTTAATTTAGACCACTAACTTCTTATGGGGGAACCTTATCAAAAGTCCAAATGCATCACATCTACTGGTTCTCCTTTATCTATTCCACTTGTTGAATACTCAAAACACTCCAGTGGATGTGTTAAGCATGATTTGCCTTTCATAAATCCATGCTGGCTTTGTCCAGTCCCATTAATGCTTTCCAAATGTTCCGTTATCACATCTTTTATAATAGACACTAACAATTTCCCACCACTGATGTCAGGCTAACTGGTCCATAATTCTTCTTTTTTCTCTCCCTCCACTTTTCAACAGTGGTGTAATATTTGCCACCTTCCAATCTGTGGGAACTGCTCCAGAGTCTATAGAATTTTGGAAGATGACCACCAATGTATCCAATAGTTCCAGGGCCACTTCCTTTCATACACTCATTTGGTTTGAACAGGAACTAGCTGTAGCAGAGGGGTGAGAGGGGAATGGGATTTTCTGTGAGTTAAGCCAAAGGTAACAGAGTTTTTGATGACCTCAGGTTCACGGAGGGTAGAATGTGAGAGACCAATCAAGAGTTTGAGTCATCAAGTCCAGAGTTCCAGCGGTAAGAAAGGCGTCAATGAAGGTTTTAGCAGCAGATGGGCTGAGGCAGGGGGTAAGTTGGGTGATGCTATAGAGGTGGAACTAGGCACTCGTAGTGATGGGACAGAAATTAGATCAGAGGTTCACCTTGGGATCAAATGTTAGAGCAGGGTTACCAGGACAGTAGTCTATCTTAGACTGTTGCCAGGGAGAGGGATGGAGTTGGTAGTCAGGAAATGGAGTGTTAGAAAATATATTGGGCACAACGGAACGTCCATGCTGCACCCGAAAAGCTGTGCACCGTGGCACAATGTGGTCGATAGAAGCCATGAGACAGCTAGTGTCACTCTAATATGCAGTTTCCAAGGCAGCCAAGGCATTGGGTTCTATCCCCTTTGCCTCGGAAACCTCAGGCGAGCGCCGTTCAGCACTGGCTTCCACAAACCGGGACCAAATGGAACGGCACTCGTGTGGGTCTCCCAGGGGATCGGAGGCCCCCAAGTGGGCAGGGTGGTACCTTTGGGCAAGGTGGTACCCTTCTGGGCACTCTGGCAGTGCCAGCCTGGCACCCTGGCAATGCCACCTGTGTCCAAAGTGCCCAGCTGTCACTGGCAGTTGGCAAGGGCACTGCCAGGGTACCAGGTTGGCATTGCGAAGCTGGCATTATCGGGTCGGAGATGCCCTGCGTGGGTGTTAACGGGGGTTAGGGGTTTCTGCCGACCCCGTCATAGTGAATTGGGGCTTGTGGGGTTTCGGGGGTCGCACTGGGCGCTCCAGAGTTCAGGACCCTATTTAGAAATGGCGACCCGATCTCTTGCTACACTGAGGAGTTCCGGTGAGTGGAGCACCTCAGTGCAGAAAACTGGGTTAAGCTCCACCTCGGCCGTGTGTTCCCCGTTGAGGCCCCCTATCTAACCCAAGGACCGTTCGATAGCGTTGTGTTTCCCGGTGCTGCAAGCGCTGTGAAACATGTGGCTAAAAGCGTTCGCTATGGGACTGTGTTCCCGTTTAGTTAAATCATGCCCATTATTGAAAATGGTACCTTGTGGATTAACTGTTAAACTGGAATGTCATCTGTCTTCTTAGGAGGATGTAAAATATTCTGTGGCACAAATTGAAGAAGCGGTAGAATTCACTTTATAAGAAAGAATTATGCCTCTATCTTCTGTGTTTTAAATTTTACATAGTTAATGGAAGGTTTGTAGGAGATAGGAAACGAGATATAAAGCAGGCTTCTTACTGCAGTCAAAACCTTGCCAGTGTTCATTCTACATATAACATTTATTAATATATGCTTAACAATATTTCATCTGGCAGATCATTCTCTCTTTAGAATATGGCCTGAGCTCTTAAAGAATGAGATTTTCATTTAAGATTACTGCAAATCTTTTCCTAGGCCCCGATTGAAGCCTAAATTAAATCTAAAGACATTACTGTGGAATTCTATAATTACATAATCTTGGTAGAATTATTGCATTGTGTTGAGGCAAGTCATACTGAATAATAAATGGTTAGAGGTATACTGTAAAGGCATCTACAATTATGAAATATCTGTAATGAATTCATTTTTTCCAGCAATTTACATGCTTCTTTTTTCAACATTAAAATCTCGGCATAGTTGACATTATCCTATACAATCTAATTTTAACTTCTTGCTCAAAATAATTTCCTGGGCCTGTAAACCAGTCCTGGTTTAAGCTTGTTCTGTTATAACACCAATGAAAATTAGGCAAAATGTGATAATGTCAGGGTGCCAGATGTCTAATTCTTCTGAGATTCCCTGCATGGCTTGTCAGGGGTGGAACCTACCTACTCAACTCTGACAAGGTCGGACTACAGAGCCAAGTTTAGCAACTCCCCAAGCTGAAAGTTCTCACTCCCTTGGCTCATTCAGGGCCATACTATTGCAGGTTAGAAAGTGGAGCTCCTCCATATGGGGAATTGTAGGGCTTCTGAGGGGGAAATCATAGAACTATAAAATCATAGAATTGCCCAGCACAGAAAGAGGCCATTTCAACTGTCATGTCAGCGCTGGCTCTTTATGAAGTTATCCAATTACCCCACAATCTTTCCCCTTGCCCCATAGCCCTGCAAGCTTTCCATTAATAAGTATATAACTTGGTCTGTTCAAATTTGCTGATGAATCTGCTTCACCATTCTTTCAGGCATTGTGTTCCAGATCATAACCATTTACCAACAAATGATAAAATCATTTCTCCTCACACCTCCTCTGACTCTTTTGCCCATTCTATTAGCTTGGATAGGGATGCATACTACCAGATTTTCTGGCTACCCACGCTAAGGCAGCATGGTAGCACAGTGGGTAGCATTGTTGCTTCACAGCTTCAGGGTCCCAGGTTTGATTCCCAGCTTGAGTCACTGCCTGCGTGGAGTCTGCACATTCTCCTCTTGTCTGCATTGATTTCCTCCGGGTGCTCCGGTTTCCTCCCACAAGTCCCGTGATGCCCCCATATGCCCAATTAAAAATAGGCAACACTCCCTCACCACTCCACCCACTACCATTGACCCCACAAACTCCATCCAATAGGCTCAGCACTGGAGGGCAATGGCACCTGCGAATCTGGCTTAAGCAGGCACATCTGGGGCGAAATTCTCCCCCAACGGCGCAATGTCCGCCGACTGGCGCCAAAAACGGCGCCAATCAGACGGGCATCGCGCCGGCCCAAAGGTGCTCCTCATCTTTGGGGGCCGAGCCCCAACATTGAGGGGCTAGGCCGGCGCCGGAGGGATTTCCGCCCCGCCAGCTGGCGGAAATGGCGTTTGTTGCCCCGCCAGTTGGCGGAAATGGCATTTGTTGCCCCGCCAGCTGGCGCGGAAATGCGGCGCATGCGCGGGAGCGTCAGCGGCCGCCGACAGTTTCCCGCGCATGCGCAGTGGGGAGAGTCTCTTCCGCCTCCGCCATGGTGGAGGCCGTGGCGGAGGCGGAAGGGAAAGAGTGCCCCCACGGCACAGGCCCGCCTGCGGATTGGTGGGCCCTGATCGCGGGCCAGGCCACCGTGGGGGCACCCCCCCGGGGTCAGATCGCCCCGCGCCCCCCCCAGGACCCCAGAGCCCGCCCATGCCGCCTGGTCCCGCCGGTAAATACCAGGTTTAATTTACGCCGGCAGGACAGGCAGTTTCTGGGCGGGACTTTGGCCCATCCGGGCCGGAGAATTGAGCGGGGGGTCCCGCCAACCGGCGCGGCCCGATTCCCGCCCCTGCCCAATCTCCGGTACCGGAGACTTCGGCGGGGGCGGGATTCACGGCGGCCAACGGCCATTCTCCGACCTGGCGGGGGGTCGGAGAATGACGCCCCAGGTCCTGCATGTTTTCGGAGGCCCCCTCTAACTCTCCAGGGCTCCTTCTGTGCCTTAAATTACATGGGTGATCAGGAAAGAAGTCCCAGTCTGGCTTTCCTACTTCTCCAGGGGAAATAAGAGCATGTACATTGTGCTCTCTGCCTTTCTCATATGCTTAAGGTTCGGAAGTCAGTGAGGTACGGGCGCAGAACCTTCCTCATCAAATTGCACCAGTGCTCCAAAAATACTGTTCACTTAAGGTTCCTTCCTGAATTTAGGTCAAACAGTACATTGCATGTGATTAGCCTGTTCAGCAATGCATGCGCCTTTTCACCATTTCAAACATACAGTTGAGCATCGTGCAGTCTCATTTCAGGCTATAATTCAATATGTAGTATATTACAACTGTCAGCTGAGCAGTAACTTTCCCACTCCAAAGTCAGATCAAGTACAAAGAGGCGACTGCTGGATGATTTTAAATTCATGGAAGCTTGTCAAGGAGATTGGTTTGAAGGGAAGGCTACATTAAATGAGTATGTGCTAAGCATGAATCAAACTTTCCCCACACCCAACAATGATGACAATCTGCCCAAAAGTTGCCCACATTCTACATTTCGGAGAATAAATAGGAGCTGTGGTCTGACTAATAAATCCAGGATTCTATTGTTTAGACAAGAGAGACTGGGTGGAAATAATGAGGCGCTTGCATAACTATATTTGCTCAATTGTCCTGTAGTGTCCCTGTTCACGGGATTTCTTCAAATAGTCAGGCATTAATTGCATTTGCGAAATAGTTAAAAGGATAAATGCACCACTGACTGGAAACATTTGAATTCATGCCACTGAAGTAATCAGCCAACACTGACAGCAACATTAATCCAAGCACTGCGCGTTCAAAATGTAAAAGGATCTGTACTCATGGTTGTGGCACTGCTGCCTGTAGCATCCTCTGCCTTTTCCAGATATTTTATTGTGATATAAATTAGTTCTAGTGAATGTAGAGTTCTCTCGATGATTAGCTGATGTAGGTGCTGCTTACTGAGGAGCCAAGCCTGGCAGAGACTCGCTGTGTCAGATCAGCGTTAGGTGCAGTCTTAGGTGACCTCAGTCTGGGTAACAGTTTGGCATTGGAATTAATGCGGATACACCTGGGTTAGGGATCAGATGGAAAAATATAGCTGTTCAGTGCTCCTGGTCCAGATTACATTTTATTGATTTCTGCCAGAAGGTATCAATGTGTGAAATTTAATGACTTTTCCTGCAATGGGTTTGATGGAGGGGGAGGGGACTTAATCAGGTGGAATTTAGCCGGTGGGGACTTTGCCGCCGTCCCGCCTCCACTCAGGGATCCCAGGTCTCAGGTGGGTGCAGTACCCACAGCAGTCACCGCTCCCCTGATGGCGCTGCCAAGCAATGCACAGCTGCCTGCCTCTAATTGGCTGGCAGCTCTTGGGGTTGAATGATTGGCAATTAACACATATTCCCAAAAGGAGATGACGTAGAGTTCCTGTCGGCTCACAAGCCAGTGGGCGAGGCCCCCGACACCTCCATAAAATAACAGCCTGTGTGCGGACTTCAAGTGAGGACAGGATTGAATTCAGTTGTGATTTAGGATTGAATTCATCTGCGATGCTCCTGATGGCTGAATTTCCTGCCACTGCCCACCATCAGACTTCGCACACGAAGAATGATAAGGAGCCAGTGCCCTTGAAACTGAAAAGGAAGAAAACCTTGCATTTGGATAGCACTTTTCACAACCTCAGGATATCTCAATGCGTTTTACAGCCAATGAAGTATTTCTAAAGCTCTAACATAGGAAATGCACATTGCAAACTCTGGCAAACAGCAATGCGATAATGACCAAATCAACTTTTTCCTTTGTGATGTTGATTGGGGGATAAATATTGACTCGGACACCAGGAATAATTCTCCTGCTTGTCTTCAAAATAGTGGCATCCACCAAGCAGACAGATGCGGCACTGGTTTAACAGCTCATCCAAAAGATAATGGGGCAGGATTCTCCGTTTCAGAGGCAAAGCCAGGACAGAATCGGTGGACTTCGACGACAGTAAAATTGCCGTTGTTCCCGGAGTAATTCAGGATGGGCTTGCACCAATGCCACGTGGAACACGACCGATTCCAATGAAAAACGGTGTTCGATTCGTCAGCGTTGGGATTGACACCCGAGATGCTGACATGCTCCAGCCGTGTATTAGCACTCTACTCCCCACACGCTCCCATCCCAGCTAATAAAGTGGCACTGGTTGCACTGGAGCACTCCCATCCCGTTGATGGGTCGACTGGGGGGACACCCATACAACCCATGGCACTAAGTTCACAGTGGGAAGTCAGCAGTATGCGCAGCCGCATGGCAGCCATGCCGGCTGGGGCAATGGTGTTCCATGCCTGTCCACCTCGACCCCACAACCCACCTCCTGGCCTCCCCCCTCTCAGCACAATATGGCGATGTTGGACACTTTCTGTACCACCTCTCTCTCTCTCAGCAGGCACGGCACCTGTATCCCGATTTTTGAAACCACAAGTGAACTTTGCCGTTGGAAATTCCTCCTGGCGGAGGCGGAGCATCACGGAGGCCCCAGAGAATACCGAGTCAGGCCTGCTAATGATTTCAACAACGGCGTTTATTGCATGTACGGAGTAGAATGCATTGATGCTGCTGTCGAGGAACCGGAGCATGGCATTGTGGCGGACGCCTGGCGCTGGCCATGATTTCGGCCTCACGACCAATACTCCACCCAATCTCCTTTCGGTGGCGGCTGACGGAGAATCCCGCCCAACATCTCCGGCAGTACAGCTCTCCTTCAGTAATGCACTGAAACACTGATTTTACTACTCAACCCCTGGAGTGGGACTTGAACCAAGAACTTCATGACTCAGAAGGGAGAATGCTGGCGGTCAACCCAACAGTCGATACCTAAAGCTGCATCCCAGCATGTGTCATGGCTGAAGAAGAGGAAGCTGGAGGCAATGTGAAAACAGTCATTCTGAACGCTTTTCTGGCATGTTCAGATCATTTTATTCAAACAGCTTTTGAATATAAATGCCGTCTATGCAATTTATTCTTGGGTCAGATCATTCTACACCGTCATACCTGTCTCAAGCAACTGTCAAGTCCACAACATGGTCAGCGAAACAAGTTATGCCCTTGCTGGATGAGACTGGTCTTACCTGATAACTTGAAGTGCAGCTGTGTCAACAAGCAGAAGAATTCACTAAGGGAAAGCCAGTTGAAACCACAATCTGAATGTAGGCAATCCTGCTTCCCTTAACTGAAGGCGCCATCAATCAAATTATATACAATCTTTAACAATATGTCCAATCCCCTTCCCTCTAGTCTTTTGGCCTTCCACATATCCTCTTCCTCCAACTGACCTGTATGACAAGAGGGCTGGATTTTCCAGAGGCCCCGTACCGCACCCCCCCCCCCCCCCCCCCCCCCCCCCACGCCGGGTGGGATAATTGGCCAGATAGGAATAAACAACTGTTGCAGTTCCTCCATGCGTTCCTTGAATGTTTGCCATTGCTTATCCACAGCCATCCCTTTAAGTAACGTTTCACAATCGATCATAGCCAACTCATGCCTCATATCATCATAGTTTCCTTTATAAAGATTCAGGATTCAAGTCTCAGGATCAACTACGTCATTTTCCACTTTGATGAAAAATTATGCCATATTATGGTCACTCACCCCCAAGGGGTCTCACACAACTAGATTGCCAATGATTCCACTCTCATTACACAATACCCAGTCTAGGAAGGCCTGTTCTGTAGTGGGCTCCTCAACGTATTGGTCAACCATCTCACAAACCCTCCAGGAATTCCTCCTCTACAATATTGTGACTAATTTGATTTGCCCAATCTATATGCAGATTAAAATTACCCATAATTACAGATATTCCTTTTTCGTATGCATCTCTAATTTCCTGTTTAATGTCATTCCCAACATCACTACAGTTTGGGAGTCTATATATAACCCACACTAAGATTTTTTTGCCCCTTAGTGTTTCTCAACTCAACCCATACAGATTCCATATTGTTGGAGCTAAGATCCTTCCTCACTATTGTGTTAATTTCCTCTTTAACCAGCACTGCAACCCCATTGCCTTTTCCTTTTGTTTGTCTTTCCTAAATACTGAATACCCCTGGACATTCAGTACCCATCCCTGGTCACCCTGCAGCCACGACTTTGTAATCCCAATTATATCATACCTATTTACATCTATTTACACAATTAGTTCATCCGCTTTAGTGTGAATGCGCCATGTGTTAAGGCACAAAGCTATTTAGGCTTGTTTTTTTAACATTACTTGTCCCACTCCAGATATTTTTCACTATGGCCATGTTGATTGATTGATGATATTTAGTGTCACATTTACCAAAGTACAGTGAAAAGTATTTTTCTGTGACCAAGGTTCCGTACACAGTACGCACATGGTAGACAAAAGAATAATCGACAGACTACATTGACAAATGGTACATCGACAAACAGTGATTAGTTACAGTGAGGAACAAGGACCAAAGAAGCAATACATAAGCAAGAGCAGCATAGGGCGTCGTGAATAGTGTTCTTACAGGGAACAGATCAGTCCGAGGGGGAGTCGTTGAGGAGTGCTTGAATCTGGCTCTTGGTTTCTCTGCCGATTATTTTTCTTATTCTCCTTTCTGTCTTTTATTTTGTGTCCTTGATTTCCTCCTCCTCTGACTCCTTGCATAGGTTCCCATCCCTCTGTCTTTTTAGTTTAAACACTCCTCAGCCACTCTAGTAAATACACCCCCTGGGACTTCAGTTCCGGTCCTGCCCAGGTGTAACTTGTCCAGTTTGCACTGACCCTACTACCCCAGAAACGGTTCCAATGTCTCAGGAATCTGAATCCCTCCTCCTCACACCATCTCTTCGGCCACGTGTTCATCCGATATAGGGGATTGTGCTGTTTGATTATTCAAGCAATTGAATTCAATGTGAGCCAACTTCCTGTTATATGCTGTTTCGAATGACTTCTGTGTAAAGTGTGCCTGCACCTGCTGAAGGGGACGTGCATTGTGGCTGGAGCAGGTGCTGGCCATTGTGCAGGAAGAGAATCTGAGCAAAGGTAATCAGTGAGGAAAGGCACAAATTGGTAGAGTGCGGGCTCCAAGTATTTCTTGGTCGGTGCCTATCTTCGCCCACTACTTTTTCATTGTGTGTCTGGATGGCCTCGTTGCTCTCTGCAGATGCAGGACTTCTCTCCTTCCCATTGCATCCCCCAGGACTTCCAGTACAGTGTTGGAAAACCAAGAGCCTGCGCTCTCCGATGTTGTCCCATTCTTCACTGTTTGCCAGCCCGAATTCACTTCCTACATGGTGACCAGGACATGCCCCAGTTACAGTGTATCTTCCTTTCGGAGAATGACTGAACCACAATCACGTTTATCACAGGCAACAAGTGGGCAAGCAGTGAGGGGAAAATGTCCATCCTTACCAAAGAATTTGAAGCTTAGCTGATTGAGGGACATTACCATTGAGTGTCCACTTAGATTTTTGACTAAATCCAGTGTTGAGTGCAGACTGACTTTTAAGTGATGTGAGCAAGTCTGATTTGGGGGCCCTTGTTGGATGTGTCCAGCTAATGAACAGCACTGTTCGCACTGGTTGAACATAAATATCATTGGAAAGAACAGGCAGCACAAAGATTGTGTGCTACCTATATTTCATCAATGAGCATGAATTAAACGCACATTACAATCCCCGCAGTCAGTTCTGGCGGCTATCCCACTTAGCCCTCATGGTAGAAAACAAAACAAGAACCAGTAAAATAATTTAAAAGTAACCTGTGCCGGAAATGTGAAATTATAATTAAATTAATTTGAAAGGATTCATGTCTTATATCATTCCTCTGTGTTGCTTTTCAATCACTTGGTTTGAAAGTATAGTTAGATTAGAATTATTGCCTGTGGCCTCTATTGCCTGTAACATACAGGCAATGCTATGTTAGCTTTCTGTCTCAGAGTTTGCATTCTGTGGTGACTATCATTTTTTCACAAAATATTGTGCCTTTGGTACTTTAGTGTTTTGTTAATAGTTGAGTGCACACCACAATTACTAGCCTTCTAGAATAGTCATCTCTGCTGATAAAAGTATATCCTAACTGCAGAATAAGGATATAACATCCATTTCCCTTCTTCTTCCTCACTCTGGTATCTTCACTTCCTTCCTCTTTTTGTTCTGAGTTTGAGGCATAAACTGCACAGTGTAAAAAAGAACAGCACCGTTGCCTTGGGTGGATTTGTAGCAATAACGCTGATGTTAAAATAATATATAGAAGACAAAATAAACTAACACTGCTGAGCTCTCTCTTCTTGCATCTCAGCTCAAAGAAAATACCTGTGTCCTTCAATGCATTAATCTGTAATATTCTACGCCTGGAATCATTCATTAATTCTTCTTTCTTTAGTCAGTTGCCTCTTCATGGAATACAGGAACATTACATATAGGTTCAGGGCTAGGCCATTCAATCCTTTGAGCCTGCTCCGCCATTCAAGTAAATCATGTCTCATCATCTACCTCAACACCCATTTTCCCCACGCTATCCCCATATCCTTTGATCTCATTAGTAACTAGAAATTTATTGATCCTTATCTTGAACATACTCAATGGCCGGTATGTTTTGCCCTCTCTCACCCCCCGAACGGCGGGATTGTCCGTTCCTACTGAAGGCAATGGTGTTGGTGTTTTCCATTGCTTGCCGGCCGCAAAGCTGGGGAACACGCTGACCAATGGCGGGCCACCTCTGCCACTGGAAAGCCTGCCGTGGGGGGGGGGGGGCGGATTATCCAATGACTGTGCTTGCACGGCCTTATGGGGTAGAGAATTCCAAAGATGCACCATTCTCTGAGTGACAATATTTCTCCTCATCTCAGTCTTAAATGGCCTGTCCTTATTCTGAGACTTTAGTCGCTGGTTATAGACTCAACCCCATAACCGGGGAAACATACATTATCCATCTATCCTGTCTAGCCCTTTCAATGGTTTCAATGAGATCACCTCTCATTCTTCTAAACGTGATCTTCGGATGTCTCAGCTGCTGAATGCAGAACATTTGGGCGGCATGGTGGCACAATGGTTAGCATTGCTGCCTCACAGCTCCAGGTTCCCAGATTCAATTCCGGCCGCGGGTGACTGTCGGAGTTTGCACCTTCTCCCCGTGTCTGCGTGGGTTTCCTCCGGGTGCTCCGTTTTCCTCCCACTGTCCAAAGATGTGCAGGTTAAGTGGTTGGCCATATTAAATTGCCCCCTTAATGTCCAAAAGGTTAGGCGGGGTTACTGGGATAGAGTGGAGATGTGGGCTTAGATAGGTTGCTCTTTCCAAGGGCTGGTGCAGATTTGATGGGCCGAATGGCCTCCTTCTGCACCGTAAATTCTATGATTCCATGATCACTCAGACCAGGAGATCTACTTCAGTTTCCTGGTCTGTATTAGGTTAGCTGCCCTCAGACAGAGCAATAGGTGGAGGGCTCCAGTTGTTCTCAATAGCCTTCAATGAAAAGGTTTCTTCATTGCAGTCACGAATCAATAACTTCTGCCATAAAATTAATTTGTTCAGAAATTAGGTTGGGCAGGATTTACGTCGGCTAGCCTGGCCCCATCACTGGTTAATTAACCTGCTGAAACATGCTATTTAAAATCAAATGTAAAAAGTGGCATGTTGGATGAGATGCTACTGGCACATGAAGACCTCTGCGCCCTGCCACAAGTCAGTACTTGAGGGGAGAATGGGAGAAAACTATGTGGGAAGATGGACAACTGTGGGGAGATTGAATTTTAAGATTGACTTTCAAAGACTGTCTAGTTTGTTTAAAAAAATCTTATGCATCTTTCTACCCAGTAATTTGGAGATTATGATCCAGGTCTCACCACATCAAAATTATTTGCTAAAATCTTCACAGTCAGTACAGATAAAGTGTCGTGTTTCTACAAATCGGAATAGCCAGGTTCACCAATCTCAGGGGCAGCAGCAAGAGCCTTATTGTCACTTCTACAACAAATACAACGGGCTGGATTCTCCATAGCTTGACGCCGAAACCGTGATCGGTGATCGGGCGGAGAATGGATTCTGACGCTGGAATTGGGACCGGCGTCGGTTTGACGCCGATCTGCCATGCTCCGCCTCCTCCAAACCGGCATCATCGTGACGCCCGCCGCGTGCGTTTCAACGCCGTTGCTGTGTCTTCGGCCGGCCAACCAGCGATGCTCTGCCCCCGATGGGCTGAATTCCCGACCTTGTGGGCTATGTATGGTCCTAGCAGTCGGGAACCCGGTGTACCATAAGACCATAAGACACAGGAGCAGAATTAGGCCACTTGGCCCATCGAGTCTGCTCCGCCATTCAATCATGGCTGATATTTCCTCACCCCCATTCTCTTGCCTTCTCCCCATAACTCCTGATCCCCTCATTAATCAAAAACGTATCTATCTCTGTCTTAAAGACACTCAATGAATTGGCCTCCACAGCCTTCTGCGGCAAAGAGTTCCACAGATTCACCACCCACTGGCTGAAGAAATTCCTCCTTTTCTCTGATTTAAAGGATCGTCCCTTTAGTCTGAGATGGTGTCCTCTAGTTGTAGGTTTTCCTACAAGTGGAAACATCCTCTCCACGTCCACTCCATCCAGGCCTTGTAGTATCTTGTACGGTTCAATAAGATCCCCTCTCATCCTTCTAAACTCCAACGGTAACACACCCAGTGTCCTCAAACATTCCTCATACGACAAGTTCTTCATTCCAGGGATCATTCTTGTGAACCTCCTCTGGACCCTTTCCAAGGTCAGCATATCTTTCCTTAGATATGGGGCCCAAAACTGCTCACAATACTCCAAATGGGGTCAGACCAGAGCCTTATACAGCCTCAGAAGTACATCCTTGGTCTTGTATTCTAGCCCTCTTGACATGTATGCTAACATTGCATTTGCCTTCTTAACTGCCGACTGAACCTGCACATTAACCTTAAGAGAATCGTGAACAAGGATTCCCAAGTCCCTTTGTGCTTCTGCTTTCCGAAGCATATCCCCATTTAGAAAATAGTCTATGCCTAGATTCCTCCTTCCAAAGTGTTTAACCTCACACTTTTCCACATTGTATTTCATTTGCCACTTCATTGCCCACTCTCTTAGCTTGTCCAAGTCCTTCTTCCAGATCATTAATGTATATTGTAAAAAGTTGTGGTCCCAGCACAGACCCCTGAGGCACACCACTAGTCACCGGCTGCCATCCTGAAAAAGACCCCCTTATCCCCACTCTTTGCCTTCTGCCAGTCAAGTCAATCCTCTATCCATGCCAGGATCTTACCCTGAATACCATGAGCTCTTAACTTATTTAACAGTTTCCTATGCGGCACCTTGTCAAAGGCCTTCTGGAAATCTAAAGAAATCACGTCCACTGGTTCTCCTTTGTCTAACTTGCTTGTTACCTCCTCTAAGAACTCTCACAGTTTGTCAGACTCGACCTCCCTTCGCCAAAGCCGTGCTGACTTAGTCCTATTTTGTCATGCACGTCCAAGTGCTTCGCGATTTCATCTTTAATAACAGACTCTAAAATCTTACCAATGACCGAAGTCAGGCTAACCAGCCTATAATTTCCCGTCTTCTGCCTCCCTCCTTTCTTAAACAGTGGTGCTACATTCGCCACTTTCCAATCCTCTGGGACCCTTCCTGCCTCCAGTGATTCCTGAAAGATCATCACTAATGCCTCCACAATTTCCTCAGCTATCTCTTTTAAGGCCCTGGGGTGTAGTCCATCTGGTCTAGGTGACTTATCCACCTTCAGACCTTTCAGTTTCCCCAGAATCATCTCCTTAGTAATGGTCACTGCGCTCACCTCTGCCCTCTGGTTCTCCTGGAGCTCTGACATCCCACTGGTGTCATCCACCGTGAAGACTGATGCAAAGTAACTATTCAGTTCGTCTGCCATTTCTTTGTTTCCTATTATTACTTCTCCAGCCACATTTTCTAGTGGCCCAATGTCTATTTTTGCCTCTCTCTTTCACGCAGCGCCGGTGCTAGCCCCTCACCGTTACTGGAATCAGTGAGGGGTTCACGTCGATTTTCCTGTCGTGAACCTCCCCTAGATTCTCCGTTAGCGCCATCACTGAGCCTCAGAAATGGAGAATCCCATCTCTCAACTATAATACAGTACACACATAGGCACAAACTTATATTTACATACACAAGTATGTACACACACAACAAACAAACACACATATGCAGACACATACACAAACAAAACACAAATTCAAAGAATCAGAAACACATACATGCACACACACAAACACACATACATAAAGATACACACACGCAAACAAGCACACACAAACACATACATACAAATAAACACAAAGACCTAATTCTGCTCCTATATCTTGTAGCTTATGAACAAAGACACACAGACACAAACACAAAGTCACAAAAACAAACACACCAACACAAAGACACACACAAACACAATCACACACACAGACACACACAAACAACGACACACCCACAAGCACAAAAACCCACATAAATAAACACAAAGACACATACAAGCATGAAGACACACAAAGACACATACAAACACAAAGACACATGCAAACACATGCACAAACAAACACACCAACACAAAGACACACACAAACACAATCACACACACAGACACACACAAACAACGACACACCCACAAGCACAAAAACCCTCATAAATAAACACAAAGACACATACAAGCATGAAGACACACAAAGACACATACAAACACATGCAAACACATGCACAAACAAACACACCAACACAAAGACACACACAACCAAACACAAAGACACACACACAAACAAACCAACACAAAGACACACACAAGCAAGCACAAAGACACACATAAACAAACACACAAACAAACACAAAGAGACACACACAAACATGACACACACAAACACAATGACACAATAAACAAACACAAAGACTCACACAAGCAAATGCATCAATGCAGACACATGCAAACAAACACAAAGACACACACACAAACACAAAGACACATACACACAAATGCACACACGTACACAAAGACGCACAAACAAACAAACACACACACAAACATACACACACAGACACAAAAACACATACATACATACACATTTAATCTCCCAAGACAGGTTTGTTGAGGATGGCTAGATGGTTTAAATAAGTTATTTTTAGATTAGGAGCACAATTCAGTAACAGTACACCCTTTTAAATGGAAAGGTATTTGAATATTTGTGAGCAACTTACTTGCTACAATTAGGATCTAAAAGGTAATGTAGGCAGGTAAATACTAATAGCAGCAACCAATATCCTGATGAAACATTATTGAGGTATTTTGGCATTGGGTAACCCAACAGTTGAAGGGAGGGAAGGAAGACTGAATTCAGCAGGAGTCCAGCACTTTCTGTTGACCAGGGAGAGCAGGAATGTTTCCCCACAGTCACTCGAGCAAACATGGTTCTCACCCCAGGATTACCTTCTTTCCCTTCTGAAATCAAATCTTCCCCACACTCAGATCTCTCCCATCACATTCCACTCGTGATCTCTCCCAACCTTCCAACTATCTCCCGACCTTCCATCCACACAATCTCCCTTCCTTAATCTGCCAAACATGGGCTGGGATTCTCCACCCCGCTGCTCCACATTTCTGCCCCGACCGGCTGGCGGGATTCTCCGTTACGCCAGTCGGTCAATAGGGTTTTCCATTGTGGGGCAGCCCCACACCGTCGGGAAACCCCCGGGCGCCGGCATAACGGAGAAGCATGCCAGCGGAGAATCCCGGTCATGATCTTCCCTGACCACTTCGCACACAGTCTCCCATATCAAAGAGAGTTAAGTGCATTACAGTCACGCCCCTGCACACTTGAGTAGTCTTGAAGTGCTGTGTTGGAAATTGATAGGCTTAATTATCTTTGATGTGGTTAATGTTTGTAAACATTGTGGACTCAGCACTTAAACTTACACATCCATGAAGAAAATTAATGAAGCAAGGCTAACAGCTGGGACTGGATTCTCTGACTCCCCGCCAAGTCTGAGAATCGCCGGGGGGCGGCGTGAATCCCTCCCCCGCCGGCTGCCGAATTCTCCGGTGCCGGGGATTTGGCGGGTCGCGAATTGCACCATGCTGGTCGGCGTCCACTGGCAGCACCCCCCCCCCCCCGCCGATTCTCCGGCCCGCGATGGGCCGAGTGGCCGCCCGTTTTCGGCCAGTCCCACCGGCGTATATTACACCAGGTATTTGCCGGGGGGCCCTGGCTGCACGGGCGGCCTCCGGGGTCCTCTGGGGGGCGCGGGGGTATCTGGCCCCAGGAGGTGCCCCCACAGTTGCCTGGCCCGCGATCGGGGCCCTCCGATCCACGGGTGGGCCTGTGCCGTGGGGGCATTCTATTCTTCGGCCACTGTGGTCCTCCGGGATGGCCGACGCGGAGATGAACCCCCCCTGCGCATGTGCTGGGATGACGCCAGCAAACGCTGGCGCTCATGCACATGCGCCAACTCACGCCAGCCGTTTCGGCGCCGGTTGGCGTGGCTCCAAGCCCCTTCCCCGCTGGCCGGCGCGGCGCATATCACTCCAGCACCGGCCTAGCCCCTGAATGTGCCCAGGATTCCGCACCTTTGGGGCGGCCTGACGCCGGAGTGGTCCATGTCACTCCTCAGTGCCGGAGTTGCCCGCCCCGCCGTTTACTGCCGAATCCCGCCCTTGGTTTGTCAAAGCTGTCAATCACAGCCCTCTACCAGAACTGAATGAATGGTTTGCAGCTAATGGATCTGAGGGGTTTAAACAGAGGCCACAGCTGTTCTCTTTCCAGGAATTGAGAGGTGGTGCTTCCAGGTAAGTGCCACAACTGTAATGTTGTTCACTACCCATATCTAGACTGCTTACTAGCTTCCAGAAAAGGGTCTCATTTCTGGGGATCCCTGGAGGGTCCCTCAAGTTAGGGGTTCCTGTGAGGGTCTCCCTGTTTAATGGGTCTCTGGAGGGTGGGGGGTTACATCAACTTACGGGGTCTCTGGGAGGGAGGGATGCTGAATTGCTCAGTGATTTGCGCTCCCATGTGCAATTCAGCTTCTGCTGCCTCAGATGGGGAAACCAATAGAAATTTGATGCAGACTCTGGCAGCTCGATGGTAAGGATGAAGAGACTGAAATTAGGAACCTTCCGGCAGGCAGGGATATCAGGGAGGCCTTGATTCAACATATTTTCAGCTAGGCTGACATGGCCTGCCTTCTGTCTAAGACCACAGGCATCATCTCCACCGCAAACATCTCACATATAACCATACCATCAGCCCAAAGTGGTATCACAGCCTTAGTAATTAAGTTTGATACCACTGTGTCTCTTACCAGGCATTAATGAGGCTAACATTAATGGAACTCATGGCTTGTGAGAAAGCAGTAATTTATTGTGATAGCATTAATGTGAAACACAGCAAAAACATCCAATCGGATCACCTTTAAACACAAGTGATATGAAAAGAAACCATAGGCCTGCAGTGCTAAACCTTTGCTGTGCTCACTGTGTTTTAGGCTTATGTTTATGGATACTACAGCTAGCCGCACCCCCTCCCCTCCCCGCTGACTGGCAGAGAGGCAGAGGAACTGCTGCCCACATCCAGGGCATCGTCAGTGGAGGCCCTAAAGATGACAGCCAGCTCATATTCCACTGTGAGGGGTGTCATGACCTTCCTGCTCAGCATTGATGGGTGGACACCCACCTGAGAGTCTGGGTGCCACATCCTTCTCCCACACCGACAGTGACCTCATGTGTGCAGTGTCTCTGTGAGGTCCTGCAGGTCCGAGCGCAACCAAGGAATCCCTCATTCATTTCCTGGAACTGCCTCCCCATGAGAGTTGCTACACCCTCAATGGATGAAATATGTGTGCTCAGAGCTAAGGGTCAATACAGTGCTCATGCTCTGCATGGACTCCTCCACGACAGGCACCATGACATGGAGACCCTCAGGGACCTCCTCCAGATCTCCCTATATATCCCACTGCAGTATTTGCCATCTAATTGATGTTTCCAGAGGCTCATCATCTGCCTTGTACTCAGAATAGTCCTGGTCTCCAGCAGTCCTACAACTGCTGACACCCTGGGCACTCCCTGGCTCCACCATTTTCTCAAGCAAGCGTAATGTGCCCTCACGACTACCAACTGAACCGACACGCTCTTGCTCACCGACGTGACAGTATCTGCTCTGTTGCTCGGTGCTGAGAAAGGATGTGCCGCGGATCCATCTTCCCTGATCGCCTGCTCCAGTGTCAATGGAGGGTCATCGGCCTCTTGGCTGTCTCTAGTGGATAGCTCCACTGAGGGGTGAAAATAATCGGTCAGAGCTATTATTCATATCACACAGAGTCAATGTTCATGATATGCTGCCTAGTGCGATTGGTATCAATGGCATTACAATGGTTCAGTAATTGGTGCATCACTGAAGTCTTTATGAGAGATGAAATGCCCATACATTGCTTTTACTCTCAGCCTATCTTTTTCTTTCTTTTTAAACAGTACAGCGCAGAACAGGCCCTTCGGCCCTCGATGTTGTGCCGAGCATTGACCGAAACCATGATCAAGCTATCCCACTCCCTGTCATTCTGGTGTGCTCCATGTGCCTATCCAATAACCGCTTGAAAGTTCCTAAAGTGTCCGACTCCACTATCACAGCAGGCAGTCCATTCCACACCCTAACTACTCTCTGAGTAAAGAACCTACCTCGGACATCCCTTCTATATCTCCCACCCTGAATCTTATAGTTATGCCCCCTTGTAGCAGCTACATCCACCCGAGGAAATAGTCTCTGAACGTCCACTCTTTCTAGCCCCCTCATTATCTTATAAACCTCTATTAAGTCGCCTCTCATCCTCCTCCGCTCCAAAGAGAAAAGCCCTAGCTCCCTCAACCTTTCCTCATAAGACCTGTCCTACAAATCAAGCAGCATCCTGGTAAATCTCCTTTGCACCCTTTCCAATCCTTCCTAAAATGAAGTGACCAGAACTGCACACAATACTCCAAAATGTGGTCTCACCAGGGTCATGTGTAGATGCAGCATAACCCCGCGGCTCTTAAACTCAAGCCCCCTGTTAATAAATGCTAACACAACATAAGCCTTCTTCACGACTCTATCCACTTGAGTGGCAACCTTCAGAGATCTGTGGACATGAACCCCAAGATCTCTCTGTTCCTCCACATTCCTCAGAACCCTGCCGTTGACCCTGTAATGCGTATTCAAATTTTTTCTACCAAAATGAATCACCTCGCACTTATCAGGGTTAAACTCCATCTGCCATTTTTCGGCCCAGCTCTGCATCCTATCAATGTCTCTTTGCAGCCTACAACAGCCCTCCACCTCATCCGCTACTCCACCAATCTTGATGTCGTCAGCAAATTTACTGACCCACGTTTAGCCCCCTCCTCCAAGTCATTGATAAAAATCACAAATAGCAGAGGACCCAGCACTGATCCCTGTGGTACACCGCTGGTAACTGGTCTCCAGTCTGAAAATTTTCCATCCACCACCACCCTCTGTCTTCTATGTGATAGCCAGTTACTTATCCAATTGGCCAAATTTCCCTCTATCCCACACCTCCTTACTTTCTTCATGAGCCGACCATGGGGAACCTTATCAAACGCCTTACTAAAATCCATGTATACGACATCAACTGCTCTACCTTCATCTACACACTTAGTTACCTCCTCAAAGAACTCAATCAAATTTGTGAGGCAAGACCTGCCCTTCACGAATCCGTGTTGACTATCCCGGATTAAGTTGCATCTTTCCAAATGGTCATAAATCCTAACATTCAGGACTTTTTCCATTATCTTCCCGACCACCGAAGTAAGACTAACTGGCCTATAATTACCAGGATCATTCCTATTCCCTTTCTTGAACAGAGGAACAACATTCGCCACTCTCCAGTCCTCTGGCACTATCCCCGTGGACAGTGAGGACCCAAGGATCAAAACCAAAGGCTCTGCAATCTCATCCCTTGCCTCCCAAAGAATCCTTGGGTATATCCCATCTGGCCCAAGGGACTTGTCGACCCTCAGGTTTTTCAAAATTACTAATACATCCTTCCTCAGAACATCTACTTCCTCCAGCCTACCCGCCTGAATCACACTCTCATCCTCAAAAACATGGCCACTCTCCTTTGTGAACACCGAAGAAAAGTATTCATTCAACGCCTCTCCTATTTCTTCTGACTCCATGCACAAGTTCCCACTACTGTCCTTCACCGGCCCTACCCTCACCCTGGTCATTCTTTTATTTCTCACATTAGAGTAAAAAGCCTTGGAGTTTTCCTTGATCCGACCCGCCAAGGACTTCTCAAGCCCCCTCCAAGCTCTCCAAAGCCTTTTTTTCAGCTCATTCCTTGCTACCTTGTAACCCTCAAGCAACCCTCCTGAACCTTGTTTTCTCATCCTTACATACTCTTCCTTTTTCATCTTGACAAGACATTCAACCTCTTTTGTGAACCATGGTTCCCTTACACAGCCTTTTCCTCCCTGCATGACAGGGACATGCCGATCAAGGACACGCAGTATTTGTTCCTTGAACAATCTCCACTTTTCATTTGTGCTTTTCCCTGACAGTTTCTGTTCCCATCTTATGCTCCCTCATTCTTGTCTAATCGCATCATAAATCTTGTTTCAGCCGACTGGGATTTTATATTCTGCAGAGACACTAGCCTGTCCGTGACCTCATGACCACCCTCCCCACTCTTACTTGAGCTCCAGGGCTCCCAGTTCATGGGTGGTGAGAATTACAAGGTTTGGGACTACACCATCAGTGGCAGATCTCTCCTTCTTGTTGTGGCTACGTTTCTCCTGCCAGTAGGTGCAGTGCTTCATTCAGTACTTAACTCTGAACCTCCAGCTACAAAACATGTTGTCCTCCACCCCAGTGGGATAGGAATGTGGACATTCCTATCCCATTGGTCACCTGACACTTTGATGGACCCAGGCCTTCTGATCTTCTCTCCAGTCTTAAGACACATAGGCAGATGTGTGTTCTGCGACTCCCTAATTCCCACATGTATGATTGCAACTATGGACTATAGCCTTCCTCAGTCACCCTTGTCGAGCGCAGATGGTCATTGAACCTTTCCAGCACTGGATTCCCTTGTGCCGCATCAGCTCATGCCCTCTGGCCTCAGCTGCCACCTCTGCCCAGACCTTTCTGGTAAGATGTGGTGGCCTCCTCCTGCCATTCCGTGGCATCAGGATCTCACTCCTGGCACTCACCATCTCCAAAAGGGCATGTAGGTACTTGCCTGAGAAACAAGGTCTTGCTGCCCACATGAATTTCCCTCCCACCTTGTGTTCCTCGCTGCTGCCACCATTTGCTCCCCTTTGACCCCTCTATTGTCTTCAACAGCCTCTGGGGCTTCAGGCCTAGCTGCCATTGGACAAGGTGCCCGCTACACGCCCCGCCCCTGCCAACCCTGCTGACCCAGTGTGGCCGCAATTCACTCTGGTTACCAGGTGGTCAGTCACCATAATATTGCAATCTTGAATTGACGTCAAACAGGACCACAAAACATGGGCGCTTCCATTCCCGCCCACTGTGCAAGCAGTCTGTTCAAATCAAGGTCATAATATCCTGAGGCCCCGTGAAAGAGTGGATGTTTTCTCTTGTAGGAAAATCTAGAACTAAGGGTCACTGTTTAAAAATAAGGGGTTGCACATTTAAAATGACGATGAGGTAAAATGTTTCCACTTAGAGGGTTGTAAGTCTTTGGGACTCTCTTCCTGAAAAGGTGGTGTAAGCAGTCTTTGAATATTTCTAAGGCAAAGGCGGGTAGATTCTTGGTAAGTAAGGGGGTGATAGGTTATTGTGGGTGGGCGGGATACAGATTTGAAGTTACTATCAGATCAGCCATGATCTTATTAACTGGCAGATCAGGTTCGAGGGGCTGAATGGCCTACTGCTCCGGTATGTCAGAATTTTAAGATAATTACCAGCCGACAACATTAACTCTGTTTTTCTCTCCACAAATGCTTCTTCAGCATTTCCAGCATTTTCTGTTTATATTAGGGAAATAATTATAGTAAAATAAACATGCTTTCAGCAACTCAGAAGAAAAATACTGCTGCTTATAACAGGCTTATCATCCAGCCTAGATACTTATCATGGTCTTTTATTCTATTCCGTTACAATTAGCAGTGGGGAAGTCTTTAAAGAAAATATCTGTGGCTGAAGGAAGAAACTTTGTACACGTACAAGCTTCGATTCCAAACCGGCAACCTCTGCCACCAAGAAGGACCAGGGCAACAGACGGGTGGAGACATCCTCCCAGACACATGCCACACCGATTTGAAACTATACCTTCAGCATCACTGAGTCAAAGACCTAGAACTCCATCCCTAACAGCACTGTGGGTGCACCTACACCACAATGGCTTCAATGGTTCATGAGGGTAGCTCATCAGCACTTGTTCATGGGGCATGTTACAATAGACAATTAATTCTGGCTTTACTAGTGATGCTCAGAAGCCGTGAATGGATGAAAAAAAGAGGAAAATATAATCCGCAAGTTTCTCCCTTGAAGCTAAAAGAATAATTTGAAGGAACAGTGAAGTTAACAATGTTTGCAGGACCATTGTAGGGGGCGTTGAAAGAGTAGCCACGATTTTTGTACCCACTGAGTATTCAGTATTTGGAATGGAAATTCGATAATGATAGAGATTTCAAAATTCGTCCTTTTGAAACAGAAAATTTAAGTTTTATTTGAATCCATAGAATCCTGACAGTGTAGAAGGAGGCCATTCAGCCCTATAGTCAGCACCGACCCTCTGAAAGAGCACCCTACCTGGGCTCAACCCCCCGCCCTCTCCCTGGAACCCCATCTCACCTACATGTCTTTGGACACTAAGGGCAATTTAGCATGGCCAATCCACCCAATCTGCACATCATTGGACTGTGGGAGGAAACCAGAGCACCCGGAAGAAACCCACGCAGATACGGGGAGAATGTGTCGACTCAACACATACAGTGACCCAAGGCCAGAATTTAACCCAGGTCCCTGGCGCTGTGAGGCAGCAGTGCCATCGTGAATTCTGTTGCAATTTTTATTGCCATAATTGGAACCAAACCACTTGATTTTGTTTTCGCCAATTCACCTTGAATATGCTCACTTGAATGCAGCTGAGATTGAGATGATTTGCTCATTTAAAATATGAAATAAGCAGTGGAAAATCAAAAAGCTGTTTACAGGCTGAAGTGATCGAATTATCCAAGATCATCGCTGTGGTACTGAAAGTGATCAGGAGAACAGCAGGCCAATACTGCATGGACATGCAATCTAAAAGTTTCATTTCGGTAAATTGGGGAGCAGGCAGTATTTAGGTAGAACTCTGATAACCTGTGATTAATGCCCTGAGTAATTTGTTTTTTTTCTGCATGCGCAGACAATTCGCACAGTCCTTTTAAATTTTCTACTATCTGAGAGGGAACATTACCTGTGATGAACACAGGCTACATAAACTGGAAGACCTCTGCAGCTTCTTATACTTTGCTACCATAAATGTGGGTGAAAACTACCTGTACAATGCTACATTCCAACCAGAAAACGGCGAAGAAAGCAAGCGTTAATTGAAGCAGAGAGATTCCACTGGCATTCATTGAATACATGGCCAAAGGCAATCCGGGCCAAACTGCTCACTTCGCCAGCTCTGAAATAGCTTGGTTTGGGGCCATTAACAGGAAAAAATGTACAGCCTGCATTTTGTGTAAATTGTTTTCTTTTTTCCTGCATTTACTTGACCATTTCCATCTATCAATAATGAATGCCCCTGCATGTTTTATTTGGGACCAGGCAACTGTGAGTGCAGCTAAAACCATTCAATGGAGCTCTCAAGTCCTCCAATTCGGCATTAAAATACGCTACAATATTTGCTACTGATCAGTTTAAGGACAGTTATTTGTTTCACTGATAGGATCCCATAAAGAAATAACAACCTGAATTGAACGGTTTATTACACTTAGCAAAGAAAAGAGTCTTGTGATAAATATTCCGGCGAAACCTTGAGTGCGGAAAAAAAGGTTCATGTACACCGTGAAATAAGAAAATTGATTCCAAACCTGCTGGAGCCCTTTTCAATTTGGAGACCTTTCTCAAGGAACGGTGTCTGCACTCAACCAAAACCAGTTCAAACCAGCCATCCAGTCCCCTTCAATTAGCTTTAACATGTACATGCAGATGTCAATCTTTTTTCTTTGCAACAAATTTATAATTAAACACACTGAAGATTGACTCTCACATGTAAAGTTCAATCATTTCTAACATCCTCTTGTAATCTTACACTATTTTGGCCATGCTCTGAGGCTCTGATACATTGAGAAAACATGTTGCGACTACAGGAGGAAGATGATGAATGTTTTAATTCATAAAGTATTCAGTAAATAAAGGTTTAAGCAGCTATGAAGTCCTGAGCAGCCTCATTATTATTTTACCACTGCGTAAAATGCTTAGAGGCTATGAAAAAAATGTATCCTCCATCTTTAAAATCCTCCCTGGGTTTGGGGAATGATGTAACGGAAGGGAACTCCAGCCAACATTTCCTCATTGCTCAAAGCGTGGAAAATATTTCATTTCACAAAACAATTATAGGTCTGAAAATGACTGGTTAGGAGGAATGTGAAGATCTCCTCTCAGCATGAGCTGTGGTGAAATTATAAATTTGCTTTTAAAGGACACTTTTAGGGTTTTGCTGCTTCAACCACACCAATAGCTGCCTTTATAATGCCCAGATGACCTGTATGCTACTATGGTGAACCAGAGGTCTTAATATTTTACAATGACTTTTACTAATCTGAAGTCACTTGTCATAAAATACAGTGAACTTACATTAAAATATATCAAACATGTAAACAATCCTAGTTTGTCAAGCAGACTGGTTGGAGGGTGCAACATTATGAATAAAGGACACTTTTCCCCTTATCAAGGCATCCAGTTTTTCAATGCTTTTCACCACCATCCAACCTGTAGTAGTGATGAAGTGGCCTCAATCACTAATTCACCCCTTGATCTTTTCCCCTCATCACTTGGCACCTGCTCTTCCTTCAATCACTTGTTCCACGCTGTTTGCCTCTTCTTTAAAATAGAGTCAGAGAGATCTACATCACAGAAAAGGCCCTTCAGCCAATCCTGCACCAGTCATAAAAAAAGCTACCGCGGTATTCTCATCCCATTTTACAGCACTTTACCCGTAGCCTTTTTTGTGAGGGCCACGAAGAATCCAGCACGAGTTGTAGAATAGAAAGAAATAACATTCTTTTACAATAACATGTAACCCCCTTGCTGCTCACTCTTCTCTAGCTGGTTCCATACTGGCCAGCTTTATTTATGCAGGGACCTGCTAATGATTTCTCCGCCCCCCTCATTGGGGAAGCTCATACTCCCTAAGAATTGTGGGATTGCCATTAATCCCCAGCCAGTGGTAAGCAGGCAGGTTATAACATCCCTCACCCCCAAAGTCCAAGGAATCCAGCAAAGACCCTGGCGAAGGAGGGCAGCGGACTCGTTTTGCCGTAGGCCAGACACCATTTGCACAAGGGGCTGGATCGGGCAGCGTGTAACGAGACGGAGAACTGCGCTTCCGTGATGAACAGCGTAACGGTTGTACATCCACAGCTCGTGGGCCCGAGGACTCCCCCTCTGAGGCATCCTGTGTCTGCATCTCGGAGTCGGAGTTCGCTGCCCCCGTCATCTGGGCGTCCCTATCTCCACACGGTTCTGCAACGACCTGCGTAGGCTTTGAGTGCGGCACCAGAGGAAGATTGTGAGGAATACTCTCCACTGTGTCTGGTCTCTGTGACTGTAGATGTGAGCTCCGAGACGGGGAATCTTTGGAAGAAGTGGTCTTCTGGACCGAACGTGGTCTACATGCTTGCGCTGGAGACGACCCTGGGCTTGCACCTGGTAATAGATAGGGCCCGTTTGGTGAAGGTTAACGCCAGGGACCCACTGTCGGTTAATGTAAGGGTCTGTATAACTTGCTTGTTGCGGTTGAAAGTCCTCTGGGCCATCATGGAGACCGCTGCGCCAGTGTCCAACTCCATCTCAAGCGGGTGACCATTGACCCGTACTGTCACCTTAATGGAGGCCACATGAGGAGCTGCCACACAATGCAGCTGCAGGCAGTCGTCTCAACATCCTCGGAAGTAGTCGCCGCAGGTTCATCCAAATGGAAGGTACAGCTCCTGGGCTGGCCCCAGTTTCTGTTGGAACGATGGCGCCTCTGGCGCCCCCAGGACTGACGGCCGTGACGGGGCCGGCGCCCACAAGTCCGACACTGACATGGCTCTTCATCCATCGGTTCTGGAGAAGGCTCCCTTCGGGGAGGAACGTCCAGTGGCCACTGCCGTCGATCCGGACGCCGCCCCGCTCAAGGTACCTCAGGGGTACGAGATGGTGCTTTTGGACGGAAGGGGTTGCGCCCCAAGGCATGCACCTGCATTCCCTGTCGCTCCTGCACTCCCCGTTCTGCGGTCTCTCGGGACAATGCTATTTGAACGGCCTGTTGAAAAGTCAACGTTGGCTCAGCTAACAACTTTCTCTGGGTGGCTGCATTGGTAATACCGCAAACCAAACGGTCGCGTAACATTTCTGACAAGGTCTCACCATAGTCACAGTACTCTGCAATCCTGCGTAGCCTGGATAAAAACTCTGCAAGGGATCCTCCTTGGGTCCTCTCAGCGGTATTATACTGGTAAGCGCTGGACTATTGTGGACGGGGTTGGGTTAAAATGTTGCCCCACTAAGGTCACAAGTTCATCAAATGTTTTGGTGTCAGGCGCAGCTGGATACGTAAGGCTCCTAATCACCCCAAGCGTATGCGGGCAGCTGGCAGTGAGCAAAATGACCACCTGGCGCTCATTTTCGGTGATGTTGTTTGCCCGGAAATAGTAACGCATCCGTTGTGCGTACTGGTTCCAACTTTACAGCGCAGCATCAAAGACATCTAAACGCCCGCATGGTGTAACAAAAAATAAACTTCCAACCTGTATCCAACAAAAGTCCAGGGAGGTGGCTTCAGCAGCGTAGACACTTTAACCCTCGTCGCCAGATTTGTGAGGGCCGCGAAGAATCCAGCACGAGTTGCAGAATAGAAAGAAATAACATTTATTGACAATAACATATATATATATATATATACTCAACAGCAGCAGTAACTCCCTTGCTGCTCACTCCTCTCTAGCTGGTTCCATACTGGCCAACTTCATTTATACAGGGAACCTGCTAATGATTTCTCTGCCCCCCTCATTGGGAAGCTCACACTCCCTAAGGATTGTGGGGTTGCCATTAGTCCCCAGCCAGTGGTAAGCAGGCAGGTTATAACAGCCTTGTATGCCTTGGCATTGCAAGCGCAGACCTAAATACTCCTTACATGTTATAAGGTTCTCTGCCTCCACCATTCTTTCAGGCAGTGAGGTCCTCATTATCCACTTGTCAAGTTCTGTCCTTAGTTTTTCACCAAGAAGACATGTCTCCTTTCCTCTCTCAGCTCATCTACTGAGCAGATGGGCAATAAATGCTACACTTACCAATGATGCTCTCACCCTCTCAATGATGCTCTCAAATAAAAAACAATCCTCAGTAAATTTCATCTCGATTTAACTCCCCTTGTCCACTCGTTTCTGAATTCTGCACCATCCTGTCCTTCCTAAACCTCTTTAACCCTATGTAAACTCCCCATTCATGTTCATCGCCACCTGCTCTGCCTCAGCTTCCGCCAAGATCTCTTTACCTACATGGGTCTAATCAGTGATATGGCCATTTCCAACCATTTCCTTGTAACCCTCCCCACTCATAGCCCCTCACTGCCTCTCAACACACTTTCTTTTGAGTCTGCATCTGGGGAAAGTTCTTCCCGGCACATTACAAATGCTCTTTAAAACTTTCCACTTCTTAGGCCATAGACCATGGGCGGGATTCTCTAATCCCGTGGCAGAGTGTCCACGCCGTCGTAAATGCCTTCGCATTTTACGACGGCGTGAACGGGCCGACCCCACGACCAATTCTGGCCCCCACATGCGCAGTGGCTTCCTACAACGCGCCGGCCCCGACGCGACATGGCGCAGGACTACAGGGGCCGGCACGTAGGAAAGGAGGCCCACAGCCAGAGAGGCTGGCCCGCCAATCAGTGGGTCCCGATCGCGGGCCAGGCCACATCGGAGGCCCCCCCCTGGGGTCGGACCCCCCATTCCCCCCCACAGGCCGCCTCCCGACCCTTCCACGCTGAGGTCCCGCTGGCTGAGAGAAGGGGTGGACAGCGCCGGCGGGACTCGCCGTTCATGACGGCCGCTCGGCCTATCCTGGGCCAAGAATCGGCGGGCTGGCCGTGTAGAGCGGCCTGCGACCGGCGCCTTGCCAACCACGCCGGCACTAACGGCTCCGATTTTCCGCTCTGCGGAGAATCGTGTGCCAGCATCGGGGCGGAGTGGCGCGATTCGCGCCGGTCGCGGGGATTCTCCGGTCCAGCCCCGGGCTGAGAGAATCCCGCCCCATAAGACAGGAACAGAATTAGGCCACTAGGCCCATCGAGTCAGCTCCGCCATTCAATCATGGCTGATATTTTTCTCATCCCCATTCTCCTGCCTTCGCTCCATAACCCTGTCCCCTTATTGATCAAGAACCTACCCATCAGGGCAGCACTATGGTGTAGTGGGTAGCACTGTAGCCTCACGGTGCCGAGGTCCCAGGTTCGATCCCGGCTCTGGGTCACTGTCCGTATGGAGTTTGCACATTCTCCACGTGTTTGCGTGGGTTTTGCCCCCACAACCCAAAGATGTGCAGGGTAGGTGGATTGGCCACGCTAAATTGCCCCTTAATTAGAAAAATGAATTGGGTACCCTACATTTTTTTTTGAAGTAAGAATCTATCTATCTCTGTATTAAAGACACTCAGTGAGTTGGCCTCCAGTCTTCTTGGCAAAGAGTTCCACAGATTCACCATCCTCTGGCTGAAGAAATTCCTCCTCACCTCTGTTTTAAAGGATCATCCCTTTAGACTGAGATTGTGTCCTCTGCTTCTTGTTTTTCCTACAAGTGCAAACATCCTCTCCACGTCCACTCTATCCAGGCCTCGCAGTATCCTGTATGCTTCAATAATATCCCCCTCATCTTTCTAAACTCCAACAAGTACAGTCCTAGAGTACTCAACCGTTCCTCATATGACAAGCACTTCATTCCAGGGATCATTCTTGTGAACCTACTCTGGACCCTTGCCAAGGCCAGCACATCCTTCCGTAGATACAGAGCCCAAAACAGCTCACGATACTTCAAATGGGATCTGACCAGAGCCTTATACAGCCTCAGAAGTACAGCCCTGGTCTTGTATTCGAGCCCTCTCGACATGTATGCTAACATTGTATTTGCCTTCCTAACTGCCGACTGAACCTGCACATTAACCTTAAGAGAATCGTGAACAAGGATTCCCAAGTCCCTTTGTGCTTCTGATTTCCTAAGCATCTCCCCATTTAGAAAATAGTCTACACCTCCATTTCTCCTTCCAAAGTGCAAAACCTCACACTTTTCCACACTGCATTCCATCTGCCACTTCATTGCCCACTCTTCTAGCCTGCCCAAGTCCTTCTGCAGCCCGCCTACTTCCTCAATACTAGCTGTCCCTCTACAGATCTTTGTATCATCTGCAAACTTAGCAACCGTGCCTTCAGTTCCTTCTTCCAGATCATTAATCTATTGTGAAAAGTTGTGGTGCCAGCACCGACACCTGAGATACACCACTAGTCACCGGCTGCCATCCTGAAAAAGACCCCTTTATCCCCACTCTCTGCCTTCTGCCAGTCAGCCAATCCTCTATCCATGCTTGGATCTTACCCTTAACACCATGGACTCTTAACTTATTTAACAGTCTCCTATGCGGCACCTTGTCAAAGGCCTTCTGGAAATCTAAATAAATCACGTCCACTGGTTCTCCTTTGTCTAGCTTCCTTGTTACTTCTTCAAAGAACTCTAACAGATTTGTCAGACATGGCTGCCCCTTGATGAAGCCATGCTGACTCAGTCCTATTTTATCATGCACTTCCAAGTACTCCGCAATCTCATCTTTAATAACCGACTCTAAAATATTACCAATAACTGAAGTCAGGCTAACTGGCCTATAATGTCCCGTCTTCTGCCTCCCTCCCTTCTTAAACAGCAGTGTTACATTAGCCACTTTCCGGTCCTCTGGGACCCTTCCTGCCTCCAGTGATTCCTGAAAGATCACCACCAATGTCTCCATAATCTCCTCATCCATCTCTTTTAGAATCTTGGAGTGTAGCCCATCCGGTCCAGGTGATTTATCCACCTTCAGATCTTTCAGTTTCCCCAGAACCTTCTCCTTAGTGATGGTCACTGCACTCACCTCTGCCCCCTAATTCTCCTGGAACTCTGGCATCCCACTGGTGTATTCCACCATGAAGACTGATGTAAAGTAACTATTCAGTTCCTCTGCCATTTCTTTGTTTCCTATATTACTTCTCCAGTCACGGTTGCCAGTGGTCCAATGTCTATTTTTGCCTCTCTCTTACCTTTTATATATTGAAAAAACTCTTCCCATCTTCCTTTATATTACTAGCTAGCTTGCACTCATATTTCATCTTCTCCCCCCTTATTGCTTTTTTCTCTTCATTCACCTGAGGAAGGAGCAGCGCTCCGAAAGCTAGTGACATCGAAACAAACCTGTTGGACTTTAACCTGGTGTCGTAAGACTTTTACTGTGCTCACCCCAGTCCAATGCTGGCATCTCAACATCATGGCTTTTTTTATTGTCCTCTGCTCATTTTTAAAGGCTTCCCAATCCTCTGGCATCCCACTAATCCTTGCCACTTTGTATGCTTTTTCTTCTGCTTTTATGCAGTCCTTGACTTCCCTCGTCAGCCATGGATGCCTTGTCCTCCCCTAAGCATGTTTCTTCCTCCTTGGGATGAATTTTTGCTGTGCCTCCCGAATAACCCCCACAAACTCCTACCATTGCTGTTCTACTGTCTTCCCTGCTAGGCTCCTTTTCCAATCAATTCTGGCCAGCTCCTCCCTCATATCTTTGCAGTTACCCTTATTTAATTGTAATACCATTACATCTGATTACAGCTTCTCCCTCTCAAACTGCAGGGTAAATTCTATCATATTTTGGTCACTGCTCCCTAAGGGTTCCTTCACCTTAAGTTCCCTAATCAAGTCTGCCTCATTACACATCACCAAATCCAGAATTGCCTGTTCCCCAGTACGCTTTGTCACAAGCTGCTCCAAAAAAACATCTCTTAGACATTCCACAAATTAATTTTCTTGGGATCCACAACCAACCCGATTTTCCCATTCCACATGCATATTGAAGTCCCCCATGATTATTGTAATATTGCCTTTTTTACAAGCCTTTTCTATCTCCTGGTTTATTTTCTGCCCCACATCCTGACTACTGTTAGGGGGTCTATACATAACTCCAATCAGGGTTGTTTTACCTTTATGATTCCTCAACTCTACCCTCAGAGATTCTAAGCCTTTTGATCCTATATCGCTCTTTGCTATCGATTTAACTTCATTCCTTACTAACAATGCAACCCCGCCCCCTTTGCCCATCTGCCTGTCCTTTCGATAGGACATATATCCTTATATATTTAGATCCCAACCCTGATATCCTTGCAGCCATGTCTTTGTGATCCCCACAGCATCGTGCCGGCCAATTTCAATGTGCGCAACAAGCTCATTTATCTTGTTCCGTATACTGCGCGCATTATGGTAGAAACACCCTCAATCCTCAAACTGGCAGCACGGTAGCCTTGTGGATTTTACAATTGCTTCACAGCTCTAGGGTCCCAGGTTCGATTCCGGCTTGGGTCATTGTCTGTGCCGAGTCTGCACATCCTCCCCGTGTGTGCGTGGGTTTCCTCCGGGTGCTCCGGTTTCCTCCCACAGTCCAAAGATGTGCAGGTTAGGTGGATTGGCCATGATAAATTACCCTTAGTGTCCAAAATTGCCCTTAGTGTTGGGTGGGGTTACTGGGTTATGGGGATAGGGTGGAGGTGTTGACCTTGGGTAGGGTGCTCTTTCCAAGAGCCGGTGCAGACTCGATGGGCCGAATGGCCTCCTTCTGCACTGTAAATTCTATTTGAAAAAAAATTCCTGCATTGACCACCTCCCTTCTCACACTTGTCACCTTTTTTCCTCTGCCTGAGGCTGATGTTGTTCTCTTATTTGGGTTCTCTATTTCCCCTTCAGTTATTACACCTTCTAAACTCGCATTCTGGTTCCCACCCCCTGCCATACTAGTTTAAATCCTCCCGGGTGACTCTGGCAAATCTCCCACCCAGGATATCAGTGCTCCTCCAGTTTATATGTAACCCGTCCTTCTTGTACAGGTCCCACCTGCCCCAGAAGAGATCCCAATGGTTCAGAAATCTAAACCCTCCCGCCTACACAAAATTGCCCTTAGTGTTGGGTGGGGTAACTGGGTTATGGGGATAGGGTGGCGGTGTTGACCTTGGGTAGGGTGCTCTTTCCAAGAGCCGATGCGGACTCGATGGGCCGAATGGCCTCCTTCTGCACTGTAAATTCTATGTAAATTCTATGAAAATTCTACACCACCAGTTTAGCCACGTATTTAGCTGCACTATCCTCCTATTTCTAGCCTCACTGGCACGTGGCACAGGGAGTAATCCTGAGATTACAACCCGAGAGGTCTTGCTTTTTAGCTTACTGCATAACTCCCTGAACTCCTTCTGCAGGACCTCATCACTCTTCCTGCCTATGTCGTACGTGCTGTCCCTTCATCCAAAACATCCTGGGCGGGTTTCTCCAACCCCCTGCTGGGTCGAAGAATCGCCGGGGGCAATGTGAATCCCGCCCCGCCGCCCCAACGCCAGCTGCCGTATTCTCCGGCGCCGTATTCCGGGCAGGGGCGGGATTCACGCCACGCTGGTCGGGGACCGTTGGCAGCGCCCCCCCCCCCCCCCCCCGGCAATTCTCCGGGCCCCGATGGGCTGAGCAGCCATCTGCTTTTGGCCAGTCCCGCCGGAGTAAATCACTCAGCTCACGTACCAGTGGGACCTGGCAGGTAAGCCGGCTGAGATGGTCCGCGGGGCGGGGGGGGGGGGGGGGGGGGGGAGCGATCCGACCCTAGGGGGGGTCCCCACGGTGGCCTGGCCCGAGATCAAGGCCTGTTCCATGGGGGCACTTCTTCCTTCCACGCCGGCCCCTGTAGGGCTCTGCCATGGCCGGCGCGGAGAAGAGAACCCCCCCGCGCATGCGCCAAAATACACTGGCCGGTCTGCGAATGTGCGAGATCATGCTGGCCGTTTGGCGCATGCGCGAACTCACGCCGTCCCTTCGCCGCCGGTTGGAGCGGCGCCAACCCCTCTGGTGTCCACCTAGTCCCCGAGACAGGTGAGAATTCCTCACCTTGGGGGCCCATTGACGCCGGAGTCATTGGCGTCGGTTTTCCCGCCGGCGTGGGGACTTAGTCCCCAGAAGGGAAAATCTCGGCCCCTAACTTTCCAAATTTCTCTTGAATATTCAGGACCCAACCTTGGCCGCTTTGCAACCATGTCTCTGTGATGGCTATCATACTCATTTACTTCTATTTATGCTATCAATTTATCAATTTTGAATGGTGGGTGCAATCAGATAACGTGCTTATAATTTTGTTTTCTCTCACTATTTTACTCCTTCTTTGATGTTTTGGGCTGGTGCCCTTTTATGATTGTCTGCTCTGTCCTTCCTGTCGCACTCTGGTTACCATTACCCGCATCACTAACCTCCTCTGTTGCCTTGTCCTTTCTTTTTAATTT
The DNA here is from genome assembly GCF_047496885.1 of Scyliorhinus torazame. Classification (NCBI taxonomy): domain Eukaryota; kingdom Metazoa; phylum Chordata; class Chondrichthyes; order Carcharhiniformes; family Scyliorhinidae; genus Scyliorhinus; species Scyliorhinus torazame. Next base: position 68,499,391 of record NC_092712.1, on the reverse strand, counting down.
ACCACTGTTTGATGCACTCTCATTTTCTCTGGATGTCTTCCCCCTACAGCTTCCAACCTCATAGTCTCCCAGCCCCGGACAGCCCGCTTTTACCTACTTCCCAAAATCCACAAAAGGGACTTTCCCCGCAGGCCCATTGTGTCAGCATGCTCCTGCCCCATCGAACATATTTCCTCTTATCTTGACTCCATCCTCAATCCTCTGGTCCATTCCCTCCCCACCTACATCCGGGATTCCTCTGATGCCCTGCGTCATATTGACAGCTTCCTGTTCACGGGCCCTAACCGCACTCTATTCACCATGGGTGTGCAATCTCTTTACACCTCCATCCCACACCAGGATGGCCTGAGAGCTCTTCGCTTCTTTCTCGAAAAGAGGCCCTGACAGTTCCCATCCACCACCACTCTCCTCCGCCTGGCTGAACTTGTTCTATCTCTCAACAACTTCTCCTTTAATTCATCCCATTTTCTCCAAATAAAAGGTGTAGCAACAGGTACGCGCACGGGTCCTAGCTACGCTTGCCTTTTTATGGGGTAGCTGGAACATTCCTTGTTCCAGGCCTTCCTGGGTCCCCACCCAAAAACTCCTTTACCAGCACATTGATGACTACTTTGGTGCCGCTTCATGCTCTCGTCCGGAACTGGAAAAATTCATCAACTTCGCTTCCAGTTTCCACCCCTCCAACACTTTCACCTGGTCCATCTCTGACACTTCCCTTCTCTCCCTTGATCTTTCTGTCTCCATTTCCGGCAATAGACTATCCACTAATATCCCACTGACTCCCACAGCTATCTGGACTACAGCTTTTCACACCCTACACCCTCTATGGACTCCATCCTTTTTCTCAGCTCCTTCGCTCCGTCACATTTATTCCAATGATGCCACTTTCAAAAATGGTGCTTTGAAAATGTGTTCCTTCTTCCTCAACCGTGCTTTCCCACCTACAGTTGTTGACAGGGCCCTCAACAGTGTGCTGTCCACCCCCCACGCCACTACCCTCGCCCACTCCCCTCCCTCCCAGAACAAGGGTAGAGTCCCCCTCGTTCTCACATTTCATCCCACCAGCCTCCGTATGCAATGCATAATCCTCCGCCATGTTTACCAACTCCAGCGTGATGCCACCACCAAATACATCTTCTCTGCACTCTCTCTGTCAGCATCCCACAGAGACTGTTCCCTCCGAGATAATCTAGTCCACTCCTCCACCATACACTACTCCTCTCCCATCACCCATGGCACCTTCCCATGCAATCACAGAAGGGTAACACCTGCCCCTTTACCTCTTCCATGCTTAACATCCCAGGCCCATTCCAGGTTCAGCAGCGTTTCACTTGCACCTCTTTCAATCTGGTCTATTGCATTCGCTGCTCCCAATGTGGTCTCCTCTATATCAGAGAGACCAAACGCAGACTGGGTGATCGCCTGGCTGAGCACCTTCATCTGTGCGCATTCAGGATCCTGACCTTCCCGTTGCTTGCCATTTTAACACTAGACCCTGCTCCCATGCCCACATGTCTGTCCTTGGCCTGCTGCAATGTTCCAGTGAAGCTCAACGCAAACTGGAGGAACAACATCTCATCTTCCGGTTAGGCACGCTACAGCCTTCTTGTCTCAAGATCGAATTCAACAACTTCAGGTGATTAGCTCCACCCCACCTCGACCCATTTGTTTTCATCCCATTTCATTTTAACTGTCTTTCACCATTGCTTTCTCTCTTGTCTTCCTTTATATATATTTAACACCCCCCCCCCCCCACCAACTTATCCACCTTTCCTTACCCTTTTCCCCCTGTGCTTCCCCCTTCCCCTCCCCCCACATCTACATCTGTCACAGTTTTCCCTCTGATGTTAGTCTCTCTGCTGTTTGGCCTTTCACACCTTTTGTTCTCTCTGGGGACTGCCATTACCACTCTTTCCCCTTGGTTTTTCATTTTAATTTCATTTCATTTTCATTTCATTTCATTTCTGTGGCTATTAGCACCTTGTTTCCCTGGGTTTCTGTGGCTATGACTCATCTTTCATTCTCACTCCACAGTATAAATATTTCCCACTTTCTCTGTATTATAGATTCGACAAAGTGTCATCTGGACTCGAAACATTAGCTCTTTTCTCTCTCTACAGATGCTGCCAGACCTGCTGAGATTTTCCAGCATTTTCTCTTTCGAAAAGAACTTAAAAACTCACTAACCAATCACATACCCACTCATCTAATAAATGCTTCCAGGCTTCAACACTCAGGTCTTCCTAGCTTCACCTCCCTTCAACTCACTCTCGTGTGCACTCCCGTTTTGCTCCCTCCCTGCACCAAATTCCGCCACTTCCCAAATTCCCAGCATTAAGCACTCAGTTTCCAGCTGCTATCTCCATAGCAACATACTTTGTGGACTGCTAAATCTCTTTGTTCCAGGAGATATTTAAACATTTACTCCAGCTCTAGGGTCCCAGGTTCGATTCCCGGCTTGGGTCATTGTCTGTGTGGAGTCTGCACGTTCTCCCCGTGTCTGTGTGGGTTTCCTCCGGGGGCTCCAATTTCCTCCCACAAGTCCTGAAAGACGTGCTGTTTGGTGATTCGGACATTCGGAATTCTCCCTCTGTGTACCCGAACAGGCGCCGGAATGTGGCGACTAGGGGCTTTTCACAGTAACTTCATTGCAGTGTTAATGTAAGCCTACTTGTGACAATAAAGATTATTATTATAGTCAGGAACAAGAGATACTGATTGAAGTTCTAGAAAGCAACTAAATTGCTATGTATTTTTTTTTTAAGTTAGGGAGATTATAGTTGTCAGAAGTGTTGCCCTTAGTGTTGGATGGGGTTACTGGGTTATGGGGATAGGGTGGCGGTGTGGACCTTGGGTAGGGTGCTCTTTCCAAGAGCCGGTGCAGACTCGATGGGCCGAATGGCCTCCTTCTGCACTGTAAATTCTATGAAAGAAGATAGTTTCATTCTAATAGTCTTCGGGTCCAGATTCAAAGTAAAATACCAAAATATTGACCTGGTCATTCATCCTACATTTTATATTGAAGATCAGCTGCCAGCCTTGACATGACCGGAGCCATCGTATTTCACACACTGTTCCTGCTATCAGTACTTATCCCACAAACATGTGTTGAGTCAGATACAAAGCTGATCCAGTTCTTTTTAAGGATGGTTATCAGCACAGCACTAAATGTTTTGTCCACTGCTCTCTGGAAAATAAGGGTTATCTACAATTTCTAGTCTTGCTTGCCCATAATAAGGTTTTGATCTAAAATGATTCCACCTAAAATTTACAGTGGAATAGGCTTTGTGCTGTGAAAAATAAAAAACGCAAATTGCAACGTAAGTGAGCCTCTGGGTGGTTTTACTTCACTGTCTTCTATTCTTTAACCATGTTTCCAAATGAATGCCTGAAACACACTGCTAGGTCAGCACAATTCCTTATAATTGTACATTTAGGATCCGATCAGATTGAAAGGGCATTCCGAATAATCCATACCATGTTATTCTCCTTTTCATATTCAGTTTTTATGAAAGCAACAAGTTAAGGAAAGACAGCCCAGAAATTCAGAGTTTTGCGATCCAATTTTTTAAAGTCATTTCCACCCAATGTTGGCACTGGGCACCTGAAATTGGCAGTCACTCTGAAATGGGATGGCAATGACAGCTACCATTGATGCCTCATTAACACTAAATAATCAAAATGAGTATTCAGTGTTGCCAATTAGTGAAGAAAAGGTGGAAGCTGAATTAAAAGCTAGACAGTTCAATCGGGAGAGTATTAGAAAGTTCTTTTGCTCTCAGCTATTTTGTTTTTTGGCCATGTTTTATTTTGCTGTTGATAGGTGCTTTACCATCTACCCTTGTGTCTTTACCCTACCACCATATCAATTTGGAAGAGATCGCAATAGTTTTCCAATTGAGAAAACACGAGTATTGCTTTGCAGAAAGAGGAGAATAGGCTGGTCAGGAAGTACAAGTACATGGGGCGAGATTCTCCACTCCCGCGCCGGTTGAGAGAATCACCTGGGCCGCCAAAATTTCCCGGGACGCCAGTGCGACGCCCTCCCGCGATTCTCTCAAGCGGCGGGAACGGCCCGGTCGAGTTCCGCGGGCCGCAGGCCGGAGAATCGCCGGAGACACCCAAAATGGCGATTCTCCGGCACCCCCGCTATTCTCAGGCCCGGATGGGCCGAGCGGCCAGGCCAAAACGGCGGGTTCCCCCCCGGCGCCGTCCACACCTGGTCGCTGCCGTCGGGAACAGCGCGCGTACGCTGGGGGGGGCGGCCTGCGGGGGGGCGAGGGGGGATCCTGCACCGGGGTGTACCTCAAATGTGGGGTGGCCCGCGATCGGTGCCCACTGATCGTTGGGCCATCCACTCTGAAGGAGGACCTCCTTCCTGCCGCGGCCCCGCAAGATCCGTCCGCCATCTTCTTGTGGGGCAGACTTAGAGAGGACGGCAACCACGCATGCGCGGGTTGGCGCCGGCCAACTGGCACGCCAGTTATGCGGCGCTGGCACCGTCATCTATGCGGCGCCACCTTTACGCGGGCGACAAGGCCTGGCGCGTGTAGATGACGCGGCCCCAATCCTAGCCCATTGTCAGGGCCTGAATCGGTCGGGATCGGGGCCGTTTCACGCCGTCATGAACCTCAACGGCGTTCACGATGGTGCAGCCACTTCGGCGCGGGAGTGGAGAATCCCGCCCATGTTGTACCAATGACGAGGTATCAACAAACCAGAATCCTCCTTCCATTTTACTGAGGAACAAACCTTGAGGAGTCAATACTTCACAACAAGAGCTTGTTTCAACAAAGACAAACTTCCTGAATATAGAAGGGTAATTGGCCAAAATGGATGCCAAGCCAAAGGAGGAGATACCATCAGGTGGAATGACCAAAAATCTTGTTAAGGAGTTAGATTTTAAGGAGAGTCTTAAAGGAGGAGTGGGAAGTGAAGAAGCAGAGAGGCTTAAGGAGGAAATCCCTGAGGATTGCACCTAAATGACTACAATCTCAGCTGCTAATGCTGGAATAAAGAGAATGGAAAATGCACAAGGCCAGAATTCTTCTGCAGTGTTGGGGCTGGAGAAGATTACTGAGATATAGGGAAGGCAAATGTCATGGGAAAAAGAATGAACAGGAAAAGGATGATACATTCCCTCAAATTGTTGGAGGGAAGCCTCCTACCTCACCCGTCGCAATCTTCTGTAATTTCAACCAACTGTCTCCTCAAAGATACTCAAACAAATGGGCCGGGATTCTCCGTTGCAAGTCTGCATAGCTACCGCTGCTACTGAGGATGGAGATTTTGACAGATTCTCTACTCCCACCGCTTGGTGGCATTTCCCATTAGAGCCACCCCATGTTGCCAGGAAACCCATGGGCGGGGATGCGTTGCTGGCCGGACCTGTCACCAGCAATTGGCGATATTCACAAACTGTCATTTGTACACTCCGTTCTATTGTCTGAGAAGCAGAATTGAGGTATATAGATACATAGAAGATAAGAGCAGGAGGAGGCCTTTTGGCCCTTCAAGCCTGCTCCGCCATTTATCACGATCATGGCTGATCATCCAACTCTATAGCCTAATCCTGCTTTCTCCCCATAGCCTTTGATCCCATTGCCCCAAGTGCCATATCTAGTCGCCTCTTGAATATATTCAATGTTTTAGCATCAACTACTTCCTGTGGTAATGAATTCCACAGGCTCACCACTCTTTGGGTGAAGAAATGTCTCCTTATATCTGTCCGAAATGGTTTACCCTGAATCCTCAGATTGTGGCCCCTGGTTCTGGACGCACCCATCATTGGTAACATCTTCCCTGCAGCTACCCTGTCTAGCCCTGTTAGGATTTTATAAGTCTCTATGAGAGCCCCCTCATTCTTCTGAACTCCAGCGAGAACAATCCCAACCTAGTCAATCTCTCCGCATATGACAGTCCCGCCATCCCTGGAATCAGTCTGGTAAACCTTCGCTGCACTCCCTCGAGCGAGATAGTAGAAGTTGTATTGGTACATACCTAAGAATTTTGTTTTCTAAAAATATGATTTACTCATAATATTTTTAAATTAACATTACAAAATAGTTTAAATGTAATATTACATAAAATGCAATACAGATCTGTTTATTTCAATATATTACATGAGGTGCTTCATTCCACTGGTTAGATTTACAATGTACTGTTAGATTTCAGGTCAAACATTCTCTTGTACAAACAGCTTGAGGGATTTTACATGGGTTCCAACCACTCCAAAGCAGAGAGTCTTAGACAGTGGTCTTTCCACATTGAGCAGTCTCAGCAACTGTCCAAAACTTTCTTGTATCCCTCAGCTCAGAGTCCTGGACTTTAGATTCTGCCATTCTATAACGCTCCCTCATCGATGGCTCTTTGCCCTGGAAGACCAGCAGGTTTCAGGCAGACTGAAGACATCTCCTTGAGTTGGTGATCCTCCAGCAGCAGTTGATGTTTATCCTAGCCTGTGTCCCTGGGAATAGCCAGAGAACACATGAGCCGCAACACTGCATTTTTTCACAGACCTGCTTTGCAAAGGAGCATTCCAGAAGGAGGTTGGCAATGGTCTCTTCCCAGTGCTGCCACCTCAAAGGCAGAGTGTGGCGGTGATGAGACAGTGGCCACAAAAAGTCTGATAGGGAGAGTCCGTCTCACCTCTAGACAAATCACATCATGGTGCTTATTTAGCATCTTACTCATGTGGGAGTAAATGAACGTGGGCGCTGTAGCTGCATTTTGTTGGAAGTTTGTTTGAAGAAACACTTTACAGTAACGCATAATGAGATTACCCAAATCATTTGCAGGTCCATTCTTGCAGAGTGGGTCTGCATTTTAAACACGAGACATATACAGTCACTAAATTCTTTTTATGAAGCTACAGTGGCGGTTCCCATGTTCAATCCTGGCCTTGGGAGGCTGTGTGGAGTTTGCACATTCTCCGTGTCTGTATGGGTTTCCTCTGGGTGCTCCGGTTTCCTGGCACAGTCGAAAGATGTGCAGGTTATGTGGATCGGCCATGTCAAATTGTCCCATCGGGTGGGATTGCAGGAATAGGGCAGGGAATTGGGCCTGGGTAGGATGGTCTTTAGTGCAGGCTTGATGGGCCGAATGGCCTCCTTTTGCAGTGAAGAGAATCTATGATTCTACAGTTCCTATGCGACAGTTTGAATGGAAGTCTGCAGTTTATGTATGTTGCCCATTTACTTGATCCACAGATCGTGATTTTTTGATATGCAAAGTCCTCTTGTGCATCAGCCTCCCTAGGTGCGACTTGGTGCGATTCGTATTCACTGAGCCACCTCTGGCTCCCACACATGCTCTATTCTTCTCCTGTGAGGAGAGAGTGCAGTCCATTGTTGAAAAGTGCTGCCAATCCTTTGTCGAAAAAATGAAAATCGCTTATTGTCACAAGTAGGCTTCAAATTAAGTTACTGTGGAAAGCCCCTAGTCACGACATTCCGGCGCCTGTTCGGGGAGGCTGGTATGGGAATTGAACCTGCGCTGCTAGTCCTGTTCTGCTTTACAGGCCAGCTGTTTAGCCCACTATGCTAAACCAGCCCCTGCTGCACAGAGGTGCAAAAAGGTGCACCTCTTTGTCAGCAGTAATTCCAATTCTGAATTTGCAAACTGCCAGTTCCCTTGACGGGATTCCATCAGATGCTTTATGCTTTAAAAGTTGCAATCTGTACTTCGTCTAGAATGTGAACGTCACTTTTAATTTATGGTACAGGCCTGTAAATTGCTGCAATCCTGCAGGAAACCCAGTGAGACCAATTGTGTGAGATACCAGTGGTTGACCAATTAAATGACGAATGAACCCAATCTGGAAAAACAGGCTCAATTGAGGATGTGACTAAAATTGAGCAGATATAAATTATGTACTGCACAATTCTTTAGTGTCCACAACTACTGGAACATCATGCGGACGATTTTCAGTCCACGTTCGTGGTCAGCGAGAAGCGCAACGTGGGTGGAAATAATAATAATAAAAATAATAAAAATCCCACAAGAATCAGAAAGCGCGATACATGCCAGGGAGATCGCACTTTCCAATTTTCCACGCCCCTCACCGGTGATGTAACGAGGTTCACACCCAGAAAGGGCGGGGACCTCATTTAAATATATGTAATACATTTTAATACAATTGTCAAGACCCCCGTCACATGATTCCATCTCACTGAATATTCAAATTTCATTGACGTTACAGCAGGTTTGGAGAAATGTGAATTAGCCGAGGGGATTCCCGAGGGGTGCAAAAGTAAGTGTAGCCCCCGAGGGCGGAAAGAACATGCGGCAGTGCCCCAATGCTTGTAGGGGGGAGGAGCCCCCCCCCCATGCTGATGGTGGTGGGTAGGGATCGCGAGGGGGTGAGACCCGATGTTGGTGGTGGGCAGGATCTCTTATCTGTGCTGATAGGGCACCCTGAACTCTGTGCAGCCAACCACGTCGGCTCTACCAGGCCCACCACAGTGGCAGCGTAAAATACACCCACTGAATGTTTGTTCAGAGAAGCTCGAAATCTGGAGTAAAAACAGGGCTGTGCAGCTGGATAGCTACATGTCGCTTTTCAGTCAGAGCCTGACAGTCTGAAAACATATGGGAAAATCTCGCCTCAAATCACAGCATTCAGCCGCGCAGCTTCTTATTTTCATTTTGTGGCTCATGAATTCATAGCTTTGGTTTAATGACACACAGGAGACCTTTGGCAAGATTGTAATCTCATAAGGTCCCTGGAGAAGGGTGCAGCACAACCTCCATTGATGGAAACATAACAGACAGCTTTACAGGCATATATTACCTCTGTTTACAAATAACTATTTATTCCAGAAGCCAGTATAGGTTTGACTCTATAGAAAACTAAACAGAAGCTCCCAGAGTCATAAGAAGAAATGTCAAACGATAAATCTTATTTGTGATTGAATGTTCATGGTTTTTAATCAGTCATGCAGAATCAACATCAATATAACGATTTAGCTGTAGAAAATGAAGTCCTAACGCTTTGCAAGTGACAATCTACCTTTTATTAACTTACATTATAGTGATAACATAAATATCTGCAGCTGAAATATTTTAATTACATGCTTCATGCTCACATTTTGATCTGCAGACATAGTGGCATTGATTTTAGCATCTCGTATTTCTCAAAATCTCGGTCTCGTATGTTCTCTCTAGCTGAAGAAAAATAAGCAGAAACCGCTGACGAGAATTTAAAAGCTTGCTCCTGTTAAACATTTGGTGAACAATCTCAATGTTGACGAGGAATGAGCCCATTCTTTTGTTTACTCAGTTGGGGTTAATCAACTGTTCAATTAATCAACCAGTAACCAATGAACAAGTCATTGTCAGCTAGAATTGTTATGTTCAATCACTTAAGCATCAGAATAATTGCCCATTTGACTTCAAAATTCCCAATTCCCAAAATATCAACTCAGTGATCAGCCACCTTACATGGGTCATTGGCATCATGCATCCATGGCTATAAATGGGAACACTAATCTTTTCACATCATTTACACCAAGCAGCGACAGGAACTATGACCGAACAAGTGACATGCCAGAGAAAAAGGAGCAACATTGAAAATATTGTGAAATGTTTGAAAATCAAATGCTAAATTGATTAACATTTTTGCGATTTTACTTTGCTGCTTAGAGCAAGGACTTTGAGCAGAGTTGATTCACATGTCTTTACATACCATGTTACGGTTATTACATTATACATTATTTTTTTAACTGCTGCTGTAAACTGCTACGCCACATGCAATCAATGGGACTTTATTAATGCTAATAAAATATATTATTTTTATTTGTTCGGTGATAGAGTGCTGAGTGATTTAAAAAAATGCCAATTACAAAACTAAATGATATTGAAAACAAATCCAGAGGTTGTGAAGAAAAAATTCCTCTTTGACATATCATGACGTATGTCTTCTGTCATTTCCCACCTGGTTTTCTGTGGTAATTAAGCAGTCCGGGAACAGATGGGAATGCGTCACACCTGATCCTTCCCAACCCTGCACTGCTCGAGGTGTAATGTCAAGCGGTTGGTGGGAGGGGGGGGGTCTAGCAATTCTTGGATAGGCAAATGCAATTTAGTGGAGAATGATATTATAATGTCTATGCTTCATTCTTTCGTAATTTTTGCCTTGATAATGCCACGTTAATCATAGCATTGAAAATAAAGTTGTGTTGAAGGATTACTAGAGTCTACCTTCAAGTCAAAAGTCAGTACAAAGGGAGATGTGTTGGTACAGGTCCTGTAAAGATATTGCCAATCCATCTAATTTTCTCCCTGTTTTCGTATTGTTTCTTTAAAGTACAGCTATTACATTCATTTTGAACTGAGTGGGATTGGTTACCAATTAGGAATTCCCCATAACTTTGCTTCTTGGAAGAAGAAAATAAGCAAAATAGTGAAGCTGAGAGCTATTGTCAGAGCATCCATTTATGTTCCTTTTCCTTCAGTGGATGCAAACAGTGGAATGGCTATTGTTGGAGGCAATCTTCTTGATATTGCTCTCTCTATGCCTTGTCCTCAGAGTACCATGAATATGGATGACACTAAAATGGCTAGTATTACGATCCCAGACCAGACCCCAAACATGGCTAGGATACTGGGCAGAAACCCCAATATTTATTTTAATTTTGTAAGACTGTGAGGAACGGATACCTCGCTCAAGGAGTGATTTCATGCAAAATAGAGTTATGGGCCTAAATACTCCAGCCGTTGCGATTCTCTTTCCTGCCGGCAGCACATCCCCATTCATGGGTCTCCCTGCAGCGTGGGGCGGTATCAATAGGAAATCCCATTGATAAGCAGCGGTAAGAGAGAATCCTGCTGCCAGTGAATGGCATGCCGCCTGGAAACAAGTGGCTGAGGGACCGGAGAATCCAGCCCATGGTATTAAAATTAATTGTATTACTTAACACAGTATTAAAACATCTTTAACATCACACAAAAAAAGCTTACAATTTCCCCTTAAGCAATGCTAATCAACACAATGATGCAATAACCCTTAACTGATATCTTTATTTCCATGCAAACAAGGAAAACCATCTCAGGTCACAATCCACTTTTTAATGCAGTTAGCAGACACGGAAATACTTGCTGGAGAGAGATGTCTTGGATAAACCACTTTGGGAAAGAGACTTTTGAGATTTATTGAAAGAAAGAGACCTGAAATCCTGTCAGAATAATGAAGAATACATTCTTCAGAAACATTCTCAGCTCACTGTCCAGCCAAAACTAACTCTGAAAACTTCAACACCTGACTGCTTCAGCCCCTGGTTCTTCCCATTAACTATATCATCTTACTAAGCTGACCACAATATCTTTAATTATCTACCCCCCAGCGAACCCTCTTAATATAAATAAAAGTCCATTAGCCCAAACTTTTACGATGCTTTAATTGCACCTCTGGCTCCAAAACGCCTAGCTGTCATTCATAAGAACATAAGAACTAGAAGCAGGAGTAGGCCATCTGGCCCCTCGAGCTGACTCCACCATTCAATGAGATCATGGCTGATCTTTTGTGGACTCAGCTCCACTTTCCGGCCCGAACACCAAAACCCTTAATCCCTTTATTCTTCAAAAAACTATCTATCTTTATCTTAAAACATTTAATGAAGGAGCCTCTACTGCTTCACTGGGCAAGGAATTCCATAGATTCACAACCCTTTGGGTGAAGAAGTTCCTCCAAAACTCAGTCCTAAATCTACCTCCCCTTATTTTGAGGCTATGCCCCCTAGTTCTGCTTTCACCCGCCAGCGGAAACAACCTGCCCGCATCTATCCTATCTATTCCCTTCATAATCTTATATGTTTCTATAAGAACCCCCTCAACCTTCTAAATTCCAACGAGTACAGTCCCAGTCTACTCAACCTCTCCTCATAATCCAACCCGTTCAGCTCTGGGATTAACCTAGTGAATCTCCTCTACACACCCTCCAGTGCCAGTACATCCTTTCTCAAATAAGGAGACCAAAACTGAACACAATACTCCAGGTGTGGCCTCACTAACACCTTATACAATTGCAGCATAACCTCCCTAGTCTTAAACTCCATCCCTCTAGCAATGAAGGACAAAATTCCATTTGCCTTCTTAATCACCTGTTGCACCTGTAAACCAACTTTTTGCGACTCCTGCACTAGCACACACAGGTCTCTCTGCACAGCAGCATGTTTTAATCTTTTATCATTTAAATAATAATCCCTTTTGCTGTTATTCCTACCAAAATGGATAATCTCACATTTGTCAACATTGTATTCCATCTGCCAGAACCTAGCCCATTCACTTAGCCTATCCAAATCCCTCTGCAGACTTCCAGTATCATCTGCACTTTTTGCTTTACCACTTATCTTAGTGTCGTCTGCAAACCTGGACACATTGCCCTTGGTCCCCAACTCCAAATCATCTATGTAAATTGTGAACAGTTGTGGGTCCAACACTGATCCCTGAGGGACACCACTAGCTACTGATTGCCAACCAGAGAAACACCCATTAATCCCCACTCTTTGCTTTCTATTAATTAACCAATCCTCTATCCATGCTACTACTTTCCCCTTAATGCCATGCATTTTTATCTTATGCAGCAACCTTCTGTGTGGCACCTTGTCAAAGTCTTTCTGGAAATCCAGATATACCACATCCATTGGCTCCCCGTTATCTACCGCACTGGTAATGTCCTCAAAAAATTCCACTAAATTAGTTAGGCACGACCTGCCCTTTATGAACCCATGCTGCGTCTGCCCAATGGGACAATTTCCATCCAGATGCCTCGCTATTTCTTCCTTGATGATAGATTCCAGCATCTTCCCTACTACCGAAGTTAAGCTCACTGGCCTATAATTACCCGCTTTCGGCCTTCCGGGTGCGGCTATGCAGAGCTAGGTCGCATATTCTGTAGCTCCCGCTTGGAATGGACTTTTGGGCTCTTTAACAGGGCCCCCACAGCATTTGTTTGACATTTCCTGGTGTGGGAAGAAAACTGTAACATTCCCCTGACAGTGTCCCCCAGGAATGTTATGTCTTTTGGTTACCAGACCCGGCAGAAACAGTAAAAGATTTGTCTGTAACTGCAGGGGAGAGAGGAGCCTCTTCCAGCATGCAGGGGGGGGAAGGGCAAGCTTAAAGCTGCAACCTGACTTGAGGGCCTCTAATAAAGGTGAATTCTAGCAGCAGAGGGAACAACTTGGAAGAGATCTACCAAGGCCATTGAAGAAGCGGGGACGAGGCTTCTGGTGGCGGCCATGGAGGAGTAGGTCGCGCATTCGGCAGCTCCCGTCTGGAACTTACTCTCAGACCTTTTTCAGGAGTTTTCACAGACTTTTTAGGGCAGATTGGTGAAGCGAACACTGCCAAGAGGATTCCCTCTCGAGACTTCCGATTGCGGCTATGCGGAGCTGGGTCGCGCATTCAGCGGCTCGAGTTGCTGCTGCTAAGGTAAAGGAGGAGCTGGAGCGAGTGGGGGGGGTCGAGACAGGGGTATGCCGCTGTGGGGAACGGGCCGGATGTGGGGTGCGGGCGCGTGGCTGGCCGAGGAGGGGTCATGGCTAGTCAGCGGGGGGAGGGGGGGCGGTTAGCCCCCTGATCCGGCTGATAACCTGTAATGAAAGGGGACTGAATGGGCCGGTTAAGCGGGCCCGCGTGTTCGCGCACCTGAAGGGGCTCAAGGCGGATGTGGTTATGCTCCAGGAGACACACCTGGCAGACCAGGTAAGACTGAGGAAAGGGTGGGTAGGTCAGGTGTTTCACTCGGGGCTAGATGCCAAAAATCGAGGGGTGGCGATCTTGGTGGGAAAGAAGGTGTCATTCGAGGCGTCGAGCATTGTGACAGATAATGCCGGTAGGTACATAATGGTAAGTGGTAAGTTGCAGGGAGGGAGGGTGGTACTGGTCAATGTGTATGCTCCGAACTGGGATGATGCGGGTTTTATGCGGCGTATGTTGGGTCGGATCCCAGACTTGGAAGTGGGGGGCCTGATAATGGGGGGAGACTTTAACACGGTGTTGGATCCGGCACTGGATCGCTCCAGGTCTAGGACGGGTAGGAAGCCGGCGGCGGCTGGAGTGTTGAGGGGATTTATGGACCAAATGGGAGGGGTGGACTCTTGGAGATTTGCAAGGCCGGGGGCTAGGGAATTTTCATTCTTCTCACATGTCCATAAGGCTTATTCTCGAATCGACTTTTTCATTTTGAGTAGGGCGTGATAGCGAGAGTAGAGGATACCGAGTATTTGGCAATAGCCATTTCGGACCACGCCCCGCATTGGGTGGACTTGGAGATGGGGGAGGAGAGGGACCAGCACCCGCTGTGGCGCTGGGAGGTGGGGCTGTTGGCGGACGAGGAGGTGAGCGAGCGGGTCCGAGGAAGTATAGAGAGGTACTTGGAGACCAACGGCAATGGGGAGGTCCGAGTGGGGATGGTATGGGAGGCACTGAAGGCGGTGGTGAGGGGAGAGCTGATCTCCATTAGGGCCCACAAGGAGTGGAGGGAGCGGGGGGGGAGAGGGAGAGGCTGGTGGGGGAGATGGTGAGGATAGACAGGAGGTATGCGGAAGAGCCTGAGGAAGGATTGTTGAGGAAGAGGCGCAGCCTCCAGGCCGAATTCGACCTGGTGACTACCAGGAAGGCGGAGGTGCAGTGGAGGAAGGCCCAGGGGGCGGTCTACGAGTATGGGGAAAAGGCAAGCCGGATGCTGGCGCATCAGCTTCGGAAGCGAGACGCAGCTAGGGAGATCGGGGGAGTTAAGGACAGGGGAGGGAGCGTGGTGCGGAGTGGGGTTGGCATCAATGGGGTCTTCAGGGACTTCTACGAGGAATTGTACCGATCCGAGCCCCCATGGGAGGAGGGAGGGATGGGCCGCTTCCTGGACCAATTGAGGTTTCCAAAGGTGGAAGAAGGACTGGTGGCGGGACTGGGGGCCCCGATTGGGCTGGAGGAGCTGATCAAAGGGATAGGAAGCATGCAGGCGGGGAAGGCACCGGGGCTGGACGGTTTCTCGGTCGAATTCTATAAAAAATATATGGACCTGTTGGGCCCGCTGTTAGTTAGGACCTTCAATGAGGCAAGGGAGGGGGGGGCTTTACCCCCGACGATTTCCCTGGCACTGATCTCCTTGATCCTGAAGCGGGACAAGGATCCCCTGCAATGTGGGTCTTACAGACCGATTTCCTTGCTAAATGTAGATGCCAAGGTGCTGGCGAACGTCCGAGCCACGAGGATTGAGGATTGTGTACCGCAGATCATCCATAAAGACCAGACGGGGTTTGTGAAGGGGAGACAGTTGAACGCGAATGTGCGGAGGCTTTTGAACGTTATCATGATGCCGGCGAGGGAGGGGGAGGCGGAGATCGTGGTGGCGATGGACGCTGAGAAAGCCTTCGATAGGGTAGAGTGGGGGTACCTGTGGGAGGTGCTGAAGAGGTTTGGGTTTGGGGAGAGGTTTGTCAGGAGGGTTAGGCTGTTGTATGAGGTCCCGATGGCGAGTCTGACCACAAATAGGAGGAGGTCCGAGTACTTTCGGTTGCACCGAGGGACGAGACAGGGGTGTCCCCTGTCCCCCCTGCTCTTCGCCCTGGCGATTGAACCCCTGTCTATGGCACTGAGAGAGTCGAGGAACTGGAGTGGGTTGGTGCGGGGTGGGGAGGAGCATAGGGTGTCGCTTTATGCGGACGACCTGCTGCTGTATGTGGCGGACCCAGTGGGAGGAATGCCCGAGGTAATGAGGATCCTTAGGGAATTCGGGGACTTTTCGGGGTACAAGCTAAATATGGGGAAGAGCGAGCTGTTCGTAGTTCAGCTAGGGGACCAGGAGAGGGGGATTGGCGAGCTCCCACTAAAAAGGGCGGAGAGGAGCTTCAGATATTTGGGGGTCCAGGTGGCCAGGAGCTGGGGGGCCCTGCATAGGCTTAACTTTACAAGGCTGGTGGAGCAAATGGAGGAGGAGTTCAAGAGGTGGGACGCGTTGCCGCTGTCCTTGGCGGGTAGGGTGCAGTCAATCAAAATGACGGCGCTCCCAAGGTTTTTGTTCCTGTTCCAGTGCCTCCCCGTGTTCATCCCAAAGGCTTTTTTCAGGCGGAGGGGTAACAGGAGTATAATGGGGTTTGTGTGAGCGCGAGGGACTCCGAGGGTGAGAAGGGTGTTCCTGGAGTGGAGTAGAGATGGGGGGGGCTGGCGGTGCCCAACCTCTGTGGGTACTACTGGGCCGCCAATGCGACGATGGTGCGCAAGTGGGTGATGGAGGGGGAGGGAGCTGCATGGAAGAGGCTGGAGACGGCGTCCTGTGTGGATACGAGTCTGGGGGCGCTGGCAACGGCACCGCTGCTGCTCCCTCCAAGGAGGTATACCACGAGCCCGGTGGTGGTGGTGGCCCTCAAAATTTTGGGGCAGTGGAGGCGGCATAGGGAGGAAGTTGGGGCCTCGGCGTGGACCCCATTACGGGGGAACCACCGGTTCGCCTCAGGAAGAAAAGGTGGAGAGTTTTTGGGGTGGCACAGGGCAGGGATACGAAAGTTGGGGGACCTGTTTGTGGACGGGAAGTTCCCGAGCTTTGGTGAGCTGGAGGAGAAGTACGGGCTCCCCCCCGGGGAACACCTTCAGGTACTTACAGGTAAGTGCGTTTGCCAGACGGCAGGTGGTAGAATTCCCGCGGCTACTGCCACACACAGTACAGGACAGGGTGCTCTCGGGGGGGTGGGTGGGAGTGGGGAAGATCTCGGAAATTTACCAGGTGATGCAGGAGGAGGAGGAGGCCTCGGTGGTGGAGTTGAAAGGTAAATGGGAGGAGGAGTTGGGAGAGGAGATCGAAGAGGGGCAGATGCCCTAGGGAGGGTGAATTCTTCCTCTTCGTGCACGAGGCTCAGCCTCATACAGTTTAAGGTGCTGCACAGAGCACACATGGCCGGGACAAGGATGAGCCGGTTCTTTGGGGGTGAGGACAGGTGTGTTAGGTGCTCAGGGAGCCCAGCAAATCACACCCATATGTTCTGGGCGTGCCCAGCGCTGGAGGAATTTTGGAAGGACGTAGCGAGGACGGTGTCGAGGGTGGTAGGATCCAGGGTCAGACCGGGCTGGGGGCTCGCAATATTTGGGGTGGCAGAGGAGCCGGGAGTGCAGGAGGCGAAAGAGGCTGGAATTCTGGCCTTTGCGTCCCTGGTAGCCCGGCGAAGGATTTTCCTTCAGTGGAAAAATGCGAGGCCCCCAAGCATGGAATCCTGGATCAGCGATATGGCAGGGTTCATTAAATTGGAGAGGGTGAAATTCGCCTTGAGAGGGTCGGTACAAAGGTTCGTTAGGTGGTGGCAACTGTTCTTAGACTTTCTGGCAGAACAATAGACATTGGTCAATGGTAGCAGCAGCTCGGGGCGGGGGGGGGGGGGGGGGTGGGGGGTTGTTTACTTTATTTTTGTTCATGTTATTTACACTGGAGGGTCTGAGGGGGTGTATACACCTGTTGTGTTAAGTCGGGGTGTTAATGTTAATTTATTATTCATGTACAGGGGGGGAAGGGTTTGGGGGGTTGCTTTTTTAGATTGTGTTTTGTACTTAACCCTGTTGGGTTCTTTTTTCTTTCTCATTTTGTTATTGATATTTTATGAAAACCTTGAATAAAAACTATATTAAAAAAAAAATTACCCACTTTCTGCCTACCTCCTTTTTTAAACAGTGGTGTCACGTTTGCTAATTTCCTATCCGCCGGGACCACTCCAGAGTCGAGTGAATTTTGGTAAATTATCACCAGTGCATTTGTAATTTCCCTCGCCATCTCTTTTAGCACTCTGGGATGCATTCCATCAGGGCCAGGAGACTTGTCTACCTTTAGCCCTATTAGCTTGCCCATCACTACCTCCTTGGTGATAACAATCCTCTCAAGGTCCTCACTTGTCATAGCCTCATTTCCATCAGTCACTGTCATGTTATTTGTGTCTTCCACTGTGAAGACCGACCCAAAAAACCTGTTCAGTTCCTCAGCCATTTCCTCATCTCCCATTATTAAATCTCCCTTCTCATCCTCTAAAGGACCAATATTTACCTTAGCCAGTCTTTTTTGTTTTATATATTTGTAGAAACGTTTACTATCTGTTTCTATATTCTGAGCAAGTTTACTCTCATAATCTATCTTACTCTTCTTTATAGCTTTTTTAGTAGCTTTCTGTTGCCCCCTAAAGATTTCCCAATCCTCTAGTCTCCCACTAATCTTTGCTACTTTGTATGCTTTTTCCTTCAATTTGATACTCTCCCTTATTTCCTTAGATATCCACGGTCGATTTTCCCTCTTTCTACCGTCCTTCCTTTTTGTTGGTATAAACCTTTGCTGAGCACTGTGAAAAATCGCTTGGAAGGTTCTCCACTGTTCCTCAACTGTTTCACCATAAAGTCTTTGCTCCCAGTCTACCTTAGCTAGTTATTCTCTCATCCCATTGTAATCTCCTTTGTTTAGGCACAAAACACTAGTGCTTGATTTTACCTTCTCACCCTCCATCTGTATTTTAAGATCCACCAGATTGCGATCGCTCCTTCCGAGAGGATCCCTAACTATGAGATCCTGAATCAATCCTATCTCATTACACAGGACCAGATCTAGGACCGCTTGTTCCTTTGTAGGTTCCATTACATTCTGTTCTAGGAAACTATCGTGGATACATTCTATAAACTCCTCCTCAAGGCTGCCTTGACCGACCTGGTTAAACCAATCAACATGTAGAATAAAATCCCCCATGATAACTGCTGTACCATTTCTACATGCATCAGTTATTTCTTTGTTTATTGCCTGCCCCACCATAATGTTACTATTTGGTGGCCTATAGACTACTCCTATCAGTGACTTTTTCACCTTACTATTCCTGATTTCCACGCAAATGGATTCAACCTTATCCTCCGTAGCACCGATGTCATCCCTTATGTCATCCTTAAATAACAGAGCTACACCACCTCCCTTACCATCCACTCTGTCCTTCCGAATAGTTTGATACCCTTGGATATTTTACTCCCAGTCGTGACCATCCTTTAACCATGTTTCAGTAATGGCCACTAAATCATAGTCATTCACGATGATTTGTGCCATCAACTCATTTACCTTATTCCGAATACTACGAGCATTCAGGTAAAGTACTCTTATGTTGGCTTTTTTTACCTCTGTTCTGAAACTTAACACCTCGATCAGTAACCTCTCCTAAGTTATATTTCCTCTTAACCTTTCTCCTAATTTTCCTTGTCGTTGAACCCATATCTTCATGTAACAACCTGTCGTGTCGCTTACCATTAATGTTTTCACTTCCCGTTTTATTCCTTTTAGTATTTCTGGTCCTATTCACTGAGCTCCCCTCAGTCACTGTACCTTGTACTGTCGCCCTTTTTGATTTTTGACTATGGCTTCTCTGCATTACACTTTCCCCCTTACTGCCTTTTGTTTCTGTCCCTGTTTTACTACCTTCCAACTTCCTGCATCGGTTCCCATCCCCCTGCCACATTAATTTAAACTCTCCCCAACAGCTCTAGCAAACACCCCACCAGGACATCAGTTCCAGTCCCGCCCAGGTGCAGACCGTCCGGTTTGTACTGGTCCCACCTTCCCCAGAACTGGTTCAATTGCCCCAGGAATTTGCATCCCTCCCTATTGCACCATCTCTCGAGCCACACATTCATCCTATCTATCCTGACATTCTTACTCTGACTAGCTCGTGGCACTGGTAGCAATCCTGAGATTACTACCTTTGAGGTCCTACTTTTTAGTTTAACTCCTAACTCCCTTACTTCAGCTTGTAGGACCTTGCACCACGACAGCTGGCTGTTCACCCTCCCCCCCCCAGAATGTCCTGCAGCCGCTCCGAGACATCCTTGACCCTTGCACCAGGGAGGCAACATACCATCCTGGTGTCTCGATTGCGTCTGCAGAACCGCCTGACTATTTCCCTTACAATTGAGTCCCCTATCACTATAGCCCTGCCATTCTTCTTCCTGCCCAGCTGCGCAGCAGAGCCAGCCATGGTGCCATGAACCTGGCTGCTGCTGCCTTCCCCTGGGGAGCCATCTCCCTCAACAGTATCCAAAGCGGTATATCTGTTTTGCAGGGATATGACCGCAGAGGACACCTGCACTGCCTTCCTACTCTTGCTCTGTCTTTTGGTCACCCATTTTCTATCTCCCTCAGTACCTTTCACCTGCTGTGTGACCAACTCACTAAACGTGCTATCCACGACGTCCTCAGCATCACGGATGCTCCAAAGTGAGTCCATCCGCAGCTCCAGAGCCGTCAAGCGGTCTAACAGGAGCTGCAACTGGACACACTTCTTGCACGTGAAGGGGCCAGGGACAGTGGACATGTCCCTGAGCTCCCACATCGCACACTAGGAGCAATACACGGGTCTGAGATCTCCTGCCATGTCTTAAACCTTCGGTTAACTTCAACAATTACAATTTCCACAATAAATAAATAAACAACGAAGAAAAAAATAAATAAATATACCAATGAAAAGAAAAAGAAAACAGAAACACTACTTACCAGTCACTTACCCAGGATAAAAAGCACCTCCTTCCCCCCAAGCTTTGAATTCCCACCTAGACTCAAATTCCAAAACTCACTCTTGATTCTGTCTCACTCTGGCTGTGTCTTCTCTGGCTCACTGGGAGAACTCACTCAAACCAGTATTTTTTTTTAAGTGACTGCAGCAGTACATACTAACCAAGGCTTTTAACCCTTACTGCACCAAATACAGATAATATAATATATCTGAAACTCCTACATTCATCACACTAGGAATAATGTCCAGAGATAAAACCAGCAGAGGGGCACTCCTATGGTCATGCTGCCATGAGAGCGAGGCATTTTAATTCCATAATGTCTTGGGAGATATCACTCACCTCGTGTGACACTGGTTTCAGGTGGCACATTGAAGAAGCAGTGACATAGGAGATAGAAAAGAACATTTAACATGGAAGCACATGGAAACAGCACAGTGATAGGAAAACGTAGATTGACTGTGTTTAATAGGCATTTTTTTATATTACATAGAATCCAGAATTAAATTGTGCTTTGTTATTCATGGCAAACAGAATCAGAAGAGACAAACTTAATTGGTGCTGGTTCATTCAGTCAAGTTATTGACATGGTGTAGCGCACAAAGACTCCGAGAGACGAATAGAGTGAAGTCGATGAGGCTTTATTAAGCGTGACTGTTCCCCCGCAGTTCGGTAGCAGACTGGCCTGCGGGGGAGGACTCCTGGTTCTTATACTCCGCCTTCAGGGCGGAACTAGAGGTCAACGGCCAACCAGGACCCGGGATCTGTCAGCCAATGACATCACGGCTTCACAGTCCCACATGACCCCTAATGCATACTACCACATTCACCCCTTGTTAAAAATGAACCCGGCGGGGTGATGCTTCGCATGGTGGTAAGGGTTTACAAGGCTGGTCCTGGGAGGAAAAACTTTCGCATGTCATTACAGTATGTACAGGGTTTTTTTTTTTCGAAGTATTTACAGTAATCGTCAGGAGAAAAAGACAAAATGTTCTCGTTAAAAGTCCACATATTGTAGTGTTAGATCGACGCCACGAGTCGGTCGGGCGGTCTGGTCGTCCGTGTCGATCGCCTCGGCCCCGGTGGTGGTGGTGCTTGTTCCGATGTTGTTGTCTCCGGGAGCCTGACGGTTTCAGCTTCGGCTTCATTACTGGTCGGGCCTGGGAGGAGGACCGATCCTCCAGGGAAGGGGGCGGTCGCGGGGTGCGCCGGTGGCAGGAAGGGGGTGATTGGTGTCGGGGGTGTGTGTGTGTTGCCGGCGGGCGCCAGATCTCGCAGGGAGACCGTGTCCTGTCGGCCGTCGGGGTACTCCACGTAAGCGTACTGCGGGTTCGCGTGAAGGAGGTGAACCCTCTCGACCAACGGGTCCGACTTGTGCGCCCGCACATGTTTTCGGAGCAAGATGGGTCCTGGGGCCGCCAGCCAGGTCGGCAGCGACGTTCCAGAGGAGGACTTCCTGGGGAAGACAAGGAGGCGCTCATGGGGCGTTTGGTTAGTGCTAGTACACAGTAGTGACCGGATGGAGTGGAGAGCGTCCGGGAGGACCTCCTGCCACCGTGAAATTGGGAGGTCCCTGGACCGTAGGGCCAGTAGGACGGTCTTCCAGACCGTGCCGTTCTCCCTCTCTACTTGCCCGTTCCCCCGGGGGTTGTAGCTGGTCGTCCTGCTCGAGGCTATACCGTTGCTGAGCAGGAACTGGCACAGCTCGTCACTCATGAAGGAGGACCCCCTGTCGCTGTGGACGTATGCGGGGCAACCGAACAGTGTGAATATGGTGTTCAGGGCTTTAATAACTGTGGCCGCTGTCATGTCAGGGCAGGGGATGGCGAAGGGGAAGCGGGAGTACTCGTCCACCACATTAAGGAAGTATGTGTTGCGGTCGGTGGAGGGGAGGGGCCCTTTGAAATCCAGACTAAGGCGTTCAAAGGGGCGGGAAGCCTTAATCAGGTGCGCACCATCCGGCCTGAAAAAGTGCGGTTTGCACTCTGCGCAGATGTGGCAGTTCCTTATGACTGTACGGACCTCCTCCAAAGAGTATGGAAGGTTGCGGGACTTAATAAAGTGGTAGAACCGAGTGACCCCCGGGTGGCAGAGGTCCTCGTGGAGGGTTTGGAGGCGGTTAGTTTGTGCGTTGGCACATGTGCCGCGGGATAGGGCATCGGACGGCTCGTTCAGCTTTCCGGGACGGTACAGGATCTCATAGTTGAAGGTGGAGAGCTCGATCCTCCACCTTAAGATCTTGTCGTTTTTGATTTTGCCCCGCTGTGCATTATCGAACATGAAGGCTACCGACCGTTGGTCCGTGAGGAGAGTGAATTTCCT
The DNA here is from genome assembly GCF_047496885.1 of Scyliorhinus torazame. Lineage (NCBI taxonomy): Eukaryota > Metazoa > Chordata > Chondrichthyes > Carcharhiniformes > Scyliorhinidae > Scyliorhinus > Scyliorhinus torazame. The sequence goes on along the minus strand of NC_092712.1, from coordinate 68,476,561 downwards.
GCCGGCCAGGTAATGCCTCCAAAGTCGCATAGCTTCCACTATGGCTTGGGCTTCCTTTTCCACTGAGGAGTGGCGGATTTCTGAAGCGTGGAGGGTTCGGGAGAAAAAGGCCATGGGTCTGCCCGCTTGGTTAAGGGTGGCCGCTAGAGCTACATCGGAGGCGTCGCTCTCGACCTGGAAGGGGAGGGACTCGTCGATGGCGCGCATCGTGGCCTTTGCGATATCCGCTTTGATACGGCTGAAGGCCTGGCAAGCCTCTGTCGACAGAGGGAAGGTCGTGGTCTGTATTAGGGGGCGGGCCTTGTCTGCATACTGGGGGACCCACTGGGCGTAGTATGAAAAGAACCCCAGGCAGCGTTTTAGGGCTTTTGAGCAGTGCGGGAGGGGAAATTCCATGAGGGGGCGCATACGTTCGGGGTCGGGGCCTATTATCCCATTGCGCACTACGTAGCCCAAGATGGCTAGCCGGTTTGTGCTAAAAACGCACTTGTACTCGTTGCACGTGAGGTTCAAGGCTTTAGCGGTCTGGAGGAATTTTTGGAGGTTGGCGTCGTGGTCCTGCTGATCGTGGCCGCAGATGGTTACATTGTCGAGATACGGGAACGTGGCCCGCAACCCGTGTTGATCAACCATTCGGTCCATCTCTCGTTGCAAGACCGAGACCCCGTTTGTGACGCCAAATGGGACCCTTAGGAAGTGGTATAATCGCGCGTCTGCCTCGAAGGCTGTGTACTTGCCGTCACTTGGGCGGATGGGGAGCTGATGGTAGGCGGACTTGAGGTCCACGGTGGAGAAGACCTTATATTGGGCAATCCGATTGACCATGTCGGATATGCGGGGGAGAGGGTACGCATCTAGTTGTGTGTACCTGTTGATGGTCTGGCTATAGTCTATGACCATCCTTTGCTTCTCCCCTGTCTTTACTACTACCACCTGTGCTCTCCAGGGACTATTGCTGGCCTGGATTATGCCTTCCTTCAGTAGCCGCTGGACTTCGGACCGAATGAAGGTCCGGTCCTGGGCGCCGTACCGTCTGCTCCTAGTGGCGACGGGTTTGCAATCCGGGGTGAGGTTTGCAAACAAGGATGGGGGCTCAACCTTGAGGGTTGCGAGGCCGCAGATAGTGAGTGGGGGTATTGGGCCGCCGAATTTGAAGGTTAGGCTCTGCAGGTTGCACTGGAAGTCTAATCCCAGTAATGTGGGAGCGCAGAGTTGGGGAAGGACGTAGAGCCTGTAGTTTTTGAACTCCCTCCCTTGCACCGTTAGGGTAACTATGCAGAAGCCTTTAATCTGTACGGAGTGGGATCCTGCAGCTAGGGAAATCTTTTGTGCGCTGGGACGGATGGTCAAAGAACAGCGTCTTACCGTGTCGGGGTGGATAAAGCTTTCCGTGCTCCCGGAGTTGACCAGGCATGGTGTCTCGTGCCCGTTGATCAGCACCGTTGTTGTCGTCGTCTGGAGCATCCAGGGCCGAGCTTGGTCCAGCGTCATTGAAGCCAGACGTGATCGTAATGTTTGAGCGTCTTCTTCGAACCCCGTGGAGCCGTCGACACTGGGGTCCGTTGTTGCGGTCCAAGATGGCGGCGGGGGTGAACAAGATGGCTGCCCCCATGCATCGCACATGGCTGGGGGTCACAAGATGGTGGCGGGGGTGGACAAAATGGCCGCCCCCATGCGTTGCACAGGTCTGGGGTGGTCCAAGGTGGTGGCGCCCCTCCTCCCCTCGTGGTGGCCGGGACCCAAAATGGCGGCGCCTGCGGGTCGCACATGGGGCGCTGGGGGGGTTGGGGAGCGTTAGGAACGCGTAGGACTCCCTCTTCTCCGGGGACAGCGGTGGCCGGGACCCAAAGTGGTTGCGCCTGCGGGTCGTACATGGGGCGCGGGGGGGGGGGGGGGGGGGTTGGGGAGCATTAGAGACGCGCAGAACTCCCTCTTCTCCGGGGACAGCGGTGGTCGGGACCCAAATTGGTTGCGCCTGCGGGTCGTACATGGGGCACTGGGGGGGTTGGGGAGCGTAAGAAGCTCGCAGGGCTCCTTGTTCTCCTGGGACAGCGGCGACCTCCCGGGAACGGCACACAGCCGCGAAATGGCCCTTTTTCCCGCAGCTCTTACAAATCGCTGCGCGGGCCGGGCTGCGCTGCTGGGGGTGTTTCGCCTGGCCGCAGAAATAGCAGCGGGCTCCCCCGGTGCGACTTGGCGTCTGAACCGCGCAAGCCTGTGGGGTGGCCGGGGGGGGGGGGGGGCGGGGTTTGTCGCGACGGGTGCGTACGGAGCCGCGCGGTCGGGGCCGTAGGTGCCGGCGTTTCGCGCGGCCACGTCCAGGGAGGCTGCTAGGGCCCGTGCCTCTGAGAGTCCTAGCGAGTCTTTTTCTAAAAGTCTTTAGCGGATTTGGGAGGAGTTCATACCTGCCACAAAAGCATCGCGCATTAACATGTCCGTGTGTTCACTCGTGTTCATCGGCGGGCAGCTGCAGGCCCGTCCCAAAATTAGTAGCGCGGCGTAGAATTCATCCAGCGATTCTCCGGGACTTTGCCGTCTCGTTGCGAGTTGATAGCGAGCGTAGATCTGGTTTACTGGGCGAACATACATGCTTTTTAGTGCTGTGAACGCCGTCTGGAAATCCTCTGCATCTTCGACGAGAGAGAAAATCTCCGTGCTTAACCTCAAGTGCAGGACCTGTAGTTTTTGGTCTTCTGTGACCCGGCCGGGGGCCGTTCTGAGGTAGGCCTCGAAACAAGTCTGCCAGTGCTTGAAAACTGCTGCTGAGTTCACTGCGTGGGGGATGATTTTCAGGCATTCCGGAATGATCCTGAGCTCCATAGTCCTTTAGTCACGCTTAATAAATTGTAGCGCACCAAGACTCCGAGAGACGAATCGAGTGAAGTCGATGAGGCTTTATTAAGCGTGACTGTTCCCCCGCAGTTCAGTAGCAGACTGGCCTGCGGGGGAGGACTCCTGGTTCTTATACTCCGCCTTCAGGGCGGAGCTAGAGGTCAACGGCCAACCAGGACCCGGGATCTGTCAGCCAATGACATCACGGCTTCACAGTCCCACATGACCCCTAATGCATACTACCACACATGGTGATAAAAATACCTTATCAACATTTAAGGATGTGCCTTAAATATGGGCCTGATTTCTCCGCCGTCGGAATTCTCCATTTTGCCGGCAGCCAGGTGGTTTCCCGATGACGTATGGCTGCCCCACAATGGGAAACCCCATCGATCAGCTGGCGAAACAGAGAATTGGGTCGCACCAGAAATCTGGTGCAGCGGGACGGAGAAACCCGCCCAGGGTTGGAGGAAAGGTGAATAGGAGATTTGGGAACAGGGTAGGCACAATAGGTTCAGCCGCGTACTCATGGGAGATAAACAGCAACAGGGACTGCTTGAACCGAAAAGCCTGTCTCACTGCTGCAATTTCTATGTTGTCAAAGGCCAGTTGGAAGGAATTAGGGCATTAAATTTCAAAGCAGTAATGATTTTCAACACCACAGATAGAACTGTGCCAGTCACAGTGGAGGTTCATATGTCCAACAGCAGGCTACTGCAAAATGTCTGCCTCCCTGGTGAAGTATACACGGCGAAGCCACAGCTCCACTGTCAGGTTCACAAGTCCAATGAAGCCTTCCCCCATTGGAGACACACGTCTGTTCACGTTCCCTCCAGCTTCATGAAGCAACAGGAATTCCCATTCCTGAGCAGTAGGGGTGGTTGTCAATCACAGGAAGACTCCCTTGTGAAGAAACAAAATTAAAAGGAAAAATCAAACTCTAATGCAACAAATAAAGCAATTAGCATTACAAACACAAGTAGCACAAAAACTACTGGAACAAAATGGGCCCTTAATTTCCACTCCGTTTCCGATGCAGATTTATCATGGAATGGAGCCATTGGGTGAAATTCTCCATTTGGGGGAGAAAATCAGGAAGCAATTCCCAATCCTTCATCATGCAAATTTATGCATGGGGAAGATTGTGAGTGATTCCGAGGAAATCCCGCTATCGGGTGTCCATTTTGAGTGGGTGACCCGATAGCGATGTCCCGCTGCTGGCCAACAACACCCCCCGCCCCCCCCAGCAGCACAACTCAGCCTCCCCCACCACTATCTGTCAGTGAAATAATCACTACGTTGATAATGGCAATGTGACACTGAATGTTGGCATATATTTGTGGAAAGAAGGACATTGAGTCTGAATGGTATGTGCCCCAGACAAGAGATGACCAACTTACCCACCTTTAGACTGAGCTTGATATGAGATCCAGTTGCGGTGCAGGAAATAAAATGTGTGGGTTTAAATTATGCGCGAGGAACTTCTAGAAACAATCTGAGGGTCCTTACCAATGTAAATAGGATTTCACTGGGCGTAAAGGGAAGGTGCACTGAGTACAAGCTGAGGTTGACAACAAAAGACCACAAGAATCTCAGAATTATACTGTCACCTCTGTGATAAACCCTGATTGTCCAACATGTGGACTCGAGCCAAGGAATCGATTAGCTTTACTCCCAATTGGGGAGGCTTTGCACCATAATGTCCATTATGAAGTAGTCCCAGTCATTCCGAACTTGGCTGATTTAGGACTGCTGGATTGCCATCCATTAAAAAGTAAAGACTGGCATATGGAAATGATGCAAATCTTCATGAAACACGGGGATGGATCAATCAGGGGAAGCCTGATTTGAAGGCGGTGAGTGGAAGTGGATTGGGGAATCAATCAATTGAGTCAGTTTCAGGAGGTGGGATGAAGGAAGCAAAGTTCAATTACTGACAGAGTGTCAATTTTTAATTCTACAACATTGGCAATCAATCACCTCGATCTGCTTGCAATGTCCATCAAGATCAAACAGGTCCAGTGATGAGTGAAGATAATTCTTCAGGGAACGAACAAAGGGGAGTCAGGATTAGCTGAAATTGGCAGGGCCATGATCATGCATTTGCAAGATATTGTTCTGGCGAGCCCTAAAGTCAACCACATACAAAGGAGATGAGGAAGCAAATAGATAAATTAAGCACTGGGTCTATCTGGTCTATAATTTGGAATTGGGATATGAATATCAAAGTTCACTTTTAGTAAGAATTATACATTAGGCTTTACTGGTGGTGCAGTTGGTAATAGTGATTTATCTATTATCAAAGAAAAGGAAAGCAAAGTAGTTAAATAAGTTAACAGCTTAGATGCGCCAAAACCTTGTCACGATCAAATCTTTGCCTATGTATACATTGTAAATATAAAGCTGCCTTTAGGGATTGTAGATGTTAGAGGTAGCTCAGGAGGTTTGGGGTGGGGGAGCTGAAAGCAAAGGGTTAACAACTGAATATACGTTCGGAGCAGTGTTTGTTATGTGGAAATACTTGTTAATGGGAGTGAAACTGCTGAATTGAATCGGGCAATTTATATTGCAATGGACAATTAACCACAGAAAACTGATTGAAACCAGACAGGTCGTCTCAGTGGTACATAAGAATGTCCTTATATGGCTTGGAGCAGAGGATAGTGAGGGGGACATGATTGAGATGTATAAAATTATGAGGGGCATGTAAAGAGTAGACAGGAAAAAACCTTTCCTCCTGGTGGAGGGATCAAGCACCAGGGAGCGGGTTAAGGTAAGAAGCAGGAGGTTTGGAGGGGACGTGAGGATAAACTTTGCCATCCAGAGAGTGGTGGGAGTCCGGAACTCACTGCCTGAAAGGGTGGTGAAGGCAGACATCCTCATAACATTTAAGAAACACTTAGATGTGCACTTGCCTACCAAGGCATAAAAGACTATGGGCCAAATGCTGGAAAATGGAATTAGGATAGTTAGGTGGTTGTTTTCGACTGGAATAGATGCAATGGGCTGAAGGGCCTTTTCTGTGCAATAGACCTCCATGACTCAATGACTCTAATGCCAAATTTTAAAGGAGGCAACAATTTATCCTGCGTGACAAAAGGTTGCTGATTGCTTGGCAAGTCTGCACTGATTGGTCAAAGCATCGCCATAGAGAATGTACCCAATGTCTGGGCATGTTCCTTTTGCCTGTAGAAGACAGGCCCCTAAGTATGAATATATGTAGCTTCTAGCAATCATAAGTGAGCTACATTGTGAGCCCGATAAATAATCTTGAATTGGTTGTAATTGCAATTCTTAGCATACTCAGGATTGTTCCACAAGTGCTGCCCAGTTGCAGAATCATGTCTGATGTTAGACTTTATGATCTCAGCTTTCCAAGCATGTGTTGGTTGAGTATGGCCAGTACTCTGCTTATTGGAAACAATCAAAGGGTTGTCATGTTTGAAACAATCCCACCAGTTGATTGTACATACAGCTACATACTGGCATTGCACCAGCACTGAAATTCATATACCACATTACTTATTTGTGTGGTAGGCAGAGCGGCTTTTTGGCTTGACCGCTGCATCTGATGGTGGAAAATAACCACTCATGTTGCTTCCTGTGCATTCTCCATGGCAACACCTCTACCAATCAGGGCCAACTTGCTAATCAATCAGCATCATTTTCTCATGCAGTATCACTTGCTTCTTCCTTTGACATTTGGCATTTTTTCATCTGTCCTGATAAGTGCAAGATGAAAAACTTCAATGGCATGTCTTTCTTTTCAGCAGTAGTCAAGTTTTATACTACCAAGCAACTATTGAAACTGCATCCATATAAATAGGAAGTGTCCCGATGAACCAAGTAGGAAGATTCTAGTCAAAGGTCACTCCAACGGACCTACAGTCATCTCAAATTGATTAGTGAGGAGTATGATTTAATTGAAACCGCGTTGTTCAGAATTCTCAATTAATTTAGTGTGGGACTGTGTCAATTGTAATTCTTGGTCTAGAACTCAAGAAAGAGGTCAAATAACCTACAAGACTTTTGGTAGAAATTGCAACTCTGAATAGAAGTCATCCTCGAATCAAGGGACAGTCACTACTGCTGCCAATTTCAAAATCAATCACCAGAAATTCTTTTTGACTCTTCCAACAACCTTCCCACACGAGATGAGAGGCAGTGGCTCCACAGTCTCAAATTCCCTGCTTTTATCTTGACATTGCAGTAGGGATGAGCTGGGATGAGAGGTGTAAGGCACAACTGCTATCAGGATGAGCTAAAACAAGTGGAAATGGAGGGTTTCTGAGCCTGACATGCCCAGAGTGCGGTTTCTCAGGATGCCAGATGGGAGGCAATCAAGGAGTGCATTAGAGTGACTAGATTGAAAAGTGCCAAAAGCTGTTTAATTAGAAATTGGCTGAGCTGAGCAGCACCTCAATTTTATTTATCCCATTCTCTTACTTAACAAAATGTTACCATAGAATGGGGTTGAGGTAGGGGCAGAGACATGCATCATTGCAGAATAAACTCTCTTCATAATTGATGGGATGTGGCGTTCAGAGCACGTTAGAGTTTACTGATGAACAGATTCTGTTACAATATCAATTTATGCTAATGCAATAGATGTTCATCTGCACCTCCTGGGTCGTAATGCGAAATCAATTAAATTAAAATCAGGCAGGTTCCATAATGAATATACTGGATTTCCAACTATGCAATGAAGACAAAAGTATACAGCTACGTCTCCAAGTGTTACTGATTTCTGAATATTGAGGTGCATTGGAAAGATCCACACTATGACAAACTGGAGTAATATCATAGTGCTGGGAGGCACTTTGACATATTAGTGCTTACCTCAATCCAAAACAGCCTTTCGGAAGATCCTTAAAAATATCAAAATGTTTCCAGAAGTACTGAAATACCCATTAAAGGCATGTCTTCTGCATAACCTTTAAAAAAATACACATTTTATTCAATGTGAAATCTTTGCATCATTCCAAGATTGACACCGAAGGTCAGATGAGCTGATCGGTGTATTCCCAGAACTAACTCAAGAACAAACACACTGACTCACAAAGACTAAAGTTAGCATTGCTGTCTCACAGCACCAGGGACACGGGCTCAATTCCGGTCTTGGGTGCCTATCTGTTTGGAGTTTGCACGATCGTCCTGTGTCTGCATGGGTTTCCTCTGGGTACTCCAGTTTCCTCCCACAGTCCAAAGATGTGCAGGTTAGGGGGATTGGACATGCTAAAAATTGCCCCTTAGTGTTTAAGAATGTGCAGGTTAGGTGGGGTTACAGGGATGGGGTGGGGGACTGGGCTTAGGTAGGGTGCTCTTTCAGAGGTTTGGGGCAGACACGATGCGCGCAATGCCCTCCTTCTGCACTGTAGGGATTCTATGGTTCTATTCTACCATTAAAGCAATTGTTTTAACCGATCAACATGTATGACTTAAATCAATGGGATAATCCACAAACAGTAAAGCAGAATGTGGCTCATCAATCTAAGATAGCACCGCTTTGGTCAAGAAACCTCAAGAGTGAGGAGTCACAGGGTGGGGCAATCATATTTGTCTCTTTTAACTGTTCAGTAAAAAATACTGTCTTCAAAGAAAGAGGATCATTTGAAAATATAATAAATTGGTGTCTGAGACAGATCCGAAGGGTGTAACATGGTTAGTTCTCCAGGTTTGTTCCATTATGGGTCCACCAAAGCAGCAAACTGATCCTTCAGTACCAAGACCACAAGAAACTGACTTTGAGATCGACAGAAAACCCATCACTTCAAGAAAATCGTGCGTACCATTTCAACATATGACTTCAGCTGTTGAACTCATCTAAACTGCTCTTCAGATGTGAAGAAAGCCTTCCATCAAGTTTGCAATGCATCTCTTTCTAAATAAGACAACCAAGTGAATTATGACCTTTTCCTGTTCCAACCTGTAAAAGTGTACCAGTCTCTCCAACTGTACTTTCCTTGGGTGTGTTTGCGTATCCGATCGTTTGAGTGTATGCTCTCGTGTTAGATTTTGGAGTGAGCGGTTAAATAAACAATCACCTTTCTTTGTTTAACTCCACACCAAGCTTGCTGCTGGTTTTTCAAATCATCTGTACCCTCGGTGGTCAAAAATAAAACCCACATTTTCCTCTCAAAGATTCACTGATTGGTGATTCATGGTCAGTTTGGGAAGGGAGTGGAAATTTCAATTGTTCTCTCTCACACCCTGCCCATAACAACATCTATCAGTGAAAAGAGTGGGTTGTCCTTATACACCAATGCCAACTGAGCTCATGTAACCAGTGAATCCCTCAAGCCTTTTATGACATCTTACAGAAGCTAATAAAATGCCTTGGTGCTTCCAGCTTCAGGAGGGAGTGTTTAATGAAGGTTACATGAGCTGCGTAGGAGAGTGTTTCAGTTTTATCATACAGATTTACAAGAGTGGCTAGAGAGATAAACATTGGTGTCAGCAGCAGAGCAAGAACCAATTCTTATCATAACCACCTCAACTGTGCCGTGGCAACTCCAATTTTCAATAAGGAGACTTCAATTTGTGAAACAAAATACCCTGGATAATAGGCAATGAAAGCTGTCGAGCAGAATGGAGTGTATAAGCATCTTGTAATTATATTTCACAAGGCCGAATGTCAACAATTCACTTCACAATGTAAAAAAATGGAGAGGCAGCTGACAACCATGCCACCATGAAAGCTGACTGTCGAGATCACAATGTGTGCATCCCAATGTATGTGTTGCTTGCGAGAAGTGCTGCAGTAATTCCTTGATCCGCCGATCATCCTAGCATTCAGACCATTTTAAATCATAGGGACAGTAGGCCATTCAGCCTTTCGAATCTGTTCCGCTACTCAATTAGACCATGACTGAGCTGCACCTCATTTAATTCCCTCAACTCATTTAACTATGCACTGACTCTGGCTGAGTGCAACTCTTGCGTAATGTCTGAGCACTGCACAGGGGAGAATGGAAATTGCCTTTTCAGAGCCGAGAGTGATTGCAGATATCAGCAGCAGGATGTGGGACATTAACAAATAAGCAGCGAACATTTTGGAGGACTGAGGAGCTGATGTACTGAATGTGCAGTCGGTGTCACCAAAAGAAAGGATCAGGAAAATGGAAGGAAGCAGTAAAAAAGAGAGAAAACCTTTCATGAGACTGACTTACAAAGGAGAGAAAGGGTCTCCACTATCGGCCGGAGGTTGCCACTAAAAAAACATATCTTGTGCACAATATGGAGTGGCTCTGAGCACCACCCCTCTCACCCTCAGAATTCTAGACAAGTGCTGACCAAAAAGATTCAAGGACTTAACGGTGGGAGGCAACATACCAGCACAATCCACCTCTATGTCCTGAAGCACCATGGACACTAACACATTGTTAACCCTCTAAAATAATTAGCTGCATGAAGCACCATTCATACTGCGCCATGATTAATCTGGCAATGCATGTGTCATGATCTCAATAACTTGCATGCAGAACTTTAAACAAAACTTCCTCCACTTTAACATGGTGACACAAGTAGATCTGTTATGTCTGATGACACTTGGCAGAGGGCCCTCAATTGTTGCACTTCACTTTATTCCCTCAAACCTTGTGCTCGTTAAAGCTTTAAAGAATGGGGACGAATTCCAGACAACAGATGAGTCAAAGAATCATACAGCACAGAAAAGGCACTTCGGCCCGTCAAGTCTGTGCCGGACAAAAACTACCATCTAACTATTCTAATCCCATTTCCCAGCACTTGGCCTATCGCCTTGTATGCCTTGGGATCACAAGTGCACATCTAAATACTTCTTAAATTTTATGAGGGTCTTTGCCTCCACCACTCTATCAGGCAGCAGGTTCCAAACTCCCACTACCCTCTGGGTAAAAAGGTTTTCCCTCAGATCCCCTCAAAACCTTCTGGCCCTTACCTTAAATCAATGCCCCCGGTCATTGATCCCTCTACCAAGAGGAAAAGTTTCTTCCTGTCTACTCTATCTACAACTCTTATAATATTATACATCTCAATCGTGTCCCTCTTCAGTCTCCTCTGCTCCAAGGAAAACAATACAAGTCTATCCAATCTCTCTTCATAGCTAACACTCTCCTGCCCAGGCAACTTCCTGGTAAATCCCCTCTGCACCCTTTCCAGTGCTATCACATCCGTCCTATAATGTGGATTCCAGAACTGCGCACAATGCTCTAACTGTGGCCTAACCAATGTTTTATACAGTTCCAGCAAAGGTTCCATGCTCTTAAACACTATGCCTTGGCTAATAAAGGCCAGTATACAATATGCCTTCTTAATTACTATATTCACCTGCTCTGCTACCTTACGGGACCAGTGTACATGTACACCAAGGTCCCTCTGATCCTCGGTGCTTCCCAGGGTCCTGCCGTTTAGCATGAATTCCCTTGCCTTGTTTGTCCTGTCCAAGTGCATCACCTCACATTTATCCGGATTGAATTCCACTTGCGACTAATCAGCCCGTCTGACCATCCCGTTGATATCCTCCATCTATTTGCCACCCCACCAATTTGCATATCATCCGCAATCTTACTCCTACATTCATCTTTAAATCATAAAATTGCTGAGAAAATACTTAGGTGTAGCCGTGGCTGAGAGCAAGGTGGGACAGTTCATATTGTAGCTTAGTCGGTGCACCTTCAGTCATTTGTCATGGCATCCCTCTCAAGTAAAACAAAACACCAATTCTCTCCTTAATCTTCCACCTGGTTCCAAGTTATCTATCACCTCTTAACTAGAGCATTTTCAGTTAGGACTTATCTTCCTGCATTTGCACTGCGAACTCTGGTGTTCCACAAACACCTTTCCTTAACATTCTGCTTTTCCTCATCTACATGCTTTTTCGTGATATTATCATCTGTGGACATGAGGTCAGCATCGGCACCTAAATTGTTATCATGAACATGGAAACATAGAAAATAGGAGCACGAGGAGGCCATTTGGCTCTTCGAGTCTATTCAGTCATTCATTACAAGCATGGCTGATCTGGCTCTAATTCCCTGTTTTCTCTCTATCCCCCTTTTTAAATAGTGGGGTTACATTAGCTACCCACCATTCTGTAACAACTGTTACAGAGTCCATAGAATTCTGGAGATGACAACCAATGCATCCACTATTTCTAGAGCCACTTCCTTAAGTACTCAGGGATGTATATTATCAAACCCTGGGGATTTATCAGCTTTTTCTACTAACATTGATCTCTTTCAGTTCCTCCCGCTCACTAAACCCTGTGTTCCTCAACATTTCCACATTTGTGAAGACAGAACCAAAGTATGTACTTAGTTTCTCAGCCATGTCTTTATCCCCCATTAGGGGTGGCACAGTAGCACAGTGGTTAGCACTGTTGCTTAACAGCTCCAGGGTCCCAGGTTCAATTCCCGGCTTTGGTCACTGTCTGTGTGGAGTCTGCACGTTCTCCTGTGTCTGCATGGGTTTCCTCCGGGTGCTCCGGTTTCATCCCACAAGTCCAAAGATGTGCAGATTAGATGGATTGGCCATGCTAAATTGTCTGAAAAAAGGCTAGGTGGATACTGGGTTACGGTGATAGGATGGAGGTGTGTGCTTGAGTGGGGTGCTCTTTCCAAGGGCTGGTGCAGACTTGATGGGCTGAATGGCCTCCTTCTGCACTGCAAATTCTATGATTATAAATTCCTCTGTTTCTGACCTACATTTGTCTTGACCAATATTTTTCTCTTCACCTATCTATAGAATGTTTTAGTCAGTTTGTATGTTCCCTGCAAGCTTCCTCTCACACTCTATTTTCTCCTTCTTAATCAATTCCTTGGTCTTCCTTTGCTGAATTCTAAATGGTTTCCAATCCTCAGACCTGTTGGTTTTCTTGGCCAATTTGTATTGCTTGGGTGGCATGATGGCACAGTGGCTAGCACTGCTGCCTCACAGTGCCAGGGACCCGGGTTCAATTCCAGCCTTGGGTAACTGTCTGTATGGAGTTTGCACATTCTCCCCGTGTCTGTGTGGATTTCCTCTGGGTGCTCTGGTTTCCTCCCACAGTCCAAAGATGTGCAGGCTAGATGGATTGGCCATGCTAAATTGTCCCTTAGTATGCAAAGCTTAGGCAGGGATTGCAGGGGGGAGTGTGGGGGGGGGGGGGGGGGGTAGAGTGCTCTTATAGAAGGTTGGTGCAGGCTTGATGGGCTGAATAGCCTCCTTCTACACTGTAGGGATTCGATGATTCTATCTTGGATCGAATACTATCTCTAATTTCACTTGTAAGCCATGGTTTGGCCACCTTCCTTAGTTTACCTTTGTGCCAGACAGGAATAAACAATTGTTGCAGTTCTCCCATGAGCTCCATGAATGCTTGCCATTGCTTATCAACAGTCATCCCATTAAGCAAATTCCGAATCGACGATAGCTAACTGTGCGTCATACTATCATAGTTTCCTTTATTAAGATTCAGGTCCCTAGTCTCAGAATCAACTACATCACTCTCCATCTTGATGAACAAATTATATCAGATTATGGCCATTCAACCCCAAGGGGTCTTACACAACTAGACTGCCAATGATTTATTTCTCGGTACACAGTACCCAGTCTAGGGTGACCTGTCCTCTAGTTGGTTCCTCAATGCATTGGTACAAAAAATGAGCCGGTATACGCTCCAGGAATTCCTCCTCTACGGTATTGTGACTAATTTGATTTGGCCAATCTGTATGCAGATTAAAATCACCCATAATTACAGATCTCCCGTTATCGCATGTGCCTCTAATTTCCTGTTTAATGCCATTTCCAACATCACAACTACAGTTTGGGGGTCTATATACAACGCCCACTAATGTTTTTTGCCCCTCGGTGTTTCTCAGCTCGACCTTTCCATCACCGCCCTCAACTCCTCAATCACCTATGTATTGTTAGTTTGCTTGGCCAACATTAAATATTAATAATATAAAATTTCCCCAAGCTTAACATTGGGAAGACTGAAGATGTCATCTTTGGACCTGTCACAATTTGGACCTGCTCAGCATTTCTATCCTCCAACTTGCCCGGAGAGAAGCAGACTGCTTCCGACCTCTACATCTGATACAATCCAAACTGAGCTCTTATCTTGTACATCTGCTGCACAGAGACGATCTGCTTCCATCACCATAGCATTGGGTGGGGCGGAACGGCCCCGCTAGCAATGAGCATCATCGCAGGCGGGATGGGATGGAAGCCATCAGCCCCAAGAGCCACTTCCTCCACTTTAGGAACTTAAGCAAAAAAACGTTAAGAGGCAGGTCCCACAACATCACTATGATTCAGCCCGCCCCACCAGCAACTTAGGTTGAGAAAAGGAGTGCGCCCAGATACAAAGAATTAAAAATAAAACCTCCCCATCAACAAGATTCCCTTACCACAAAACCACACCCCCGTTCCCCCACAGAATCCCCCTACTAGGGAACACCCCCAACATAGAACATGTCCATTGGTACTGCCCTGGCATTGTCATTGGCATTGCCCCTTTGATCTTTTGATTGCTGTTAATTTTTACATTTCTAATGGAAAGACACTGAAAGGTTTGAAAGAATGAACAGACCAAGAGATTCATATAAATCGCTCCCTGAACGTGCAAATGCGATTGACTTCCTGCCTACCTGCACCACAAGATTAACTGAGTTCCTTGCTGATGCATATTAATGAGCTGAAAAATGGACGATCGTGTGTGTTCACCTGGCCCGCCACACAACAGGAATGATGCCAACTTTTCTGCCTGCCATTGCTCTTAGTCTACAGAACGAAAGATTCCGCCCCGTAGTTTGGGTGCCAATTAATAAAAACCATAGAGCGTATACAATGTCCGTTCACCAGGATGATGACTAGACTTGGAAAACTATAGTTATGAAGAAAGACTTGGCATGCTGGGACTATTGCTGAGAAGAAGAAGAAATGTTCAAAATTATGAAAAGATTTGATAGAGAGAATGAGGATCATTAAATTAAAATTGTCATGAATCATAGAATAATAGAATCAACAGTGCAGAAGGAGGTCAATCGGCCCAACGAGTTTGCACTGGCCCTTGGAAAGAGCACCCTACTTAAGCCCACTCCTGCACTCTATCCTTGTAACCCAGTAACCCAGCCTAATCTTTTGGACACTAAGGAGTAATTTAGCATGGCTGAAGAAAGATTCTGAAGAAAGTGTGTAGAAAGCAATTGGGATAAATTTCTTCCCCAGAAGAATGATTTACATTCATAAGGCACCTTTCATGACCTCGGAAACTCCTAAAATGCGTTGTAGCTAATGGAGTATGTTTAAAGTGTAGTCACTAATGTAATGCAGGAAAATTGGAACCAATTTGCACACAGCAGGGTTTCACAAATGGCCACTTGATGATCAGATAGGCTCTTCTGAAGAAGTTAATTTTTGGAGAAACATTGGCCGAGACACCGGGGAGAACTCATAAGTTCTGCTTCAAATAGTGCCATGGTAAAGTCTCAGGCAAGCGGCCACTTGGAAGCGATGACTAGAAAAGTTTGGTTTTATTCTCCTCGCTATACACTCCTCCTACTTCCCGAATGGTCTCCCATACCCGGCCCACACCAGGGCCAGAGTATTTATATCCAAGCAGTACTAGGAAAAGGGAGTGTCACCCCCTCACCTGGGTAAATCGTATTCTGGAGAGGCCACAGGGACTCTGAGGTTGCAGATCCATGGGCCTCCTGCCGGGTTACAACACCCCTCCTCCCCAAGTCAGATACATTGTGCATTTCGACGGGAGGGAGGAAATCTTCTTCGCCAAGGGCTGATTGTCCGGTGCCCACCGCTCCGGGAATGGAGGGGTGTAACTGACCATGGAGCGTCGCTTCCTGGTCCAGCGTCTGGGCAGTTCCTCAGCCTTTTGTTTGGCGGTCACGCTCGGACCTGCGTCGATTTACATGAGCTAAGATTCCATGTTCGACTCCTGGTCAGGCTGGCTGACTTCCTGCATTTCACAATCACAAGGTCCAGTCGCCTCGCTGGGTACCACCGGCAACTGCTACGGAGAGAGGGGCACCACCAAGCTCGGGGTCCGTGGTCAGTCCTTGGGTACCTGTTCCACCTGGCTCCGGAGATGGTCCATGTGCCGACTCGAGATCTTCCCTTGCACCCGCAGCATGCAGGAGATTGGCCCGGACATTTTTATACTCATTCCCAGAATCCATAATGCCCCATCAGTAAAATTCCAGACATAAATTGGGTCAACAGCAGCGAATTCTCTCACGGGCCTGGCTCGCTTCACTCCGGTCTGTTTCTGCTGGTCATGGATCCTATCCCGATTCCGGCAAAACAAAACTCAATCGTGTGCAGAAGCGACAACCCATCAAAAGCTCCTTGGGCAACACCCCGGTGGTAGCTTGCAGCGTAGTTCTATAGTAGAACAGGAAATGGGTGAGGTGGGTTTCTGGTGGGCCTGAGGTCTGTTTTCTCATCCAAAGTTTGAATGTCTGTACGGCATGTTCTGCCAACACATTTGAGGACGGGTGATTAGGCGCAGTGAGGACATGAACATAGAACATAGAACATAGAACAATACAGCGCAGTACAGGCCCTTCGGCCCACGATGTTGCACCGAAACAAAAGCCATCTAACCTACACTATGTCATTATCATCCATATGTTTATCCAATAAACTTTTAAATGCCCTCAATGTTGGCGAGTTCACGACTGTAGCAGGTAGGGCATTCCACGGCCTCACTACTCTTTGTGTAAAGAACCTACCTCTGACCTCTGTCCTATATCTATTACCCCTCAGTTTAAAGCTATGTCCCCTCGTGCCAGCCATTTCCATCCGCGGGAGAAGGCTCTCACTGTCCACCCTATCCAACCCCCTGATCATTTTGTACGCCTCTATTAAGTCTCCTCTTAACCTTCTGCTCTCCAACGAAAACAACCTCAAGTCCATCAGCCTTTCCTCATAAGATTTTCCCTCCATACCAGGCAACATCCTGGTAAATCTCCTCTGCACCCGCTCCAAAGCCTCCACGTCCTTCCTATAATGCGGTGACCAGAACTGTACGCAATACTCCAAATGCGGCCGTACCAGAGTTCTGTACAGCTGCAACATGACCTCCTGACTCCGGAACTCAATCCCTCTACCAATAAAGGCCAACACTCCATAGGCCTTCTTCACAACCCTATCAACCTGGGTGGCAACTTTCAGGGATCTATGTATATGGACACCTAGATCCCTCTGCTCATCCACACTTCCAAGAACTTTACCATTAGCCAAATATTCCACATTCCTGTTATTCCTTCCAAAGTGAATCACCTCACACTTCTCTACATTAAATTCCATTTGCCACCTCTCAGCCCAGCTCTGCAGCTTATCTATATCCCTCTGTAACCTGCTACATCCTTCCACACTATCGACAACACCACCGACTTTAGTATCATCTGCAAATTTACTCACCCACCCTTCTGCGCCTTCCTCTAGGTCATTGATAAAAATGACAAAAAGCAACGGCCCCAGAACAGATCCTTGTGGTACTCCACTTGTGACTGTACTCCATTCTGAACATTTCCCATCAACCACCACCCTCTGTCTTCTTTCAGCTAGCCAATTTCTGATCCACATCTCTAAATCACCCTCAATCCCCAGCCTCCGTATTTTCTGCAATAGCCTACCGTGGGGAACCTTATCAAACGCTTTGCTGAAATCCATATACACCACATCAACTGCTCTACCCTCGTCTACCTGTTCAGTCACCTTCTCAAAGAACTCGATAAGGTTTGTGAGGCATGACCTACCCTTCACAAAGCCATGCTGACTATCCCTGATCATATTATTCCTATCTAGATGATTATAAATCTTGTCTCTAATAATCCCCTCCAAGACTTTACCCACTACAGACGTGAGGCTCACCGGTCTATAGTTGCCGGGGTTATCTCTGCTCCCCTTTTTGAACAAAGGGACCACATTTGCTATCCTCCAGTCCTCTGGCACTATTCCTGTAGCCAATGATGACATAAAAATCAAAGCCAATGGTCCAGTAATCTCTTCCCTGTCCTCCCAGAGAATCCTAGGATAAATCCCATCAGGTCCCGGGGACTTAACTATTTTCAGCCTGTCCAGAATTGCCAACACCTCTTCCCTACGTACCTCAATGCCATCTCTTCTATTAGCCTGGGTCTCAGCATTCTCCTCCACAACATTATCTTTTTCCTGAGTGAATACTGACGAAAAATATTCATTTAGTATCTCGCCTATCTCTTCAGACTCCACACACAACTTCCCATCCCTGTCCTTGACTGGTCCCACTCTTTCCCTAGTCATTCGCTTATTCCTGACATACCTATAGAAAGCTTTTGGGTTTTCCTTGATCCTTCCTGCCAAATACTTCTCATGTCCCCTCCTTGCTCGTCTTAGCTCTCTCTTTAGATCCTTCCTCGCTACCTTGTAACTATCCATCGCCCCAACTGAAACTTCACACCTCATCTTCACATAGGCTTCCTTCTTCCTCTTAACAAGAGATTCCACTTCCTTGGTAAACTACGGTTCCCTCGCTCGACGCCTTCCTCCCTGCCTGACCGGTACATACTTATCAAGAACACGCAGTAGCTGATCCTTGAACAAGCTCCACTTATCCAGTGTGCCCAACACTTGCAGCCTACTTCTCCACCTTATCCCCCCCAAGTCACGTCTAATGGCATCATAATTGCCCTTCCCACAGCTATAACTCTTGCCCTGCGGTGTATACTTATCCCTTTCCACCATTAACGTAAACGTCAACGAATTGTGGTCACTGTCCCCAAAGTGCTCTCCTACCTCCAAATCCAACACCTGGCCTGGTTCATTACCCAAAACCAAATCCAACGTGGCCTCGCCTCTTGTTGGCCTGTCAACATATTGTGTCAGGAAACCCTCCTGCACACACTGTACAAAAAACGACCCATCTAATGTACTCAATCTATATCTTTTCCAGTCAATATTTGGAAAGTTAAAGTCTCCCATAATAACTACCCTGTTACTTTCGCTCTTATCCAGGATCATCCTCGCCATCCTTTCCTCTACATCCCTCGAACTATTTGGAGGCCTATAGAAAACTCCCAACAGGGTGACCTCTCCTTTCTAACCTCAGCCCATACTACCTCTGAAGATGGGTCCCCATCTAGCATCCTCTCCGCCACCGTAATACTGCTCTTGACTAGCAGCGCCACACCTCCCCCTCTTTTGCCTCCTTCTCTGAGCTTACTAAAACACCTAAACCCCGGAACCTGCAACATCCATTCCTGTCCCTGCTCTATCCATGTCTCCGAAATGGCCACAACATTGTAGTCCCAGGTACCAACCCATGCTGCCAGTTCCCCTACCTTATTTCGTATACTCCTGGCATTGAAGTAGACACACTTCAAACCACCTACCTGAACACTGGCCCCCTCCTGCGACGTCAAATCTGTGCTCCTGACCTCTATACTCTCATTCTCCCTTACCCTAAAACTACAATCCAGGTTCCCATGCCCCTGCTGCATTAGTTTAAACCCCCCCAAAGAGCACTAACAAATCTCCCCCCCAGGATATTTGTGCCCCTCAGGTTCAGATGTAGACCATCCTGTCTGTAGAGGTCCCACCTTCCCCAGAAAGAGCCCCAGTTATCCAGAAATCTGAATCCCTCCCGCCTGCACCATCCCTGTAGCCACGTGTTTAATTGCTCTCTCTCCCTATTCCTCATCTCACTATCACGTGGCACGGGCAACAACCCAGAGATAAAAACTCTGTTTGTTCTAGTTCTGAGCTTCCATCCTAGCTCCCTGAAAGCCTGCCTGACATTCTTGTCCCCTTTCCTACCTATGTCGTTAGTGCCAATGTGGACCACGACTTGGGGCTGCTCCCCCTCCCCCTAAGGACCCGGAAAACACGATCCGGGACATCACGTACCCTTGCACCTGGGAGGCAACATACCAAACGCGAGTCTCTCACACTCCCACAAAATCTCCTATCTGTGCCCCTGACTATCGAGTCCCAATTACTAATGCTCTGCTCCTCTCCCCCCTTCCCTTCTGAGCAACAGGGACAGACTCCGTGCCAGAGGCCCGTACCCCATGGCTTACCCCTGGTAAGTCCCCCCCCACACAAGTATCCAAAGCGGTATACTTGTTTCTCAGGGGAACGACCGCAGGGGATCCCTGCACTGACTGCTTCTTCCCAGTCCCTCTTACAGTTACCCACCTATCTCCAATCTTTGGTGTAACTAATTCCCTGAAGCTGCTATCTATTACCCCCTCTGCCTCCTGAATGATCCGAAGTTCTTCCAACTCCAGCTCCAGTTCCCTAACTCGGTCTTGGAGGAGCTGGAGATGGCAGCACTTCCTGCAGGTAAAATCAGCAGGGACACTAACAGCATCCCTCACCTCAAACATCCTGCAGGAGGAACATTGCACTCCCTTCCCTGCCATCCCTCTAACTTTCTACCAAGATCTGGCTAACAACTAAATTAAATTTTATATTAAAAAAATTAATAATAATAATAAAATATGGTACTTACCTCACACCAATGGGTTTTATTATTAGGTTAGAGGAGGAGGGCGGGTGGGAGACACTACACGTGTAGTGTCTCGGGTTCCCTCTCCACCAGAATTTATTGGTGAGGGTCTTCCCAGAAGTCCGTGGGCCGACTTCCTGTTCCCGCCTTAAACACTAAAATTTAAAAAAAAACAGCAAAGAGGGACCGAAAACGGGACCAGGTAAGTGTTTTTAAAGGAGAGACTTACCTCCCAGAAATCACTTCCGCACTGCCCCTGCTGAAATTGACTAACCAGCTCCTTTCCCGCTGAAATCGACTGGCCTGCCCCTGCAAAGACAAGTGTTTTTAAAGGGGAGGCTTACCTCCCAGAAATCACGTCCGCACTGCCCCCGCTGAAATTGACTAACCAGCTCCGTTCCCGCTGAAATCGACTGGCCTGCCCCTGTAAAGACATAGAACTGTACAGCACAGTACAGGCCCTTCGGCCTTCGATGCTGTGCCGAACTAGTCTGAAACTAAGATCAAATCAACCTACTTCCAATCATTCTAGTGCACTCCATATGTCTATCCAATAACCGCTTGAAAGTTCCTAAAGTGTCCGATTCCACTACCATAGCTGGGAGTGCGTTCCACGCCCCAACCACTCTCTGAGTAAAGAAACTACCTCTGACATCCCTCCTATATCTTCCACCATGAACCTTATAGTTATGCCCCCTTGTAACAGCTACATCCACCCGAGGAAAAAGTCATTGAACGTCCACTCTATCTATCCCTCTCAACATCTTATACACCTCAATTAAGTCACCTCACATCCTCCTTCGCTCCAATGAGAAAAGCCCTAGCTCCCTCAACCTTTCCTCATAAGATCTACCCTCCAATCCAGGCAGCATCCTGGTAAATCTCCTTTGCACCCTTTCCAATGCTTCCACATCCTTCCTATAATGAGGTGGCCAGAACTGCACACAATACTCCAAATGTGGTCTAACCAAGGTCTTGTAAAGTTGCAGCATAACCTCACGGCTCTTAAACTCAATCCCCCTGTTAATAAATGCTAACACACTTTATGCTTTCTTCAGGGCTCTATCCACTTGGGTGACAACTTTCAGAGATCTATGGACATGAACTCCGACACCTCTTTGCTCCTCCACATTCTTCAGAACCCTGCCGTTAACCCTGTAATCCGCATTCAAATTTGTCCTACTAAAATGAATCACCTCACACTTATCAGGGTTATACTCCATCTGCCACTTTTCAGCCCAGCTCTGCATCCTAATAATGTCTCTTTGCAGCCTACACCAGCCCTCCACATTATCCACTACTCCACCAATCTTGGTGTCATCAGCAAATTTACTAACCCAACCTTAACTCCATCATCCAAGTCATTGATAAAAATCACAAATAGCAGAGGACCCCTGCGGTAAACCGCTGGTGACTGGGCTCCAGGATGAAAATTTACCATCTACCACCACCTTCTATATGATAGCCAGTTACTGATCCAATCGGCCAAATTTCTCTCTATGCCATGCCCCCTTACTTTCTGCATGAGCCGACCATGGGGCACCTTATCAAACGCCTTACTAAAATCCATGTATACGTCATCAACTGCTCTACCTTCATCTATGTACTTAGTTACCTCCTCAAAAAATACAATCGAACTTGTGAGGCAAGACTTACTCCTCACAAATCTGTGCTGACTATCCTGGATTAAGCTGTATCTTTCCAAATGATCATTAATCCCATCCCTCAGGACCCTTTCCAATAATTTACCTCTGACCGAAGTGAGACTAACCGGCCTATAATTCCCAAGGTTATACCTATTCCCTTTCTTGAACAAGGGGACAACATTCACCTCTCTCCAGTCTTCTGGCACTATTCCTGTAGACAGTGAGGACATAAAGATCAAAGCCAAAGGCTCTGCAATCTCATCCCTCGCCTCCCAAAGAATCCTAGGATATATCCCATCAGGCCCAGGGGACTTATCTATCCTCAGGCTTCTCAAAATTACTGACACATCTTCCTTCCGAATATCTACCTCCTCCAGCCTACCAGCCTGTATCGCACTATCCTCCTCAACAACCTGGCCCCTCTCCTTTGTGAACACTGAAGAAAAGTATTCATTTAGGGCCTTTCCTATATCTTCAGACTCCATGCACATGTTCCCACTACTGTCCTTGACCGGCCCGAACTTCACCTTGGTTATTCTTTTATTCCTCACATAAGTGTAAAAGGCTTTGGGGTTTTCCTTGATCCTACCCGCCAAGGACTTCTCATGCCCCCTCCTAGCTCTCCTAAGCCCTTTCTTGAGCTCCTTCCTAGCTAGCTTGTATCCCTCAAGTGTTCTAACTGAACCTTGTTTTCACATCCTTAGAAAAGCCCCCTTCTTCCTCTTGACAAGACATTCAACCTCTTTTGTAAACCATGGTTCCCTCACTCAACCATTTCCTCCCTGCCTGACAGGGACATACATATCAAGGACACGCAGTATTTGCTCCTTGAACAAGCTCCACATCTCAATTGTGCCTATCCCTGACAGTTCCTGTTTCCGTCTTATGCACCCCAATTCTTGCCTATTCGCATCGTAATTACCCTTTCCCCAGTTATAAACCTTGCCCTGCCGTATGTTCCTATCCCTTTCCATTGCTATAGTGAAAGTCACCGAATTGTGGTCACTATCTCCAAAGTGCTCACCCATAACCAAATCTAACACTTGGCCCGGTTCATTACCCAGTACCAAATCCAATGTGGCCCCGCCTCTTGTTGGTCTATCCACATATTATGTGAGGAAACCCTCCTGCACACACTGGATAAAAACAGCCCCATCCAAACTATTTGAATTATAGTGGTTCCAATCAATATTTGGAAAGTTAAAGTCACCCATGACAACTATCCTGTGACTACCGCACCTATCCAAAATCTGTATTGCAATTTTTTCCTCCACACCTCTGTTACTGTTTGGGGGCCTATAGAAAACTCCTAACAAAGTGACCGCTCCTTTCCTATTTCTAACTTCAGCCCACACTACCTCAGTAGACAGATCCTCCTCAAAGTGCCTTTCTGCAGCCATTATACTATCCTTGATTAACAATGCTACTCCTCCACCTCTTTTACCACCTTCCTTAATCTTACTGAAACATCTAAACTCCGGAACCTCCAACAACCATTCCTGCCCCTGTTCTATCCACGTCTCCGTAATGGCCACAACATCGTAGTCCCAGGACCAATCCATGCTTATTCCTGATGCTGCTCGCATTGAAGTAGACACACTTCAAATCACCTTCATGCCTGCAGGTCCACTCTTGTGACCTTGTACCTTCCTCAGTACTGCACTACCCTCAACTTCCTGAACTCCAGCAACACTATCTCCTGGACGACAAATCAGTTACCCACCCCCTGCCAAATTAGTTTAAACCCCCGCCCCCCCCAAAGAGCTGTAGCAAATTTCCCTCCCAGGATATTGGTGCCCGTCTGGTTCAGGTGTAACCCATCCTGTTTGTACAGGTCCCACCTTCCTCAGAATGTGCTCCAATTATCCAAGAAACTGAAACCCTCCTTCCTACACCATACATATAGCCACGTGTTTAACTGCACTCTCTCACTGTTCCTCACCTCGCTAACACGTGGCACCGGCAGCAAACCAGAGATGACAACACGGTCTGTCCTGGCTCTCAGCTTTCACTCTAGCTCCCTGAATTCCTTTTTTACATCCCCGTCCCTTTTCCTACCTATGTCGTTAGTACCGATGTGTACCACGAATTGTGGCTGCTCCCCCTCCCCCTTAAGGATCCTGAAAACATGATCAGAGACGTCATGGACCTTGGCACCCGGGAGGCAACACACCAACCGTGAGCCTCTATCGTTGTCACAGAACCGCTTATCTGTACCTCTAACTATAGAGTCTCCAATAACTAATGCTCTCCTGTTCTCCCCCCTTCCCTTCTGAGCCACAGGGACAGACTCAGTGCCAGAGACCTGGTCACCATGGCTTACCTCTTGTAGGACCCCCCCCCCCCCCAACAGTATCCAAAACGGTATATCTTTTATTGAGGGGACAACCACAGGCGATCCCTGCACTGACTGATTCTTCCCCCTCCTTTTAAACGTCACCCAGATACCTTCATTCTTAGGAGTAACTATATCACTGAAGCTTCTATCTATAACCGACTCTGCCTCCCGAATGATCCTCAGTTTATCCAGCTCCAGCTCCAGTTCCCTAACACGGTCTTTGAGGAGCTGGAGGTGGGTGCACTTCCCACAGGGGAACTCAGCAGGGCCACTGACGGTGTCCCTCACCTCGAACATCCTGCAGGAGGAACATTGCACTGCCCTCTCTGCCATCCCTTCCATTTATCCACTTGACAATTACAAAGAGAAAAAAAAAAAGCTTACCTGATTTTCACACTCTCCGCAGGTTAGAGGTGGTGGAAGGGTAGAGAGAGGAAAAGGAAAGAAAAGCTTACCTCACCAACTCACCACACAGTCTTTTTTTTTTGGTTAGAGGAGGAGGATGGGTGGGAGACACGACCTTTGTAGTGTCTCGGGTTTAGCCACTGCCTGAAGTATATTAGTTCTAGAAACTCACCCGACAGCAGCTTTCCACAATTCACTCCCCGCAACAGCCAATCAGCGTCGCCGCTATGCCGCCCTCTGCAGGATACTTGCCTCAACTTGTCCCCGCAATCTGTCCTCACTGAGAGCTCTTTATAGTCGCAGTGACTGCCCCTGAGGCAAATCACTCCCCGCAACAGCCAATCAGCGTCGCCGCTCTGCCTCCCTCTGCAGGACGGACCCCATTTGGCTTTAAAAAATCCCGCAGATTCCGAACTAGTAAATGCGGTGCCATTGTCCGACATGAGGACCTCCGGGAGTAAATGAAAACTAAACGTCTGCCTGAGCCGCTTGATGATGGCACGCGTTGTAGTCGTCATCATCCGGTGGGCATCCATCCATTTAGAGTGTGCATCTATTATGAGTAGGTTCATTGCCCCCTGGAAAGGCCCCACAAAATCCACATGGAGGTGGGACCTTGGCCAGCCGGCCATTCACATGGGTAAAGTGAAGCTGCCGGTGAGAGCTTCTGGTTTTCCTGGCACCGGGTGCACTGCTTTACCAACTTCTTGATATCCGCGCCAATGCCGGGACACCACACGTAGCGCCGGGCTACATTTTCATTTTGGAGAACCTGGGTGTCCGCTATGGCGGCCCTGCATAATGGCCCCTGGCCGCGTTTGGGGGTGATTACTCAGGAACCTCACACCAGGATGCTGTGCACGATGCTGAGTTTGACCGCTTGTGTTGTAAATGGCCTCAGGTCCCACAGGAGGGCACAGTCCCCAAGTCCCGTACAGCACGATGTGGGGGACCCTGGCCAGCAACGTGTCCATCTGCATCAAAGCCTTTACTAGGGCTGCCATTACAGGTAACGAGCCCATAAAATGTAAGGTCATGGCTACCTCATCCAATGCCGCCGGTGTGGCATGCTGGTGTGTAGCGGAAGGCTACTGAGAGCGCCCATGTAGGGAATCTCCGTCCCTGCGCGATGTTCCAAAATATACTCGTTCACAGCCAGATGGAGAGCCCAATTCTGAATGTGGGCAGATGCCACTGGGGGAATTGCCTTGTCCTCTTTGAATAACCCAAAAAGGGGTTTATGGTCGGTATATGCCTTGAACGCATGTCCATAGATATATCAGTGGAATCGTTTGACACCAAACACCAGTGCCAAACCTTCCTTTTCTATTTGGGCATAATTTTGCTCTGCTGTCTGTCATGATATTCAAACACACATCACAACACACACATCATGATAGACAGACCAACAGACCAATTAGCACACATAACACGACAGCCAATCACAGACAAGAGCAGACACAGTATAAGACAAGAAACACGACACCTCCTGGGCAGTCCATCTGGAGACAGGACAAGGCCAGGACCTCATTAACAAGACACTCATACGGTCACCACGTGCTGAGTACCAAGTCAGATGTGTAAATAACTAGTTGGAATAAAACTGCGTTGTACCAATCGCAACCGTGTTGGTTCGTCTGTACCTCAGAGCACCCAACACCACACTGTCGTCAAAGTGTGTAAAGCGAACGCAATAGGTAGCTTGGTACCATAATCCATCCCGTGTGCCAGGATGGCCCTGATTCCGTAGGGCGAAGCATCACATGTGAGCAATAAGTGCTTCGCCGGGTGGAAGTGGGAGGATGACAGTCGCCTCTTTACTACGTCTAACACTCTCTGCTGCGACAGTCCTAAATCCACCGCTAGTCCTTCTTTAACAACAGGGACACCGGGGCCAAGTCCATCGGCAGGTTCGGGATGAACTTCCCATAATAGTTGACCAGGTCCAGGAACTCTGTGGGATCCTTTGGTACGGGCGACTGCCAGATGGCCTGAACTTTATCTACTGGGTGAAGTCTGTGCCTGTCAACCCTGTAGCCCAAGTAGACCACTTCCATTGCATGGAATACACACTTTCCGTGCTGTAGGTGGATCCCGGCTGTATCAAATCTACAGAGCACATCCTCCAGGTTTTTAGATGCTCCTAGTCGGAAGAACCGGTAATCAGCACATCATCCAGGTAAACTATCACCTGTGGCAACACACAAAGGATATTTTCCATCACCCTTTGCAATTAGCGTTTTCACCATCGGGTGAGGTTTTTCTGCTGGTGTTTGTCCCGCCGCCTCCCTCTGATGCTGGCGTGTTCATTCCACTCGGCAAGGATCTCTGGAGTTCCCCCGCAATGGCGGGAGTCTGGAATTGCCGCACGGGAGAGGGATGTTCCGCGCACTGCTGGGGGACCAAGGTCAGGACGGCCATCCATCGGAGCTCCAGGACGCCGCGCCCTCCCAGGACAGAACTATCTCAGTCGCTTTTTTTCAGGTCCAGCTCGGTTTCAGTCATTAAACGTTCTTGGGTCACCCTGTCTCTGATCCCACAAACCAACCGGTCTCGGAGAGCCTCTGATAATACCAGCCTAAACTCACAGAACTCGGCGAGTTTGCGTAACCGGCCCAGGAATTCATCTGTGGGTTCGTCCTGGTGCTGAAAAGCCGTATGAAAACGATTAGTGGCGGTTTCGGGTCAAAATGGTTGCCAATCAGCGTAACGAGTTTCACGAACTGGCATTTGTCGGGTGGGTCGGTAAAAATTAAACTTTTGGTAATGCTGTAAGTCTCCGCACCATAAACCACGAGGAGGGTCATCGCAGTCTGTCAACCCCAACGATATTGTTCAGACAAAAAAAATATTTAATTCACTCTATATATTGGGTCCAATCCCCAGTCCTGGCGTCGAAAGCCTCAAGCTGCTTACCGATGAGAGGCATATCTGCTGCCTGAGCATAAGCCTTCTGAGGCCTAAAGGAGGTAGGCCTGATCCGTAGGAAATGGCACCTCCTGCAGTTCCACTTAACCCTCGTCGCCAGTGTAAAGTATCAGGCAAACGGCCATTTAGAAGTGATGACTGCAGAAACATTTGGTTTTATTCTCTTTACTATTCACTCTTCCTACTCCCCGAAGGGTCTCCCGCACCTGGCCCATGCTAGGGCCAGGGTATTTTGTATCTCAGTAGTCCCCAGAAAAGGAGGGGAGTGGTAGCCTCATCCCCTCATCTGGGTAAATCATATTCAGGTGACGCCACAAGGACTCTGATGTCGCAGATCCCTGGGCCTCCTGTCAGTTTATAACAGTAATGGTAATTTTCATATTCACCTGAGACGTCGGGACAGGACTTCAATTGAGTGTCTCTGACAGTTGCTCAAACAGTACAGCAGTCCCTCAGTCAGAGTGGCAGCCTAAAAGTTATGATTTGTCTTTGGAGCGGAACTTGAATGCTCAAACTCCTGAGCCTGGGGCAAGGCGCTGTTGACATTACTTTCTTTCAGAAAAAAATAATAACACCTTTCCAAAGGGTTCTGGTGATCTGCAAAATCTTTTAATATTCTGACCACAAAGTGGCAAAGATTAGTGGGAGACTAGAGGATTGGGAAATCTTTAGGGGGTAACAGAGAGCTACTAAAAAAGCTATAAAGAAGAGTAAGATAGATTATGAGAGTAAACTTGCTTAGAATATAAAAACAGATAGTAAAAGTTTCTCCAAATATATAACCCAAAAAAGAATAGCTAAGGTAAATATTGGTCCTTTAGAGGATGAGAAGGGAGATTTAATAATGGGAGATGAGGAAATGGCTGAGGAACTGTACAGGTGTTTTGGGTCGGTCTTCACAGTGGAAGACACAAATAACATGACAATGACTGATGGAAATGAGGCTATGACAGGTGAGGACCTTGAGATGATTGTTATCACTAAGGAGGTAGTGATGTGCAAGCTAATGGGGCTAAAGGTAGTTAAGTCTCCTGGCCCTGATGGAATGCATCCCAGAGTGCTAAAAGAGATGGCGAGGGAAATTGCAAATGCACCAGTGATAATTTGCCAAAATTCACTAGACTCTGGGGTGGTCCTGGCGGATTGGAAGTTAGCAAACGGGACACCACTGTTTAAAAAAGGAGGTAGGCAGAAAGCGAGTAATTATAGGCCAGTTAGCTTAACTTCGGTAGTAGGGAAGATGCTGGAATCTATCATCAAAGAAGAAATAGCGAGGCATCTGGATGGAAATTGTCCCATTGGGCAGACGCAGCATGGGTTCATAAAGGGCAGGTCGTGCTTAACTAATTTCGTGGAATTTTTTGAGGACATTACCAGTGCGGTAGATAATGGGGAGCCAATGGATGTGGTGTATCTGGATTTCCAGAAAGCATTTGACAAGGTGCTACACAAAAGGTTGCTGCATAAGATAAAAATGCATGGCATTAAGGGTAAAGTAGTCGCATGGATAGAGGATTGGTTAATTAATAGAAAGCAAAGAGTGGGGAATAATGGGTGTTTCTCTGGTTGGCAATCAGTAGCTAGTGGTGTCCCTCAGGGATCAGTGTTGGGCCCACAATTGTTCGCAATTTACATAGATGATTTGGAGTTGGGGACCAAGTGCAATGTGTCCAAGTTTGCAGACGACACTAAGATGAGTGGTAAAGCAAAAGGTACAGAGGATACCGGAAGTCTGCAGAGGGATTTGGATAGGTTAAGTGAATGAGCTAGGGTCTGGCAGATGGAATACAATGTTGACAAATGTGAGGTTATACATTTTGGTAGGAATAACAGCAAAAGGGATTATTATTTAAATGATAAAATATTAAAACAGGCTGCTGTGCAGAGAGACCTGGGTAGGCCAGTGCATGAGTCGCAAAAAGTTGGTTTACAGGTGCAACAGGTGATTAAGAAGGCAAATGGAGTTTTGTCCTTCATTGCGAAAGGGATGGAGTTTAAGACTAGGGAGGTTATGCTACAATTATATAAAGTGTTAGTGAGGCCACACCTGGAGTATTGTGTTCAGTTTTGGTCTCCTTACCTGAGAAAGGACATACTGGCACTGGAGGATGTGCAGAGGAGATTCACTAGGTTAATCCCAGAGCTGAAGTGGTGGGATTACGAGGAGAGGTTGAGTAGACTGGGACTGTAGTCGTTGGAATTTAGAAGGATGTGGGGGGATCTTATAGAAACATATAAAATTATGAAGGGAATAGACTGGATAGATGCGGGCAGGTTGTTTCCACTGGCGGGTGAAAGCAGAACTAGGGGGCATAACCTCAAAATAAGGGAAAGTAGATTTAGGACTGAGTTTAGGAGGAACTTCTTCACCCAAAGGGTTGTGAATCTATGGAATTCCTTGCCCAGTGAAGCAGTTGAGGCTCCTTCATTAAATGTTTTAAGATAAAGATAGGTAGTTATTTGAAGAATAAAGGGATTAAGGGTTATGGTGTTCGGGCCGGAAAGTGGAGCTCAGTCCACAAAAGATCAGCCATGATCTCATTGAATGGTGAAGCAGGTTTGAGGGGCCAGATGGCCTACTGCTGCTCCTAGCTCTTATGTTCTTATGAATACAGTGGAATCTGAAGTATTGACTGTAATGGAGAGATATCTTCCCCAACAGGTAATACAAATTTGTCAGATTATTTAATATCCCCCTAAACTTAATGGCTAGGATGCAAACTCACTCCTGGCACAGTTAGCAAGCCCAATATGGAAACTGATATCTCCCACAGTTAAGCTCTCTTTGATTATATGCCAAAGATGACCTTGGGCAGGAATCCCGCCCCCGCCGGCTACCAAATTCTCCGGCGCCGGGGTTTTGACGGGGGCGGGAATCATGGTGCACTGGTCGGTGGCTGCAGGCAGCGGCCCCCCCCCCCCGGCCATTCTCCGGCCCGCAATGGACCGAGTGGCCACCCGTTTTCTGCGGGTCCCGCCGGCGTAAATCACAACAGGCCCTTAACGGCGGGACGTGACTCCATGGGCGGCCTGCAGAGTCCTCGAGGGAGCGCGGGGGTATCTGGCCACAGAGGGTGCCCTCACGGTGGCCTGGCCCGCGATCAGGGCCCACCGATCCGCGGGCGGGCCTGTGCCTTGGGGGCACTCTTTCCCTCCGCACCGGCCGCTGTCAACCTCTGCCATGGCCGGTGCAGAGAACAACCCCCCTGCACATGTGCTGGGAAGACGCCAGCACACGCTGGCGCTCCCGCGCATGCGCCAACTCGCGCTGGCCGGCAGAGGCCCTTTGGCGCCGGTTGGCGTGGCGCCATGCCCTTCCGCGCCGGCTGGTGCGGCGCCAAACACTCCGGCGTCGGCCTCGCCCCTGAAGGTGCGGAGGATTCCGCATTTTCATGTCCACTCCTCGGCGCCGCCGTGGACCGCCCCACCGGTTTGCGGAGAATCCCGCCCATGTGTGAATTAGCCTGTGTGTCATGCTCAAGGTGAACAATAGAATCTTTTAATGTTACCAGATAACATATGCATTCCACTTGCCTCTCACCTCATTTCTAAAGATGTTTAACGTCAGCCAAAACAGGCTATTTCATAACCGGGAAAACTTTTCAACGGGATTAGTTATGAGTAGAGTAATTTACAGAAAGGAGCAGTGAAATCAGCCCAGATATACAGGATTCTAAAACAATTCATGAAAGGTTAGAGAGATAATCCAACAGGGTGAAGACCTTTGATAAATGCCTTCTGAAATTTTGGGACTTAATGAGTATTTTTCAAAGAGAGAAAATAATGTGATGCTGAAATGAAATGAACAATTATATGAATGCTTCACAGGATATAGACACACGTACAGCGACAGAATCACATTTCGCATCTGTGCCTTACCTTTAGACAGTATAGATTCAGCTAAAAGGCTGGCAGCACAAAAGCATTTGCACACAAGATACCTCTTTGACCTAAAAGTATTTTCAGCTCTGAGGTTTACCGTGTGAATACACTGTTTGCTGATATAATTCAGCAGTCTGTACCAAATCCCAATCATTTGAATATTAATCAGAAGATATTCCAACAAGGTGTCAGCACTCAATGACTATGCAATAAAAACATGATGGATTCTTTTGGATTGCACTTTCTTTGGTAGGTTTAGGTAGCAATGGCAATCAGAGGAGTGTTGACTTGAGGAGAAGTTCCGGTTTCCCACAGACTGGCGACTAAGGACTTCTAATAAACAATACTTTACTCAATAGCTGATCATCTCTCTGTGTTTGTACCCTGTCCGTACTCTGGCGAAATTGAGGAAAGCGCGTGATTCTCTGTTGTCTGATGCTGAAATCATGAAACGCAATTGGGCAGAGAATAGGTTCTGATTCCAAAATCGTAACGGGTGCCAATTTGATGCCAAATCGCAATTCTCTGCCATCTCGACAGCAGCGTCAATGCGTTCCAGAACGCAAGTACAGTAAACACCGTTTGCATATCATTAGAGGGCCCGACCCGGTATCCCCCGGGGCCTCCGCGATTCTCCGCCTCCGATGGGCCAAATTTTCTACGACGCGGTTCACTTGCACTTTTATAAATCGTGAAAACAGCTGGGGGAGAGAGAGGGGGTACAGAAAGCATCCAACATGGCCATAGTTTGCAGACAGATGTGCCGCTGGCTGTGGGGCTTTTGCCAGGGCTGGGGGTGGAGGGAGTAGTGTAGGATGGCCAGGAGGTGGGTTGTTGGTCGGGATGGATGGACACGGAACACCATTGCTGCAGCCGACAAGGAAGCATGCAGCTATGCAAGCTGCTGACAGCCCATTATGAACTTAAGGCCACGGGTCATCGAGGTGTCCCCTCAGGTGCCCTTTGGCCCAGCTGACCCATCACGCTGTATGGGAGCGTCCAGTATAGCCAGTGCCATCTTGTTGGCTGGGATGAGTATGTGTGAGGATTGTAATGTGTATACGTGTCTGCAGCTTGTCAGCCTCCCCAGTGTCGATCACAGACTCGGCGAATCCCACACCATTTTATTGGAATCACTTTGGTGTCGTAAAATGCCGCAGTTCCCATGCCGGCATCGGCACTTAGCCTCCAAAACGGTGAATCCAGCCCATAGTCTCAGGAACGGAGAATCTCGCCCAAGATGTTTCCCCTGGTTGGGGAGTCTAGAACCAGGGAAACTATTCCAAAATAAGGAAGAATCCACTTGAGACTAAGATTAGGAGAATTTCGTTGTACTCAGAGGGTGTTAAATCTTTGGAATTCTCTACCCAGAGGGCTTTGGAAACTCAGTCATTGAGTGTGTTTAAAACAGAGACCGACAGATTTCTAAATGCCATTGATATAAAGGGATATGGGAACAGTGTGAAGAGAAAAAGACATTGAAATGGATGATCAGCCATGATCATATTGAATGGCAGAGTAGACTTGATGGGCTGAATCATGTTCCTGTGTGTGGTGTATGCAAAAACAATTGCCTGGTTTGGGTGTAAGGAATGACATAGCAACCTCTTGGTTTTAAATGTGGCACAAGCAACTTGTAACATGTGGTAGTCGGTATTAGGTGTATTACGGTACCCAGGTTGATGCTGTAAGACCATTGGTGTGGGAGGTACCTGAGACAGCAATATCATTGGTGAAGCCTGCCTGCTGGTTCCGCCCAGCAAGGCGGAGTATAAGAGCCTGTGTCTCCCTAGCAGCTGCATTCTGTACCTGCGCTGCTGGGGGAAACATCTAGTCCAATAAAGTCTTCAATTGTGATCTGCAGTTATTGATCGAGCATCAATTTATTGAACTAGATTTTAAAGAATGGAGCTCTGAATCAAGCCGGAGTGTCTGCAACTCAGCCCCCACGTGGCAAACTCAGCGGCAACCTTCAAACACTGGCTGGCGTGCTTCAAAGGGTACCTCAAGACGGCCACGACTGAACCTATGGAGGACCAGAAATTACAAGTTCTCCACTCGAGGGTGAGCCAGAGATCTACACCCTCATCGAGGATGCTGACGATTGCAAGGCCGCAATGACCCTGCTGAAAGGACACTATATTCGCCCAGTAAACCAAGTCTACGCCCGACATCGGCTCGCGACGAGGCGGCAAATCCCCAGGGAATCGCTGGAAGAATTCTACCGTATGCTCCTGGTGTTAGGTAGGAACTGTGACTGCCCGCAAGTTTCAGCCAGCGACCACACAGAACTTTTGATCCGGGACGCATTCGTTGCAGGTATGCTGTCCTCCGAAATCCGCCAGTGGCTGCTAGAAAAAGAGATACTAGGCCTCAAGGACGCACAGGCCCTTGCTAGCTCTCTGGATGTGGCCTCCGAATGCCCGCGCTTACGTACCCGACCGCACGGCCCCTTGGGCAGCGTGGAACCCCCCCGCGGCCGATTCTGATGCATCCCCCATCGCCCCACAAGCTTGTGCTGCGCGACCACCAGGCAACCCCGGGGGGCCCCACTGCTATTTTTGTGGGCAAGCCAAGCGCCCTCGGCAGTGCTGCCTGGCCCGCTCCTCCACCTACAAAGTGGCAAAAAGGGCCATTTCATTGCGGTATGCCAGGCCCGGGCGGTCGCCGCGGTCTCCGGGGGCGAACCGGCATCGCCACCCCAATTCTCTCCACGAGCCACGTGCGGCCAGCGGGTGCCGCCATCTTCCTGTTCCAGAGCCACATGCGGGCTCCGGGCGCCGCCATCTTGTTCCCCGGGGACCACATGCGACGGATAGCGCCGCCATCTTGCACCCCCCCCCCCCAACCTTGTGCAACCAGTGGGCGCCGCCATCTTGGCTGGAGTCTCAGGACCCCGATTCAGATACCCACACACCGCCCGAGGAAAACCTCCAACCTTTGCCACGACTTGCCTCGGTGACCCTGGACCAGTCTCGGCCCCGAACGCTCTCGACCGCGACGACGACCGTGCTCATCAATGGGCATGAAACATCCTGCCTGATCGATTCCGGGAGCACAGAGAGCTTCATACACCCCAACACGGTAAGGCGCTGTTCTCTTCCCATCCACCCAGTTAATCAAAAAATCTCCCTGGCCTCCGGGTCTCACTCTGTAGAGATCAAAGGGTTCTGCATAGCGAATCTCACGGTCCAGGGAAGGGAATTAATACATTTCCTCTACGTCCTCCATCACCTCGTGCTGCCACGCTCCTAGGGTTAGATTTCCAATGTAACCTCCAGAGTTTAACTTTTAAATTCGGCGGCCCTATAGCCCCCCTGACTGTCTGCAGCCTCGCGACCCTCAAGGTCGATCCGCCTTCCCTTTTTGTGAACCTCACCCCGGATTGCAAACCCGTTGCCACCAGGAGCAGACGGTACAGTGCCCAGGACCGGACTTCATTAGGTCGGAAGTCCAGTGGTTACTGAAGGAAGGTATTATTGAGGCTAGCAACAGTCCCTGGAGAGCTCAAGTAGTGGTTGTAAAGACCGGGGAGAAGCAGAGGATGGTCATCGATGATAGTCAGACCATCAACAGGTATACGCAGCTCGACGCGTACCCTCTCCCCCGCATATCTGATCTGGTCAATCAGATTGCACAATACAGGTCTTTTCCACGGTGAATCGAAAATCCACCTACCACCAGCTCCCCATCCGCCCGGGCGACCGCAAATACACTGCATTAGAAGCAGATGGGCGGCTCTACCACTTCCTAAGGGTTCCCTTCGGTGTCACAAATGGAGTCTCGGTCTTCCAACGGGAGATGGATCGAATGGTTGACCAGTACTATTTGCGGGCCACGTTTCCGTACCTCGATAACATCACCATTTGCGGCCACGACCAGCAGGACCATGACACCAACCTCTGAAAATTCCTCCATACTGGCAAAAAGCCTTAATCTAACCGACAACTGTGGTGATATGCATCACTGTAAGTACACAAAGCGTTAATATACATACACTACACCCAGCTAGACATGAGAGGGAACACCAGAGACATGACCCACAGACAGTCAACCAATAGGTCAGTAAGATAGGACACGACCAATGGGCAGTCACGATACACACAGAGGTGACACTACCACAGGAGAGCATTACACCAACCCATATAAAAGGACACATCACACATGCTCAGTCTCTTTCCAGTGGAGACTCTCAGTGAGTACAGTCACAGGGTTGATTGAACATCACTCCCACCACGTGGATTGTAGCAGACTGGTTTGTCAGTCTGAGTAGCTATAGCAGGATTAACAGTAGTGTCGAATCCAAGTAGGAGAATTGTTAATAGTTTAATAAACGTGTTAAAGCTATCTCCAAGTCTGAACCTTCCTTTGTCAGAGTGCACATCAAGGAAGCAGTTTATGCAATGTCAAGAGCATAACAAAACAACAACAAGGACAAATGCGTGTTTAGCACCGACCGTCGAGCCATCGTCGGCTACGTAGTGCATGATGGAGTTATAGGCCCAGATCGCGAATGCATGTGCCCCCTCATGGAGTGTCTCCTCCCCCACTGCTCCAAGGCCCTGAAACGCTGCCTGGGATTTTTTTCATATTATGCCCAGTGGGTCCTCAACTATGCTGACAAGGCCCGCCCACTAATTCAATCCACGGGTTTTCCCCTGTCGGCAGAGGCCGGCCAGGCCTTCAGCCACATCAAAGCGGACATTGCAAAGGCCACGATGCATGCAATCGATGAATCCCTTCCCTTCCAGGTCGAGAGCGACGCGTCCGTCGTAGCTTTGGCGGCCACCCTCAACCAAGCGGGCAGACCCGTGGCCTTCTTCTCAGCACCCTCCACGCTTCAGAAATCCGCCATTCCTCAGTCGAAAAGGAGGCCCAGGCCATAGTAGAAGCTGTGCGGCACTGGAGTCATTAACTGGCCGGCAGGAGATTCACTCTCCTCACTGACCAATAGTCGGTTGCTTTCATGTTCGATAATGCACAGCGGGGCAAGATAAAGAACGATAAGATCTTACGGTGGAGGATCGCGCTCTACACCTACAACTATGAGATCTTGTATTGTCCCGGGAAGCTAAACGAGCCTCCTGATGCCCTATCCCGTGGCACATGTGCCAACGCACAAGTGGACCGACTCCGGGCCCTCCACGAGGACCTTTGCCACCCGGGGGTCACTCGATTCTTCCATTTCATTAAGACCCGCAACCTGCCCTACTCCATCGAGGTCAGAGGTGAAGGTCAGGACCGCCACCAGGAACAGCCAAATCTGCGCTGAGTGCAAGCCGCACTTCTACAGGCCAGAGAAAGCGCACCTGATAAAGGCTTCCCGTCCCTTTGAACGCCTCAGTATGGACTTCAAAGGGCCCCTCCACTCCACCGACCACAACAAGTACTTCCTGAACGTGATTGACGAGTACTCCCGGTTCCCATTCGCCATCCCCTGCCCCGACATGGCCGCAGCCACCGTCATAAAAGCCCTCCACAGTATCTTTACACTGTTCGGTTTCCCCGCCTACATACACAGCGAAGGGGGTCCTCCTTTATGAGTGACAAACTGCGTCAATTCCTGCTCAGCAAAGGCATTGCCTCGAGCAGGACGACCAGTTACAACCCCCGGGGAAACGGACAGGTAGAGAGGGAGAACGGAACGGTTTGGAAGACCATCCTACTGGCCCTATGCTCCATGAATCTCCCAGTATCCCGCTGGCAGGAGGTCCTCTCGGATGCTCTCCACTCCATCCGATCACTGCGACGTACCACAACCAACCAGACACCTATCGAACGTCTCCTTGTCTTCCCTAGGAAGTCCTCCTCTGGGACCTTGCTCCCAACCTGGCTGGCAGCCTGCTGGTTCCGCCCAGTAAGGTGGAGTATAAGAGCCTGTGTCTCCCTAGCAGCTGCATTCTATACCTGCGCTGCTGGGGGAAACATCTAGTCCAATAAAGCCTACAATTGTCATCCAATCTCGCTTCTGGAGTTATTGATCGAGCATCATAACATATGTGTGCTTCTTGTTGGGTGCTTACAAGGCTTTTAATATCTCAATGTTCTCGCCCCTTATTTTTTTTCAACTAGTTCGGATAGGGCTCTTAAATCAAGTTTTGGCTCTGCAATGAGTGTACACTTTCCATTTTGTGCATGGTACCTTAAAAAATCATTTGAATTAAGTAAAGAAAAAGTACAAAATTTTTGGCACATCCCGCTGTGTTTCGTATGATATATGGGGGCTCATTCAACAAGCCTGCCCAGAGCCTCATCCACTTGCAATTTAAATGAGAAATCTTTGAACATATCATGCTCCTAATTCTCTAAAATGAACATCCAGAAAATTTCCAGCATTTCCACTTCTTTCTACTTTCATTGGTTGTTGATTCTGACATGCCCTAGTTCTTGTTACATTTTATACCTCACCGGATGATTGATGGTCAATGACTGTCACTTGACAATTGAAATCTGTGAAAATCGACACAAAGTGCAGTAAAAGGTCTTCTTTTATTAAATGGGGTAATGGTCTGTTCAGATTGGATGAATTGTTCTATTCCAGGCATCAGTATTAGTGATACACATTCACAACTATAAAAGGTTCCTGTGTCTTATTTTATAGCTTCCCTCCAGAACTGTTTTGTAAACATTTTATTCAGGTCCAAATTGCTTTCAAAAGCGGTTGAAAAACAATCAGCATCTCTGTAAAATTGTTCATTCAACGAGAGCAGCACAAACTTTGCATAGAAAAATATGAACCGATAAAGGCTGCAGGAGCCATTTATTAAGTGATGAAGTTCTAAGCAGTGGCTGATACTTTTCTTTAAAAAAAACACAGCGCCAAATTGTTACCACAGGCAGCGTTAAGTGAATAGTTTTGTGGCGATGAAGAATGTGGCAATAATCAAATGTTAAGCAATTGCACATCATGGCAATAAATAGGACAAATGATAAACCAGTAAAACGCATCACAAGTGAAGCAGTTGTGTGCCCAATTGAGTTTACAAATTTCTATGTTTATTGCTTTCTATGTTATTGCTTTTTACCAGGTACCGGGGGGGAAAAAGTATCTTCAAAACAACTTCCATGGCTGAAATAAGACAGGAAAGATTGAGGTTTACATATATTCAGAATTTTCCGACTGTGAAATTTGAATATTTATTTCAACACAATAATGTTGCAATGTCTAATGCCACTGGATTGTAGGGAATCTTAACTGTGGATTTCTCTATATCCAACTCAATCTGATTCCAGGGGAACCTAAATGCTTGAAGCTGGGCGAACAAAGTTTGAACAGCCCGCTGCTGCTGGTCTAGTGATGGTTTGGCTAGCAACTTCCATTGAGAAGTAATTACTTACACTGCAGACCAAGCAGTTGAGCAGCATTTTGGAAAGATTAGTTTGCTAGTTTTCGTAGCCTCGTCAGAAACTCAATTAAGGACTCTCCTGGGGTCCTCTCTGCCATGTTAAAATGGTATCTCTGCATTGCAACAGATGCAACAGCTGGTTTAGATTTGAAGTGTTGTCCCACTAAGGTTACCAATTCTTCAAAAGTCTTAGTGTCCGGAGCTGTGGGATATGTAAGGCTTTTTATCAAACCTAAAGTATAAGCTCTAAAGGCAGTCAGCAATATCACTGTCTGTTGATCATCTTCTGTGATAGTGTCCACCTGAAAAAAGTAATGCCTGCATTCTGCGTACTGTGTGCAATCCTCTATGCTTGTCCAACACATCCAATCTTCCGAACAAAGGCATTTTTATGATAGAAAAGAAAATGACTCCAACCTTAGTCCAGCAATGGAAAGGAGATGGTTGTTCATCTGACGATGTAGCAGCGGCGACAGTAATCCAGTTTTATCCTCGTCGCCTGTTGTGTAGGCCAAACACATGTCCGAATCGATTTGGTAAAATGAAAATTAGGTTTATTGCAACGCAATTCTATTTATAATATACATCAGATCTCAACCAGGTCTGCTCTGTCAGTTCCATACCCGGCCGGCTTTATTAGAACTCAATCATGAATGTCCTCGGACACCCCTGCCCGCTTAGCAGGGAAGTAGTTATTTGGTGAGACTCACGGGGAGACTGATTGCTCCAACCCCATAGGTCTCGTGCGGGTTATAACAACCAGCGTCTATGGGATGTCCTTCATAACATCTCGAAAGTATTAGCCACACTTTGCCTTTACTGATTCTGTGCTTTTCCCCTGGAAAGTAACTGTATTCTGGAGAAAACTGTCCAGAAGCTCCTCATCCTCACTTGTGTCAGAGTCTCTCCAACTTGTCTTGCAGCTCAACAACCAGGATTCGAGATGGAGACATCTCCTGAAGACGTGTTTTCATAGAACAATCTCCCTGTCCACAAACTCTCACAGTCAGCAGTCCAAACACATGACCTGCCCTGCCGTATGTTAGATTAATTAACTTAATTAATTCAATTCTTTATTCAATAAATCAGGCAGTGGCATAGTGGTATCGTTTTCTCTGCTCTTCTGCATGGCTGTGAAGTGGATGGATGGTTTTGGTGGAGGTTTCAATGAATTGGTGCATCAATTGAAGAAGCTTGCTCTCGGAATAGAAACTGACGTAATTCTTATGAGAATTTCCTTGATCTTTCACATTGAAAATCAGCATACGAACATAACTTTCAGGAAATTCAGGACCAGTTTTTATTTACTCACATTGCAGGCCACATTTTCATCCCACCAAGCTTTGATTAGGATTTCTGACTGGTGCACATCTTGGACATTACGATGCACTAATTCTGGGAATTTGATAAACAAGTCATATTGGTGACTGCTGTTGAGAGAAAATGCAGCCAACATTTAAGTGCACGTTGAAATATTTTTACTTGTGCGGTGTGCCACAAAACCAACAATGGAATTATTGTAGTAAAAATAGACATCTTTCCCACCTTCCCAGGTGTCTTTCCAATCAAGCCCAGAAATGTTCTCATCATTCTATCATCCCTTTTCTCTTTCCCCTCCTCTCAGGTATCCCTATCTTAAAACCCAACAAAGGGAGGCTCTGTCTTTACATTTCTCACATCTGTTTATTAAAATCACACTCTCAGACACTTAAGGACTGCTTCCAGACACATGCAGAGCAGGCTGACAAAGAGTCTATCAATTGCGAGGCTATGTCACGGCACAATCATTCACTGTGGCATAGGCAAACTTTAATTGGAAGGGCGGGGTGTTCCTATCATGTCATGACATGCAGATTGTACAAGCTTGGTCTTCAGGGTGATTGATGCGGTTGTTAAAAAGGCAGTGGCGAAATTGTAACGATTTAATATTTCAGTATAGGTGATGATTGCTTTGTTGCACAATTGTTCTGCAAAGAAAAATAAGGTCATTCAGTTGAAGTGCTGGAGGAATATGCTGAAGAATTCCTGTAAAGGTTTGTTGAATAGATTGCCCAAGATTCACTGTGACTGTGAAACATTTATTGATGAATTTGTGAGCCTTCGATACATGCAAATGCCTCATGACTCATGGGAGGTCGCACAACCACTTGCAAAAACAAGTAACAGCTTGAAGCATGCCAGATATCCTGCGGCTAATCAATTACATGTGGGAGGATCATGTGAAAAAAATTATATGGACTAAGTCCAGTGGGACATGAACCAATCAAAGACTGATCAAGTATCCTGGAGGCCAATCGAGTTATTTGAAAGGACTGGGGATGAGAGCTGTTGCTGGAGAGCCAAAATATAAAATCTGACTTAACACCCTCATTGATACGGCATCATCAGAACGAGACCATCAACACGTTCCACTGAAAGCAATCTCGGTCTGCATCAGATTATTGCCACTTGGCCTGCAGTCAACCTAGTCTGACG
The DNA here is from genome assembly GCF_047496885.1 of Scyliorhinus torazame. Classification (NCBI taxonomy): domain Eukaryota; kingdom Metazoa; phylum Chordata; class Chondrichthyes; order Carcharhiniformes; family Scyliorhinidae; genus Scyliorhinus; species Scyliorhinus torazame. The sequence continues at coordinate 68,435,236 of NC_092712.1, read as the reverse complement.
AACTAAGGGGGCGGCACGGTGGCACAGTGATTGGGACCGCTGCCTCACAGCTCCAGGGACCCGGGTTCAATTCCGGCCTCAGGTGGAGTTTGTGGAGTCTGTGGAGTTTGCACTTTCTCCCCGTGTCTGCGTGGGTTTCTCCGAGTGCTCCGGTTTCCTCCCATAGTCCAAAGATGCACAGGTTAGGTGGATTGGCTCTACTAAATTGCCCCTTAGTGTCCAAAAAGGTTAGGTCGGGTTAATGGGTTTATGGGGATAGGGTGGAGGTGTGGGCTTAAGTAGGGTGTTCTTTCCAAGGGCGGGTGCAGACTCAATGGGCAGAATGGCCTCCTTCTACACTGTAAATTCTATGAACTACCTGCTTTAAATCACTCGGAATCATTTTTTAAAAGTTTAATCTTTTGGCCATAAAGCTGTTAGATTTGCAGTGAAATTGTGTCAGTTGTGATTTTCAATCTCTTGGACATTACTGTGCACTAAATAAAAATGATAAAAATCCCACAAAATTGAGCATGTTAACTATTACTTTAATAGAAACCATTAAGATAGGCTAATATATTGAAGCCTGAATAGACAGCAAGGATGTATTCATGTCAGGCAGTACTAATTCTTCCACAATCGATGATTTTGCTTTTCTCCCACCTCTGAAGGCACTAAATCATGTTGGACCAGTGCACACAGACATGTTGGGTTGGATTTGCAATTGAAGCGGGGAGGTGGGGACAGGTGCAGGCACAATTTGAAAACTACTTTTTTGGAGAGGATGGTACTTGATTTGCAACCTCCACCATAGATTGTTATTTTCAAAGGGCCTACAGTGGGGTGGGAATGGGAAACCCACTCACCACCAATTAATGACCCGTTAATCTCCTTCAGGAAATTGTTAAGGGACCTGGCCAGAACAGAATGGCAATTTCAATCTTTTTTCCAGAAAAAGTCGAACAGTCTGGGGCACGTTATTATGGGGGGGGGGGGGGGGAAGTTATTTTCATCTATTTTTTAAATGAAATTTGAGAGGGTAACTAGGGACCCAGGCTCGAATCCCAACATGGCAGATGGTGAAAATTAAATTCAATACAAAATCGAGAATTGAAAGTCTAAAGATGACCTTGACACCATGGTCCATTGTCGTAAAGACCCATCTGGTTCACTAATGTCCTTTAGGGAAGGAAATCTGCCATCTTTGCCCGGTCTGACCTGTACGTAACTCCAGATTCACAGAAATGTGGTTGACTCTTAAATGGCCACTCGGTTCAGGGGCAAATAGGGTTGGGCAACAAATGCTGGGCCAGCAAGCAATGCCTACATCCCATGAATTCATACAAAAATAGCACTAGGTCAAGTGTTGTGCCTCAATTTGCATCCATGGCCACTTTGCCATCCTTATGCTACTTTCCCTTTGATGAGCTGCCTGTTGTCTTCCTCAAGTCAAAGGCAACCCGCAACATAGTTGCCATCTGCCTTTGCCACTGGTATCAGGCAGGCAGTTCCTGCCTCCTGCAGTTACTTTGCACCTTTAAATAGACCCAGGACTCACCTCATAGCCAACCAATCCGTTTACATTTTAAAACGGTGTCCCACAATAGAGTTCAGATGTTGGGTCAAAACCCATGGTTAATTCGGATGTCGTATTCCCATCCGCAGTTTGAAAATCTGACCCCAAAATATCTACAATGTGGTTAAGGTGGGGGAATAGTGCGGTGATGATGGGGGGCCGAGATTGGTGAGTTGGGGGGAAAGAGGGAAGGGCTAGGGAAGCTGCCAATGTTTGGGGAATAGCAATGGCACCTGGGATCTATCAGCCCTGGTACAGCTTGCTGGATCAGGGTGTACATCCAGCAGAGGTAGGCCTTTGGGTTTGGATCAATAATTTCAAGATATTAAGGATTACTGATAGGGTACACAGAGGGAAACTATTTTCTCTGGTTAGGGAGTCCAGGCCTCAGGGACACAACCTAAAGGTTTGAGCCAGACCTTACAGAGGTGAAGTTAGGAAACACTTCTATGCCCAGACTGTTGGACGAGAATGTTCGAAGGCAAATGAGATTCTCCTCTTCAGGGATCGAAGCCAATCCTGGCCTAGATCTCCATGTGGGCCCACATTACTTGGTGAGATCAGTCACACTTCCATCAATGATACCTGTGATCCTGACTGAAGGTTATAGCGAGGGAACTCCAATCTCTCAGCATCCCTGACACATATCCACCCAACAATCTCAATGGCATTGGAAGGGTGGGTGGCCCCACCTCCCACCCCCAACCATATCATTCATCCCCGACCACGTCAGGAGCTCAGGAAATCGGCGTATCTGGTTTACTGGCCAGCTTTACAACCATTTGAACAAAGATAACAATAAAAATGTGGAAATGTTCCTTGATTTTTCCATCAACTGGCCTTGAAGTACAAAAGTCAAAAGCAGTTACATTATTGCTGTTCTGATTGAGAACAGTTAATGCAATGATCAGTGACTGAGCCTGAGGCTTGGGTGTCCCATGCTGTAAGTCAGATTGCAGTAGGAAAGTTGAATTTGACTAATTTAAAAAATATTGTTCTATGATTAAATGCATATCCAGAACATCGGTCACGTGTTATGAATCTGCAAGGCATTTCCTTTGACGAGGTCTGAAGCACCTGCATGTTTAGAGAGAAGAGAATTTCAATTTGCGACCTGCCTAGATCTTTGTTGCAAAATGAAATGAAAAGGAGTGTGGCTTCTTTCAATATTTTATCAGACAACGAATCTCAAGCTGAACGCTGATTCAATGTGATTCGAAATCTGTCAAAAATCTGAAATATTTCCGGCTGGCCTCACATTCCTATGTGCAAATTTGTCTCCCAAGGTCATGATGAGAATCAGGGCCACAGTAAGTAGCGTTAAATAGCGAGTTAATTTGCCAGTCATTACACAGATTTCCTCATCTGATTTCTATTAGTCTAGACACTATAATTTCTGTTGCAAAATATAAGCTCACCAAAGTAATTTTAAATGAATGTCAACTTCATTTATTGTTCCCTTTTTACTATTTCTTTTTCATCGGCCTTGATGTCATTGGCTTACTGAAGGAGAGAAATGATTACATTTGCAGTCATTCAGATGGGCTAATATACTGTCTTTCAGCAGACGGGAAGGATGATGCTGGGGATAATTAGACTAATGATCACTGTATCCATTTTCCAGTAATACATCCACCTAAACCGGTCAGCTGAAATTCCCTGAATCTATGTCACATTCCTGGAAAGACTGTAGCAGATGGGATTATTAAAGTGGCTCATTTTCACTCCTGGTTTCATGTCGCCTTCTATACTGCGTGGCTGCATATCCCAGCCATCACTCTTAGGTATGATAATAATCTTGATGGTTTGGGTTTTCCTCAATGCTCAGTCTCCAGAGGATGGAAATCTGTGAGATAAGTGTCTCTTAGCAACATGCACACTGAATTCCACAGCTGAATGTGCTCTGCAACATTAATCACGGCAACAGCCAAAACAAAAGTAACTGGAGGAGTCCAATTTTCTCTGTGCATCGAACTCGATGTGCATGATAATTGTGCTCAAATGGGTAGTAATTTTGTCATCTAATTGAATGGAAATTAATTTTTTGCACATGTTCCTGAATATGCTTCTGGCCGTATATTGGGCAGATTGTCCTTCTATAGTGACCCATTGGGCACCTGATAGATGGAACAGGTGCGTTACATCAGAGAGAAGACAATTGTCCACATCTTTCTTCCCCTGAACCATGTAGCAGATTTTCACCTTCAGATCCAGCGGATATCCAACCAAAACCATTACCTCCTGAAATGGGTGAACGCTTTGAGCTACTGATAGAGATGAGCAGCCATAAGGTCCTGTGTTTGGCAATCATAAGAACATAAGAACTAGGAACAGGAGTAGGCCATCTGGCCCCTCGAGCCTGCTCCGCCATTTAATGAGATCATGGCTGATCTTTGTGGACTCAGCTCCACTCTCCGGCCCGTACACCATATCTCCGAATCCCTTTATTCTTTAGAAAGGTATCTATCTTTTTCTTTAAAACGTTTAAAGAAGGAGCCTCAACTGCTTCACTGGGCAAGGAATTCATCCTGAGTGGGTTACTGAGTGGGATACAGTTCTTTGAATTAAAGTTGTCACTACAACAGAAGGGGAATAATGGCATTGCCGCTGAATTAGTAATCCGGAGACCCGGGGTAATGCTCTGGGGACCCAGGTTCGAATCCCACCATGGCAGATGGTGAAATTTGAATTCAATAGAAAATCTGGAATTAACCTGGGTGTGCTAGTGCATGAGTCGCAAAAAGTTGGATTACAGGTGCAACAGGTGATTAAGAAGGCAAATGGAATTTTGTCCTTCATTGCTAGAGGGATGGAGTTTAAGACTAGGGAGGTTCTGCTGCAATTGTATAAGGTGTTAGTGAGGCCACACCTGGAGTATTGTGTTCAGTTTTGGTCTCCTTACTTGAGAAAGGATGTACTGGCATTGGAGGGTGTGCAGAGGAGATTCACTAGGTTAATCCCAGAGCTGAAGGGGTTGGATTACGAGGAGAGGTTGAGTAGACTGGGACTGTACTCGTTGGAATTTAGAAGGATGAGGGGGGATCTTATAGAAACATATAAGATTATGAAGGGAATAGATAGGATAGATGCGGGCAGATTGTTTCCACTGGCGGGTGAAAGCAGAACTAGGGGGCATAGCCTCAAAATAAGGGGTAGTAGATTTAGGACTGAGATTAGGAGGAACTTCTTCACCCAAAGGGTTGTGAATCTATGGAATTCCTTGCCCAGTGAAGCAGTGGAGGCTCCTTCATTAAATGTTTTTAAGATAAAGATAGATCGTTTTTTGAAGAATAAAGGGATTAAGGGTTATGGTGTTCGGGCCGGAAAGTGAAGCTGAGTCCACAAAAGATCAGCCATGATCTCATTGAATGGTGGAGCAGGCTCGAGGGGCCAGATGGCCTACTCCTGCTCCTAGTTCTTATGTTCTTATGTTCTAAAAAGCTATGATGATCATTAAATTGACGATTGTCGTAAAAAGCCATCTGGTTCATGAATGTCCTTTAGAGAAGGAAATCTGCTGTCTTTACCTGGTCTGGCCACATTTGACTCCAGATCTACAGTAATGTGGTTGACTCATAAATGCCCTCGGAGCCAGCGATGCCCACATCCCATGAACGAATTAAAAAAAAACTTGACCACATGTTTATTTCACCTGACTGAAATTCTTCCATTTAGCATGTGAATCAGTAGTGATGCACGTTCTCAAAATAGATACGGGGTTAGTATCAGAGGACTGGAAGATTGAAAATGTTACACTGCTGTTTAGGAAAAGTAAGAGAGTCAAATTTTGCAACTACAGACCAGTCAGCCTAACATCAGTGTGGGAAAACTTTTGAAGCAATGACCTGGGGCAAAATCAACTGGCATTTGAAAACTACGGGCTCATGAATGAAACCGAACAAAGCAGCCCACTTGATTGGCACCCCATCCACCACCTTTAACATTCGCTCCCCCCATGTCCGACGCACAGTAGCAACAGTGTGTACCATCCACACAATGCAGTGCAGCAACTGATCAAGGCTCATCCGACAGGAGCTTCCTAATCCGCCCAATCTACACGTTGGAGGAGAAGGGCAGCAGACATGTGGGAACACCATCACCTGGAAGCTGCCCTCCAAACCACTTACCATCCTGACTTGGAAATATATCGCCAATGCATCACGGTCACTGGGTCAGGATCCTGGGATTCCCTTCCTAATAGCACTATGGATGTTCCTACACCATGTGAACTGCAGTAGTTCTAGAAGGCAAATCACACCATCTTTTCAAGGGAAATAATAATAATCTTTATTGTCACAAGGAGGCTTACACTAACACTGCAATGAAGGGCAGCATGTGGCGCAGTTGTTAGCACTGGGACTGCCCTGCTGAGGACCCGAGTTTGAATCCCGGCCCTGGGTCACTGTCCGTGTGGAGTTTGCACATTCTCCCCATGTCTGCATGGGTTTCACCCCTACAACCCAAAGATGTGCAGGTTAGCTGTATTGGCCACGCTAAATTGTCCCTTAATTGGGTACTCTAAATTTATTTAAAAAAACACTACAATGATGTTACTGTGAAAATCCCCTAGTCGCCGCATTCCGCCGTATGTTCGGGCACACGGAGGGAGAATTCAGAAAATGTCCAAATTTACCTAGCAGCATGTCTTTTGGGACTTGTGGGAGGAAACCGGAGCACCCGGAGGAAATCCACGCAGACACAGGGAGAATGCGTGGACTCCGCACAGACAGTGATCCAAGCCGGGAATCGAACTTGGGACCCTGGCGCTGTGAAGCAACAATGCCAACCACTGTGCTACCGTGACGCCCATATTAGGGACGGGCAATAAATGCTGGCTTAGCCAGTGATGCCCACAGCCCATGAATGAATTTAAAAAAAAGTCAGCATGGATGTATTAAAGGCAAATGCTGTTTGACTAACTTAATAAAGGTCTTTGATGAAGTAACAAAGAGGATGGGTTAAGGTAGTGTTATTCATGTTGTGTATCTGTTCTTTCAAAAGGCATTTGCCAACATGTTGCACAATAAACATGCCCCCAAAGTTGAGGGTTATGGGTTTAAAGGGACAGTGGCAGCCTGGCTACAAAATTGAATAAAGGACAGAAAGCAGAGAATAGTGGTGAACTAAAGGCAAGTGATGTTCCCCAGGGGTCAGTAATAGAACTAAACACAGGAAATTCTGGAAATACTTGGCAGGTCTGGCAGCATTTGTGGGGAGGTGTTTTTCTTTTCAACGACGCTGCCATACCCGCTGAGTATTTCCAGCACCTTTTGTTTTTATTTCAGGTTTCCAGCTTCAGCAGTTTATTGCTTTTGTGTTTGCATTAGGACAACTGGTTGCCTGATACTCATTAATAACCTGGAATTGAGGAACAATGACAAAGTTAACAGATGGAACAAAACTTGGAAATTGAATAAACAATGAGGAGGGTAGCACAGACTTCTGGACGACGGAGACAGGTAAAATAGGCAGGTGAGGCTTCATGCAGAGAAATGTAAAATGATTCATTTTGATAGGAGGTGAAAGGAGAGGCAAAATGAACTAAGGGGCACAATTTTAAAGGGGGTGCAAGTATAGAAAGCTGGAGGTGTATTACATCAATCGAAGGTGCAGGATAAGGCTGGTAAAGCATACGTTTGTCTCCATTAATAAGGGGAATAGAATGTAAAAGCAAGGGTGTTGTGCAAAATCTTGATAAAGCACTGGCTAGCCCTCAGTGTGTTCAATCCTGGGCACCATTAGGAAGGATGACAAGTCCTTGGAGAGGGTACAGAAGGGAGTTACTGTAATGGTATCAGGGATGAAGAACTTTAGTTTTGCGGAAAGACTGGAGCAGTAGGGTTTTCTCAGAGTAAAGTCGGTTATGAGGAAATTCAGTAGCGGCTTTCACAATCTTGAGAGAGCAAATAGAGTGAAATATTTCCAGAGACAGGAGTGTGCGTAACCAGAGGGTACAGAGTAACAGAAGAACCAGAGGTGACATGAGGCAACATTCTTTTGCTCTGTGAGTTGCTGTGGTCTGGGATCCACCACCTGAAAGTTTGATAGGAGCAGATTCAATAACAACATTAATTGATTAGCTCTACCACAACATTCAACAGATTGAATGTCCTTCTCATTTTCTTTAAATCATTCAGTGACGCTATGTGGTTCAAAGTTAAATCAGGGGTAAATTTTTGTCCTAACTGTTTGGTCTTTCTGCTTTGGGGCCACAAAATGGACGGCACGGTGGTACAGTGGTTAGCACTGCTGCCTCACAGCGCCAGGGATCCGGGTTTAATTCCAACCTTGAGTGACTGTGGGTGTGGAGTCTGTCTGTTCTCCCCATGTCTGTGTGGGTTTCCTCCGGGTGCTCCGGTTTCCTCCCACAGTCCAAAGATGTTCAGGTTAGGTGGATTGGCCACGCAACATTGTCCCTATAGTGTCCAAAAACGTTAGGTGGAGTCATTGGGTTATGGGGATAGGGTGGGGGCGTGGGCCTAGGTAGAGTGCTCTTTCGGAGGGGTAGTACAGACTCAATGGACCGAATGACCTCCTTCTGCACTGTAGTGATTCTATGATTCCAAAAAAACATCAGCTGGGGAAAATTGGCTGGGGGAAAGAATTATCTGATCTTTCTTCCAGTTAAACTGATGGAAGATAAGTCTAACAGGTTCTATATGAAAAATACTAACTTCTTACAGGATCGTCCACTCTGAATTCATACCAGGCTATGTTTGACACCTGGTTGGTGAAGATGGAACACTCTACCCATGTTGTTTTGTTGTGAGAGGACTGGTGGATTGGAGCGACAGTTAAAAACAATTTTCTTTGTTCTGAGGATAATTACATAGGTCCCTGAGGAGACCAGGTCAGAGGTCCCAAAGCCTACACAGGAAAGTTGTGCAGCGGTATAAATACCGATTAGAATTAAAAAAGACTGTCCAAATAATGTTATGATTTCGAACTGTGGAAAATAAACATCGACAACTCAATATAAAATGGCAATTTTACAAAACAGGGCATCTGTGCATGTTTGGAAAGTGTCCAGACTTTCAGACTTAAGCAAAAAAAAGTCCCCAAAACAAACCGTAGAAATTGAAAATGCAACTGTACTAACAACAATTAACGATAGCGTAAAACAGACATAATTTATTAGAAAGGAGGTGCCATGTTAGTCCCAATGCCATTGTCAAGCCCAACGTGAGGTGGCACAAGAAAAGAAAATTAAAGCCTTCAGGCAAAATATTATTTGACACAAAGGAAGGAAAACAATCAAATTACTGTAAAATATTGGAACCAAGCCATGCTTGAACACTTGGGGCCCCACTTCAAGGGAAGAAATGCATAGCAAAGCCAAGTTTAACAATTAGAAAGAAAATAATAATAGTTAAATCCCTGAGACAGAATTAGGCCTCTGGAGGGAAGAAATCATGTGGAACAACTAACAGGGTAACGTGAATGAGTTTTGTTTGATTTATTCAACTTTTGATGTGTTATGCAATAGGTATTATTTATCCACATATGTTCCTGGAAATGAGCCAGAAATCAAGATAACTGCTGAAACCCGACATGTTTGATTTATTAGTTTATAATGCTCGCTGATTGGTAGCTTTGAAAAACAATTAACTATTTGACTGGCTGGTTTTGCCATGTTTACGGTCTCTGCCCAGTAGCTGTAAATGGCAGTAGCTTTGATTGCTTTTGCATTTTAGCAGTGGGATATAATCAATACCATTAACTTAGCAGACGGAGATTATTTGAGCCACTCCCCCCCCCCCCCCCCCCCCCCCCCCCCGCCAACACACACACATACACTTATGCATTTTGAGGCTGAACATATATTCTGAAGCCGACTTCCATTTTGAGGGTAGTCACCACCTTAAGGTCACCTCCATTTTGAGGCGCAGTGTATGTTTTGAGGTATGGCAGACGCTGTTGAGATACAAAAAATTGTAAACAGATACCATACGGAGCTGAGAGCATGGTTCTGGTGTAGTGATGGCGTGGAACACTGCGTGCGCCAGCACTAATGTTTTGTTATAATGCAATATTAGCGTAAGAGCTCAGTGTAATCACCACACTGGGAGTGTACCAGGCTAGGGGCAAGATTGCATGAGCAGTAGCTCTGACAAGTTGCTGTAAATTAAAAGGGGGGAGGGGAAATGGTGGGTACATTTCCGTCCTGACGTGACAAAGCAGACGTCATGTCGGGGCATGGGATGGTGAAGGGGAATCTGGAGTACTCATCGACCACACTGAGGAAATACGTGTTACGGTCGGTGGAGGGGAGGGGCCCTTTGAAATCCATGCTGAGGCGTTCAAAGGGGCAGGAGGCCTTCACCAGGCGCGCGTGGTCCGGCTGGTAGAAGTGCGGTTTGCACTCCGCACAGACCTGGCAGTCTCTGGTGATTGCCCGTACTTCCTCGATGGAGTAGGGCAGATTGCGGGCCTTGATGAAGTCCTCCCGCCCCTTTGAACGCCTCAGCGTGGATTTCAAAGGGCCCCTCCCCTCCACCGACCGTAACACGTATTTCCTCAGTGTGGTCGATGAGTACTTTAGATTCCCCGTTGGCATCCAATGCCCCGACATGACGTCTGCCACCATCATCAAAGCACTCAACACCATCTTCACTCTGTTCGGCTTCCCCGGCTACATCCACAGCGACAGGGGATCCTCATTCATGAGTGATGAGCTGCGTCAGTTCCTGCTCAGCAGGGGTATCGCCTCCAGCAGGACGACCAGCTATAACCCCCGGGGAAACGGGCAGGTGGAGAGGGAGAACGGGACGGTCTGGAGGGCCGTCCAGCTGGCCCTACGGTCCAGATAGCTCCCGGCCTCCCGCTGGCAGGAGGTCCTCCCCGATGCACTGCACTCCATTCGGTCGCTCCTATGCACTGCGACTAACGACACACCCCATCAATGTCTCTTCGCCTTCCCCAGGAAGTCCACATCTGGGGTGTCGCTCCCGACTTGATTCGCAGCTCCAGGACCCGTACTCCTCCGTAAGCATGTACAACTCCACAAGGCAGACCCGTTGGTTGAAAGGGTGCAGTTACTCCACGCTAACCCCCAGTATGCCTACGTAGCGTACCCGACGGCCGCCAGGATACTGTCTCCCTCAGGGACCTGGCACCAGCAGGTTCCCCACACACACACCCATCCAGCCCGGCGCCACCCTCCCTCCCCCGGCGCACCCAGCAGCAACCCCCCTGGGACCATTAGTCCTCCCCCTGCCCACGCCCGAGGATGAGGAGGAATTTGGCATGCTCCCGGTGTCACCGAGGACCAGACCGGCACCGGAATCGCCGCCACCACTGCGTCGCTCCCAATGTCAGATCAAGGCCCCAGACCAGCTAAACCTGTAATTGTTTAAACTGTTAAAACACCATGTACTGGACTTCAAAGTTTATTTGGCCTCTGTATATTAAAACTTGTTCTGTATATAATTCTCCGCCACCCCTGCCGGATTCAATTTTAACAGGGGATGAATGTGATAATCACCACTGTTGTATATATTAGGGGATGTGTGGGTAGTCCCTGCCGTCTGGCTCCGCCCAGTAGGCGGAGTATAAATATGTGTGCTCCCCATACAGCAGCCATTTTGCCAGCTGCTGTAGGAGGCCACACATCTTAGTGTATTAAAGCCTCAGTTGTATTCAACTCTCGTCTTTGTGCAATTGATCGTGCATCAGTCAACCATTCTGTACACACTTAATGCTGTACAGTATGCGTTGGTAGTTGAATTGTAGTGAATTGGCTAAAGACAGTTGGTGTGAAATGCTCTGGTTACAAAGGTCTTGTAGTAAATCTGAGGACGATGCGGATGATGTTGAATTTGGCTTGGAGTTAGGCACATGTGGGAATGGTTGTACTTTGGCTGTGCTGTGTAGTTAACTGAAAGTGTCTTCTGTTATAGTTTGGCTTATCACTCTAGCTGATTGTTTGTACATGTCTAGATTTTGGCCAGAATCATCTTTTGCAATAGTTGAGTTGATGCTGCCTGTCTTCTGCAGCTTGTTTGAAGATAAGACCCCACTATTGGGCAAAGCTTTGTGAATATAAATGCCTGCAAACTTTTGTTATCTTCTTCCAATGTTTGCTGGTTAAGGTTGTCAACAGGATGTTAGACTGAAACTCTATTTGTAGCAGGTGTTGCGTTGCTCCTCACCTCATATGTTTGGACTCCTGCAAGGTGTAAGTAGCCCGAGTCGCAGAGGATAGCTATAGTTCAGCAGTAGTTCTTCATCCAGTCTTCCGGCCTTCAAATAATGCCAGAAATTTGGATTCACAATAAAATGAATTAACCAGGCAACTACTAGGAAGCAGGCATGAACCTGGGCACAGATCAGCTGTAGAGTGAAGAAGTGGAACTGTTTTTGTAGCTAGTAACAATGAAAGAGGCCAACGGCGCCGCACATAAATCACCAATAATTGGAATGTTTTAATGAATCAAGCTGCTTGGGGAAACAAAGCATCTGTCATCTGTTTCATGCAAACATACAGGTTAGAGGGTGTGGCGACTATCCTCTGCTGCAGTAATGTTTGCCGCTGTGGCAGCTTTGATAATCCCTGCTGTTGAAGCAAATTTGTAAGTCTGCCAGGGCTTGCAAAGCTCAGCGACGGTTTTCTTGGGGGATCGTCAGGGACTGAATTCGCTAGCAGCCAAAACCAGGCACGGGCAGCACAATTCACATTTGATGGGCACATCTTGACTTAAGTGCAGGCAACATGCCAAATTAGTACCACCTACTGTTGTAAGTGACTTCAGCATTCAGCTATCTGTGGTGCTGATAGCATGCCAATATTGATCGTATAGGTGGGACTGTCTTATAAAGAGAGATTGGGCAAACCGGGCCTGTGTTTTCAAGAGTTTCAATGAATTAGAGGTGATCTCACTGAAACCTACAAAATACTTGAAGGAATAGACAGGATATATGCAGGAAGGACTTTTCCCCTGGTTGGGGAGCCAAGAAACAGGGGGCACAATTTGAAAATAAGGGAGAAGTCACTTCGGACCGAGAGGAGAAGAAATTGCTTAACACAGAGGGAGATGAATCATTGGAATTCTCTAGCCCAGAGGGCTGTGGAAGCTCAGTCACTGTGTGTGTTTAAAGCAGAGATTAACAATAATGTAAAGGGTTATGGAGTTAGTCCATAAAAGTGTTTGGTCAGCTATGATCGTATTGAATAGCCGAGCAGGTTCGATGGGCTGAATGGCCTACTCCTGTTCTTATGTTGTTATGTTTCTATGCTCAAAATGATCCTACAAAGCACTGCCTAAGTCTCATCCATTAAAAGTCAACAGCCCTCCACCAACCGTGCTGAAGCCACAAGGATAGCGCATGAAGGAGCACGAGGACATGCAAAGACCTAAGAACATAAGATTGAAATAAATAAAAACAGCAGTAGGCCATTTGGCCCCTCGAGCCTGCTCGGCTACTCAAGAAGATCATGGCTGATCTGATTGTGGCCTTAACCCCATTGCACCCCCACAACTCTGTTGACTCCCTTCTGGGTCAAAAGTCCACCCCACCCAGCCTCAAATATATTCAATAACCCAGCCTCTACAGCTTCCTGGGGTAGTGAGGGAAATATCTTGCTTTTCTATTCTTCTAGCCAAAGTAAACAGCCTCACATTTATTTCCCTTTGCAGACTTTTTGGCTGGTATTATTACATTGGAGGCAGGAAGTGGGAATCAAGATTAATCTTGATGTCACAATTCCACTTCTGTCCCGGCAGTGCCGACAGGAGAGATGTTCACCTCATGGGAGGGAAGAATGGCTTTGAGTTGAGCCTATTGCCTGAGATGGAGATGGGATCCTGTTAAAAAGCCCCCTCTGTTCAGAGATACTTTGCCCTAGTTCTTCAGATCAGCGTAAATCTCCACTTACTCCCACTACAACC